>NC_062231.1:23062158-24500908 GCF_902686445.1 Sciurus carolinensis | reverse complement strand
TCCTAGTTTCCCTTTCTCCATCCCCCACTCCTCCTTTTGAGATCACTTCCCCCAATAGATAATCTTTATATAAGTCCTTGTCTCTGGCTCCAATTTTAAGGAGATGATGGTGGGATTTGTGTTAAGAAGCAGCTCATATGAATAAGTTTTACATTCAGTAAAATATGTTAAATATGAAGACTTAGACAAATTTGATAGATAATTTATGGGTAGTAACTGTAGGGGACAGATTGACTCTGGGTGATGAAATCTGTTGCTATGGCAGTTGTCTAAATGCCAGTTAAAATATTGATGTGTGTGCGTATGTGTGTGTGTGTGTGTGTGTGTTAGCATTGTCTCCATGCAAAATCATCAGTAAAACTACAGAGGCAAATTAGTGTAAATGTGTATTTTTTATTGAAATAATTTTTGTTACCATCTGCTCTGTGCTGTGTTAAACACAGAAGCAAATGATGTAAAAGACATTGTCCCATCTTTGATAATTTTATTCTTTAATGGAAAAAATAGCCAAAAGCTAGGAATTCTGATAAAGTGAGAAAATTATTCTTGTAATGGTATGGGATGTTTTGGTATCACTAAGGAAACACATACACGGGCATTGGTAAAGGGGTTTGTGAAAGAAAGGGATACTTTGGTAGAGTCATGAAAGGCTCTGATCATAAGACCAAACGATTACTGTATATTTTATGTTGGTAGGTGTTCTGATTTGAATTTAAGTCATTATAATATGAATATGAGTCCCAAAAGTTCCTGCATGAAAGTAGGAATATTCAGAGGTGAAAAGGATCAGATTATGAGAGCTGTAACCTAATCAGTCCTTCCTAGTTTGAATGGAGTGACAGGGTGGTAACTCTAGGCAGGAGGGTCTGACTGGAGGAGACCCTCCCTTCTTTCTGCTTCCCAGCTGGCATGAACTGAGTGCCTTCCTCCACTATACCCTTCCGCCATGATGTCCTGACTCACCTGGGGCCCAGAGCCATGGAGTTGGCCTATCACAGACTATATCTCTGAAATTGTGAACCAAAATAAGCTTCTTCTTTTCTGAGTCATTCTTGTCAGGTATTTTGGTCACAGCTGACTAACACAGCAAGTGATCATGTTTTCTTGTATGATTTGGTTTACTAACCACACAGCCTTATAAGATAGAAGCTATTCACATCTCCATTGGTGGAATTAGAAAGTGAGAATTTAGAAAGTGCAAAGACTTCCCCAAACCTGAGTAAGGATTAGTAAAGTGGAGAAAGGGAGATGGAATATCAGATCCAGGATGAGACTATACAAAGACACCGAAGTTTGAGAAAACCTGCTACTTAGAGGAACTGAATAACACTGTTTTAAGATTAGAAAGAGATGGGTATAGAGGGGAGCCATGAGCCAGATGGCATGTGATACTAAGTATGTTGTAAGATATAACCTCTTAAAGATCCTAAGCAGGAGGGTACCTGCTCTGATTTGTGTTTCATAAATTATGGAGACAAGAGTCCAGGAGACACAGCAACGATGATGTCTTGCTCATGCTGATCTCTCTTTCTTAGACCTAAACATGTACTCCATACATCCTTTGTTGTTCTGGGCTTGGGATGCTAAAAACGCTCTTTCTGCTTTTCTGTCTGTTTCCTTCATTAGTTTTGCTAGTCCAGGAAGGGAGACTGGCAGGCTGGGAGGCTAGAGGGGTTTGTTTCTTCCTACTGCATTCCGTGTAGTGTTGTCTCAGGCTACCCCCCACCCCAGCACAAAGAGCAGCCATCTCTTGTTTTGACACCTCTCTCTAAACCTGGCTCCGCATGACAGAAGCTAAAATTAAGACAGAGGCAGCAGATACTCCATGTTAACTTTTTACAAAGGAATTTTATAAATCTCTTCTTCTAGATCATCATAAAAAATCAACTGAATTTTCATGATGTTGTAATGCAATAGGCCACTTCTCACACACGTTGATGGTGTTCTCATAACGGGACATTTATGTTGGATGTTGACCCATTCATTCACATGTGAGTATTAATTCATTCAAAAGTATTGGTTCTGCATCTGGTCCTGTGCTCCTGTCATGGTAATGATCTGATTTTGGGATCTTTCTAAAGGCTCATCAATTTTGATCATGGCTCCCAACTCATGATGGATTTGCTTAATCCGCTGACCATCCTTACCAACAATAGATCCAGCCACATCTTTGGGAACAATTACTTGTGTGGTAATAATAGGTCCACCAAGATCACCATATCAGTCACGACCCCTTACATAGGAATAATCCCATCCAGAGCCACCCTGTGGTTCGTGAGCCATCTGCTCTCCTGATGGGCTCCAGGTAGCGTTGCAGATGCCCAAGTTTCATCAGCCCTGAAACCAAGCATGCCATCATGGCCATCTTTAGGTCTTCCTCTTCTGTCGCAGGTCATTAGATCTCCTCCTCTAGGTGGTGGTGGTGGAGGAAGAGGAAGATTCCAAGCTCTGCTCCTACCCTGTCCACCTCACCAGGAGGAGGAGGAGGCCATAATCTCTTCTAGAGGGACGCATGGGACACCCACCCCTACCAGGTGGCATTCCGTAGCAACTACCTCTTCCCCGTATGGGAAATCCCACTGGACGTCCACAGTGGTCATCAAACATCATTATAAAACCACCATAATCATATGTTTCATCATAAAAACTAGCATCATAAGACTGCACGTCCTTTGATGGGGACTCAGATACGAGATCCAGGGTGATCCTTACGCTCTCTCCCACCCTCTCCCGCTTTCCTCCACCAAGGAGGACTCTGTCAGCGGAATGAGGGCGGTATTCCTACTGCCGGGTGAGTGAATTTTATTTTGTGTTCATTGTTGGTGATTTAAACCCCCTTCCCCCTGTAATTATCATGAGCATCTTGCTTTGTGGTCACTGTAAACATCTTGGTGGGTGGGACAGGGAGGAAAGTAACAATAGTCCACATGTCTCTGGCATCTGTGTGGAGCAGCACGCATGCAGAATGTAATGCTGTCTTGTAAGAAACGTTTTATGATTTTTAAAATAAATTTAGTGAACCTAAAAAAAAAAATTTGTCACAGACTTCAATGCAGAGCACAGATGCTATGTGGATACAGCCACGAATAGACAAAAAAAAAAAGATTCCTTCTCTTTCTCGGCTCACGCCACAGTGCAGAGACCATAAATCAGCAAAGTGCTTTACAAATAAAATAAGATGCCTTGATAGGGAGAGAATGTGTGTGACGTTAATGACAGAAGGGGTGGGGCAAACCGTATGCCTGTTTAGAACGTGTTTGCCTGTAAGTTACCAAAGAGGTGAAGAGATCCCAAGGATATTTGTGATGTGCTTCATCAGAAGTTGGAAGGTGGCTGGTTTCAGGGTTGATCCGGCAGCTCAGCCAGGTCCTGAAGCTTCAGACTACAGCTAACTTTCAGTTCCACCATTCTTCAGATATATCGGCCATGGGTCCTCCTGTGTGTCCACTGAGGGCTACACAGATTCCCATGCCTGGGTGTTCAGCAAACGAGAAGGCAGGGGCCAGGATCCAGCGGGGAATCTTAGCTGCTCGGGGCAGAACCAACCACCCTAGTTGAAGATGAGGAATGGCTGTGGGTTTGTGTTGGTATTCTGCAGATCCTTTGATAAAAAATGAGCGTACGTGCAGAACTATATTAAATTTCCCCCCCAAACTTGCAGGTGATTTTCATGATTTTGAGTGTTTGCTTTTACACAAACATTGGCTTGACACTTAATTTTTCTCCAAAAGACTGTAAGAGTCGTCGCCGATTCGCAGAGAATAAGAGGTTTTAATAACCTTCTGCACACATAATTATGGCACTCTTAGTGTGGTGAGCTTTACACAGGTGCTAAGGAAATTGGAAAAAGAACCCCAGTCTGACAGTTCATTCCACCTGAGAGCTAGTCACTGTGGGAGGTGTGGCTATCCCCAGGAAAATGCCCTTCAGATCCTGGTTATCTGGATAACCTTTGGTTTCTAGATTAATGACTTTTTGAACATACAGTCTTTCTAGAAATGGGTATAATTAAACTTGTCACTCAAGGGTACTGTATGATTTAATCACTTAATATTACATAAAGCTCTCTGAGATCCTTAAGCAAAGGGTCTTATGAGATGCAGAACACCATTATCAAGACACAATTTTAGCATCTTGCTGAGTTCTGAGAAATGACACTGCAGAGACCCTTCTAACACCCACAGATATTTACCCTGTAAACAAATGGTACTATTTATAAAGCAAGGCAACATATATTCAGCAAATTATAAGGATGTCTGTTATCAATAGAGACAATAATAGAAATGCCATTCAACATTCGTTTCTGGCAATGTTAAATAGTAATGTTAAAACTTCTTAGATATGTAATTTGTTTATTTAGACATAGCCTCATGCATACTTTTATTTAACAGTGATTCATTCTGTAATTCTAATGGGGGAATTCGGAACACATCAAATTCCTAAGTCTTTTGGAGTGGATTAATTTTTGCACACAGACTTCTAAATCAAGTATATTTTCCTGGATATACATGTCAGGATTATAAAAATATCTGTAAAACTCAACATTTGTACCTTGAAAAGCAAAAGCTAGAATCTATTTTAATAAAAACGTTAGGATAGTCTTGCAAATATTTATTTGTTGAAGCACTTGAAAGACACCTCTCCAGAGATGGAAAATCCCACCCGAGATCAAAGAGGGTGGAAAAGGAAAGAAAAAACTGGTCAGTGGCAAGGACTCCTTCCTCCCGCCCATACCATGGCTTCCCTGTATGCACAGAGCATTCGTAAGGATGACTGCAGGCCCTGAAAGTTTAATAAGCAAGAGTGCACCCATATTTTATGCCTATGGTGAACGAGTATCTTTATGTACACAGATGATTGCAAATGTATCATTTCCAGCCTCTGTTTGGAGAGAAAAATATAACTTTTTCCCTGGCAATTTGAAGAGCTGCGTTGGGTAGTGTTGTATAGTGAATTACAATAAAAAGTTGAAGTACAAAAACATATCTCTTACTAATGCCTCCATGAACCATGCTGCTTCTCAGCAAGTGTCTGACATTTACGTATCTATGGTACACAGACACTCTTTAAGGCTAGACATGGGGGAAAACATACCCAGTAGGTGTGCACCTGTTTTCTGCTTTTACAGAGCAGTGACACAGGAAGGGTATGTCTTACAGCAATCCAGAACACACACTTACCTTGGAATTGTTCAAAATAACGGTCCTTATTGGTGTATATCAGCTCTGGCACTTTTGGTTGATTTTTTTTTTTTTTTTTTTTTTTTACATTGGAGACTTTGGTAAAAGGGAATATGGAATTTGCTATTATTATTAATACAATTTTTTGCTCACAGAGATTTATAATTATCTCATGTTCAAAGCACTACCTAAGCACTGGGCATCAGCAAATTATATGCTTGAGCTCAGAGAGTTTGCATTCTTATGGAAAGAAAGATAATTTGCTGTTCCTTGAAATTTAGAAAAACAGTCAAGAAAGTGAAACAAAGACATCAAGAATTTCAAAAAGTTGAAAAGGAAAAATTTGTCATCATATAAACTTATCTCTTTATAAAGCAAAAACAAAACAAAACAAAACACAACAACAAAAAAAACCCCAAAAAACCAAAAAAGAAAAATTTACCCAAAAGAAAAACCTTTCCAAGAAAAGAAATGATAATAAAGAAAAAAAGAATCTAAATCTGACCACTGCAATGAAGCTAGACCAACCAGAGAAAATATTTCATACAACAATGAAAGCTCATCAATTTGGGGGCTCTTTTTTTTTAATTTTTTATTTTTACAGATTGTATTTTGATTCATTGTACACAAATGGGATACATCTTTTTGTTTCTATGGTTGTGCACAATGTAGATTCACACCATTCATGTAATCATACCGGTACATAGGATAATGATGTCTGTCTCATTCCACCATCTTTCATACCCTGCCCCCCCCATTTCCTTCTATGTAATCTAAAGTTGCTCCCTTCTTCCCTTCCCTTTCACCCCCCCCCATTATGTATCATTATCCACTTATCAGGGAAAACATTCGACCTTTGGTTTTGTGGGATTGGCTTATTTCACTTAGCATGAAATTCTCCAACTCCATCCATTAATCTGCAAATGCCATAATTTCATTCTTCTTTATGACTGAATAATATTTAGTTGTGTATATATACCACAGTTTCTTTATCCATTCATCTGTTGAAGGGCATCTAGGTTGGTTCCACAATCTAACTATTGTGAATTGAGCTGCTATAAACATTGATGTGGCTGCGTTACTGTAGTATCCTCATTTTAAGTCCTATGGATATAAACCGAGGAGTGGGATAGCTGGGTCAAATGGTGGTTCCATTCCAAGTTTTCTGAGGAATCTCCACACTGCTTTCCAGAGCAGCTTCACCAATTTGCAACTCCACCAGCATTGTATGAATGTGCCTTTTGCCCCACATTCACACCAACACTATTCCTTACTTTCCATATTAAACCTCACAACATTTTACCATTGACTTTGCATTTGGCACTTTTTATTAAATAGCAATTAAATGTTTTTCCACTGGTTGTCAACAAGATTGACATAAAAATATATATTCCAGCCTGTATTGCTACAGCATCCATCTCTGGGGTGGAGGAGGAACAGTCCTGTGTGGACCTAAGAGTGCATGACCACATTCCTGACTGGCTGCTGAACCCATCTGATTCCCTCCATTCATTCACATTCCTTGCCTGGGCCTTAGAGATGCCTGGTTTGGGGTCCATAGATTATAAGAAATTGCAACAGAGATGTTACCTGTGTTGCATTCATGAATTATGTATTTGAACCTTAATTCATATATTTTGATATTTTAATAACAGCCACTGTTTATTGAGCATCATCTATATCAAGGGACATTAAACTTTATTTATAAAGGAAGAGATAGCAAATAGTTGTGTGTGTCCTCTGGTATCTGACCCAGTCGGCCGACTCTGCAAAGGCAACCATACAATGCACAGCCGATGGGTGCAGTTGTATTCCTAATTAAACTTTGATCCAATGGACAGTGAAATTCAAACTTCATACAATGTTCACAGGTCACAAAATTTTATTCTTCGGATTTCTTTCCAGTCACTCACAAATGTGAAAATCCTTTGTGTTATGGACTGAATTTTTGTATCCTGAAAAATCCCGATTTTGAAACCCTAACTCCCATAGTGACTATATGTGGAGACTGAGTTTTGAGAAGGTCATTAGGGTTAAATGAGATGATAAGAGTGTGATCCTCATTGGATTGAGCCGGTGCCTATGTAAGAAGAGAACAGATTTCTTCCTGTGAGAGAGGAAGAGATCCCTCACCGGCACTGAGTTAGCCAGCACCTTTGACTTCTGATCTCCAGAACTATGAGAAAATAAGCACCTGTTGGTTCAGCCACCCAGTCTATGGTATTTCATGAGTTGACAAAGACATTCTGAGCTAGCTGGTCGTGAATCAGGGGACTCGGCCTTCTTGCTTGAGTTGACCAACCCCTGGTCCATCTGCCATGTTCTATCGCCTATTCTTGAGAATCTTAAGGATCAATAGATATGATTTCATTTTACATGACAAAGGTGGAATTCCCAATGCTGCAAACCTAGTTAGGGTTGAGGCAGATCTGAGAGAGAGAGAGAGATACTGAGTCCTCTCTGAGTTTTCTTTTGACCTGTGTGCTCTGGTTCTTCAGCTCAGAACACCATGGATACTTCTACAGTTAAACCGCAATCAGTGAACTTGGTAAATATTGGTTAAAAGATAAATATGTTCTAAAAGTCCTTATTTAAGACAAAGGTCCATCTTCCCATTCTATCCTATCCTTGGTCTTCCAGAAAACATTGCAATGTGTCTAGTTGCTTCCCCCAAATGGAAAGGGCTTTTTTTTTTTCTTTTCTTTTTTTTAAGCAAATGTTTTATTCCTTCTTGGCAACCTTCACTCTATTAGAATGCCTTGCTAAAGACAGAGTCCAGGCACGCTGCTGTTGGGTTCAGACTCACTGGGAGAGTCACTCCTGATTCCTTTCGCTTCAACCCATCCATGAGGCGCGTGGTGTGCTGTGTATTGAATCTTTCCTGTGCAGAAGTCTTAGTCATCTGACATAGCCACCGGGAATCCTTCAGCGTCTGACTCACTACAACTCACTTAAGAACCCATCTCGCAGGATGTTCAAGAAAGTCATTCACAAAACTGTGCTCTTCCCTGTGGACACATCAATCTGCCCTTCAAAAGGGCCCAGCGGGTGATTTTATATTTTTATGCGCCTCTGGTCTCAGTTTTGGCCAGAGGGATATTAAGGTCACCAAGAATAATTTGGAGATTGCCCAGGACTTGTTTAAAAGTTTTTTTCAAGTCTGACTGACAACTCTGACATTTAGAAATAGATAAGAAGATATGAATATTTGAAATCATGTGATTTTTTTTTCAAAAAAAAAAAAAAAAGCCATCAGCAATATTCTAACCAAGCAAACAAAGGTTTTTTCTATTCCTTTGTCCACATTATTGCAAGGAAAGGATTATGAACCGAACAAGTTCACTTTATTAGTCCAGAACCAATCCCAGGTAGCCACTGTTCGGCAGAGAAAAAGAATTCTTTTTGAAGTTTGCTCTTTCATCTTCGGTCCAAGCAGTTGGCCTGTTTATTTCTCATTGACAATTGGAAGAATCCAGTATTGTGCTTCCGCTGTGCGCTCAGCGGCACCACTGGACTGGACTGGAGAAGGAGGGCTTTGGTCTCTCCTTCCCTCCCCTTAGCACGGAACACCTCTCCTTCCCAGGAACGGGAGTGCAGGTGCTTTTTGCTAAATTGCCTGGATTGCCAGCCACCAGAGGACTCAGTGATTCTACCACGAATGAGTCTACCTTTTCTAAATTTTGTTTTATTATTGCATCATAATCACACACCAGAGCGAGATTCGTTGGGAAACATTCATCCGTGCACACAACACAATGTGATCTGTTTCATTCCCAGGAAGCTCCCCGCCCCCCATTGTTACGTGTGTGGAAGACAATTTGCTCCACTTCACGTTCAGTGCTTCCTCTCCCCCTGCCCTCCCTCTCCCTGTGCACAGGCTCAACTGGTCTTCCTTCTATTTATTCACTGTTTATTTTTTTAACTTGGTACATTATAGATATATGTGAGAGTGGATTTCACTGTGATATGTCCATATACATCCAAAGCATCATTTGGTCAAATTAATTTTGCACCTCCTCCCCTTTCCTGTCTCTGCTCCCACTCTCTCAATCTCTTTCTTCTACTGGACTCATCTCTCTTCGATTTTCATGCAATTTCCCCTTCTGACATTCCTGCTTCTCTCGAGCTTCCACATGAGAGAAAATATTCGCCCCTTGACTTTCTGAGTTTGGCTTATTTCACTTAGCGTATTTTCTTCCATTTCACCCCATTTACCAGCAAATTACATAATTTCATTCTTCTCTATGGCAAAATAAAATTCTACTATGTATGGATACCATATGTTCTTTAAACATTCACCTGTTGATGGGCCCCTGGGCTGGTTCCATAACTTGTTTATCGTGAATTGTGCTACTACAAACATTGATGTCACTGTATCACTATAGGATGCTCATTTTAGTTCTCGTGGATAAATACCAAGAAGCTAGGTCATATGATAGTTTTATTCCTAGTTTTTTGAGGCATTTCCATATTATTTCCAAAGTGCACTATGGTTATACACCAACAATTAATTGATATCCCTTTTGCTCCACATCCTTGACAGCACTGGTTATTATTTGTATTCCTGATGATTGCCATTCTAGCTGGACTGAGTTGAAATCTCAGTGAACTTTTGATTGTCATTTCCCTGATTACTAGGGAGGTTAAACATTTTTTTTTTTTCATATATTGATTGCCTATTTGCATTTCTTTTTTTGAGACGTGTCTGTTCAGTTTTTCTCCCTGTTTATTAGTTTGGTTATTTGGTTGGTTCTTATTTGGGGAGGTGTTAAGTTTTTGAGTTCTTTATAGATTCAGGTATTAATCCCTTCTTGGAGGAGAAGCTAGCTAAGATGTGTTTCCCCTCTCTAGGACACATTCTTCAAACCATTATTTCCTTTGCGGTGCAGAAGTTTTTTAATTTGAGGTCATCCAGGCTTTTGATTCTTGGTTCTATATCTTGAGCTTTGGGGGTCTTGTTAAGAAATTCAACATAATAGAGTTGACGCTGTGTTTTTTTTCTAGCATTGCAGAGTTTTGGGTCTAATTTAGACGTCTTCAATCCACTTCGAGTTGACTTGTGCAGGGTGAAAGATAAGAATCTAGTCTCATTCTTATCTAGCACCATTTGTTAAACAGACTTTTTTTTTTCCCCCTCTAACATATGTTTCTGACACCTTTGTTAAGTACCATATATCTGTCGGTCTGGAGTTGACTCTGTGTCTCCTAGTCCATGGGTTTTCAGGTCTGTTTGGATTTCATGCCATGCTGTTTTTGTTACTATATCTCTGCAGGATAATTTGAGGCTCAGAATTGCGATGCCTTCTGCATTGCTCTTCTCACTCAGGATTGCTTTGACTATTCTGGGTCTCTTATTCTTCCAAATGAATTTCAGGACTGTTTTTTCTAGTTCTGCGAGGAATGTCGTTGATATGTTGATGGAGATTGCACTGAATCTGTCTCGCCCGCCTCACTTCCCCTTCCTCTGCTCTTCTACTGGTCTCTCTTCTGTTTTCCTGAGATTTCCCTTACGCAGATTTATAGCAGCACAGATCACAATAGCCAAATTATGGGACTAGCCTAGTATTCATGAATGGATGAATGCAGAAAGAATATGTGTTATATATATACAAAAGTGGAATTTTATTCAACCATAAAAAAGGTCAAAACCGTTTCACTGGCAGGAAAATGGATGGAACTGGTGAACATCATGCAAAGTGAAATAAGCCAGACTCAGAAAGTCAAGGGTTGTATGTATTCTCTAATATGTGAAAGCTAGAGAGAACAAAAGAGGGGGCTCTCATGAGAAAGATGGTAAGAATTTTGGTAAGCATTTAAAAAATTATACTTCCTAAGGAATCATTTATCAGCATCCGAGAGTAGGGTTCCATCTGTGGGTTCAGATCATTTCTTACACAAAGAATAAATGGAGGGGCTGGGGTTGTGGCTCAGTGGTAGAGAGCTTGCCTCACATATGCAAGGCACTGGGTTGGATCCTCAGCACCACAGAAAAATAAAGATATTGTGTCCATCTACAACTAAAAAAAAAAATACTAAAAAGAAAAGAATAAATGGAAAAGCTACTTTCAGTAGTACCCATGGAACTTATTTTCACTAAAACTTCTCATATTATCAGCATTTGAGTGAAGAAAGGTGGGATTCCTTTTAAGTGATTGAACAACAGAATTGGTGGGTCATTTGGCAGAAATGTGTATCTCTTAGGCTTGTGTCACCAGACTCTTTTTCCCTTTAACGAGCCTAGTGACATGATGGGAAGACCCCAAGAAGGAAAGATCGCTTTCACCCTGCATGTGTTCCTGGGGATTGAACTCCAAACCTTGAACCCCAGACCTTGCGCATGCTAGGAAATGCTTTACTACGGAGTTATATCTCCAGACCCATCCTTAACACCTCAAATGCCAGTAGAAGCTTACGAAAACCAGAAACAGAAACAGAAGAGGCACTTGTTAGCAGTCCAAGGACACCTGCAGCATCCACCCTGATACATCTACTCTCACCTGAAATGTAGCTGGCACCACGTAATAAGAAATGAGAAGCAGCGATTTATTATATCAATGTCCAACAAGGCAAAGTTCAGCATAGACTGTGGTACAACCAGGTAAGTAGACAGAACAAGGAAAGCAAAAGGAGCGAGGTGGCTGGATCGTTAAGAAAACAAATTAAAATAGCAAATACATACCAGTGAACTTGAGTGCGTACTGTAGAATTACATAGGCATACTGTATTTTATACACATTTTATCTAAATATACACAAGGATATTTATGGTTCTCTCTTTTTTTTTTTTTTTTTTTGGTGTGTGTGGGGACTGGGGATTGAACTCAGGGGCACTCCACCACTGAGCCACATCCCCAGCCCTATTTTGTATTTTATTTAGAGACAGGATCTCACTGAGTTGCTTAGCGGCTGGCTTTTTTTTTTTTTTTTTTTTTTTTATTGTAAACAAATGGGATACATGTTGTTTCTCTGTTTGTACATGGCGTAAAGGCATACCATTTGTGTAATCATAGATTTACATAGGGTAATGCTGTTTGATTCATTCTGTTATTTTTTCCCTTCCCCCCACCCCTCCCACCCCTCTTTTCCCTCTATACAGTCCTGCCTTCCTCCATTCTTGCCCCCCTCCCTAACCCTAACTCTAACCCTAACACTAACCCCTCCCACCCCCATTATGTGTCATCATCCACTTGTTAGCGATATCATTCGTCCTTTGGTTATTTGAGATTGCACCTGGCTTTTTTTGAGGCTGACTTTGAATTCGCAATCCTCCTGCCTCAGCCTCCCAAGCCCCTGGGATGACAACGTGCGCTCCCCTGCCTAGCTCTCATTTATGTATATTTAAATGCATTGCATAGCTATATATTTTAGTAGGTATCTATTCTATAATATAATATAAACGTACACTTGGTTATCTCAATTTAAATATTCACTTGGAATGTAATATCTTTTATGCATCCTGCAGGCTGAGGTTTTGCATTTAGCACAGGTCTTACGATGGGTTGCTCTTGAGGAGCAGGGTTCAGAGGACGTGTGGGAGTGGAGGTATTAGCTTTGGGGAAGCGAGTTCAAAAGAGATGCCTGGGCAGCGATGGAGGCTTTTACTTTTTGATTCACTGCACTTGTCTATTTTTTATTTTTCCCTCAAGTATGGATTTTGTAATAAAATTACTGAAGGAGTTTAAAAATGTGACAGTAGTCACTATTCATGCACTGATCTAGAAAGTCTTCCTAGGTTGAAAGAAGCTCTACTCAAGTCCAGTGGCCCTGATCCTCTGCTGGAGGAGCTGAGAAACTCCGTGGACCACCCCACCTAAGTCCCAGGGGCCACTCTCCACGTCTGGAAGGCAGGGCCGCTTCTAACCCACAGTTTGAGATGTGTTAAACGAATTTTATGAATCTCAAACCCTACAAATGGTTAAAGGATCATCTCTTCTTTTGAACCACACATCTTGAATACTCCTGGATACATTGCATTTTTTAAATAAAATTTCAGTTCTTAATGTGTGCTAAAACAATGTTCAGTGTGTCGGAAAAATGTTTAGTTTTCTTCCAGGGAAGTAAAATATCTAAGATGAGTTTTTCTTTTATTTTTATAGTGCTTGATAATTGTCCTTTCAATTTTCATGCTTGTGGGTTATAAGAATATAAACCCATTCCAACCTGTTAAATTTGAAATTAAATATTAATGGCTTCAACAACAGCAATGACAAACTCTGGCAGAAAAGATCCTTTATGATTGTAGATTAGGATGCCATAACTTGACTATAAATTCTAAATCATAATCTTCCATTTCTATGGCTGTAATTGGCATAGAGAACACTAAAGCGTCTTTCAGTAATTGCCGCTAAATTACTGAATCATAGTTATTCTCAGCTTAATAATTAAAAATATTTCAAATGCCAAACTTGGTTTTGTAGGCTCTCAGTATTAAACCATTCGGTGATAACTAGACCTTGCTTAGCTATGTTAAAAAAAAAAATTCCACTTAGTCATTTTAGTTATGACTGTGAGGTGTAATTTATCAAAAGCACAATGAGAGGTTATCAAACTCTCATTTCAGTAAGAGAAAGAGGAACATTACCCTCAAGAGATAAATCTTTCATTAAACTTTACAAAGACCTTAAGCCAGCTCTACCCCATTTATCATTGCTAGTCTTCCAGAATACACCAGCTGCCGGTGTTTAGAAAGCAGGACAGGGCAGCCCGCCAAAATCAGAGCTGATGGCTGGTAGGACGGATTAAACTTCTCCATTTTTTACACGTTCATTCACCTAAGAAAATCACTTTAAAATCAGCCACGTTTGGGAATGACTTTGGGTATTGTATTCAACGATTTAATAAATGTTAACGTTATTTTTTTTTTTTTGAAATGTGGTAAAAATTTCTCTATAACAAAAAATCTTGTCAAGAGAGGAGAAAAATTCCCAGTTTCTCTTACATTCTCATGAAATCTTGTTTGATGTTATCTTTCTTATCACTGCAAAATATCAATTTGGCCTTCGGACTCTCAGAGTCTGAGTAGAGTTTTTTATGTTTGCAACCACTTGAAGTCACTTTTATTGCCATCAAAATCGCCCTGTTTCATGTATATTTGTGCTTTTGATAATCCTCTGGAACATAAGCATCTTGAGGCAAGGATCATCCAGTCCAGTCCACTGTATCCATAGTACCAGTAGAAGGCCTGGGCCCCAGTCACCTTTCTGTTACTGTGACAAAATGCCAGAGAAAACAACTTTTAGGAGGATACACTTATTTAGTTCATGGTTCCAGAGGTGTCAGTTCATGGCACACTAAATTACCATTTCCCACCTAAAATAATTTTTAAAAAAGAAGCAAAGGCACAAAAAGTTGACAGATATTAAAGAATCGATGACATTCCCTTGACCATTTCTTTTTTTTCATTAGTTGAAGATTTACTTTCAGATACACAGAAGGGAGAAGCTAGAGGTATTTCTTCAGGGGAGATTTTTAATTCCTCTTAATGTGATTGATTTCATTAATTAAACAATGTCAAAAGAAATTTAAAGTAATAACCCAGAAATTGTGACTAACTGAGAGGAAAATCCCTAACATTTGATGAACAGAATTGTAATAGATATCTAAATTCTTCTTCCTGATACAGCATTTTTTTTTTTTTTTTTTTTGCCTTTTAAAAATTCGATACCAGGCGTTGAACCCAGGGATGCGTAACAACTGAGCTACATCCCCAGCTCTCTTTTTAAAATTTTTCTATTTTTGAGACAGGCCCTCACTAAGATGCTGAGGCTGTCTTTGAACTCTTGATCCTCCTACCTCAGCCTCCCAAGTCGCTGGGATTATAGGCACGTGCCATCTCATCTGGCTTCCTGATACAGCTTTAAAAAAATGGCTTCATTGCATACAAGGTTTAATAAGTCTGTATAAAATGCAAATAAAACTACTAAAGTCTGCAAAGACTATAATTTCAGTAACTTTTCTATTTTCCCCCAGTTATTAAATAGACAGATGCATGCGTTATATTTGTTTTACTAATAGAACTTCTTTAATTGCCATTTGCTTTGCCGTTTGCTTTTTCCCCCTTTCTTAACCAAATTCTGTGAGCTGATCATTCTTGCTCTCTACCTCCTACTACAAAGCAGTCAGTAACTTGAGTTTATAAACTGAATTATTTGGTAAGCATTGGTGCTTCTGTGCAGATGTGGACCACATATCTGTAACGTGCAGCTGAAAAGGAAATAGCCTTTAGTGAACCACCTTTTCAGTTGTATCAAACTGAAATCATTAAGTTTTATTTAAATGATAATAAAAAATAAATATGCAGGTGGCAACGTGGAGCATGATCTCATAATCCAGGGAGATGCTGTCCTGGAGGCTTGGGAAGAATGTGGGGATAGGGGAAGAGACTCCCGGGACTGGCGCCTGTTGGATGCAGGCTGCCTCTCCTCCAGGTTTGCCCCGGTAGGTTCCTGATTTCACTGAAACTCTCAGGTGTCAGGAGACCCGTCAGTCAGGATGATGATCTGGGCACACAGAACACTTGAGTTCTATGTTGGTGATTGAACATGCTTTTCCCTTTATTTTTTTTTTTTTGTTTCCCTTTACTTTTAAGAGTCAGGTTGGATGGTACTGGTGTTCCACCAGAGAGCTCATAAAGCCAGCATATTCTGCATCCATGGACTCAGTCAACCTTGGATCAAAGATATTTTAAAAATAATTGTGCTTAACACATACAGGCTTGTTTTTTTTTTTAATCATTAGCCCCTCAACAATAGAATTGAACAGTCATTTCCATAGCATTTATTTATTTATTTACTTATTTTCTCTTAAAGTTTTTATTATATCCATAAAAATACTAAGACTTGGCTACGGTAATAACTTTTACAAAGTTAACTGGAGAGCAAGAATGAGGACCCCATTTAGACTCATTCAGTCCCTGTTCCATGGATCAGACTTTGCTGAAAATATGTCCAACTGGATATCCCTTAGTCAACTATTATATGTGTCATTAAATCTGTGTATTCCTCACACTTAAAATAACTTCCTACCCATTATTCACTGTTGTCAGTAATAAAAACAAAAACAAAAACAAAAACAAAAACAAAAAAAACCAATAAATTACCTTAGATAACCCTTGGGACATTTGATTATTCTTAACTTCCCAAAGTTCACTAAATTATTTCATTCGGGGGCCAGCTTCATGATTTTAATATCTTTTCTTTGCCTTTTCATGGTCTCACTTTTGCCTGGATTATTATAAGTGGTCCTTTGGTATAGACTCCTGTGATTCCAAAAATAAACCATCTCGTTCATTTGTTGCTGGAAGGCCGATTACCCTATAACTCAGTTACTTGATTCATCAATTCCCAAATTTTCAATTCTGTGAAGACAATAGCCGTAGCATTTATATTGTGTTAGGTATTATAGGCAAGGGTGGGAAAATATTCAAATTTGGGCAATATTGGATTGGTGGTGCCTCTGAGACTACTAACTAGAGGTGGTCACTACAAATGGAGACGTGCATCCAAAGCTCAGATGGGTCATCTGGATCGGAGTCCGTTGACAATCAGCAGTAAGGTGGTTATAGGAGCCACAGGGGAAGCAGAGGACTGGGCTCATGCATAACTGTTCAGCAAGGGGTGGTGAACTGGAGAAGTGACCGGTCAGGAGAAAGGGCATCGTGCTTCTGAGGTCCATGCAGGGTGGGAGAGGGCCTCCATATGGGGAGGTAATGGAAGATGAGGATGATTTCACTAAGGTTTGCTTATGCAGACTCTCCTTGACCTTGACTCCCCGTGTCTGCTGACGGGATCACTCTCCTCCTCCTGGAACAAGGAGGACTCCTTTCTCTTGGGAAATGTATGCCCTGCCTTTTGACAGACCCGGAGGAGAAGCACGTTTTCCCTGTGTTGGCCATTGCACAGGTGACTTTGGCTCATAACAGCCCATATGCCAAAGAGGACTTTCTGTTCGGATTGCTGTCAGTAGTTCACTGTGATGTCTCTGCGCTGCTCAGTCCCTTTTGTAGACAGAACTCTGTACATGGTTGGAGCTTCTGAATGCTCTAGAGCCAAGGATTCGCCCCATTTCCCAGTGCCTTGTCAAGTCCCTTTATTCTCCACTCTGTCGGGTGCTCCCCATGTAAAGTGGACAGAGCAGATGCTTGTGCTCCTTGGGCAGTGGATCTGTTTTTGCAAATAAGCACAATGGCTTCTGAGATTTGCAAATTGCTTTTACATCATCAGACTTTCAAACATTACAAATGTAGTAGACATTGCATACAAAGCTAATAAGAAGGGGTGGAAGTCAATAAACTACCCCTTTGGACCCTATTCCTGTTCTGCCCCAAAGTAACAAATATTAGCAGTTTCACATACCCCAATTCACCTGCCTCTTTGTATAAGCAGATGCCATTTTTTCTTCATTTAAAATAGGGTCATACAGTATATTTCACCCTAGATATTTTTTTTTTCACTAAATAAGGTATCATGAGAATCTTCCCTTTCAATATACATAGATATAACCTATTTTTTAAAGTTACATCATCTACCCCAGTTTTTTCAAATATTTCTTATTGATGACCATTCAAATCATCTCTGGATATTTGGTGCGATATGAAAATACTATAAGAAATATTATGATATAGATGTCTTTGTATTCTATTACTTTTATTTCTAGAAGAGGGGTTCTCCAAAATGGTACTTCTGTGTCAAAGAGTCCATATATTTTTAACTTTAGTGGATTTTTTCCAGATTACTTTCCGATGAGGTTGTATCAGCGAATGCTCTCATGAGCAATGTACAAACATACTGCCCATTTCTTTTGAGAAGGAATTTAATCTTGAAGAGAAAAACTCATACCACCATTTCTCTTAGCAGTTTCTTTGGAACTCATAGCAAGGGTAATTACTACCTATCACCACCCCTTCTATTATTTACTAATAGTAGAGGGTAGTTTATTTATTAGTAGCAAATAATAAATGGAATTACAGCACGACTTTATACATTTAATATGAATGCATGTGTTCTATTTTTCCTGTTCCTCTGGAGAACTCTAATGTACTGAGTAATTGGATAGTGAAGGCCAACTGGCTTATTCCACTTTAGATATTCTCCCTAGTTCCATTGCATTCCTTCTTTATACTACCATTGCTGATACTCTAAATTTAATCCTCCAGAAATAATTTCTGAGTTAGCACATCTAGCTCAAATGTTAGCACACTGAAACTCAAACGTATTAGAACATAAATAAATCCCTTACCTCATGGGCCCAAGAAGCATTTTGATGCAGGAGCAAACCCTTGAGCCAACATGCGACCTTTCCTCGTGCATCTGGGGCATGTGGGAGAATGTTGGGACTGAATAATTTAGGTACCCGATTGTGTTGGGTCAAACCAAATGAGGAGGAAAAAAAAAAAGAACTAGGCTATGAAATCTTCATGAGGTGACATAAGATGAGACAGAGGCCAAACTCTGGTGTACTTTTAAGAGCGGGAAGTAGGAAATGTTGTCTGAAGAGCACAACTTATAAAATGGAGGAAGTAGCCCCTCAGACAGAGCTGAAAAATTGCTGTGTGGCTTCCAGATTGGAACCAGCTGTGGCTTGTTGCCAGGAGCCACCAGGGTAAGGGATGGCCTGTCGGTGAACTTGGGTGTAATGTCCCCGGGAAGATTGTCTTGATCTTCATGACTTCATAAAAGAGGCAGTAGTAACTGCACAGGGTCAGAGGCCAGCCACGTTGGGTCCAAGATCCGCCTGTGTTTGAAATAGAGACTCCTAAACCTACGTGGAAGTGGATTTTTCCCAAGTTCTTGATAAAACCCATCAGGGGCTAGGATTCCTCATATCATTTATCAAGGTCCTGAAATACCCTTATGTAAAATGAGTGCCTGCAAAATTACCTGCCTTGACTATTCATCAACATAATCTCCCTCTGAAATCAGACTTTAAAAAATCTTACTTTTCTCCAATACCCCAAAGCCTCAACTTTGTGCTTCTGTTTTCATACTTCTGATTTTTTTCACGATATATGTAATACCAAGTTGCAAAAATGCCATCTGTCTTTATTACTCAAAATAATATTGCATTTAGGTTTTAGGCATCCTTGATCGTTTTAATGCAAAAGTCAACACAGGGTGTTTTCCGTGGTTCTCTGCCCTCCTCACACCGGACTTTGGATTCTGCGTACATTCCAAGTGACTTTTAGAAGCAGACTGAAGATCCTGGGCTCTGAAAAATTCCTTCTTCATTTTTGTCCTCTTGGATGCTTATCAGAATACTATAGAAAGGAGAAGGCTTATAAACAAAGTAAGTTCCGTTTCTCAGAGTTCAAGAACATAGAGGCTGAAGGGTACTGGTGGTGTTGGATTCTGGTGAGGACTCTCTTCCAGGATGCAGAGGGTCAACTAATCATTGTACTCTCACATGGTGGAAAGAAAGAACGTTCTTTTTAATAAGGGCACCAATCCCATTCACGAAGGCTCCATCCTCATGACCTAATTACCTCTCAAAGGTGATTACTTCCTAATATCATCCCTCTATAGGTTTGTAATCTCAACGTAAGAATTTTGAGGAGGTATACACCTTCAGTCTGTTACCCTTTCAGGTTAGAAAATCCAAACCTTCCTATGATCAGTCGATATATTTCTCTTAGTTCTCAGTTGCTATCTGTGTACTCTTCTTGGATAATCAGGTTTCCATGTACTATTTAAGGTCAGTGGCAGAAAGGAACTTGATCAGAGCAGCCTAGGTAAAAACATAGATTAAAAATCCAAAAATATTCACTCTTTCCCAGAGACTAGGGACTCCTGAATTCCCAGAGGGAATGCAGCCTGGTTAGCTTTTCGCTGAGCAGAGAAAAGGGAATGTCCATTTAGCATTTTTTTTTTCTGCTAAGTCTATTACAGGAAATAAAGAGTGATTTCTGCATTAAATTGTGAGCATAACCCTGCCATATAACCACGTGAATGGATCTTGTTTAGTGAACTACAGCTATCTAAGAGCAGTGACTATCAAATTCTAACTTGCAAACAGTCAATATTTGTGCAATGATTCAGCCTTTGTCTCTTGTCAGATATCACTCACGGATCACATCATTTGCCCCTCATGCCGATCAGGGCTGAGTCACGATCCTCTCAAGACAGCCTTGGAGCAACCGTAATCATTGACCTGGAGTTGCTCAGGAGATAGAACCCATTTTCCACACCTGGCTTATTGGAGTGTACTCTAAAGTGACCAAAATGTTATTTGAACATTGCCTCTGTTCACCCCTTGTTAATGAATTGCACTTGGATAAAACAAACAAAATAAGCTCAATGAAATTGCAGAAACTTTGAGTCCCAAGAAAGCAGATATTCAGTATTTGGATGTGTTTCTTCCAAACCACAAAGAAATTTCTGTGTTTAGAATATAAACAGATCATTCGCCCCACACACATTTTGTTACCAATATCTCATATGCCACCCCAAAGGAAGAGATCAATGTCAGCTAGGTAAAGATTGTTACCCAGGACAGAGTCAAAGGTCCAGGAGAGTAAGGAAAGATTCTGCCAGCGCAGTAGGTAACTTAATGTTCTATTCAGAACCTAGAAGAGATTGGCTTAACACAAATCGAAGCTGAAAGAAGCTTGGAATGGCCAAAACTGCATTTGCTTTCTTTAATATAAAGAATATTCAGTTCTTTTCCATGACTGCCTGTGCTGATTTTTGCAGGTTGTTATTCCCACCCGTGTGTGTGTGTGTGTGTGTGTGTGTGTGTGTGTGTATAATATTCCCTGAGAAAATAAAATATTGTCAGCACTGCAAGATAACTAGACCAGCCCAGTATAGAAATACCTGTCTGAAATTAAAGTCTTTTCACAGGTTAACTCTGACATTGCTGTTTATAGTACTCTGTATTGCTTCTCTTCCAACATGCTCTCTTTAAATAAAACAATATTGTTTATCTTTTAATTTTATTGCTTTTGTTTCTTTTTCATGTTATATATACTGATTTTTTAATGTGTTATTAGCAGCCTCCTTTTATTCAAGATTTTCTTTGTGTAAGCAAAGAAAGATTTTTAAATTTCTGTTTATTTATTAACTCATACTTTAAATCAACAGATGTTTTATGACTGGCAATTCTCCCTGACTTGTGTGATAGTGTGCAGATAAGTCAGAATAAGGCACCTGCTTTTGTGGAGCTTATATGCTAGTTGGGTAATAAAAATTTATGGTGGAGTAGTATCTGTGCTATGACTTCTTGATCTGGTTTGAGTATGTCCCCTGAGTTTATATGTTGGCAGTTGGTCCCAGAGACCTTTAAGAGATGGGTTTATCCATTCATACACAATGAAATATTATTCAGCCATAAAGAAGAATATTATTATGGCATTGGCAGATAAATGAATGGAATTGGAGAATATCATGCTAAGTGAAGTAAGCTAATCCCAAAAAACCAAAGGCCAAATGTTTTCCCTGATAAGTAGATGATGATATATAATGTGGGTGGGGGTGGGGGGTTGAGAGAAGAATGGAGGAACTTTAGATTACGTAGAGGGAAATGAGAGGGAGGAGGGGGCAGGGGTATGAAAGATGGTGGACTGACACAGACATCATTACCTATGTACACATATGATTGCATGAATGGTATGAATCTACTTCATGCACAACCATAGAAACAAAAAGATGTACCCCATTTGTGTACAGTGAATCAAAATGCAGTCTGTAAAAATAAATAATAATAATAATAAAAAGAATGTCACATACTTGGAAAAAAAAAAAGGATGTGTTTAGATCACTGAGGAATTAACAGAGTTCTCACGGACCCCTGAGACTTCCTGTCTCACCCTGCGGTATTTCCCTTTTTCCTGTGCTCCACCACTGTGATGCTCTCTGTCATGAGGTTCTTGCCAGAGCAGATCTCATGCCTGTTCCATGTCCTCGAACCTCTAGAACCATGAGGGAAATGAACCTCTTTTTTAATTGTAAAGTCACTGAGCCTGGGGTATTTTGCCATAGCAATGGAAAGTGAACTAATGCAGTCTGATAGAGATAAGGGCTAAGGAGGAAATGAGAAGCAGAGTCAAAAGACAGGTAGAAGGATCAGAGGGTAGGAAGGATTAGGGTGGCCAGGAAAAACTCTGGAAGCAGGAAAACTTTGATCCATACTCTGAAGGCAGGTGACACTATGTGGGTTCTGGGGAGGAAGAAAACCTTTAAAACAAAAGATCAGCAGCAGGAACTGAGCTTAGAGGTTGTGAGCCCCAGAAGTCAGACCAGCGTAATGCCGAATGGTGAGAGGGGGACAGGGTGCATGGAATGACATGAAGTCAGAGAGTAAACGGGGGTGACATAATCTGAGGCCATGCAAATCATGGCTGCATGTTTCCATTTCCATTCTTGTGCAATGGGAAACCACTAGAAGGGAACTTTTATAATTTCACTTTAATTTGACAGAGATAATTTGAGGCAACCAGGCAGAAGTGAAGAGATGAATAGGAGGCTCTGGCTATTGTCTAGACCTAGGCAAAACATTGGATGTGGGTCCTAGGAATGGAGCTGTTAACTGTGGTTGAGTTTTTGGTTTCTTTTAAAGGTATATCTATTTGTATTTCAGTGTTAGAGGTCAAGAGAAAGCAAAAAAGTCATTGGTGTTTGAATATGAGTGACAGAAACCAATTAAAAGGAAAAAAAAAAAGATAGGAGTAGGCTTCTTTGGGAAAGGAAGGGTATCTTTACACACGAGAACTGTGATGTGCCAAGTCAGAGACTGACACATGAGACTGGAGATGAGGACAAAGGTCAGAGGTGGTCCTATAAACTGAGGAGTTTCTATCTGTCAATGCCACTTAAATCTCTGGCAGTTGATGGGATCCCCAGCAAGCAGAGGAATGAAAGAGGCAGTCAGAAGACTGAGTCCTAGAGCTCTCCCAGGTTGCTCTGCTGAGAAAGTGGGAGTATCCAGGAAAGGAAATAAAGGAGAGAATCTGGTTGAGAAGGGATGAAGCAAGAGAGAAGATGAAGGATCCCTGTCCAATGTGGCCCCGGGGATGGAGTAGGAGGGGATGAAGCTGCCATCAGCATCCACAGTGCAGATCTTGGTTCCATTAGAATGGTCCCTGCAGTGGTTTGCAGCAGACAAGACAGATATTTGAAAACTATTTACTGAGCCTTATTCCAAGGACATTTGCTGCGAAGGAGAACCTTGACTTTGTCATGGTGTACCTGGAGAGAGACATGGAGTGAATGGATGACTTTTGTTTTTAACATGTGAGTGATTATGGAATATAAATGTAAAGTATTATTGTGAATGATTTTGGAGAACTGGGGCCAGAAATATTATGCTCTAGAGGACCGGAGAGCAAATATTTTGAGCTACACTGTCCCCATGGTCTCTGCTGCAATTACCCATCTCTTCTACTGTGAAGTAGGAGCTACCAAAGGCCTCAGGTAGACAGGCAAGGCTGTGATTTTATGAAACTTTCTACATGGACATTAATTTTTAAATCTCATGTAATTTTTCATGTCATAAAATATTATTCTTCATTTCTTTCCCAACGATTTAAAAATGTAAGAACCTTCTGTAATTTGGGCGTCCAGCCGTATTTAGCCCATGATCTGTGGTTTGCTGATCCCTGTCATAGAAGACAAAATGGGGTGCTGCAATAAAAAAGGGAGAAGGATTCTGATCCTTTGGGGACAGACAGCTTTTGCCACTCTAATAAAGACTGGACATATGAGGTCCTGGAGTGTTCACTGTTTGGATATATCCCCTACGTAGACTAAATCTTGGATTAACCAAATTCGGTATTTCTCCTGGAAGGATGAAGGAAGGAGAAAGGCAAGAGGGTTGAGAGTATGCTCAAGGGAGTGATCACAGTGGCTGACCAGGTGACTTGAGTTAAATAAGAAAAGTGAAGAAATACTTGGGAGTGTGGGAAAGTTGGACAATGAACAGGTCAGTGAGTTGGAAGTCAGAGACATGGGACCAGGATATTGGAGGCGGGAAAGGGAAAGATGGGAGGTGGGTTTTTTTTTTGGGGGGGGAACAGTGGTTTCAATACAGATTTATGAGGAGGTGTACTTGATATTAATAACCATGGCAGTGGATGTCAGAGAGTGGAGGGCAGGATGCTGGGCCCATTGAGGCCAAAGAAGGCTCTGGAGGGATGAAACCTTTGGAAATGTCTATGAATACATTGGAATCACTAAGATGTATGGAAAGAAGGGGATTGGGGGACATGGAGACAGTGATATCCTTCAAGAATTCGAGGCAGCTCAATCTCCAAGGATCTGTTGCTTGGTCAATTTAAAATCTAGGGCAAAGGAGAGTCCAAAACCAGTGCTCATCAATTTTTCATTTCATTTATTTATTTCTGAATTTTTATTATAGCATTATAATTTCAGCTAGTATTTGAGTCCATTTTGACAAAAATCATACATGCAAGGAATCTGAGTTCAATCCCCAGGTCCCCTTTTCCTTCTCTTCTTCCTCCCCTCCTCTCCCTCTCTTACTGATCTTCCTTTCACATCTTTGCTAATTTGTTTCCGATTGGTACATTCCACATGTCCATGATGGAGAAATTCCTTTTGTACATCTATGTATGAATATAACATGATTTTGTTGAATTCATTCCCTATCTCTCTCCTCTTTCCATTCCTCCCTCCTCCCTCTTATTCTCCTCTTTCTACTCCACTGACCTTCCTCATATCTTTGTGATATCCTATCCCCAAACACCTTCTTTCCATTATTTTACTCCAGCTTCTACATATGAGAGGAAAACACTTGACCCTTGACTTCCTGAGTCTGGCTTATTTCACTAACTTCTGAATTTCCATCCATTCACTGGTAAATGCCATCATTTCATTCTTCTTTATGGTTGCATAGAACTCCATCCTGTATGTGTCCATTCATCTATCAATGGGCATCTAGGTGGGTTCCGTAACTTGACCATTGTGAATTGTCTTGCTATAAACTTTGGGGGGGGGTGCTGTATCAGTATAATGTGCTGGTTTTAACTCTTTTGGATAAATACAGAGGATTGAGCTAACTGGGTTATATGGTAGTTCCACTTTTAGTTTTTTGAGGAATTTCTACACTGCTTTCCAGAGTGGTTATACTAGTCTGCAATCCCACCAACAGTACACAAGTACACCTTTCCCATTTATTATTATTCATGTTCTTGATCATTGCCAGTTTGACTGGAGGGAGATGAAATCTTATTGTCCTTATGATTTGCATTTCCCCGATGGCTAGAGATATTGAACATATTTTAATTTATTTGTTGGCCCTTTGTGTTTCTTCTTTTGAGCAGTTTCTGCTTCTTTCTTTAACCATCTTGACATCTGCCTGTGTGAAGGCTATGTGCATGTGGTATAGTTCACAGTCAAAGGCAAGCTAAGTCTACGCAGTGACAAACACCTGCATATGGCCATTTGGTCTTCTTGCCTCTATCTCAGGCCACATACTAGTCCCTCTAAATGTCTTTGTGATCGATTCCCTGACCACAACTCTGGTCATCCATATTTGCTCTTTGGGTTGAGTTTTATCTTCTTGAAATCCTAAAACTGTCCCCCAAAGGTCCTTCCTGCTCTGTCTTCATCAAAACTAAAGTTATCCTCTTGTTCTTTCTCCTCCTGCTTAACTCACACAGCATCCAAAGTCTAATCACATCTCATTATTTTGTAAACATTTTCAATAGATTATCCTTGTCGTCCCTACTATCCTGCAAGCTCTCTGAGGGAAAAGACCTCTTCCTCTTCTTTTGACTCTCCCTGCCTGGCTCAACACCTCCTAGGCTCTAACCACATAGTCAGAAGTAGAACTTTGTGATTGATCTAGCTTGTCATCCAGCACTGTCAGAGTAAAAGTTTTGCAATTATTCCTTGAATTCCCTAACCTAACTGACACCTAAAAAATCTATTATGTCAATAAGTAATAAATTTCAGAAATGGCATAAAACACAGACTGTATTAAAAAAGGCTGCATAGCAGACACTTGGTATTTGGTAAAAATGACCTTAATCGTTATTCGATGAATTCATAGTGGATGCACCATTACACTTGAACAAACATCTTCACCCTGTCTTCTTTTTCATTGTTTAAGGGGAAATTGTGAAGGCCACCAAACTTCTGAAGCTCAATAATGACAGTCTAGTAAATGTTTTATCTTGGTATTAAAGGGCAGAACACAGAAGTGAAGGGAAGTGACAGAAGACCCGAGCTCTTCTCCAATGGCTTATTTCCAACGGTAATTGAGAGCTTGGGATTAGGGTTGCTTCTGGCCTGTACCTCCTCTTATGTTGTCTCTAGAAAGGGCCGCAGGGTGTAGTTGCACTGAGGAAAGCTAGAAGAAGCAAGAAAAGTTTCATCTCCACACCTGATGCAGTCCAGTCTCTGGTCAGTGGTCCTTTCTTCAGAGAATGTGACAATCATGGTGAACTACTAAATGGCCCTCCGTTCCTTTCCATAGTACAGTTCCAAAATTGTAGTTATGTGATTAATGCACTCTGTCATCAGTTATATGGAATTATATTTCTTTTTCAGATTTTACTTTTTCCTTCCATTTAATAGTCTGATTTATTTTAATGGCTATAATGTATTCTGGCAAAATCCATTTAATTTTGCATTATCTATATTGAATGCCTCTAATAAAAGTATTAATCAAAAAAGCATGGGAGAATATCCTGAAAATGATAAATGAGGCTCAGTGTTTGTTTTATGAATCAGTCCTATTTTAATAATTTTGCAAATTTATATGGGTTAGATAAGAAACCTGAGACGGCAGAATGTCCTTCAATAAAGCCACACTGGCCAAAATGGTTATGAGCACAGAGAAGGGTTTCTTTCCATTTCTTGTATTCTTACTTCTTATTTGTGGATGTAGGAATTGAACGTTATAAATGTTAACCTAGAAGTTTCTAGTTGGCAGGGGCTAGTTTATTCAAATGAAGGTAACTGCATGATCATATATAAAATTTTTAAATAAGAGGAATCTTATTTTATATTTTCCACTGGTTCACAACTGAGATTTCATATATATATTTCTTGTTTTATTTGCTTCTGTTGAGGTTCACCTAAATATCCTAAGGCTGCCAGGTACAATGGAGCAGGCCTGTAATCCCAGCTGTTCAGGAGGCTGAGGCAGGAGGATCGCAAGTTCAAGGTCAACCTGGGAGACTTAGAGAGACCCTATTCCTAAATAAAGTAGGAAGGGCAGGTAGCCGTGTGGTAGAGCATTTACCTAGCATGTACGAGGCCCTATGTTCAATCCCTAGGATCACAAATAAATAAAAATAAATAAATATCTGGAGGCAATAATAATAACAGAACACCAGCAGCATTAACTAAGTATATATATAGCAGTCCTTCCAAAGGACAGAATGCTGGGATGGTAGCTTCATTCTTTGTGGGAAATGTAAAGAGATGTTTATCATTTCACTGGTATTTTGACTCATTATCTGATATATGAACACAATCATTTTGCTCTCTTAAAAAATAAAAGCCTGGTGTCTCTCCCAACTTTTTAATTATTTATTTACTTCTTTGCTCTTCTAAGGGAGTTCTTTGCTTGCAAGTCTAAAGTTAAGACATTCATGTAGATATTCCCTAAATTTTTTTTTTCAGGATTTTAGCTTTTACTTAAAGTGGTGGCCAATTAAAATTCAGTTTATATAGAAAATACTGGTTTAGTCAGCATTTTCACCTTTGTGATCAAAAGACCTGACAAGCACAATTTTAAGGAGAAAAAGTTTAATTGGGGCTCATGATTTCAGAGGTCTCAGTCCATAGATGGCTGGTTCCATTCCTTGGGGCCCGAGGTGAGGCAGAACATCATGGTGGAAGTGTGTGGCCGGGGAAAGTTCCTCAGGACATGGCAAATCAGGAAAGAGAGGGACAGACAAGAGTCAGAGAGAAATATCTCAGAGATCTCTCACTTATCAGGGACAAAATATAAAACCCAAAGTCATGCCCCCATGACCTACATCCTCCACCCACAACCAGTCTGCCTGGAGTTAACACCCAGTTAATGCCTGTAAGCAGATTAATGCACTGACTAATTTAAGACTCTCCTAACCCAATTATTTCACTTCTAAATTTTCTTTTATTGTCTCACACATGAGCTTTCAGGGGCACCCCATCACTAAACCATAGCAAATGCTATCACAAAATACAAACTACATGCTCAATTACATAGATTAGAAATAATACAATTCTTAACACAAAGTATTCTTCCACATTCTTTATATTTTTTGGAGTCATTCTGTTGTATTTTAAGGAGTTTTTGGGGGGGCTTTCTTCATATTATTTTTGTTGGATTTGCAGAGAAGCTAGTAACGAACTCCTAGTTCAGGGAATATTTTTGGTGGAAGTCGTTTATATGGATTATTACTCTTGTCCT
This sequence comes from Sciurus carolinensis, assembly GCF_902686445.1. Lineage (NCBI taxonomy): Eukaryota > Metazoa > Chordata > Mammalia > Rodentia > Sciuridae > Sciurus > Sciurus carolinensis. The sequence goes on along the minus strand of NC_062231.1, from coordinate 24,472,374 downwards.
AGGAGAAGAAAACCTTAGGAGTATATTTTCAATATATCAAACAATGACGTTGCTTTGGTTCAGTTGAACAATGAGTTAATTCCACCAAATAGGAATTGAATGATTACTTGCAACTAGATAGGCCTCAAAATACAATTGCCACATTTGAATCTAGTAAGATTTTATTTCCATGTCAACTCACTGCTTGGTGGCAACCTTTGCCAAACCGTTGTTGGGTTAACAGTCTTCAACTGAAATGTCAGGTAAGATGTTGGATTTTAGGAACATGAAAAATATCATGCAGGTTTTTCTGTGTCTACATGGCAAACTGAAGTTCCCATTTGGAGTGGAGTGGTCACCTTTTCATTATTCTCCCCATCCTTTAGCCTAAGGACCTCAAACTTGCATTTCTGTCTCTCTTATCTGGTGACCCAGATAAGGTTACTGACTCTTATGGACAACAAGCAAAGGCTCTGGCCTCAGAAAAGCACATGGTCCATCTAAAGGGACAACATTCACACCAGTTTGGGACATGTTTACCTGTGGGAACTGTGTTCCCAAGGGCTGATATATTGCATTTCTCAAGAGAACTCTGAGTAGTAGAGTGAATCAGTCAAAACTTCCCTGTGTTCATAAATGAATGCACCACCGTGGAACTCCACATCTTGTACATCCACAAGAATGGAATTCTAATTAGAGTAAGGTATACTTCATGTATGGATAATACGTCAAAATATACTCTGCGTCATGTACATCTAGAAAGAACAAGTAAAAAAGGAAATTGGAATGACATGGCTTTATGTGACGTATCTTGATTTTGGAACATGATTAACTTCAAAAGTTTTCATCAAAATATCATACAGACCAAGGAAAATATTTTTGGGACCAAACATGTCCAGTAACTTCTGCTTTGCTGTTTCCCAGAAACATCTTTTCAGATGAGACTGTGAGGTGGCCTCTTTACTGCCCTGTTTTGCAGAAGTCCTGCAGAACATGAATAACATATTTCCTTAACCTGTCTGGCATGTCCTGGCACATAACTCCTAGAGATTTTGTGAGAAATTAGTCTTGTGCTCCAGTTTATCTTATGAACCTCTAAGTATGTAAACAACAAACATTTGCATGAGTTGCGGAAAATTTAGATGGTTTGCTCCACAGGCAGTCTGAAGTGCTTGAAGTCAATTCCTGGTTGCTATCTAATTTTAAAGTTCTGGGTTTCACAACTTTTACTGTTGAGTTCTGAAATAGCTGTGCACACACACGCATGTGCAAAGGCAGGTGTTCGTGCACGTGGGACGTGGACTTTATTCATATCCAGCTAAAACATTTCACTTAATGAGGTCCATAAAAAATATTTGAGATTTCCTCATCTTCAGATTACTTCTTGCTACGTTAAGGGAATGTGTGTTCAAGGTGGTCATTCTTGAGTACAACCCAGAACTGTAAGAATTCCTTGATTTTTATTTTCACTGAATGAAGACATAAAAATTTCATAAAATGATACCATATTCAGCCAACAATGGGGGTTCATATGTAAATGACCACAGGGAATAAATATTCAAAAGAAATTTATGCAAAAATGATAATTTCAATCATTTTAATTGTCTAGTAGCCTGCAAGGTCCATGAAAATGACCCCTGTTATACTCAAGAGCCTATTGGTTATTCATTGGACAAGCCTGGCTCAGAAAAAGTGGCAGAATCATATTCTTCTGTCATCCTAACAACAGAGACTGATGTTGACCATAATTAGATTAATTGAACAGTGAGTGGACACTATATAATCCAATTAGTGCGTAAATACGCAGAGTGTTCCAGCTGCTTTCGTTTGTTGTCCTCTAAAATATGTCGATCTGGAACATGAATACAATTTCTCATTGATTTTATTGTATTTTCAGGGTGTTTGAAGTTACTTTTGAAAATGAAAGGCTATTCCTAGCAGGCAAGCTCAAAGAACAACATGGGAAAAGACCTGAGGATTGTTTTAGGGATAGAACCTACAGAAGAAGTGAAGATTGAAATTCACCTTTCTCAGCATGTAATGCACTTGTTTAGTAACTGGTCACACAGATTTTGAAGTCAGAGAACCTACATTCAAATACCGTGTTGTAGTTCTGTTGTCTTTTGTAAATAACTTTCCCAAGTTTTAGGTTCCCATATTTAAAATGGAATAATAGCAAATACTTCCTTTAAGGGTACTAAAAATAAAATGTTGTGTGTCAAACACTATCCCTAGCAGATAGTAATGTGCAATTATCTATATATCTGTCTGTCTATCAGATCAATCATCTGTCTAATCAATCTATCTTTCTAAACATCCATTCATCCATTTGTCCTACATCTTATCATCCCCATCATTTGTGACCTTACAAAGGTAAAACAGGAATTCAGATGAATAAAATGATTCTTAAGGCATTGTGTTTCTTTTCATTAAGTGAACTTGTCTGCATTTTTTGACATTTCTTATATATAAAAGTTTCTATTCAATATTTCACACCTAGAAAAATACCCACGTATTTTAGTAAATCTGAACAGATTTCTCCAAATGAATTGGATGCGAGCTTTTTTTCTTCAAGTCAATAATGTTTAAGCCTAACAAAAGATGTTTTCTGTTTTGATCCTCTTATTTAAAGAACGTATTCTGTAAGGTATTTGGAATTTTAATTCACTCTCATCAGAGGATGTGGATGGAGTCTACCATACACTCCAGGTACTATGGTGGCTGTAGAAATAAAAAGAGCCCGGATGATACCTCCAGCCACCAAGGAGATCTCTTTATGCCCTGAATCCTGAAGCAGAATAGATTAACAGACATACTTAAGAAACAAATGGGCCTTTTTTGCCAACGTTCTTGAGTGAATTGCATGTCTGTCCTTTTGGGGGTCTAGGCAGTACAGTGGTGCTTGGTGAGAGCAAGTACCTTGCTGTGGGAAGCAAAATGGCAGCCAAGAGGAAAGTGAGTGACCCATTTTCTAAAGAAGATTGGTATAAAGTGAAAATATAAGAAATACTGGAAAAATGCTAGTCCCAGCAACGCAGGGAACCAAAATTGTATCTGATGACCTCAAAGGTCATACCATTGAAGTGAGCCTTATTTGACCTGCCAAATGATGAAGTTACATTTAGAAAATTCAAGCTAACTCCTGAAGATGTCGAGGGTAAAAGCTGCCTGATGAACTTCCATGGCGTGGATCTTACCCATGAAAACGTGTATTCCAGGATTCAGAAATGGTCCACTGTGGCTTAAGCTCATGTTGGCTTGCTTGGCATTGGTAGGGCTGATGGTTATTTGCTGCACTGGTTCTGTGTTGTTGCTGTTTAAATCAAACAATCGAGTACAGAAGACTGCCCGTACTCTTCAACGTGTCCACCCCCTTCAGACTGAGACCCAAGAGATGTGGACAAATGACTTGAAAGAAGTGGTCAATACATTGATTCCGGACTGCATTAGAAAACAACGCAGAAAAGGTTTGCCAGTGTATTGCTCTTCTCCCTGACGTCTTCATTAGAACAGCCAAAGTACCGGCAAAGCCCGTGTTTGAACTGGGAACTCATGGAGCTGCATGGTGAAGGTCATCCTTCTGGGGTGAGCAGGTGCTCACATGGAATGAGCTAAGTCGATGCATACGAACCGTCAATCCAACAATCTGTCTGAAATTTAGATATTTAATAGTGACCAGGTCCTATCTATAATAGAGAACAAAAGAAGAAGGAAGGAAGGGATCAGGAAAGAAAGGAAGAAGTTAGTTACCTCTAGAATCTGAATCTGACACAGTTGAAATGTGATATTCCCTTGGGCACTTCAGAGTACCCAGCAAAACTGTAGTTAAGGACTTCATATAAGGTTGACAATGACTGAGAACCTATTGTTGTTATATAAACAAACCAAAAACAGCTTCTGAATATTGACCTCTAGGTAGGCCATTACTCACTAAGCAAAAGTCTGCTGCCACTGAACTCAAAATTTTCCACTAGCAATGATATTTAAAAGTGGTCCAAATAAGATTCTTTAGTCACTTAGGGTCTGCTTGCTTTGCATTCCTGATGAAACTTTGCCTGACCCCTGACACCCATTGGTAAGATGCACCCCTATATTTAGAAGGCCCCAAATTGCTCTTGGGTGCTCTCTGACATAGTGATTCCCCAAGGCTGCTAACTGCTATACCAAGTGTACCTAATTATATAAATTGCCGTACCTAGGACCAAGTGTATGTGTGTGTGTGTGTGTGTGTGTGTGTGTGTATGTGTATGTATGTATATATGTGTATACATATACACATATACATACATGTTTACATACAAATACATACATTTACATATTTACATACCCTTGGGATTGTCTTACTATCTTTTTCTGTGAAAGACTTCCCTTCTCATGTGACTCTGTTTGGGTACTGCCCAACAAGATTTGGTGATTATCACTGTGCCTGTGGATATAAATTTTTCCTGATCATCCCCCAAATCCCTGGGACCCCTTAAAAGTACGTGCCAAGGACTGAACAAAGAACTGAGGATTCAAAGCACTTGACCTTGAAGAACATAGAATCTAAATGGGGACAAGTATCTTATGAATCATTTTAATGTAGTATCATACTTTCTCTTGAAGAAAGATATCCAGAGACATAAAATTATGGAGCAGTTATCTTAGTTTGGGGCAAGTGGGGAAAGGTTTTTTTGAGGTAGATGAAATTTGAGCAATACCTTGAGTAATAATGAAGATTTGGGTAAAAATGGGAGAACACAGAATATTTTCAGCAGAGTGAATAACAGAAATTTGTTAGTGAGAAGCATTGTGATATGTGATAATCACCTTCATTCTCATTAGCATTGATGCTAAACTACCAGTGCTGGAGAGATTACACCAGAACTTTATTGAAACTATCTTATTTAATTCTTAAAATCGGCCTTCTATGGTTGAAATCATTAGTCCTGTTTTATGGGGAACTGTGCTTAGTTGGTTAGCCACCAAGGTGACCATAACCTGTCACATCAAGTGCAGAGGCTCTCCAAGATCCACATCCTTGTCCTTGAGCAACAAATATTCAGTGTGGTAGGGTCTTTATGGTTCTCTAGTCATGGGTCTGAACTGTACTAGAATCATGGCATTCCTTGATCATTTTCCAGACAAGAAAATGTTCACAATTTACATATAGAGTATGTCTTAAAATGTCAAAGGGTTGCTGTATCCCCAGATACGTTACTGCTTTACCTTAAAGTATGAAGTGGAAAAAATGTTAAGAGATTAAATTGGAAGAATACATAAGGACTAGAGTCTTACCCATGCCCAGTGCTGTGGGGCTGTCAGAGCAGACTGATAGGGCTAAGACTTTTTGTCTGTGTGCATGTGTGTACGTTAAGACCTGGAGAAGGAAAACCAGAGATGGAAGTGGTAGTGGAAGTTCAGTGCAGGAGGTAAAAATTAACAGATCAAGGGTCTTATTCACAACAGTCTTGACAATAAAAAGAAAATGAATGCACACACACAAAATGTAGTGAAACCCTTGAAAGGAGCAAGTCAAATGGTTTGTGAGTGAATGAAGAAGTCATCTTGTTTAAACCAGTGTGACTTAAAGACACTATGGAATATGGAGGTGGGGAAGATAGAAAGTGGTCCTGGGTTGACCAGTTGAGAAGGGACTGGCTCTTGTGGAAAGGAGCATGTAGAGTGAGTAGAACTGAGACCCCCAAACCAGAAATCCAGTAGCTCACAACTGTCGTGAATCACCCAATGCCTGCTCATTATTCGGGGCTTCCCCTTCACTCCAAAAAGTGTCTCTGTAAACAATAAAACTTTTTTTTTTTTTTTAACAAAACAATTTCTGAAGATGCCCTACTTTTGAAGATGGGATGCAGAAGGAGGAGACCATGGTAGAGTGGGAGAAGCAGCATTCAGAAATGTAGGAGGCGAGAGCTGACTAGGTTAGGATCTCAGTCAAGGACACCTGGCTCCAGGAAGCCTCCTTACAGTGACCCTGCTCAACATGGGCACCAAGGTGTCACAGAGCTTCTGAAGAAGCATCGTGGGACTGTTATTTTGAAGACTGAAGCCTATTTATGAATTTCAATATTTATCATAAGATATATTTTATATTTTAATTACATATATCACCTCTTGCAATATTCTAAACACAAATATGAGCATTACTTAAAGTAGTTATTTTATCTGATACATTTTATTTTATAAAATGTTGGTGGCCATGGCTGTTAAGAGCCAATACCTAGAATGAGCAAACTTGGAGTTAAAAAAAAAAAAAAAATCTTTCCTAGAACATTTTTGTGTGTGTGAGAAAATTTTTTGATGGTGTGAAAGAACGTTCTTCACTTCATTTTTTTTCATCTTCGCAGCAAATAATACAGAATACTGCATTTTTAAAAATATTCAAGAACTTCCTGAGATTTTCTTAGGGCCCCTTTCAATCATTTTATATTAAAATAATTTTCTTTGGAGATGATGATTGTGTCATCATTCCTAAGAATAATTAAATATTCAAGCATTAATTTTTCTACCTCTGTTAAGACTGTTTATAAATAGCTTGAAGTTTAAAGGAATTCTCCAATATTACTTTCATTAACTTCAAAAAAAATCTTTCATTACTTTGCAGATTGAAATTTTATCTTAAAATTACTTTATACTGTATCATATTTGGACAGATGATTTGGTGAAGACATAAACTACCGTTAAATGGAAGGGATGTTTCAGTGGAGATTAATCTTATATCATCAGTCAGATAATAAGCATCTTATCTTACGGCAATGTTCATAACTGCATATTGGATATGCAGCTAAACACACTGCTTAATTTAATTTTCAATTTATTTCAGGCAACTGTGAGTGTAGAGATCGTCGACAGGACTATAAGTCTTGACTTTACATTTTACTTTTTCTAGAAAGTATTATTTACTTGCTATGCTTTGAGCTCCGTTGTTTTAATGGTTCCCCTAGAAGACAAATCTCTTATTAGTATATTACATCTGTGTTGTTCATCACCAGCCTAATAATTCACCACCATTTGCACTGATTAGAAAACTATTTTCACAATTTAAAGGAATCTAGAATTAGTCACTTGGATCTTGTTGATCATAACCGATTATGGGGGCCTATGTGTCTTTGGGTAGGAAATATATTACCATGACATTTACAAACTTCCAGGGACTAAATATTTTTGTTAGTGTGCAGGTGTGTCTTCCTTTGTTTGGTAACAAATAGCCATGTGAGGGACCTCGCTGGAATCTGCCTTTTGCGGCAGAAACAGAAGGCATTTGCGGGATCTCTGGAAACATTCTTGCCTCACGCTGATGATCTGTGCCTGACCCCAGTCTGTGTCCTGGGACCGAGTTGTAAGGCCCTTGATGAGCATCTAATGAAGGGGGATCTGGTTTTGCTTCTTTAGAATCAGGACAAGCTTCCCAGGGTTTTCAAAGGAGTCTTACTTTTGTGTTTCCCTATGCTTTTAAATGCATGTGGTTGATTTTTTTTCCCCCTACGGGTAACCAGCATGTGAGTGTTAAAATGAATGCTGTGGTCCGAAAGCCTACCCTCTGTGTCTAATGAATTTTCACTCCATGGGCTCCTGCCTCTCCTCCCTGCCTCTCCTCCCTGCCTGTTCTCCATTCACCCAAAGGTGGATGGTTGGAGTCTCCAGAATATGATTATCATATTCATTTAAAATGTGTGCACAATGCGCTGCAGAAAGTTACGGAGAAAGTGGAAATACCTGTGCCGTTGTGGAGGCTGTGGATCTGCCTCCCTTCAAGGTCTGCCACATCCATGCATTCACTGCCTCACGTGCTCACCGAGTAATTACCGAGGCCCAGATGAAAGCCAGAGGCAATGGTCATCGGCATCCATAGCTATGGGTTAAGTGCTTGGTCCTCTCAGGTGGACAGCAGACGTGAATTCCATGTTCACATACATAGGTAAATATTTATATAAGCAAATAAATAATACACATTTACTTCAAATAGGTAGGTACATGCAAAGAAGGAGAAATACTAGAAACCTAGAGCAAACCATCTGTATCCAGAGGATCAGTCAATCTTCCCAGAAATAGTGGCTTTGGGGATAAAGTGCATTATGTCATTAGTATTCATTCACGTGAAAGTGGAGGGTGGCTAGGAGAAGCTTCTCGGCAACATGGAGGAACTATCCTTATTCTTTGGATTTTTTTCACATTTAGGGCAAATTGAAGTTATGTGGGATCCAGGAGCATTAAGCTAATCTGCAACCTTTAAAACATTTAAATATTTACACGGTCCATTTAAAAATCCTTATTTTCTGTACATTCATTATGGTGGGATAGGTGTGAGTTCTGACTTCATTTTAAATTACTGTCCATCCAGGCTGAGGTCTTCACATTCAGGAATTTATATTTTGTCATCTATGTTAAACAATGTTATGTATTAAAGTGAGTTTTGAGGTGTGATGTTTCAGATTTGTCACAGGAATATTTTGGCTTCAGTTGTCGATTGGTACTTTGGGTAGTGGCCCCTGGCCTGCCACTTAATCCAGTTCTGTTTAACTGAGTCAGTGCCTTGCAAGTGCTTTTCGAGTTGGGTTGAGTCCTGTAGACCTGCCTGGGTAGAAACAGCATCATCACCTGCTCACAGACTCTGGGAAGCCTTCTTCTTCCTTCCGAGGTGTTTCATCCTATCTCACCAAAGGACAGATGCAAATTCTCTTCATTCCTTATTGGCTGAATGAAGACCTGCAGCCCATGACCAAGTTCAGCCCCAACATGTGATTTCATATTGAGCTGATAATGGTTTTCATCACTTTAAGTTGTTTAAAAAATGAATATTTTTCAACCTTTGAACTATGAAATGAAATTCCCATTCCAGGGGCCCCAAATGAAGCACTGTCAGAACACAGCCATGTCCGTCTGTCCTGGCCCGTCCCTGGCTGCTTTCACAGTGCAAGAGCAGAGGACAACAGGTGTGGTAGAGACCTCAGAGCCCACAGGGACCAGAGCATCAATTATTACACACATGTACTTATGAGCCCGTCTCGAGATCCAGCAGTTAAGAAGGCAGGACGTGCCCAGCCCATGAGTTCTGCACATGATTGGGAGAGAGATATGAACTTAAGAGTTGTGGACTTCAGATGGCAATAATTGCTAGGTAGAATAATATAATAGGCTTAGGCACAGATATGTCTAAGGGCAGAGGGTGGAGGCTACATTATCCATGGAGGTCAAACCAGGGCCACGAAAGAGGAAATGTTTGATAGGACCCCTGAAGGAGGCAAGATGGTAGCCACGGAAAGTAGAAGAGCAGACAGAAAGTTTGAGAAGAGCCCTGAGACTGGAAAGAACTTGAAGGTTTCTAGAGAGAGAAGCCCAGATGGAGAGGAGAGTGAGTTCAGCCATGGTGGAAGGGGTCCCCTGAGCCTCTCTTCCCCACAGATGTGCTGGTTCCATGCATCTAAAGTGTCATCTGCATAGTTTCTGTCTCTCCAGGTGGTTCTACTGAGCAGCTGGCTTTGAGAACCACAAATATTTGACCTTATAGACTAGACCTTGATAAAGAGTTTTCATCTCTTGCCAGGCAAAGTGGCGCACATCTGTAGTCCCAGAGGCTCAGGAGGCTGAGGCAGGAGGATTGCAAGTTCAAGGCCAGCCTCAGCAAAAGCAAGGCTCCAAGCAACTCAGTGAGACCCTGTGTTTAAATAAAATGCAAAATAGAGCTGGGGATATGACTCAGTGGTCGAGTGCCCCTGAGTTCAATCCCTGGTACCCCCTCAACCCTCCAAAAAAGTTTTCATCTTAGTCTGAGTGCTAGGAGAAACCAGTGGAACATTCTTGCCCACAAAGCAGTATGGCCAGAATTATATTTTAAAATGTTCCTTTAGGTAGTTATGCAGAAAGTGTGGAGCAGTTGGAAGATTCTAGAATAGTCCTGTTCAGAGACTTGTACTAGGGCCAAAGAGATGGTGGTGAAATGTGTCACAGAGAGGAGTCCCATCATAGAGATAGGGTCAAAAGGACTCACTGATGGATTGAAAGTTGAGAGTTGGGAAAGGAAAGGAATCAGTATAACCTAGTGTATTAGTCAATTTTATGTTACTGTAACAAAACACTAGGGGCCACATGGCTTATAAAGTTAAGAGGTTTATTTGGCTCATAATTCAGGTGGGTAGAGGGTCCAAATAGCATTGCTTCAGTGTCCTGGAGAGGCCTCCCTGATTGGGTTACAACATGGCAGATAAGCAGAAAGAGAAATAGCCACATGCAGAAGAGGCCAAGCATGGTGGCCTTGCTTTATAACAGTCCAGTCTGGAGAGAACTAACCCATTCCCCAAGACTAGCATAATCTCTTCCAGGGGTAGCACCCAGGACCTCACTAGCTTCTTCACTAGGTCCTGCTGGTTAAGACTCTAGCATCTCAACACCCCTACCTGGAGACCAAGCCTACAGCTCAAGAAGCTCAGGAGGACCAGGTACACCCTAAGCATAGCACTTAGTACCGGGAAGCAGGTATTGCCATTTGTGCAGATAAGAAAGTAGAGAGTAGCAGACTCGGAGGTGGGAGGTGGGAATTGGGATTTTATGCTAGACAAGTTGAATTTTAGATAAGACTGGATTGTATCAAAAATTCCCTCAACCACAAAATCAGAACAGAACAAAATCTAAACCAAAATGAACACCTACTCTATGCCAGAGCCCATTCGGAACACCAGGATTTATATCAGCTTTAAAAACCACAGATGAAATTCCCCATCCTTGTGGGACATCAGAGGACAGGTGTGGGCTGTAGGGTCTGAAGCTCAGAGGGGAGGGGCCACGCAGACAGGTGCAGATTCCAGGCCCTTCAGCTGAAGGGTCGCTTTCCCTCAAGCTGTCGCTGAACAGAGGGAGTTTTTAGGTTTTATCTTTGGATGGCATGTGAGCTGTCTAAGAAAAAGGCTGCCTTAACACAGGCTATGCAAGAGTCAAGTGCCACAGCGAATAAATTTAAAGGCACCTCACCAGCTTTACCTATTCCTGCTGAGACGTCACAGGGCCAGCCAGCCGGAGCTGCAGAGGAGCTGCAGAGACCTAAGAAGCCACCAGAGCTGGCGCGTGACTGATAATGGATGTGACAGTACTTTGCATTTATATAGCACTTTTACACTTGGGTCTTCACAATAACCCAGAATAGTGGGCTGAGCAGGTGTTATTATCTATGTTTTACAAAAATACCTCCCAGAGGCGAGAAGCATGTTGGAAGAAGTGAAGGAATGTAAATGCAACCTGATGAAGGTAATGGTCCTTGAAAGCGAGATAGAAAATGAGTGTGTTTAGAGGGAGGAAAGTTGCATTAAACATCTATGGTTTGGTTTTAGTTTCTTCTTCTTGTTTGTGTTATTTATTTTTTAATTAGTTACATCAAAAATGTTGGTTTATGCACTCGCGGTGATGGTATAATGAGCACGCTTGTTTACAAAAGGGATCTGAAGTCCACAGGCCCAGGAAGGCAAAGCCTGTCCATGACGGGGTAGTGCCTGGACTCTGCTTTGGTGGGAAGCCCAAGCCCGTCCCAGGGTGGTGAGCACTCCCAGGTACAGAGAAGATGCTTTGCAGGAACGCAGCGAGGGTCCATAGGTGGTAGCCTTGGTCAGGAGAAGCTGACAGGTATACTGGCTTGTTACATGGGATCCCTCATTTGAAGTATTTGTAGCTAGAATTTAAAAAACCTATTAAACATCCAAAGCCCACAGAAAAAACTCCCTTGGAAGTGGATTCAGCACACACATGGCCAATTCTCAACCACCCACACACCACCTGAGTACAAAAATTCTGTTTGTACTCTGAATTGTCTATCAATCCTCCTTCCATTTAGGGAGATCCTGAAATCTGTTCTCTTTGCCTTGAACCTACTCTCCATATTGGTAATGACTTCTCTGAATGGCAGTTGGTGATCCCTGGGCGAGTCTTCAGCATTCCAGAGTGTATGAGTCAGCTTTGTAAAGCTCTTTGCATGACCTTCTATTAAAGATGACTTACAAATGACCTTTGACACTAAAAATTAGCTGAACCGTTATCTAAAGGATACATGGACTGTTCACATAAATACACCCCCTTGGAAGCAAAGTGACATTGTTACCGCCATGTCAGTAGGTTTTCCTTTAATTTTATGGGCTTATAAGTTGAAATGGTCACATAACTGTAGATAGTAAAAGTAATGTTATACATAGTTTTATAGAAAGGTACATTAGATCTGCTTTAGCCAGTGAGCTAAATCTAATGCATAATAAATGCAGTCATTTCCAGCAGTCTCTGAATGCAAGAATTTGGTATAAGGCAAGAAATATTCATCTCAGTTATCAGTGATCCAAAAATATAACACCTGCACGTGAAGCACAAGATACCTAACTGGGTGATTCCTCCCCAGTCAATGTAACTCTTGGACGTAGGAGTCTGAGCTTATTTATTTTCAAATAGGAAAATTGAGGTATGGAAGCCCAGACTGCATTGCAACTTCATAGGGTTAATGAAGTGAGTATCTCAATTAGGACTTTTTAAAAAAATCCAGTCTTCATCTCTAGGAAAACAGAAAAATCAATGCTAGCCCCCAAACCTACCCATATACACACACACACAGATACACTGGAGAGGCTCAGAGTAGGGATGTAAGACTTTCCGTCTCTCATTTCACTTCTTCCCTCCTCCTGTTCTTTCTCTCCTCCTTTTCAAGGCATTCTGAATTTCAGCAGAAGAATAGGGATATCACGATGGTTGCTGGTAAAAAAAAATGTACCAGCTAACCCCATTGAAGAAGGGAATGCAATTATATACTAGAAATGAGAACATGGAGATAATTTGAAAGGGTCTAAAATGTTTCTTTGATAGGAAGCAATTCATTTCACCAATTACCCAAGAAATATTATTTCCTAAGGGAAGATAAGCTAATAAAGGTAAGAAAGAAAGAGAAAAAAAAAAAAATCAGAATCTCTATTACCCAGAAACAACTGCTGTTTACATTTCAATGTGTGATCTTTATGATTTTTCTCATGAGAATTTATGTGTTTACAAAAATGGATTCCTACTATACATTATTCTTTCATTCAAGGATTTTCAAACTGTGGCTTATGACCAATTAGTGGGTTAGAAAATCAATTCAGTAGGTAATGACTGGCATTAAAATAATTAAACTGGAACATAAAGTAAGCTAATACCTAGAGCAGAAGGGAATATGGTCTCAGTTGTACACACATGCGCACACACATGCACAAATGTGTCTGGAGTCACGGTGGGGGCTGATTTCTTGCTTTAATGATTGAAGATTACTGATTCAAAATGGTGGATTTCATTTTATGGTCAGTAAAAATACCAGAAAGTCAGTACTGCAGTCTGGCTCCATCTTGTATTTATTGTGAAAACACTTCCTTTTTTAAAACAAACATTGGCATCCAAAATCATTTTGAATTCTTTCTAAACTTTTCATCAATGAATCCCCTTTTCTTGAGCAATACGTTAGTTCCAGTTTTGTGGATATACGCAGCACTGTGGTGAACATCTGTGTGTTCCCTTCCAGTTGTTTCTGCAGAATAAAGGTTTAGGTTGTGTGTAGACCATGTGGTGCTCAGAGGAGAGCAAGCCATTCAAAGTTTCCAGTCTGCTTGATGGACAGACAGAATCCTTTTGTTTGGAGAGTGTCTTGGCTGTTTCGATGATTGATCCCCCTTCACTTTCCTCTTGGAGGAGACTTCCAGTGACTTTGATCATCATGAGAAATGATTTGCAAACCATTTCATTTCTGCTGAAAATGGTTTGGGAAATAAGTCAAACTCTCCTTTGGGCCTATGTTACTGCTACCTTAACATAGCAACAAAACACCAGGTGTTTGGGATTCCTGCATCCTCCATGGAATCTGTGGTGGAGACCTTGAGGTGTTTGTGTCCCCATGTCTTCATTACTGAGGCCAGCTGACTCACGAGTAGGTAGAGCCTCTTACCTTGCTCAGACCATACTTAGTGTCACATGGCTTCCTACCTGCCCTCATGCTGCGGTGACTGGCTTTTGTATTGTGTTTAAAAAGAAAAATACTTATGAGTTCAGAGGCAACAGACTTCTTTGGTGGTTTGTCTTCTGTTAGCCACACTTTAAATTCAGTTTCATGAACCATTACACTTTTTTTTTTTATTGTAAACAAATGGGATACATGTTGTTTCTCTGTTTGTACATGGCGTAAAGGCATACCATTTGTGTAATCATAAATTTACATAGGGTAATGTTGTTTGATTCATTCTGTTATTTTTTCCCTTCCCCCCCACCCCTCCCACCCCTCTTTTCCCTCTATACAGTCCTTCCTTCCTCCATTCTTGACCCCCTCCCTAACCCTAACTCTAACCCTAACACTAACCCCTCCCACCCCCCATTATGTGTCATCATCCACTTATTAGCGATATCATTCGTCCTTTGGTTTTTTGAGATTGGCTTATCTCACTTAGCATGATATTCTCCAATTTCATCCATCTGCCTGCAAATGCCATAATTTTATCATTCTTTATGGCGGAGTAATATTCCATTGTATATATATGCCACAGTTTCTTTATCCATTCATCAATTGAAGGACATCTAGGTTGGTTCCACAATCTGGCTATTGTGAACTGAGCAGCTATGAACATTGATGTGGCTGTATCTTTGTAATATGCTGATTTTAAGTCCTTTGGGTATAGGCCAAGGAGTGGGATAGCTGGGTCAAATGGTGGTTCCATTCCAAGTTTTCTAAGGAGTCTCCACACTGCTTTCCAGAGTGGAACCATTACACTTTTGATGATCTATATTTTTTTTCTTTATTTGGCTGGCAGTTTTCTTTGGGCCACATCAGAGAATTAATCTAACTTCCAAGGATTGGTTCCTAAGTCAGTTGAACTCCATCCAGTAGAGGACCAGTCGCCACAGTGCATGTTAATTGTTGACTTTTCTGGGAAGGAAACCCTGTCCACCGGTCAAAAGAAAACCCTGGCCATTGGTCAATAACTCTATTGCCACTTGAAACAGATTGTGGGATTGAGGACCGTGGGGAAGGTTTTGAGTGACTAAACCTTGCTGGCCTTCAATCACAATTAAAGTTTTGCTTGCTTTAACACTCGTGTAATAACGAGTAACTTCTATATTTACTGGAAGCAGTCTCAGAATTTACCTCCACCCATATACACGCACAGCTCATGTTAAAATTACACACTGTGACAGGTCTCTCTATGCACACTGCACCTAAGACAAGCTTTCTGGAATTTATTTGACATGATGAATAAATATAACAGAAGATCAAAAAGTTGTCTCTGGAGTCTGCCTATGATTCCTTTGAATTGAAACCTTTCTACACTTTCTGAGATTTGATAAGAGAAGGCCTGAAATTGCCTATCATAGTAATTATTTCCAGTCGATAGGCTAATCAGGGTTTTCCGCAAGTTGCAAAAACCGTGCCAGCTTGTGGTCACTGTCTTGAAAGGGCTTTCATGTTCCCATCCTCGCTCAGAAGTGTGGAAACTTGTCAAATGCACTGTGTGGAGCAGGGGCCGCCACTAGCTTTCTTGTATGTAAATAAAGCGGAAAAGCAGCACAGCAGTTCGGAAGCGTGTGCCCCTCCTCTCTGTGGAGGTCACGACAGACTATCATGTCAGAGAGCAAAGTTTCAGCGACTCTCACTCACAAGCAGGCCAGGGACTGAACGTTTAATAAATACAATCTCATTCGGGGTGGTTAGAGATAATTCAGATTGGAGAGACCTCTAGTGGGCATTTCTGGCCATGTCTGAGGATGGAACCACCAAAAACAGGGAACACAAAACTTGCTTTAAAAATCCCATTCTCTTTCTGTAAACACAGCATTCCAGTTGTACTAGCACAGAAGTGTTACAGCTGAATTCACATCCCTCCGTGAACTTTGCACAGTTACGAATGGGAATTTTATTTAGATACGGTTTGCCAATATTTTGTTAAGGATCTTTGCATCTATATTCATCAAGGATATTGGCCTAAAATTTTCTTTCCTTGATGTGTCTTTGCCTGGTTTGGGTATGAGGGTGATAGAATGAGTTTGGTAGGGTACCCTCCTTTCCTATTTCGTGGAATACTTTGAGAAGTATTGGAATGAGTTCTTCTTTGAAGGTCTTGTAGAACTTGGCTGAGAATCCGTCTGGTCCTGGGCTTTTCTTGGATGGTAGGTTTTTAATGGCTTCTTCTATTTCATTGCTTGATATTGATCTGTTTAAATTGTGTATGTCTTCCTGGTTCAGTTTGGGAGGAGCATATATCTCTAGAAATTTGTCAACGTCTTTGGTACTTTCTATTTTGTTGGAATACAGATTTTCAAAGTAGCTTCTCATTACGTTATGTATCTCAGTGGTGTCGTGATATTTCCTTTTGCATCATGTATTTTAGTAATTCGAGTCTTCTCTCTCCTTCTCTTTGTTAGTGTGGCTCAGGGTTTGTCTATTTTGTTTACTTTCTCAAAGAACCAACTTTTTGTTTTGTCAATTTTTTGAATAGTTTCTTTTGTTTCAATTTCATTGATTTCAGCTCTGATTTTAGTTATTTCCTGTCTTCTACTACTTTTGCTGTTATTCTGTTCTTCTTTTTCTAGGACTTTGAGCTGTAATGTTAGATCATTTAGTTGTTGACTTTTCATTCTTTTCTGGAATGCGCTCCATGCAATGAATTTTCCTCTTAGTACCACTTTCATAGTGTCCAGAGATTTTGATATGTTGTATCATCGTTCTCATTGACCTGTAAGAATTTTTTAATCTCCTCCCTGATGTTTTTTGTTATCCATGTTTCATTCAATAGCATATTATTTAGTCTCCAGGTGTTGGAGTAATTTCTCTTTTTTATTTTGTCATTGATTTCTACTCTCAGTCCATTATGATCTGATAGAACACAAGGCAGTATCTCTATTTTTTTGCATTTCCTAAGGGCTGCTTTGTGGCATAACATATGGTTTGATTTCGAGAAGGTTCCATGTGCTGCTGAGAAGAAAATGAATCTGCTCATTGATGGGGGGAATATTCTATCTATGTCTATTAAGTCTAGATTATTGATTGTGTTATTGAGTTCTATGGTTTCTTTGGTTGGATTTTGTTTGGAAGATCTGTCTAGTGGTGACAGTAGTGTGTTAAAGTCACCCATAATTATTGTGTTGTGGTCTATGTGATTCCTGAAATTGAGAAGGATTTGTTTGATGTACAGGGATGCACCATTGTTTGGGGCATACATATTTACTCTCGTTATGTCTTCCTGATTTATGGTTTCCTTAAGCAGTATGAAATGTCCTTCTTTATCCCTTCTGACTAACTTTGGCTTGAAGTCCACTTTATCTGATATAAGGATGGAAACCCCCACTTTTTTACTGAGTCCATGTGCATGGTAGGTTTTTTCCCATCCTTTCACCTTTAGTCTGTGGATGTCTTTTTCTATGAGATGAGTCTCTTGAAGGCAGCATATTGTTGGGTCTTTCTTTTTAATCCATTCTGCCAGTCTATGTCTTTTGATTGATGAGTTTAGGCCATTAACGTTCAGGGTTATTATTGAGATATGATTTGTATCGGTTATTTGGCTTATTTTTGGTTTTTAAGTTGGCTTGGTTTCTCCTTTGAGTGGTTTTTCTCTAAGGTAGTTCCTCCCTTTGCTGACCTACATTGTTGTTTTTCATTTCCTCCTCATGGAATATTTTGTTGAGAACATTCTATAGCACAGGTTTTCTATTTGTAAATTCTTTTAACTTTTGTTTATCATGGAAGGATTTTATTTCATCTTCAAATCTGAAGGTTAGTTTTGCTGTGTGTAGGATTCTTGGTTGGCAACCATGTTCTTTCAGAGTTTGAAATATGTTGGTCCAGACCCTTCTAGTTTTTAGAGTCTTGACTGCTATCCGTATGGGAATTTTATTTAAATATCAATGCGATCTGTGAATAAATAAAATGTTATTTTATTTAAAAAAATTCCCATTCTAGAGAAAGGGAAAATATTAAGGAATAATATTGGTCAAATTATTTAGTTATATACTGTGTGTGTAAGAATATGTTACAACAAATCCCACCATTATGTAAACTATAATGCACCAATTAAAATATAGGAAAAAAGCTGAGTAATATTCCATTGTGTATGTTTATATATATGTGTGTGTGTGTGTGTGTGTGTGTGTGTGTATATATATATATATATATATATATATCACATTTCCTTTATCCACTCATTGTTGAAGGGCACTTAGGTTGGTTCCATAGCTTAGCTATTGTGAGTTGAGCTGCTGTAAACATCGATGTGACTGTGTCACTGTAGTATGCTGATTACTACCTTTTGTATATATGATTACATGACCAGTGTGATCCTACAATATGTATGACCAGAAAAATGAGAGATTACACTCCATTTATGTATGATCTATCAAAATGTATAAATGCATTCTACTGTCACGTACAACCAATTAGAACAAATAAATTAAAAATATACAGGAAAAAATAGCATTCTCTATTTCTGCAACAATATATTGAGTTTTTTAAAAAAGTTTAATGAATTTCACATTACTGGAATAGAATATATGATATAGACAAAGGAGTCAGTCTTCAGAATACATAGACTTAAAAGCCAACTGAAATTTTCCTTTTAACATAATGCAGAACCAAAATATAAAATCCAGAAAAAAGTCAACATATTTTTCATCTACCTTTTTCTACTATCACAAAAATATCCTGCTTAAATTACTTAGAGTATATTCCATACATAAAAGTACTTCTCTATTTTTATCCCCAAAGTTTAATCGACTTGCATCATTGAAAATTTTACAAAATGGGAAACAACCAATCAATCAAAGCTCCCTCCCATCAAACCCTTTGTAAATGTTTTCTGGAACACTA
Source organism: Sciurus carolinensis (assembly GCF_902686445.1). NCBI lineage: Eukaryota > Metazoa > Chordata > Mammalia > Rodentia > Sciuridae > Sciurus > Sciurus carolinensis. Next base: position 24,453,563 of record NC_062231.1, on the reverse strand, counting down.
TTTGATATAATAAAATCAGTGACCTGAGTAATTCAGAAAAGCCAAGTCAAAGAAATGAGTCCTTGTCCTGACTTTAGAAACCTAGAAGTATTTTGGAGAAGAGACCACAAATCCCAGGAACCTGGGAGCTCTGTTGGCAAAGATACCCTTTCCTAGAGTTTGGAGGTTTTTGCCTCATGATAATAACAGAAAATAAAGCCTGGTGCATTTCTTGACTCCACAGGAATACTACAAAATCCAATGTACTTTTTATTTCTACCTGTTAATGAAAATTCGTTTTTCAAATTATTTTATATCATAGTACAGTCTACGTAGTTTTGTTCTTAATTACTTCGTAATTACCTCTCCATGGATAATAAGATTTGTTTCCCAACTGCAAACTCTTTGAAAATAGAGAAAGCATCTTCTCACCTCCTTATACCTCCTTATGAATAGACTACTCCCTCTCTAGTATATTGGAGTTTCTCTCATTCCTTATGTGCACCTGCTCTGCCCCCATGAGTTCTTCAAGGGCAGTGTTACCAGGATTCTGCAGAGTGTGGATGCGGGTCTGGAGAAGGAACAGCACTGTTGTAGACCCTGGAGTTTTTATTACCATTAGGGCTGATTCAATGCCAGGTATCTGTCTCCTTTAAGTATCTTTTCAGGTCATTTTGTCTATAAATAGGAACTATCTTTCAGAGTCAATAATTCCAATAGGGTTCTTTACTTAGGTCAGACAACTCTAATTTTTTAAAATGCCTGTTTTCATAGGTTACCATTTCCTTCCATTAGGAAGGAGGCAGAAATATATTCAGAAGCATAAGCAATACCGATTATGATATTATCACCAATATAAAGCAGATATTTGCACACCACATTATAATTGTGACACATTTATCAAATATTATTTAGGCACACTGTAACTGTGGTAATTATTGCACCTGCCACTAGATCTTGGCATTTTAAAGGAAGCTCATAAATTATCTTAAATTCATATTTCTTTTAAATTATTCAAAGATGAATGACTTGCTCTTTTCTCCTGTGGACTTTATTTTCTGCCTTTGCCCCTACCCAGAAAAGAGCTCCTGAGACTCCTTCAGAAAATACTTGGTGAGATTCAAGAAAATGGTTTGTTTCCTTTTATTCTTTGCCAGCCAATTCCTTCCTGACTTCCCTCCCTCTGTGAGTGTTAGAACCACAGATTCTAAAAGAACCCTGAAATGTGTGTTCTCAAGGGCCACAGAGAGAAGGCACTAGTGAACTACTTCCTTTGGAGGTGGCCCCAGGTGACAGATGCCAGGAGCCATGGGCAGGTGGCACCTGGTGTTAAGGAGCTCAGGGGAAAGACAGTCCTTGGACTGACCGAAAGGGGACCTGGTTGGGGGAACTAGACAGAGGGAGAATGACTTGCAGCTTTTGCAAGGTAGTGGAGCTGAGACCTGTATGGTCAGGTGCTCAGTGGTCCTCAGGGAACCTCTTTGTGCCTCCTTCAAAGGCTAGTGTGAAGAGAAGCCTGCATTGAAGTAGCAGGTGGTGTAAGACATTCCCACTAAAAAGCATCCCATTCTGAGTCCGAACTCAGCCACTGTCTAGCAGGGTAGCCTCATGCACGGGACTTCCTTTCTCAAGCATTGCTTCCTTTTCTGTGACAGGAAGGAGACACATTGGAAATCTGAGTATCCTTCCAGCACTGTGGATACATGCTTGATTCCATGATATGCTTTGCAACTGTAAACTATTAGTGGAAGTATCTGTTAGAAATCGAAGCACCTTAGCCATTTCAAAACAATGGTGCTCTACAAACTTTTTTTGAAGTGTATTTTTTTTTTTCAGGGAATAGTTTATTTCTTCTTAAGTATCTGACCTACAGGAGGAAATTGATGTAGTAAATGCACAGGCTGATGATTTTATACTGCCACCTCCCAGATCCATGGTATGGAAAATTTGCAGCAGCCATAAGGATCAGTATGCTCCCTTCCTGCTTATACATTAAGACAGCCCGTGAAGGGCAGACAGAGCTGTCCTCTGAAAGCACAGTTTGCTCTTGCCTGCTCTACCTCATTCAAGTAAAATCGTTCAGAATGAGGCTTCGTATGCAGCTTCTTTCAGCTCATATCCTGCTTATGAGAGGACCAGGTAGACACACGTCACTCCTCCGTGGTGTTCTTTGAACATGCCCCAATTCATTGATCCACTCCACTGTCACCTGCATCGGTGTCTTTTCTGTGGGGGACGATTGTGAGTGATGAGGCTGTGAATAGTTTCATGTATGTGTTTTGATTGACACATGCACACATTTTGTGCAATTCATTAGAGTGTACATGTTTTTAATTTTGACAAGTTGATTTTGACAAATGATTCTCTAAAGTTGCTGCACCTGTTTCTGCTTGTACTGGAGTGCTTGAGAGTTCTAGTTGCTCCACATCATTTCTGCTATGCAATATTTTGTAGCAGAAAAAAAAATTTGTTTTTATTCATCCCAGTGACACACAGTAGGTTCTCACACTAGTTCCAACTCACATTTGTAAGTGCTGATATCTGAAGAGAGTAATAACTGGAAAAACTCAAGCCAGCCACCACTTTCCTAAATGTGTTTGCTTTGTGTCTTATTGCTTTAAAATTCCTAATAAATTAAATGTATAACATATAATTATACAACTTTAGTTCAATGCTTTAAAGAAGTCTCTGGCTGCTTGAATAGAAATGATTAAATGAAAAACTATCAGATGCTGGGTGAAGGTCACAAACTTTCAATGGTAAGATTAGTACTGTCTGGGGATCTGATCTACAGCATGGGATGTAAGGGATATAATTTTAATTGATTTGATTGTGTTAATCATCACACAAGGTATACATATATCAAATCTCACATACACCAAATACACAAAATTTTTACTTGTAGATTAAATATTTAATTTATTATTTTTAGTGGTGGTGAAGTGCTTTTTTATTTGTTCTTTTTAAATATACATGACAGTGGAGTGTATTTGAACATATTTTACATACATGGAGTATAACTTATTCTAAATAAAGGTCCCATTCTTGTGGTGGAACGTGATGTGGAGTTTCGGTGAGGCTATATTCATACATGAACATAGAAAGTTTATGTCCTATTGATTTGACTGCCTTTCAATTAAATATCTTAGAGTTTAAATTAATGCCATAGCCTGAAAAAAATGAGATTTGGAATTTTAAAATTATTGTAATATCTATCATATGGTGAATTCTAAAAAAAATAGCATTTATGGAATACATGAATAGATCTGTCAGATATTTTTTAAAAAACAGGGCTGTCCATATGCCACTTCATCAGCGAGATTTCCGTGGAAGGCTGTCAGCCTCCATTTGAATCCACCCCTGGGGTTCATGTTATAGTATCTGAACACCTACATTCGGCAGTTTGGGAAGTTATTCTTAGGTGATGGCGATAGAGGGCTAAGGAAAAGATGTTCTATGAAAAGTAAAATAATCCATGTAAAATAATTCTCTTCCTTCCTTGGGTGCTGCTGGTTCTGACTCCGTTGCAAGTGATCAGCTCTGTCTGTAGGAGGCATTACCCGTGATCTTCATGGTGCCCGGAATACCCGCTCTTCCTTTCTCTAGGTCCTACTTTCCCACCAGTGACAGCAAACAAACCAACCACTCATTAAAGCTGGGACGTACTCTCTGACCTCAAGTCAGCCAAGGGTACTTCCATTTCTGGCTCAATATTAATAGACCTTTTGGATTTGATGGACTAATTCAGCTGTCAACCAGTTAAAATAGCTATCTCAGCTGAGACATGGGATCTAAGTTGATATTAGAAGGCAATGCACACATTTCTGGAAAGCTACATTTCTATATAAATGGACCGCCTTACAATTAAAAAAAAAAAAAACAACAACTAGCCTATGGATGGTAAAATCTTGCTGTTGACAATGCTCTTATCTTTAAAAGCCTGCTCGTAATGGTTCAAACATAAACTGCCTGTTTATGTATTTTTAACCGCAAAATGTTTATCACCACCAACACCTTTTTATTTCTCTTCACTGAATAAAATTTTCCATAACACATAAAAATTTGACAGTATGTTAATGTGATTCTAAAAATCACCATCTCAGCTAATGATAGACATGTCATTGTTTATCTGCAATAATTTCACCTATACACTGAGTGGTAATTGAAATATTTTTAATATTAATAGGGTTTAACATATCCAGTAACTGGTTTATCATTTACACTAAGACAGAATTCTTTGAGCATACAAAGTCTACTTAAAATTTCACGTCCGTAAAGCATCTGCTTTTCTCTATGATGCCAGTTAGAACTAATGTTCAATTTGAAGCATCTTCTGTTTCAATCACACAAACTATAAATCATGCAAACTATAAATTTCTGGTTAGCATGAAATTGCTCAGTGATGGAAATGGTCACTTCCTGGAATTTGATGTTCTCCTATCGAGGTAGAAGACAGCAGTCATACACTGTTACCTTATACATCTTTAAAACCCCAAACTGGAATCAAAGAAGTTGCCTAAATGGAAAAGACAGAAATCTTCACAAGAGTCCCACATGAACAAATTCCCATCCTGTCTTCTTAAATTTAAAAATTTTGTTAACAAAACATAATCAGTTATTTATGGGCACAGTGTGATATTTCAATGCAGGTGGGCCTTGAATAATGACTAATATCATATCCATCACCAAACAGTCTGTCTTCTCCTGAAAAATCAGGCTGTCCCAATAGCAGATCTTCATCCTGACAAGTCCAGAAATCAGTGACTTCTAACATCCCTTCTTTTGGAAACTGGGTAATCCAAGATTTTCTGGTTTTTTTTTTTTTTCTTCCCTAACATCTGGATTTAAACAGTGTTTTTAATAAAATCTTACACTTAACAAAATGCATTCATCTCTAGATGCAGAAATGTAAGGAGTAAAGTGAAATCTAAATAAGTTGATTGAGGAAGTTGTGAAGCAGGAGCTGGGGTGAAATGAAGATTCCCCTGACTTCTAATTCCATGCTTTAAAAAAAAATTGTTCTTTTTATACACACATACAATAAGTATAACTTCTTCCAATTAGAATCCCATTATTGTGGTTGCTTATGATATGGAGTTACATTGGTCATGTATTCATAAGGTTAGGAAAGTTATGTCCGATTCAATCTCCTGTCCTTCCTGTTCCCTTTCCCCTTTGTCTAGTCCAATGAATTTCTAATCTTCCCCGCCTCTTAGTGGGTTAGCATCTGCATATCAGAGAGAACATTCATTCGGCCTTTGTTGTTTTGGAACTGTCTTATTTCACTTAGAATGATAGTCTCTAGTTCCATCCATTTACCAGCAAACACCATAATTTCATTCTTCCTTGTGGCTGAGTAATATTCCATTGTGTCTATATACTACATTTTCTTTATCCATTCATCTGTCGAAGGGCACCTAGGTTGGTTCAATAGCCTGGATATTGGGAATTGAGCTGCTATAAACATTGATGTGGCTATGTCACTGTAGTATGCTGGTTTTAAGTCCTTTGGGTATAAAGCAAGGAATGGGATAGCTGGGTCCAATGTTGGTTCCATTCCAGGTTGTCTAAGGTGATTCCCTGCTTTTGCCAGAAACTTACCTAGCATTTGGATAGGTACTTAAAGCCAGAATGCACAATGTTTTAATCTTAGAATTTAGCTTCTGTAGTTTATAGAACCTCCCTAAATGACCATCAAAACATGTTGGCTTGTATGTTGAATAGAAAACCAGGGACTTATTAATGAAATCCAAGAGCTTGGGCTTTGGTCTAGGCAGATCTGAACTTAGAGCAAACTTGTTCTTATTTTTGTACGCCCTTCAAATAAATTCATGATCCACCTCTCAGCATGCCCTCCCCAGTCACCCTGAAGTCCAACTCCTCATCCCCAATAGCTTGCCTAAATGGCTGCTGCACCCCTGACCAGATCTCTGCCTTTTCCTCTGCCACTTTTCCATCTACTCTTCAGCCACAGAGGCGATTTTCTTTTTAAAATGAATATAGACTATGTCATGCCTCTGCTTAGAATTTATGAATGGCTTCCAAGTTCACTGAAAGTAAACTAAGAACTTATTTTGAGCTAAAGAGCCATGGGCGATGTTCCCACTATCCCCACTTCCTGGTGACTTCTCTCCTCTGACCCTCTGCTTTGCTACCCTGAGCTGACTCTGCAAATTCCAGCCACCCTGCCTTGCTGCTCTTCCCTGACCACTTCAAGCATACCCCTCTTGCACCTTTGCACCCATGTTTTGTGCCTCGTACCTGAATTAATTTTCCTCTGGTCATTTACATGGCTGGTGTTTTTAGGACAACTCTCAAAAGTTTCCTACAGAGCAGGTAGACTGTGGCCTGACCAAAATGTATAAAATTGTGATTTTATACCTTGCAGAACCACTATTGGACCTGGCTATTCCACTCCTCTTTCTATCCCCAACCTGGGATTTATTTTTTTGGCTGAAAGCGTTTTTTCCTCTCTAATATTCTATCTGACTTGGTTATTTAGTGTGTTCCCTATCCTTTCTGCCCCTCACTGAATTACAGAATCATGAATGGAGATGTTTGCTCTTTGAATGTCCTAGACTCTGGTTATGGTTTAGATATGAGGTGTCTAACCAAGGTGTATGTGTGAGAAAAGGCAAGAATACTCAGAGGTGAAAAAGTACATTATGAGAGGAGAGATTAACCCACTGGTATTGGTTAACTGGGTGGTAACTATAGACAGGTAGGGTATAGCTGGAGAAAGTAAATCACTGGGGGCAAGTCTTGGAGATTTATATTTTGTCCCTGATGAGCAGAGCTCTGAGTTGCTTTCCTCCTCCACACCGTTCCACCATGATGCTCTGCCTCACTTGAGGCCCAGAGTCATGAAGTTGGCTGATCATGGAGTGATTCTCTGAAATCATAAGCCAAAATAAACTTCCCCCACTCTAAGTTGTCCTTGTCAGGTCTTTGATCAGAGAGAAACAAAATCTGACTAAAACAACCTTAGAATAGTGCCTCATGTACAGTAGCACCCAATAATACTAAGTGATGAGCAAAGAAATCAAGGAGTGAACCTCTCTGAAAAGGTCAGTATAATGCTCAGAGAGTTATTGTAAGATCACAGGACATTTGGGTGTAACGAGCTTAGCATGGCATCGAGGCATATTGGGTTAATTGGAATGGATTATTAAAATCAATTCCACGTGTTTCCTAAATGTGACTTCTAGAAAATTCATAACTGCATACGTGACTCACATCCAGGCATTGCACTGTTTTTCTGTTTCCAGAGGGGTTTATAAAAGTGTGGACAGGAGGTAGAGAGGCCATAAGGGGCTTTTCAGTATGTGTAGAGCTGAACCTGAAGAAAAATGATAGAGGGAAATGCATCACTAAGTTCCAATCAAGACTCACAACTGGCTCAAAGGATACCTGACAGACAGATGTCACGGCGAGTAAGACCCTGAAGCCTTACTTCCCATCTTCCAGTTTCCTCCTCTTCTCTCTTCTCTCCCCCTCACTTGCTTGAGCTGAGAGGACGGCAGAGGATTTGGGATTGCATGCACAGGTCACCCTCATGGGGCGAGAGGTAGAAAATGGCAGAAAGTGGATTTTGAAGGGCAAATGAGAGCTGTCTGGCAGAGAGGAACTTATTTTTATGTAGCGCTCCATCTTCCAAGACAGCCCTTAATTTCCTTACATATGGCGTTATTCCCTCATGCATACAGGCACTGAAGGGAAACATCTAAATATGTGTCTCACTTCCGAATGAGCGTATCACATTGGAATGTAAGTCCATATTTCATGGCAGCCAATAATAATAAAATCACTACTCCATGTCAAATACCATTCATACCGTCTCCCTCGGCCTTGGACTAATTCCTCCATACTTAATAGCTGTGTGAGACCTGTGTTCATTGCGTAGGAAACTGCATATGGAAAGCTCTAGTTGACTGAGCCTCGACAAGTCCACCTGGCTGTGCATCAGCAGACATACAAGTGTTCTGCCAATATTCACCCTCCAAAGAATCGCAGTTAGATGCTCCTGTCCCTTTGCACACACTGCAGCTGAGAAACTGCTGGAGCCTCAGAGGTACGAGTGGCCAGCACAAAGAACTATGGCAAGCTGCTTCCCGGGTGGTGACTGGAATTTCAAGTCCTGGACTTCGGCTTAGACGTATTGACTGAGCCGTGCCTCCAGGGAGAAATCACAGCTGGCCGGCGAAACACTGCAGGGTCTGGCTTAACCTCCATTCCCAGAAGGATTTCCTGTGGGAATCCAGGACCCACGGCCGAGCAGGCCTTTGACTGGGCTAATTGCAGGGGATCTGGTCCAGAGCATCGGGCAGCAGAGAGCTGCCTTCCTGGGAGATGAACCCATTGTTCTTCCCTTACATCCATTTCTTTGACAAAGTCACACACGGATCTGTAGCTAAACTTTTTGCTCTTTAGGAGAAATCACGAATTAATGAAATGTGCTTTGCCTTTATCACTACATGGAAAATATGTTGTACTGGAGAGCAGAAACTACAGGCGATGCCAGCTGATGGAATTAGGGCTCCCTGAGGTGCCCCTCCTGCAAACCGTCCTTATTCACTTTGCCAGAAAGCACCCCACCAGCTTAGAACCCGGGACCCAGGGATGGCTGTGGTAACAGCTCCTTTCCCTCCTTTATCTATATTGCTTCTGAAAAGTTATCTCTTTAACACTTGGCATCTCTCATCACACATCTGTCAATTTCTTTGCTTCTATGTCAAAGCACCTGAAGAGAGAGTGACAACCCCGCGAGGTGACTCCTCCCCTATTCATGCCACCAGGGAGACCAGAGATGCTGATCTGAAGTTTCACAAGAGAAAAGGATGATCAGATGCCACCAGACAGGAGAAGAAAGCACTTCTCACTATGCATGAATAGAACAACTTCGCTTTTGTTGTGGAAGAGTTGATTCTTTATTTTAAAGAACAAGGGAAATTTATTTAACGTCTCCTCTGAATGGTTACTGTGGAATATGTAGGAATATAAAAAGTATTTAATTGTACTGTGCTTTCAAGAGGTTGGCAGTGTATTGGGAAGGAGAATTCTTGATTTAGTGACCATTCTTATATGCTGAGTATGTACAGTTGTCAGCGGAAAAGGACACCCCTCTTCCTTACCTTCCTGACCTTTGGACCTCAGCTGTGTGTGCTTTAAAGATGAAAACCATCCCAGGACAGCAACTATGGAAATGACTCAGATGGAGATTTGTTGGGCTTGTTGGACAGTGTAATTTGGAACAAATTTTATAGGGAAACAAAGAAATCAGGATTAGGAAAAATGAAACACAGACCACAGCTGTTCTCACAGGCTTAACACAGGAAAATCCTTTCAGTGTGGTCCCAAATGGGGGCAAAGGACCGTGTCCTGGAGAGAGTCTTAACCAAGGACGTGTTGGCTCCTGTCATGGGAGCAAAGTCCAGAGAAGTTCCAGCCACACGCTACCAGCAGCCTGCTTTGCTGGCAGGTGGTGGTATGAGTAGCTTGCACAGAAGGCCAAGTCTGGATGGTCCTCCGTCAGACACAGTCTTGCACAATTCTCGCTACTTAAATTCACTTCTTCTGGCATCTTCACCCTGCCTGTGACCAGCTTCTCCAATCAGTTGTTCTCTTTTCCTGGTGACGCTTACAAGAGGAAAGTTCATAGGAGGAACTGTAACTTCCCCACCACGGCTAATCTTGAACTCACAGGTGAACATCCATTCACCATGTCCTCCTAAGTCGCAGCACCTGCTTTGTATTTGAATTCAGCAGGAGGATGCATGAGTGTCCCAGTGGATGGCAACTGCCAAACACTCTTCCCTGGACCTTTATCTAGCAGCACCATATCCTCATGATCAGGTTCCCTACCAATTGATGGACCCCCTCCTTTTTCTCTGGATCTTTTGGCACAATAGCACAAAGTGACCAAACAGGACAGTGACCAAGTTCAATGGGAATTTGGTCACACCCTTTAGATCACAGAGCCTACAGTTGCTGAAATAAGGAAACATCTTCCCTAAGTAGGTTCCTGGGATTGGAGTTAAATAGAGTCAAACATACTTTTACCCCTTGGAAACTGAACCCAGAGAGTTCACCTTTCTTAGTCTGTTTTCTGTTCTTATAACAACAAAAATGGGGACTGAATGGGTAATTTATAAAGAAAAAGGATTCATTTTGACTGGAGGTTCTGGAGGTCTGAGAACTTGGCACCAGCATCCGCTTGGTTTTGGGAGAAGAACTCCAGATGGAAAGGCAAGTGAGCCCAGGGAGCTCACATGGTGAGAAAGGAAGTGAAGGAGGGTACCAAGAGCCGGCCAGTTGTAGGCAGACAGCACGCTCTTGAAATAACTAATCCACACCCTCCAGAACTATATTAATCCCTTCATGAGGGTGGTGACCCCATGACTTAATAATCACTTAACAGGCTTAGCACCTGTCAATAGGATTACATTAGGACAAAGTCTCAATGTGAGCTTTAGTGTGAATAAGTCAAAATGCAAACCACAGCATTTCCCACTGGGTACAGGGCACCATATTGTTTTAGTTTATTTAGGGTGCATTCTTCATCCTAAAGAATGGTGTCCTACACTCACAGGGAATCCTTCCTTGTTGTTATCTCAGTTGCCCCTTGAAGAGTTATTCCATGTTCATTGGGTTAGAACCAGGAGATACAATATTCAGGTGCACACTGCCACACCTCCTCTTCTGGAAGTGGGGAACTTTAATGCAAAGGCACCAACTCTCCTTTTATAATGAACATACATCTTCCAGATTTGTTCTTCTTAGGATGGAGTTAACTGTTTTTGACTATTTGCATTTTCATGTAATGTCAGAAGCAATGTGCCAATTACATGTGGGCTGCTATAGTCTAAAATTATTTCAGATCTATAGATCAATTGGGGGGAAATTAACAACAATACTCAGTTGTCCAATCTATAAACATCGTGCATTACTTTATTTAGATCTTTAATTTCTCTCAATAACATCTGTGCAAAGGTTTAAACATCTTTGTTTCTGCATATTTGAAATACTTAATGTTATTGACAGGATATCTTCCTTTCATTTAGTTGTCTACTTTTATGTATCTGCTCTCTAGAATATAATAATTATTTAGAATTGATCAGTTAGCAAACTCCCTAATTTCACTTCACTTATTCTAATCATTTTATATGCACCAGTGTATAACGTGTGAATAGTGACAATTTTGCTTCTTTCCTATCTACCCCCCTATGCCATTTTCCCCCTTAATTTAACCCACTGGCTTGGATCACTAAGACAATGATGAATGAAATATAATAACGAACATCTTTGTCTTTGTTATACTCTCAAGGGGAGAGCTTTAGAAATGTCACTAGTCAATATGATGTTTACAGCAATGTTTTTGTAACTACTTTTTATCAAACTTACAAAATTCCCTTCTGTCTCTAATTCACTAAGATATTTATCATAAATATATATTGAATCTTATCATTGATATTTCACATCCTTTGAAAAGATCACATCTTTCTCCACTATTTTGTTAGTGTAACAAATGAGATTTTAAAAATTATGTGAATCCTCGCATTCCTGGGATAAATGCATCTAGATGTATGTATATGACATAACTGAATGAGATTTCTGAACCTGGACATGCACATGAGAATATTTTGACCATGGGAGAGATACAGATAATCACAACCAAGAGAATGAACCCAAGGTAGAATCCTGGTCCCATTTTTTTCTCTCTCCATTTCTGCCATGAAGTAGTATTAATTTTTCATATAGTTCCATGACTCATTGATGATACAGAAGATCTGCCAAAGCCCCTTCACCCTGAACTTTGCCCAGTGTCTTTTGTGAATGGGTATTTAGTTAAAGTGCTATGGGGAAAATTTGCAATGTGCTTGCCTGGATGCAGATGCTTGATGGTGATTCTGTCATTACCAAAGAAGAAATGTGAGTGGGTTGACTGTTCTGTTCAGCCTGGACCATAGAACAAAACTCAGTAGACCCCCCTCACTCATATTCAGACATGTAACCCAAAGCAATACCCCAGCCGGCCTGCAGAATGAGAGCCATAGGCAGAACCAATGCAGCCAACTTACAGGTGTGCAAGAAACAAAGAAATGCTCATCGTGTGCTTCTGAGAGTTTAATGCTGCCTGTTACGCAGCATAACTTTGGGTATTGCTGATCAATACATTTGGAATAAGTGGTAGTTGAATGGCATGAATATAAAATACTATAAACATTCTGGATGATGTAATTCTCTTCTATGAGGGATAACTCTACTCTTCGACATATAGTTAGAGGGGGGAGAACATCTAAATCTAACCAGGTATAATGGTTAATTTGAGTTGTCAACTTGATTGGATTAAGGAATGCCCATGATTAAGTCTTCTGGGTGTGTCCATGAGGGCGTGTCTAGGAATGATTGGCATGTGGGATAGCGAAGTGGGATGGAGCCCCTCCCTAAGCGTGGGCAGCACCGCCCAGTAGGATGGAATAAAAGCTGGAAGAACAAGGAAGCAGATGCAGATGCAGCTCGGCTCTTCTTGAATGGGTTCTCGATCACTGCTTTGATCATCTGAGGACATCTGACTCTCGCTTCTTCACTCTCCCAAAGTGGACTCTGCCAGTGATTCTCCAGGGAGTTTCCAGAAGCCTTGGTCTGGGACTAGGTAGCACTGCTGATCCCTCTTGTTCTGGGGCTTCCTCCTCTTGGGCTGCACAGCTGCTGGTTCTTCCAGCTCTCCAGCTGCAGAGGCCACTGTGGACCATCCAGCTTCTGGTCGTGGAAGCCCATCTAATAAATCCCCATTTATTATCACACTTCCTGTGGGTTCTGCTCCTCTAGAGAACCCTGATTAATATAGCAGATAAAGAGCTCATCCTGGTCTGAAATGCCATCTTTTGAAGGTTCTGTCTACCACAGGTTTACTCCTAGTTTTGGAGTGAGATTTCAGGCTTACTGAGGAGAGCGCTGCTGGGACTTCTCTTCTTTGGTATCTCATGGACTAAATTTTTTCTCCTTAGCAATACAAAACTTCTGACAACCACATTGCTTTTCAGCAAGTCTCAGCTTAGTTTGCCTTTCCTGGTTTGGCTAATAGTCAAGAAATGCCTGGGGAGCGTTATGATGTTGCCCTCACTCAGCACACACCTTCTCCTGGCAGGATCTTAACCTCTTGCTGACTGCATGGCAGACATCTCTGCAGTGTCTGCCTCCCTGGAACATGGAGGGCATCGGATGCCCTGTAGCACTTACTAGCTCGAAATAACTTTGTTCCTCAGCTTCCTGCCCTCCTCCGATGATCCACCCAGGCTTCATGGGGGAAGCAGCTTGGATAATGCTGTGCTCACCTCAGTAAACTGCAGTTCTCTCTACTCTCTTGGCCCCTCAGCTCTTCCCAGCCTCCACAGCTCACTGATCCTTCAGATTTTATTTTGTTTTCTTTAAGTTAGCTCTTCTAGCCTGTTGTGTAACAAGTTATCACGGCTGAAAGTGGAGTCCATTTATTTTTTATATTCAAGATTTATCAATATCTATTTATTCACTGCTGTATAATATTCTTTTGAGCTGGGTACAATAGTGTATGCCTGTAATCCCAGTGGCTTGGGAAGCTGAGGCAGGAGGATCAAGAGTTGAAAGCCAGTTTGAGCAAAAATGAGGTGCTAAGCAAATTGGTGAGACCCTGTCAAAATCATGCTGCAGATGTGGCTTAATGGTCTGGTGCCACTGAGTTCAATCCCAGTCTGCACCCCCCCAAAAAAATTCTGTTGAGTGAATATATTTTATTCATTGGTCCATCTTTCTGTTCTTATACATTTTTTCTACATTTTATCAATATGAACAAAGATAATCTGAAAGAATGTATATAAAATTATATTTTATTATATATAAAATTTATTGAGTAATATAAAATATGTGTAAATATATGTATGTACATATATATTTATATTTCTATAAACATGAATATATGAGGGGGAGAACATGAATATATGTTTAAAGAAATGTGTATATGAATATGTGTTTATAAATATATGTTTATAGAGTATGTGTATATTCATGTATTTAAAAATACATATAGACATACAGTAATTTTCGTGGGAACAAACTTCAGAGAGGAACCATGGAGTTATAAGATATATGAAAGTTTAACATTTAAAAAAAATGCCAATTTTTTGTAAAAATATGCCTAGAATGTATACTCCTAATCATCAAATACTGCTTTATTTTTCTTTCTACAATTCATTCAGTAATATTCCATTAAATGGTAATACTTACTTAGGTTTTTTCCTGAATATTTGCTATTATAGATTATGTTGATTTTAACTATCTTACATTCTGTTGTGGTACATATAAAAGAATTTCTCTTGTGCCTATATTTTTGAAGAGAATTTCTGGGTCATTGAATATATGAATCTTCAAATGAAAAAGTAATTTATCTGCTTATCAAGGTGGCTAAATTTTTACTTCCTACAAGCAGATTCCACTAGCTTAATGTTAGTTCTTAATATTAAGACTTAATTATTACTAACTAATAATTAGAACTAATTTTAAGTACAAAATTATTAGCATTTATTGCAATTCAATATTCTCTTCCATTATGGGTCCTTATTTTTAAATTTTCCATTCACTCTTTGTAATATAAGCTCCTTTGGGGAAGAAACTCATTTGTATGTTTGTTTGTCTCCACAGTTAGGAAATTACATTTTTACCTAGAAGTCACTCAGTAAATGGATCATACTTGAATGAATCAGTGAGTGAATCAAAATAAGGACTTTGTGGCAAGAAGATTTGAACATGGGAGGATAATGACTTTTCTTTTGAATATGGATATAATGTCAATCAAAGTTAACTAAGAAACAGTTCAAGAGAAAAAAAAAAAGGCTTTATTTAAGACAGAAATGTAAACAAGGCTGTTCATAAGCCCGGGAGTCCCAGTCTTTGGTGTAAAAGGCACGTCTGCTCTGAAGGAAGGGAGGGGATGCCTTTGGCTTCCCTATATCAGCACAGAATGCGGCCCTCCCCGCCCCCCTCCCCTCTCCTGATTGCTTGATACTGACATAGTTCATTGTTCTTTGTTTGCATTTCTTTGGTTCATTGCAAAATGAGACTTTGTGGAGACTGTTCATCTCAGCAGTCAAAACAAAAACATGCTGAGCTGTAAAAATCAGTCTGTGGTTCCTCCAGTGACACAGAGTAGGGCCCATTGGGACCCCTCTTGGAGACTTGGCTTTTCTTAAACTTCACAGTGAAATATCAGGGACAAATTCACACGGAGTGTTCCAACACAGTCTGACAGCAAGATGAGTTACAGGCTTAGGAAATAGGTCAATATTTCTATCATTATGTATTCTTAACCAACTTACCTCTCATCAAAATTATTCATGGGCTGGGGCTGTAGCTCAGTGGCAGAGGACATGCCTAGCATGTGCAAGGTCCTGGGTTCAATTCCCAGTATGGCTAAAAAAGCAAAAAATATATTCTCATATACTTGTTCTTCCTCTGGGTTTGTACTACATGGTCTTGTATATGTAACAATTTGTCTCTCATTTCCTTCTCCCCTTTTGAATAATCAGAAATGCATATGCTTCTAGAGTATGAGCACTTTGGTAAAATGTTTTTAGAAAGGTAAGAATTATGATCAAATATGTGCCAATTCCAAGTGAGTCCATCTTGATTCAGCTGTTAATTCTAATAGTCTGGATTCAGGAAAAAAAAAAAAGGTCACTAAATCGTTTGAGAATAAGGGATGTAGCTTGGGAATCAGGACTTTGCCAGTTATAGAAATAGCCATGAAGTCTCCTCATCCATGTGCCAAGTCCTCGGACACGCTCTCCCAGCATGAGAGTGGACTTGGCCACAGGACTTGCTTTGGTCATTGTTACAATATCAAATAACTGCAAGCAGATATTTCCAGAGTTTCTGAACACTGCAACATTCCTTCTTTTGCTGCTACTTGCAACCCCACAGCAGTCTTGTGGAGGACCTTAAATCAGTCCACTGTGAATGAGCCATGGGGAGGAGAATCTAAACACCCTAGTAGAGAGTCCACTGCCAGTCACTCAGAAAGGACCAGAACAAGACATCCAGCTAACTCTCAGTCCACTACCTGACCACATATGCTGGACGGAGCCCAGAGAAGCCAGTCTGGTCAGGACAAGAAGAACCATTCAGCTATCCCTAAAGAATTGTGAGCTACATAAAATAGTTTCGTTTAAGGTTGTACACGAGTGGACAAAACCTGAAACCTGCAGTTGGAAATCAGAGAAAGAGATGAGCAACTCTAGCCGGAAGCACTGAGGTATCTAGAGAGACCAGATTTCAAGGGGAATGTGAAGAAGCCACCTCACCCCACAGCTAGACCAAAGTGGGTTCACCAAAGTGGTCACTTGGGCTCTGTGGTCACTCTATTGGAGAAAGCCACAAAATCCAACTGATGTACCCTCCTAAGAAGGTGACTTTCTCTTCTACCTCCCAGATCTCATGTCACTGTCACCAATCACCAAACTCTATCCTGAAACCCTGCCAAGGAAAAGGATTCTGTGGAACATGATTCTCAGCCTCCGCCAAAGTAGTAGTGGCGCCATTTTGGAAAAAAAAAAAAAAATCCACCCCAGGTATTTGTTAGGCGTGTGACCTTGAAGAATTTACAGTGGGTGTGTGGGTTAGTCCAATGAACATTCCAGGATTTAATGTCATGAAGTTTGGGAATAATGTGAATCGATAAAGGTTTGGAAGCTGTCATTTCTGTTCTTCTGTATTCTTCTCCAAATCCAGCCTAATACCTTCCATGTAGTAGATATAAATTACATTTTTTAAAAATTGTGTAGTACTCTTTATCTCACTCCTTATTGAGGTGTGCACAAAAATATGACTAATCTGTTCTAAAGTTTTATGGATAAGTATGTGCTTTCTCCTTGATGTACTTGGCACTGAGGGAGCCTAAGACAGGTGCATGAGTCCTTTTTAGAGCATATCTGATCTCTTTATCCATGGTGAATTTACTGATCTTGAGACCTGAGATAATCCTTTTATTTCCCATTATCTCTCAAAGACTGCTAAAATCTTTCACAATTCTCTCATCTTCAACTGCATCCAGACTCTGAAATGCAGCCCAAATGGACCATGAGGTTAAAATCCCCTAGAGAAGTGAATTGTTCATTCCCCACCTCCCCTTTCACAAAGAGAAATGTTTTCAACATGTAGCAAAGTCCATTTGGACCTCAGTTGTGGGCATGTCCACTTGATCTGTTGCTGCTGCCTGTCAACATGACATGTTTTCTTTCATACCTTGATATGTGCACATTTTTTAAAAAAATTTCGGGAGCATCCAAAAGATTTCCCTTCAATTGTTGGGCTTCTTATCATCCTTCAAATCTTTAATGAACTGCCATGTCCTCTGGCAAACTTTCTTCACCTTTCATTATGGATCTCAGCATGCAGTCTGTAAAGTGTAGACACCTGCCCTTGGGTCAGGACCATCCTCCACACCCACCAATGGTACAAGGTCTGAAGTTAGTGCTATGTTGGTTTTGTCTACAGTTAGAGCCCTTCTTCAGAGCAGTGGAAATATCTGGATTTAACCACTGTTCCCATATATTCACTCTGTGACCTTGGGCAAGTTCTGCAACTTTGCTCAGCCCCAATCTCCTCCTCTATATAATGAGGAAAGTTATTCTTACTTCATGAAGTCATTGTGGGGATGAAGGAGAAACTTCATGGTAAAGGATTCATATTAGTGACTGGCACATTGAACACCCAGCAAGGGCTTGGATCTCCTAAACACAATGTGTCTGTGCAGTAGGTGCTCAATAAATCTTCAGTTATGTCGACTGTTACAAACACTTTGGGGACTTGACTGCCATTTCAGTCCAGCTTTCTGCAAGATTCTATCACTTCCGTCTTTTAAGAAGTGATTTTTTTTCTCAATAACAATGAAGTGGAGAGTAGACGCTTCTTACTTCTGATTCTAAGATGTGCAAATATATCAATCAAGTCAACATTTTAGTATATGCCTAGTGACATGTAGGAGAACCAAATCCAAGCCTCAGTTTTGCAGTCAACAAGCGCAACTGCAGGCAAGACATTTTCTTCAGACAGGTCTAGTAACTGGATCACTTTTTTTTTTTTTCCTGTTTATGAAGTTTTATCCAATCACATGTAACGTGCGTTCTTTTTTGGCTGCATTAGGTCCCCTGGCACCTGCTGTACTTGTGGTCCCTTGTCCTTGTAAAATCCCCAGCTACCTTTCTCTTGGGAAAATTTAGCCCTAGAATTCTTCTCTGGAAGTCACAGCCTCCAGTGCCCCCAAGCCTCCTTTCTTCACTTACCTGAAGGAGTCCAGGTATTGTGGGCCACACCCATAACTGACAGGTGTCCAAGTTGGGTGCACCTTTACCTACAGCCTCAAGGACATCAGGCTTGGAGACCATTCTCTGATTCCTCAAAGAAGAGCGAGTTGATCCCCCGTCTCCAGTCAGGACCTATAGTTTCTCTCTCTTTTGTCGTTTTTAGTGCTTCCTCTGCCGAGCCATCCAGCTGAGCTCCCCCGAGAGCAAAGTGCACCAGGCTCCAGGTGTCAACATCAGTGCGCTGCCTCTGCTCAGTATGAAGCAGAGTGACAGTCTTGGGACAGCTGTTGCAGTGAATTCTACAGGGAGTCCATCCGAGGGGACAGCTGTTGCTTACCATCTTTCAGAGAGCACAGATTTGCACCCGGCAGATCTTCACGTCTGTGGCATTTCCTTCCAGAGTCTCGGGAGAGTGAGAGGGGCTAAAATTGACATTTAAACTGATATTTCATACCTCTCTCTATTAAAAAAAAAAAATCTGCTTCTCAGTCCCATTAAGATTTAGCCTTTGATTTTTAAAAATAGTTGATTTGGCTTTTTTTTTCCTTGAATTAAATATCATATTTTTACCTGAGATTTTCAAACAACAATAAAATGGATAAATTATTAGTTTAGATAATGTTTTCTCTTTGGCATTCCTAATTGTTATGCATGTACATATTATATGTTATTGGAGGCAGGTTATTAATCAAAAAGAGATCAAGCCTGGGAGTGGTGGGGGGCGGAGGATGAATCCTCTTACTGTGGTGTCCCCCATGAAACCGGTATGATATAGCCAATTAAGCAAAAATAATTCAATGGCGTAATAAGGATTTCAGTCCCCTGCTCACAAGTCTGGCATTAAAGAAAAGTGACTCAAAGGAGCTGAGAAATTGTTGAGCTGCTTTTCCTCTTGGGTGGCGAGTGCTGGAACCAAATTAGAGAGCAGAGGAAGGTATGGAGATGTGAGGACTGTAAGTCACAGGACTGAGTCACGGTGTGGGAAATGGAGAAAGAGGACATCAGAGCAGGGTTGGGACCCTCTGAAACAAAGGGAGAGGTTTGTGTGGGGTTTGGAAATCTGTATGCTGTTGTAGGGAAGGCTAAGAGGACTGAAAAAGATATTCCAGAAGATTCAGGTGAAAAGAAGATGGGTCAGCCTTAGCAAGGACTAAGTTGAGTCAGCTGCACTAGAAGAACAGAAGGTCCCTGTCTCAGAGGACATGGAATTCAGTTAAGTTCTTGGGATGGTTTGGATACCAGGTGTCCCCCAAAAGCTCACGTGTGCAGGAAGGTTCAGAGGAGAAATGACGGGGTTGTGAGAATCTTAACCCAATCAGTGATTTAATCCCCTGATAGGGATTAACTGAGTGGTAATTGAAGTGATGGGGTGTGGCTGGAGGTGACTGGCAGGTGTGTGTGGTTTGGAGGTACATATTTTGTATCTGGAAAGTGGAGTCTCTCTCTCTGCTTCCTGATGATGTGAGCTGCTTCCCTCTGCCACGCTCTCCCGCCATGATGTTCATCCTCACCTGGAGCCCCAAGGAATGGAGCCAGCTTTCTGTGAACTAAGACCTCTGAAACCGTGAGCCCTCAAATAAACCTTTCCTCCTCTACAGTTGTGCTGGTCGGATCATTTAGTCACAGCAGCAAATTAGCTGACTATAACAGATCTGTACTTCTCAGCCACCTGCCTGGAGGATTTGGACAGCCCATGTGAATATACGTGAGAACTCTGAGGATTGTCCCTTTAAGGGCGGCCCAGGAGCCAGGTCACTTGCCTTGTTCAGCATAATCAATGTCCTCTGCAGTCCTGAGCATTCAGTGATCTGATCCTGCCGAGCAGTAAAAAATGCTCTGCTAGTACTTCTTGATGGCACCTGCTCTAAAGATCCTTGTTCCCTGTGCTCCTAGGAAGATGCTGAAATTGGTACCTAAGCAGTAGGCAAACAGTTCTAGAAATGAACTTGTTCTGCAGGAAAACAGCATTGCTGCCTTGCTAGATTTCTGGATTCCAGGTGAAACGACAAAATCGTCTCAGGGGATTAAGCAATCGGGCAAGTACTACAAAGAATGTCACAAATAAAAATGGCAAGGAAAGCATCTTGAGTCGTTTTCCAAGAACAGGCTCAAAGATGCTGCTCAAGCGGCAGGGAAGTGTGAGGTTTGTGGGGTTGCCTTCCTGGGGTTTTGGCTTTACTGCAGATCACATCTTCACCTGAAGCAGGAGAATCCCCGACTTTACTCTCCTACGTTAAACCCCTTGCGTTTAGATGGGGAGCTGGTGATTGGACTCAGCGGCCTCAGGGACCAACCCTAGCACAGAGCCCCAGAAACACACCGGCACCCTACCGTTCAAGATTACCTGGAGGTGAGCCCCGCCCATGAATGTCTACGTCTGTCATCTAATGTCACACTGATAAAATCGGACTGCCCAGCTGATTAATGATAAGTTCTACTAATAAACACAATTTTATACATGTAGGGTTTGGTTTAGAACCTGGAACTCCACTGTAGGATGCTGGTGTTTATTTTAGAACTCAGCCTTGGTCCAACCTCGATGTTACCCTTTGGCCTTTCGGCACGTGGCCACACATGTCTTAGATGGAGCGTCACTATTTTTCTGTAATTCTGAGGAGCTCGGGGAAAGCCCTCAGCTCTTTCAGGAGTATAAACAGTTTATGTCCTCGCCCAGTCTGGCCAGATGGATGAATTCAATGAAGAATTTTTTGTGATCTGTTATTTCAGAGGGGGGAGGAGCAGCAAGGTGATAGAAAGGAATAAAAGCCCCCAAATTGCTTATCCATCTGTAGAACTTTAGAAGGGGATGCTCTTTAGAAGAGTCATCCTTCTAAATGAGTCAACTTTAGAAGAGTCATTCATTCCTCACCTCAGATGATTACAGATGGGCAATACGGAGGTGTTAATGACTGCATTTGACCTCTGATTCATTAACTGACCCATTTGTTCCCATTCTGGAATCCAGATCCAAGGGGTAAGTGGAGGGTCATCACAGGACATCCAGTGGGTCAGGATGCGCACTGGAGCGGTCCCAACTGGGGCCCAGTGCTGCCTCTTTATACGCAACTTCTCTGATGCTTCTGTGAGCATCTTCTAGGGCCTCTTCCCTCAGAGGCAAGGAGACCCCTCCTAACTGCATATTTACTTTTAAGCCTAGTAAGTTAGAAATGGGCCCCTGATTTTGTTGGGTTCAGCTGTTCCATTGAGCTACATTCAGTGACATTAAACAACACAAAAGAACATCTGGTAATGAATCCGGGGTTGGAGCTACATCCTTGTGGCACTTATTGATCTATTGCTTTTCAGATCCAAACCCATCCTTTCATCTGCTGCATGAACTGGGCCCTTTAATTATTTTTCTTTGCCAACGGGCATGGGATCAAGGGTCCTCAGTAGAGGATGCAGGAGAGACGCTGCAGACACCAAGGCTTTGTTTGCTGGTCCTGGATGTTCACCCAGGTCTCTCAGCATATAAGGTTCTCTGGTGCCCAGGAACTGGAAACCATGGCAGTAAGCAGCCCTCAGGAGCCAGCAGCTACCCCAGCCTCCATTAGCATGTTGGGCTGGAGTGTCTCCATGGAAACATAGTCCTGGGAACAGGATTTCCTGCCACCTTCCTGGGATAGTGCCCGGCAAATTTCAGAAGGCAGATTTCAGCAAGTTCTGCAAACCCTGCCATTCCTTGAGCCACGACTGTCCCCTCCAACAAGGAAGGACTGGGTCTCAACCTTGTGTAGTGGGGTGTCCCAGGGGTGCTCTCTCTGGCTGCTCTCTCCCTGCCCTGGACAGTACCTGCTTCTTCTCTTCATTGCTTTTATGCTAATGAGAATAATTTTTAATTACTACTAGCCAGTCTCTCATTATCTCAATTCCTTCTTTATTAAGCAATTATTTTCATTAAATTTTCCCTCCTTCGAATTATTGTCTCTCTAGTGTTTGAACCCACACTAATACAACCTCTGGTCTACCATCATATTCTAAGCCTCATGACCTTCAAACCCAATTGCCTCATTTCTCATCTTCCTTAAACAATGAAATATTTACTTATAGGCACCACAAATGAGATAGCAATTGCCCCTGGGGAGAGAAGAGGAAGAAAATGGGGAAAAGATAGGTAACTTTTGCTTTACCTTTTACGTTTTGATTTATTGAAGTCATTGCACAATATCCCTATCTGCCAAGGAAGAAATAATTGCAGCAGAATTACCCTTCTACTGTGAATAAATAGAAAAACAAAACAGAAATCAATAAAACATTGGTTTTCAGGCGTCAGGAAACAGCAGGGCATGACCATGGTGATTGGAGGGAGGCCATCAAGAGAGCTGAGTCCTGAGTGGCCCTGCGTATTGCCTACAGGTGACCCTCAGGCTCAGTGCAGGCAGGGAACAGTTTCATTGGACTGAAGAATGGAGAACTGAGTTTGGACAAGAAAGAGCTGCACAGAGATAGAACTCTAGACTTTTGCCCACAGAGTTCCTTTGAGTCTTTGTTTAAGAATGAATGTGCACATGAGAATAGTGAAGTTTCTCAAGAATGAGGAAAGAATAACTGGAAAATATTAGGCTGAACAATCCACAGAACTCAAAAGTCTAGGTGTATTTGCATTTCTGCCGGTCAGAGCAGAAAGGCATTGTAAGGGAGTGATTGATGAAGTTCTCTAAAGGAACTAACCATGTTAGTGAGGCCCAATCAGTCCCAGATTAAAGTCTGTTCTGGACCTACCATGTCGTGTCTTTTTAAAGAGTCTCCAAAAGATGGTAAAATTTGATCTGTAAGTAGGTACATCTGTGAGCAAACAAAACTCAATACTTTATAAAAATAAAACACAAAGTCCAAGTCAGGCATGGTGGTATATACCTTCAATCCGGCGACTCTGGAGGCTGAGGCAGGAGGATTGCAAATTTCAGGCCAGCCTAAGCAACCTAACAAAAACCTGACTCAACATAAAATAAAAGGGCTGAGGATGTAGCTCTGTGACAGAACACCCCTGGGTTCAATTCCCAGTATTTCAAAAATGAGGGAAAGAGAGAAAGGGGGGGTGGAAAGGGAGGGAGAGTGAGAGAGGGAAGGAAGGAGGGAGAGAGAGAGGGAGAGGAGAGGGAGAAACCAAAACCCCAACAGTATAAAATTAGCAATATTCAGTATTGAGGAAAAATTACCTGAACAGTCTACAAAAATAAACCCAAATGATTTCATTACACACAAGAACCTTTAAATAGTTATTATAAATCTAAAAAATATGCAAACATTTGGAAAACAATGACTAAAATGACAAAAAAGGAGACATAGTAAGGAACGCAAATGAATTTTCAGAAGTAAATGATTCCGTATTGGGAAGTCAAACATCATATATGTGAAACACAGAGGAGTAGGCAATAGAAAGGAAAGATTAGTGAACTCCAAGTTCTAGCAATAGAAAAACATAAAAACTGAAGTACTGAATAAAAGGACTGAACAAGAAAAAGTACAACACTTCAGAGAGTTGTGGGGAAATATTATTCTGCCGAAGAAGTAGGACATTGGAGACCCCAAAGAAGAGAAATGGGCAGAAATAAATACAGAAAATAATAGTACAATGTCGTCAGATCTTATGGAAATGGAAACCACAGATCGAAAAATTTCAACAAACTCAAGCAAAAGAAACATATACAGCATGACACCAATATGAACATTAATTTAACTGCTGGAAACAAGTGATTAAAAAAAGAAAGTTATCTTAAAATAGCCAGGGAAAAAAAGACCAGCAAAGATAAGAATGTCAGAAGACTTCTCATCCCAAACTATGTGAGTTAAAAGATAATGGAGTGGCATCTTTAAAAAGAACTGGGTAGAAACCTAGATAGTTTTTTTTAAAAATATTTTTTGTAGGTGGACACATGCTTTTTATTTTATTTATTTATATGTGGTGCTGAGGATTGAACCTAGTGCCTCACACATGCTAGGCAAACGCTCTACCACTGAGCCACAACCCCAGTCCCCATAGACAGTTTTTAATGAAGAGTACTTTTAGATGTTAAAACAAAATCGATGTGAAGTTATTCTCAAAGTTGGTAGTTTTCACTGTCAGCCAATTTGCACTACTAGGAATGTTAAAGCATTCTTTCAGCAAAAGAAAATGGTACCACATGAAATGTCTAAGTTTACAATAAATAGGAGTATCAAAAATTAATTTTGCTAGAATTTATATTCCCGTGTTCAATATCCTTAACCTTTGTTCTTTAACTAAACTTTTACTGAAAACAGTCCATTGAAGACAAAATTCATTATAGATTCATGCAACTCAATCCAAATCAAGTGTTTATTGTTGTTCAAAACTCCTTTTTTCATTATAATTTGATTTCTGAGTATAGTTCCTATAGTATAGTCACTGGGGATTAAGAAACCTGTTTTGCTATTTTCTATTACCTTCAAATTCTTTCAACTACTGTGGGGCCAATTGGAAGATGAGGGTGATAAGTAAATGTTCTACAACTAGTCAGCAATCTGTGGTATATCCAGAAATTTAAAGGAACCAACTATAGACACATTCAATTTATGTGAATTATCCTCTAATGCCAAAGCCAAGTGAAATAAGTCAGGAATAAAAATATTACATAATATGTTCTATATAATTCCCTTATATGGGATTTTAGGACAGACAAAACAATAATGAAAGAAAGCTACAGTAATCTGCACAGTAATGTGTGGTGTTAACACAGTGAATGAATCGAACAGAACAGAGAGTACATAAATCAGCTCGCACATATGTGACTAATTGATCGAGAAAGAAATTGTCAGGGACTTTCATTGAGGAATAGATAATCTGTCCACCAGTGCTGCTTCAAAAATCTCATATCCACCTAGAACAAAATGGACCTAGACCCCTACATTATGTGTAAAAATGAATGAGAAATAAAGAGTAATACTAAACAGATTTTATTCTTAAATTACTCTGTGAGGTAGAGCTTTTTACATATGACATAAAAATAACTAAATGCAAAATTAAAATATTGATAATTTAAAGAGTTCATCAAAAATTTAAAAAAATTTCCCTTTGAAAGACATGTTTAACAAAATGAAAGAGAAAGGAACACTGTTAGAAAAATATTACACAGTAGAATATTATTCAGACATAAAGAAGAATAATATCATGGTATTTGCAGATAAATGGATGGAATTGGAGAATATCATGCTAAGTGAAAGAAGTCAATCTCAAAACACCAAAGGCCAAATGTTTTGCCTGATAAGTGGATGATGATACATATTGGGGTTGGGGGTTGGGGGCGAGAGAAGAATGGAAGAACCTTAGATTGCATAGAGGGAAATGAGAGGGAGGGGTATGAAAAATGGTGGACTGAGACAGACATCATTATTCTATGTGTTGTGCCCAAAGGCTCGAGACCCCACAAGGACCACCAGAGACCACGATCAATGCAAGCAGCAAAGAGTCATTTATTAGCAAGTTCGAACCTGGTCCTCTGCGTCCTTAACCAGTGACACTAAGAGAGGCCCTGAGCCCTCATTAGCAGGGTTTTTATAATGAAAGGCAAGCAGTTTTACAGTGTTCTTTTAATTGGTTAACATTTGAACAGCTAAACATTAGTCCTCCTCTGGTTGGGTCCGGCCAATCTATTTGATTCTCATTGGGTCCTGCCAGAACTGAACGGTCCTAGTGGAAGAAGGGAGGAGGGAAAGGGTGAACTATGCAGGAGATGAGTCGGGGCTAAGCCCCGCTCCCGTCCTTGACGGATAAGGTCTCCAGGCAACCGCACATTCCTCGGACAAATATCTCTTAACAACCTTGGTAAGCACAGGGGCCCAGCAGTCCTGTTTGTCCTTGAGACAGTTAGCAGCACAGATACCACCCTGCTCTCAACATATGTACATGTATGATTACACAAACGGTATGAATCAACATCGTGCACAACCATAGAAATGAAATTATGTACCCCATTTGTGTAGAATGAATCAAAATGCAGTCCATAAAACATTTTAAAAATTTTTTAAAAATTAAAAATATCAAAAGAATAATATTTGTTATGACTAAAAAAAAAGAAAATATTTACAAAACATTTCATATACAGAATATAAAGAGAATTCATTTCATGGGTATGTACTGAGCAACTTAAGAAACTAACAAACTTTTCCAGAGAGGTTATCATATTTTACATTCCTAACACAGTATCTGGGAGGCCCTCTTCCTTCTTCCTTCACAATGTATCATGTGGTCAGTCTTTCAAATCTTGGTCACGGAAGTGAGTATGTGGTCTCTTTAATTAGGGTTTAATCTGCATTTGTCCATAGACTCAGGGGCTGAGCCTGTTTTTCGTGGGTTTGACATTCATATATATTATTTTATCTTTGTTCCAAGATGTTTATCATGGTGCTAATCTTGCTATAGAGCTGTAAATGTTGTCAGACTATTGATCGGGTTGACCCAGCCACAATTCTAGATTAGGAAACTGAGATTTAGCAAGTCTGGTTGACTTGATTGAAGTTTGGCTGCCAGACTTGATTTTTAAGTATATGAACTCAGGTCTGTTCGATTCAAGAGTATGTCCTCATCCATTTATTTCCTCCACTGTAGAGTGCATCCCTGTGACGTCAACTCTATGAATCAACTTGACTGGGCCAGGGGCTGCCCAGGTGTTTGATCAAACACCATTCTGGATCTATCTGTGAGGGTGTTTTAGGAAGAGCTTGTTGCTTGCATTAACTGTCCTTCCTGCTGTGAATGTGCTTGATCTAACCTGCTGAAATACTGAATAGAACAGAGAGGCTGAGAGAGAGGTACTTCTTTCTCTGCCTGATGGTTTTGAGATGGAATGTTGATCTCCTGCCTTTGCACATGCACTAGAACTGACTGTGCACCACCTGTTTTCCTCGTTTTCAGGCTTTGGGACTTGGATGAAGTCCGCACCAGCATCCGGTCTCCTGGGTCTCAACTGGCTACCTGCAGACCTTAGGGCTTCTCTGTCTCCATAAGCTGGTAAGCCAGTTTCTTACAATCACTGTCTCTCGTATTTACATGAACATGTAAGGTCTATTCTGATTCTGTTTCCCTGTAGGACTCTGGCTAATATACTTCCTGAGAATGACTTGCTCCATAGGAAAGAGTACCGGTACTGCTGCCAGGTACCACAGAGCTGACATGAATGGACAGCTCCTTACTAAGAGACTGTGGACGTTCTCACTGAATTTCAATCCACAGACCGTGGCATAAATCTTTATCAGATAAAGACTCAGATGGGTTTCTCTTACCATTAATCTTTCCATAAAGGAAGATCATAAATTGTAAAGAAAGCAATGAACGACAGAATTGGGGGCAAGGAATTGAAGAAGCATCTTGTTTGGGGAATTCACAGTAGAACCATGAGCATTGATTTAGAATCTTCTGACCCTCTTGAGTTTATTGAAGAAGTCAGGTTCCAAGAATCCTAAAGCTCTCAGATCCTTGAATGAAAGCACGCATCCGGTGAGTTAAAAGTTGACACAAATCCTGTTCCGTGTCATTCTGTTTGGGTACACTACGGAAGTGAAGATCTCCTGCCACTTTTATTTAGAGCTCATCTTTTCAAAGGGAAGTGCGTTTTCTTTGTTCTTTCCTCAGTTCCACTCCACCTAATAATAAAAGTGAAAATCGTCTAAGAACTATAAATGTTGGCATGCACTTAAACTTTAAGAGGATAATACGCATGATTGAATTATTTGCCTTTTCATAGAGACAGTTGGCATTCAGCTAGCAATTTTGACATGATCAAAGCTATTCAGATATATATATATATATTTTTCCATTCTGAGTTTAGTGTCACGGTTTCCAAGCATTGGGCAGAGAAATTTTTGTTTAAATCATAAAAGTAGGTGTAGGGGTGTGTGTGTGTGTGTGTGTGTGAATAAGTCATTGAAGGGAAGAAAAATACAGTTACATATAATTAAAGACCAACAGGGATTTAAGAGGTTTCATAAAATGCTATATCTACACCTGCAACATGACTAATAATGTCAGAGGAATGAGAGGCAATAAAATCTTCCTTTAATTTATGATTGGCAAAGCATCTGCTAGGATGAGGTACATACACCACAGGGCATGTGGCTGAGATGACCTCTGTCTTTCTGTGGACGGCCACAGCGACCAAGAGAAAGAAAACCTTCACAAGAACTGGAAATTTCACTTCTCTGCTTAATTGTGCTGAGATTTACTGGCTATCGAAATGGTTTTGCACATCGTATAAAAGATGAAACAGCTCCTTCCCCCACCACCCAGCCTTAAAGCCCACATGTAAATTGTGTTATTCAATGAGTGACTTATTCTAATAAGTTCATGCTTGAAGACTTAATTCTCATTTATGCCTGATTGTTCAAAATATGTGTATATTTACAAAAGAGAGCAAAATTTATATTCATATGCACTTTATCATTCTCCTCTGGGAGCCTGATTTTCTACAAAATTAAATTTGAATTCCCAGCATTTTGATGACTCTTTAATAAATGCATTAAGAATGTAGGGAATTAGATTTATTCAACATTTATGCATGCCCAGAAGTTAATAGCAAGAGAATTCTCTTAGAACTCTTAAAGTACAGGGATTTGGGGTGGTAACCTAAGACACAGCTTTGGAAATTTTTAAAAATTATAAGTGGCTTTAATAGTTAAACCAGTGATGTTTAGGCTGTACTTAAGAGCACTCCCTTAGAGAGCAGAATACACTTTAAATCCTACTAAGATCCCTTTTGATGGACCAAAAGTGTTACTATATCTGCATTTAAAAAGCACAAATTTAAGCCAGGCATGGTGGTGCACACCTATAATCCCAGCCATTTGGGAGGCTGAGTCAGGAGGATCACAAGTTCAAGGCCAGCCTCAGCAACTTAGCAAGGCTCTGTCCGCAAAAGAAAAAAAAATTAAAAAAGGATTGGGGATGTTGCTCAGTGGTAAAGACACTTGGGTTAAATCTCTAGTACAATCAATCAATCAATCAATAGAAATGCAAATTTTTAAAAACTTTGTGCTAATTATATTTTTTTTTATTTTTACAGACTGCATTTTGATTCATTATATATAAATGGAGTACAAGTTTTCATTTCTATGGTTGTACATGATGCAGAGTCACACCGTTTGTGTAATCATACATGTACACGGGTGATAATGTCTCAGTCCATTATCTTTTCTTCCCCTGCTCCCTCCCCGCCCCTCATTTCCCTCTACACAATCCAACGTTCCTCCATTTTTCTCTGATCCCCTGCCCACCCGCCCCGTTATGTATCACCATCTGCTTATCAGGGAAAACATTTGGCCTTTGTTTTTTTGAAATTGGCTTATTTCATTTAGCATGATATTTTCCAACTCCATCCATTTATCTGAAAATGCCATAATGTTATTCTTCTTTATGGCTGAGTAATATTCCATTGTGTATATATACCACAGTTTCTTTATCCATTCATCTATTGAAGGGCATCTAGGTTGGTTCCACAGTCTGGCTATTGTGAATTGAGCTGCTACAAACACTGGTGTGACTGCCTTACTGTTGTATGCTGATTTTAAGTCCTTTCAGTATAAACCAAGAAGTGGGACAACTGGGTCAAATGGTGGGTCTATTCCAAGTGTTCTGAGGAATCTCCATACTGCTTTCCAGAGTGGTTGCACCAATTTGCAAGCCCACCAGTAATGTGTGAGTGTACCTCTCTCTCCCCACACCCACGCCAACACCTATTATTTCTTATATTCTTGATAATAGCCATTCTTATTGGGGTGAGATGAAAACTTAAGGTGGTTTTGATTTGCATTTCTCTAATTGCTAGAGATGTTGAACACTTATCCATATCTTTGTTGTTCGTCTGTAGATCTTCTTCTGGGAAGTGTCCGCCCAGTTCCTTAGCCCATTTATTGATTGGGTTCTTTGTAGTTTTGGTGTAAAGTTTTGCAAGTTCTTTATCAATTTTGCAGAGTAGTGCTGAATGTAAGCCATGCAGTTAAAGTTCAGTGTAAAGTCCACACTTGTCAGCCTTAAAACTTAGATGACTTTGCTACAGACAGATAAGATTCCAGAGCTTTATTTTCCCCTCAAGTGAAAGCAACAAGAAAAGTGTGAAAGAAAATGCATTTCTCATTTATCTGGGTCAAGTGGTACAGATTTAAATTTTGATTCCTTGTATGTCACAATGTTGCCCATAAACCCGTTCTGCATAGTCCAATACTTATTGACACAAGTTCCCTGAATGGAAAGTCATAAAACAGTTTTCTCACACACGCAAAAATTTAATAATGTGACTCAGCGCTAACTCTTCGCTTATACACATGGTTGTCTCGTGTCTCTCTCCCCCTTTACAGCGGAATCTGAAGAAGCAAAATTTATTTGTTTTACATGGCGGAGATTGTGAATTGCAAAGACACGATTTAACAGTAGTTATCCAAAATTTAAATGCAATACCTTTATTCTTGTTATTTTATTATTAGGCAATATTATGAATATTTCATGTTTGAGCATAAATATTTTAAGCGTAGAGAACATAGTTCTGTAAAGGGAAACTTTCAGTATTGGGATGGCAGCTTGTGCTCTTTCCTACTTCCAGCTGTGCTTTGGAATTATCCAAGAGGACTTAAGAAATAGATCCAGGCCTGGGAAGGAGTCCCATAGAAACGGAGGGGACAGGCCCAGAGTTGGAGCCCAGCATTGGGCAGAGTCAATACAGCCCTCCCGCTGCTGGTGCCCAGGGATGCCTGGGAATTGCTGGGAACTGGGCTGTCTGATCCCACAAGGAACATGCCATTCCCCAAGTTTCCATGGCTGTGTGTCCATCAGGATTCTCTGGTACACAAGGTTTTTGTTTAACAACATGCCAAGAACCTTCCTTAGTTAGTTAGGCAGTTGGTGGAGTTTTCCTTAAGACTGACTTATTTTTTCTTTTACCCCATAAAATTCTAGTTATATGAGTTAGCCATACACTCACCCAATTAGTTCTGCAATATGTATATTCCTATTATTTTAGCTTGGCATCTGCAAAGGTCTCATATTTTAATGAGCTGTTTCCAGCATACAGGAGCATAGGGAATCTCAGATAACCAATGTTAAAACTTTTGGACAAATTACCAGCTGATGAGCCCAAATATCAAACACAGAGACCAGCTCCAGCTATGTTGTGCAAAAGGTACAAAATAGCGTCATTTTTCTGGTTTGCTCTATTATTTTAATTAGAAAACTCTCCTTGGGCAGAGTAATTTAAAACAAAGTAAAATACTATGTACATAAGTAATACCTGTTCACATCATATAGGCTAGTTTAAAAAAATTATCCCTTACCCAACCTCCCGACATGAAAAATGTTTAAACCT
Source organism: Sciurus carolinensis (assembly GCF_902686445.1). NCBI lineage: Eukaryota > Metazoa > Chordata > Mammalia > Rodentia > Sciuridae > Sciurus > Sciurus carolinensis. Next base: position 24,421,945 of record NC_062231.1, on the reverse strand, counting down.
AAAGAAATATTAAAACAGTATAATAATACTGACTCTCCTTCTCTAGATTTAAGATTGTTATCCCTGCCCCACATATTTATCTATCTATCTGGTCATAGAATCTTTTTTGCATTTGTCTGCTAAGTCATAAGAAAGGATTTGGGAAACATTAAGATTTTTATCTCTAAATATTTTACCATGTATCTTCTAAGAAAAAGGATTTCCTCTATGACCACTATTCCATTATCACACTTAAAAAAATTAACATCAAGAGCTGGGGTTGTGGCTCAGTGGTAGAGCGCTTGCCAAGCACATGTGTGAAGTTCTGGGTTCGATCCTCAGCACCACATAAAAATAAATAAAGGTATTGTGTCCATCTACAACTAGAAAATAGGAAAAAATCAAAATCAGTAAAATAATATCATCTTACATAAGTGTCCTAAAAATTTTCCCCATCTATCCCCACTAGTTTTTCTACTTCTTTCCTTTAAGAAGTTCATTCAGAATCCATCAGAAGCATGCTTGGAACTATGTTTATGATGTGTTAGTTACATTTAATTCAAAACAATCTCCTTTCTGCTCTGTTAATTTTTTATATTACTTTGTTTCCTTTGTCTTTTCTTTGCCTTTTTTTTTTTTTTTTTTTTTTTTTTTGTACCAGGGATTGAACCCAGGGGCACTTAACCATTGAGTCACATCCCTAGCCCTTTTTATGTTTTATTTTGAGACAGGGACTTGCTAAATTGCTTAGGGTTGAGGCTGTCCTCAAACTTGTCATCCTCCTGCCTCAACTTCCTGAGCAGCTGATATTACAGGTGTGCACCACTGCACCCAGCTATATTACTTAATTTTGAAGAATTCAAATTTCTTTTTATTGTTGTTGCTACTGTCAATATTAATGTTGTTTTGAATAATTTTTCTCATTCTGAGTTTTCTGGGTAGTTTCCGATTATTTGTGTCAGGCTAAAGATTTTAACCTAATATGTAAATGATAGTATTCATTAATAAGTCATATTGGGAATCATATGGTATCTTTTTATTCCCTGTTAATGTGTCATATGATAACTTGGTGGAGAAAATGAGCATGTGGTATCTCTATTATAAGGATCAATTTTTTTCTACCATAAAAATATTAATTTTAGAGTGATATAATAAGAACTCATAAGAAATTGGTTTTTTTTTCCTTTGTTCTCTTTAACTCAGTCTTTGTTTTGTTTAAAATAAACATCTAATATTGTCACCCTCTGTTGTGATGATTCAGATCTAAAGTGTCCTCCTCCAAAGCTCACGTGTTAGGTAATGCAGCAGTGTTCAGAGGTGAGAAGATGGGGTTAGGAGCTGCAACTCCATCAGTGGATTAATCCATTTGATGAATAATTTCAGTGGATTCTTGGCTGGACCTGTAGGCAGGTGGGGCATGGCTGAAGGAAGTAGGTCACTGGGAGTGTTCCCGAGGATTATATCTCGTCCCTGGCTTCTCCCCTTCTCCTTTTCTCTCCTCTCCTCCCCTTTTCCTTCTCCTCCCCTTCTCCTTCTCCTCCCCTTCTCCTTCTCCTCCGCTCCCCTCCCCTCTCCTCCCCTCCCCTCTTTTGCCTTAGCTGAAGGACAGTGATGTCATGAACTTTTGTGGATGTGATGTTCTTGGAAGTCATCGACTTTGCTCACATAGTGAGCTTTCTGTGAGGAACTGCTACCATACCACACCTTACCTTTCTATTCTTTTGAATTTTTAAACTTTATTTTGAAGTGTTGATACTTAATTAAATTTTAAAGAATTTCAAAGTAATTTCAAAGGAGTGTCCTGGGCACCTCTTGCAGAGCCCCTTTCAGTATTAACATCTTCCACAGCAGGTGAACAATGTCAAAACCAGGAAACTGTCCTTGCTGCAATCCTAGGAGCTTATCAGGTTGGGTCAGTGACACATGCCCTTCTGTGTCTGTGTGAGTTGGCTCTGTAGGATCAAATGACATGTGGTCGGGTTGCCGTCGTCACAATCAAGATACACCACTGTGCCATTACGTCAAGACACCTTGTGACAGGGCTTCATAGCATGTGGCTGCTCTCCTGATCCCCATCCCTACCTCCTGGAATCCATTATTCCCTTCTTTATCTCTGTAAGCACTATATTTCTTGAGTTCTATGTCAATGCAATCACATAGTAACAGATTGAGATTGGTTATTTTTAACTCCAGAGAATTTTCTTGGGTGCATCAATATTTCTCTCTATTTATTGATGCGTAGTATTTCTTGTTATGGCTATACCATCCTTTCTTTAGCCATCCATCCCTCCTACTCACATTAGGGAAGTTGCCATAATTTGATTAGGATAAATAAAGCTGCTATGAATGTTCCTCTGGGGAAATGCCCCAAGCGTGTAATTGTTGGATCATGGGTTAAATGTTCTAGTTAGTATGTGTGGTGTCCCCCAAAAACTCATGTGCGAGACATTGCAAGGATCTTCAGAGGTGAAAAGATTCGATGATGAGAGGTATAAGTTAATCAGTGCGCTAATTCATCCATGTGGATTAGCTGGGTGGCAACTGTAGGCAGGTGGGGTCTGCCTGGAAGAAGTAGGAGATCTCATGGGGTGATGCTGTAAGGTTTATATTTTGTCCCTGGTGAGAAGAGTCTGCTGTCTGCTTCCTGGTTACCATGTCCTGATATTGCTTTCCCCAGCCGCACCCATCTGCCATGATGTTCTGTCTCACCTTGGGCCCAGGACTGTGGAGTCAATTGACCATGGACTGAACTTCTGACACCATAAGCCAAAATACATTTTTTCTCCTTTAAGTTGTTCTCCTCAGGTTGTTTGGTCACAGCGATACAAAGCTGACTATAGCCGTAGGCCAATTTTCAGTATGAAAATAACCACCAAATTATTTTCCAGAGTAGCAGTACCATTTGACACTGCCCTTAGGAATGAATAAATTAGTAACCTAATCCCTTCTCACTCCTGACAGCATTTGGCATTTTATCACTATTTTTCACGTTAGTTATTCTGATAGGGGTGGTGATACATCATTGTGGTTTTAATTTGCATTTCCCTTGTGATTGAAGATGCTAGATATCATTTGTGAACATATTGCCATATGTATATCCCCTTCAGTGAAATAGCTGTTCATGTTTTCTCTCCGTTTCTCTTCCTTAATTCTTGGTACCATAGAGTGTTAGATTTTTTTTTCTTTCAAAAATTAATGTTATTTTTTTTCAAAAACTAATGTCCAGATCAAAGGAAGTAGAAAATGAATAGCAAAGTAAACCAAAAAGAATATATAAAGAAGGAAATAAGGATAAAATGGATTGAGAAAGTAGGGGATAGAATAAAAAGCAATTATAAATAATACAGTCTGATTATTTTATTATTTTTTATTATTTATCACTTGGTTTTATTACACAGAATTAGAGTTGTGTGTAATAGGGGATTCATTTTGACATAATCACACAAGCATGGAATCAAGTGCTCCATTTCAGTACCCCCCACCTCGACTCTGCTGCTCTTTCCCCCACCTATTCATTGTTTTTATGAGTTGGCACTTTATGGATACATAAAGGTAGAGTTCACTGTGGTGCATTCACACCTGCACACAGCAAAGCTTGGTCTACTGCATTCCTCTGTTCCTCCCCTTTACCATCCCTTGCTCCCCTCAATCCCCCTTCTCCATTCCTCTGATCTCCCTCGTATTTTCATGGTGTTCGTCCTTTACCCCCTTATTTTGCTTTAACTTTCACCTGTGAGAGAAAACATTTGACCCTTGAATTTCTGAATTGGGCTTAGCATGCTTTTCTCCAGTTTTAAACATTTAGCAGCAACATTTAGTTAAGTTCTTTCTTCTCCACGGCTGAGTGAAAGTCCATGGTGTGTGTATCTGCACCACATTTCTTCATCCATTCATCTGCTGATGGGCCTCTGTGCTGGTTCTATCACTTGTCTATTGTGACTCGTGCTGCTGTACACATTGAAGTGGCTGATTCACTGTCGAATGCTGACTTTAGATCTTTTGAATAAATACCAAGGGGTTGGAGAGTTGGGTCACGTGGTGGTTTTGTTCCTACTTTATTGAGTGTTTTAGTCAGCTTTTCCACTGCTATGACTAAAAGGAACTGACCAGAACAACGGTAGAGGAGGAAAGATTTATCTGAGGGCTTATAGTTTCAGAGTTCTCAGTCCACAGATAGCTAGCTCCATTCCTCAGGGCTCGAGGTGAGGCAGAACATCATGGCGGAAGAGTGTGGCAGAGAGAAGCAGCTCACATGGTGGTCAGGAAGCAGAGAGAGAGGGGTCTCCACTTGCCACCAAAGCCATGTCCTAATTTCCACCTCCTCCAGTCACACCCTACCGTTTCAGTTACCACTCAGTTAATCCCTATCAGGGGACTGGTCCACTGATTAGTCTTACAACCCAATCATTTCTCTTCTGAACCTGCTTGCATTGTCTCATATGTGAGCTTTTGGGGACCTCACATCCAAACTGTAACATTGAAGAATCTCTATAATGCTTTCTAGAGTGATCATACTCATCTGCAGCCCCACCGACACAGTATGAGTGTACCCTTTTCCCCACATCCTTGTAAGCATTTATTATTTGTATTCTTGATTATTGCTGTTTTAACGGGTGGATTCTCAATAAAGTTTTGGTCTACATTTCCTTGATGGCAAGGGATGATGAATATTTTTTTTCATATGTTTGCTGCCCATTTGCATTTCTTCTCTGAGAAATACCTGTTAAGTTCCTTCGATCATTTATCCATTGGGTTATTTGTTTCTTTGGTATTAAACTTAGTGAGTTCTTTGTATATTCCAGATATTATTTCCTTGTCAGAGCATCAGCTGCCAAATACTTTCTCCCATTCTGTAAGGTTTTCATGTCACATTCTTATACTTTCCCTGTGCTGTGCATAAGCTTTTAATTTGATGCCATCAGATTTAAATGATTTTTAGTTTTATTTCTTGAGCTTTAAGGGTCTTGTTGAAAAAGTCTGCACCTGTGCAGATATGTTAGATTATTGACACTACGTTTTCTTCTAGAGATTGCAAAGTTTATGGTTTAATTCCTAAGTCTTTGATCCACTTTGATTTGACTTTTGTGCAGGGTGAGAGATAAGGGTCTATTTTAATTTTTCTACAGTAGGTGTACAGTTTCCTCAGCATCATTTTTGAAAAGGCTATCTATTATCCAACATATATTTTTGGCACTTGTGTCAAATATCAGAAGTTTGTAAGTATGTGGGATTGTCTCTGTGTCTTCTATTCCACTAATCTTCAGGTCTGTTTTGGTATCAATACCATGCTATTTCTGTTACTATTTCTCTGTATTTGAAGTCCAAAATTGTAATGCCTTGTGTATTGTTCTTCTTGTTCAGGGATTGCTTTGGCTATTCTGGGTCTCTTATTCTTCCAAATGAATTTTAGGACCGTTTTTTCCAGTTCCGTGAAGAACATCAATGGTAATTTGATGGGGATTGGATTGAATCTTTATAACCCTTTTAGTATTATGACCATTTCGACAATATTAATTGGTCCTATCCAACACGGAAGGTCTTTCCATCTTCTAAAGTTTTCAATTTCTTTCTTCAGTGTTGTATAGTTTTCATTATAGAAGTCTTTCATCTCCTTGGTTAGATTAAAATTACCAAGTATTTGATTTTATTTTATTGAGGTTATTGTATATAGTATAGTTTTCCTGATTTCTTTCTCAGCAGACTCACTCTTAGAGCACAGGAAAGCTACTGATTTATGAATGCTGATCTCGTATGCTGTTACAGTGTTGAATTTATTTATCAGTTCTCGAAGTATTCTGGTAGGGTTTTGGGGTCTTTTAGATATAGTCTCACGTCATCAGCAAAAATTATTTGATGTCTTCTTTTCCTATATATATATATATATATATATATTTTAATTTCCTTCTCTTGTAAGATTGCTCTGCCTAGCATTACAAAAAGTACATTGAATAGATGTTGTGAGAGTGTACATCCTTATCTTGTTCCTGATTTTAGAGAAAAATGCATTCAATTTTTGTCCATTCAGTATGATGTTGGCTTTGTCTTTGTCTTGTATGGCCTTTATAATGTGGAGGTAAATTCCTTCTATCCCTATTTTCTCTTGGTACTTTTAACATGAATGGGTGCTAGATTTTATCAAAGGCCTTTTTTGCATCTGTTGAGATATCATGGGTTTCTTGATCTTAACTCTGCTTATGTGGCAAATTATACCTATTGATTTGCATATGTTGAACCAACCTTGTATCCCTGGAATGAAACCCACTGGATCATGCTGTACTATATATACTTGATGTGTTTTTGAATGCAGTTTGCTAATATTGTATTAAGGATTTTGCATCTGTGTTCACCAGGGATATTCATCTGTAGATTTCATTCCTAGATGTGTCTTTGTCTGGTTTTGGTGTCAGGGTTGTAATGGAATTATAGAATATATTTTGTAGTGTTCTTTTCCTTTAAATTTCATGGAATAATTTGAGGATGAATGATATTAGTTTTTTTTTAAAAGTTTATTAGAGCTCAGTTGAGAATCCATTCAGTCCTGTGCTTTTCTTTTTTGGAAGGATTTTACCTGGTGTTTAAATTTCATTGCTTAATATTGATCTGTCTAGCTTTTCTATAGATTCCTGGTTTGAGAAAGTCAATGTGTCCAGACACTTGTCACTGTCTTCTAGAATTTTCTGCTTATTGGGGAATAAATTTTCAAAATAATTTCTAATGAATCTCTGGATTTTAGAAATTCCTGTGGTGTTAGCACCTTTTCCATTTCTAATTCTGTTAATTTGGGTCTTCTCTCTCTTTATTTTGGTTAGTTTGGCTCATTTATCTTTTTGAAGAACCAACCTTTGTTGCATTAATTATTTGTATTTTCTTTAATTCTCAATTTCATCAATTTCAACACTGACCTTCATTATTTCCTATCTTATACTGATTTTGACATTACTTTGTTCTTCCTTGTCTTAGGTCTGGAGGTATCACATTACTTTATTTAATTGGTATCTTTTATTTTTCTAATACAGAAATTTAAGGCTATAAAATTTCCTCTTTCAACTGCCTTTACACGTCCCAGATATTTTGATACACTGTATCTCTGATCTCAATTGTTTTTAAGAATTTCTTGATTTCTTCTCTAATTTTCTATATTCTATTCCTCATTTAAAAGATTATTGTTTATTCTCCATGTGTTTATGTGTTTTCTATCTTTTTCTCACTGTTGATTTCTGGTTTCATTCCATTATGATGCATGGGATTTATCAATTTTTTGTAGATTTTATACTTTATAAATAAATATACATCTATATTTCTTTATTAAATATATATATATATACAAAACATATATATGTACTAAATATCTATGAACTAAATATATATATATATATTCTAAATATATATATATTCTAAGACTTACACTGTGACCTGGGATATGATCTGTTTTGGAAAAGGTTCTGGGAGCTACTAAAAAGAAGTTAAATTCAGCTGTTTTAGGGTAAAAGATGTCTGTTAGGTCCATTTGATTTCTAGTTTTATTTAGGTCATAACTATCTTTATTGAGTTTATGTTTGGATGACCTGTCTATTGGTGAAAGAATTTTGTTGAACTCATCCAGTATGTTTGTGTTGGTATCTATCTGGAATTGAGTGTCAAATAGTATTTTTATGTAAATAAACGCACTGACATTTGTGGCATAAATATTTACTGTCATTATATATTTTATATTTTTCCATGTACTAGTATATAATGGTCTTCTTTATCTTCAGATTAATTTTTGCTTGAAATATTTTTGCATAGATGTGAGAATAGCTACCCCTGCTTCTTTTTGGACATGTTTGCATGGAATATTTTCCCCATTCTTCTATTTTTTAACTATAGTTGCCTTGTCAATGAGTGACCTGCAAACAGCATATAGCTGGATCTTGCTTTTTAATCCATTCTGCAAGTCTGTATTTTTTAATTGAGGAGTTGAAACCATTTACGTTCAGTGTTACTGTGGATAAGTGTTTGGTATTTCTTGTCATTTAGGCTTATTTGCTGTATTTAATTTGATCTTTTTTTTTTCTTTTTTCTAAGTTCCCACCTTTCAAATTTATTTCCATTTCTTCATTTGACACAGCCAAAATTGGATTTGGGTCTTGGTTCCACATCCATCTAGGGGAATCATTTGGCAAAAATAAGGGAATTAGCAAATTCTTTCCAGATAATTTATATTACATTATATGTGGCAATTCTGTCCACATTTTAAGGAAAAATTTATAAAGTGAGCAGGAAAATAAAGATTTGTACTTAACAGCAATATTGACCACATTGATTTTTTTATAGTTTAATTTTTTAATTTGTTCTAATGAGTTGTACATGACAGTAGAATGCATTTATGCATTTTGATAGATCATACATAAATGGAGTATAATTTCTCCATACATATTCCAGGATCACATGGGTCATGTAGTCATACATGTACACTAGGTCATAAAGTCTGTTTCCTTCTACTATCCTTCCTACTCCCCACCCCTTCCCCTCCCTTCATTTCTCTCTACCTAATATAAAGTGACTCTATTACTCCCTAGTGCCATCCCCTTCTTGTGAATTAGCATCTGCATATCAGAGGAAACATTTGGCCTTTGGTTTTTTGGGTTTGGCTTATTTCACTTAGCATGATATTCTCCAGCTCCATCTTGATTTTCATTTTTAATTGCTCTTCATCTTTTCGGGGAACTTTAGGGTTTGTTTTTGAGTTTTTTGGTGCGTAATATAACTTTAATGTCTTTGTAGTGCTGGCTAAGTGGCCATGAATTCTTTTAGTTTATCTTTGCCATGGAAAGTTTTTATTTCCTAATCGATTCTGAAAGATAACTTTGCTGGATATAGCAATCCTGGCTGGCAAATTTTTTTTCTTTTTTCCTTTTTATTTTCTCTTTTTAGCAATTCTTTTCTTTTAGATCTTGGAATATCTCATTGTAGGCCCTCCTTGAATTCAGGGTCTGAGTGACAAGTTGGAGGTGAGCCTTAATGGTTTGCTTCTAAATGTGAGCTAACATTTTTCTCACCATTTTTAGTATTCTTTCCTTATTTTCTGTGAGGCATTTTGATTATGATGTGACTTGGTGAAGTTCTTTTTTGATCTTCTCTGTTTGGGGTTCTGTATGATTCCTGTACATGCATGTCTATATCATTTTTATAGTTGGGAAAATTTTGCTATTATTTCACTGAAGTTTTCATTACGTTGAGCTTGTATCTCCCTGTTGTTTTCTGTCCCAGTGACTCTCAGGTTTCTTCTCTTGGTGCTCAGTATTCTTGTATATTCTGTTCATCTTCTACCCTGCCCCCTTTATTTTTTAGTTCACGTATCCTGTCTTCAACTTCTGACATTCTATTGCTATGCAATCTGATCTCTTGGTGATACTTTCAAATGAATTTTAAATTTGATTTATTATGTTTCACTTTGAGGAGTTCAGACTGGTTTATTTTCAATATCTCTATTCCCTTTTTGAAATGACCTTTACTTCCTGTATTTGCTCCCTTAATTCATTCCTTAAATCTTCTTTTAGTTCATTGAAGATTTTAATTACCAGTTTCTTCTATTCTTTCTTTGGAATTTCATGTACTTCCTTTCTTGTGGGCTTCTTTTGGGGGATTATGAATTTTGGGGAGACATTTGTTTGCCTGTTTTCTTCTGTTTTTAGAAACTTGTGAACCTGTCGAGATGGATTTGTCTTCCTCTTTTATACATGTGTCTCTTGGTGTGTAGTTTTTTTGTTCTACCAACTTCTCTCTTAGTTTTCTATGTGAGTAGATGTCTAGGAGTATGACCTGAGGTTCCCCTGTAATTGTTCATACTTGGGTCCCTAGTTGTTGATGTGGAGCTTTTCTTTCTCCTATTCTATGTACTGAAATACCGTTGAGGCTAGATTGGGGTAATTCATATGTTGAAAGATGTTCACTGTTACTTGACTGAGTTGTGACTATTGCTCAGCAGCAGGACCTCTATTCTATAAATGTGAAAGGTCCCAATGACTTTCTGGCATATCTTAAAGAAAGGGGTCGGCATTTAACATCAGAGCCACCAACAAACACCCCGAACTAGGTCTCACATTCAATAAAAGGTATCTAATTATGTCTTCCACTGTATAAATAATCACAACAACATGAATGGGTTGGAACTTACATAAACTACATAATTCTCTCAGGTAGTGGAATTACAGCTCCTGAAGGTAAAAGTCTGAAATATTTAAAAAGTGAACAAAGGAGAAATAAAAGTGAACAGAGGAGAAATAGGAGAGACATAGTAGATGATGGCTATAAAGAAGGAGGAGTATCTTTGTCTGGTTTTGGTAAAATGAAATGATAATAAAACAAAAAAAAATATTAAAAATAAAAATCAAGGGGGGAATAGAAAAAATTCTTAATGAGAAATTAAGGGATTGTTTCCTCTGAGGTAGTCAAAACTGTTGGCATTAATGGATGTTCATTGCTTGTGCAATTCTTGTTCCATACTTTGTATTTATTTTGGAGCTCTATAATCCTTTGGTCAAGGGCTGGGGGTTGTTAAGTCCTACTTCTTTTGTTTCTCATCAAGCTGTCAGCTGATGTGACCAGGAGCTGAAGCTGGGTTTAGTAGCTCTCAGTTTTCCATCTCGCAGTACAGGATGGAATAGACTGGGGCGTGCTGGCAAATGATGTTCTTCCATGGTGAGGCTGGTGCAGAGCTCCAGATTGGATTTCCAGCAGCTGGGGTTTAGTCGTGGTTGACCTTTGAACAATATTGATAGGTATCTGAGATTCAATCCATACCTCCTGTTGCTGTACAGATGCCAATCTCTGCTGGATGTCTCTGTCTCAGGTCCTCCTGAAATTTCCATTTTATAGGTTGAGGAGTCTAAACCTCCACGTATTCCACTGCCATGGATGTCAGTTACCTAGGATCAGACATGAAGTGCAGACATACCCATCTGGCTGGTTACTGGCCTTTTCTTAGTAATAAAGTGGGCTCTTTGTCTTCAGCAACTCCAACCTTAATCACTCTCAACAAAATCCTCTGTTTCAGTCATAATGGTCCAGACACTGGACCTCACAAAAAGTACATGCTGGGTCAGACTGGCAACTTCTTTACCATTTTCCAATCTCTTTCCTCTGCTTACTGCTGTGCAGCCACTTCAAAAGTGTTCATGCTGCTATGACTCTGGTTCCTGCAAGAATCTCCACCCATTGGTTCCTGCAGGACTCTCCACCCACTGATTAAGTTATTTTATTCACTTTTCACTCAACAATTCCCCCACCCTCCATGGATCAGTAAAGATCAGCCTCCCTCGCTGTTCCACAAGTTCCCCCAAGTCGATTTTATCTGCCACACTTACTCTCTCTGCCTGTGCTTCCCCTCTGCTCTGCAGTGGGCTGGAGGCTCTGCCACCACCACCAGCCAAGCCGGCATATCTCTAATGTATTATTTCTTATTTTATGTTCAATGTTCCCACTTTTCTGTGTCTCTGTGGTTATTTTACTTTCTAATGTTGAATTTCAATGAATTCCCTTAGTCACCCTCCTCACTGAAGAACAGTCTTCCCACTGCTTAAATCTGGAACTGAGGAACTGCTGGGAGTAAGTCCTTCTGCTAATCCTCCATCTTTTATCTAATGGGGGTCTTGTTTTTTCATCCGTTCTGCCAATCTATGCCATTTAATTGGAGAGTTTAGAGCATTTACATACAGTATTATTATAGAGAGATGATTTTGTTTCCTGCCATTTTGGTTTATTTCTAATGCTGCAGTCAGATGTGATTCTGCTTTAGTTAACAATTCTAATTCATTCATACTCTGGCTTTGATATTTATCTTTCTTTTCTTTCTACATGAAATATCTTATTGAGTATACTTTGTAGTGCTTAGTGATCAATGAATTTTTTTTTTTTTTTTTTTTTTTTTTTTTTTTTTTTTTTTGGTACTTGGGATTGAACTCAGGGGCACTTGACCACTCAACCACATCCCCAGTCCTTTTTTGTATTTTATTTAGACCCAGGGTCTTACTGAGTTGCTTAGTACCTTGCCAAGTTGCTAAGCCTAGCCTTGAACTCTTGACCCTCCTTCCTCAGCCTCCTAAGCCACTGGGATTACAAGCATGTACGACGCACCTGGCTGATTATACAGTTTTTAGTTTCTGATTACCATGGAAATTTTTTATTTCATCTTCCATTCTGAAGAATATAATTGCTGGATATAGCAATCTTGATTAGAACCCATTACATTTTTGTGTATTGGTATGTATTCCAATCCTTACTGACTTTTAGTGTCTAAGCTGGGAGATCAGTGCAAATTCTAGTTGACACACTTCTAAATGAACTTGCTATTATTCTTTTGTGACCTTTAGAATTCCATACTTGTTCTCTATGTTGGCCATTTTGATTATAATGTATCTTGGAGAGTATTTTTTTAACTTGTTTATTTGGGCTTCCTCTGAATCACCTTATTCCATTCCCCCAAAGAATAGACTGGATGGATGAAGAGGATGTTAAAGATATGATCATTAAGAGAAAGGAAGTTGGGATATGAAGACCAAAAAGAAAGTTGGAGTATTCAAAAGGTGAGAAGAGAGAAAGTGGAAGCAAGGTCATGCATGAAGGCACTAAAGAAAGAAGAAGTGACTTAGTAGAGGAGAGAAAAGATTATTATTATTATTCCTTTGCTATTAGAGGAAGAGTTAAGATTAGTAAGAATAATAAAATAAGGAGACATAGGGCAGAACAACATCTTCACCTCCACTGTCAAGATAACTAAAAAATAAAAAATAAGAAAATAAAACAACAACAATAAAGTAAAACCTTCCCAAACAGAGAAACAAACAAAAACACTATTACCTTTTAGAAAAACAGAACAAGGTAGTAAAATATCAATAAAAGGAAATGGAATGATAAAATAGGGAAAATATCAGAAGCATATGTGTAGATGTATACATGAACTGATCAGCCAATACAGCCAGGACGACAACTGAAAAAAATATTAATAATAAGAAAAGAAAAAAAAACTTCATTAAAAATGCTTAAATTTTCCTACTGAGTTAGCTGAAGTTGAGCATTTACATCTCCTTCGAGACTCTCTTTTGCCCCTTTCTTCTTGACTTATGTGCACCTTTGAGGAAGCCTGAGCTGGGTAACGGTGTGATCCTCCCCACTCTGCCAATTGGAGTAGATACTGGGTTCAGCTGGTGCTCAGCTTCTCTGTTTACCAGTGCAGAGCTAAGGGACTACATGCTCCTTTTACTGAGCTTTTGTCCAGACATTTTTGACTGCTGCTGTTGTTGGTTGGAAGTTGTGCCGAGATCTTGTGGAGAAGTTCCAGTTGCTGGGGATGAGTTCAAAATGGAAATTTGGACCTTCTTTAGGGGTAGGTGCTCCAGAGAGCTGAAATCCTCACACCCTAGGGCTGAGTAGATGTGGATCTCTGATCTCCTCTGGGGTTCTGGCATGTCCTGAGAGTTCTACAACATGGGGCCCAAGGCAGACCAGCCTGGTGTGTGGTACACAGCACGTTTCCTGTAGACCACTTGCCACCCAAATGTGAATTTCCAAGTCTCTGCCCTGAATGTGATCACTCTCCTCAGATCAACATTCCCTAACACTTCATGCCACAGAGGTCAAAAGGAAGTCAGCTCGCACTCTCCTGACCCCTAAGGTAATCACACCTGCCTGCACAATTTCCCTTATCTTTTCCACCAGTCATTTGCACACCATGGGACTCGGTGGAAGAGCAGGTTGCACTGTGCTCTGTACCTCTGTCTTGAACCCCCTGGCTCCACTCTTCTCTGTGAGTGTGTTGGGTTCCTGATTTGCCTGGTGAGCTTTAGATCCAGCAGTCAGCACTGACTGAGACCGCGGAAGCATTTGTTAAGGACTCTCAGGTTCTTGAGGGAACAAGAGTCAGCATAAAATCCTCCAGCTAGATCCCCCTCTGTTCTTCACTTCAGACCCAGAAACATGGAGCCCGTGTTGTGTTCCGAATCTGGATGCTGTGTTTCTCTGTTCCTTTAGGCCGCCCCTGGTTTGTGATGACACAGCACCAGTGTCCCCACCAGGTTCTGGTGTATTTCTTTATGTCCTCCCATCACTACGCAGTGTGTCTAGGCTTCTCCGAATCGCTGACAAATAATGACATGTGATAGTTTTGTAAAGACATCACCTTGTTGTGAAGCCATAATCCTGTTGTTCGAGTTCAAACCAGCAGAGTCAGTGGGCGCTGCCGCCTCCTTCCGCTACTCTGCCACCTCGCCGGTCCCTTTGCCCCTTCCTTAATTGGGTTGTTGTCTATGTTTGAATCTTTAGTGTTCTCCATGATTCTAGATATCAATCTAGATATTTTCTCCCAGTACATAGTTTATATTTTTATCCTTTTAACAGGGTGGTGTCAAGCATATGAATTCTTTTTTCTGGTCCTAGATCCTAAATATTTTCTTTCTCTCTCTTTCTCTTTCTTTGATTTTGCTAAACATTTTAGAATTTTACATTTTACGTTCAAGTTCATGATCCCTTTTATGTATCAAGTTAATGAGTAGTTAGGTTGGTATTTAGGTATGGTATGGTATTGGGGGTTTTGCTTGTTTGTTTATGGTTTTCTTTGTTTTTTGTCTGTAGCTATCCAGTTGCTTCTACAATCTTTGATGACAATACTCTCCTCATTCAGTTGAACTGCTTTGCTTCTTTGCAAAAAAAATTAATTTTACATATTTCAGTGATTTTAGTTTTGGGCTTTCTATTCTATGCATTAAACTACTTATCTGCTTTTTTAATGACTTTCTGACTAAATTCTGTAGGTTCTGTAGCTACATAGTAAGACAGAATTTGTAGAATATTTCCTTCCACATTATCCTCCTTTGTCAAGATTATTTTAGCATTCTCGACCCATGTCTTTTCATATGAATTTTAGAATAAGCTTTTTCTGTGTCTACAGAAACCTTACTGGAATTTTGATATGAGTTACATTAAACCAATAGATAGATCAATTCATGAAGAATTGTCATCTTTATTATGTTGAGTCTCCCAGTCCATGAATAAGAAATGTGTCTACATTTATTCAAGTCTTCTTTCTTTGTTTCAAATACAGATCCTGTTTGTTCCCTTAAGTGTGTACCTAAGTGCTTCTTTCCGTTCTTTTCATTCTTTCTTTTTTCCTTTTTCAGTAATTGTATTGTAATTTAAATTTAGATTTCTGCATACTCCTTCTCAATATTTAGAAATGGGATTGATTTTTATTTTTGTTGAACTTCTTCCTAAAATCTTATTAAATTTCCTTTCTTTTTGTTTTCACAGACTGAATTTTGATTCACCATACACAAATGGGGTGCAACTTTTCATTTGTTCGGTTGTGCACCATGTGATTCACACCATTCAATTCTTGGAGATTTTTGTATATCAGAGAAAACATTTGGCCTTTGGTTCTTTGGGATTGGCTTATTTCACTTAGCATAATATTCTCCAGTTCCATCCATTTACCATCAAATGCCCTAATTTAATTCTTCTTTAAGGCTGAGTAATATTCCATGGTGTATATGTACCACATTTTCTTTATCCATTCATCTGTTGAAGGATACCTAAATTGGTTCCATAGTTTAGCTATCATGAATTGAGTTGCTATAAACATTGGTGTGGCTGTCTCACTGTGGTATGCTGATTTTAATTCCTTGGGTATAAACAGAGGAGTGATAGTACTTTTCTTTCAGCATGTGGAGAACTGTTGTGCCCCTTCCTTCAGCCTCCATGGGTTCAAAAGAGAAGTGCCCTGTGATTTGAATTGGCTCCCTGTGAATAATGTATTGTTTCCCTCAGACAGTAATTAAGTAATTAAGGTTTTTTCTTTGTTTCTAGTTTCAGAAGTTTAATTATGAGGTGGTTTACTGTGAATTTTTTAAAATTTACCCTATTTGGAGTTGACTAAATTTCTTTATCTCTGTCTTTTATGTCTTTTGCCAAATTCTGGAAGTTTGCAGCCATTATAGTTTGAATATCTTTCCACTCTATATTCTTTCTCCTCTTCTTCTCAAACATTTTGTTGTGAATATCAGGGTTTTTTTTTGTTGTGAATATTAGGGTTTTTATTGTTCCACAAGCTCCCAAGTTCTGTCGTTCAGAATGAGGATGTTCTGTTGGTCTGTCCACAAGTTAACTGTCTCTCTCCTTTTCCACTTCTGTTTTGCTGTTGAGTTCACCCAGTGAAGCTTTTATTTTAGTTACTGAATTTTTCATATATCTAAGTACCATTTAGTTATTTTTATGACTTTTTTTCCCTTTGGAATTTTTAGTCGATTTTTTGTGTTTCAAAATAATTCACAATTATTTTATCATGGCTACTTTAAAAATGCACCTGGGATTATACCAGCGTATATAGCAGTGTATTCGTCTTGGTTTTCATATCTGTTGATTATCTTTCTCTTTTAAATTGTAGTTTCTTGGTTCTTAAGTGACTTGAGATTGTCCCTTGGATACCTGGTTCTTAAGCCAGGAGGCCCTGAATCCTTCCTAAATCTCCTATTTATCAGAAATCCACCCTGTTCAGTTTCTCGTGTGGATGGTGGCCTTTGTGTGGACAGACATTTCCATGACATTTTAGCTGTGAAAGTCCATAAAAATGTGATGTAATGTGTACCCTTCAACCTTTTGGCGTTGCTTCTCGATCTCTGCTGGTGCTGCTTGGGAGAGCAGCAGTACTTGCCTGGATCACTGGGTGTCTTGGTGTCACCTTCTGCAGTGGGAGGCTGGTGAAAGTCACTGCCCCTGGCCCTTTGTATGACATTAGGTTGAGGGAAGGAAGACACCAGGGCTCATTGGTGCTGCCTGGACTGTCCCACCAGAGTCCTTCTGTTTCTGCTGAGAGCAGATCAGACTGCCCACCAGGACCAGGGGTTGGGTCACCTACCTGGGCTTCGAAGATGTGGCTGCAGAATGGTTAAACAACCTGCTTCTGTGGAGGAGAGCTTGGGACTTCCCACCCCTCTCTAGGACTTTCCCTTTCCTCCTCTTTGTGCCCCAAAGAACAGCAGTTCCTGGTTTTCTCTTCTGTCTGTAGGCAGGTCTGGATTGCAGGCCTCTGGGGTACCCTGTCTAGCAAATATGGGAGATAAAAAGAAAACCGATCACACTATCTTTTCTCCAGATTGAGGGCTCTACCCAGTCTGATATCTACCTCCAGCTTTGAAGTCTTTCTGTCACTTTCCTTTAATTACTTTCAGAGTATGCAATTAAATGGAGGATGGAGGATCAGGGAAATGGGACTCTATGTCATCAATCTGTCTTTTCTTAGTTTTTATTTTAAGTATTTATAGTCATGTGTTATTTTATTTTGTATTTCCCTGAAAGTAGAGACAGCTTAAGCTAGGAAGAATAGACCTACAAGATTCGCCCACACTGTGAGTATGCATGGAGACCCTGAATCCCTTCTGTCAGACTGCTTTGGAACATGGAAAATGTCTTGGTTGCAGTTCCTCAATTGCTTTGGAAATTATATCCGGTGGATATTGACACATAATATTGAAAAGACTTATTTTACATTGGAATTCGAAAAGCAGAAATAAATCTGAATTTCTAGTATCTCGAACTTCGGAGCAAATAAATATTTTCAGCTGCATATAGACCAGGTGTGAAGGACCATTGACTTTGATGTCTTTTCAAGGTTGGAGATTAGCATTGATGAAGACAAATGCCCTGTTAAGGTTGAGATGAAAGCTGTGACGTATTCTGCAAACACACCAAACCAAAACAAAACGAACATGGGATCTGAAACTCAATTTGTCTAAGAAATTATGCATATTAAGCCTTAAACATCTTTAACTGCCTAATCTACAGGTACCGGACTTCAACGTCTGGAGGTCAGGTATAGTCTTACTCTCCTCGCTCAAGAAATACACAGGAAAAGTACATGAGGAGACATGAAAAGTGAAGAAGTCACACATGAACAAGGGAGACCATTGAACTCCACGGAAAATGCAGGCACAATCCTGGGATGTTCCCTAGTTTATGTACTTCAACTGTACAGACTTTTAGATATTGATCCTGTGGTACAGGCAAAGAAAATGCATAGGGGTTCAATGCATCCATATTGAAAAACCACTTACAGAGCTAAGAGACAACCTGCAGAATTGAATCGGAGAAAATATTTGCAAACTCTTTATCAGACAAGAACGTAATATTCAGAATTTTTAAGAAACTCACATCAATAGCAAAAACAAAACAAAACAATAAATAATCCAACGAGAAATGGGCTGAAGATGTCTGAGTAGGCAGTTCTCAAAAGAAAATATAGAAATGGTCAACATTCATAAAAAAAAAATATTCAACATCACTCACCATCAGGGAAATGTAAATCAAGACCACAGTACCTCACTCCAATTAGAATGTCTATTAATAAAAGACTCAGAAATAGCAAATACTGGCATGGACGCTCAGGAAGGAGAACTCATATGCTTTGGGTGGAAATGTAAATTAGGACAGACATTATAGAAACTAGTATAGAGCTTCCTCAAAAAATTGAAAAAAGATGCAGGCATGGTGGTCCATACCTGTCATCCCAGTGGCTCAGGAGGCTGAGGCAGGAGGATCTCAAGTTCAAAGCCAGCCTCAGCAAAAGTGAGGGGCTAAGCAACTCAGTGAGACCCTGTCTCTAAATAAAATACAAAATAGGGCTGAGAATGTGGCTCAGTGGCCAAATGCCCCAGAGTTTAATCCCTGTTAACCCCCCAAAAAATTGAGTAAGGAGTTAGCATAAGATCCAACAACCGTACCATGGACTATAAAGCAAATGGTATGTCAAGGAGCAACCTGCAGTTCCATGTTGATTACAGCACTATTCGCAATAGCCTGGGAATGGAACCAACCTAAAGGCCCACCCCTGGGTAAATGTGGTAGCTATATGTACCGTGAATACTGTTCAGCCATACAAAGAATGAAACCCCGTCATTTGCAACAGTGTGGATGGAACTGTAGGACATAATGTTAAGTGAAATAAGCCAGGCACAGACAGACAAAACCACATGGCTTCACTCATATATGGAATCTGAAAAAAAATCCATCTCAAGAAGTGGAGAAGGGAATAGTAGCTACTGGAGGGCTGAAAGATAGCTGGGACTGGGGATGTGGAGGAGGTGGCCCAAGGCACAATGTGGCAGGTGATAGGAGAAATAATTCTGGTGTTCTGTTGTGTCGAGAGAGACTCTAGTTGACAAGGATGAATTGCAAATTTCAAAATCGCTAGGAGAGTGGATTCTGAGCGTACTCACCCTAAATAAATGATAAAAGTTTGAGATGAGGGTTATGCCAGTTATTCTAAGTTGTTCCTTACCATCACATCAAACCATCCCTTATTACATATCAATTAAAATAATGAGAATAATAAACAAAAATGATGTTTATGGCATTCCTATGGTGTGACCACCCGCAGAGAAACTGCATTCTGGGGAAAATAAATAAGATAATAATAAATAAATGTATAATGCAATGTGAGATAGTGAAATTTCAGGAAAAAGAATAAGGATTGTAAAAAGCTATGAAGAGTCATGTTGTAGACAGGTTTTCGGGGAATACCTGCCTACAGAAATGATCATTTTAACAGAGACCTGGAAAGAGGAAGGAGTCAGTCATGTTAAGATCTGCAGGAAAGTTGTTTTATGCAAAGGCTATATAAGGGATAAAATGTAGAGAATGGACACATCCTTGGCTCATTCAGAAAAGCAGGATGATCTGTTTGTCTGCAGGGCAGAGGGGTTGGGAGTTTGTGCTGTGTGGAAGGACAAGAAAGGTCACTGAGTGGATTTTCAATGGCAGTTGAAACGTTGATAGATATTGTTGATTTATATTTTATTCTAACCATTATTAGAAGCTCTTAGGGTATTGCAAAAGGAAACCCAGTAGACTCTCTGTCTCTAGTTTTAAAAAGCACTCTGCTGGCCCTGAATAAATAATACAGCAGGAGGGCAGGAACAAGGCCTGAGAAATAGGAGGCCAAGTGCAGCTCAGTAGAAAGTCACGTGTTGCTCAGACCAAGATGGCCGTGGTGAAGGTGGGAGGGGAGAGGAGCCTCAATGTCTCTGGAGGTCAGTCTGCCAGAACTGGCTGATAAATTGCACGTGCCTCATGGAGGAGAGAGATGACTCAGAGATGATGCCCGATGTCTGATTTGAGTGCCTTAATGATTATCACCCACCAAGATTAACTGAAATGGGAAAGATCGAAGGATCCTGTTTGGTCATTAATTTGAAGACGTCCTTTGGGCATCCAAATGGAATTGTTTTTTAAAAAATCCTTTGAAACATTAAAATCTGGCATTCTGGGTTGAAGTTAAGGCTGGAGATGTAGATTTTGGCATCCTTGTCTCTTAGGTAGCTATACCGAAGGAGGAAGTCAGTGGAGAGGGTAAAGTGACTGTGGAACTGAGTCTTGGGCAGTGGTGTCTTTAGAGGTCAGGAAGGAAAGAAAGAGTTAGGGAAAAGTTGGAAGAAATATGTATACCAGATAATTTCTTCCATAGGCTAAGAACAGAAGAAGGGTTGATAGGTAGAGAAGATGCAGATCGGTTCCCTTTGGAGGAACAATTTGGAGGGCTCCACTGGAATTGACCATAGTTAACACTGTCCAAAGGCTGATTAGCGATGGAGATTCTGTCTGGAGTCAACCAGATGCCACTCATCTAACTACCAAGCACTGTCGGAAGCACCTTGGTTCAAGTCAGGAGCAGTCAGATTCTCAAACGATACCAGGTGGGCGTGGAGTGAGAACAGGTGAGACTCTCACAATAACTTAAGTAGCACAAAAAAAGTTGTTAATCACAACTAATTATAAAAGACAGAGCAGGGGTGTCCCAGAATACAATTCAGGTAGTCCTTGTTGCAGTTTTTAGTTTAAAAATGCATGCACGTTCTGAGAAAACTCAAATTATACTGAAAGCAATAAAGTTCACCCATTCAAATTTCATTTGTTCAATGAAGAATTATTATTGAGTGTTTTTTCTATATGCCAGGCCCTGTTTTAGGGTTAGGCGCTAGAGACAGCAATGCAGAAGGTAGCTGGCAGAGAATGGATACTTAGTCAGTTGAAATCATGAAAATGTTCTGTTCATGGTTCTTGAAGGCTATGGCAAACCTAATTTGTAGATCCAGAGAGTTCTGTTTGGTTCACTGAACTTGGCTTGTTTCTCCCCCAAAAGCTTCCTGGTTTATACTCTTGTAGTTAAAATCCTGACTTACCATTAGAAAAGTGAGCGTGGGGTTGTGCAGAGGCAGATTCACAGTAACCAAATGCCTGAGACTGAGGTATAGAGTACAGCTGCAAATATAGTAGTTGGTCATAAGAGGTGTGACTTCGGAGAATGTTTAATGGTGTCCCACATGTTGTCTGCTGGCTCTCGGGCTCTCTTTCCTAGGCCAAATTGTGATCTAAAAGTCACAAGGTGGGCAAGGGATTAACAGTGGGAGCTATAAGATTTCAATTTCACATAAGTGTATAATGCTTGCATCTGCAAACTATAGGGATGCTCTTCCCACTGAGACTGACCTTATTAATTCCTGGAAGCAGAGTGGCAATTTCCCCTCCTGGACAGTTCTTCAGACAGGGACAGACAATCCATGCATTTATAATTGCTTCTCATTTGCATTTCTTCCTACTCTACATTCTGTTAGACATACTCTTAGGGATATTAAAAATTCCATCAGGTTGCAATCGAGCCCTGTTGGCATCGTATGGAGTTACATATTTCTCCTTTGATCTTCAGTGGGCTGATTTTGCAGTTTATGGTTTAACCCTGAGAGTCAATCTACTTGCTTCATTTGCAACTTCTCAGGAACACCTTCATGGGGGCCTAAAATTAATGAAAGCAGTCATCAATAATAAGATTATGGATGTCATCCTATTTCATAATTGTGATGTGTTTTTGCTTTTAACTTTACAAAAATAGTGAAATAATCCCTCATATCCTGAGTGCTACTTGCTAAGAGATGAGGAGTCCACAGAAAGAATACACAGTCTGTCAAGAGTTGGGTTGTTACGTCAGGCTATTGCCGTTCTCAGATTCCATATACTCACATCCTCACAACTATGCATGCGTGAATTTATTGCTACATCACTTATCTTTATGTATATTATAAACTTTAACACCTCCCATTCCGATCAAATAAAGTGATTTTGTTCCAGCCTCTCCACATCGATTGCTCCTTTCTCCAGTGGTGGAACATGAACTGCCCACTGGCAAAAATAAACTTTCCTCCTTACTTGACTAGAATCACATAAAGTAGCCTTAGAACTGCTAATTCATTCAGAGGGAGAAATGTCTGCAAATCAGAGTTCACTGCTTCCTTGAATTCTTTTGGCTTTTAACATAAGGGTGTGTGATTCAAATGTCGCTCAGAATTTACTTATGCTAGTTCCTTTTTGTGACCTTCAGGATGGTTTTGTTATTGATTTAAAGGAGTGCACATTTGGCCAATCTTGGAAATTTTAACGGTAAAATAAATAGTGATGGTAACGAAATACACAATCAAATCATTATCCATAAGTCCAGAATAATACAAATGAGTGAGTTTGTGGACTAGGCCTCTGCCTTGCAGTAGGATGTAGATCAGTGGGTACAGAAGTCATGGTGGAATTAAAATGTCACTATTTGGTAAACACTGTGTCAAGGTCATTTCAGGCAGACCCCATCAACTGTTACTGAAACTGCAGAGCAAAAGTTGGATCATGAGCAGAATATGTCCCTCAAAAGATACACAATAAATTCCAAAAGGAAAAACTGTAGTTTCCTAGTGTAGAAATTTGGCAGATTCCATCTTAACTAAATGGTTAATGTTAAAAAAAAATCTCAATTAATGATCTGGTCTCTCAGGTCCCTGATACAATGCTCTGAGACACAGTATCTCTGACATATTGTTACCAAAAAAACAAACAAACAAACAGCATAGCCTTAATCTGATCATAAGGGACAACCAACAAACCCAAAGTGACGGACAGTCTATTTCTAAAGGATGTTCTATGTTGTTCAAAAGCAGAGGTCATAAACGTTAAAGGAATCCTGAAGAACTAACTATTCTAGGTTAAAATAAACTAAAAAAAAAATTATTATGGCCAAATGCACTGGAAGACTTTGGGAGATCCTAGACAGGAAAATGTTTTTATTTTCTTGTAAAAAAAAAAAAAAAAAAAAAAAGACACTAGTGAGATAACTGAGAAGATTTGAATTGGAAATTTGATTCAAAGAATGACCATAGATTAGCTACCAGGGATGTTTGCATGTTGATTTCCTAATTTAATAATTGTGTTGTGGTCATATGAGAAATACGCACTGAGAGATTTATGTGCATCATGTCTCCAATTTACTCTTCAGAGAAAAGTAGAGAGAAAATATATGGATTATGCTAATACACGGCTATTGGTATTTGGAGACTCTGGGTGAAAAGTACAGCAGAGTTATTGGTAGGATATGACCGCAGTTTGTAAAAACATTATATTTTCTATAATCATGAAATTATTTCAAATTAAAAAGTTAATAATATTCTGAAAAAAAGCAATTGTGACCATATTTTTTCTCTAGTCTAATATTCACATTTTTCTTGTAGTCTAATATTTTTCTATGAGAATAAGAAAGATCCTACTGAGATTCCCTGCAGATGATTTATGGTGTCACAACTTGAGGATGCACTGTTTTGTTTAATGGTTCTTTAGTGACTTTTTGGCACTGCTGGGGATTGAACCCAGGGCCTCACGCACACCAGAGGAATGTTCTACCCCTGAGCCACTTCCCCAGCCCTCATTTTGTTTATTTTTTAGACAAGGTCTTAATAAATATTTGTTGAAGGAATGAACAAAAGAAAGATTTAAATATAAGGAAAGAAGAAAGGGAAGGAGTAAGGAGAGGAAATAAAAGAGGAAATGAGGGAGGTTGAGAAGTATGGAAAAAAATCACTGTTCACTGAACAGCCATTGCTAATTTAGCCTGGAGGGAGCACATGAGACACACCATTTAATCATCTGTATATGCATGTGTATAATTTAATGATATGTATACATATGTGTAGGGATATATATATATATGTATATATATATAATTAACTTACATATTTATATATGTAATATATGAATATACTACTTATGTGTGCATGTGTGTGTGTAAAATTCATTTCACACTGAAAATATTTTTGTGACTCTGAGAAAAAATCGAAAGTAGTCATTTTATGGGGAGCCCTTCTTTTTAAAAAATTATTTCCTGTCTAGGTATGAAAATGACTTCCAATAGCAGTATGTGAGGTCTCTTAGCACTTGCTGGATTTCAGCTTTGCCTGAGTTGGTGGTCCACAACAGAATATTTTATAAATGCTTTTTTTTTTTTTTTCACTTTTCAAGTTTGACAACTCACCCCCTACAAATTTGTGACGAGCACTTTTTTAATTTCATTTTGCTCTCAGTCTTCCTGACTAGGTTGTGGATGCAGAAATCCGTCCTCTGTGAAGGGTCGTGTCAGTATTTAATGATAGTTTTTACTCCCTATTCATCATGATTTTGAAAATGCAGTTCTGAGTCTCCTGCTTCCTCTCTGTCATTCAAGTGAAAAGCCTAGATGTGCTTTTTCCTAGGACTAATGTTCTTGTGTAGGGTGGTTCCTGGGCTCAGTACTACTAAAGCCTTCATGATGTCGAAATGAAAAATTGACTCAATTCCTTCTCAACTAAAGCTTTCTTCCTTCTAGACATCACTTCGGCTTCTGAAAACTGCTACTAATGTCTCAATGTGCTTATATGAGGATCTAAACACAGAGCTGATTGCTGAAGCATCTACTTGGTGTCAATCATGACATAGAGGGTTATTTTTTTTAAATGTAGCCTCCTCTTTGTCGGAATTTTTATTTTCTTGAAATTTAGTGCAATAGTGTAAAACTTTTTTTATAGCTGATACATAATGTATGATTACCCATAAATCTGAAACCTGTCTGGCATTGGACATGTATAAGCACCATGGTATAATAAATTTATTACAATGACTGACTTTAATAGCCCCTGCAGTCTAAGTTCAAAGCTTGAGAGCTTTTGGAATGTTTAAAAACTTTTCAAGTTCTAGCTATTTCATTACCCTCACCTGTTGAAATGGAGATCAACTAATTGAAAAGCCAGTTCTTCTAAAATTGTTTGGTTTCACCAAATCTACATCCATCACTGGCAATTGAAAACCCACTGATACTATCTGATCACAAAATTCCAAATTCTTGTCATATTTAAAAAGAAAAAAATATAAATAAACTAGGTCCATTTAGTTCTCAGGAAATACTAAGAAGAGAATTCAGTTAAATATTCTTTGTGGTTATTACTGTAGTACACATTAGGTGGATTTTCCTCTGTAGTTATCTAGTCATTTCTCTTTCCCAGTATGGCTGGTATCCTGGAACCTCTGAGAAAAAGACAAGCTTAAGATCAAAGCTTAAATTGCCAGACCATTGCCACCCTCTACCTAGGGCTATTGATGCAAAATTAATACAAGGTAAACCTCCAATCTTTGCTGGGATGCCCGGGAGGAAGGAGCTGCCTCTTCCTGCCATGGAGACTTGAAGATGAAGCTTGGAGGGCCTAGAGCTCACCCTGCAAACAGGTGCTACAGAAGAACAGCCAAAGCATTGGTCTTGATGGCATGATTTGATATCCTGGATCCACCTGTACCCGAAGACTTCCTATTCTTAGAGTTTTCTTAGGTGATGAAATAAATACCATTTGTACTTTGTCAATTTGAAGTGGGTTTTAAGTCTCTTGCATCAAAACTCTCATGAATAATGGACTTCACAATTTTATTTTAAAAAAATAGGTTGATCAACTCAGGAGGCCTCTTCAAAGTACCTCAGAAGTATCTTGGAAGCAAAGGGGAAACCTTACTCATTATGTCTGGGGAAACACTGGTCACATGTTTTGAAAAGATTCCTTTAGGAATTTGGGGGGACATTCCATACTTGGAGTGGAAGGACCTGAATTTAATCCCTTGATCCAGTATTTACTGTGTAAGATATTGGGCAAGTCAAAACTTTTCTCAGGATATTTGTTATGAAATGAAAATGATTATCTTTCTTAGTTACTTTATAGGGCTACTCCAAGAACCAAAGTGATAACGAATATGTAGAAGCTTTTAATACTGTAGAGCACCTAAAATAATTAACGACAATGAAGAATAATTTCCCACTGATAGCAAGTAGTTTATTTCTATGTTGTACCTATTTTTTTTCCACTAGGTAATCTGTCCAGGTTTATCATGTTTTCAAAATTATTTAGAATCAGAAAAATCAGAACACAATGTATAATGCTGAAAATGAGTGGCAGCTTATCCTAGGGCACCGAAAAATATTTTCATTTGCGCATTTCATTTGCGCAGGTCCTTCCCAGGCTGGTCCCTTGGAGGGACTTAAAGGTTAATAGGAAGAGAGTTTCTCTTCTAGAGAACATAGTAAGGTTATGAAACAAAATTAAATTCTGATTTTTTTTTTATTTTCGGAAATTTAATGTACAGCTCAGCCATTGACTCTCATAATTCTCTTTAAGCATAAAACGAACCCAAACAGACCGAGCCATAATGTGATGAAAATCAAATACACAGTCATGTCCAAATATTAGGACTTAAGTACAGAGTGGTCAGAAGCCTCGGAGGGAGAGGAACAGAATGGAAGCTGTGCTGGATCACATAGGTGTGAGGAAAGTTTCAGAAGTAAGCAAAAATAATCAGTAAATAAATATTTTTTTAAATAAATACAATGATAATAAGATAAGTTTCAGAAGTCATCAAGGTGCTGGCAAAATTGAAGATTGCAAACATAACCCCTGAATCCGAATCTCTTGTGGGAGTCCATACTCAGAGGAAGCTGCTGCTCCTGTTCCCCTGGAGGCCAGGGTTGAGAATCACGGTTTACACAGCACTGCAGGAAAGTGGGGAAAAAAAGATGCAGTCACAGTCACAGCACAGAGACTTAAGCAGCCATGACAATGGCCCTAAGGCAAGACGCTGCCTGGGGTTCCTCCACCTCCACCCCACGCACCCTCAGAAACTGCTAGCATGGAAGCCTCCCCTCTCCGCCTCCCTCCGTGGAGACCCAGGGGGACACCACAGCAAGGAGCAAGACAGTGCCGACCCCGCTGCCTGAGACCCTTGCGCACAGTGCAGATTCCACAGCCCCACCACGGGCCTGGCACGGCGGCCTCAAAAGTCCAGTCACTTGCAGGCTGATTCTGATTGGCGCTCTTGGCCGGCCAGACTCCGAGGAATCTGGCACTAAGCATGGCCGTGGCCTTTTCAGCTTGCACATGGATACTGAAGGTCAGAGAAAGCTACAAAGACCAGGTGTGTACTAATAACCCTGTCTACAGAGGGTGACCCTCACTCGCCCACCGCCAGACTCCTCTCCCTGAGTCCACACCCCTATCCCAGCTGGCCGTGGACAGCTCCAGGTGGCTGATTGGTGTCACTGACTTATCATGGACAGAGACCCGTGCTTGTCCCCCTGCCCTGGACGCTGCCTCACCACATCACTGTGGCAGTGGCTCCTGTGTGATTGCTAAAGTCAGGACCCTGGAGCTGCCGTTGGGCTGCCACTCATCTCCAGGGGTGTCCTGCCCCCTCACGGCAGGTCCTCTCGCCTGCACGGGTCCTTGCGTCTTCACGGGCATCTGTTCAGTGACGTGGAATCCGCTTACCACAGCTGCTGCTCCTCCACGGTCAGGCTAATGGAAGGCGCTCTTCTCTTCCGTTCCTCCTGCACGGACGTCTGAGGGTCCTCAGCCACACCCAGCAGTCACTTCACAGTGGCAACTGGGTCTTTGCTCACCTAAACTAAAACCTAAACTATGCCCCACTTCCTCTACGGTGGCCCCAGGTTGTGTCTTTGGTCCTGTCTTAATTAGGCAAAGCCCCTTTCTTTCCCTAAAATACGCCCACTGGGTGGTGAATTATGTGGGTGCTCTGTGGAAAGGTCTTCAGCGGGCGCCTGTTGAAGTCCTACCCCAAAGCTCACATTCGCCGGGCGGTGGTGCGCTGGGTGTAGTCTGGCCATCCCAAAGCCTCAGCCCCTCCCCTGAGTGGCATCTGTCCCTCCTCGGCCTCTGGTCACACCTGCTGCCTCTGTGTCGGCCTCAACCTTTAGGACAGTAGCTCTTCTTCCCCTGACATGCTCTGCTTCCAGAGTCACCCTGGCCAATTCCATCCTCTTCCCGAAGTCTCATTTTTAACCTTAGACAAATGCATCTGATGGCTCAATTTAAATCAGGCCCCCAGCGATTAGCTGTCACTGTCCTGTATTTACTGCTATTTGTAATGCTTCACCTGCCACTTGATATTCTGTTCCTTCATTTATGTGTTTATTAGTTGGATTCTCCATTATAACATCATCTCATGAAAGCAGAGAATTTCTCCCTCTTGGTTGCATTTATACTCCCAGCAGCTAGAAAGGAACCCTGAACTGAGGGGGTCCTTCAGAAATGTCTGTTGACTGACTGATGAATAAATAATCCCATTGGGAAAGTCTCTCTTCGCTCAGTATTACTTCTAAAGTCAGGTAAATCCTGCTTTTCCAGCAGATTCGCCACTGGAAAGCTTCAAAACAAGGTTTTTAAGAAAAAGTCAAATTCAGATCTTTTCATTCTCTCTTCCTCTTGTTTTGGTTTTGCCCAAATACTGTCTAACCATCCTGCAAGTATTTTCTCAGTTTGGGTGGAGGCTGGAAAGTTTCAAATCTGTCTTAAATTTGGTGCTGGTTCCATCCCCGTCTGTCTTCGGGTTGGATGCCGAGCCACGTCGTGACGTGGGGTGCACCTCAGAAGAACTTCGGGCTTGGATGTTGAGAAGCGAGTCTGCAAAGCATCTTGGAGGCCACGCAGGCATCTGCCACTCGGGGTGCCAGGGAACGGGGCAGAGAGATTCTGCTAGCTTGTCTGGACTCCCCGGAGAGTAGGGCTCTGGCCTTACTCTGCAGCAGGTCCAGGACCAGGGAGACTCCTCTTAGCTCTGGCGGAGTCTCAGAGAACAGCATTTAAGCACACAATTTCTCTCCTTCATCCTTTGCCCTGTCACACCCAAGACAGAAGGTGTCATAGAGGGTGCAGGGTAACATCTTTTCCACCGCAGACCCCAAGGATGCTCGGGAAGCAGAATTCAGTGGGGCAGAGAAGGGACCCGGGCTTTCCTATCAACTCCTCCCACTTTTGAGTTGCGTCCTCTCCATCTGTACCACCTTTTCAAACAATGGATGTCACGTGAGTGCCTACCTCCTCAAGGTGTCGGCACTCAGGCGCAAGTCAATTCGCAGGCAGCGCCTAGCACGTTCGGTAAGGATGCAATAAGGACGGCGGCTGTTTGTATTACTGGGGCGTCTTTTCTGCGATTAAAGCTTTTGCACCCGTGCCTGCCCTGGGTGCTTCCTGCAAGGCTTCTCAGGCAGCAGCAGGATGGAAGGGAGCCAGAGGCAGGGGTCTCCCTCCACAGGATGCCCCGGGGCAGCCCCTCACCTGGCTGTAGACAGAACAGAGTGGCAGAGAGAGCTGACGGCTGTCATGGGCGAGGAGAGGACTGAACACAGCCTGTGGTTTCAGGAGCAAGATCAGAGACGCATGAGTTCTCTCACACCGTAGTCCAAGAACAGAACAGATAGACCTTGATGGTTTTTATCTTTCCTTGAGAGGGGAAAAACAAAGACCCCCTTGGAATTGTTTTTCCATTTTCCGCTTATTGAAATGGAGCAGCTCTTGATGGGTATGGACTTGGGGATGCCTTTGCCCCCCCATGTCTTCCTGAAGTCACCAAACCAGTACTTCTTGAATACTGACTGTGCTTTTTCTTCTTTCCGGCGAGATCATGCAGACCCATTCTGCTTCTGTCTGACCATGTGGTTTTCCTAAGCCATCTCGTGTTTCCTTTGAAATACGTGCGCTCAGTGGTCACATAAATTCTTCCTGAATCCACACGGTAATTCAAACATATGGTAAAGGAACTTCTGAGTTTTTATCTGCCAAGCCTGACCTCCAACTTCCAGCTAACAGATTGCTGTGTGATTTTTAATGAAGCCTTCATCCTCACAAGGACTGGCTGTTGGATAAATGGTGTAGATAGCGTACTCTGGCGCATCCTCATTATGGTTCGCATCTGACTGTCATTTCCTTCAAAGTAGCTTATCAAAAGGAAATTGGCATTATTTTACTTTTTCTTTTCTTTTTGGTTAGTGGGGTTGGAACACAGGGGTGCTTTACCACTAAGCTATTTGCCCAGTCTTTTGCATTTTTTTTTTTTTTAATTTTGAGGCAAAGTCTCCCTGAGTTGCTTATGTTATGTTCTTACTAAATGGCTGAGGTTGGCCTCAAATTTGTGATCCTCCTGCCTCAGCCTCCAAGTTGCTGGGACTCCAGACATATGCTGCCACTCCTGCCCTTTGATTTCACCCTGGAACTATTGGACTTCATAAGAACTTCCTGATATATTCACTGGGCAAAGTACTTTACAATATAAAAACATGTAAAAGTCACCAGCAGAACGAACCTGACAAAAAAGAAACGTTTCGATATCGCCGGCCTCTGCTTTCCCCTCCTCAGGGGAAAATACAATCCTGTTTATTGCAGCGGTAACAGTATCTGTTTCATTTCATCATGGTGTTCCATTATCACAACTCAGCAGACTCAGCTGAATTTGAGACACATTTGTTGAAATCTGTTTATTTTTTCTTTTTGCCTTTTGCCATTTTAAACCGTGTGCGTTGTGTGTACACATACATATGCATATGTGTGTATATATGTATATATATGTACATATTTATATAGCGTCAGAGAAATAAAGGACCAGTATTTATTAAACCAGCTAATATTTTGAAATAAAATAGTATGTTGTCCAGAATATTTTTGAATAAAGCTAATTTTAAACCGCATAATTTGGAAAGGATAATTTTCATCCTACCTAGTGTGTATTTTGGAAGCGGTTTGAGACTTGTTCGATTAGGGCTGTGATGTACGATGGCAGTTCTTTCGGGATGTGATTCTGTCACAAAAAAATTTAGATGAAGGAACATAAAGAACAATGTGGAAGTTTTAAATGGCTATGTAGTTTATCACGTGGTCTCACTTTGATTTTCAGGCATGTAGCGGGAAGTGTTAGGAAATGGAAAAGCCAGTTGTGGTCCTGGGTGCGGGTGCTGTGGGCTCCATGGGAAGGTGTGGAATGGAGAAGGTTGCTCAGCTCAGGTCCTGAAGAGCTGGCCTTTGGTGACAGATGGTGCTGTCCTCTTAGGGGTGAGGCATGTCCACCTGATAGGTCTGAGTCCTACCTAGGAACTAACTCTGTGGTAGGGATAGAGATGGCGTTTTTCTAAGTGGCAGAAACATGACCATTTCAATAATAATGGACTTCTCTTTTGGAAAAAGTAAAATCACATCAGTTGTATTACAATATACATCAGCATAACCCCAGACGGAGTCATTATTTAAACACAAGCAAATCAATCAGTGAGCAAGTTAGAAGAAACAAGGGAAAACTATTTGTATTACCTTGGGTTGAGGATACTTTTCTTCAATAAAATATATATCTCAGGGAAAATAGTGCAATGTTTGATTGGTTAGATTTTTTTTTTTTTTCAGTACTGGGGATTGAACTCTACCAACTGAGCTATATCCCCAGCCCTGATTGGTTAAATGTTTTAAGAGCTTGCATGACAAAAGAACTATAGCAAAGAAGGCCAGATATGACTCAGGGAAATAGTATTTATGTAACATACCGTTAAGTCTTTTTTGTTGTTGTTTTTGTACTTTCAGTACAAATGGTCAAAAAGTTTACGAAAAAATGTTCAAAAAAATGTTCGCTATCTCTACCAATTACAGGAATGCAAATAAAAACTACACTGAAATTCCATCTCACTCCATTCAGAATGGCAATGATAAAGAGTCCAAGTAACAATAAATGTTGGCAAGGAGGTGGGGAAAAAGGTACATCCATACATTGCTGGTGGAAATACAAATTGATGTGATCATTATGGAAAATGATATGGTGATTCCTTAGAAAAGTTGGAATGGAACCACCATTTGACCTCAGTTTATACCCAAAGGACTTAATATTAGCATATGACAGAGATGCAGCCACACCAATGTTTATGGCAGCTCAATTCACAATAGCCAAGCTATGGAACCAACCTAGATGCCCTTCAACAGATGAACGGATAAAGAAAATGTGGTATATATGCACAATGGAATATTACTCAGCCATAAAGAGGAATGAAATTATGGCATTTGCTGGTAAATGGATATGAAGTGAAATAAGCCAATCCCCCCAAAACTAAAGGCTGAATGTTGTCTTTGATATGCAGATGCTAAAACAATGGGGGAGGTGAAGGGAAGAATAGAAGTTCACTGGATTAGACAAAGGTGAATGAAGGGAATGGGGGGAAGGGAAAAGGAAGGACAGTAGAATGATAACTTTGCTATCCTTGTATTTGAATACATGACCATTATCAGGTACAACCACAAGAATAGGATCCCAATTTGAATAACTTGTACTAATTTGAATAAGTTGTATGTAAAATAGCCAAAATACACTGTACTGTCAGGTATATCTAAAAAGAACAAATAAATAAAACATACCGTTAAATCTGAGGCAGATTCATGAATTTAAGATATACTAGATACACACAAATGAATGTCATGTCAAACTATAAACATACCAAGTAGATATCTTAATACAAGTAACACATCTTTTAATCCCTAACTCACATCATAAAAGGATTTGGGTGGTATTGGTGGTGGGATGGGGATGGGTGGAATGGAGACCCGAAGAAGTATTTGTCCAGGGAATATCTGGGAATAACTGCTGTTGTCCTCAAAATTCCCACCCTTCTCTCCTTACTCCAAGACTAGCGAGAGGGCTTTGCCTGCATCAGAAGGAAATCCTACTAATGCCTGGTGTGTTTGGAGGAGAACTATCTTGGCTGAGAGCTGGGCTCACGGCTGACCTGTGAACCACAGGAGTTGCTTTGCAACTTTGCAGTAGTATTTGATTGTTTTCCCAGAATGTACCAGGGCAGGCTGGGGAGATAGCTCAGTCAGTAGAGTGCTTGCCTTGTAAGCATAAGGCCCTGGGTTTGATCCCCAGCACCAAAAAAAAAAAAAAGAAAAGAAAAAAAAAGAAAAAAAAGAATGTACCAGGGCAATGTGTCCAGATATGGTTAGGAGAGGGATATATCCTAGAGATGGACTGCAGGGCTCCAGGTCAAAAGAGGAGCGATCCCAGGAAAACTGGTGCATAGCCACAGGAGAGTCTGACTTGAGAATCTGCCAAGCTGAGAAAGTGGGAATCCATCCTGTGACTGAAGAGTCTCTACACCTACTCTCAGCTCTTTCTTCCTCCTCGACACCTCAGCCACACAGGGCAGGACCTGGAGTTAGCCATCATGGGAGAGTAGGTAAATGAGTGAAAACCCAAGCACACCTGATTTCTGATCAGAGGCTTCTCTTTCCAACACAAGCCAGAGCTTTAAAACAACTCTGGAACTTTGATTATCTAATGAGACACTGCAACTTCTAATTCTATATTATTTGCGTACTTTTGGTACTTTCTGAATCTATACAGTTCACATAATCTAAAAGTTGACCAAGTGTTTGCTCAGAGACAGGGGAAGAATATGAATCAGAGAACAAATGGATATAAAAAGGTGAGGATCAAACACTGACTTTAGATTTAAGCCTCGAGTCCTAGTTATTCAATATAGTGGTTACCATGAAAGTATATGTAAGAGACAAAGACTTAACTCTGGAATTCTTAAAGACCTGCTAGAAATCCAGGCTACTTATTAAGAAATATAAATGAGCACTACAGATGAAGTTATGCTCAAGTCAGGAATCTAAGGAAAGCAACATAAAGCAAAGCAGGGCTTCTTCAGGCTCATTAAATTGGTAAAAATTACTCCAACTAGTAATATGCCACGTTCTTAAAATGGTAAAGAAATGAGTACATCAGCCTACTATCTATAAGACTGTAAATTGGCTTCTCCATTTTAGAAGAGAACCTAATAGAAATGATCAGATTTTAAATTGGACGTACCATGAGACACAGGAGCTCCACTGTTAGGGAAGCTCTTTAGATCAATCTTTATACCCGTGTACTTAGAGAAGCTCATGCTTTTTTACCTGAAACTATAGAGAATATATTATGTCAAAGAACTATATTAGAAACTGGAAAAAATATCATAGGTAAAAGAAAAACAAGACCCTGCTCTTATTAGGTTTACTTTCTATGGGGGGAAGAGAAACAATAAGTACAGTTTTTAAAAGTTTATATGCCAGGTGTAGTGATGCACACCTGTAATCCCAGCAGCTTGGAGGCTGAGACAGGAGGGTCACAAGTTCAAAGCCAACTTCAGCAACTTAGTGAGGCCCTAAGCAACTTAGTGAGGCCCTGTCTCTAAATGAAATATTAAAAGGGACTGAGGATGTGCTCAGTGTTAAGCACCCCTGGGTTCTATCCCTAGTACCAAAAAAGAAAAAAAAATATTATAGGAGGGTGAGTTATAGAAACTGTAGTGGAGGCTAGTGACCATGTAGGATGCTTATGAAGGCCAAGAAAAATATTAAGTTTTGTAGTCAGGCTGTGCCTGTGAAAGAGGTAAAGGGTAAAATCAAGATCTCTTGGCAAAGAAGCACTGCCCGCCAAGGCTGTGAGGCAGGAGCAGAGTTGGAACTGTTCAGTAATAGAGGGATGATTTGGAATCCAGAGTACAAAAATGGGTCTGGACTCTGGTGGAGCATGGAGAACAGTGGAAGCTGGAGTCGGAAGGATCCATGGGTGGAAACCTTGGGGGTTGGTCCATACAGCAGCTAGAGTAGAGACATGTTGTCCAACCTTCCTGGAAGCTTTTCTGGCTCAGTTGGGTAGGTAGTAAGGCATTCAGCTGAAAGTGAGACTGAGCTTCAGGGAAGGAATGCCAGAGATCTTGAGGAGATAGAAGATCATTTAGGAGAAAGAGTTAAATGACTAGGAAACACACTGCTATAGTTTGGATCTGAAATGTCTCTCAAAGGAGCATGTATTAAAGGCTTGGTCCTTCATTTGGTGCTACTGGAAGGTAGTGGACCCTTTAAGAGGTGGGGCCTAGTGGGAGGTTTTATGTCATTGTGGGCGTGCCCTCAAAGGGGATTGTGGGATGATGATCTCTTCCTTTCTTCTTTTCCCCCAGCTGCCATGAGGTGAGCAGCTTGTTCCATCATGTTCTCCTCATCATGATGTGCTTCCTCACCACTGGCCCAAAAAGCAATGGAACCAATCAACCATGGCCTGGAACCTCCAAAACCATAAGCCAAAATGAGCCTTTCTTCGTTTTTAGTTGATTTTCTCAGATCTACCTGTGATGGCAATGTAAAACTGACTAACACCCACAGTGTAATAGCCAGGAAGCTGGACAGACTAGTCTAAGAATTGAAATGAATTTCAACTGGCCAGTCTGTTGTCTGATTTTCTGCAAAATGCAGATGAACAGATTTAAACTGAAAGCAGGAAAAACTTGGTGCCACCCAGAGTTAGTGTTTGACAAGTGAATTGAAAAAAGCACAAGGTACCTGAGGGTGAGAAGGTAAGCGAATGGATGATTTTTATGAGTGACTGGAATATAAATTGGACACTGGTGGAAAACTGAAGATCAGGTGGCCAAATGGAAGAATTATGGATCCCATCAGATTGGAAAAGTGTAGACCTTGGGGTAGTACATGGGGTGAGCTAGAAGGTAGAAGTCATATCAAGAGGTAGGATGTTCCTTACAACATCGTCACTAAAAAAAAATATGTATATGTTGTCCACAGGAAATGGTAAAAAACTGTGACACATCCACATTATCTATATCTAACAAATGATTTTAAAAATTATGGTTTGGCTCCATATACTGCAGTGAACACTGATGAACGGGAGAAGCAAAGTGAGTAATAGTGTGCAGATGGTGGAATCTCACGTAAAAATGTGCATTCACAATCAAAAAGGGCACGCCCAAGGGAAAATGGGTATCAAGTGGTATGGAAAGGTGTGCCCCAAATTGATCATTGAGGCGGAGAGTACAGAACACCTTGATGAAAGCCTCCTGGGAGAGGGACCATGAGTCTATTCCCTACCAGAATAACACCACCCAGCACAGGGCACTGCAGCTAGGTAGGAGCTCACAGTTCTATTAATGAGTAAATAACTTTTGCTTTACCCTATCTGTTTCTCTTCAGCTAAAACTACAAGACATTGTGTCTACCCTTCATGAAATTAAAACCAACCAACCTAACAAATAACTGAAAATAAATATACTACCAGAAGTTGTCAAACAAACAGTTTTGATTAAGGCAGGGCTTACAAGATATCAACAGATGAAATTCTGAACTTTGAAGTGATTTCACTCCACAAGAGTTACAATTTTTTATTATTATCTTTTTAGGAGAAACACAAAGGTCAGTGCATTTTCTCTAATTTAAACACTAATTAAAGAGTAGTTTGTTGCCCCAAAGCTTCTGGCATCTTCATATGTAATTCCAGAAACTTTCTCTGCATAGGGCAAAATAATTGACTGTTCACAGACATAAACACAAAGCAACCCTATTATGCTGATTAAAATTGAGTCGTAATGTCTGTGGGCTTTCATGTAACTATCTCTGTAATGCTGTTCGGTCTCTCCTGGTGTACTATTAATTTACCAGTCTGATTTTCTTGCCTTACTCTTTGATGCTTTATGTATACAGTTAGGGAAAGGAGGAGTTTTATAGCTACCTAAAATTGGACTTGGAGATACTTCATTCTTAGCTGGTTTTAAATATTTGTCTCATGGAGCACATTTTTTTTCTTGTTTTTAGAAACAAACAGGTTGTTGGTGCATAAAAAAAAGAGAGACATTTTTATTTCTTGCATCATGGTCTTGTTAACTATGAAGATCTGCAAGAGAAGTGCACTTAGGTACCCAGGGAAGTGGGAATGTCCAATGCAGGCACATGCAGAAAGAGGCAGGCAGGCTGACTGAACTCACTCTCTTCCAGGTTCATAAAAATTAAGCAAAGAACATTCGCCCTCTGCTGGGTTATTCTGGAAAGAACATAAAGAAATGGTAAGAATTAGAGGAGGAGGGAAAAATAAGAGGAGCAGAGACAGAAGAAGAGAAGTAGAAGAAAAGAAGAAAGGGAGGGAGAAAATATATCCTGAAGATATTATGTAGCATGCTATACTCTGCTGGTGATCTGAAATGTAGTCCATTATGAAATCTGCTATTTTATTTTTTCCACTCTCTTCTGAAAACAGTCCCCAGAATAGAAACCATTTAACATTGGGCCTTTTTGTGGCATTAAAATGACATTAGACTAATAGACAATTACTACCACTTTAATGGATGACTGAGTATCATTGTGCTGGGAAAGTTAAATTTGGTTTTGAAAATTTTACAAGATTTTCCCAACCTTAATTTGTTATTCATTAATACCATTCAAAGTGGTCTGCACCATCCAAGAATTCAAATCTTCATGTAAATTGGCATTTATCATCTGGGGGGCGGGAGGTTACAGGTTTATCCAGAGTATCTTCCTAGTCAGAAAATGTGAACGTGGAAGCCAAAGGCAAGGGTGAGAGCGGCAGCCATTCATGGCAACGCCAGCCAATGACCCACCAGCTTCTCGCCATCACCACTGAAGGAAGTAGGGAAATTTGTGTTCTGTCTTGAGAGTCCTTGGACCTCTTCACCAGAGTGGTGCTTTGCTGGATTCTCCAAGACTCCTGCTCCAACCTGGGCCCCCAGGGCATGGCACATCCAAAGGTCTCCCTTAAAAGTTCTTTCATGCTCTTTATGTATTGAGACCCTGCTGGGGATGGGCTCAGTGAGAAAGTGCTTGCCCAACATGCATAGGGCCCTGGGTTCAATCTCCAGTTCTGCAAAAAAAATTTTAAAAAGTTTAATTTAATTTAAAAAGTAACATGGCACCTGAGACTTTCAGGAAAAAGTTTCAAGGTGGAAGAGAGATAAATCAACTGCCCTATGGCATCACCCACCTCTCATCCGGTTGCTGGTAAAGGTTGGAACATTGGGTAGGTGGAGCACAGCTTAGTCTAGACATTAAGATCTGTAGATGCCATCTTGAAACATTCTGAAATCCATTGAGTTTTCTCCACTTTTATTGACATCACATAGTCTAAGTCTTCTGTCACCTGACCTGTAGTTGTGGTCCTCTAACTGAGCTTTCTTTCTCTGATCCTGATCCCTCCAAACTATTCTAGGAGCTCTGGGACCGCATACAACAAGGTTCAAATCTTGGCTTAGCCTCTTATTAGCTATTGGTCAGGGGCAAGGAGTCTACCTTTGTGACCCACCCTTTGTCATCTCAGAATAGGACAGATATAATCTCCTAGGTGGGATTCGAGCAGCACATAATTAGCACATAACTTGACCTAGCAGGTCTTCAAAATCATTGCTGTTAACTTCTGAGTAGATGCTGTCCCAAAATTTTCCAAACAGGAGATATAAAAATGTAAGAATTGAGACTTGAAGACAGGATGTGCTAACTTTATTATACATGGTACAGACGAAACACCCTGAAAGTTTGGAGAACAGAGAAGTTGTTTCTGGAAGTGAGAAAATCCACCAGAGGAAGCCAAGACTGGCACACTAGTCCTTCCCTTTATAGCATTTTATTTGATTTTTTACTTTGCTTATTTCTTTGTAAGCATGCAGAAAAGTCAGAGAGTTACAGGGCTCCCTGACGGATAAAACAAAGCCTTTAGGATGAAGAATTCTGCACTCATGAGGCCCTGGAGAAACCACCCTGCCATGAGATTTTTCTGTACATTGAATTCACACATTGTGCATGCACACACCCACACATATTTCAGCGTGGATGAAGAGTGGGCTTTGTATACCTGGGCTAGCTTTCATGTTAGAAATTTTGTGCTGGAAGTAAGAATGCTGTCTGGTCACCATTGCTGTGTGATGCTCCACTGGATTGTGAGCCTGCATTCCTTGTGATTTTACTGTGCTAGCAGAAGTTCACGGTTTTCTCAGGCGTGTCTGGGATTCAGAACACTAAGGAAAGCTTCCTCCACTTGTTCTCAGCTCAGCATGTCACCTCCTCCTTGGTAACATCCCTCGTCCTCTTTTAGGGTGTCTCTGCTCTCACACTGCACGTTGGTTTGGTTAGTCAATGGCAATCTCTTTGGTATGTAGCCATCGAAGTTAGTTCAGAAATGGACACAGGGCCTCAAGGACTTAGTCACAATACTTTTCAGAGACTTTATGGATGACTTAGATGGCTATTTGAGGAGAAATGCTATTCCATTTTTTTCCTAGCCTCTAAATTGGGATGATTTTCACTGGGGGGAAAAATGTCCATGTCTATGCCTGTATTACATGACTCCACAGTTTCACCACAGAAAAGAATGAAAATAAAATAGAAAGAAGGCTAACCCAGGCGCGGAGGAAGAAGAGTGAGAGACGACCAAAAGTATCATGGGAAGCTCTTAAGTCATGTTTTTTCTCTTCTTTTCTTCCTGTTAACCTAAATAACAATCAGAGAGTGATTGTTTAAAGAATAATGATACTTTTTTGGGAAGAGCAGAGGATCATGATGGGGATACAGGAGTCATGGTTTTTGGCTTTGGGGTTTTTGTTTTTTGTGGGGTTTTTTTTTGGATTTTTGCTTTCTGGTTTTTTGGGGGAATTTTTTTTGTTTGTTTTCTACCATTATACCTTTTTTTATTTTACTTTTTTATTTGTCCTTTTTAGATGTACATAACAGTGGTGTATATTTGGGCATACAAGGAGTATAACTTCCCATTCTTCTGGTTGTACGTGATGTGGAGTTTCACTGGTCGTGTGTTCATATGTGAACATAGGAGAGTGACGTCTGATTCATTCCTCTGTCTTTCCTATCCCCCTCCCCCTCCCTCCATTCCCCTTTGATGGCAAGGGGTTGGTTTTAAAGGTGAAACGAGGAGGATCACGTGGGATGTTTTAAAACCATTATCCTTGACTGGGTGAATAACAAGGGTGGCTCCCACCCCAGACTGATCAGGCAGCTGTGGGCAGTTATCACGGTTGTTTTCTCTGAGGTCGCAGTGGCCTCTGAGCAAGGTTGTGTATTCTGTGCATAGTTTGTATCAGGCACGTGCATAGGAGATCTTCTGCTTCACCACCTCCTAGCTGTGTTTGTGTATTTTATTGGCGAGGGCTTGACAAAAGTGACTCCATTGTGATTCTTGCAGATTTCTCCACTGAAAATACTTATTTGAGATTCTTAAGTGTTTTACTTGTAACCCCTGAATTTCTAGTTGTCACAAGGTAAGGTAGTCCTCTCTTTTTACCTAGTTTGGTTGAATTCCTTTCACGGCATACCTGAGTTCTCCCTAACACATGTTTTTAGATGAATATGATTTGAATGATTTGCACATTGCATTATCTTTTTTTCCTTCTACAGAATCCTAGTTACCAGTCTTATCATCTCTCAATACAGAAAAGAGATCAAATGTTTTTATTTGCCTGAACAAAACAAAGCATTGTATTAATCAAAAGGAAAATGTTCTTGAACATGAGACTCCTGGAAATTCGTGTAGCTCACATCACACAGGGGATGACGGATCCCTCCTGCTCAGCATGCAGTTTCTTCTGCTGGAATACCTTTCTGTAGGGAGAGAACAGATGGAGACTTAATGAAAATAGAGCCTAGGAACAAATTGTGTTCGAGGAAATCCACATCACTCTTTATCTAATGAGCAGAGCTAAGGACGACCACTTACTTGGCTACTCCAGGGGTTGTTAAGTCAAGAAAAATTAGGACGAGGCAGAGGAAAGATGGTGATAGTAGACATGAGCTTGGAGCCAAAGGGAAATTAATGTCATCCTTGACTACACAGACGAGTTCAGCACTCCGGGCAAACCTGTAGTGGAAGAGTCATGCAAGGTCTTACAGGATAGAACTCACACCTAACATGCAGAGGTGGCTGAGATTCTGCTGCCGGGGCTTCGCAGACATGAGAAGGGCTGATGGGTTACTTGGAATTGCTGGTTGGCTCTGAAAAGATCAGCTTTCACCTCCTGCAGCTTGTAGTCTGTTTTTCAAGCATTTTAGGTGGATAGTTCCTTTGGAGGAAGCCATCCGTGGAAAATGCTATGGAACATTCTTAAAGTTTTCTAGTAATGTTGCTTATTGACAGCTACCAAAGACCTACAGCCTACTCCATTCATGAAAGGATGAATGAGGAAAGGGACTTGAAAGGATTTGCTTGGACTCCATGCATTTGAGGGCACCTGGACGGTGCATGCAGACCAGCAGATCCCAGAAACCCTGCAGCCACTAACTCACTACAGGCAGGTCCTCACATGGCTCTAGAGTGTGGCGTGTGGCAGCTCAGCCTCCATCTCCTCACCCTTCCCAAGCTGACGTCGCAGTCCACGGGGCTTGGCCAGTTTCCGAGTCCAGTCCTCAGGCCCAGAGCCCTGTTTCCCTCAAGTTCATCTTCTGTGCTGAAGTGTCACAGGCAAAAAGAAAACCTGGCCACAATACCACTTAGCTCCAAAGCCATTCCCACTTCGCAGGCTCAGCTCTGGGCTTCTCGCGTGATGCAAGAGGTGCTTCACATCCTGGTCTCTGCCTCTCAATTTTTTAATGCAGATAGTTAGACTTTTGAGCACAGTTCTTGGAATCGTTTCCTAGGGCCGCTATAACAAACGCTCAAAGTAGGTGGCTTAAAACAAGACCATGTTCTCTCCTGGAACTGAAACCAGGAGTTGGGCAGCACGAGCCAAGCTTCCTCTGAAGGTCCCAGGGAAAAGTCCTTCGGCAACTCCTCCTCGCTTCCTGGGGCTTCTGGGGGAACCCTTGGTATTCCTGGGTTTAGGCTTAACCTCACTAAAGTTTGCTTCTGTTTTCACTTGGCCTTTTTTCTTCTGGACACAGTTGAGTCTTCACATCTCACTCTCCCATGGATACCAGGGATGGGGTTTGGGCCTACCCTAGTCCATTCCACCTGGTCTTCACCACATTGCTTCTGGAAAGACCTTATTTCCAAATAAGGTCACCATCACAGGTCCCAGAGGCCAGGATTTTTTACAGGAAACAGTCTAATCCAGGAGATTTTTCTTGGTGAAGACTTAGTTATAGGGTCAAAAGCAGGTGCCACCCTCAAACAACCTGTCCTCTCGTGTCTCCCTGGATTTTACTTGCAGAAGTGACCGGGTGTTTGTGCCAGTTAATGAAACCACCTTCACCAGCCTCCTGCTCAAGGAGATCTTGGACAGTTAAGATAGTGCCCAAACACCAGCATCCTCGTTGTCTAAAGAAAGAAAGTTTTCCATTTTCTAAAGCTCCAGGGAGCCTAGGTTGGCATTTAAAGAGGCTCTGCTTTTGAAGTTCTCACTACAGCAACTGCTGATTACAGTACTCTATAAAAATGTCTTTGATGTTTCCTTGTAAAAGTGAAAGACTTTCCAATGCCAGTGGGTTTGGCTAGTTATCTACCACCAGGTATCCTTCAGAATATGGCTGAGGGTGCAGAGATTCTTATTCTTATCAAATGTCAGTGGCTCCATGTTGACTTGCTGAAGGCCAAGATCTAAGAGAGATGCCAGTCATCCTGGGAAGCTCTTGTGTGGTAGGCAATGTGCCCTGATCCAGTCACTGGGCACTGCCTGGCGTCTGGACTTGTCTCCTCTCTGGACAGAGTGGACTTTGTTCCCTGATCTCCTCCTAGGGTCTGTTCTTTAAAGCAGTGGTGGGGTGGAGTAGGGATGGGGACAAGATAGAGGGAGCCCAGAAACAGGGGAAAGGATCCACCTACTCTTCTCTGCAGATTTATGTGCTGTGCTGACACAGGACTGGAGTCTGCAGAGGGCTCTCTGGAACAGCCCCTCTAGAACCTTCCTGGAGTGCCATTCTGCACACACCTCTCCTCTCTCGTAAGGCACTCTTTCAATATGCTTGGGGTTGTCTGTTTAAGATTTGGGTGAATGGATCTGTTTTCTCCTTCTCACTTAATTCACATGCATCCGGTCATAGATGCTTTTGAAGAGAGGCAAGTTTCAAAAGTAAAAATTCTGAGCAAATGACATAAAGGTGCAGCAAGAACCAGGCAGGTGGTTCAGCATGAGGATGGAGGATGTGAAAAGATGATGAAGTATCAGAGTAAATATTTTTAAAAAATGTTTTCGGTGTTGAGTATAGTGGTTTAGATGTGGTTTGCCCTCAGAGTTCATGTGCTGGAAGCTTGGGACTCAGCATGGCAGTGTTAGGAAGGGGTGTGGAGTCGTGAAGAAGTGGGGACTTGTCCTAGGAATTAGGTCACGGGGGTGGAGTGAGGTAGGCCCAGAGATGGGTTGCTATGAAAGAGTAATTCTGATCCCTGTCCTCTTCTGACTTCCTGTCTTGCCATGAGCTTGCTCCCTCCTGCACGTCCTCCCACCATGATGCCAATC
Source organism: Sciurus carolinensis (assembly GCF_902686445.1). Lineage (NCBI taxonomy): Eukaryota > Metazoa > Chordata > Mammalia > Rodentia > Sciuridae > Sciurus > Sciurus carolinensis. The sequence goes on along the minus strand of NC_062231.1, from coordinate 24,378,567 downwards.
TCCAGGATGGCATGCAGTCCAGGGGGCCTCACCAGAGCTGAGCAGAAGTCAGACCCATGCCCTTGAACCTTTAGAACTGTGAGCTAAACAAGCAACCTTTCTTTATAAAGTACCCAACCTCAGGTATCTTCTTATAGTAATGGAAAACTGACTGACACAATGACAAAAGATAGCAGAAAAATCAGAACAGCAGGTCTGTACAGCTATAACCTTGTCCTTCCTATTGAAAACTAGACCTCAAGTAGTATACCTGAGGAAATAGTAGAATTCGGTGGTCAGGTCCCTTTGTAAAACTTGGAGACCACCTCTTTGACAACAAACACTCCCCAAAGTGAGAAGTTCCAAGAAACCCATCGGAAAGGAAACCTGTTTAATCTAAATGGGTTCAAATTTATTAATCGAATACTCTTTTGCTGGGTAACATCTAAAAACATTGCCACAACGGATGCTCCAAGGAACATACTTTTGTTTTTTGATGGTGGAGAACACAAAACTTTGCAGAAACAAGACAAAAATAAAGGCTGATAAGTCAAGTTGGCTGAAAGTGGATGCAGGTGTCTGATTTACCTTCAATGTGACTGTGGTACACACTGGGCCTCTGTGGTCATAGCATCCCTAGGAAAGTTCCAAGTGGACCTCATCTGTTTCCTTGGATGCGTCTCAGCCGAATCAGATGTGTTAACCCAGGTAGGATAATAATAATGTTTTACTTACAAGCATCAAGGAAAAACAAAAAGGGTTGTATCTCAATGTGAAGGTCTTTAATCCCATAGAACCATACACTTAAAAATAGTTAAAAATGGGAAATCCGGTTATATATATATATATATATATATATATAAATCCGGTTTTATATATATATATATATATCAATTATATATATGAATATATTTTTATAAACAAAAAATTTAAAGGTGATTTTTTAAAAAAAAATAGCAAAAACCATGGAGAAAACTGAGCCTGGTATAGTCCCCCCACAGAATATTTTCAAGATGGTGCAGTCTCCATATGGAAGTAAGAAGCAACCTTCCAAAATGCGATATCAAAACAGGAAGCCTACCGTTTTTTCTCCAGTAAATATCACAGAATGCATGTGGTTTTTTTAGCTATCTTTGTTTTCACCGGCTCTGTATCAGAAAGCCTCACTCTACCTTCTTTTTGCTTCTTTGAGACACTTCTTTATTTCACAACGAGCAGATTCCCTGAGCAGGTGGTCTTTGACCTGTTGGTCTTTTGCCAGTGGCCAAATTGCCTCTCATGGCTCAGCAAATTAAGATGCACTTTTTTCTACTGGTTTTTGTTTTTCCAGAGAACATTTTTGTAGCTTAGAGAATTTAATAAGTTGGAGATTTTTCTTATTTGCTACAATCTAATTTTAAAGTTATGCTCAAAATAATATTGCATTTTTAAATACTTTGATCCTATCGGACGGTTGAATAATTACGGGGTTTCTAAGTTCACTGGAAGTTAATAAACGTAGTTGGCATGTGTAAAAGGTTTCCGCTGACCTCTGACTCCTCATTTTAGCAATGTAGAAAGAGGCTTTCGGGTGCAGCAGGAAGCCAGTGTGACTCTGGGGAGACTGAGGGAGAGCAGAGGTAGAGAGGAGGTCAGAGGAGGAGGTGGCAGGGGAGACGCAGGTGCAAACCTTGGGATTTCTTTAAGGTAAGGATTTGGGCAATGCCTGAGTAGTGGTGAGACTGCAGGGTTTTGAAAAAGGGAATGGGCATGACTTTAAGCAACTGGTTAATTTTCTCTTCTAGAACAATAAATATTATTTCTGGCACCCAGCCCTGACAAACTGTGAGTCAGTCAGTCAGTCCACAGACATCGAACAAACTTGTGGACACAGGGTCAGAGAACTGACCCTTCATGAAATATGCACTAATGGCCCATTTAGCTAAAAGAATAAAAACAAAGAAAAGTCTTCAATGATTATTTTTCTGAATGACTCAGATAAGTAACACTAGGTAGACTAAAGAGGACTCCATATATCATATATGATTTATTCCATTTTCATTGATTATATGCCCTTCAATATACTTTTTAAAAATCTTTAAACAGTCTTAAGTAAAATTTGATCCTATCAGGTTTCTTGCTATCAAATTTAATAGATTTTTTTCCTACTTAGATTACAAAAACAACTTAATTTTCAAAATTGGAAGAATCATGAAAACAATTTATTTGATGATGAACTTTTCTTAGTACAGATAATCTCTTTCTATCTCCAATGCACAGTTTTAACGTAAATTCGACGAGGGTAGGGACTTTTTTCCGTCTTTTTTTCTTCATATTTCATCTCATGTCAGAGAAAGAAGTATGATTGAACTAAGAGGATATGTTTCTTCAGAACAAGTCGAACTTCTCTGAGTCATTTCTTGTCTTTTATGAAAAACAGAAAATACTGATTTTGCATGAATTAATTCAGGTGTAGTTTACCAATGGTGGTCCTATGCTGGTACATAATAAATTTCTAATAAATATTTAGTGAATAAGTGGAGGCTGGATTTTTATCTTATCTACGAGAGGTTCTCTTCAGCCTGGTTACAGTGAACACTCTGTCTCTGTCCTACGTCATTTCTCTTCGCAGGTTTCTTGCAGCATCTTCTAATTCTCAGCCTTCAGCACATCTTCCATTGGTTCCTGCCCTTTTTGTTTATTTTCGAGGTCCATTGCCTGGATTATTTCAGTAATATTTAATTCACTGACTGTTTCCTTCCTCATGGACTGTCTTTTATGATTGCTTTCATCTCTTGCTTTCTGGTTCAAATTGGCCGCCAGAGTCACATCAATGTTCATAGCTGCTCAATTCACAATAGCCAGATTGTGGAACTAACCTAGATTCCCTTCAATTGATGAATGGATAAAGAAACTGTGGTATATTTATGCAATAGAATATTACTCAGCCATAAAGAATAAAAAAATTATGGCATTTGCAGGCAAATGGATGAAACTGGAGAATATCATGCTAAGTGAGATAAGCCAACCTCAAAAAAACAAAGGAAGAATGATCTCGCTGATAAGCAGATGATGACACATAATGTGGGGGGAGAGGGCAAGAATGAGGAAGGAGGGACTGTATAGAGGGAAAAGTGGGGTGGGAGAGGTGGGGGGTAGGGAAAAAATAACAGAATGAATCAAATACCATTACCTTATGTAAATGTAGATTACACAAATGGTATGCCTTGACTCCATGTACAACCAGAGAATCAACATGTATCCCATTTGTTTACAATAAAAATAAATTTTAAAAAAATTGGCCTCCAGGACCCAGGGTGGCAAAAGACAATTCTTTGATGAGCCAATTTTGATAACTTGTTAATACTGAGAATTAAGGAGTCTTGGGTTCCACCTGGCTTTAGGGAGATGGAGTGTTTTGACACGAAAATCATGGTGTCTTTGGAAGCATAGGGTAAACTGAGATATTCTTACACTTGGGATCTGGGATGTCCCCCCAAATCATGCCTTGGAAACACGGCCCCCGATGCACCAAGTTCAGAAGCATGACTTTTAGCAATAACTAGATCATGGGGGCTTTGACATCATCACTGGATTAATCCATTGGATGGATTAGTTCACTGATAGCTGAATGGACCACTGGAGGGTCAGACCTAGTTGGAGGAAGTAGGTCCATGGGGTCGTGTCCTTCTCTCCTGCTCTCCTGTCCCATCTCCCTTGACCTCTCCCTCTGCTTCGCCATGATCTCTGCAGCTTTCCTCTGCCATGCCCTTCCACCATGACATTTCCGCCTTAGATCTGGCTGAGCCTCTAAAATTATGAGCCAAAGTGAACCTCTCCTCTAAGTTGTTCTTTTCAGGTATTTTGGTCCCAGTGACAAAATGCTGACAGGCACACATCCTGAATATTTGTTGACTCTCACCTGTCAATCAAGATCATTATTTAGCGTATATTCAAAGACTGGTCTCTATGGTCCTTGTGAAAATGCAAATCCTCCGAGTAAATCATCACATCATTCTTGGAACGCACGTTAGGTTAACACACAATTCCCCAAAACCCTGTGTGCCCGCCTCTGCCCCGTTGTGAAGTATTCTTTGCTGTTTTCTCCATCCACCAAGAAGACCCAGCTCAAATCCCCCTCTCTCCTAAAGACCCTCTTTTTCCTGCTGCAGTTGGAATTTATGACTCCCTTCTCTAAATGGCTATGGTAATTATTGTGTGTTACTCATCGGGAGCTGAGCGACTCATCTTTAATCATGTCACCTAGCCATAATATATGCATCTGCTTATCAGGGCTTTGGCCAGTGGTGTCCTTCTTGAGCCCCACCCAGAGAAACTGGCAGAAAATAGGTTGGGAGACATGATCAGTTTTTGCAAAGGTTCATCAATAATTATTGGCTAATAATTCGTACCCTCATTTAATCAGAACACCGTGCTTGAACAATCCAGGGAAGGTTTTGTACTTTGAAAATGTATCCATAGAAACTAGTCGTTTGCAAAATGAGTAGGCACCGTGAAGGAATGTATTAATCAACACTCTGAGTCACAGATTTGAGATCTGAAGTTTTGAGCCGTCCCTTCATGCAAATATCTCAAAAACAACTTCAGCAGGGAAAATAAAAGAGTACGGAGTGAGATGGCAGGGACGGAAGGATCTTTTGATTTAGCTCGTCTGTGTTGCTTTATTCAATAATATATTTTCCTCCTCCTTTTCACATCATTTACTTTTAGTTTAATGGTTTTCAAAATGGGTGATGGGGCTTTGGATGTGGTTGCGGACAGACAAAAAGTTTCTTCCTCTTTGTGTCCTGTGCCTGTATTTTACACAAGGTCAATAACAGGCTTCAGTGTTTTTACAATTACCAGGAGGCTGGGGTTTGTTATTGTGTGCTGATAAATGTGCTGATGCCTCCATTATTTATGGGAAGAGATAAAAGTCATGCAGCCTTCTGAGACAAAAGGCAGGTATATGTTTTATATCTGTGTTTTTGATGAGTTCTCTCTTAGACATTGTACCTTCCATAGCCCAGTGACTACCTAATGTAAATTTCAGGAGGAATAAAGCTGTCACCATTTAGTATTTTTTATGGCTTACATTTATGCAGCAAGGGAACAAACATCTCACTTTGGAAAACTGTGTGTATCGGGTAGAATGAAATTGTTTTTGATTTTTATTTATTTATTTTTTTACTTTATAGTATTTATGTGAGAGAGAAAAAATGACCCAAGCTTGGGGGTCATTTCTAGAGTCATTTTTTTTTTTTTTTTATGTGAAGGACAGAATAGTCCCAATGATTACCATGCTTAAAATATTTTAAAACAGAGAGTCTGGCTCTAGAAGTCTTGAAACTGAGGCAGATCACATTTAATTCCAAATAAACAAAATTCTCTGTGCCGGCAGCCACCAGATAGGATAATAGTCTTGACTGACTATCAGCAGAGTCTCGCTTCTGATTGTTTGTTGTTGTTTCCGGGTGGATTTTGTCCCCTTCTGTGGAAAATTAGGATCTAGGTGTGGTTGTGCGGCAGGGAAGATTGGCTGGTGCTCTTGGGGTCTTTGTCCTTGGTGGTACAAGTCATTCTCTACTTGAGCATTACAAGGTTTCCACGCCCAGCAAACTCATTTCTCTCATCTGAAAAATGGAGGGCAACACTCCAGTGTGCACTCGTATTAAGCGAGTCCTTATATTTATTTATGTAATATATAATTGTGTTTATTATTCAAACTATTAGTCTATCCATTTAATAGGCATAATTATTTAATTTTTTTGGGGGGGTGGTACTGGGGTTTGAGCCCAGGGCTGCTTAACCACTAAGCTCCATCCCTAGACCTGTTTAATTTTCGAACTGAAACAGGGTCTCTCTGAGTTACTTAGGGCCTCACTACATATCTGAGGCTGGCTTTGAACTCGCCATCCTCCTGCCTCAGCCTCCAGAGCCACCTCACCCAGCTCTGATTTCTTTTACTAGGAGTTTGATGAGATCAAATTGTTCCCAGATTTTGTCCTATAAATGTCGATTCAATGTTATTTTTGTATTTCTTCTTCTTTACAGTGAACAGTTATTATTTTTTTCCAGCAGTTTAAGGATGTTGTTCTTTCTGTTTTGGTCTTCTGCATTTCCCCTCTCTCTCTCTCTCTCTCTCTCTCTCCCCGTTAAGAAACTGACCTTAATGTTGCTAATCTGAAATTACATTTTGTTTTAAAGCTGCTGACTTGTGTTGAGGTTTTTCTTTGGCTCTTCCCTCTGTTTTTCCATTCATTGGCTTATGTCTAGGTGTGATTGTCTTTGACTCATTTGCTTGTGGTTTGTAGCGCACCCCAGGGTCTTTGGACCTGTAGGATCATGGCCAGCACATGGTCAGATCCCGCCTGTGCTCCGCCCTCTTACTCCTTCTCAGTACAGGTAAATAAATACACCCGCAGATGAGCTGTCCTGCGTGTGTTGCTCAGCTCTTTCCTATGTTTCCTGTCAGTTTTTATTCTAGATATCTTCAGCCAATCTACCTCTGGTCCACTGAAGCTTATAAGTTTTCTGTTAAAGCCGTCTACTGAAATTTAATATGAAAAGGCTCATTTGGGCCTTTTAATTCTGTTTTTTGTTTTGTAATGTAATTCCAGTTTAGACACAGAAACCAATCAGTGAGTCTCTTTCTCCACCCACATTAAAAGCGTAGGGCCTCACTAAGTTGCTGAGGCTGACTCTGAACTTGCGATCCTCCTGTCTCAGCCTCCTGAGCCCCTGGGATTATAGGTGTGCGCCACAGCACCCGGCTTTAATACACTCCAATTATTTGGTGAAAGAACCTTTCAATCTCGCCATTTGTTTTCTTGAACATAACCATCAGAGTAGCTTTAACATCCCTAACTTTTAAGCCTAAACGTGGATCGTATGTGATTTAGTTGTGATTGTCTAACTTTTTGGTCACATTACTAGATATGGCTAGTAATTTTATTTCATGCAAAACGTGGTACATGAAAAGTGTTTAGAAACCATGGTGGGCAGTCAGCTTCAGCTGCCCAGTCAGTTCGACTCACAGTCTTCATCAGGCCTTTAAGGAACTTACTGGAACATTCCCTCATGGTCTCCCCTGTGCTCCTTTTTCTGTAGCTATTTTTTCATCAACATATTGAAAGCACTCACAGTCAGTCTCTGCTCAGCCTCTAGCTTCTCGCTGTCCTCAATTTAGCAGTCAGAAAATTCCACCAGGGGAACTGGTCCCTAATCTAGCACTCTCTCTGCATCTCCTTTCTTCCAGGACTTGGCTGCTCACTCCTTTTCTACTGTCCTCAGATGGTCACTGGAAGCCTCACCATTGCATGTGTGGTACCTGCCTCCTCTCTCACTCTCCACCACTTAGGAATTCCCGGGGCTGGTGAGCAAGGTTGGGTGTGCCTTGGTTGGCTCACTTCTTTCCGGGATACCGGCTGCCTCAAAATGCTCTCAGCAGTTTCGGGCATACTTGGGTGCTTGCTTTTGCTCAACTTACCCAGTTGGTCTTGATAGGAGCCTTGATGGGATAGTATTTATTTCCTGGCGATCAACAGCTGGAGCTAGGTGCCGTTGTGATGAATTCGGTAAGACACACACGTGCATTCTGGTTCCTTCTCATTTGGGAATTACGAATCGTAGTGATGAAATAAATTCAAAATATAAAGTGCTCCCTGCATCTGATCTTAACCAGTGTCCGTCCAGGAGGCACAAGTCCCTACAAGTAAGGCAAACAGGGAGAATATCCTGTAGGGAAACGCATTGGAAGGGCAGGAGGAGCGGAAAGGGAAGACGAGGTTACTGGAAGATTGGTAGCAGAGGGGTCGTGCCGTGACTGTAGCCGTGAACCATGAGAGAGTCCAGCCCCTGTGCCCGGGAGCTCCTGGGGGCTGCCGGGCCACCTTTGCAACAGCAGTCATCCTGCCTTGCTGAGAGCCAGGCGCCGGTTTTCTTGCTGATACTTCTGAAGCTGGGCAGCTTGAAGCTCCCGGTACCACCTCCCATGTTTTTGGTGCTACCACGGCTGCCCACGGGTCTGTGGCCACTGCTGCTACTGCAGCCGCAGAGCCTCTGCAGGAACCCGGGGCCTAGAATTGTCTGGGGCTGCCACTTCTTCCACCTTCCTGCAGGTGTTCACTCTGGGAACCCAGGTGCTAAGGAATTCCTAGAAATACAACTTGCAGGCTGTTGGGGGCTGTGCCATGGGGGCTGTGCTGGGATGGCGCCTGGCGGCCAGCTGGAGGTTGTTTTGATCACATCGGCAGTGAGGAGGTTGATTAATATAAGCACACCCAGGTGATTTATCACTGGCCGTATTCAGTTAAGTCCACGCACACAACGCGTGCACAGGTGTTCCCGAGTGCTCCTGCTCGTTTTAACCTTTGCCATGATAGGGCAGCTGGCTCCTCACCTGATCTCAACTGGCGTGGCCCCGCCCTCCGCCTCCTGGAAGAATATAAGCAGGCAGTAGGCAGAAGGCAAGCAGAAGCAGCTAGCAGAGAGAAGAAGCAGCAAGCAGTAAGCAGCAGGCAGCGGCAGAAGGCAGATTGTAGAGCGGAGAACTGAGAACACACCTCTAGGTCATAGATCACAGATCACAGTACGCGGGACGCACCACTAAGAAGCACCTCAGATAGATAGCACCTAGTTCACAGGATGCGGGACCTACCTCTAAGAAGAAGCAGCAGAACTCTAAGAAGAAATAGATCTCTGATAAGCATAGAAGCCTGTCTTTCTCTAAAACTCCTCTATAAGCAAAGCCTATCTTCCTCTCAAAGCCTTTCTTCCTCTAAAATCAAGCAAGCCTGTCTTCCTCTATAAGCTAGAGAATAAGCAAACAAGCAAGGAAGCAGCTCAGGAATAGAAGTAGTTTATTTCCAGTCCACCTCCAATAAATACCTGCGCAATTGTTGCTGCAGGCGGTAACAAATATTGTTGCCGCGGACGGCGACAATAGGCTATTGGTCCTTGTTGCAACCCAGAAGAGGCCACAGAAAAGCAAGAATGAAGCCAGGGCCAGCTGACAGGAGCACAGATAGTGCAGGAAGTCATTCCTCTGTCCATTTTGCAGGTATGTTCATTGAGGCCCAGATAGCTGGGAGGATCTGCTCTTAGTATTGACAGATACTCAGACTCTTGGTGAATTGTCTTTCCTGGGAATTTCAGAATTCCTGATAAAATTTAATTCCAGTTTCAACACAGAAACCAATCAGTGAGTCTCTTTCTCGACCTACATTAAAAGTGTAGGGCCTCACTAAGTTGCTGAGGCTGGCTTTGAACTTGCGATCCTCCTGCCTCAACCTCCTGAGCCCCTGGTGTGGGCACAGCACACGGCTTCCATCTACTCTTATTTATCGTTCTTGAATGGTAAGCTGGTAATACTTGACTACCAGGATTTAAAATCAAAGCAGGGTTTTAATAACAAATGGACACTTTTCTGGATTTTATAGTAGCCAGTAAATACATGAACAGACTAGTTTTCCTGTTCTGTTGCATGGCAGGGTGACTGTAGTTAACAATTATATAGTGTATTTTTCAAAATGGGTAGAAGTGAGGATTTTGAATGTTGTCAGTACATGGAAATAATAAGCATTTGAGGGGATGGTCATGCTAATTCCTCAAATTTAACCATTACACACACACATAAACATTATATATATAAACACACACATATATAAACATATAATAATATGGAAAACATCACACTGCATACCATGGATACATATGATTATTACCTGTCAAAGAAAAAAATCTAGAAATTAATTTATTAACAGATTAGAAGACCCCCAGTTAATAAATTAACACTGGGTCACTGAGCACTCTGCATTTTTGTCATTTTGCTTCAAAATATGCACTGTCTGATACAAGCACAGCACTAATTCCGAACATCTGTTTTCATTAGTACCATCTTTAAAATCCTGACTTCTTTTTTCTTTGCTCTCTCTTTCCTTCTGTCAGCAGAATATGTATGTGTTGGAAAACCTTTTTTTTTTTTTTTCCTTTCTTTTATCCAAACTCCACACCACGTTTATCATCCTTACCACTTTTATTTCTGTAAGAAAATCGAGTACAGTTTCTTTGGCTCCCCTTGCAAGAAGCCTGTCAGTAACAGTTGCACCGTGGCGGCCTCGTGCATTGATGGATGCTTTTCTGCAGGAGAGGCTGAGACCGCGAACTGAGTGCTGGCGTCATCAACGCACCGACTCTTGCACAAAGCATCTTATCTGTGAGAGCCAGACGTTTGCCTTTCCACTCTCCAGCCTCAGCAACAGCAATCACGTAGCCAATTTTGCTTCTTTCTTTCCATAGTAATCCCTTGCCTTTCATTTCCTAAGTGCTTAGCTTCGCTTTGCTCACCAACCTCCCCAGCTCCCTCAAGAGAGTCCCGAGATCCTTCAAGAGGTGCATCTCTTGCGCATGCGCACCTCAGCTTGCCCGCCCACGCCCTTGGGTAGGTTTCCTGCGGTCCTTTGGCTTCACCTGGCTATAACTCCAGAACTCTGAAAGCACGGTGTGGAGCCTTGCTTGGTTTGTACTCTCTTTTAGTAGGAATTATAAAACACATGGATAAGTATAAAGCCTGTATGACAAATGCCCACATTTCCATCTCTGACACTCGACTTTAATTTCTGAAGAAATTAAAATGCTGTAAATCAAATAAAGATCTCTTTGACTACTTCTCAAGTTGCATCAATTATGTTCCTGCCCAAAGGCAACTTCAATCCAGGGGTCACTCCAATTTCTCTATTTTTAAAACTTAATGCTTTTTAAAGTCCAATATTGGTTGGGGGATTTCTGCTTATGCAAAGAGCAACATAGGTAATTGTCATTTTGTGATTTTCCAATCACAATTATGTTTTATCTGATTCAAAATGTTCTGAGGTGTATCATCCTATGGATGTACGTCTCTGCTGCTTCTAATTCTTAGTACCAGCCAATGCTCTAGTGAATATACTCAAGTCTTCTGGTTTTATGGTGTGGATGTGAGGTGGCCCCCAAAAGCACCTATGTCGATGCAGGAATGTTTGGAGATGAAATCATTGGACAGTGAGAGCTGTAACCTAACCAGTCCATCCCGGTTTGAATGGACTAACTGGGTGTGGCTGGAGGAGGTGGGTCACTGGGGGTTGCCCTGGAGGGTGTATCTTCCCTGTGGACCCTGCTGTCTCTCCCTCTCCCCTTCCTCTGCCATGCCCTTCTTCCATGATGTGTTGCCTCACTTCTTATCCAGAACAATTGGTCAACCATCCATGGAACCTCTGAGACCATGAGCCAAAGTAAACTTTTCCACCTCTCAGTTGTTCTTTTCAGATTTTTTGGTCATAGCAACTAAAAGCTGACTAACTAGTTGGTGAACATGTGATTCTCTAGTAAATTAAATTGAGCAGTAAAAGGAGCTGTTTCATTTTTTTAATACATTGGCAAATATTGCCCTAAACAGAAAATATCAATTTTACCTTCCTTAAGTAGCACATAAAATTATTTATTGCCCAACATGCCTCCCCATGTTGAGGGTACATAGACTTCTAAAAATGATACCTCTCTGTTACAACATTAATTTAGATTGTCCTTACTCTTTCTTGTTAAGAATAGGAAATATTTCCTATTATTCTGAAATATCACAGATAACTAAGTGAAGTGGCTGTCATAAGCTTGATTTCTTAGTCCTGAAATCCATCAACTTCCTTTTAAAGTTAAGAAAGTCTTAGTAATTAAGTCCTCCCTCTACTGCTGATGTCATTCCTGGTGGGTTCCAGAGATGAAATGTGGCCCTGATCTGTGCCCGAAGGAACCTGCAGTCCACCAGGAGAAACAGACGCCTAAATGCAGAGTCAGGATAGCCACAGGCGTGCTCTCTAGGTGGGAGTTCGCAGGTGCCGTAGGAGGACTTTGGGGAATGCCCAGGGCTCACCAAGGAAAGCGTTGGAGATGATGGGATGGGAATGGTCCAGGTGCGAAAGGCAGGTGGATTGATAAGGCTTGGCAGAGGATTCCACAGAAGAACAGCATCTTCAGAAGCCTGGAGGCTGGGAGCACAGCACGGTCTATCAAAGGCTTCAGCAGCCTCTTTGGATACAAGGCTACATATAGTGTGGCGTTGGACCATGAAGAGTTCTTCATGCCTTATACTTAAATAGTTTGGATTCTTTCGAAGAATATGGAGAACTACCATCAGACTGAATAAAATGTGACATCATCAGAACTGAGCTGATGAACAATACTATGGGAACGAGGAGGAAGATCAGACGGGAGGCAGATGGATTAACTGAGGAGATTCAGTGGTGGTTAACCAAGTTCAGGAATGTGCAGTGTAAGCAGATGTAAAGGACAGGTAACCGACTGACTTTGTTCACTCAAACATTGAGCACGCCCTGGGTGGCAGGTTGGGATCCAGCAATAAACAAACAAGACTTTAAACAGTCTCTGTTCCGTGGAGCCGCACTTCTGTTGTTCTGCTGAATTCTGTTGATATCATGAAAGAAATCTGCCATGCAGAAATGAATTGGCCTTTCACAGGAGATTGTCAGAGTTTGGAAGATTTGAAACTTCGAGAATCGGAGCTTCCAGGGAGGACCCTTGGTGAAGGCTGATAAGGCTCTAAGAGAACCAGCAAACTGGCTTTGCCAATCAAACAAGTGTGACGAAATGACTTTGCAGAGGACAAAACGTTTGAGGTTACTGTTAATGTTTTGCTAGGTACAACTCACTTCCCTGTGTGCGACTCCCAGGAATGACCCTTCTGTTTCGTGGAGGGAAGGGGCAGGCCTGACTTCTCTATCCCAGTTCCTAAGGCCCACAGTATGTTGGAGGATCAAGAAAAATTTCACTGCTTTTAATCAGTGGGAAAAAATAACATTTAGGTCAAAAAATAACAATAAATAATATTAATATGTTCATCTTATGACCATGAAGTCATAAAATATAGTTTTTAATATTTTTTGGAGAAAGTGACCCACCAAGGCAAGAGTACCTGAGGCCCTCAAAGTCAAACGGTGACTCTATTAAAGGCAAAGATAACATTGTTTTGTTTTAATAGGTAAAATGATTTATTCTATTCTTGCCTTGATGATAGTACTTACTCTTGGAACTTCTAAGGCATTACCTATTTTTGATTCTAAGTATATCTGGGTTATACTGTTTCATGATTGCTTGGTCCTCTCAAACTTGACTAACTAATATTCATATTCTCTCTCTCTCTCTCTCTCTCCCTCTCTCTCTCTCTCTCTCTCTCTCTCTGTGTGCTGGGGATTGAACCCAGAGCCTCATGCATGCTAAGCATGTGCTGTGTCACTGAGCTGCACCCTACCTAAAGATCTGCTTCTTGTCCTATCTTAGATATTCCAAGGTAAAATGGTAGGATGATTCTCTATGATCATGACTAAACCAGAGGATCTAGAAACACGGTAAAATTATTTATTCCATTTCTCATGTTCTCATGTGACTTTATTGCATGAGTCACTTACCCCTGGTACGCTTATAAAGGTGCCTCATTTACTGACTGCCATTTGGAATAAAGAAGAGACATCATCATCCATCTTTGCCCAGTTGTTACCTGCCTTTATTCCTAGGCTGGATGGCCTTAATTTCTCTTCTGGGAATAGGTAAAGGTTAGATCATCTTTGAATGTCTCAGACTATGACTTGACTTGCTCAGTCTTCTGGAAGACTCTCAGTACAGCTCAGGAGACTAATTGGTTCTTCCAAATAACAAGGAGGATGTGTTTCTCTATCTGTAGCTGTACCTTGTAATGTATTTCTACCAAAAGAAGCAAGAGTCTGCTTTTCTGAGTTCACTGTTTCCTGCAAGGTGAGGATCTGAAGCAAGACTTCTCACAGACATCTTCCCTCCTGAGATCCACTCAGAGAAGCAGGGAAAGGCATTGCTAATTCTATTGCTTTATCTTAGGAACACAAAAAACTAAGATACTGTTAAAATCTATTATCAGGTTCTAATGATCAGCATAAGAATGCAACATGTTTTGGTTCTTGTCTTAGAATATAAGAAGTTTGACATCTTTCTTCCCCACCCTTTTTTAGAAGTAGAATTCTAAGTAATTGCAGATCAAATGTTAGCAATATTGTTTCTGAATGTTTGGGGGCAACCAATGTTTGTCCCTAGAGAATTGCAATCATAGAATACATTGCAAGTTATGCACTCAACACGTGGGTGGTTTTGACCCCCTTTACCTAAGCTAAGAATTTGGTAACAAAACTCTTTCACAAAAGCACTGTTCCATGGCTGTAGAAAATCACAAGATTGCAACAAGAAAATGAAATTAGGGTATATTAATAGCCACTTGGAGACATGGTGCTGTGGAATACACTTACCACTCTTTTCCCAGGGTGTTTCTTTCTAATGAGACATTGTGGTTACCAGGATCTCAAGTCTAGCAAAGGTTAAACTGTTTATCTTCATTTTTGCCAGTCCTGAGGAACATTCTGGCCCTCAGGACACATGCTGAAATGGTTCTGTCCCATATAATGGAGTGTTCTCTACCTTGCACCAAGATAAAATCCTTAGGATGTTTTTCTAAGATATTGCTATGAATGTGCATTATATTTCCAGAGGGTTGATTAAGCTTGGGACTATCATTCTTCTCTGAAAAATGTAACATCGTTTCTGAAAAGCACTCAGTTTGCCCCAACCCGAACAGAAGAATTCATTATGTTTCAAATTGAGCAGCGAATTATGCAGTCATGTGGCACAAGCTGAAAACAATTTCATCATTTTTATCTTAGCGATGATCATGAGCTGTCTCTCCTTGGAGGATGCAGGTGAGGAGACAGAGGTCTGCTCCGTCCTGAATAGAGAGAGTGGGAGGGCCACTCCCCTCGGCCTGTTCTGTGCACACCTGTAGCTGTGTTGAATTGCTGACTCTGATAAAGGTGAAATCTTGAGATTCAGACTAAAGGTAAATGAGATTCAATCTGGAAGCCCTGCAGAGCAGGTATCAAAAACAGATGTTTGCCACGTTGCTAAAACTCAGGAGTTTCAATATGCTTAGACGTGATTTTCAGCTGCTCAAAGGAAATGGGTCACCTGATGCTCCTAGCAGGTATATTGGTTTTGAGATGATCTGTCTGGAGATTCCAGGCTGAATAGTGCTGTGTCAGAATCCTCAAACAATGGGAATATCCACTTCTGTCTTTATGACTCCTGGAACTTCTTGATCAATAAGTGGAATAAGCTCCCCACATATTTATTACTAAGCCTCACACTGACCAGTCCTGTAGGAAATACTGGGTTTTATGGGAAGCATGTTGTACCAAAGATGGGAAAGAAAGGGATGAACTGTTCAGAAAAACAACAGGACAGCTATCAATAGCATTATGAAAATTCTTCCCAGAGATATACATAAAAAAAGATTTTGCATGATGTGAAGAATGATAACCACACAAAATCTGTATAATAGAAGTAGCAAAAGACCATCTGGCCACATAACCATCTTGCCTTTCTATCACATCAACCAAGGGCTAAAGTCAATTGTCCCTCAGGATCTGAAAGGGAGTGGTTCCAGGACACCCACCAGGTACCAACATCCACCTGTGCTCAGGTCTCTTCTATAAAGTGGTATAATATTTGCCCATAGCTAGCCTATACCCATCCTCCTGTGTAATTAATTAGTTAATTAATTGGTTCTTTTTAATCATACATGGCAGTAGAATCCATTTTGATATAAGTATATAAACATAGACTCGATCTTAATCTAACCAGGATCCCATTCTTGTGCATGTTCATGGTAGGATTCACTGTGAGGTTTTCATATATGTTGTTAGGAAAATTATGTCAGATTCATTCCACTGTCTTTCCTTTTCCTCCTGTATACTTAAAATCATCTCTAGATTACATATGTATGATACAATGTAAGCATTGTGAAAAATAGGATGCTAACTTGCTTAGGAAAACAAAGGAGGAGAAGAAATGTCAGTGTATGTTCAATACAGGTAAGTTTTTGTTCCCCCAAATGTTTCCAATACACAGTTGGTTGGATCTGTGCACACATACAGAGAGGGCCAGCTGTCGAAGCGTTTTTGCTCAAAGAATGTAGATATTATTCTTAAGAGGAAGTGGTCTTAAAATATGCAAGACGGAACTACCAGGCCTTGACACCACACGTACATCGAAGGAAGCCAGAATAGCGATTGCTAAAAATGCGTTTCATTGATTATTCCATCTGCGAATGTGGTGCCATATTGGCCATCAATCAGGATAAATCACACAGCCACTCAGCTAATTCACCCACGGGGAGAACTGGTAATTAGAGAGTTGAAGTCAGCCAGGCTGCAGTCAGATGCCCACAGCATCTGCATTTGTGGGACATGAGGCCTTAATGGAATCCTTCAGAAATTCTTAAAACAGCCACGTCAGCATTTTCCAGCACTATAAAGGTGGACCTCATTCCCCATGATTTTCAAGTAGTTAAAATGCATTCCCTTTTTCACTTATAAATCTTAGCATCTTGCTGGAGGGAATATTAAATAATGTCTTTGTTGTTCCTCGTTGTCTTGAACACTCTGCTTTAGAAACGCTGACCCCTGCACTGGAGAAGAGTTTTATAACCACTGATGGTCAGTAGGATGTCCCGATGTGCATCTGGATTCTTCTAATTTTTCCACGGTCCTCACCACTTCCACGATTTAGTTATAGGATTCTCTCCACGTTCCAGCTCTGGAGAAAGTCTTTCCCTTTGACCTTGACCCTGTTCTTGTTTCCCCTTTGCTAGACTTCAGCCATGATTACAATGGTCTCTAGGCTTCTGCCTCGCCTGGCTCTAAAATGGATACTGACTCTCTTTTTAAGCAAAATTTTTTCACAGATCTTGAATTTAGGTCTAAATGACACAGAGCGGCGGTCTTCATGGCTGTTCATTTTCTTGCTCTATTTTGCCATTCCAACATTCTCTCTTCCTAGGGTCAACAATGGTGTATTTAAAATGAGCTCATCACTCCTGGAAATGCAGACTTTCTAGGTTAATACAGGCCCATGCTGCCGCGCATACAGGTCCATTTTGGAAATATCTGGTTAGAAGTTTTCTTGGTGATGTATGTAATTGTTAATATTGTTGAAGGATTTTTTTTTTTTTTAACTTCAAATATGTCTGCTCTTATCATCTCTCTTTCTTCTCCTTTTGGTATTCCAGTAACGTGTACACTACCTTTTGAAATGGCCCCACATTTCTTTGGTGCTCTGGTTTGGCTTTTTTCATTTACAGTGTTGCTGGTTTTGAGTTAGGGACGTTTCTAGTGACATATCTTCAGGATCCCTGGGTCCAGTCTATGGATACACCCATACTGGGTATTCTTCATATCCTTGTAAATCACTTTTTTAAAAAAAATAGTTTTTAGTTGTTAATGGGCCTTTATTTTTGTTTCTATGTGGTGCTGAGAATCGAACCCAGTGCCTCACACATGCTAGGCAAGCACTCTGCCACTGAGCCGCAACCCCAGCCCTATAAATCACGTTTGGTTTTCTGCATCTCCTTTTGTCTCTTAGAGTTCCCATCTCTCTGCTTATGTGACCCACCTGATCTTACATGTTCACTATTTTCATCAGAACCCCTAAAATATTAATGATATTTGTTTTAAATCCCTTGCCTAATCATTCCAATATGAGTCATGTCTGAGACTTAGTCTGATAACAGCCTTGTCTCCTTGTCTCCTTGTCTTTCCTTCTTTTATCATGCCTTGCGGTACTTGTAGTCAGACATGTATCTATGCAGGTGACAGAAACAGAAGTGAATGGGCCTTTAGTATGAAGATTGATGTCCATCTTTCTGAGAGTAGGGGTGTAGTCAATATTTCCTTTAGCTGTAGATGCCAGAGGACAGTAACTCAGCTAATGACTTCCGTGGATAATTTCCCGCCTTCACTCTGGATTTCCTGAGTACCTCTCTGCAAAGACAGGCTGGGTCTTAGTGCTTTCCGCTGTAGTCCACCGACGCTCTATTGGACAGTATTGAACCTGCATGAAGGGGTAGGGAGAAGAATTATATAATGGTGACTGAATTTCAGTGTTTTAAGGGGCCTGATTTCCGCGCACCTGTAGCCTTCACAGTGTAACAGGTTCTGTCCTGCTCCTGGCTCCCTGCTCTGCTCACATTCTCAGTGAGTTCCCACACAGCCTCCATTGCTGTTGATTTTGCTTTCCCTCTGGGGGGCTCAGGTAGCCTCAGAGGCAGGACCTACCCCCTACAGAGGTAGATCTTTACTAAAGGCTTCCCCTGGAGAGAGGGCCTTTGTTATGGAAAAGACTCTGGGCTATTTCACCAGGATTCTTCTTCCTTTCTGGCTCTTCCAGGACCAGAAGGGGAATCTTTCCAGGTCTTCTCCCTGAGAACCAGGTGGGGTTCCTAACTATAAGGCACAGGGAAGCAGGGAAGAGCTACTCCTCTCTAAGAGGTTCTCACTGTTACATACTCAGCTTCTAGGAATTTGTCAAAATCACCAGGTGTGTCCACTGCTGTTATGTGACAGCTTCCGCTACAGCCAGGCGGGTCCTATTTCTCCTGATGCACCTGCAGTCCAAGAAAGTCATTGACTTCAGTTTGCTCAACTTTTTCTTCTTCGAAATCACACATGATGCCCAAGATCTTTATAGGTCAGAACCGAGACTAAAGATCAGTGTTTTTTTTTTTTTTTTTTTAATCAAGTTCTTTCATGTTTGACAATATGAAGGTCTTGAAGTACATGCCTAGAGGATCCCAGATGGGATCCTGGATCGCTGAAGCCAGTCTCCTGAGGTCCCTGCAGGCAGTGTCTTCCTCATGCAATCACAGACTTGCATGAAATCTGCGCTGCAGAGGCGCTTGCTTAAGCTAATAAGGGCCAGGGTGCTATTGGAACTAAAGGCTACGATGCTGCTCCTGTTAATACATGCAGGTTTAACGTGCTGGACATCAATGGACTTGGCATGACTGTGATCATTTCACTGAGCTGACAATCTAGGTTCAGGTATTTGTAGTCGGCTTTGTATGATTGTGACCCAATATACCTGACAAGAAACTTAGAGGAGGGGAAGTTTGTTTTAGAACAAGGTTTTGTAGGTTCGTAGTTGGCCGACTTCATGGCTCTGGGCCTCAGGTGAGGCAGGATGTCATGGCGGAAGCGCATAGAGGAGGAAGGCTGCTCAGCTCCTGACAGCCAAGAAGCAGAGAGAACTTGAGTGCAGTGAGCCAGGGATAATACAACCCCCAGGGGCATGACCCCAGCAACCCACTTCCTTCAGTCACTCATTAATCCTTTCAAATTATTAATCCATCAAATGGATTAGTCCAGTGATTAGGTTACAGCTCTCATGGGCCAATCATTTTACCTCTGAACGTTGCTACCTTGTCTCACATATGAACCTCAGGGGGATACCTCATATCCAAACCACAGCAAGGTACTCAAAGTCGGGCAGAGTGACCTCAAGGAAAAACAAAATACCACTCTGGCATCAGGGTTACTTTGAGCTAAAGTGAGGAAAAGCAGACCCAGTACACACTGTCTGCCCTCCTCCTCTCTTCTAGGGACTGCAAGGGTGTTCCTTGTCAGCAGAGACAACTCTAGACTCAGCCCAGAGAAGACACCAGAAGAATCTATATAACCTCACTCAAAGAACACTTCATCTCCCTGACACATTTGCCTTCCTACAGTTAACGGCCCTTGTGAGCCAACACGTCTTTTCCTGTGTTTTGTGGCTTTCTATAAATGTGTTCTTCATTGCTGAGATGCTGTGGAACTCCAAGTTCCAGTAACTGTTGAGTTACTCACCACCGTTGACTAAGTGATGTGCAGCGGCAAGTCCGAATACACCTTGTTTTTCTCATATAAATCTCCCTTTTGCAAGTCTAATTTATGGAACGAAAGTCAAGGAACTTAAGATGGTGCTTTGATTGGTTTGGACTCCTTTAGCATTTTTCCGAGACTGGGTGGTCTAAACAACAAGCATTTATTTTTCACAGTTCTGGTGCCTGAAGGCCCATGGTCAGTGTTCCAGTGTTGTCAGACTAGAGGGGTCCTCTTCCAGTTCACAGACAGCTAGCTCTTTCTTGTAGCTTCACATAGCAGGCAAGAGCTGTCTCTGCCCCTATCTATAGATATCTATCTATCTATACCAGGGATTGAACTTAGGGGCACTCGATAACTGAGCCACATCCCCAGCCCTGTTTTGTATTTTATTTAGAGTCAGGGTCTCAGTTGCTTAGCATCTTGCTTTTGCTGAGGCTGACTTTGAACTCCTGATCCTCCTGCCTCAGTCTCCCATGCTACTGGGATTATAGGCCTGTCCCACCACAGCCAGCTCTGCTCTTTTTATAGAAGCACTAATTATGCCTAAGACCTCTGCCCTCATGACCTAACCACCTCCCTAAATCTACACCTCCCAATGCCACCACACTGGGGTTAAAGTTTCAGCATATCAATTTTGGGGAGAAGCAAACATTCAGTTGTTTCCCATTGGGTATGGGAAAATGTGTCTTCTGCTGCTGCCTATGTATTTTATTTGTGATTCTTCTGAGTCCCATCAATTTTTTTTCTCTTTCTCCTTTTTTCCCCCAGTGCTGGGGCTGGAACTCAGGGCCTCTTACATAGTAGACACAAGCTCTACCACTGAGCTCCATCCCCAGTGTTTTATTTTTTTTCTTCCAATCTTGAAAGATTCTATCAGAGTCTCTCTAAGTTGTCCAGGATAGCCTGGAACTTGTGATCCTCCTTGCGTTATCCTCCTGAGTAGCTGGAATTATAGGACTGCAACATAGTCCCTGCTTCCATTTTAAATTCCTTAAGAGTCCCAAGACCCATGTGATATAAAAGAGGTAAATTTAGATAAAGGGGGAAATTTTGCTAAGTGTTGCATAAAAAGCTTAGCAAGTAAACTAATATCCAAATAAGACTATGACAATGAAATCTCATAAATCCTTTATCTCTAAGTGAAGGAGGGAGATTAGTTGTGAAACTAAGCAGAACATCCCAGAATTTAACGAGCAGTGGACTCAGTAGCCACCACGCCTAATTTCCAGAGGCAATGGAAGCGCTCAGGAGGCAATG
This sequence comes from Sciurus carolinensis, assembly GCF_902686445.1. Classification (NCBI taxonomy): domain Eukaryota; kingdom Metazoa; phylum Chordata; class Mammalia; order Rodentia; family Sciuridae; genus Sciurus; species Sciurus carolinensis. Next base: position 24,357,592 of record NC_062231.1, on the reverse strand, counting down.
CTTCTTATAGTCTTGAGCAGCCCAACACCCCAAAGCCACACCCACCACCCCAGAGCCACGCCCACCACCTAGAGCCACACCCACCAGAGCCTGTACGGGGTCATAGATGGATAGAGAAATTCAGTTCCTATTTCTACTGCAACAAACTATCACAAATCCAGCGTCTTAAGTATGTTTTAAAGTATTTTTAATTTTTTTCTGTTTCTGAAGGTCACAATTTGAAATGCATCTCGCTGGGTAAAAGCTAGGCATTGCTGGGGCTGCATTCCTTCTACAGGGTTCCAGAGAGAACAGGTTTTGTTTGCTTTCCTATTTTCTAGATCTTGCCCACATTCTTCGACTCCTAGTTTCCTTCCTCCATCTTCAGAATCAACTTAATAGTTCTGAACGCTTCTCAGGGGGCCGTGTCTTTGGTTCTCTGGGTTCTGTCTTCTGCTTTACTTTCATGAGGCTACATTGTGATTGGGGCCCTTCTCTGTACTCCTGGGTAATTTACTATTGTAAATTAACCGATTTTCTTGACTAGTTCTCTTTTGCCGCATAACATGCGTATTTACAGTTTCAGTGGCTTGTTTTTTCTGCCTATGATAGACAGACAGATTTCTCTCCTTCAATACAATTATTTTATGATTAGATATAATAATGTGCAAATTGGGTGGCAGAAACAATTGAATAAGACGGTATGAACAATAAACTAAATATTGGTGAGGGTTTGGGGAAAAGGTACACTCATGCTTTACTGGTAGGACTGCAAATTGGTGCAGCCCCTCTGGGTGGCAGTATGGAGATTCCTCAGAAAACTTGGAATGGAACCACCATTTGATCCAGCTAGCCCACTCCTTGGTTTATACCCAAAGGACTTAAAATCAGCATACTACAGTGACACAGCCACATCAATGTTTATAGCAGCTCAGTTCACAATAGCTAAACTATGGAACCAACCTAGATGCCCTTCAACAGATGAATGGATAAAGAAACTGTGGTATACAGACACAATGGAGGATTATTCAGCCATAAAGAAGAATGAAATTATGGCATTTGCCAACAAATGGATGAATTTGGAGATTATCATGCTAAGTGGAATAAGCCAATCTCAAAAAACCAAAGGCCCAATGTTCTCTTTGATATGAGGATGCTGACTCACAATAAACTCAGGGATGGGGGCAGACTGGATTGGACAGGGAGGAGTGGGAGTAGGTGAGGGGGATGGGAATGGGAAAGACAGTGGAATGAGCAGACATTATGCCCCTACGTGCATGTATGAACACACGACCAGTGTAACCCCACATCATGAACAACTACAAGAATGGGACGTTACACTCCATGTATGTGTAATATGTCAAAATACATTCTACTGTCAGGTATAAGTAAAAAGAAGAAATAGAAATTAAAAAAAAAAAAAAAAGAAGAATACTTAGTTCAGGGGATTTACTCTGGAAGAGAAAGAAGGCACAGATCCAAAGGAATTAGATATGCCCAAGAGAGATGGGCTGATTTGGGAAATAAAGATCAAACAGCTCATGGATGAGGCAAGCGGAGACCCCCAAGAAGTGAGAAGCAGAGTTAGAGGAAGTGCTCACGTGTACACACAGGGATGCTTCCAGTTCTGATGGGTCAGAGGCCACGTGAGTCAAAAGTGCATAAAGCCAGGAGCAGTGGAGCACACCTGGAATCCCAGCTACTGGGGAGGCTGAGGCAGGAGGCTCTCGAGTTCAAAGTCAGCCTCGGCAAAAGCCAGGAGCTAAGCAACTCAGTGAGACCCTATCTCTAAACAGAATACAAAAATGGGCTGGGGATGTGGCTCAGTGGTCGGGTGCCCCGAGTTCAATTCCTGGCACCAAAAAACAAAAAAAAACAAAAACAAAAACAAAAAGAATAAAATGTGAATTGGAATTGTGGGTTAAAATTCTGGTCACACGTAACTAGACCAGAAGTTCTTTTTGAATATTAATTTAAACAAATCCAGGTACATGGTGCATGAGTTATGTTTAGACATTGCCCATATTTAAGCGATCAGGAAAAGACTTTCTAGCCATATTTATGACAAAAGCATTTTTGTAAATCAAAAATTGTCAAATATCAGCAAACTTTTTTGTTCTCCTTAAAACATTTGTAGTGGCTCCTTATTTCTCAGAAATATGGAACAGGAAGGGAGAGGATTTTCAATGATCAGAAAGCTGTTCTTTAGAACAACCACAAGAGGGCAGTAAGGAATTGGGCTTTGAACCTGCACCCCGGAGAATGGAGGTCTTATTCTCAGACAAAACATAATCATTCAAATGAATCATAAAGTAGAGCTTTGGAGATTTGTTTTTTCCTTTCCAATTTACCATTGTTAATATTTAAAACATCATTGTTTAGCATTTGCAATGCAAGCTGGTGTCTTTAATGCCCAGAACCCCAGTTCGTTACAAGAGCACATCTCAATCTTCCACGTGTATGTGCTTAAAATGCAACAAATCCATATATAAATGATGAGCAGCTCGTCACTGTCAGACTCTAATCGAGGATGATGAATTACATAGAATTTTAGATGGAGAAGCCTCTATTTTTAAATCCACATCCCTTTTCTGTTTATTAAGTGAAATACAGATGTGAATTTCAGGGAGTGGTCCTGCGGTGCCTGCTACCTGCTAGTCAAGTTCTTCCTGTTTACTGTACTAGGTGACCTTGATCCAATTGCTCAACTCAGCCGGGAACTGAATTGTGTGCTTAGAGGATTAAGCAAGTGCTGTCTGAGGTTGTGGAGTCAGTCACACCTATCCTAACTTGCCATGGGTTCCTTGTGAATTTAAGCGGCAATCTCCTTCTGCAAAGGAAGAGGTCTCAAGGGCTTGAAAATATGCTCATTCCATCCTTCTTTTACTGGCTTCCTTTTTCTTTTTTCCTTTTTCTTCTTTGTAACTTAAAATTCCCAAATGTCTCAATCAGGATGTATTTAATTTCTCAAGAGTCTTCTGAGCTGTTTGTGTGCCTGTGTTTATGATTCCCGTGAGTGACTGAGTCTGTGTGCGTGTGGATACGCACAGGCATGCAGAGCAGTGAGTGTGGGAGGGCTTGCACAATACATGCGTGTAATCTCATGTTAGTGTCCTTGCCCTGTGGTTCCCTGTGAATATTCACGTGTGCATCATGTCTGTGGGCTTCATGTACCAGAGTGTGTGCATGTATATTTCTGTGAAGCATGCGTGCACGTACCTGGCCACCCATGAGTATGCATTCTAAGTGTGTGCGTGCTCACGAGTGTGAGGTGTGCGTTGTTGTGTGTTCATGTGTGGTGGGCGTGCACAGTTGTGTGCAAACATGTGCTAGTGATAACCGCTGTTTACCGGTGACGAGTTCTGCTCCTTCTAATGTTGAAGATTGAACACTAGAGAAGCAGCCCAGGCAAGCAGATGAAGCAGGTTTTATTTAAAGGGAATAATACAGACTTCTCCCGGCAGGAAGAAGGGGGCCATGGCTGATGTTCTAAAAGTCCCAAGAAGTGAGTGCACCCTACATCTTTTATAGATTAAATTCTCTTTTGTTCTTCAGTTCTCTCCCCCCTTATTTTTCCTCCTGCCTATGTGACTAGGCCTGGTTTTGCATTAAGTGAGAAGCCATGGGCAGGGGGAGGGCCAAGGTGATTCAGGCAGGCAAGGGCCCAGGGGGCATTAATTAGCAGCTCCTTGCTTGCAGTCCTTGATAAAGGCAGGTAAATTTGGTAATCAATGGGCTCTGGAACTCCTTGACATTCCATTCTTCCAGGGGCAGTCTCCAACTTCCAGAGGCAGATGGCTTCTTGGTTTCATTTCCTCGATTTGACCGATCCCCTATTTCTACACTAACGACCTGTCCTTAATTCTGGCTTCACTAGTGTGTGTCCTCTCTGTGTATGCTTGTGTGTGTGCATTTGTGGGACTTGGGCGGGCAGTTGAGATTTCAAACTCTGTGTGTGAAAGCAGGGAACTGGACAGACTGTCCTTAGATCCTCGTTCACAGTCGCACACCTTTCTCTGAGCCAGGCAAGGTGTCTACGGCTTGCATCCTCTTTCAACTCAGAGTGAAGAGCTTTGAACTTCAGCATCAGGAGATGCTTCCTCTCCTGACATTACCCTGTGTCAGCCCAGGTGAAGCCCTTAACCATTCCTCTGCTGTCCATTTCTCCTGTGTGAACACTTTCTCCCCCAAATTAAAAGCACCTTAGAGGTGAGTGAGAGGATTGGTCAGGCAAGAGCAAGTTTTGAGCATTTATTTCTATTGCTTCATAGTCTTCCTCTCTCTTTTATTTGACTGTTGTGGCTCCCGGGTACTCTCACAAATGACTGGGAGTTTCTTTGGAAAAGAAAGGGGTAAAAAATGGTCTTTGATATGATCTTTTACTAATATGACCATTTCAGTAGCATCAATAGTTTCTGTTAAAGGAACTCTTTTTATATAATCTTTTTGAAATTCATTTCATGCCTGTGTTTTATTTCAACTTAGTTTTCTTTGGTGAAAAGACCAGAGTAGACTTTGTAGACAACTGCGTACCTTTGAGACTTATCTTTAAATGCTTTCTCTGATATTTTTAGTGTTTGGTACGTGGTCATTTCTTCTTTCCCTTCTTTTACCAATTCTTCTTCTCTTTTTCTGGTGAGGTTAGTTTTCCAAACTAGTTTTTGTAATTTATGAGTATTTTACAAAAAAACAGTGAGCTTACTATTAGAGAGGCCCACAATTAAATCAGGGGCCAAATGTGTATCAGGTTTAACCTCCTTATTTTAAAACTCTTTACTAAAGACTTCTGAACATTTGCAAATTTTGGATCTGTGTTATACAATTAAGAGCCAGCCTATGTGCTACTTTTTATCCCTCTATTTTCTTTCAGAAGGACTGAGATTTTTGCTGTGTTCTCTATGCCACTAAATTATATAGTAGGTTTACTATAAACCCTTATTGTCACTGAACATTCATGAAGGAAACTTTTTAAACTAATAGTTTCTCTACCAATTTAGGGTTGCAACACATTGAGGTAGTTGATTCGCTGTGCATGAACTCCAACATCTCATTTCTAGATCACCTAAGAGTAAACATTATGCTTCAAATGAGGCCGTTAATGTTGCTGACATTGAAAGCATGCAGTCTGCGTAAAAATTCCTAGGCATGTTTGTTTGACCAAGTAATGTTCAGTGCTGTTGGCCTCATGGAAAATAAGAAAAGAATTTCACATGATTATTTCAAAGAAGCACAGGCTTTGAGGCCTTCTCTCAGCTCCTCTTCAAGAGGAACATACGCTACTCCTTTGAAAGAAATGCTGACAATTATGTTTATTGAATGACAGTGTCAAAAACCAAGAGTCAGGGGCTGCGGTTGTGGCTCAGTGGTAGAGCACTTTCCTAGCATTTCTGAGGCACTGGGTTCGAGTCTCAGCACCATATAAAAATGAATAAATAAAATAAAGGTATTGTGTCCATCTACAGCTAAAAAAAAAAAAAAAAAAACACAAGAGTCAGAGATTTGACTGGCTCAGTAAGATGGCTTCACTGTTGCCTTGATTTATTCTTGATCCCTGGCTAGTCTCTCTGATCTTCCACACCCAGTTCAGAATTTATCAGTGAATGTTTCCTTCACTTGGAAAAGAATCATATCCTTCATCTTTTTTCCTTACCCCTCATTTTACCCTTTTGCTCATAGGGCACAGTGATTTCCGCAATAGTAGAGGTTTACAATGTTTCCGGTGCACAGGCGAGGGTTCCCCGGGAGTCCCAGGTCCAGGTTATTGAGGGAGACCCAAGAGTCAGCAAGCAAAGCCAAGGTTTATTGAAAGTGAAAGTTCACTCTGGGAGGACAGAATGGGCCAGGCTGCAGAGTAGCTCAAGGCCCTGTCTATACGGTGGAACTTGCTTTTATTTGTCTGTACAAGTTCTTCCCCTTCTCCCCTGGGTGGATTTGAGGTTGATTGACACCTTGATTGACAGTTGAATCTAACATAATTGCTTTTCTACTGTGCTTGCGAAAATTTCTTTTTCCCTGGGGAAATGCACTAAAGGGTAGTGAATCTCATATTAATATGTTAACTAGCCAATAGGTTAACTTTAGGTCAGTCCCTTGGGCTATTGTGCATGCCCAAGACCCAAGACTGTTCCTTCAGGGTCTCAATTCCCTTTGTGGTCCACCATCTTCCTCCCTTTAACTGCAGCTTGGCCTGGGAGGGACTTCCGGCAGTGTGTTAGGTAGGTATTGCCCTCTCTTCAGTCTTTTCTATCCCCTCCCCATGTCCTATCTCCTACCAACCAAAGGACACCTCTCGGATCTGTCTGCATTTTCCAAAATCAGTTCAATTCTCTGATATTAGGTAAGGTTCCCACATGCCAAGTACTTTTAGACTCTGAAGACACACATGACAATTCTTTTCCTTGTACTAGTTAGAGTTAAAAGTCCTTAGGCCAAACCAGAAGAACGAGAAGATCTGTGGGTTTCTAATTAATTATCATACCATAAAACTTAGTTGCTCAGGGTAGTAGTCAAATGAAAAATTAAAATATATATTTTTAAAAGCAGGAATATTCTACACTTATTCCACTGCCCTTACTCTTTCATCTCTTCATTCACACAGATTATCTGATTAAAATAAAAGTAATAATAAGTTGGTGAATAGTGCATGCTTTTATGTTCATCTGGACGTAGCTAATTCTACCGCAGCCTTACTGAGTACAGATGGGACAACCTTGTGTCACATGGTCACATGGTGTTTGATTCCAAGAGTCATGCAACCTTCCCAAATTCAAATTCCTTCTTCTATATTAGGAACAGAAAAGTCAATGGGAAATTATATTTGAAGATTTAAGAATAAAATCAACAGCATGCTTAATCACAAAACTTTTCTGGGCCAGGATAGACCCAGCCATCGTCACTGATATGCTGGAGAGCAAGGGGTATGGAGACCCGTGACCGTTTGCTGAGTACTTGGGCATCTTGTCTGAGCTTTTCTTCCTTCGTTCCAGACCCACTTACTCAGTTTATCTTTTTGTCTTCAATCAATTCCATTTCATAAGCACCCATTGAATCTACATCCATACTGCCCTGAATGTGCCCAGTCTTCTCATAAGAATCCACTGAGCCACCAACAAATGCCAAACCCTATGACATCCTCTCACGAATAGTAGTATGCAATAAATGGCTGAGATGAACAACTGCATCAAAAACTGCGTGAATGTGCGCACAGATTCTCAAACATGGAGGTATCCTTCTCTTGTTCCAGGGTAGAGATGTTTCTTGGCTCTAGTTGGACTTGCCTTGTGATGCTGTTCTTGTTGGCCCTCTGCACCTCTCTTTCTGTACTCTGGCTCCTGAACGTGTCCTCCTGTAATCTGCGTCTCTGCCTGCTTGGACTTTGTCACCTGCTGGCTCCCTTCTGCATAGATAGAATCCCAGGTCAGTATCTTCTTGGAAAATGATTCTGCAGTCTCCAAATTTGGTGGGACAACCTTGTATCTTGTGTCCACCAAAAGGCATTTCCTATCCTGTAAAGTGGACAAAAGGAAAACTGGGAATCACCAAAAGACAACCTGACTCAAACACTGAGCCACTGAATTATCTAAAAATCCTCTTCTACCGTCCACCAAACAGTCACCTATTAGAAAAGTATCAAATGCATAACTTCTGATAATGTCATTGGGTATTTTATTTCATTTTATCAGATTTTATTTTTAGATGAATAAATTATCTATTAAGCCAACATAGATGAATTGCATTAAGCAGAGGGGTGTCAGTGACTGGCATTGTTAAGAATTTAAACAAAGTGGTATTTTAAGACATAAATGAACTCATACTAAGCTAGAAGAACTTGTTTTGGGGGGAGCCAGTTCTTATTTAATTAATTCACTGGTCTTTAAAATGGTGCCTGTAAAGTGATAGCAGATGCTTGAAAATAATTTGCTTTCCTCAATCGGCGTATGCAGCTGGGCTGGGTAGGTGGTGCCCTGCTTAAGGTTGCTGCTGCCATCGCCTCATGATCATATACTCCAACGACTGTCTCCTAAATGAATGAAATTTTATTGTGAAATAATTCTGCCCATTTCTGCCAGGCTCTGCAAATGCTTTGAAATATGTCAGGAACCCCATCCTGGTGAGATTCTAGGAACTCAACTCCATTATACAGTTACGGTCACCAATTCTTTCCTGGGAATGACATATAAAACCTCTCATCTGAGGCAAACGAGGCAGATTAATGTTGCAGAAAGCATATATAGTCTGGGTTACAAAATCACAAAAGCTTTCTCTTGAACAGAGAAGCTTTCCCTTTTTAGTTGCCTGTAATTGCCAGAAAAATTTCCCCATGGCCTAATATTTCGGACACGTACCAAAGGGAAATTCGACATCATCGAAATATCCTCCATAAAATTTTAGTCAACGTGACTTACTGGCTAGAAAGCAGAAGTCTAAGCTATCGTTTTGATGAACCCAGTTGCAGATTATTTTATCTTCAGAACTAAAGTAACATTTTCCTCACAAGGAAGGTTCTCAAAATAAATTCATCATTAGACTGGGGTGGGGAACTACAGTAAAATCTGTTTTGGCAAAAAAATTTTTTTGGGTGGGAAGTGGGTACCAGGGTTTGGACTCAGGGGCACTCAACCACTAAGCCACATCCCCAGCCCCATTTTGTATTGTATTTAGAGACAGGGTCTCCCTGGCTTTTGCTGAGGCTGGCTTTGAACTCATGATCCTCCTGTCTTGGCCTCCCCAGCCCCTGGGATTACAGGCATGCACCACTGCATGCAGCTGCAAATAATTCCTTTAAAGCAGAATGTCAAAACTGGTTGTCATGTGTACACGTCCAGGTGTGAAGCTCCTACTATGTAAAAACCTGCGTGCCTGTCACTTCTCTCCTGTGTCCCGTCTCTTCCTCTTCTGCAAGTTGCCTCCTAATCCTCTGTAAATATAGTTTTTTACTTGGTCCCTCACTCTGCTACCAAATTTTTCTTCCTTTGCTGAAAGGGTGTCCTTTGACCTTCTTCTGTGTGCTTCACATCTTTCCCAGGTCTGGACTGGTGTGGATGGCCATCCCCAAAGGGGTGAAAAGGCTAAGTGTAGCTAATAAAGAGTGATCTCTCATTTGGGACTACATTTTCTGACAGCTACCATGATGAGCGTCCCTGGTCCCCAGTAGCATTGAGAATAACTGGAGGGGGTAGCGGACAATGGCAGTAATAAGGTCCCCTCCCTCCAGCATCTCTGGGGAGGTGGTAACAAGCGTGTAAATGCTTCCTACAGGCAAGAAGCTGTAGGGGGGCCAAGAGGCTGCAAATCTTCAAAAATCCACAAATTGGATTATCAGTTCTTAAGAAGCCGACCATTGTAAGAAAGTATGCCTTAAGGCCTGGAGTTCAGATGCACTGGAAGCAGGAAGGAAGAAATATTCATAGAGTATTTCTTTTTATGAGATTTAGAGCACAAGGTCAAGAACAGGGATGGAGCTGGCTGTCTGCATAGGTTTGAATTTCAGCTCTGACCTGAGCTATGCTAAGTTATTTAAGCTCTCTGCTTCTTAGTTTCCTCACCTACATAATATGAATAAAGATGTTCCTATGCCATAGTGAAAATATGTCAAATGCTTAGAAGAGAGCTGGGCACCTAGTGACCGCTGTAGAACTATTTGCTGTTATTGGGAAATATTGATTCGTGTGTGCTACCTAACACTAACTGTGCTTGGAAATGGAAGAGAAAATGGAGAGGGATTCAAATTTCCTTCTCCTAAGATCCCTATTGTACTCAAGGTGGCAAATGCTGCAATAGAAGAGGTCACAGGATGCAGGGGAGGGGGCAGGTGGCGGGAAGCAGGCAGACAGGGACAGTGGAGCTGGGGGGTAGTGCTGGAGAAGCCTCAGTTTCCAGCCTCCTCTTGTGCAGGTCTCTGAGGGATGGAGCCATTAAAGCTAGGGAGAAAAATCCGGATGCACCAGGAAGGGTTTCTACTGGAGAATTTCTGATAAATCACCTAAGGAGATCTTGGAGGGAACGGCCTGACTCTCACGCAAGTCACTTATGTTCTCTTTCTTAATCAAGATGCACTTCCAATAATACCTTATGTATTTGTAATTCTTTTACAATTTCCTAACATAAGTCCCTCTGACCTGTGTGAACCTCAGATTCCCAAAATGTGACTCCACCTCTAATCAAAGAATGAATAGGTTTTTGCAAAGCGAGGGTCTGGGGGGTTCATTGAAGTTGGTAAAGCCACATTAAAGCAAGAGATAACTTTGCTAACCAAAGGGCCAAGGTGAACTAGCCCAGAAACTTGGGCAATGTCCAAAGGATTCCACAGACTCTTCTTCGGTGGGGAAGTTGTAGTTTGCTTCCATTTCTACTGTGTTCTTCAAGAACTGAATTATGCAGATATTTGGGGCCTTGTTTTAATTAACATTCAGTTCGTCTCATCTTGGTTTCTTTCTTTCCATTCTTGGAAGTGGCATGCCAAGAGAGCAAGCTCAGACAGCGTGTGCTTCACTATTTATACGAGTAGGTATTTTGAAGAGCAGCAGGAGACAATGAGGAGGTCTCTCCTTAAAACCCCATTGCTTGTGCCACGTTGTGGTGTGTACCTGCGATCCCAGCAGCTCCAGAGGTGGAGTAAGCAATTTTCCAGAGGCTAAATAATTCTTCAGATGTGCCAAAGCAAAAGAAAAACTCAGTGTAGATGAGAATCCATTACTTTCATTCTTTCTTATCATATTTTTCTTTCAACATGGTCAACTTGGATGCATGCATTTTAATCCATAGAATTACAAATGTTTGAAATTATTTTCTGAAGGTACAACAAAAATAATATGCAAACACTAAAATCTTTGTAGTGGCGTAAACTTTGAATACATCAATTCAGCATGCAGAATTTGAACCTTTTGAAACAAAGTGTTCTGATCACAGAGGTGACCCATTTCACTCCTAGAAGGGAAAAAAAGAAATAAGAAAAGTGAAATAAGCCAAAATCAAAAATCCAAAGGCTGAAGGTTTTCCCTGATATGCAGATGCTAAGTCACAATAAGTGTGTGTGGGGGGGCACTAGGGAATAACAGAGTTACCTTAGAATAGGTAGAGGGGAGTGAAGGGAGGGGAAGGGGTATGGGGTAGGAAGGATAGTAGAGTGAACAGACATGATGACCTCATGTACATGTATGACTGCATGACCCATGTGATCCTGCAACACGTACAATCAGAAAAATGAGAGATGATGCTCCATTTATGTATGATCTATCAAAATGTATAAATGCATTCTACTGTCATGCACAACTAATTAGACAAATAAAATTAATTTAAAAAAATAAAAAATTCAGTATCTTAAAAAAATGTTGTGAAATTAAAAATCAATAATGATTATTATGTTCTGCACTTATAAATCTCAAATTATTCCACTGGAATCACAGAGCACAGCCCTTCTTACAGGAGGGCAGCCTGAGGTAAGCCAGACTCAGGTACCCTCAGAGGCCCTGCAGATCCTCAGTCGGGAGACCAACAGACCGTTGTCCTTTCAAATGAGCTTGAGAAAAATTGGGTTGTTTTCCCAAAATGGAGGGAGTAGATGGGAACTGCTCATTCTCTGGAAAGGAATCATATTAATGAAATGACAAAGACAGCCTTGTTCATTTTAAATACCATAAGGTCCATCAGAATTGGTAATAGGCCACATAACTGTGTCTTTTCTATCTCAGTCAAATCTTTGCTGAGGGGCTGGTCTCTCCATTTTTCCTAATGAGAAAGCAAACGGGAAGGAATTCAGTTTCATGATATTTAAAATTCTTCCCCAGGGCTTGGGGGCTCTATAACAAACAGAAAAATCAATCGCCACATAAATAAGGTTCCTTAAATTGTAAAACAAACAGAAATAACAGATACCAGACAAAATATTGTACTATTAGAAAACGGCATTGATGTTTTACTTAACTGTGTCTTGCAATTAGTTTTCAATGACCGTGGATGTAACTTGGTTAATTACTTTTTAATGACTGTGTTATCAGTTCATAAAACTTCATATAATGTTGTAGTACATCTATGTCAACATACACAGGCAAAAATAGAGTGGAAATAAAGTGTATTTTTGTCTCAGAGTTCTTCCACACATTGTTCTGTTTTGTACATTTTGCATAATAGACATATTGCTAGTAATAGACATATTCCTTTTTGTTTTGGTGATAGATCTATCTGATTGAACTTTCGATTTTAGAGCATCATTACTTTTGTTCATTAAAACATACACCGGAATAAAACTAAATCTTTTATTAGTGGGATATTTGTAAGCGCTGTTTCATGTCAGCAAATCTGAGAGGACTGAACTGGCATAAGAAGCTTCACCCAGATTATTAGTTTTTTAATTATCTGACCACAATCTGAATGGTGAATGTGACTGATAGGAATTAATTGGGGGCACCTGTCTCAAGGTAACTGCCTGACAGCCAGACAGAGAGACATCAATCAATCTAAATGTTCTAAAGAGTGCTAGATAGGTGGTACTACTTCTTCTTTTTATTTATCTATTTATTTATTTATTTTTTGGAGAAGGCAACATATTTGGTCAGAGAAGCAGATCTTTCTTTGCAGCAGCTTCTCCTGACGCATCTGGTTTCAGGTCACAAAGAGATGGGTCGATCAAAGTGTTTTTCAATGTGAGTCAACTGGACAGCTTTGTTGAAGAAATCCATTCAGAACCTGCAGGTGTATCTCTCTGCATTTGAAGTGGGCCTGCGGGATTCAGATGTGATAATGGCCAAGCGGATAAATGAAAGCTGTGGGCATCAGTTTCAAGGAAGTGCTTTGCTGAATATAGAAATCAAATGGAAGAAAACAAACAGCACTTTGTGAATCCCATTCTCCCCGAGCTTGATTGTTCCTTGCTCCTCGACACTTCCTGAAAGACGGCAAAAGGTCAGCTGGTAACCTTCCATTGCCCTCAGCGCCCGGAGATTTGCTTCTATGTTTAGACAAACAAACTCCCTGGTACTATACACACCCAGCTCCAAAGACCTGGTTATCAGCCTCAAAGTGCCTGGTTATTTCTCCAAAGCCGAGTGGTTCTCTGCCACCTTATCCAATAAACAGTTCTGTTCTTTGAACAGTTTTGCTCTTTGTATTTCTGTTTTGTTTTTTTTTTTCTAATGGCTTAGTTCTTCTGATTGAATTGAAAACAGACTGATGAGCTTTGCAATTTCCTTTCCAGACCAATGTTTTTTTTCTCCTTGTCTAATGACAACAGGGCTAGAGTATCTGTACAACCCTGCTACTTCTCCATTCTCGAAGGATCCTCTAGGATCCAAGGATGGGGTTATGTAGTTTCTGCGAGGACAGGGAAGGCACGTGGTCTCAAATTGGCCATTTCATTTAGTAGGGGCACAACAGGGAATTTATTTAAGTTTTCTCGTCTGTTAGTGAACATAGCAATCCTTCTCTCATAGGATCATTCTGGAAATCAAAGAAAATATTGCTGATAAATCTCAGCATTAAAAAAACTGCTCAAAAAAATTTTTATTATTATTTTAAGTTTTCTCAAATCATAACTTTGGTGAATATCAACTTCCTTGTATATACATTGGGAAGAATAAAAATTTCTTGCTTGGATTATTGCAAAGACAAAATTAATGAGCCTTGTACCTAAGAAGTACTTAAGAGGAGAGCTACTTTATGTTATTGTTCTTTGTTGTTATGATTATTCGAGGACTTCCAAACCTCAAGTTTCCCAAGGTGCCACTTTATGTCCTGCGGTTGTCTCTAGAAGGAATCCACTGCTGAATTTAAATAAATAGGGCTGTATTTTCTTTTGTTGTAAAAATAGCAAGTGCCAAGAGATACTCAAATTATCTAACTTTCTTGTATAACACATGCATAGAATTGAAAGAAGTGAGTCGTTTTGAACAAAAATAGTAAGTATATAATGGTCCCTGAGATGCCTGGGAAGGGAGCAACTCCTTCATGGATCTGATTCCCCCAGTGCCAGGCTGTGCACCAGGTCTCGCCTGCCTGCCGATCATGTTTCCCACCCTACAGTGGCAGGCCAGCTCCTGACGCAGTGGCATGTGACTGTCTTCGTATCCAAGCTGAGCACCTCATCTTCTTGCCACAGCAGCACACATCCGGGTACCCAGGCTGAAATGGCCAATAAGCAGATTCCCAGCATCACATTCCAACGAACAGCAGAACAGGAGAGGTGCCAGCTGCTCCTCACTTTCCACATCCTGGTGTGAGGGAGGACAGCAGAGTTGCTTCCATGCCAAGAATCCTGAATTGGGTTCTGACTTCCACAGAAGGGGCGTGTTAGGACGTGGAGGCCTCTGACGGAGGGACCCCTCTTCCTTTGCCACCACTGAGCGGGGTTTAGTACACAAAGGAAAAGAAAGAGTTAAGACAGAAGGAAGTGCTACCGTGGTATTAGAGGGGATGATTGCGTGTCACTAAGGGAAACAGGAAGGCAGGTAGTGACAGGGCTTTTCACTCAGTGAAAGGTGAAGCGCAGCAGAGTTTTCACTAAAGAAATGAACTGGAGCACCCCACTACCCTGAGGGGAAGCAGGGAGCGCAGATGCACACGGGGGTGAAGAAGCAAGCAGGTAAGAACTGGAGGGAGTCTCCTGCCTTTCCCCCTCCGCCTCCCCTGTCTGAGCACAGCCCCGCTTGTCTCAGGCACAGTGACAGGCAGAGAAGCAAAGGGAACACTGTACCCCCAATGCAGGTGGCAGTTACAGACATTTGATTTTGCTCCCGAGACAGGCTCCTCTGAAACCATCTCTGCGGCTCAGCGCCACATCAGCAAAACCAAGTGGAGGAACGCAAAAACCAAGTCTAGACTCGCCCAAATGTAGCTGTGAAAAGTCGCTGAATGCGTGCAAGAAAGATCTTGATGTAAATTCACCTAAACTTCCTGTACAGATGCCATCCATTATTCTTGACATAAATGATGCAACAGAGCTGCCAGTAGGTACTGGATAGAGTATACAGAATGAAATATCTATGCACATATCTGTATGTGTATATATGCATATATACATATATTTACATGCATGCACAGATATCCATACATATATTCACGCAGGTGAATATCCATTCATAGAGACTCATATTCATGCATATATGCATTTCATATATCCATGTAAATATGCATACATGTTACATCTCCATAAGTACACATATTTATGCACACACACACACACACACACATACACACACACACACACATACACAGTTGAGTTATACACCTCCACAAATGAAGTGAAGCAGTGGAATAAAAATCTCTGAACTGAGTTTGGAAGCATGGACTCTGCCCACCTTGTGTGGATTATTCACTGTGTCTCCAGGGCCCCCACCACCTTGATGCCTAGGCCAGTGTCCTTTTTAAGTCTAGAGGGCTTTTATTCTGCATCCCCAGCTCCTGTCTCACCAGATGAGCTCCAGATGTCTTATTTATGACATGCAGAGGACAGCAGGCATGGGGACTTGCACGTGTTGATTTGAAGGAGTCAGGAAGCACTGCCCCGACTCCCTGGCCTCGTTCACATGCCAGACTGTTTCTCCATGCCTGCAGAACTTTTTGTGTGATGCCTTGACACTGTTGTTGTTACCTCTTTGGACATTGGCTAACATTCATTAGAGCTACACTGTAAGGGAGTACTGGCGTTTTGTATAATTGTTTCAGTCTATTTTTATAAATAACCTATTATAATTATCCAAATTGAAGAGAATAGAAACTTAGGCACAGAGAGGGTCATTAAGTTGTTTAAGGTCACACAGCTAGTGTGTGCCAGAGCTGAGATTTGAATTGAGCCTGTACTGTTAGCTAATACCCAGTATTGCCACCATTGTGTATTTGTAGGATTATGATGGATACAAAGGGGTTCCACCCCAAACACACGTACTATCTTCAAATACAAAGTCAAGTTTTGATATCTATTTCCATTCTCTGAGGGTTCATGACAAATATGGGAAGCAGCCGTGTGACCTTGAACCAGATTTAGTCCTGTTTGCTTGTCCTTCCAACTCAGTTTATATAGAGTACTTAGTACCTTGCTTAGTACATTAGTGTTTAGTTATTGCTGCCATTAGAAATGTTGTAGAGGAAAGAATCACATGTTCATATCATAAAGGACTGAGTTTGAATCCTGACTTTGCCATGTCTGTAGTTCACCCATCTCTCAGGTGTTCCTGGTGTATTGTTACCTGTTTAGCAGGGTTTTGTATTTGTGTGTGTGTGTGTGTGTGTGTGTGTGTGTGTGTGCGTGTGTGCATAAATACGTGCATATGTATGTATGTATGCATGCTTATTTGTGTGTGTATAATACATGTAGTCACACACACATGGGTAGGGGAGGAGAGAATATTAATATTGAATAACTTGCAAGTCTACCTTGCTTCACACTTAAAATAGGGAAATCTAGTTTAAATGTGCAAAATGTATAGCTATGGATTTGCTCATCAGATCAAAGTTTATAAAAGGGTAAAATAGAAGAAAATCTAAATATACAATAATAAGGAATTAAATTATTTATAATACATCCATGTTGAACGGAAAGCTATAGAGTCATTAAAATCATGCCTCAAAGGAATATTTATCTGAAAAATCTTTATAGAAGGTTTTTAAGTCAGGAAAGCAGGCTCTAGGAGAGATTGTATATCATAATCCCAAAACAGAAAAAAGTATAAAAAAAAATGTTACTGCTTCTACAAATAAGGATAAGTGATGTTATTTTATAGAGTAAGAAAACACCTCAGTGTTTTAGGGAAGTTCTGCTAATTGTCTTCCTTTGCTCTCTGGTCCCTGAGCTCTGCTCCAGGCAGATCAACTCCTTCACAAACCCACCTGCTCCTTCTGCCTGGCCACTGCACACGGTGTCTCTGCCATCTTTCCAAAGGAGCCTTTTCTGTCTCAGGCCCTTGCGGGTGATGAACCTCTTACTTTCCAACCTGTCCTTTGCATCCCCAGAGCTTCCTGCTTCCATCCTGTGTGTGGAAATGTACCTGAGCGTCCCTTTCAGGAATGCCATGTTCTTTCATGTGTCCCACTCAAAGGTGACTCAGAAAGAGCTCGACACCAGGCGTTGCTCAGTGGATCCTTGGCACTGGCCAGCCTGATTCCATCGCCTGCTCAGGTTCTTGCTGTAAATCTTTCACCAAAGGGGAACATGGAGCGAAGCTGTTGTAAGATACACAGAGCCCCTTGTTGCTGAAGGCCTTGCTGCTCTCAGACAGGGAGATTTATGGACACTTGGTAATGCAGCAATCAGTGCCACCCTGCAACGTATGGGTCATACTCTTTGCTCATTATTTTAACAGTAAAAGAGGAGTAGGTGTGGGTTATGATTGAGCCTGTGAAGGTTTTCTGAATATGCATCATTTTCTTTCCTTTAAAATGAGAACATCAACTGCTAAACCACAATCGGCAGCAGAGATGGAGAAGTAGGCCAAAGTCTCAGCTTAAGAAAGCAGAACAATCAACTGTATCACTTTTGGGATATTATAACCTCTCTGGTTTTAATTCCTCCATTGGTAAAATGCAGATGATGGTACATTTTAAGTTATCATTTTTTTAACCAATTTTTTTTTTTTTTGTACTGGGAATGAACCCAAGGGTGATTTAACACCGAGCTACCTCCCCAGTCCTTTTAATGTTTTATTTTAAGACAGGGTCTCACTACGTTGCTTGGGCCTTAGTTAAGTTGCTGAGGCTGGCCTCTAACTTGCAATCCTCTTTCCTCAGCCTCCCAAGTCTCTGGGATTACAGGTGTGAGGCAGAGCACCCAGCATTGTTACCTATATAAGTACTAAGTGAAATCTAATTTCAAGTGCTTTCTACAATGCTTTATATGGCAAAAGAGTGAATATTCTCTTCTGGGGTGGAGCTAGGAATTAAACCCAGAGCCACTGAGTTGCACCCACGGTCCAGATCCTAAGAATCTTGGCAGAAGGACCTTACCCTCAATTATATGGTTGTGAGCTGAATGCAATCCCACATGTCCTTATAAGAGAGAAGCAGAGGAATTAGGACACAGATATGCAGAGAAGAAGACAGACAGACCAAAGAGTGGGTGATATGAAGATAGAGATAGAGATTCCAGTGATAGGTCCACAGCCCCAGCAATTGCTGCACCACCAAGAGCTTAAAGAAGCCAACAAGACTATCCCTGCTGCAGCCTGTGGTGTGAACACGCCTGCTGTCAACTTGATGGGAACTCAGAAAAACCGACTTCAGATATCTGGTCTTCAGAACCAGGAGATGGGGCATTTCTATTCTTTTAAGCCACCAAACCTGGTAATGTGTTATGGTTGCCGTGGGAATCCAATACAGCTGTTCCATCTCTGCTGTCATAAGTTCCTAATAATGTGGAAGTGGCTTTGCAGTTGGGTAACAGATAGAGGATGGAAGAACTTGGGTCAGTGTGATAGAAAAGTCTAGCTTTCCTTGAACAGACTCTTGGTAGATACAGAGATTGGAAGGAGAGTCTCCCAGGACCCCGGAGGAGCTGAGCAGCCTGTTTGGGGCGTCTTCTTAGGTTTAGGAAGTACCTAGACTGTCATACAAGGGAAATGGGTGGAAACCTGGATGTTCGAAGCTCTGCTGGGAGAGTTCAGGAGCAAACAAGTTACTGCAAACTGTAGGAAAGAGATCCTTGTATTTTGGCAGAAAATTTGGTTGAAAATTCTCACAGTTGTGTCAAATTAAATTAAAACTTTAGTTCTGCCATATGACCAGGTTGGGTAGCAGGCTCCGTTATCCGGGCTTGGGTGCCTACGCTGCAGTGTCATACCAGGACAAAATCAGCTAATGGCACATTTCTCAGAACACACCCCGTCGTTAAGAGATACGTGACCGGGAATCATTTGGGATGATATTGTGTGCGCTCAGCAAATACTTGTTGATTGGAATGGAAGTCCCCCAGAATGTGCAAACCAGTGTCAGGACCTTGTCCAAATAGCCTCAACAGCCACGTTTCTGAAAGGTCACCCTCTTTCTCCCTCCGTCTCTCCCAAATACTCAGTTCACGTAAACACTGCTGCACACACAAGTTTAAACATGCAACTTGATTAATGGCTATTCTGCTGCAAAGAACCCCATTCAAAACCACATATTTACATGGTCAACACACAGATTCAACAGGAGAGTCCCCAAAGCCACATTATGAACTTGTGAGGCCCAGAGCCCTGGATGGGCTGGACGTGGGGAAAGGAGAGCCCCCAGCCCCCTGAACACATCTCAGCTGATTCACGGCAGGAAGAAATTCTTTGTTCTTGGTGAGGCTCCCCTCAGACTCCTGGTAAACCTTGCCTGGTTCCAGAATGTTCACTCCGGCGCCAGCTTCCACCCAGGGGAGGAGAAAGCCCTGTCAAAACCCACATGGAATCTTTTTCTTGTTTTTAATCAACACGGCCCAAATACCTCATCTCTCAGAGGAGCTGGCTTCTTTGTTCTCACAGTTAGGAAGTGAGGGGAGGGCGAGAGCAATCTGCTCTCAGCCAGAAGCAAACGCAGTTTTGCGAGATAGCCAGGAAAGTCACTCTCCGCACCTGTGACATGCTTTCTCTGGGGACACTTTCACCCTAGGCCTTACCATCCTCTGGCCCCAGGCCAAGCTCCTGAAAGAGCCTAAATGGGTAACTGAAAAAAAGCAAGCAGCGAAACTGACGGAAATCCAGGAGGACTTGATTTATAAAGCCCAATTAGGCAGCCTAAATATTGCATCCAAACGGTGAGTTGACTGAGCCAAGACCGGGTTAGAACAGTGCAGCTGGGCAGCCATGCATCCCAGAACAATAGGAAGAGCCAACACGCATGTGAAGAAGGAGATCAGTCGGCTGTGTCCAGAAGGCTGAACTCTTGGTAACACGTCGCTTGTTTCTCTTTTGCTAAGATTGTATTTTGGGTGCTTATGTCCAGTTAAAATACGGAGGTGATGTATTGTTAGGGAGGCTGCAGGGGTGGAAAAAGGAGTGGCGGTCCCTTTCCTGTTCATCCTACAATGCCACAGTTGATACCCTGTGACAAATACAGGTTAACAAGAGAAAAGCAGAGCAAATTTATTCAACCATGGTTTTACATGACATAGGAACCTGGACACACAAAGATCAGAGTGAGTTCTCCATTTTTGTTGATGAAGCAGAAACAGCGAGGTAGAAGAATAATTGGACAGGAAGGGTGTGGTCTCATGTCACTAGACTCGGGGGGACCCTGCAAACCTGCCTGTCATCTTGACCCCTTCATGTGGCAGTGTTCCCTCCTGAGTGTGGGGTGTCATCTTGACCCCTTCATGTGGCAGTGTTCCCTCCTGAGTGTGGGGCAGGGCCCTTTCTGGAAGGAAGGTTTATGTTCTGCAATTGGATAAAGTAGGTCAAAGAATTTCTTTAAGGTCTACTCTTACGCCGAAAGTACAGGGAAAATTAGAGTGATTTTCGATTTCATGGCTGGCCGTGGGGAAAACCATCATTGGTTTGTATGACCTGCCTTAGGGAAGAGTACTTCTAGTTTCTCTGGTGAAGAAGAGGGGTGAGGGGCAGGAGGATAGAAGGTCAGAGAGAAACTCTGCCTCAGGTACTGCTTCGGAGGTCTCCACCTCAGAGTCTGGGTGTCAGACCCCCATCAAGGCTGTGCTACCACATTCTTTGGAAGTACTGTGTTCCAGGGACTCTGTTATTGTATTTTAATCTCTAACATCCCTGTAGCACGAAGTCAGATGGACGATCAAGGCAGATTGAAAGACTTGCTTCAAGTCACACGGTTCATCATCATTGGAGTCAAGGTATGAATTCAGGCCCGCCATCTTTTTATAAGATCATGTCGCTCTTTGGTCAAACTCTCCAAACTCTCCCCTTCACCAAAATTAACATTTTTTTCCTTGAATATCATATCCATCATAAAGGGATTGATTATCAGCTCTCTTCAAATGGAGAAGAGGTCAAATGATAAAGCAATTAAATGAGCTCTCAGGCAATATCGTAAGAGATTGTGCCAGCCCCTAGGATCCCTGGGGATGCTCTCCGCTGCCTCACAAAGGTTACAGTCCTATGCTCCACAGGTCCATCGAAAACTAACTTGTGTGCACTTCAGGTACTCCTCCAACTCACTGGGAATCTGCTCTGTGCTTGGTTCTTTGCTAGGACATGGTGATAGCAGCAAAAGGAATAAATGAATTTAAACAATCCTGCCTTCAAGGAGCTTCAAGTCAAGAGGGAGAGCGTAGGAACTCTTGAAATAGAAAGTACAACAGAAAAACAAGTGGAGGACATCCCCTCATTCTGACCTGCCTTTCTCCTGCCTTGGGCACATCCACAGATCAAACCCAAGCTGTTTGTCATTGGCCCATCTTCTGGAGTTTGACCAGCTCAATTCACTTTATCTGCACTAGGAGCAGATGAGCTCTTGACACGGCCTCTCAGCTGAAGGAAGTAGATGAGTCAGTTCTTTATGGTTCGGGTTAAGGTGAAAACATACGTCACAGAATGAACGTGTGCAGGGCTTGATGGATACGGGATGCAGACAACCAAAGGCATTCAGGACTCCAGGGGTTTCAGAAGCGGGGCCAGGAGAAGGGCCACCACTCACTCACTCATTCACGCATTCATCCATAACACAGGTGACAGAGAGCCGGAATCCTGTAGCGCAGGGGCAATCACTGTTCCCTACCACGCCTGCCACCTGAATGGGCCCCTATCCTTGATCCTGAAGTGCCCACCGCCTTCCACTTCCTGTAGAGCTCCTGGTCTTTGCAAAATAAGAGGAATGAGAGGAAAGAGGCAGGAGAAGCAAAGGATGGAGAAAAAGAGCAAGAGTGTTTATAGGCAATTTTGGGGCAGGGAGTTGAGAACAAAATGGAACTCAAGATAAGAGATCAGGGCAAAGAGCATCTTAAAACGTGCTAATGTGAATTTTTGAATGAACAACAGATTTCTTCTCTGAGAATGCACGATTACAGATACGCTACGCTGTGTCCTCGGTCTGGCTCCCCAGCTGGGTTAATTGGACCAAGATCCTATGCACGGATCCTACCGCATGGATGCAAACTTGCTTTCAGATTACGAGAGCTCGGCCCCTGCTATGCATGAGTGCAGTGCTAGGCACCAAGGGCAAAGCCCGGATCAAGGCTGACAGTGAATTTAAATTCCAATGGAAAGGCAAGGATGCAGAAATATCCTAAGAGTAGGGGGACAATTTGTGGGGACACCTGGTGCTCTTTTCACAGTACTGTTTATTCCTCAAAGCAACCTTGTGCGGTGGGTATTACCAGTCTGATGGTGAGAGAAGTGGCCGTAGAGTCTAGGTTCTGCTGAAAAGAGAGCTTAGAACTACCACTGAGAGACACCAAGGAGAGCTTAGAGCTCACCCTTGGAAGACGCCAAGGAGAGCTTAGAACTTACCTTGGAAGACGCCAAGGAGAGCTTAGAGCTTACCCTTGGAAGACGCCAAGGAGAGCTTAGAGCTCACCCTTGGAAGACGCCAAGGAGAGCTTAGAGCTTACCCTTGGAAGATGCCAAGGAGAGCTTAGAGCTTACCCTTGGAAGACGCCAACCACTGTGGGGCTGAAGAAGCACTAAGCAAAATGCTCAGGATGTGGGACAAGGTAATGAAGGTCAGGGTCATATTCCAAAAGACCAAAGAATATAAACCGACAATATCAAATAATAGGGAAAATCATATGAAAATATAGGCTCAGGAATCTGTTAATTTTGGCAATAGAAATACTGAGTTATTGCAAAGCTAACTACTAAAATGGATGGAAACTTTTGAATAACGAAACATGGAGAGGTGTGGGGAGGGAGAATCCAGCTGGGTTGCAGATGTTCCCAATGGCTCCTGGCGCACAGCTCCCAGGACCATGAGCTTCAAGCTGCTCTGGGGCAGGTCTTGCTCTCGGGATCACAATGCGGGTGGCATCCTCCAGAGCTGCCCACTGGAGCATCCTGGGACTGTGTCGCAGAAAGAGCATGGTCTTACATCCTGGAAACTTTAATTATTTGGGCCTTGATAAGTACAAAATTGAGACTGGATCCTGTGAATTGTATTATGATCACTAGGAACACGAATCCACATTTGAATTTACAAACTCTTTTCACAAACACAACCACACTTTCCATTAGTAAGCTGCACCTTGAAGTGTCGTCGTATTCATCTTCTTCTCATTTTATGTTTCCTTTCAACCTGAGGATCAGCAAGTTTCACTAACCTGTCTATGATCAGACAACCAGTGACTACAAATAGCTAAAATAAAAAATCTATGACATCCATGCCAGGTGTGCACACTCCTGTAATCCCAGCAGCTTGGGAGGCTGAAGCAGGAGGATCACAAGTTCAAAGCCAGCCTCCGCAACTTAGTGAGACCATGTCTCTAGATAAAATATAAAACTAGGCTGGGGATGTGGCTCAGCAGTTAAGTGCTCCTGAGTTCAATCCCTGGTACAAAAAAAAAAAAAAAAAAAAAAAATCCTAACATCAGACTCTGTGGGGAAGGTAAGGATAGTCAGAAAAAAGATGGAGGATTGGTAGCACATTTACATATTCTTCCCAGGATCTGTTCCCAGGTATCCTCTAAGGACATTCCTTTCTCAATCCAGAGAGACTTTATCTGCTCTTTACGCATGGATGCTGTTGTTCTTGTGGCTGTTACTGCTACCTCAATTTGCTAAGTATGTTTACAACTATAATTTTGGTGTCCCAACTAGAGAACATAATAATCGCACAAAAAAACAATTACGCTAAGGCTAGTGTAACAGGCTCAGTAAAACTATCAAAGCAAATTAAGTGACAAAAAATACATTAAAGTGTACTTGTCTTTGACAAGTCCCGATTTCCTGATGAGATCTCGGGATAGAGATAATGAAATTAGCCAGCAGGCTGAAGTCAAGACCAGGTACTCACTAAGGTGGGCTGTCTTGCTCAGTGGAAGGGGTTAAATGATAAAGCACTTAAAGAGCAAATGTGTTTACCCTATCCCACATGGGTCTGAATTGCCATAGTTCTTCAACATTGTGAATTCTGCAGCAAATGCTTTATCCTCTGTGTGGCTGTGTGTCTCAGACATGGACAAAGATAATGCCTACCTCACAGGGAGGACCAGCTGGATAGGTATGTGAAGTACCCCACGCAGCAGGACAAGTGGTTTTCTGAGAATTAAGGGTAGTCATTTTTATTAAAACCAGGAGTTCGATTACGAGACCAATAACATTTCAAAATTAAACCTATTTTAATTCTACATACAAATATAAACATTGTACACATTAGAGGGATGTCATGTGATGCTTTGATATCTACATACATTGCCTAATGTTTAAATCAGCTTAAACACATCTGTCTCCTCAAACATTTACCATTTCTTTATGACAAAAACTTTCAAAAAACAATTTCTTCTAGTTTTTTCTTTCTTACATTATTATCATCATCATCATTATTATCATTATTATTGTTCTGAGCTGGGCTTGAACTCAGAACCTTGCTCACTTTAGGCACATGCTCCACCACTGAGCTATATCCCTAGCTGCTTTTAGCTTCTTGAAATGTTCTGCCAATTATTGCTATCTGTGGTCACGGTACAGCAGCACACAAGAACTTCTTGCTCCCGTCTGACTATAACTTAGTCCATCGATCAACCCTTCCCCATCCGGACATCATTAAACCACACATTCATCTATACTATTTCAAGTGATGCTTAACTTAAAACGTTTCCATCTTGATGTTGATTACGACAGGGCCGTGTTTCCCATGTGACCACATATAATGCTTTTGTGCCATGATTCTTGTAAAGAGTATGAGGCGGCTTGTTTAAATTCATACTATTGATTATGTATGCGGAGACAAAGTTTATTAAAACTAGGTGATTGACTTGATTATCTCAATTTGCGTTTAGGGACTTGCGGTCGATAAATTAGGTCGGCAGCTTCTTCTTTCCCATTGTGAGTTTTCCGGGCTTTGATCAATAATTCGGAAGCCACTTTGTGTTGACTCACAGAAGCTCCACTGGATAACACAGATCTTAATAAAACATTACTTGCTTTTCAAGCTGTGATTTTTTATTTGAGAATGAACGAACATAGCTGCCCTCTTATTTGCTAAATATAATCTCATCATGCCATATGTTATGGTTATTGAAAGTTACAGGTTCAAGTGGGAATGATCTGAGCTTAAATCCTGATACTGCTATTTCTCCTGTGTCCTGAGACAAGCCACAGCCTCTGCAAACTTGAGACAATTCATGGATTCAATGGACAGTAATAATACCTAACTCATAACTTTGGAGGATTAAATTAAATCATATTGGACTCAGGAGGAAGAGAGAAGGCTGGGCAGATAGGGAAACAGGACCCTGGGTGACTTTTTGGGCAACAAAGTACGAATGGCAGCTGCAGATCTTTTACTGAGAAACTTGCAGAAAGGCTGTTTTTAAATCAGGACATACCTGAGCGGGAGTCCACAGCCTCTCCAAAGAAGAAGTGCCTGATCAATACTCTGATTGGACTAAAGGCAGCATGAATATCTCATGGACACCAAGTGTCTTGCCCCGGATTGAGCAGGGAACTGCCTTCCTTAAATCTATGGGTCTATATAAACCCCTAGACAATAGCCACCCCTGGCCACCCTCTCTTGGGAACCCTCTCTCTTCAGGAGCTTTGCTTTCTTTCTTTCTATCGCTCTAATAAACCCTGTTCCTTTGCTGTCCCCGTTATGTCCATGGATTTCAAAGAACCCACCTGATGTCCACATTCCATGTGACAATATTCTCATTAAAAGCAGAAACAAACCACAGGGCTTGGGGGGTATAGCTCAATGGGGTTCAATCCCAGGACATACCTCCAAAAAAAAAAAAAATCCATGGTATCAGGCATATAAAAATGTTTCAATATTTACTTTCATTGTAGTTATGATTTTTTTATTGTTCCTTGATTTTTTTAAATCCTTAACAAATGCCTTTAGAAACATACTGAAAAACAGCATCCCTGTCAAGATTTTTTTTAAAAATTCTAGATGATAAATTTCTACATTTGAGGATGCATCAGTGTAAACAAAGCTGAAACAGTTGTTCTGTTTCTTCTTTTTAGGAAAAAAAAAATTCATAAAAACCGTCATTTCTAAAAGTGAGGCCTTAAATTCAGACAAAAATAATAACATTCTTTAAAACAGATTATTGAAGTAAAATAGTTTTCGTCAATTGCAAAGACATTAATAAAGCCATGAAAAAGAAAAATGTGAATTAATTCTATGCAAACTACGAACCCCCCCCCCCCCAGATAGTAAATAAAAGCTGAGCATTGCTAAGAAAAGACCATAAAGACATGTAAGGTTGCTGATAGAACTCAAGTTGGCAGCTCTTGGGGTCTCAGATGCTTCTTGTCTGCTTGGCAGAGAGGAGAATGTTGTGAGGCAAGAATGCACGGGAATTATGAAATCAGAGTTTTTCACATAAATGTAAGGAATTTGCTGAAGGCAAATCAGAAGAGCATGCATTCCCATTATGCAAGTCCTCTAGCAGCCCAGTGCCAGCAAATAAGAGCCAGCAAAGGCACAGGGCTCCACTACCCTGGTACAAGGTCACTGTGCTGAAAGAGATTCAGGGTTCCAGTGGGCATGCCCAGCGACCCTGAGAGCGAAGAGAGTCAACAGAGCTACCACCCAGTAAACAACTTGATGGATTGAGGACAGACTGGCAAGCGACTGTGAAGACCTATTCCGGAAAGAGAGGCAAGGCCACCAGGGTGGCACAATGAGCAGTTGTGTCTCTTTAGTTCAATCAACACCTGGTTCATTTCTTAATTTTTAATGTAGTATATCCCCACAGTGAAAAATTGGAAAATGCAAAAAAAATTTTTTTAACTGATTGAAAAGAAGGTAGTTTGCCATGTGTCCCCTGACAACAGTTTCTGACCCTGTGCTCTCCAGTGACTTGGCTTCAGTTGACTCAGACGTGGTCATTACGTGGCCTTCATGGCACTGGGTTGGGATCAATGGATAACACAAAGGCCCCACGCACAGCCTGGCACATAATAACCGAGTGCCAAAACTGGAATATTTAATAATGCAATGTTATATTTATAAATGTATATGGACATATAGTGCTTTTTTTATTTTTATACAGATAACGATGGATTTTAGAACTCATTTCTTGGGTATACACTTTTTTTAAAGTCTTTAAATTTTACTGTAATTAGTTGTATATGACAGAATGCATTTATACATTTTGATGGATCACACATAAATAGAGTGTAATCTCATTTTTCTGATTATACATATTGCAGGATCACATACTCTTTTATATTTTGCTTTTTCTATTTACACTATAAGCATCAATAAAACCTCTTCATAAATATCACATTGCATTAACTACATGATATCCCATCAAAAGAATTTACCAACCTTCTTTAATTCTCATCTATTGCTAGACATGTAGGTTGTTTCTTCTCACTTTCTCATAAGTAAGGCCATACAAAAGACTGTCCATTAAATTTCCAAGAATGGCTCTTCTAGCACCCTGAACCTGATCCTGCCTGTCACCTCTGCCCTCTCCATCTCCAACCATTCCACTTTAGCCACACAGCATGGCCACCTCACTGAGGGTGGTGCTCAGTAAACTTAGTTGTAAGTCCTACTTGTGAATGTCATTCAACTGTACTTGACCTTGAGTCTGTCTAGTGACTACTCCTCCAATCACACCCCACCTTCCAGGGGTTGACCCCCCAGAAGTCCATTCAAACTGTTAACCCATCAAATGGATTAATCCACCAACAAGATCACAGCTCTCATGATCTAATGATTTCACCTCTGAACATGGCTACGTTGGATATTGTGTTTCTGACATAGACATTGAATGATCTCCAGGGTGCTCCTAAGCCTAACAGTTTACCATTTTATGCCTTGAAATTTTTCTATAATGGAACAGGTATAATAAAAAGGTCTTTAGCTTTCATATTACCAAGTTCAGTACGGCCCCTAATTTATGTGACTAGATGCCAATACCTTGACTCAGTGGCTTCCTGGGTATCACTCAGCCTGTTTCTCTCACTGATATGCCGTGTCAACTCACTGGGACCCTTGGAAACTTGTCACATGGACACTTCAGGGTAACAGTCATCCATGTACCCTTCATGCTGAGTCCCAGCCTGCACCTGGGGTTGGGGGGACACCTGGCACCTACTTAAGCATCTCTGGTGAAGCGGCTCTCCTCCTTCAGCTCACCAAGCTCTAGGCTCACAGGTCTTCTTGTGTCTTTTGTTGGGCCAACTCCTTTCTTTTCTCTGGGCATTTATACTTCTCTTGGCTCCATCTGGTCTGTCCATCTTTCACAACTCTTATTCTTTCTTTGGTGTCAATTCAAAAGTCACATCTTCGGAGAGCCCTTCCTTCTTTGCCCACAGATACAGGACAGACCTCTCCCCTCCTCCCTAGGTCACTCAGTCCCTTATTGGCTCTGTCACCTCCTAATAATGATCACAGTCTGAATTTATTCATTCATGTTTGCCTCAGTTTGTCATATTCATGACCAAAATACCTTACAAGAATAACTTACAGGAGGAAGAGTTTACGAGTTTACCTGGGGACCCTGGTTTTAGGAATTCAGTCCATGGTGGGCTGACTCCATTGCTCTGGGCGAGGTGAGGCAGAATATCATGGCAGAAGGGCTTGGAGAGGAAAGATGCTTAACTCAGAGCAGCTGGGACACAGAGATAAAGAGCAAGGAACCAGGGACAAGATATAGTCCCCAAGGTCACGCCCCTAGTGAACTACTCCTCCAATCACATCCCACCTTCTGGTGATTACCACCCAGAAGTCCATTCAAACTATTAACCCATCAAATGGATTAACCCACCAACAAGATTACAACTCTCATAATCTAATGATTTCACCTCTGAACATGGCTACGTTGGATATTGTGTTTCTGACACCTGAACTTTGTGGAGGCACCTCATATCCAAACAATGACAGTATTTTTTCTTTATTCTTTTTTGTCTGTCCCATGATAATGTAAGCTCCATAAGGGCAGAGCCTACAGGTGTCTTTTATTTTTTATTTATTTTCCCAGCTTTCTATCTTTTATTTATTTTTCTATGACATATCCATGAATTCAATGCATTTATTTATTTTTAATGCACACTAATTGTACACATCCATGGATTCACTGTGGCAATTACATACGTGCGTATATTGTGACTTGACCTGCACTTGCTTTTCTGTCATTACGTCACCAACCCTAACTATGCTATGTGCTTGGTACATTGTTTTGCACCCAATAATTTTTTTTTTTTTAACTAAATGAAGAAATAGGATGTGGCCAGATAATACAGACTTTTTTTAAAACAAATTAATAAAAAAAGGAAGCAAGCAAACAAAAACACCCTGGCAAAGCCTTGCTCAAACCTAAATAAAACAAGAAATGCCAGGAGTCTTTTCATATTCATGAAGTGCTAGCTGTCCTCCTCCATGAAGCCTGTACGTGGCCTTCCTGCAGATGACCAGAACACCTAGTAAATCAGCCTTCAACCTGGCAGAGGAAGAAGAGAGAGAAAGGACTTCAACAGATATGGAGTGGAGATGATCAGAGCAATCTTCAGAGGACTGAGGTGATTTATAGGCACAGCCTTCCTGCAGATGACTCACCTGCCATCGAATTTCAAGTAGGGCTGTTAGAATATTCCTGCGGTTTGGAATTCACTGTCAGTACTGATTTCCATTAGAAACATGGCTTTGAAAAACACAGGCACCTTCCACATTAATGAGCCAGGTGACGGTAGCCGGAGGTAGCCTTCTTGTTCAGAGGCCCTGCTTTTCTTGCATGAAGCTCTGTGTTTTGTGTTTCTCTGAGGTCTCTTTTTCCATGACTCCAAAACTATGAAATTCGGCTTGTCTCTTTCCAAAGCATTCCTCTCTGCAGCTTGCAAAAATGCTGCATTGGCTTTGATTTGGCTCATTCCATTATGAATAGTGACTTAAAAGGTACAAAAGTCAATAACGAACAGCAGCCATTGTGGAACGGCCGCGTACTCTCCACCTCATTAGAACCTGACCACAGAGACTACATCAGACTTCGGGTTTCAGGCGTTACTATCGGACAAGCAAGGGCTTTTGTTCTGAGATCCAAAAATTTCATTCACGCTGCAAATGACTTTGCTTCCAGCCACTGTGCAAAAGTCTGTGTGTGTTTACCAAGGATTTTTGGATGGTTCCTGCTATCTGTGTACGAGCCAGAATCTTTGAAGAGAGCATTGTTCTTGTGCAGTGAATTGCAGTTCAGGACAGAGAGTATATTCCTCTCAAAAGGCCCCTTTAGAACTAAGCCTTCGGCATAGGGTTTCTTCAACTGGGTATCTGCTGTCCTGTGTGTGTGTGTGTGTGTGTGTGTGTGTGTGTGTGTTTCTTCAGTCTGAATATTGCCTCTTAGCCCCAGGGGGAACCTGAACTATTAGGGATATGTGACAAAAGCCCATTGTGGTTTCAAAGCTTCCATACAATCCCAAATAAAATGTTCTCCCTATTGTTTCATCCAAACAGCCTCAATCTGGGTACAATTAAAAACAAGAGGCTATTACTGTGTTCCCAAAGCAACCCTATTCACCCCCTTTGTTAGCACATGTTATTTTCATTTTAAATGGGAAAGCTCAGAGAGCGTTTTCCCCTGGACCCCCTGGAAGGGGTTGCTTCGGCTCCCTGGCCCATAGGTTCTACCAGTTGCTACCAGTAAGGGATCATTTGGTGATGTCTCCAGAACTGGAAACCCTCTCCCACCCTGAATCCTGCTTTTCAATGTCCTATTGCAAGGCCTGCCAAGAGCAAAGTCCCAAGTCTAGAGAGCCAGGGTTTCCTTTGCAACTGCAAGAGAGAAGCCCATCACTGAATATGGGCTTTAGAGGGAAGAAGAAGAGCGAGATTTGGAGAGGGAGAGTCTCTCTCTGACTCGGAGGGCATATTAGGAGTGTCTTTCTTCTTGAATTTTTATTGTTTCTTAAGTCATGGACTCAGAGCCTGTCAGAGACCCCTTGGTTCATGACGGCAGGTGGCTCCAGGTCAAAGCTGTAAACCAAGTCACTTAAGCTCAGTGTCTCCAGGGATCATTTCAAACCTGTGAGAACAATGGTGAACTCCCTATCCAGAGAGGACCAGGATGAGGATTGAGCTGGAATTGAACCCCAGAAAGGAGTCTGGCTTCTCACACGGAAGTCAGAGCAGTTTTGAGGTAAAACTTGGAACTGACTCACCAAGCCTGGGGCAGAGGCAGGCTCCTGGGCATGGGAGAAGGCTCGGTGCCCCTACGTGGAGGGGAGAGGAGGGCATGACGGCAGGAAACGGGGCGCCCTGGCGGCCACTCACGGGCACTCATGGGTGGAGGGGTCAGGGAGGGAGAACGTAGAGCACCCGTTTAAGAAAAATCAAAATACAGAGCAAATGGATCCGGATCCCTCAGAGAAAAAGTGCTGTATTCTCTTTCTCCAAACACGTAGCCAGGAAGACTGGAATAGTTCCATTGATTTTTAGTGTTTTATATTTCGAAGGCTGTGACCATCATTAAAAAAATGATTAATGGAAAGTTGGGCACATATTAGAAAAAGAAAAAAGAAAGAAAAGAAAGAAGGAAAGAAAAAGAAAGGAAGAAAGAAAGAAAACAAAAAAAGAAAGAGCAAAAACAGAAAGAGAGAGAGAAAGAGAGAGAGAAAGAAAAGCAGTGTAATTACCACCAACCAGAGAAGCAGGTTCGGCTTGGCCCTGCCCCTAACCGTCTGTTAGATCCGGATTGTCAGCTGCGGTGAGACCTTTGTAACTTGCTCAGCGAGAGCACTGACTGAGGAGGCCTGCGCTGTGCCTAGCCAGCTGGGAGTCCGCACAGCCTGAGACCCTCTGGGCCTCACGGTCCTGAGAAACTGTAGCCCCCTGGGTTGGGGTCTGGCCCACATGCTCCACCCCGGTGTGATCCTGGCTTGACAAGCCACTTCAGCTCCCTGAGCCGTTTCCCTGTCTGGGGTGAGGTAGGAAGACAGGCTTTGTGAGAATGGGTGTGGCCAAGGTAGAGGAAAGCGCACCTTTGGTCCAGGCAGGGAATATCAGCTAAGGAAGGACTGAGGGACTTCTGAGTTTCTTTGACCCTAGAATTTTCTCATGCCCTGAATCCTTGTTACTGAATTTAACTTTTATATATAAAATACTAATTTAAAAAATATATATATTAATATATCAATATAATATATAAACATATGAATATTTTTATATAATATATATTATAAATAACCAGCTAGACCAGTAGAATAGAGGGAAGGGAAGGTGGGGAGGGAAGAGAGGAGGAGGAGAGGAAACACTGGGGACTGAAGTGGAGCAAGTTATATTCCATGAGACAAAGAACTCACTTGACTCCACGCTCTGTGCTACGCAGCCACTGTGTCAACCATGCTGTCCAAGATTCATCTTTCTACGCTATTTCCGTCTCCCTCAAGGTGATGAGATGGATCTGATCTGTTAGTTATATCTTCTGCCTTTCACATTGTGGCCAAAGCAGCTCTCAGGTTTCTGTCCCCCAGAGCCAAAGTCCACAAGAAAAGGAGCCATTGTCTTTTATATAGGAACCCTTAGATTTCACAGACTTCTTAAGTCTCAGGGGTCAGTGGTGAGTCACATGCCCATTCCTGAACCCATGACTGGTGAGGGGCACACCTCACTCCCTGCTTCTCAACCTTACTTTTATTTGCTTTCTTTGGTGTAACTAGCCCAGAACTGATTTTTTGGGAGCGCCCACTAGAGTTGGGTCTCTGGCCTAGAATTCCAGAAATAGAAATGGGTGGAGATTATTTGGGAAGTTGGGAACTTTCCTGTTTTGAAACTTTTGTGGTTATTTCTGGTGGGTGTCCCACTGTTTGCTGAAGGTCATGGCCTTGGGTGGCGGTCATGGCCTTGTGTTAACATGCAGATGGATTATAATGAACTTAGAGGTTGTGTGGTGTCTTGGCAGGCATCTTAGACCAGAATGGTTTCAGCCAGTCACCTGAAAAGGAGATTCTAGGCTATGGGCATCTTGTCCTCAAACATAAGAAAAATTAGGGTCGGGTAGAAATTAAGCTGAGTGTCAATAAGATGACAGGATTCTTCTAAAAAATTTTTGCAATGATCCAAGATGGCGAACTAGAGGGTGACTGCATCTCCAGTTGCTCCAGAAACCAGGATTCAAGAAAGGGAGGCATTGAGAGACTTGGACTAAAATAGAGCCATGGCGTGAGTCTCCCCCACTGGTGAAGCTCAGCCTGGGTGGCAGGCACGGATAGGGGCGGCTTATCAGAGCAGGGCATGGCAGCTAGAGTCTTCCCCAGGTAGCCCTGCTCACTCCGGCGGTGGGCTCCTCCCACACGGCCAGCTTCTCAGAGCCAGCCCCCCAGTGAGAGCCTTTCCACACAGAGCCAGCTCCAAGCCCTGGAACCGGTAGCGGGCTAGGGGCAGCTTTCTTCGGAAGCACTGCATTATCAAGTTCCTCCAAGACTTCAGGCTACTGAAAGCTGGGAGGTGATACACTGGAAATCTACAGGGACACTATAAGCCAATAGAGGAAATCTGCAATATCTCAGAGTCCCATTGACATCTGACCAATATGAGAAAACAAGGGAAGAAAATATCGCAACAAACCTAGATACTATAGCAATAAAACCCAATGACAGCACAGCAGAAGAAATGTCAGAAAGGGAGTTCAGAATGTACATTATTAAAACAATCAGGGAAGCAAACGAGGAGATGAAAGAGCAAATGCAGTCATTGAAGGAGGAGATGAAAGAGCAAATGCAGGCATTAAATGATCGCACCAATCAACAGTTAAAAGACCAAATCCGGGAAGCAAGAGATCGTTTCAATAAAGAGTTAGAGATACTGAAAAAAAAAAAAAAAAAAAAAAAAAACAGAAATCCTTGAAATGAAGGAAACAATAAACCAAGTTTAAAACTCCATAGAAAGCATAACCAATAGGATAGAACACCTGCAAGACAGAACCTCAGACCCTGAATACAAAATATTTAATCTTGAAAACAAAGTTGAACAAACAGATAAGATGGTACGAAATCATGAACAGAATCTACAAGAATTATGGGATATCATGAAAAGGCCTAATTTAAGAATTACTGGGATTGAGGAAGGCTTAGAGAAACAAACCAAAGGAATGAACAATCTATTCAATGAAATAATATCAGAAAATTTCCCAAATCTGAAGAATGAAATGGAAAACCAAGTACAAGAGGCTTATAGGACTCCAAATATACAAAATTACAACAGACCCACACCAAGGCACATTATTATGAAAATACCTAACATACAAAATAAAGACAGAATTTTAAAGGCTGTGAGAGAAAAGAATCAAATTACATTCAGGGGGAAACCAATAAAAATATCAGCAGATTTTTCAATCCAGACCCTAAAAGCTAGAAGGGCCTGGAACAACATTTACCAAGCCCTGAAAGAAAACCAAGAATCTTGTACCCAGCAAAACTTACTTTCAGATTTGACGACGAAATAAGATCCTTCCATGATAAACAAAAGCTAAAGGAATTTACAAAAAGAAAGTCGGCATTACAGAACATTCTCACCAAAATATTCCATGAGGAAGAGATGAAAAACAATGATGCAAATCAGCAACGGGAGGAACTAGCCTAAAGGAAAACCAAATAAAGGAGAAACCAAATCATGTCAAAAAACAAAAATGAGTCAAATGACCGGGAATACAAATCATATCACAATAATAACCCTGAATATTAATGGCCTGAATTCATCAATCAAAAGACATAGACTGGCAGATTGGATTAAAAAGAAAAATCCAACAATATGCTGCCTGCAAGAGACTCATCTCATAGAAAGAGATACCCATAGACTAAAGGTGAAAGGATGGGAAAAAACATACCATGCACACGGACACAGCAAAAAAGCTGGAGTATCCATCCTCATTTCAGATAATGTGGACTTCAAGCCAAAACTAGTCAGAAGGGATAAAGAAGGACGCTACATACTGCTTAAGGGAAGCATAAATCAGCAAGACATAACAATCATAAATATCTATGCCCCGAACATTGGCTCATCCATGTACATCAAACAAATCCTTCTCAATTCCAGAAATCAAATAGATCACAACACAATAATACTAGGCGATTTTAACACACCTCTCTCACCACTGGATAGATCTTCCAAACAAAAATTGAATAAAGAAACAATAGATCTCAATAACACAATCAACAATTTAGACTTAACCGACATATATAGAATATACCATCCAACAAAGAACGAATACACTTTCTTCTCAGCAGCACATGGATCCTTCTCTAAAATAGACCATATTTTATGCCACAAAACTACCATTAGCAAATACAAGAAGATAGAGATACTACCTTGTACTCTATCAGATCATAATGGATTAAAATTAGAAATAAATGACAGAATAAAAAACAGAAACTTCTCCAATACCTGGAGATTAAATAATACACTATTATATGATGAATGGATAACAGAAGACATCAGGAGGGAAATAAAAAAATTCTTAGAAGTAAATGAGAAAAAAGACACATCATATCAAAATCTCTGGGACACTATGAAAGCAGTACTTAGATGAAGATTTATTTCATGGGGCACATTCAACAAAAGAAGTAGAAATCAACAAATAAGCGACTTAACACTACAGCTCAAAACCCTAGAAAAAGAAGAGCAGACCAACACCAAAAGTAGTAGAAGACAGGAAATAGTTAAAATCAGAGCCGAAATCAATGAAATTGAAACAAAAGAAACAATCGGAAAAATGAACAAAATAAATAGTTGGTTCTTTGAAAAAATAAACAAAATTGATAAACCCTTGGCCACACTAACAAAGAGAAAGAGGGACAAAACTCAAATTACTAAAATTCGGAATGAACAAGGAAATATCACAACAGACACAAGTGAAATACAAAACATAATTAGAAGCTATTTTGAAAATCTATACTCCAAAAAAACAGAAAACCTCGAAAACATCAACAAGTTTTTAGAGACATATGAATTACCTAAACTGAATGAGGAGGACATATACAACTTAAATAAATCAAGTTCAAGCAATGAAATAGAAGAGGTCATCAAAAGCCTACCAACAAAGGAAAGTCCGGGACCAGATGTGTTCTCAGCCGAGTTCTACAAAACCTTTAAAGAAGAGCTCATTCCAATACTTCTCAAAGTATTCCATAAAATAGAAGAGGAGGGAACCCTCCCATACTCGTTCTATGAAGCCAATATCACCCTGATACCTAAACCAGACAGAGACACATCGAGGAAAGAAAATTTCATACCAATATCCTTAATGCACATCGACACAAAAATTCTCAACAAAATTTTAGTAAATCGCATACAAAAATATATTAAAAAGATAGTGTACCACAATCAAGTGGGTTTTATTCCAGGGATGCAAGGTTGATTCAACATCCGGAAATCAATAAATGTCATTCACCATATCAACAGACTTAAAGTTAAGAATCACATGATTATTTTAATAGATGCAGAAAAAGCATTCGATAAAATACAGCATTCCTTCATGCTCAAAACACTAGAAAAAATTGGGGTAGTGGGAACACTCCTTAACATTGTAAAAGCCATCTACACTAAGCCCATGGCCAATATCATTCTAAATGGTGAAAAACTGAAAGCATTCCCCCTAAAAACTGGAACAAGGCAGGGATGCCCTCTTTCACCACTTCTATTCAACATCGTCCTTGAAACTCTAGCCAGAGCAATTAGACAAACCAAAGAAATTAAAGGGATACAAATTGGAAAAGAAGAACTCAAACTATCCCTGTTCGCTGATGACATGATTATATATTTAGAGGAACCTAGAAATTCCACCAGAAAACTTTTAGAACTCATAAGTGAATTCAGTAAAGTAGCAGGTTACAAGATCAATGCTCATAAATCCAATGCATTTTTATACATAAGTGATGAATCTTCAGAAAGAGAAATTAGGAAAACTACCCCATTCACAATAGCATCGAAAAAAATAAAATACTTGGGAATCAATCTCACAAAAGAGGTGAAAGACCTCCACGATGAGAACTACAAAACACTAAAGAAAGAAATTAAAGAAAACCTTAGAAGATGGAAAGATCTCCCATGTTCTTGGATAGGAAGAATTAATATTGTCAAAATGGCCATACTACCAAAAGTGGTATACAGATTCAATGCAATTCCAATTAAAATCCCAATGATGTACCTTACAGAAATAGAGCAAGCAATTATGAAATCCATCTGGAAGAATAAAAAAACCAGAATAGCTAAAGCAATCCTCAGTAGAAAGAGCGAAGCAGGGGTATCAGAATACCAGATCTTCAACTCTACTACAAAGCAATAGTAACAAAAACAGCATGGTATTGGTACCAAAATAGACAGGTAAATCAGTGGTACAGAATAGAGGACATGGACACAAACCCAAATAAATACAATTTTCTCATACTAGACAAAGGGGCCAAAAATATGCAATGGAGAAAAGATAGCCTCTTCAACAAATGGTGCTGGGAAAACTGGAAAAACATATGCAACAGAATGAAATTAAACCCCTATCTCTCACCCTGCACAAAACTCAACTCAAAATGGATCAAAGACCTCGGAATCAGACCAGAGACCCTGCATCTTAAAGAAGAAAAAGTAGGTCCAAACCTTCAACTTGTTGGCTTAGGATCAGACTTCCTTAACAGGACTCCCATAGCACAAGAAATAAAAGCAAGAATCAACAACTGGGATAGATTCAAACTAAAAAGCTTTCTCTCAGCAAAAGAAACTATCAGTAATGTGAAGACAGAGCCTACAGAGTGGGAGAATATCTTTGCCACTCATACTTCAGATAGAGCACTAATTTCCAGAATCTATAAAGAACTCAAAAAACTCTACACCAAGAATACAAATAATCCATTCAATAAATGGGATAAGGAAATGAACAGACACTTCACAGAAGAAGATGTACAAGCAATCAACAAACTTATGAAAAAATGTTCAACATCTCTAGTAATAAGAGAAATGCAAATCAAAACTACCCTAAGATTTCATCTCACCCCAATTAGAATGGCGATTATCAAGAACACAAGGAACAACAGGTGTTGGCGAGGATGTGGGGAGAAAGGTGCACTCATACATTGCTGGTGGGGCTGCAAATTAGTGCAGCCACTCTGGAAAGCAGTGTGGAGATTCCTCAGAAAGCTTGGAATGGAAACACCATTTGACCCAGCTATCCCACTCCTTGGCCTATAACCCGAAGGACTTAAAATCAGCATACTACAGAGATACAGCCACATCAATGTTCATTGCTGCTCAATTCATCATAGCCAGATTGTGGAACCAACCTAGATGCCCTTCAGTTGATGAATGGATAAACAAACTGTGGTATATATATATACAATGGAATATTACTCCGCCATAAAGAATGATAAAATTATGGCATTTGCAGGAAATGGATGAAATTGGAGAATATCATGCTAAGTGAGATAAGCCAATCTCAAAAAACTAAAGGACAATGATCTCGCTGATAAGCGGATGAGGACATATAATGGGGGGTGGGAGGTGTTAGCGTTAGGGTTTGGGTTAGGCTTAGGTTTAGGGATAAGGAGGGTGGTAAGAATGGAGGAAGGAAGGACTGTATAGAGGGAAAAGAGGGAAAAGAGGGGTGGGACGGGTGGGGGGGAAGGGAAAAAAATAACAGAATGAATCAAACAACATTGCCATATGTAAATTTATGATTACACAAATGGTATGCCTTGACTCCACGTACAAATAGAGAAACAACATGTATCCCATTTGTTTACAATAATTTAAAAAAATAAATAAATAAAACTAATTAAGATCCTTAAAAAAAAAAAAGACTGATTTGAAATTAAGTTATGAGGAATGAGAGGACCCATTTGGGGTGTCCGTTTACCTGTAGCAAAAGCAGGTGGACCCCAGGCAGGTAGTAGTGGCTGCAGCTTCCTGAAGCCAGCAGAAGTAGCAGCCTCCATAGAAGTCACTCCTGGAAGCTCAGCCTAGAATCTTCCTTCAGCCCTCCCAATTGGTCCATGATGTGTCTACACCACCTTAAAAATCCCTTTCGGCTAAGATGAGCTGGAGTGTAACTGAAAGTGGGAGAACCCTGAAGATGAATTTACCACCCCAGCCATGTTAACTAGGGGTGAACCAAGCCCTAAACCTAAGAAGAAAATAAGAAAACTATATTCCCTAGGTGCTGGAACAATGATGATATTCGTTTCTTTATTATTTGACTAGAACCAACTGCAGAACCAGCCTTGAGAATTTAACAAATCCCTCCTTGGCATTTTCTTTATGGTAAACAAGGCAGAGAAAAAAATGGGAAAACTAAAAATTGATCCAACCACTCTGGAAAGCATCTGGAGAGTCCTCAAAAATCTAGTCCCAGTTATCCCATTCCTTTGTAAGAACCCAAAGGATTTAAAATAAACATGCTACAGTGACATAGTCACATTAATGTTTATAGCAGCTCAATTCACAATAGCTAAGCTACAGAGCCAAGCTAGGAGCCCTTCAATGAGTGAATGAATGAAGAAAATGTAATATATATACACCATGGTATATTACTCAGCCTTAAAGAAGAATAACTGTATGACATTTGCCAATAAATGGATGGATCTGAAGACTATCATGCTAAGTGAAATAAGCTCATCTCAAAAAAACCAAAGGCTGAATGTTTTCTTCTCTGATGCATGGAAGCTAATCCACAATAAGGGAGGGGGGATTAAAAAGAAGAAGAAGAAGAAGTTCAGTAGCTTAGACAAAGGGGAATGAAGGGAAGGAAGAAGGATGGGAATAGGAAAGAGAGTGGGATGAAAGTGACAGGACTCTCCTATGTACATATATGAATACACCACAGTGAGTCTCACCATCATGCACATCCACAAGAAGTTAATTTTTAAATAATAACTGTGGGTAAATGGCAGAGTGATCACTAGAGAGAAGGGAGCAGCCGGAGGGGAAGGAGAGGTACTGGGGACTGAATTAGAACAAGATATATTCCATGCTTTTATAATTATGTCAGAATGGATTTTACTGCCATGTATAACTAAAAAGAACGAATGAATTTAGAAAAAAAAAACTTAAAAAAAATTTTTGCATTTAATTTTGATATCCTCATCAAAAACATAAAAACAAATGATGTTTTGAATATCCCAGGCTACCATCCATGATGATAATCCCCAATTATTTGGGAGAATTTTTGTTATAAAGTATCCAGCAATTTTCTTGGTCTTATTGTCATTATTGAGCTTTTTGTTTATTGCTTAAAAAAAAAAAAAGTCAGAGTTCCTGACCATCTGGCTTATAAAGGTTTCAAGTATCTTCTAATGCAAGCACAGTGTGAGAAGAATAGTGATTTGGAACATCTGGAATATGGGCTTGGTGATGATTTATATAAAAAAGAATTTTTAGGAAGTGATCAGTGTGCCCAGACTCAGTGCTCCAACATCAAACTAGGAACAGTGGTGGTCGGGTATCATTCTCTGAAATGCAACATTGAGTTATGGTTCGGTACCCAGGAAGCCAGAGTGTGGACCTGGAGGGGGATTTGGGTGGATAACCTTTCCTCTACTGCTTTGAAGCAACATATTAGAGAGTGTTCATTGGTATATCGACACTGCCCATTCCCAAGGCCCAAAGTATATGGTACATTCAGGATTTTCTTGTATTTGTACACTTACTGAACCAAGGGCACTTTATCATTACCTGTTTTAGTTAACTTTTGCCTTGCTGTAACCAACATACCTGACAAGAACAATGTAGAGGAGAAAAAGTTTGTTTTAGGTCAAGGTTTCAGAGGTTCAATCCATGGTCAGCTAAAGTCCATTGCTCTGGGTCCAAGATAAGGCAGAACATCATGGCGGAAGGGCTTGGAGAAGGAAAGCAACTCAGAACATGGAAACCAGGAATAAGAAAGGGGAGGGGGGAGGGAAGGGGAGGGAAGAGGAGGGGAAGGGAGGGAACATTTTTCTCACCAGAGGAAAAAAAAAAATAACCCCAAAGGCACACCCCCACGGACCCACTTCCTCCAGTCACACCCTACCTACCACACATTTTCCACCCAATTAATCCACAGAAGTAGATTAAACTTCTGACTTTGTTTCTTTCTGTTTCTGGAACTTTCTTTTAAGGTAAGCATGGGGATGACAA
Organism: Sciurus carolinensis; assembly: GCF_902686445.1. Classification (NCBI taxonomy): domain Eukaryota; kingdom Metazoa; phylum Chordata; class Mammalia; order Rodentia; family Sciuridae; genus Sciurus; species Sciurus carolinensis. The sequence goes on along the minus strand of NC_062231.1, from coordinate 24,316,498 downwards.
ATTCTCTTAGTTTTTTCATCTCAGAATATCTTGATTTATTCCTGAAAAATGTTGGTTCTGGCTATAGAATTCTAAGTGAACAATGCTCTTCTTTTAGAACTAGGAAAATATGCCCATTTCTTTCTGGTGCCCGTGGTTGTAAGGGGAACTCCATTGTCATTCCGATTGTTTTCTCCTCCATAGGTAAAAATGCCATTTTTCCTTCGCCGCTTTTGAGGCTTTGTCTTTAGTTTTTGGAGGTTTAATTGTGTCTTGGTGTGCATTTCTGCGGTTTTCTGTTCAGTGCGTGATCTTCTTCTTGAGACTATAGGTTCATGACTTGCTGAATCTGGGAGTTTTGATCCATGACTTCGCTGAGGGCTCTGTCCGTTCTCCCTTCTTCCTCATCTCTTCTCTTCCTTCGGTGTTACGCATAGGACACTTCTGCTGTAATCCACCAGATCTCTGAGAGCGCCATCATTAGTGCGCTGCTTTCTCTGTTTCTTAAACTAGATAATTGCTATTGTTTGTCTTTCAACTCCCTGATCCCAGCCACCAAGCCTTTCGAATGCGCACTTCATTTCAGTGTGAGTGTTGTTCAGTTCTTGAATTTCCTTTTGATTCTTTCTATCTTCTGCTCTTTACAGAAGTCTCCTATTTCTTTATTTTATTTTGTGTATGCTCCTGGTTGCTCAAGGAATCACTTTCCTTCCTCTTTTTCTTTTCCTCCTGGGGACGGGTCCCTGCGCCTTGCTCATGCTAGGTGAGGGCTCTAAATGTCACATCCATCATGGCAGCTTCCAAAATCTTGTTCCCATGTGTCCGACCTCTCTTCTTACCTTGTGCTTGGTACCTAGAAATGATTCCTTTTCCTTTGGCTTGAGTCTTCCTGGTTCCTGGTTTGGACACTCTGGGTCTTACTTAGGCCTCTCTCTGGCTCTCTCTAACATCACGGCAGCGTGTCCAGGAAAGGGGGATCACTCCCCTTCCCCTGCCAGGTAGAAGTTAGAGTCTAGGTTTCCCACTCAGTCTCTGTGGACACCCACATGGGTAGGGGTCCTTATTCCTGCTTGGTGGGATGGGGATGTCCGTTCCCTAGAGGGTCTCCCTTGACACAGAGGAGCCACAAGCGCCATCACTTTCCAGCGTAGATGAGAGCCCTGCTTTCTACCTGGCCCTTTGAACAGTGTGGCAGCCGGGCTACTGGCCTTGTCAGGCACTGTGAGGTTGTAAGTCCAGCCTGCCCTGATGACCTCTGCCCTTAGGGATGGGCCACTGCTCCTTCTGTGGTGCTAGCTGGGGTCGAAGGTTACTTCCCAAAAGGTTTCTGACTTGTTTGGCTACCCTTGAAGCCAGAATTAAGGATAGGTAGTTAGTGTAGAAATAGGGAATCTGGTCAATTCGAGGAAATGAAGCCATGAAGCCATCTGCCTCTGGAAGTTGGAGACGCCCCTGGAAGAATGGAACGTCAAGGACCTGCAGAGCCCATTGATTACCAAATTTACCTGCCTTTATCAAGGACTGCAAGCAAGGAGCTGCTAATTAATGCCCCCTGGGCCCTTGCCTGCCTGAATCACCTTGGCCCTCCCCCTGCCCATGGCTTCTCACTTAATGCAAAACCAGGCCTAGTCACTAGGCAGGAAGGAGAGATGGGGGGGGGGAGAAAACTGGAGAACAAAAGAGACTTTAACCTATAAAAGATGTAGGGTGCGCTCACTTCTTGGGACTTTAGAACATCAGCCATGGCCCCCTTCTTCCTGCCGGGAGAAGTCTGTATTATTACCTCTAAATAAAACCTGCTTCATATGCTTGCCTTGGCGTGCTTCTCTAGTGTTCAATCTTCAACATTAGAAGGAGCAGAACTCGTCACCGGTAAATGGCGGTAGGACCCTTTCCCTCCTCCTTTGTGTTGAGTGAGTAAACTTTTTCTGGGTCTGTTGACTCTCCTCTTTGGCATTTTCAGAAGACACTAGCTGTAGCTCCATGTGTGGATGAATAAGGCCAAAGAACATCTGGGGAACTCAACCCCGTGACATTCCTTGAACCTCGAGTCCTCTCCACCTGGCTTATGTTTGTACCCTTAGGAGAAGGAAGAGGCAAAGGTGCATCCATTCCATATTTCTGGAAGCAGAAGTCACTCAAGAATGTACATTTTAAGAAGCATCCCAGGTGCTTCTGAGGCAGGTGTTCATGGACCACATTTTGAAGACTTGTTCTGTAACCCTGAAAAGATCACCTCAAAAGCCCGGATGTCAGATACTCTCAGGTTGCATGATACAAAAGCGAGGGCCTGTGTGTTCTGGCTTATATTTCAATGCCGTTTTTCCTTGTGACACTAAATAAAGCTGCTGAGAATACCAAAAGGAACTAATGTATCAATTTCACTGATATTCATGGAGATCAAACAGTTTGCCCAAAGGTAGTTTGTGGGCTTACAGAAAAGCGGAGCCAACATCTTTCTGATTCATTTGCTTTGCACAAGCCATGGTGCAATTTCTTTGGAGCAGGATTCCGGGAAATTGCTCCAAGGTGGGGCATTGTCTGCACATGAAAGAACTTCTTGGAAATTAAAGTCAATGCAGGAGATTGAGGGTGCTGCACCCAGCCAGGACAGGCTGACGCAGACACAGTGGAGCTCTTCCACTTATGCTAATACTCATTTGGCAACTGGCTCTGTAATTGCCCAAGTCAGTTGGTAAGCATTCAGGAAATGTTAATTCTCTGCAAATATAGTCTTTCATAACTGGGTGTCAGTTGTAGCACCCTCGGTAGAAACAGCTCCTCAGACGTCACAAGCATTGGGGGCAGGAGGTCAGCATCTCCTCAGCCTTGGGGAGCCCTTGACCTCTTAAAGTGAAATCTGGAGTCATAGGATATGGCATGGAACCAAAAATAGCATGGGAAAGCACCTCATGAAATCTAGGAGTCCTCCCATGGCTGCCGTTCATGTGACAGGTGGAAGCAGATGGTGCGCTCATGGCTCCATCAATGCAGAAATGTGATGAAGAAGGGAAGAGAAAAATGGACCAGCCAAAGAACACCAATCTGCACAGCTGAGAATAATTATGATTGCATAGCTAATGACCCAGGGAATTAGACAAAGCCAAATCCATTGGAACCCAGGCCACATGCAGGCGAATGTCACAACTTAATGGCAAAAGATGGATTGTTTCATCCCCTACATAGATGGGATGGTGATCCTGCCTCCGGAATCACTGTCATAGAATCAGATCATAGGGAGATGCACATAGTGGGTGTCTTTTGGTTTTGAAAGGGGATTGCTGGCAATGGTCTTGGGCAATGAAGAAAGTCAGGAAATGTCAGTCAGTATTGTACTGATGTTCCTTTTGACCCGGAGGGCTAGGCAGAAGCATCCACAGAGTGTTGTGGCCAACCTCCCACCACCGCCATATAGATTATGCATTCCTTGGGGGCAAGGGTCAAATCGTGCCCTTCTTTTGTGGTCATTTGAAAGCATTTATTGAAATGCTGCCATGTACCTGGCCCTGATTAACAACCTCCAAGAGAAAGATGAAAAAGACCCCGTCCCCCACCGCAGCCTGGAGGAGCCCACGCCGTGTAAATATTGATCGGGGGTGGATGACTGATAGCCATTCCCGGCGGAGACCCTGCTGAGGTTTCTCAGATTCTCACTTCCTTCCATTGTAGCTGCCAAAATGATATTCAAATGCTCGAAGTTCAAGTATTCATTCTGTAATTCATTCACTGAGTCCTCCAGCCAATCTTTATTGAATATTGATTTTGTGTCAGGCGCTGTTGCTTGGCATGAGGATAAAAGTGAAGAGAAACATTTTAATACGTGAATACATGATGTCGTGTGTTGGCTTTGGTTTGTGTTTGCCATTGCAGCCAGGTCTCCTCATGCATGTATATATTCACTCATATATTTATATATTTATATTTATATGTATATGTATATATCATACTGGGGTTTGAATCCACGGGTGCCTAACCACTGAACTGCATTCCTATCCCTTTTTATTTTAATTTAATTTTGAGACAAGCTCTCGCTAAGTTGTTTAGGGCCTTGCTTAGTTGCAGAGTCTGGCCTCCAACTGGTGATCCTCCTGCCTCAGCCTCCTGAGTTGCTGGAATCACCACACTCGACCTCCTCATTCCTTTTTAAAAAAAAATACAAAGTTCAGGGACCACCATGAAGGACCATGTGAGAAGATATATTCCCCCTTCTGTGTTCCATGACAGAGATCAGTGGTAGAATTATTGTTAGAAAGATATATAAGAAATGCGTAGAAGCATGAATGTCTCAACTACCTATTAGCCAGTTAGGGGGGAAATGCAAAGCAGATGCAGTTATTATTTTGAATCCTAAAGAGCATATTTATAAAAACCACATTCGGAGAGTGGATAGCTTAGAAGTTTGGCAATCAAAGGCCAAACATTGTAAGTCCATGTAATTGGTTGAAATCCAGCCAAAACTGATAACAAATGCCAGTGTTCCCCATCTGCTGGTTTATGTAAATGAGTCTGTGATCTCATTTTGTCAGTGAGGAGACAGGTGTCTCTATTGCTGAAGCAGCTACTCAGTTGGCACCTAGCCCTGGTCTCAGGCAAAAGTCTTAAATTTAGCTGTGGGGTAGGATTCGGCAGAGGACAGGGTTCTGACGATCCCAGGACTACAGAGTAAGCCAGAATGAGAACTCACCCGAGGTCTGTGCCCAGCGAGCGGTCCTGGGGGCTGCCTCAGACATGGCGAGTGAGATTCCCAACCACCATGTCTACCCCACTCCCTAGGAAGCTGAGATCTGCCAGGCAGAGGGCTCAGAAAGAAATTTTTGCTGGCGACTTCTAGGCCTGAATTTTAACAATATCAAGGCTGCTTGGATAGTATCTTATCTCTTTATTGCTTCTCCATTCATATCACTGATAATAAGAGAATGTGAGTATTTTTTAAAACACTTGTAGGTAAAGAGCATCACAATGCAATATTGCAGTTAGGAAAAAAAAATCTATTAGTTAGCATCTGTTATTGATAAACCGAGAAGATCACAGATCATAAAAATAGTTCACTACAGATTGAACCCTGCTATGTTATTTATTTGCTGCGTAACCCTGAGAAAAGTTACTTGATCTTTCTGGTTCTCATTTTTTCTATCCATAAAATGGAAGTCATAGTATCACCTAGTTCACAGGGTTATTTTTTTAAATTTTTTTTTATTATTGTAAACAAATGGGATACATGTTGTTTCTCTGTTTGTACATGGCGTAAAGGCCTACCATTTGTGTAATCATAAATTTACATAGGGTAATGTTGTTTGATTCATTCTGTTATTTTTTTCCCCTTCCCCCCCACCCTGCCCACCCCTCTTTTCCCTCTATACAGTTCACAGGGTTATTTTGAGGACTGAATGAATGAATGCATGTGATGTAATTAGAAAAATTGCCAGGCATTTTGTAAGTGCTTTCTGTATACAAGTTATCTCATACTACTGTGTCCCGTGACTATGCTCAGTTCATTTTTAAAAAGAACATTATTTAATTCTGACATCAGCTCTTTGATGCAGAGGTTATGTATTGTCACCTGAAAGGCAAGGGCACTAAGTTTCAGAGTGACAACTGGCAGGGAAGAATCAGGATGGCTTACTAACTCTGTTCCATGCAGAGTCAAGACCTTTCTGTCCCAGTTGGCTGACCAAGTCACACAGCCAAGAAGTAGGTGCAAGACCCACAGTGTCACCCAGGATTCCTGGTCCCGGTTGAATATACATTTGTCCATTACAGAGACCCTCAGTAAGTCTAATTTCTAATATTGTTAGTGTAAAGGAAAAATGTTTACAACTTAGTTAAAGAATGTTCATTTCCATAGTTCATTACTAAAAACACTGAGTGAATGGCCAGAAAGACTTAATTCTTGTTTTTTTCCATAATTTACTCATTGTTACTGTGTAGTAAGTATGTCTTGTACTACTAAAATCTCAGGGTTGTCATGATAAACTGTATAGACGAGCTGATTACTGGCAAATTCTTAGTAAATTTTTAATGACTCAGATGTTTTTTACTTTCATCAATATTTTACTTCTCACCAAATTGTGAACCTGGTTTTCCAAATCTGTAACTTTTCTAGATAGGCACAAATATATAGGTATCCATAATTGGATCCTAGCAACTCCGACCATCACTTTTAAAAATAATCATAATTCAGAGCACTGGAAGGGAGTGTTCATTTGAGTTATCCTTTCGGACACTGCTCATTAAGATCTGGGCATGTTTGCGACTCACTCAGAGAGGACCCTGGTGTGGTAGGGTCAGTTTGAGAACCCCCATGGCTGTAAGAGGGTCCCAAGGAGGTGGACGTAAGGAAGGCATTTCCTGGAGGTCTGAGACAGGGGAGGAAGCACACCCTGAATTCCCACATCATCATTCATACTAATCCGATTAACTTGCCCGGTCTCATTTCCAGAGTGCAGGGATCAGGAATTTTGGCAACCATCTGGGTAACAGAAGTCCCTCCCCAAGGATCTTGTAAATTTCTGCCCATATGTTCCCTGTAAAATTGCATTGCCCACGGCTCTGTTCCCGCAGCTCAGGTCTGCCCAGACGACCAACCAACCAGATCCTGTGACAGAGTCCTGCCGCCTCTCGGGCACTCGGCAATGTGATTCATATCGCCACCCCTCACTGAGACACACACATGGATTTTATTGATAATTTGAACATGGAGAATAACAAATACATTCGACATGGGAAAGCCACTGTTTGACACCAAGCTTCTCCTACGTGGAATCATTTTAAAAGGTCCTTGTCTCACCGTGTGCACGGAGACAGAGCCCTCTTCTGCCCTCCAGGATACAGCCCGGGAGGCAGCTTTGAAAATGGAGAGTTGGATATATTCTCTCCCGCTGAGGGACGTCCCAAGAAGGTGAGAGACAGCACTGATGATTGTGGATGACTCCACCAAGGCCATTTTTAACAACTGTCAACTAAGTTTCCGTTCATACAATTAGGATTTTTAAAATGATAGTAATCCCAGGCAGGGCCTTTTCTTATGTGAGTCCCCTGGATCCCAAGACAGTCATTGGTAAGAATGTCTTAAATGTGTAGGTGCTTTCATCTGCTGAATAATAAATGCAAATTTCCTTCTTTTGAATAACTCAAAGGAGTTATGCTTGGAGTCTCAGGGTACCCTTTGCTCTGCTTTTCTGTGTGAGTTAGAATATTTATCTCCCTACTGTCATCAAAAGATAAAGCAAGGACTTGGGGTCATGGGGTTAAAACTTGAATATTTAGTTCCGTCTCGCCAGTTGCGGCAACAGATACTAACTTCCCTCTGAGAATAGACCTGCCCCGAGAGATGTCACTCATAGTCTCACTGTTGAAAGGGAGACCCACAAGGAACATCACGTATGAAGTCATCAACATCTTCCTCTTGTGCTCAGGTGACCAGAAGCCCATGTGTGACGGGTCCTCAGGATGCTTACCCCTCGATGGAGAAACACTTCGTGGAAGCTAGGTTGTGTCTCTCATGGCTCAAGGCTGGTCTAAGCGACTATAATCCTTTTTCTGAGGATATCTAAGATGAGTTTGAGTGGTGTATAGATGATGGATTTTGTCATTTTCTCACTGGGGGCATGGGTCAAACTATCCCCTGTAGGGATGGTGGGACATCTTCAGGAAGAAAGGTTGGTTCCATTGGACGTCATCTGCCCAGATGTGGGATATGGCAGAGGATGTAAACTCACTCAACTATAGAATGAAGCAATTTACACCCTCCTGCAATTTGTGGGACTAGAAGTGACTTTGGCCTGGCCTGCTAGGCTCAGGGACAAGTACAGGATTATAGCAGTGGGCATAAATGACCTTTTCCCAAGGAGGCAGGCAGGGATAAGGAAGAACATGGCGGCAGGAAAGCATCCTGAGGTTCCGTTTGAGTCCATTCACAACGTGGGTATAAACTCTCTTAGGTAAAACTTCACTTGGTTAATTTTTCAGATTTACCAGTATCCACTTCTCTCCAGAAAGCAGAGTCACTGACACCCCCAGATGAAGTGAGCAAGCAGCCTGGTTTGCCCAACACACACTGACCTTGGAGCAAAAAGTCCAGATCCCAAGAAACCATCCATGGTGGAAAAGCCCAGCGAGCTAGTGTGCTTCCACGTTGCATGCGAGTACCTGGGAGGAAGTGGGGTCTCACACACTTTACTCCCAACAGCTGAGCTGTGTTTACCAAGAGTCTGTTCTGCCATTTGTTCCCAAACCTGTTTAAGTTGTTTACTTGTTATTATAATTACATAATTTAATTTAATATAATATAAACTGATATAAACATCTGTGTGAAAATAAAGTTGTGTTGCTATGGAAACTAATTGCAATGTTCTAGAAAGACCCAATGAAGGAAAGTTGCAGGAAAAAAAAAATTGTTTTTAAACGACAACATGGCAATACAACAGGAAAATATTTAGGAAAAAATATATATATAATCCCTAAATCTTTAAGTACTCATTCTTTGTAATGAAAATTGAAAATGGAAATTAAAGAGAGTTCACCACAGGTGTGGCTTGTATAAAGTAGATGACAGAAAACACCGTTTAGGTGGCCCATTCATCAAAAAAAGTCCTTGGTATTATACCCAAAGGCAGTTATTGCATTTCCAGTATATTTCATTCTAAAATCAAAATGTATAAGGTTTAGGACTGAAAGGAGAGCTCATTGGTAAAGCATTTGCCTAGCATGTGCACGACCCTGAATTTGATATCCAGCACCACACACACACATATGTAACATCTGCATAATTTAATTTATGAATTCCTGCCCTAACCTACTTCTTCAATTAACTAACTCCACTTGAATAATTTCATAAAATAAGTTTTCTGTCAAAGCTAAAGTTATTCCCTGTGTTCTGTGTTGTACCTCCTAACCATTGTGCCCAAACTTGCAGGAGAATCCTATGAATTTATTACTCTCTGTCAATCACTGCATGTCAATGCCACTTATCACATACCAGAGGCGAATAAGGATTTGAACACTGTTGGTAAAGTCGCTCATGCTAGGGACCAGAACTATTTTCTCACCTCCTGCCCAGGAGTTTGCATTAGCACCAGGCAAGCACCTTGTGTGAAGAACGTGTAAGAACTGGAAACAGTAAATGAATGCATGAATTCCTTGACCCTGCTTTCAAGAGTCTCACGGTCAGTTTTGAGGAATGAGAAACTAAGTTATTAGAAACTAAAATATATTTGCCTAAATCATTCCACTTCCTTTTCATTATAGAAGAAATCATTTGCAGATAAATGGATGGAATTGTAGAATATCATGCTAAATGAAATAAGCCAACCCCCAAAAGCCAAAGACTGAATATTTTCCCTGATAAGTGGATGATGATATATAATGGGGGTGGGAATGTGGGGGGTGGTGAGAGAAGAATGGAGGAACTTCAGATTATGTAGAAGGAAATGGGAGGGAGGAGTGGATATGAAAGATGGTGGAATGAGACAGACATCATCACCCTATGTACAGGTATGATTACACGAATGGTATGAATCTACATTGTGCACAACCATAGAAATGAAAAGATGTACCCCATTTGTGTACTATGAATCGAAATGCAGTCTGTAAAATAAAAATAATTTTAAAAAAGGAAACAAAATAACAAGCACCTATTCTCTTGTTCTGGCAACACATTTGATGCACACACAATACAGATACAGATGGTAAAGCACGGGTGTATCCATGAATCCAGGATGGATATGGCATTGGTGTAGAGCAATCAGGATAGATACCTACACGGGCATCAACGTTGTAATATAGTAGGACATGCAATAAATAATTGCATGTGAATTTAAGGAAGAAAGTGACTCAGGTTGACTTCACATTACAGTGCATTAGCCCAGACTGATTTAAACAGACCTGAATTAAAGTCTGGACTCTGACAGAACGCTTGGATCTTGGGCAAGTCACAGAACCTCCCTGAGCTTCCATGTCTTCCTCTGTGAAAGGGGACAGTGATGTTACGTAGTTGCAAAGATGAAAACAACAAATTTGCATGCATTACTGTTAGGTATGATTTTGATCACAGCAAGTATGTGTGATCTCTATGCTATTATTAAGGAAAATATGAAAAGACTCCAAAAGAAAGTAGCATTTGAACTTTGACATGATGGTAAGTTTGGATATGAGTAGAAGGAGGTATATTTTGGTTATGTTTTTGTTTTTTTGTTTGTTTTTTTGTCACTGTGACTAAAAGACCTGACAAAAACCACTAGAGGAGAAAGTTTATTTGGGGCTCATGCTTTCAGAGGTCTCAGTTCATTGATGGTTTACTCCTTTGCTCTGGGCCTGAGGTGAGGCAGAACATCATGGTGGAAGGTTGTGGAAGAGGAAGAGAGCTCAGCTCATGGAAATTAGGAAGAAGAGAGAACATTGTTCAATGGGGACCCTAAAGGCACGGTCCCAGTGACCTACCTCCTCCAGCCACACCCTACCAGCCTGCAGTCACCCCTCAGTTAGTCCCTACTGGGGATTAGTTTAAGACTCTCCAAACCTGATCATCTCACCTCTGAACTCTCTTGCATTGTCTCACATACCAGCTTTTGGGGGATGTCGCACATCCAAACAATAAAGAGGAGAGGGAAGACATGGGGAAGAATTTTCCAGCCCCAGAACCTCAGGACTCCTGAGAATCCAGGGAATGTTCATGTACAAGGCAGAGAGGCTAAGGAAGGAGGGTCACCGAGGCGAGGAGCACCCCAGCATCGCCTTGGAAGTTCTGAGAACAAATGGGTGACTTTGCCATGCTGTGTCACAGCGTGAGCTCCTAAGTTAGAGAGAAAGGACCAGGCGTCAGGCAGTCTGTCCCCTTTCATAAATGAAGTGCTCACACAACTGCAGAATGAGTGGGAAAAGAAGAAAGAGGTGGGGAAGAGAGGGCAGCGAGGAAGAGCCCCGTGCTGCTCTCTCCACGCCGGAGCGTAAGCCTGTCACCGGCAGTAGCCTGCGTTCTGGCATTAGAGTCGGAAATTCCCCTCGTGTCTTCCTCTGACTCTAGTATGGAGTTTGCCATCCTTAAGTAATTTGATTTGAAATAATCCTTCTTCTTGTGAGGTGTGATATCACCCACCTCATTAATTCTGATTTTATGGTCAATAAAGTTTCTGTTATTTCTGCAAATTTCATATCTGGTTAGTCTCCAGGAGTTCTTCCTTTTTTATCTTGTAGTTGCAAGTACCAATCCTCGTCTCGACGTCTGCCCACGTCTTCCCCTTCTCCGTCTGGAGAGTCTTACTCCTCCCCTGAAAGGTCTCCTCTGCTGGTGTCCCTCCAGGTATCTCTTATTCTCTGGTCTCCCAAGGCCCTTATTAACCAAGTCTCTCCTTTGACCTTTGCACTACATATGTCATTCTTAGGTTTTAAGCGAGTAACTCTTTCAGGTGTCTTTCTATTCCATTGCCTTTCCTTCTGCGGCCCCTGAACACTAGTTTTATTCAATAAATACAGACAAGTCCCTATGAAAGGCAAGGCTAGGCCTGTGTACGTAGCAAAGAGGCAACTCCAATGATGCACAGACCTTCAGTAGAGCAAGAAAGAGCAGAAACAAGACGTGGCTAAGTGAGACCATGTCACGTGACAGCGCTTCCCAGTACAAGTAGCCAGGGGATGTTCTTGAGCTGACCATGTGGAGGAAGCAGGGGACATGAGGAGTCTGGGGAACATTTTAATGTGACTATGGTTGAGGAGAGACCTGAACTGGAGGAGACATAGTATTTGGGTAGAGAGAATAAGTATGAAGATGGTCCAGCCCAACCTGGTGACTTTTTTGAAGAAGAGATGGGGAAAAAAAAAAAGAAAAAGAAAAAAGAAAAGTGATTGGAGCCCAGTAATCAAGTGGGCAGGGAGCCAGAGGCAGAGGAGACCAGGCCATCTTGGTCCCCTGAGCAGACACTGGATTTTACTCTCAAATGAAATTGGAAGGTGGAAGAAGATTTCAGCAGAGGTTATGTTGGGTAATCAGAGTTGAGTTTGGATCGCATTGGCTGTGGGGCAATGGACTGTGTGGAGCAGGGGGAGAGGATAGGTAGAGAAATTTGTTTTTATCAGACACCGAGGCTGTTGGAGCGGCACACCATAGATTGGGTGGCTTAAACAACAACTTTATTTCTGGAAGTTGGAAGGCTGGGATCAGGTGCCTGCATGCCGTGCTCTGGGGAAGATTCTCTTCCTGGTTTGCAAATAGCTGCCTTCTTGCTGTATCATCACATGGCAGAGAGAAAGAGGTGGGGAGGGAGATAGAGAGAGAGGGTGTGAGGTATTCATTCTGTGTCTGTCTCCACGAGGGCACGAATCCCAGGAGGACTCCATTCTTATGATCCAATTACCTTCCACAGGCCCCACTCCTAAACACCATCACCTTGACCTTAGACTTTCACTGGGTGAATTTTGGAGAGACACACTAGCAGATGTGGTTGGTGTCCTTCCACTGAGAAATGATGCTTCCTTGCCTGGGATTGGATGGATTAGAAACACAAACTGACGGTGACGAAAGTAGCTGTGATCAGCTGACTTGCTGATGAAGTCAATGTTGACAGTAAGAAAAAGAGATAAATAGCTGGCCACAGTGGTGCACGTGGGTCATCCCAGCATCTCAGGAGGCTGAGGCAGGAGGATTGCAAGTTTGAGGCCAGCTTCAGCAACTTGGTGAAGCCATAAGCAACTTAGTGAGACCCTGACTCAAAAGAAAGAAAAAAGGACTGGGGATTTGGCTCAGTGTTAAAGTGTTGCTGGGTTCAATTCCTGGTACCAAAAAAAAAAAAAAAGAGACAAAGAGGAATTCTCAGTTTTTATCCAAAGCATATGAATAGATGGCGGTGCCATTATTGGGGTTGGGGCAGCTTCTGGCCTCATTGATTAATTCTATATTTTCTAAAGATGTTTTTCTCAGTAAAACTTGAGAGTCCTCTTTAAACAATTGCACAGCTTTTACAAACCAGGCCAATGGCTACAAAATCTCTCTCCTACTTAACAGTTATGGGAGCTTTCTTGGCAATTCCCATAATATAACAGGAGTTGGCAATATTTTTGCTAAGAGCCAGAGAGTAAATATTTTAGGTTTGCAAACTTTAATATTTCAGGTCTTCAGCCATCACACATGAATAAGAGAGACTGGATTCCAAAAAAGCTTTCTTAAATGAAGCAGGCATGGACCTTAGGTTGCCAACCTTTGACATGTGTGGAAATAGAATGATTGACTGAACGAAACTCATAAATGCTAATTAATAGAAACCCTCAGAAACAGGCAGCTTAGAGATGGAGGCGTCACCAGAGGTTGGGAAAGCAGGCAGTGATCTTTGTAAAGCCATTTTATTTTCCCTTATTTGAAATTCCTGTGAGCATCTGACTCTATTCCAACCCTGTCCCCAAATATGCAAGGCACAGAATGTGGAAATCACACATGAGCCCTTTTGATTAAAACATTTCTATTGTCAAACCTCAAATAGAAAATGGAGGTTAAAAGGCCCTTTAAAATTGGATGGCAGAGGTGAGATATTTGTTTTTATTTCTAATTCACTTCAATTATTCCAAGTGGCATTTCATCCTTCCAGTTTCTTTTCTAAATTACCCGTCATCGAAAGGTGTCATCCTAAGTTGACAATTACCTCCCCTTTACAGGGGTCGGAGCTAGTTACTCTCGGTATCTCATGGAAGAATACAGTCGCTGTGTTCTAAAGGTTATTCATATTTACTCCATATTGTGATGTATTGAAGTAGCCACTTTAATCTTGCCTTTCAAGTCCTGATAACAAAAAGGACAGGAAGATCAATAACCCCATGATGGGTAACTAATTGCTTTTGCTTCAACCTGCAACCTGCCATCCCTCCCAGAGCTCATTCTAAAGTCCATTTGACAATCTCAGATATGGTTTTCAAGCTTGGATCCCAACAGTCCAGACTCCAAACTGAATAGAAAGAATATGTTAAAAAAAATTTCTATCAATAAGGCCTTTCTACTAAAGCACTACTCATTATTATCCAGGTAGAGAATTTATTAGAGATAATGGCTAAGATGACTATTAAGAACTGGGCCATTCTTGGCTTTGCTGACAGTGATTGGCTACTAAATGTTATTTAATTATTTTTTCATGTTTTTAATGATTTGATTCATTATCACCCAATCAAAGCTTCACTCTGTAAATGCATTCAGTAAGCGTTTACTTGGTATTCGATCATCTAGTACATTTTCATCCCTTAAGGCAGGCCATGTTCTGGCCCAAAGGCCTTATGAAATTAACCCATGGAATCTTCACAACTCCATAAGGTAGGTACTCCTGTTTCCTACCCTGGGATAAGAGCAGTGTGCATTGCTCTGTGCTGAGCTAGTCAGTATTCCCCATTGCCAAAGACTTTGACTGACAGATGCATTGACAAGAGCATTTTCAGAGAAGTCGGTCTGATTTTTAATTTGACTGAGTCAGAAATTAATCTCTGTTCATATAAAGTGAGAGAGAAGTTGTGCCAGCCAGTGGCACTTCCACGTGGGGGTACCTTCTTCCCGTTTCCCTGAGCAGCCGAGACTGTAATGGAATGCAGGAGGCATTTTTTTGATCTCGTTCTCAAGGTTTGCATTAAACTACTACTGCTTTTACTTTTTCTCTTAAGAATTTGCTGGGGAAGAAATCATGAGTTATTTTCCCAAAATTAAATATTCAGAATTTTCCTATCAAAAGAGAGATTTTTGTTATTCACTTTTAAAACAATAGTTTATTGCCAAAGCTTGAGCATCCCAGTATAGTTTTTTCTTAATTAAGAGGTTATGATATCATTGATGTTCTTCTGGTTGTTCCTGTCTCCTTATAACCCCCATCATCAAACATGCTATTCCTTTTGCATTTTGAAAATAATGATTTAAAGATGTGTGAAGGATTTTTTCGCTGTGCCAAACTCATTCTCTTCCATCATCTGATCCAATGGGTAGTCTTCATTTTGGTCAGAAATAGATTCTGTACTCTATCTTCTTAAGTAGAACTGTTTAAATATCTCATCATCTTAATTTAAATCCTTAATTCATTCACTTGTAAATGTGAACTCAAAAGTTATTTCTTTGCTAGATGAGAAATTTTAACAGGAAATGAAAAGAAATGATTGCAAAAAAATGTTCCTGCCTCTCTCCTGCCTTTTCCTCCCACGTGAGGCTTGTGCTGGATGATAAGACTTAGAATCCCAGTCATTCTGATGGATAGTGCCGGAACGTGTGTCTGCATCCACATTAGGAATGAGTCTTCTTTGATTAGCTTCCTGAGCCTCAAG
Organism: Sciurus carolinensis; assembly: GCF_902686445.1. Taxonomy (NCBI): domain Eukaryota; kingdom Metazoa; phylum Chordata; class Mammalia; order Rodentia; family Sciuridae; genus Sciurus; species Sciurus carolinensis. The sequence goes on along the minus strand of NC_062231.1, from coordinate 24,301,246 downwards.
TGCAGTTTTGTGACAAGTTTATGCCAAGATATGAGTACCGAAAAAGTAGGACAATCTCTTTCAGACTCCTCAGTCATATCCTTAAAATCCCATGCCCAGTGGGGACAAATCAATGTGGCTGGTGTTGGGCGCCCAGTTTAAGAGAGGCGATACAGTCAGGAGGGTACCTTTCTCTCGCCCTCCATGCTGAGCTCAGAGAGTCTGACGTGGCCACCGCCTCAGAATCTCTTTCTTGCTGTCCCAAGTCCTTTAAAAGCTTTCTTGAATAAATCCGATTTGCTTCCTCAGAGTCTTGTACTTTTAATGGACTTCATGCTGCTAACCAATATTCAGACAGGACTTCCCTTTCAATTCCCTGAAATGTTAGATTGAGACAATTAAATTCCTTTTGTGAGTCTTTTGGAAGTAATCTTGGAGGGAAGCGAAGCGGTGGAGAAACAATTGGCAGAGATGGGTCTCTAAGCACAGTCTCCAGACCAGCCTGTTCCCAAACTGCTGAACTCGACACTGGGGAGGTTGGTTGCCCTGCAATCTGACACGAACAGGTGTGAGAACCCCTGTACAGAGAAAGGCCGGCCAGAGGAACGTCTGTCCCTCTGTGACATCTGTGAAATGTGATGCTGATTTCTGCCTTCACCCAAGTTTCCAGGGTGAGGAATCATTTTAATATGTACAAATGCCTCCAAACCAATCATCTTCTCAGCACAAAACCTTCCTGGCATTGCTGAGCATCATTATCCGATGTGATCTGGCCACTGTCTACCTAGCTTCCAAAATATACCTCTGATTGTCTCTCATTTCCATCAGAATGCATTTCCTTTTCAATCACTTCTTGAAACAGTCTGTCTGCTTCATGCTCTCTCTGCTATTGTAGGTCTCCTTTCCCACTTGAGACAGCATTATGAATCCATTGCAGGCTCGCTCGGGAAACCCGCGTGGCTCTTAGGAATTACAGTTAAGTAGATGGGACTTACTGGGTTCCTGTCCCTACTCTATGGGGCAAGTGCAGCGAGTCCTCCGGACTTCGTCTGATCACATTTCAGGAGAGGCGATGACACCTTTATATCCGCACTTACCTAATCTCTATCACGTGCTGCGCATCAGTTATGAGTTCTTTATGACAGTCAATCACTCCAGTCCTATAAATTGGGCATCATTGTTATTCCTATTCTACAGATTAGGACACTGAGGTAGAGAAAAGACAAGTTCCCACAAATCATGGAACTTGCATACAGTTGAGTTGACAGCCCAGGGGTCTAGGGTCCCTCATCAAGGACTAAACCTGTAGTGCCTACTGCTTTCTTATCTGATGCTGAAATAGCCCCCCAAAGAAATGGAGCAGGGCTGGGGATATAGCTCAGTTGGTAGAGTACTTGCCTTGCAAGTACAAGGCCCTGGGTTCAATCCCCAGTACCGCAAAAAAAAAAAAGAAAAAAAAGAAATGGAGTAGTCCTCCAAAGACCCTTGCTGTAATTAAGCTTTTCTTCTTGTCCGAAAGATTTTTGCAAAGAATGTCAGCAGGATTTCTGCAGAGAGCTCAGTGTGATTTGAAGCACACTCTTTTTTGCAAACGCTGGTTTCCTTTTCTTGTAAGAGCTAGGTCTACAATCCAGTGTGTTGCTGTGCTGAATGAAGATCCTACTTCTGTTTTCAGTGGTAAAAATTTGTGAAACCTCTGTCTAGCCTAAGAATAAGGGGCAAAGACTATGCGCCCACTTACGGTCATGTAACCACCCCACTGAGTATAAATCTAGAATAATTTTCACACCCAGGATCCAGAGATTTGGGGAGATTAGCCCCTCTGTACTGCTGCAGCTTAAATAAACCTGTTTCCTGCCAATTCCTCCTGTGTCCAGCCAAATCTGTCCTACATCAATGCCAGACAGCTGCTTTGACATCAGATAGGTAGTGCATATGTTAGCACAGGGCCTAATGTGAAATTCCGTGATAGAATCCAGGTAGTTTCTATTACTAGAGAATATTTGCAAACTGGTGCAAGAAGAAAGTCATGGGAGCAAAAACCATCAATCAAAAAAATATAGGTATTAATATCTTACTGCTCACATAATCAATCGTCAAATGCTTAGTGGTGGCACATCCTCTTCCTCGAACTGGAGAACTCTGAAATGGGTGTGGCTGTATTAAATTTGAAGTTTCAAAAAGACGGTGGTTCAGTTGCTAGACACCACCTGTATTCTCGCCTGTGGCTCCTCTGTCTTCCAAGCCAGCGACGTCCTCACGTTAACCCGGTTCCGTTATCACACCTTCCCTAGCTCTGGAAGCCCTGCCTCCCTTTCACGTTTGAGGGCCCTCCTGATGACATTTGTGAATTCAGGTTAATTTCTCCATCTCAAGGTTTGCGACTTAAGTCACGTTGCTGGAGACACCCTCGCCATGTAAGATGGCGGGCTGGCAGGATTGGCATGTGGACATCCTCCGAGAGGCCTGTTCTGCTACCACAAGGTGTTTCTTAGGTGCCCATTCAGGACATACCTGTTGTGGAGAAGGCCAGGAGTGGAGGCCAGCAAATCCTTCCGAGGAAGCAATGCTCAGGCATGTTTGGTTATGAGTAGTTCTTTCATCCGTAAAGCAAGAAGGGAGGGAAAGGGAATTTCGACTTACCTCAAGAAGGACTCCATACCTTGACTTTCTCATCTCTTAATTCCACCTCTTGGTAGAATCAAAGGGACTATTGGACTTTCTAGAATTAAGTCATTTCACGCTTGCCTAAGTCTCTATGAGTGAAACAGACAAAGCGCTCCCCTTTCCAGAGCAAAGAGCCACCCTCCATTCATTGGAGGCCTACTGTTTGACAGAAGGCCACTGAGTTCCTGCCGTGTACTTGGCACTTTAAGAGGATCCATGGGTAAGATAGAAACATGGTCCACGTGTCCACTAATGGAGGAATAGACTGTCAACATAAGTAAATGAATAAATCAGGGATTCCCACAGAGAACTAATTCCAGGGCAGGCACTACTCAAAGTTCTTTAATCTCAGGAAGTCCCCTCAACTGCCCCAGGAAAGGTGGAATTGCTGTCCTGCTTAAGCAGGACCACCCAAGTCACTGCCCTGGTTTGGATCCTCAGTGTCCCCATAGGCTGTGAATTAAAGGTGCAATATCAAACCAGCGGTGCCCCTGGGAGGTGATGGGTATGTTGGCAGTGGGGCTGTTTGGAGGAAATAGATCCCCAGGAGCATGTCCTTTAAGGGTATTTGGGGACCCTGGCCCCTTCCTCTCTCTTTGCTTTGGGGCCATAGGAGTTGAGCTGTTTTCCTCTCCCATTCACTCTGTCACGATGGGCTGCCTCGTTATAGAGCCCCACAGCACCATCGGACAGACAGAAGCCTCTGGAACAGTAAGCCAAGATAAACATTTCCTCCTTAAAAGCTGTTTATATCTAAAGGTATTTAGAGACAGTGACGCCAAGCAAACCAACACAGGCAGAGGAGCCCTACGAGCTGGAGCTGGATTCTGCCTCCAGGGCTTCTAGGATCAGAACTCGGAAGAGAAGCAGAGTGTGCAGGGAGCCGGCCGTCAGCTGGACCCACGCTCCCTCAGAACATCAGAAAAACGCAGCCCACGCTCCTGGCGGCCGATTCCACAGCCAGGCCGCAGGTTGCAGCTCATCACCATGGTAATGAGATGCAGTCCTTGCTAACCTCTCCCCGGACCTCCCCAGATCTCCCATCCCCAGGGAAGGTCCTTGAAGATCATTTATGAAAATCAGCGGTAAGCACCAGACGCCTCTGAAACCTCTCAGAGAGTGCTTAATGCAGTAATTGTTTACTCTGATTTGTAATGAGAGAGAGTAACACGGTGATGTTAAAGACTGATTAATTTTCCTGAATGTATTCCAGAGCAGAAGACACCTTGAAGAGCAAGACTCATTTTCTCCCCCTGCGAATTACCCTGTCATGATTTCTGCTGCCGAACCCCACAGGCTCACCTCCGAGCACAGCTTGCCTTAGATTTGCATAATGTGAAATTGCTGAGATAAATTATTATCATATGCAGGATCAGTTTTCACTTTCTTACCTCCAAACTGGTAAAAAAAAAAAAAAAGAAAAAAAAATGTATTGCCATGGAATCAGGAACAAGAAGAAAGAGGTCCGTGGGTTGCTAGTTCAGAGGATCTGCAGCTTTATCCCTCCCCTGTATAAGGGACACACAGGAAGTTGCTAGCATTTACCTGGCTCAGAGTGGCCATTTTGAAAGAGCTAAGAGGAACAATAAATAGTGAGCGGATGCAACAAGCCATAAAGTAAATATGGCAATGATGCTTCTATGAAAATAGAACGTTCTGTGTTTAACTGAAGAGGAGTTTCTGAGATGCGTAACTATCCTCATGCTCGGGAAGGCTTTTGTCACAGGACGTGGGTGTGTGGCCCCAGATCAAGGCCTTTGTAAATTGGCCCCATCCAACCGCTTCATCTTGTCTTCTAAATTGCCCGAAAACCTATTAAGACATATGATCCACATAAAGTCAGACCAGAGGGTTTCTGTATCATGGGGACCTGGGGACTGGATGTTGCTTTATCACCTTTTAACGTAGAAGGGGTTTCACTGGGAGGCTTACCCTTCTCTCACCCCCTAGGGTTATAAAAATCCCAAAGATTAGCCGCTCTAGGATATCCACCAAGATGTGAATATCCAGACAGCTTTTTGACAGACAGATACGCCGGGATTTATGGGGATTTATGGGGATGGTGGAAGTGTGGGGATCATGGGGTGGAGACAGAGGTAGGGTTTGTGGAGAGAATCACCTGGTGACGATAGTGGCAAAGTATTAGACAATCGGACTCTTTATTAGGACATTTTGAACAGATCTTGTTATTAATTTTTTTAAGGTGACTGGTCCTTTGTTTTTTCTGACCCTGGGTGGTCCTTCCTTCTCCAGAGCATCTCTGCAGGCTTGCCAGGCTTCTGGGGCCTGGGTTACGTTGCTCTTGGGGCGCTTACGCTGTGTCCCAGGAGTGCAGAGAGTAGTCAGTACTGTTCTGTTTGACACAGTGAAGGGAAGTGACCCTTGCTGTGCCTACTCGGGTGGGATGAAGGACAGGTTTGAGCAGTCGTGTTTAATTGCCAAGGCCAAAGGTCCCAACTGGTGTCCCGCTGACTGGATTGGAACTACCGCCACGCTTTATTTGCACTGCCTTTTAAGATTCCAGAATGAATAGCCAATATGTAAAAATTGGTGGAGTCCACCAAAAATGGCTGGCTTTCTAGGTGCTCTGGATAAAAGCCCTTGTTGCTCCTGTAGTCACATAACCTTCTTGTTCCTTTCCTTGATGTTTCTCCCTGGCCGCAGTAATCAGTGTCATATTTTGGTTCTGGAAACGAGATAGCCACACTGTTCAATCTTTTTCTCAGACGCAAAAATGGGCTCCCCAGACCAGTCCCGTATGGCCTTCTGCTGGTAGACCTCACCGGGATGACTTATCCTCGTGCTAATGCTTGAACCTTGCTGTGTGGCAGGGTCTTAGTCTGCAACACGCTCCTGGACTCATTTTCTTTCCCAAAGAAGCCATAGGGATGTAAGGGACAGGATTTTAGGAAACACTGAACTCCCCAGGAGGGACGCACTCCCGGGCATTGCTCCTGTTTGTGCAGACTGTTGATCTCGCCTCTGAGAGCTGATGCAGCCCTTCTTCCTTCCTGGGCCCTATTCCCGCACACTACGGGATCATAAGGACGCAAAGCACGCTGGCTCCCTCCGCCCCTTTTATCCTGGTCCCACAAGATCGGCAGCCCTGTCTCTGCAGCCTTGCATTTATTAGTCCAGAGATGATTGCCCTCCATTTATCTGTGACTGGCTTTTGCTTAAAGAGAATGGCTTCCTGCCAAAATGAGATGCATGCCTAATGAACTTCAGTGTTCAGCAGCCTGGGCCTCACAGACTCCTCCGTGTCAGCCTGCAGCTACTGGGAGAATGGAGAAGATTCCAGAAGGTTAATAATGGAGGAATGACTTCTTTAACTTTAGCTTTCCCTGCATGTAGCTCCCCTCCTGAGATTGTACATTCTTATATTATTTTCTGAAAACGGTGCCTTAGGAACTGAGACAGCAGCTGGTGAGGATCATCTTTTCCAGTAGAATCTCAGTTTTGGTGTGTATATATTTTTTTCTAGAGGAAAAAGCAAATATAGTGTGTTCAGAGTTGTGGCGGGTGTTGGGAGGGTCGTTTGACAGTCGCTTCTAATTCTGAAGCAATGCTTCTTGGATGAGAGGGAAATGAAGCGCGGGAGGCCCCGGTCTGAGAGCGAAGGCTGGGTTCAGAGTGCACCATTGTGTCTGCCTCCAAGAAGGAAATTGCAAAACTCGAAGAAATGATGACTGTCGAGATTTCTGAGCTCACCTTGGCTTCTCAATCCCTTAGAAGATTAGATGGCAGGAATAGAACGAGTCTGAAGGGTTGAGTGATTTCAGGCTTGGTAATGCCACGGTGCAGGGTTTCTGGAAACACGACTGATGGATTGCAAAATACAGGGGCTGCCAACCCCGCGGGTCTGAAAGATGACAGATCGCAGCCTGTCGCGTTCTGACCCTGAGACCCAGCCAGCGCGGCCGCCTGCCCCTCCGTTAACTCTTTGTTTTACGCGTAGCTGGCTTCGTCTCAGCTCACTGGCAATGAAGTCGCGATGATGTGCTTTCTGACCTCACCCGCGTGCCCTGAGAGTCCCATTCCCCAGTGCGTTAGCCACGCGCCGGAAAGAAAATCAGTGCTCTGAGGCAGGGATTTACCAAATGCGCTCCCTGGGGAGTGGAAAGAGTTAATGCCACTTTCCAACCTGCCTAATTGACTCCAAGAAATCCGTGAGCGCCTGGGGAGAGAGGGATGGGGGCAAAATTAGGGAAAACACATAAATAACACCAGCCCCCTTCCAAAGCGTCACATCACAATACAGTTACATAGAACCTTTCCTTAGCAGACAGGTGACATTCCTCCAGTCCTTCAAAATAGATTCGTTTTTTTTTTTTTCTTTCTACTTACAACTCTCTGTGGGGTGTAATAGACCAAGTGCTGAAAATCAGCAAATAGGGATTTTAGTCCAAGTTATACTGCTATCTTACATCCCTGGGCTGGCCCCTTCTTGACCTTTTCAATGATACAGCAAGTGTGTGGAATTAGGTGATTTCTGAGGGTCCTCTGCTTTATGATTTAGTGCTCTAAATATTTGCAAATAACAATGGTGGGAGCGCCTCTTGGAATCACAACCTGCTTTAAATGCATGGAGCATATTTTCTCGTTTTACTCAGAGTGGTATCTAAGATAAATTTACGTGTCCCCCAATAGAATACTTAACAGCTAGTGAGGCGGGTGGGGGCTGCTGGGTCACTTTATCAGCAGCAAACACAGCATAATTGTCCCAACCTTTAACTGCAGCCACATGTGCACCGTGAAGACAGCTTGCGTCTCCACAGCCAGCCACCCGTGACCTTGTCCCTCTGTGCACCTCCCACCCTGCCCAGGTCGGTGACCCCAATGCCTGTCAGATGTCCTTGGTGCTTAAAGAGATGCAAGCAGGCAGGTGAGATCTTTAAAAAATGGCTACAAATACAGTCCCTAGAGCTTGCTCTCAGAAGTGTGAAATCCCACAAGCGACTCAGCATCATGGGAGACCAAAGCCAAGGACCCCAAAGAAAGACTTCCTCTTGGGGTGAAATTGGGCCATCCTTCCTAAAAAATTTATTCTGAATCTACAATACAATCCAGCTTCCCATAGTTGATCATTTAACTGTACTTTTAAATGGTAGCCAAGAGACACATGTGGGCATTAAATTTAAATGAATTGAATTTATTATAAAAACACACATCTAGTTCTGAATATCACATGTGGCTATCACATAGTGTACACCGTTGATGGATAACATCCCTGTCATCCTGGAAGTGTCTGCTAGACAGCTCTAGAAGGATGTGGGTGGATGTTCAGACCTTTGGGAGCTGTTGGGTTTTGCTTTGGTTTTTGTTTATCCCATCCAATCGTTCATTCAGAATATATTAATTTAAGAGTAGTGGGCTAGATGCTAAAGAATAAGCCACCTAATGAGTGCTCACTGTAGATCAAGCACACTGCACAGTTCTTGCGGTTCATAGGTTCAGTCCTTGGAAGTAGGTGCTTCAGACCCATTTTACAGAAGAGAAAACTGAAGCTCAGAATTACCTGTTTCATCAATGCAGAGCTGGGGTGCATATGCCATATTTCAGATCTGAATGCCTGTGTTAATCTGGGATAAAATTGGCTTCTGGAATGTTTCCCTACCAAAAAAATAAGTTTCTTGACTAAATCATGAGGAGTGGAAAGGATTCTCTTTTATAACAAGAACCTAGGATTTAACGCATGATTATTCCAAAACCAGGTAAAGACAGAGAGCAAGAGATGGGGTGGAGGGGGCAGAAATTAACCAAAAAATATGAAATAAAGCAAAGTCAAAGAAAGGTGAGTGTACACAAATAGCTCGAGTATTTGCGTGTTCGTTTCGTGTTTGTGATCACTTTGTTTTGAGCTGATGTAGACTTTGTTTCATTCCTGGTGCAAACAGCATCCTCCTGGGTCTTGCAGGTAAATAATAAGTGTTAGGTACTTGATATGCAGTGTGTTTCTTCCTTGCAAGGCAATTCAACTGAGAAGCAAAGAACTGCACTTCAGACTGTATACATTTTCTTCCTGGCAACCTATGGTAGTGATATTGCAAACATTGAGACTGTTAGACTAATGGAAGTAAATACTGTAAAAACTGTGAAAGATGCTCTAAAGCATTCACTCATTTGTATTCATGCAATAATATCTTACCACGTACCCACTTTGTGCTAGGCACTGGGCCACAAGTGCTAAAATCTATATTATGACAATATAATCCCATCACTGGGGGAGGAAAGGATGTAATATGGACTGTTTTACCTGTAACTATAAAATAATATCATCAGTAGATTGCTAAATGTTTATCACCCAGCTCATCGGGAAAAACAGCCAGAACTCTGTCATTTGAGATTCTCATGGTATAAACAGATGCTCCTGCCATGACTACCAGGTCACCAATATGATGTCCCTGGATATGGAGATGGGACAAGATTGAATATTATAAGCAATTAGAGCCAGCTCCAACATACCATATGCCACATTATGCTATGTATCATACATGCTAATGTCACATCCTATGAGCATGTATTCACAGTACTATATGTATACAATATGTTAAAGATAATGAATGCAATATAATTTAAAATCACACAATGCAATACCATGCTAAGATGATATAGCCTATGGGTTAAGAGTTCAGGTTTGGTGATCAGAACAATGTGACCTTAAATGTCACCTGAACTGCATATTAGCAGTGTAATTTTAGTGACTTACATCACCTCCTTATGCCTCACTGTTTTCATCTACTTAATGGGAGAAACGTCAGAGCCTACCGCCTATGTAAGGACAAACAGAAATGCTTAGTTTAGTCCCCAGTTGGCAGTAGGTGTTCAGGAAGTATTTATTCACTGGATCAACAACGTCCTGGGCACTATGAAGGAAATGGCCATAAGGACCTGGAGGAGGAGAGAATGGAGTCCATTCAAGTTCAACAAGGCTTCACAGGTCAGATGCATTTAAATGGGCCTGTAAGCTGAGTAGGACTTCGCCAGCACATAAAAATCAGAGACTCGTTCCAGATGGCTGCAGTGGTTTGTTGGGGAGGTAGAAATGGATCCTGTAGAGATACTGTGTGCTTTTGGTGGATAAGGTTACTTTTTTCCCTGAAAATGACTTGAAGCTGCCAAAACACCTCTGCTTCTGTCTGTCCATGAGCATCACCTTCATGTGACCCAGGAGCCACCCGTCGATGCCGACAACATATTGCCAATCCTTCACCAGGCAGAGGTGAGTTGTCCTCTGAAGAGCACACAGAGGCCTCTTGCTAGTAGCCTTTGTTGACTGAAGCTCCAGAGACTGGCCAGGGAGATGTATTAATGGTGGGACCTAATCACTATTGCGTTTTACTGAAATTCCATTTCAGCTGCAGAAATGCTGAATGTCTGCTGGTGCAGTGTAATTTCTTCAAGCATCACATACTAAAGAACATCATATTTCATCTCTCCATGCCTGAGGTTTATCCAAACAAAGGAAATGGGTTGTTACCAAGGAAAGCATAACTCAAAATTCCAATTATGACTGTTAAACCACATGTGAAATTACTTTTAATAATTAAAAATGGCTCTTGCCATTCTGCAGTCCTAGCTTAATATTAGGTCTGGTGCCATTTTCAGGAAAGCTAATAATCCCCTGTAAATCCCAATGACCTTAATTGTCTTCACATGCACCCTTGAATGACCTTTATCGCTTAGATGGTTAAAATCTAAAATAAATGATACTCATATATCTGAGGTACCAGTGACTTTTTTTTCCTTGATGTTATGTGTGTTTTCATGATAGCCTTCCTCGGAAGATCCAAGCCTGCTTTGCAAAGAATTCTTATTAGGTGAATTTTTTTAAATCAAATTTTAAAGTAGAAAAGGAGAAATGCCAACAAGAAAATTGTCATTTGAGGGGAGAGGTAAAAACCACAGACACCAAGGGACCAAAAATGAATGGAAGCATATAAGTGGGTTAGTAATTATCAACTCCACTGATGAAATACAAACGCGGTATCCAACCATAAAAGAACACAGCAAGAAATTAATGCAAGTCTTTGCATCATGGATAAACATTCTTTTTACAGAAGATTTAAGGAGCCTACACTATCAAGGACAGAGCACCTCTTGGCTCCCTACTGTCAAAGTCAGTTTTTATATCTGTGTCTCATATCTAGGAATCTTCTCCATTACTGGTTCCCTAGAGATCACAGATTGCATCATAAATTCAAATGTTTATTATATTTTGAATAATGGATGTGACTTTCATATCATTGTGGTCTAACATTTCTGCATAATGATGCTCCATTCTTCCTTGGAAAGACTGCGCTGTTCTTCTCTGCCTTAATTGAATCAGCCATTCATGTATTCATTCAACAAATATTTCCTGAGCACATGTTGTGGATCAGGATTGTATTTGTTGCTTAAAATGGGCAGATGATGGCTGCATCTTCTTGTCCTTTAAAGAGAGTGTAGATGAGGGGAGGGGGAATTTAGACATCATGGTGGCTAATGAACTAAAGAATGACAGACAGACATGGTGATGTAATAGACACACATCATTCAGCAGCCTATCTTTAAAACCCCAACTGCCCAAGGAAGCCAGAGAAAGAGAAATATTGTTTCCTTCCAGGTCCTTCTGCCATTTTAACAAAAGTAAAGTCACTAGGCATCACCGGGAATCAGAACATCATCCTTGGGCCCTAGTAAGCATTGTCCTAGGTCTCCTTCAGGAGCCTCTGTCCATGGTACCTAAGTCTGGCTTTCCACAACCACATTACACAGTCAGAGCAACTGGATTGATTCACCTTGGTGAATGTGTTCTCACTGATTTAGCCAGCTTTTTTTGTCACTGTGACCAAAAGACCTGACAAGAACAATGCAGAGGAGGAAAAGTTTATTTTGGCTCATGATTTCAGAAGTTCAGTCTAGAGATGGCCAAGTCCATTGCTCTGGCCCAAGCTGAGGCAGAACATCATGGCAGAAGGGTGTGATGGAGGAAAGTTGCTGAGGACCTGGCCACCAGGAAGCAGAGAGAGCTCTGCTCACCAGGGACAAAATATAAAACCCAAAGGCATGATGTCCATGCCCCCCCCATGACCTACATCTTCCAGTTAATACCCTACCTCCCTACAGTTTACCACCTAATTAATCAATATTATTGGATTAATCCATTGATTAGGTTGTAGCTCTTATAATCCAATCATTTCTCCTCTTCCCAATCTTGTATGATATTACAGATGAGCTTTGTGGGAACACCACATATCCAAACCTACCTCACCTACCTCGAACCTAGTGATTTCCAATTGTTTCTCTCCTATCACTCTTAGTTGAATTCCTTACTGTTTTATGGAACCATAAGTGAGCTCTCTTGGGCCTACTCATTTGGCTTTCTTTATCCCCCATCTCTCTTTCACATGGATTTCCAACCACATGTCTTCCTTTGTGGGCCTCCAACAAGCCACACTAGTGTCCATTAAAAGTCTGAGCTTAAGATTATTTCTGATTGCCTGCAGTACTTCCTCAGACAGCTTCAATGGTTTCTTTCCTTTTTCTCTTAGTATCTGTTTGACAAAGTTCTCAGTTTTACCTGAGAAAGAATTTACTTCAGGCTCAAATAAAAAAATGCCAGTCTTGCTACCCAATTTGTCCCCATCATGTTTTCTCTTGAAAATAGCAAATATTAGCATGTGACATGTATTATTTGTATCAGTTGTCTGTCTTCTCCACCAGAATATAAGCTCCATGAAAGAAGGAACTTTCCTTTACTATGCATCCTAAAACCCTGCTCACTGTGAACAACAATTAGCTGTTAGCCATTATGGTACCAGCTTCTAAAATGGCCCAGTGACTCCTCCTCTCCTGCTATGAACACCCTTGCAAAGACCTCTAGGGCTTCCCTGTGTAACCAATGAATGTTATGGAAATTACAACATAAAATAGCCAAGGCTATGCCTTGATAGAAATGATGGCTACTGCTTACCTCCCTTTTGATTTTTCTCTCTCTGGGTGAGGCCAGAAACCTTGTCATGAGGACATTCAAGCAGCCTATGGAGAGTCCCCAATGGAGAGGATCTAAGTATTCCCACCAATGACCAGTGCCATGTGAGTGAACCATGTTGGAAACTGGTCCTCCAGCCACCATCCAGGCTTCTGGTGCTACAGCCTTGGTTGAACATTTGATTGCCATGTTATAAGAGACCCTGAGCTGGAACCCCCCCAAACAGGCTGCTTCTGAGTTCCTGATGCATGAAATCTGGATGGGATTATGAATATTTATTTTGCCAAGCTGCTAAATTTGGGGACCATTTGTTTGCTCCATCAAATAACTGACACCACCACACTTTACTAATTTCTGTGTCTTTTGCTTGAGACAAAGCCTCTCACATAGTAGGCCTTCACCATTTGCTGGTTATGCTCATGTGAGTTTGACAAAAACCCCTTCCTTTATTTAACTGCATTAAAATGAAGACTAATGATAGTCTCACTGTAAGATGCAAGATGTAACCAATTGGGGGCTATATTGAGATCAATATCTCATACTCAAATACTCATTGAGGCTGAGGTTGCTTTCTGATTTAGCTCCTATGTATCTTCATCTTAGCAGAGTAAATGACCAGAATGGCTTTTCCCCCTCATTCTCTCTTGAAGGTCTTTAACTTCTATTTGCAGGTGGTTTTGCTTCCCAGTCTTTCTCTTCATTGTCTCTCCCACTTTAGTCCTGATAACAGATGTACTTTTTTATATGCTTCCCAATTCTGCCATTTTGCTTAAGAAAAAAAAAAAAGATTTAAATCAAATTGTGATTCATTTGTGGGACTCTCTGCAGACATTTGTAACTGACAAGTGAATGCATCAGTTGCTTTAAATAGCCTGACTATAGTCATTCATAACAAAACAAAGAGGAGCCAACTGACTGATGGGGACTGATGGATGAGCCTTTCTGTGGAGTTGAGGGAGGATACAAACTTTAATTTTGGAATATCAGCTTTCACAGAAATCTCTGAAATATTTGTTGTATTGATTCTGATTCAAATTTGAAGCACAAAGGAAAATGTTTAGCCCAATGGGTTGAACATGGCTTCTTTTCAGTCTGCTTTTCCTCACTACACATCCTGGCCAAGTTTCAAACATTTACTTCGCACTGTACCGTGAGCTCATTTTTATTAGCGATGATGAGCCACCTCCATTTTCCCGGTATGCATTCCATGAGAAGCATGCTTTGTTTGAAATTTGTTTCATGTTGGAAGCATTTACGTAGTTCTATAAACACAGCAGGTCTTTAGCTGCCAATTTAAAATGGAGAGTCACTTTGAAAAGTGTCGGTGATTTTAACCATACTTTATACTCGTGATTCTCATTTTGTGCAGACAGAATGAGGTGTCATTAAGATCAGGACCATTCTGATATCTTGCAGTGTGGAATATTTAAGCCTCGGTGGTTTTTGACCATGAATACACAATTCAAAAGAAAATATATTCAGGGTTAGGAAAACAGCAGGTGCAAAGGAGGTTATAACTATCTCTTTTTACTATTAGGAGAAAAATAAAATTGGCAGCAATAGGCTTGTTCAACTTGCACATTTCTATTCTTAATGATAATTATATGACCAAGCACTACACATTAGCAATGTCAATAGGGATAGCAAATTATATAGCATTATTGGCCACATCCTACAAATAGGAAAACAGACCATGAAAAAGAGAGACATTATGTTATTAATCATTGACAAGGTGTAGCAATGTCAATGATTAGCATTTTGCAATGTGCAGTGATATTAAACTCCAATCTAGTTCAGGGTTTCTCAATAGCTTCACTGTTGACATTTTGGGCTGGGTAATTCTTCCACATGGAGAACTGTCATATGCAATATAGGATGTGGAACTGCATCCCTGGCCTCTATTCTCTAGATACCAGTAGCATCACCCCAATCCCAGCAATTAAAAATATCCCCAGGGGCTGGGGAGATAGCTCAGTCAGTAGAGTGCTTGCAAGCACAAGGCCCAGGGTTCGATCCCCAGCACCACAAAAAAAAAAAAAAAAAAAATCCCCAGATATTGCCAAATTGCCCCTGGGGACTTCCACTCTAGAGTACTACATGAGAATAAAAGCATACAATATAAAGAAGATGAAGACATACACTGTCTCTACCACAAAGATCCATGTGAAAAGGCAAGTAGCACCATTGACCCAGAGAGAAACAGGGACTCGCACAGCTGTGAGAGGTTTGGGGTGGTAGCTGGGCCCCCTTTATTTCATGTATGGAGCTCTGAGATGCTGGGAGGAGTTTAGACTTGTTCAATTGCAGACTGCATTACACCAGGCCTGAAACTCAGCGTTCCCTTGCTTGAATGCTCTTCTTTCTTCCCACCTTAAGACAACCCTATTCTGCACAGCTTGGATTTAAATCTTCATGTTCTGGAAAATGCACTGGGTTTGCATTATCTTTGCTCAGGAAAATAACCAATGATGCTGCAAAGAAAAAGCACTCTCCTCATTCTGAGCAATTATTGAACCCTTCAGGGTAGGGAAGAGTGGGAATTTAGGTGTTGGATTTTGTTTTCTATGTTAAATAATTCCTATAGCTATATTTGGGATAAGTTTAAAGATTCAGTCTTTAAAGTGCAGCATGTTTGATGCAAACATCCAGAATCTAGTCTTATCACTTGGGTTCAAATTTTGGTTCAACTCACATATTAGCTGTGTCAGCATGGGCCAATTGAGCAGATTCTAAAGCATGAATTTTCATATTTGAGAGAGAGAAAGAAGATCATTGAACCCAACTCATAAGGTTACCATAAAGATAAAATGGGATAATGCCTACAGGTAGTTGAGCTCAATTTCTATTACATGAAAGCACTCTAAATACATGTTTAGTTGCTGCTGTTGCTGTTATTATTAGTAGCATTCATAATAATTTGAATGATAACCAAAAAAGCTAATTATGCCGCAGAGGTGTAAGCATTCTTCTTTGTAAATCACTTAACAATAAGTCACAGTGAGAAGTAAGAATCTATGAGTTAATGGGGAGAACTCTTAGTCATGGCTAGGACTAAGAGAGGGACTGTAGCAATGATCACGGAAGTCTATGCCAAGGGAAAGACCTTAAACTACAAACCACGTACAAAATTGTTACAGTTTAAAATACACATCATTAGATGGTTTGATGTGAAATAGGACAAGCTCATGCAAATCTGTTATAAATGCAGAAAACACAATTTTCTACATTTTAAAAATTTGCACTCATTGAACGGTGCATGCATGAGGGCTATATCCTTCTCCTGGCTCCCCCAGGTGTGCCGGTAAGGTGACTCAAACAAATGCACATGGCTTGGTATCTTTGCCTTCACCCATTCAAAACTCATCATTATCTTGGGACTCTGAACCATTAATGAAATATAATAAAGGACTCTGACATGGAGTTAGGAAAGAGACAGAAAATGCCATGCTTTCTCTGAAAATGCTTTGAAATGAAAAATTAAATAACAGGTGGGACAGCGTCCCCAACATGACTTCAATTTGCAGACTTTGGAATTGTTTCAGAATTTTTCCTGTTACCCCAGAGCTATTGCAAATAGATAAAAATGACAATATTGTCGATTTCATTTTGTCTATTGACACCAGGCATATGGGAATATCTAGGTGTGTAATTTGGTTGCTGTGCTCATTAGACTTTATTAGTATCCGCTGGAGAATTCTTGGCTCTGGATTTTGTGCAGAATACAGACCAGTGTTTTCTGTTAGTTCCTTAACTTGCCACGAGTAGGACTGGAAACTTCATTATAAACTGCTAAAATATTACAGTGCCCTTGTATGAATGCTGAGAAATACTACATTATTTAATTTTGTTTTTTAAAAAAGGAAAATAGTTACCACAGTATTGACATGAGCAACAATTGAAGTCCCGCTGTTCACTAGGCAAAATGCTCCGCTTCCTTGCATAATAAATAGCAAATCCTCATTATTTATCATCTGGTTGTTCATTGTCCTGGTAATTTCTCATGTGGAAATAAATTAATCCACGCCCCTCTTTAAGAACATTGGATGGACCAGAGAGCACACAGAGTTTGAAGTGTTATGAGCTTAATTCCATCGCTCACCGGCTAGGAGGGCTTGAATAAGACATGCCTTTGGAGTCTATAAGTGGAGGTAAAGGGCTAGGGAGATAGCTCAGTTGGTAGAGTGCTTGCCTCACAAGCACAAGGCCCTGGGTTCGATCCCCAGCACCGCAATTAATTAATTAATTAATTAATTAATTAAATTCAAGAGTTTGCAAAAAGGAAAAATAAATAAATAAATGGAGGTAAAGCTCTCTTTCCCGCCTGCCTTCCTCTGAGAGTCAGGTTGAGAATCAAATGTGACAACATAGGTGGATTGCTTGGTGAAATGGGAAGCATGAGGGAACAGGTAAAATATTCCTGCGCTGTCTGTCGCCGTAGCTCAGACGTGTCTGAGCATGACTGCGGCCACTCTCCCGGGAAGCTGTGTGCAGGACAGGCCCATGTCTGCTTGAATAGATGCCATCAGGAGAAGAGTCTGGGTCAGGTGTGACCCTCTGAAGCCAGAAAAGCAAAACACAGCAACACGTTGGTCACTGGGGAAGATGAAAGATGATGCGCCCACTGGCCATGCCTCTTGCTGGGCTTCTCTTCTGGCCCCTCCTCTCTGGCCTCCGGGAGTTCCACAGTCAAGGGCAGGGGAGTGACTTCTGGAAGTTCCAGGAGGGAACCCCTCTCCTTCCCTTCCCAGCTCCCAGAGGCCAGCTCCAATTCCTCGGATCATTTCTGGAGCTATCCCAGCCTCTGCTCGATGCCACCTGTCCATCATGCCTCTGATGCTCCTGCCTCCTTCTTGTGGGAACTCAGTGCTGACCCACATGGATGACCAAGGAAGGTCCCATTTCAAACCTCTTACCTTGCTCACTTGGGCAAAATCCCCACTATCACAATCGCGTACGAGGCAGAGCGGACTGTGGATGTATTTGGGGTAGGCATTATGGGCTTCCAGAGAGCCCCACGTGGAACTGAGGTCCTCCCAGGACATTAGGGCTCAGGTGAACATTGAGGACTAATTTTTTTTTTTTGATGACAGAAGAGAATCGATTTAGTACTTTTCCTACATTGTTTTCAATGTTGGAATCCAAAAACTTTGTTTTCAAAGTTGGAATCCAAAAGCTTCTGCGCGCCTAAGTTAGGACATGTAGTGAAATCTATCAAAGGACAGACAAAAGGTTGCTAAAAGTGTAAAAAGGCAGCTTGGTGGCAATAAGTGCATGAACCCAAGAGACAGAGCCCCTGCTCACATGAAAATTCACTTCTTAGTGAAGGGAGAGACAGGATAGACGCAATGAAATGGGCTACTTTCAAGCACGGGACTAACAGAACTTGCTGGTCCCTATACCTGGGGAGTGAGGAGGAGTGAGTTGGGGGGCTTCCTTTGCTTTAAGCAGCTGCTGTGTGGATGCACAGTGCTAGGCTCTGCAGAGATGCTAGGACAAGACGAGACCAAATCCCCGCAGAGTGAGCAGAGTTCAGTGGAAAGAGGCCCAGGAGAACATGAGCAGACGCGGGTGTATTAGAGGACTGGGACTCTGGGAAGCCACAGTGCAGAAGCCCTCCTTCAAACCAGGATTCTTGTGACCACACGGGAAAGATTTCAGACACGTCAATCAGTAACAGGCAAGAGTTCATTAGAAGCTGTGGAGAGGGAGGGGGTGGGTCTCCTCAGAGAGGAGAGGAACTCTGTGCCTCTCCTGCCTTCCAGTTTTACTGGGTGTCCTAGGAAAGTGTAGAGAGTCCTTCCCAGGAGCACCTCTTGACTTTTGAGTGACAGCAGGTTGACATCAGGCTTTCGAGTCCCCACAACCATGACCCTCTAGGCCACTTTGGCCCCTGCCGAATTGTTTTAATTAGAACCTGTTCTTACAGATTTTATGGTTAGGGGGAATTATCCTTATCTCACTAACTTCTGGGATTTGGTCTGTGGAAGGGTCACAAAAGTGTCCCCCTTCTGGGTAACTTCATCCTTGTTATTGGCATTTGGGAGCCTACATTTCTCCAGCGGATGGCAGGTAGTTTTCTGAAGAACATAACACATTCTGTCAACTTAAGCCAGGCAGGGACGCAGGTCAATTGCTTTTTTAAAAAACTGGAAGCATGCAGGGCTCAGCACAGTAGGACCAGTTTACATAATTATTTCCTTAACCTAGTGTTCCCTCCATTCACTTCTGTCTGTCTCCTGTTAGACCAAGGGTCCTGTTATGAATAGAAAAGAAAAAACCAATGGCCAATGCACTTGGGAAAGACACACAAACACACTCCTTATCAGAGACATGCAAATCAAAACTGTAAGATAGCCTTTCTTCTACAAAATTGGAAAAAATTAAAAGACTGATGTAAAACTTAATGGCATGATGAGCCCAAAAGGCTATCTCGGTCATTAAATGCATTAAAGAGATGTCAAGTCTTATGTCAGTGAAGTTTGCAAGAAAGCAGTATTTCCTACCATTGTTGGAGAAATGGAATGGCAATCGGTATTAACTTTTCAGAAAAAAAAGTGTTTCTATGTCTCTTAAAACTATTTCATTAGGCAACTCAGTGACTACACATTTAAATATAAAAAGCAAACTACAGAGGTGTTCAATGAGGTAGATCCAGGAGGTTCACTAGAGTATTGTTTATGATAACAAAAACCAGACCCAATTTAAATACCTCTAAACAGGACATTCATTAAATGGACTATCTGCAACCATATAGTAGGTAATCCTAATTTAAAAATAAAACAGGTGCATTTATGTGTGCCAACATATGTGGACATTCAAATATGTTCAAAATTGAAAATCCATTCAGTATAATATAAATTGTATCCAAAATCTTTATAAAATAAAACTATACACATCCCTAGATACATGCATATAAGCAGGAGCCAAGATATATTAGGACAGAAAGCCACAGAGGACATTTATTTTCCCTGTCTTCCTTGATTACTATAAAATGATATTGCATTAATATAGCATTTGCAAAATTAAAAATTAAAACAATGACAAAAATATAAAGGTCTGTTCAATAACAATGGGAAGCACGGATTTTCAGACCGTATGATTGCATCTTTTCCTAAAAGCCTCGTCCATTGGATAAGCCCCAAATTCTCTTGATCATTTGATGTTTTCTTAATTGATGTGAAATTCAGATATACGTCAGACAAAAGGGAGTAGAAGATCTTTGAAATGCAAAGCAACTTAACTGTAATACTTAAGGGTTTTATTCAGCTGCAAGGTCAATATAAATCAACGCTATGATGAGGTCTCCGGCAAAGCTGTCTCCATCATTAACTGCATTAAAAGAGACAGACTGTCCAACGAGGGAAGAAAGGACCACTTGCTTCTCGGAGCTGCTCACGCTGTACCTGGAGTATCATACCCAGGTGCGTACAACGCAGTGGAAGCTTTTGAAAAGGAAGTGTAACCATTTGGTGGCTTGAAAAGATGTCCTCTGGGGAATGGCAAACTGAGCAGAAGTTATTTAACCGAGAGAACAGCCTGCTTAAAGGACACATGGTGCATGACGTTGAGCATTTTAAGACGAAGACACAGGGGACTCAAAGGGCTTATTTTGTTTGCATACAAAATACAGAAAACAGTAACCATTATTGCACATCACAAGTATGCACACATTACTTCTCATCTTTGAGAGGCATCCTTGTCCTGTTTGACAGCTGGACGGAGACCAAAATTTTGTGTTTCTCTTTTCCATGGTGTTATCTCTGAGAAGTGACCGCCAATCAGGGACTGCACTTCCTAGCCCCAGTCAGCTGTGGCTATAAGCAGGGGGCCTATTCATGAAAGAATTGGGAGTCCCTTGTACATATGACACCTTACACACACACACACACACACACACACACACACACAATCACCTATAAGCATGCTTCCATATGCTTTTCCCCTCTGGTTAGAAAGAATAACTTTGGAAACCATATTAACTATGGTGTTGTCTCCATTGGCCTGGGTCTCTGGTTGGCTGTGTGCGGGAGGGCTGCCCTCCCAACTTGCTAACCCCCCTGGCACTACTGCACAGGAAGATTCCAACTCCTACTGAGTTTGAGCCATTCAACTGTGTAGTCAGTTGCCAAAGCAGCCTACCCCTCTTAGTTTCCACCACAGACTTAGAAATTCAAAGGCAGTTAGTAAATGGAAAGTCCAAAAGCAACTACACCATCAGATGCTTCAACCAAGCTGGAAACCCAGGTCCTTTCAAGCAGATCCAAGTCTTTTCTCTTGCATCACAGAGACAGATCGTGACTCAACACAGGAGAACTCTCAAATAGGCCTCCCTTGCATTTCTTCAAGAGGAGTATGTACTCAGTTTCAGGAGATGTTCAGAAGGGAACATTAGAGACAGAAAACAGTGGGGGAGTGTCAGGTAAATGATTTAATGCTTCTTACAAGCTGAGGTGCCATGACTCAGTGCACACTGGAAGCACTCGCGTGCTATTTATTACACAAACAGTGTGCACACAGCAGCAATTTGGGAACCCTGCGGTCTCCTTAGCAAGGTATAATGGGGATGCTAAGCAACTGAGCCAGAAACAAAAATGAATAAGAATTTTAACTCAAGAAAGTTCTGATGCATTTTTCATTTGGAAAGGCTTATAGGATAGAGACTTGTTTATGAGCATATGAATGATTCTTCAAAGAAACAAAATTCGTGGAGAATCTTTGGGCTATAGAAGAGCTTCTACAAAGACCCCATGCTTCTGACTCATGTCCCCACCAGGATGGTGACTATGTCCAGGGGACCGTGGGCACCAGGACAAAGTGTCAGAGCAGATCTCTTTGGTGGATAATAGTGAGGTTGAGCAGGAAATGAAAGCTGCAGGGGTCGTATGGTGATTTTGCATTTGAGTCTACCACTATAATTATGTCAGGAGCCTCAACATAAGATAGACTAAGTTGGATTTAAGCTAGGAAGATAGCAAATCCATTGCACCCACAGAATTTAAAAAATAGATAGAGAAAAGAAAAGAAGAAGCAAGGGTGGTTTTCAAGTATGCATAAAATAGCCCTGGCTCAAGTTCAGGCAATTACTAAAGTTTTTGTCCTTAATAGTTATCAGACTGTTATTGCACATGTATCGAAAAGAGACCTGCCACAGCTTTAAGTTAGTTTATGGCAAAGCCCTTATCTGCAGTTTCATTGTTCTCAGTTTTGTGTGGTCCCAAGGCGTAAAGTAGAAAATCCCAGAAGTAAAGAATTCATCTGTTTTAAGTCACGTGCTATTCCAAGTCACCTGAGGGAATCTCATACTGTCCCCCTGCATCCTGCTGGGGTGAGACTCTTTTCTTTGCCAGCAGAGCCAGGCAGGGTACAGGGCCTGCTCCTTGGTCACTTAGTAGTGACCAAGTGATCTCAGTCATCTGCATACATTGTGATGCTTTGTAAGACCTCATAATGCCCCCAGAGGAAAAAGCATGACTCCAGTTATTGTGATATTTCAGAAGAAGCCAGGAAGAACTTCCTTTGATGAAAAGGGGAAAATACAATATGATATTTTGAGACAGATCACATGCATACCACTTTCCTTAGGGTACACTGCAATAATCGTTCTATGTTATTATTGTTATTAATTGCTTACTGTGGCCAATTTATAAATTAAACTTTATCATAGGTCTTGATACTTAGGGAAAAAAAAAGAGCATAGTATATATAAAGTTCTGTACTGGTCAATGATTCAGGCATTCACTGGGGGTCTCAAAAGGTATCCCCCAGGGAAAATGAGGAGAGAGCTGTAGATTGGCACTATCTCATTAAATTCTCAGGTGACTTTATTCACTTGACAAGCTATTTTTAATTTCACAGTAAGTGTCAGACACCGACCTAAGTGTCAAGGAAGGAATTAAAAAAAAAAAAATAACAAGAAACCCAAACAAACAAATTAAAAAAAAAAATCACTGTCCTCTTCAAGGGCATGTTCTCGTGGTGAGAGAGAAAATTAACTAAAAATAAAACGTGCACACTATGTGATGCGTTAATAAGAAAATAATAATAACTTCTTAAGTCAACACAGGCTGGAAGAAATTTTAGACAAGCTAATCAGGAAATGCCTTGCTGAGCTGAGAAGGGAGTTTTTGGGGGGATTGGTGGAGGGAAGGAGGGAGTCAGCCAGACAGATGCCTGGGAAGCCTCCTTCCAGGAAGAGGGACAACAGAGGCCAAGGGGCTGAGCTACATCAAAGGCTGACCTACCGGCACAAGGACTGCAGGGGAAGAGAAGATGCCATTAGAAAGACAGCAGGGGACGGGACCAATACCACAGCCCAGGGTGGCATGGCCAAAGGTTGGCAGGATCTGACGTCCTTTCTAAGGAGATCACTCCTGATACTGTGGCAAATGGTTTTGCAGAGCAGAAGCAGAGAGATCAGTGAGATGAGAGAAGACCACCCCCCTTATTCATACCTGCACAGTCTGTGTTGGTGCCTGTTACCCATGGTCCAGTGTGGTCTGAACACAGCAGGTGGAAAATTCCAGAAATAAACAATTCCTGAGTTTTGAATCGCTTCTTTTACAGCAATATTATCACAATTGCTCTATTTCATTGCTAGTTATTATTGTTAATCTCTCAATTTAATTTAATTTATAAATGAAACGTTATGGTAGCTAGGCAGCTATAGGAAGACACAGGGTCTGTAGAACCCAGTGCTGTCCACGGTATGGAGCATCCACTGGGGATACATGGGGACTGTGACATTGCAGTAATTTAGGCCTGCTGGCTTGGTCCAGGAAGACGGGCTTAGGAGAGAGGAAGACTGGATGGATTCTGAATATATTTTGAAGTTAGAATTGAAAGGATTTGCTGACAGTCTCTATATGGATTGTAAATGGAAGAGGAGCGTTCCGAAAGATATAAGCTTAGAGACCTGAGCTGAAAGAATAAATATTAACCAAGAAAGCAAACCTGTAGGATAGAAGGTTGATCAGGAGAGAAGACTTAGAAGAAATGGCGATCTAAGTTTTAGCCACATTCTAGCATGAGTTACCTCTTAGGCATTCATGTGGGAACGACAGACAGACAGTCGGACATTGAATGCAGGTTTCCGGGGAGAGGCTGTAACGCAGAGGGGAATTTTGAAGACATCAGCATGGAGACAGGTACTTAAGGTGGTAGCACTGAATGGCGCCATCTCAGAGCGACTGTAAATAGGAAGCAGAAGAGGTCCTAGGACTGGGAATCAAGACGTACCAGCCTAAGAGGCAGAGAATACGTGATCAGAAGAGTAGGCGACAAATTAGAGAAATCAGGTATCTTGGAAGCCAGGTCATTTTCGAGAAGAAAGAGGTCAACGGTGGTGAATGCCGCAGTTCAATCATACGTGCAATGAGAAGGGACCTTCTGTGGAATGAGGGACATCAAGGTCACTGTTAACAGCAAGGAGGCCAGCTTTGGTGAAGATAGCAGTGAAAAGCTCACTGGAATCATTCCAGTGAGGTGGAGGCAGAGGGTAGATAGTCTCATCAGAGAAAGGGGAGATGAGGTAACAGGACAGGAGGCAGAACGCAGTTAGGGTCCAGTCGATATTTTTGAAATACTGAGTGGGGTATTGCTGGGGCACTACAATATAGGAAGAGAGAGAAAAAGGGGGTCTAGGAGTCAGTATGAGGTTTTGCCTTGGTGAGGAACGCTAACCGCCCATCCTTGCTAATAAGTAATAAGGGGAGGTCACAGCCCAAGAGCAGAAAGGTGGCATATATGTTAGTGCTATTTACAGGCTTCATCTTGTGATTGCTTCAATTTCCTAAGAAAAGTAGGGATCAAGATCAACACTTGTGAAGAATGACAGGGGAAAATGTAACAGAGGTTTGAGGGAAGAAAGGTCTGTAGTAGGCATTCAGACTGTAAGACTGAACTTTAAGTACCCACACCATTGGCTTTCTTAGGAGCTTACTGGGAATGCAGAGTCACAGTCTCCCTGACACACCTGCAAAATCAAAGCGTGCATTTTATCAAGAGCGCCCACCCAGCCGGGCGTAGTGGTGCACGCCTGTAATCCCAGCAGCCTGGGAGACTGAGGCAGGAGGACTGAGAGTTCAAAGTCAATCTCAGCAAC
Source organism: Sciurus carolinensis (assembly GCF_902686445.1). NCBI lineage: Eukaryota > Metazoa > Chordata > Mammalia > Rodentia > Sciuridae > Sciurus > Sciurus carolinensis. Next base: position 24,276,527 of record NC_062231.1, on the reverse strand, counting down.
TTAGCAAGGCCCTAAGCAACTTAAGGAGATCCTGTCTCTAAATAAAATACATAAAAGGACAGGGGATGTGGCTCAGTGGTTAAGTGCCCCGGGTTCAATCCCCAGTACCAATAATAATAATAATAATAATAATAATAATAATAGATGCTTTTAATTTTGCCTATTAACATTTGAGAGGCACTGACTAGAGACTAAGAGTGAGAAAGGGACTAAGGACATATAGAATACCTGGCCGGGTTCAAAAAGGGCCTATCTGAGATTACTGATGAATTAAAATTAAATCAATCAAGACCTCTTTGCGTCCTCTCCACGCGAGGTGTGGTAGTGTTGTAGTGTTGGTGGAAGATCAAACACATCCAGAGGGGAGTGTAACTAGGGTGCGGTTTTGCCAGGAGAGTCACACAATTACAAGACAATGATTATGATAATAGGTAAATACAAAAGGTATAAGTAAATGCTATGGAATTTAAGAAAAAGTACAGGAGGAAGGGAAGGACTGGGGATTTCATGAAGAATCATAAACTCTTGGCGGGTTTGACGCCTTAGATATTCTGGAGGGCTGGAGGTGTCGCTGGGGTTTGGGTGCTATATGGAGGGAGCTGGAGAGTCATATTGTGGCTGGAGAATGGAATGTGGTATGTTTTGGGTAAATAACATGGTCAAGTCTATGTCCATGGCTCGGAGTGCCTGAGACAGTGTGCAGGACAAGGCCCTTGGAGAAGAGGTCAGAGAACTAAGAGGAGTGCCTTGCAAACATCATCCTTGCTACGGACACTCATAAGAAGTGTGATGCTGGTAAGGTCGAAAAAAATGAGCATACAGAAGAAGAAAAAATAAGCCATGAGACAGGAAGACCTGGAGGTGATGGAACTCAGAGGAAGTGGGTGGTGTAGTCCGGGGTTGGGTGGAACAGTGCCGCCTACGTAGGCTTCCGGAAAGGACGGTCTAGGGGTGGCAGCGAAGGGGTGGGACAGTCATCCTGCTACTAGGTGCCATGATTTAAGAGTGACTGGAGAGAAAGGACCCAGCCCTTGAGATGGCGTCAGTGAAAGGAGCGTCCAAGCAGGCCGGTGAGGCTGAGATGGGAGTTTGCCGATGGTTGGCCAGATCTCCATGAAGGCCTGTAGAGATGGAGATGGAGAGACCAGGCTCGGAAAAGGCAATGGGAAGAGGATCTGCAGCAGAGGTGGCGGTGACGCAGAGTCCTCACCATCTTGCAGTGGTCAGCCTCAATCAGGCGCGAGGCGTTTGCAGGTCGTTGGTATGGAGGGAGAAGAGGAAAGGAGGTGGTCCTTCCTGGGGGAAGCTGGATTCTGAGGTTCCACTTGGTTGGTGCCATTGGAGGCGAGAGTCTTCCTCTGAGGTGGCAGGCACCTGCCTGGCCCCTGCTGGAGGGAGCCTTCCAGGGTTGGATTTTCCTTCAAGCACCAACACTCTGGACGTATGCATATGGCAGCCTGCAAGGGGATGTTTGTAGCAATGGCCTGTTTGACTCAGTTATACAAACAGGTGGTCTAGCATCAGAGAAATGCAGTGTCACAAAGCAAGAAACCCCAAAAAACTCTGCAAGAAAGAAAACATGGCCATAGCTGATGGGCCTGTCAGTCAGTGTGACAAAAAGAAGCAGCAAATGCCATAATTTTATTATTCTTTATGACTAATATTCCATTGTGTATATATACCACATTTTCTTTATCCATTCATCTGTTGAAGGACACCTAGGTTGGTTCCACAATCTAGCTATTGTGAATTGAGCTGCTATAAACATTGATGTGGCAGTGTCACTGTAGTATGCTGATTTTAAGTTGTTTGGGTATAAACTGAAGAGTGGGATAGCTGGGTGAAATGATTCCATTCTAAGTTTTCTGAGGAACGTCCACACTGCTTCCCAGAGTGGTTGCACCAATTTGCAGTCCCACCAGCAATGTATGAGTGTACCTTTTCCTCCAATACCTATTGTTGCTTGTATTGTTGATAATAGATATTCTAATTGGTGGGGGAAGGAAAAATAACAGAAGGAGACAAACATCATGACCCTCTGTACATGTGTGATCATGCGCACGTTGCGACTCTGCTTCTTGTACAACCAGAGAAACAATACTTGTACCCCATTTGTGTTCAATGAATCAAAATTTAAAAAATAAAATAAAATAAAGGAAGCAGTATGGTTAGTTGAAGAGTGGACTGAGCTCTGCCAGCTAGGACGCTTTAGCCATTTGATTAACCTCTGTTTCTGACCCCTGACTTTTTATGAGCTGTTGTGATTGATGGCTGTCATTCTGATGTTCAAAAGGAACTTAACATCATGATTACAATTAAACCTTGTGCAGGTTTTTCTCTTTGCTTCTTAGTCGATCCAGAGAGAGAGGGAACTCTCCTGGGAAAACAGCAGAGTCCCCGGGGTGGAGGAGAAAAGGAAAGACTGGTGACAAACTACTCACTAACGGAGGCGCCAAATGGAACCTGAAAGTCCTTCTGCTCGTTCCCTTTTTCTGGGTCAGAAACACTAGGGCATTAACTATGATCCCGTGGCCCCAAATCCTTCTCCCTCCTTCAGATTACGCTTTCATTAAACTATCATGGAATTCAAAACCAAAAACCAAATCGATAATGCTGTCATCTGTGTGTCAATCTCAGGGGGACCTTCTAGTATTTTCCCTAGGAGCAAAACTTCATGTTTTTGAGGTTTAATTTATATTTGATGTTGAAAAATTGCAATAAACACAATGCAGTGTTTTTTTTTTTTCTACCGTTATATAAAATTGAAGGACAAAAGAGAACAGTGTGTATTTCACAGAGTTTGAGACAGCGTTTGATCATAACCTGAGGGAATCGATGTGACTTTAAAAAAAAATACTCTTGGGGCTCTTTATGCAGCAAACGTAAGCACTCATTCACATTTCTGTTCCGTTACTGCCATGTGCTGGGCTCATTTCAAAGAACTAAATAGGTTCTTAAAAGAATGGTCTGCAAGAAGAAAACCTGTTCCATTTTTAAAAGTTAATATCAAGAAAATGTAACTCGTGAACTAAGCATTTGCCAGGTTTCTTTCAGGACATCATGATCACGTTAAAAATATGTGGTTGTCAGCTTGCATCAAACTCATTACGCTGAGAAAATGAGATGAAGAGAGCACCTTTTGTTCACAGAAAATGTATCAGACTGTCGCATGCACTGGAATTATTACTTAACTGCTATCAGATAACCTGGCCAAACTAATTTCAGCAAAAATAATAACAGAGAAAAATTAAAGCATATATTGGTGAATATAACTGAAAATTTGAGGAGTAGATATAGCTTCGGGCACAGCTTGATTCAGAAAATTAACACTCTTGCTATCTTCTTTAACTTCTCAGCCTGTCTCTGCTGTTGTTGTATCGTCCTGAATTACCAGTTGGGTTCTCTGGAGAAATGTTGGAAGAAAGCTTATGGGTTTTCCTGGCGCAGATTAATACAATTTACCAACGTAATACTAAGGAAAACCTAGAGCTTTCTCCGCTGTCTGGCTGCATTGTCTCCTTGTCAATCCCAAGAAACATTCTGATTCTCTTTGTCGTCTACCTTCTTTAAACCAATCTCTTTTTATAAAGGATGAGATATTAGCTAAGCCAAGGCCACCATAGTGGAACGTATGGGGTGCTGTGACTGATTTCTCTCCAGGACCACGGGAGTAATGAGTATCCTAAAAGAAATAATGCTAGGGAGAAAATAAGAGCACAGCGGACCCCACTCTGCCCACCAGGGAAAGTAGCATTGAGGAGATCTGTTCTCAAAAGATAAATTAATTACGGTACAGCTATACAAACCCACCCCATGAGGATATTATAATTATGTTGCCAGAAATATTCCCAACGAATGGCTAGGCTTGAAAAGTGGTTTTTTAAAAACAGCTGATACAATATGCTTCTATTGGACAACATTTTGATATTATATGATAAAAACTGTATAGTCTGATGCAGAGAAATACTAGGATAAGTGAATACACCAACACATTAAGGGTGACCATCCTTGAGAGTTTAAATTATTGGGCTGGTTTTTTTTTAATTTTTAGTTTTTAATTTTTAGATTTTTAATTTGTTCTGATGGGTTGTAGGTGACAGTAGAATGCATTTATACATTTTGATAGATCATACATAATGGAGTGTAATCTCAGTTTTCTGATGGTACATGTTGCAGGATCACATGGGTCATGCAGTCATACATGTACATGAGGTCATGGTGTCTGTTTCACTCTACTCTCCTTCCTACCCCATACCCCTTCCCTCCCTTCCCTCCCCTCCATCTAATATAAAGTCACTCTATCTTCCCTATCCCCACCCCCCCTTATTGTGAATTAGCTTCTGCATATCAGAGAAAACATCTGGGCTCTGGTTTTTGGGGTTTGGCTTATTTCGCTTAGCATGATGTTCTCCAATTCCATCTATGATCGGGCTGTTTTGTTCTTAATTTTGCATCGTTATTTTAGGTACTTTTCATAATGACCTGTGTCACTTGTGATATCAAAGGAGAAAAACAACTCTCGGGTTAAAATACAAACCTAGGGGTTCCGGTAAAGGAATCTCGTGTGAAAAAGGAAAGCGAGGAGCTGAGGCCTACTTCCAAAGGACGGTGCTGCCCTGGCCCGTCCCGGCCTCAGCTTCTCACGGTTGAACAGGCGTCACGAGAGTCTGCTTTGCATCTGAGCCCTGAGGAAGTTTCTACTCGATTCGATTCCCCACGTCTTTGAGAAACTGCAAGATGAGACACAGGAAGGATTAGAATCACGTCGAAAGGAAGCTTTACGGAGCCAAGGACAACCTTCTGGCAACACGGACTCTCATTCTGAGCTGCAAGACATTTTTCAAAGAATTTCTCAACCACAAAAAACAAAGATGTTCTTTTTGTCCTTTTAGAGTCCCAATTTCAGCAGAATGTAATGCGCACAATAATAAACAGATGGAGAAAACAAGACAAGAAAATATTCAGGGTAGGCCAGCAATGATTAAAGTTTAATATTTTGTCTGGGGGTCAAAATTATCTTTTTGGAGAAAGCTGTTGTCAGAGCAGCTGGGATACGGCTGTTGATTCTTTTTTGTCATGTTGTATAAATATTAAAACTTTCCTCTTGCAGTATGATGCTTGGAAATCTACATACCAGTGGAGGCTTTAAAGGATGTACATACATTATTAGTACTGTAGGAACCCAGTTTTTTTTGTAAAGGGAGAGATTATTAATATTAATAAAATTATCCTGTCTGTCCTTGCACATCTCTCCATAGATGGTTCGAAGGCTGAAATATTCATTGAGTTTCTATGATGTCACTGAGTTAGACACTATAGAATACCAATACATGATCAGGAGGGGTTTTTGATTACATGAAGTTTTCCCAGTCAAACGTGAATATATATAATATCTCTTAGAGTAGGAAATGCTGAATAAGAACTTATTCCTTTTTTTTTTTTTTTTTTATGGTACTAGAGATTGAACCCAGGGGTGCTTAACCACGGAGCCACATCCCCAGCCTTTTTTGTTTTTTTATTTTGAAACAGGGCTTCACTAAACTGCGGAGGCTGGCCTCCAACTTGCAATCCTCCTGCCTCAGCCTCTTGAGATGCTGGGCATGCACCACCCTACCCAGCTAGTAACAGGCTCTTTATCTCTAAGACCACTTTTCAAATAATTTTGCCATCTACAAAGATTGTTTCAGCCTTTGATTTTGGAAGGAATCTCGGCCTAGGGACAACTCACTGGCCAGCCCTGTTCTAGGTGACCACTCATTTCTTCTCAAGAAGCTGGACCACTGAGTACTTCATTTCAGGTTTCTAACTAACCAGGAAGTAGTATTGAAGAATTGAAGAGGTTTTAAAGGAAGATGTAACAAAGCAGATCATGCTTCAACAGCTCCTTGTAGACCGAGATGTTCTCAAGCAACGAAGAGATAAAGAAGTTTCTAGAAATGATGTGATAGGATCAGCATGATAAAAATTGGAATGATGTGAAGATGCAAGACCTAATTAGGAATTGACTGGCCTCCCAGTTTAACTCTGAAGCATGGAGCAGAATGAAGAGTGGAACCACAAGAATCTGGAGAGAGAGAGAGAGAGAGAGAGAGAGAGAGAGAGACAAGTAATGATTCCATCAACAAATAATGCGATGAGTGACACATGTCACAAAGACCCGAAAGTGGGCTGTGAGAAGAGAGTAACGGAAGGTGGACTTTAAATAGCGAAGGCTGGAAAAGACACTCTGTGGTTGGGACATGTAGGGGAGGGATGAATTAAACAGAATGAAACATGCAGGTATCTGGAGACAGACCATTGCAGACAGAGGACATTGGGTCCAAAGTGTCTGTGGCAAGGCCAAGTTTTCACGCTTGGGAGGAACAAGAAAGGCCAATGTAAGTGGACAAATGGATGAAGCAGAGCGTGCAGGGGAAAGGACATGAAAGAAAAATGGAGACAGACAGGTGGGCTTTGTAAGTCAATGGCAAGGAATTCTGATTTTATTCTAAGTGTATTGGGGAGATAGTGGATGATTTTGTGCTGATTTAAACAGGATTGAATTGTTTTTTAAAGATGACTTGACCTCTGACTGATCACAGAGGAAAGAGATTTTGTATAAAAGTGAAGCAGAGAACTCAATTGGGAGAGCCAGTAGTTTAGGTGATAAATCACGGTAGCTTGGTGTAGGATATTAACAGTGCAACCGTTATTTAAAAAAAAAAAAAAAAGTTTTGGTACTGGGGATTGAACCCAGCAGGCTGTACCACTGAGCTGGATCTCCAGTCATTTTTTAATTTTTATTTTCAGACATCTCACTAAATTGCTGAGGCTATCCTCAAACATGCAATCCTCCTGCCTCAGCCTCCCAAATCACTGGGATTACAGGCAGGTGCCTCCACGCCCTGCTCAATAATAAATATTTTAAGGGTAGACTCGAGAGAACTTGCTGATAAATTGTATGTGGGGTACAAAAGAAAGAAAGTCAGTGATAACTCCTAAAACTTGAGCCCACAGCACCCAACAGTGTTGTGTTGTGTACGTGTTAACAAATACAGTCTTCCTGACAACCCTGAATCATTACTATCCTCATCATCACCTGCATTCTGCCAGTTAGGATCATGGGTCCCAGGGAGATGAGCAACTGCTGAGTCCACTCTCTTAGCAAAGTGAGTCCTACCACCAAGTCATCTTAACCACCTCACTATTCCAAGGTCGCCCAAATACCAAGAGGCAACAAGGAGGGGACAGGTGTGGAGACCCACAGTGAATTCAGGGGAGGAAAATCTTGATGATATAAACTTAAGAATCATTAAGCAGATGGTATTTATAGTCATTGGGCAGGATGCAGTCTCCTGGGGCAGAGATTGATGATGGCACTTATTCTGAAAGTACTCAGATATTTTAGGTCTTGTGGACCCTATTATCCTTGTGGTTTGGAAGCAGCATGGACAAAAGTGAAGGAATAGGATCGGCTATGTCCTAATACAATTCTCTTTACAAACAGAGGCAGTAGACGAGGATTTGGCCTCTGGACCTGGTTTGCAGGCACAGTCTTGGGGAGCAGCAGTGACAAGAGACACGGGATATTGTCCAAATCTCTCCATTACTGAAGGCGGAGGAGCCACAGAGAAATAGGAAAGGAGACTGAGGAAGGGAGGGAGAGGCGGGACCACCAGGAGGAGATGGATGTTCCATCAGAGAGGCCCAGAGACGGGGGTCGGAAGGTAAAACCACACAGGAGAGAGGTAGAAGGGAATTTCATTATTTACTTAAGGAACCTGACTGTTACAGATTTAAAAAAAAATAAAATGAACCTGAGGCTCAACAGGGGGAAATGATTTATCCAAAGTCATTTCAGGAATATAATATATCACTAAGGGAATCATCATGTAATTTAGCTTTTCCAAAGCATACACAGATATGCAATTTAGCTTCAGATAAAACAAAATTTTACCAACAACAGAATCCCACTGAGCGCTTGAACGTGTAACGTGATTCAACAAATACAGGCTGGATGCCTGCTGCGTTTCTGTGCCTATGTCTGACCTTGGAGCCACAGAGTTAAAAGATGCAGTGCGTACCCTCAAGACATTTGTAGTCCAAAGGGGAAACTGGCCCAGGAAAGAGATGTTTTCAAAAACTGAAGTTGTGGTTTCTTGGCAGAGGCTACTCAGGTGCTATGTACTAGGTCGTGCTACCTGTAGAGTTCCTGTAGTTGGATACCAGGCCGTTAGGAGGTAATTAGGTCGATGGCCCAGGGTGATGGCATATTGTTTACCATGGGGGCTCGTGTAATGGGGGGTGAAGGGCGCAGTGTCAATAACCATGCAGACACAGGGAGCCAGGTAAGAGCAGGTGAGCTTGTAGCTGCTGACTCATTTATTGCGGAAGCTGTTTCTTCTTTTATTGAGTACCTATCCAATCAGCGCATCAATCAGCGTATCACCCACTTGAAACCACCAATCATTTAGTCTCCTAGAACTACCAATCATTTGAGGGTTTTGTATTTTGCACCAATGGGGATATATGACTCCACAATGGCTTTGGACATGGGGCCATTTTTAGAAGATAGAGTTCATGGGAGTGAGACCTTCATGATGAGACTTGGTAGCTTTGTGTGTGATATAAAGAGAGAAAAAGGGGGTAGAGAGAAAGAGAGAGAGAGAGAGAGAGGGAGAGAGAGAGAGGAGGTCTGTTCTCCATGAAGAGGACCCAGTGAGAAGATCACCATCCACAATCTGGAAAAGAGCCCTCACTAGCAACAAGATCAGCCACGACCTTGATCTTGGATCCTAACCTCCCCAACTGTGAGAAATAAATGTCAGTTGTTCAAACCACATATTTCTTGTCATAGTGCTGCAGTCCAAGATCACCAAACCTAAGATGTCCTGAGACCACAGGAGGGACACCTGCTCTGGGCTTTAGGGAGAATTTCCAGGAGGAAATGCCTCCTTTAACCTGGGTGAGTGCCCCCCATGGATGTTTCTGTACTCCCTGGCCCTTCCTGCACCTCAGCACGCAGTCTCCTTTAATCAGGTTCAATGGATTCATTCATGTTTTCCCTCTCTCCCGCCTTGTCTTCCCGCCAGTATCTTGACACCAGAGGGCCGGATTGTTTGTGGTCACTTCTACACAATCTCCCACCCTACGAGTCGGAGTTGACAGGTGAATTATGGTTCAGTGACTATATGAAGGCATGAAAAATTGCACCAGTGAAGGACGGACGGGGACAATCAGGCAAAGAGGAAGCATTGTGATACAGAACAGGTCTGAACGTTATGGGTACACTGGTCTTCAGATGTCGAATTAGTCAGAATGAGTGTGGCACCCTAACACATGGAGTGAGAAGGAGCGGCCTCACATCCTTAGGGCCCAGTGGGAAGTTGCAAGGAGTTCCTCAAACCCACAGTGTTAGCCACTGGCACAGGGACAGGTGGCTAACAGGGTTGTCTCCACCAGTGAGCTAGTGTCAATCCTGAAGCAAGTCCCTGCCACCCTGTCTTTGCAAGTCCCTGTCTTTGTTCCATAACAGCTTCCAGAGACTTCTCTTCTGTCTTTAAACATTTCCTCTTTGTTCCAGCCCTCTTGGATGAACCTATGCTTCATGGTGGCTTGCATGCCTGAAATTATAACCCTCTGCTACTCCCAAATGAACTCTTTGCTTTGGAGAGTTGATGTCTCGAGTGCTTATTCTAGTTTGACAAAAGGAAGCAGTTTAAGGAAAGGCGAAGCCCTAGTGAGTGACATGGCGCACGTGGGAAATAACCAGTGGACAGGAAGGCCCAAAGCAGAGGGATCTGAGAAACAGGTACTGTGTTTCCAAGTTATTCATCATATTAACTCCTCGAGTGCTCATGACTACCTTTCGAGATAAGTGGTCTATGGTTCCATTTTGCAGAAGAAGAAACTGAAGAACAGAATCATGGAGAAGCCTCTTCATGGTTATATAACTAGTGAGGAGTGAAGCCAGAATAGGAGCCTGAACAATCAGTCTCCAGAGTGGTCTTTGTAGAGACCAGGTTTGAGAGAGGTGGTGACCACCTTACTCAGGTCCTGCAGGTGCAGCCTCGGGAGCTTGAGTCCTGGTAGGCAGATGACTGGAAGTCATTGTTGGTGACAGCCATCTGGTTAGCTTTCCCTTAAAGTGAGATTCATGGGGCAGATTCCTGGAGGTGTAATACTTCAGCAGAGGCACATTGAAAAACCAGGGACGACAAAGGAGGAGACAGATACCAGAAATACTTGTGGGGTAGGGCTGACAGGGTGGTATGCCAGCAGAGAGTGAAAGATGGAGAAATAAGATGAGTCAAGGGTGAGCTTTGGAATGGTAGCTAGGTGACCCCGTAGATGGCGAGGTCGTTAACTCAGAATCTAAGCAGAAAATGCACAAGGGAACAGCGATCCAGCTGGATTTGCCTATGCTAATTCCAAGGTGCCTTGGGGCATTCACATGCAGATATCCCAAAGCCAGTTAAGCATTCAAGTCCAGACCTAGAGAGGAGGACTCTGCTAGGCTTAAAAAGTCGAGTCTTCAGTGTGCCAGGGTAGTTAATGCATGAGAACAATGAGTTTGCTATTGTCAAATTTATGTGCATGAATATTACCTGTCAGTGTGCATGCAACTTTGGAAGCCCAATTATTAAAAGCCTGCCACAGGGACCTTCTCAGCTGAATCTGCAAAAATATATTACAACTTGGCAGAGTCGTTCTACTGGTCTCAGGCTCTTGATGTGTCCCCAAAGAATTTCACAAGACTCAAGTAGCACAGTCTGCCTTTACAAATACCCAAAGAAAAGCAAAAATAAAATGCAATAAATAAAAATAAAGTATCTCCCTGGTCAAACATAAATGACATCGGAGTAAAAGTTGAATTCTGATGCTTTCTCTAGCACTCTTTAGTCAAAATTCTTTCTTCCACATATGAAATTAGGTGGCCTCTGTTTGCCCTAACTCTATATCTTTTAGTTGTGACTCATAAAACTTTGTATGTGGCATTGAGGAATTTCTGACAAGGGCAGACTTAATTAATGTTTCCAGCTGCGTGGAATTTTCTAAGCCCCAGGCAGTGAAGAGAGGTGTACTACACAGGAGGTATCCTTCCTGTCTTTTATATCCATTCCAGCCTAATAGCTCTTGATCTCAGCTCCAGGATCTGTTGAATTTGGGTCAAAACAGCAATGTTTGAACCCTTCACTGCCCTTCTAATTTTCGGCCATTTTCAAAATTAAGGGTTGCAGTCAAATCTTGTGTATTGGTCTCTGGATAAGATGTGTGTATTCACGAGACACAGGGCACTGCGCTTGGAAGACAGTCTTGGAGCTTCGAATGGAGCTTTCTCCCACGAGCAAGGTAGCCAGGCAGCAGAAGGGGCTGGATCACAACACAGATTCCCTGTGTGAGGCCTCATACACTTTCAGAGTTGCCATACTCCGTTTCTAGAAGGGCTTCTTCCTGGAGTTAAAACACACAGGGGTTGGAAATCTAGAGGTGGGTTTGAAGTCTGACGTGATGCTGATTTGCATCTAATTTGGGTCAAGTGCTTCATCCATTCAGGATAGCTGTATAATCTTTGGTAAACCATGCACAAAGCAATAATCTAACCTCGCTATTAGCACTGAGTCACTAGTACTGAATCACCAGTTCCAAATCACTTCCCTATTGCTACAGAGCAGAGCATCCCCCAAATTCAGGGACTGAAAACAGTGATTATTTATGACTGCAGTTCATGCATTTGCAGGGCACTGGGGGCTCTGGGTTTGGCTGGGCTGACTCTGTGGAATAGTTCTGTTTTATGCTTCTCTCAGTCACTTCCTGGAACCCACCAGCTAGCCTGAGAAATGCCCTTCTCGTGGCAGTAGCCGAACAAGAAGAGCACAAGAAAAACACTAAACACTTAGGTGAATGGTCCCTCTGGCCCCGTTCTGTCAGTCAAAGTAAATTACCAGGCCCAGATCATAGTCACTGCAAAGTCACAAGGCAAAGGGCAGATATACCAGCCTGCATCCCGGGAAGAGGTGGAGGCCTGGGACCATTCAAGTCATCTACCATATTTAGGACAGGTTAAAATGCAAAAGTACTTTGCTAAGTTGCAAAGACCATGTACTCCCATTAATCAAATTTCCAAGCACCATAATTAATCAAATTAATGTACTTACCTAATTAGCGGCAATTTAAAGGCCTATTTTTAAAAGATTTATACTGCTTAATTATCTGCTGTTTCAGAAACGCAATAAATATTCTTTCATCATTATCGTACCACCTTGCATTTTTATAAAACAATAACAAAGATACTTGGTATTATAATAATACATATAATATACATATAGATAAAACTTTCACATATTCTTTTCTAAGACCAATACAAAGCTGTCAAGCATGTACAAAGACAGTCTTGATGTGTCCTAGGTTTGTTCAAAGAAACTTACCTGGCTGACCCCTGGTGCTGAAGAAATATCATCTTTCCTGTTTTATCCACATTCTAAAGGGAGAGGATTCCTATCCTGTCCCCACCTCCTCTTGAGGCATAGATGTAAAGAATCTATGCATCATTCTGGAGTTGGTGCTTATACCCAGATCAGCGTGGTTAAGTACCACTGAGAAGTCAGGGGACCCTTCCGTCACTTTTCTCTATAAGCAGAATTTTCAGGATTAAGTGCTGAGAAAGGACAAGGTGTCCGAGGCAAAAGCAGGTTGCACCTTTCCAAAGTTAGCCTAAGAGAGTGTAAGCAGCATGCATGTGCCCACCCTGTCCACAGCTTGTTTATCCAGACTCATACGTTAATCATATATGCATTTTTCTTTCAATTACAGAAAAAAACAAGTGACCCCATCAGAAAATCCCTTTATTTCTCAAATCCCGCCTTCCGAAGGATGGAGGGATAGATGGACAGTCTAGCTGCCTCACACAATCCAATTCTCTTTTGAAAGTGGCCTTGGAAACCAGCCAGATTGCATTGTTATCCTTCTGTCAATTACGAATGTGCCAGACACCCAAAGCCCTGGGGAGGAAGTGCAATTATCAGAAGGGACCCAAGAGAATATGCCCAGGGTCATCCCCAACTTGCCAGGCGACCTTTAGAAAATCAGATGCGTAAAAGAGGGATGATGGATTGTTCTCTAGGCCAATCATGCAAATGAGGAGAACCATCAAAGATAGCAAGAAATCAGGGCAAGGAGAATTCCAAAGAATCCTTTTTTTTCCCCCCTTGTCCATGAAAGAATTGTCTTCTCATACAAAGAGAACCTGTTCCAAATAATAGCCAAAGACTGTCCCCAGATATTAGTCAAAATTTACCACCCTGTTTATATTCATGTGTCTTAATCCCAAATGCCTTCCTCCTGCCAAAAACCCATGTCTCCATACCCATTCTTTCATTTTTGGTGAAGCACTAATGGTTTTATAAAAAAAACTTCTAAAATCCCTAATCCTGATGCCAGTAAACCTTTGTTTTCCCTTGGAGGTTGGGCTGTGGGGGTCCGTTTTAGAATAGAAATGAGAATGCAGACAAGTCTATTTCCATCATGTGTCTGGAGAAACTCCTCTGGTCTGATTGGGGCCCTTCCATGCAGGGATTAATGGAGGGAATTCTCCATTGCCAGCGAGTTTGCCTACTCAGAATCTATGCCAATGTGAGACACTTTGGACTCCCTAAAGAGCTGGATAGGAAGAACGCCAATGTGAACTCACCACCAAATATGTACCTACCATTTTCTTTGGTGTCTTATACATGTGTCATTTATTGGGCAATGAGAACGACTTTGTCATTAAGCTTAAATAAGAAGTAAAGGGCACTGGCTATAATCTCTATCCTGAGCAGAGTCAGTCTGGGCCTGAGTGTGCATTTTATCAAGGAACTTAAACAGAATACATGACATATCGGGCACTGCCCACCAACATTGTCTTAGCATGAGGGGTGTTGTTCCTATCACCAGACTGATGGTTCATTTTGTGTCACCTTGATTAAGTCGAGGACGCCCAGATAGCTGGTAACACGTTTCTAGGCATGCCTACGGAGGTGTTTCTGGCAGAGATCAGCATTTGAATCACCAGACCCGATAAAGAAGTTCATTCCTCACCAATGGGGGCAGGTAATACTTAACCCCCTGAGGTCCAGCTAGAAGGAGAGGCGGAGGGACTGCCAAGTCTCATTCTCTCCCCTCTTGAGCCGTGGCTTCCATCCTCTCCCACTCCCAGACGTGGGTGCTTCTCATTCTCCAGCCTTTGAACTCAGCATTACACCAGCGCTCACCTCCCTGGGCTGCTCTCTGGTTTTCAGGCCTTGGTCCCGGCCGGGGAGGTAGGTCATGGATGGCCACTTGCACCCCGTCCTCTTCGTGGGCCTTTGGACTCAGACTGAGTTACCCTGCTGCGTTTCCTCATTCTCTAGCTTGCAGGCAGTAGACCTTGGGCCTTTGCAGCCTCCAGGACCACCTGAGCCAATCCGCCTTTTATATATCTCTGTGTTTCTTGGGTTCTTTTTTACTGGAGAACCCTGATCCATTGGCCTTCACCCTATTCTGGAATATTATAGTCCAATTCTGAATTGAACCACCTGGACTTAGCATCGGACTCCCCACAGGATGAAGGACGTGGTTTCCAGAAAGATTGTCTCACTTCTGATGCTGACAACAACTCAGGGAGTCCCCCTGTCCCTTGTCCTTCTACCCAGCTGGCTGTGAACCTGAGAGGTGTCCATGATCCCTTCTTTGGGTCTGATGATTTGCTCGAATGAACCACAGGACTTAGGAAAATGTTGTACTTGTAACTAGAATTCCAAAAGAGGCGACACAGTACAGAACCAGCCCTGGAAGAGACACTCAGGGTAAGGACTGGAGGGTGGCAAATCCAGCACGTCTGTCCTCTCCTTGTCCAATCAGAGCACCTCACCCTCAGCACCTCCATGTCCTTATCAGCTGACAGGTCCTTTCATTAGACTTTGATCGCACAGGCTGCAGTGGTGGAATCACTGACCACAAGGTTGTACCCAATCTCCAACCCGCTCTCTCCTCCCTGGAAGTCCAGCTGGCTCCAGCCTCAACTCTCTAACCTCATGCTTGACCTTCCTGCCAACCAGCCCCCAACCTGTCATCTCCTGCCTATAAACTCAGTTGTGACCCAATGGACTCATGAATAACAAAGAAGCTCCATTTCTTAGGAAATCCCAAGGATGTAAGAGCTCCCCTTCTGAAAGCCATCATAAAAGCCAAATTCTTCTCATGCAACCTGTCCTTAAATATAAATTTACATGTATAAATAAATATAAATATAAATATAAACACCTCCAGTGTGCATGCTTTCAAATATCTATACATGAAACCAGGCTCTAGTGAGAAAGT
Source organism: Sciurus carolinensis (assembly GCF_902686445.1). Classification (NCBI taxonomy): domain Eukaryota; kingdom Metazoa; phylum Chordata; class Mammalia; order Rodentia; family Sciuridae; genus Sciurus; species Sciurus carolinensis. Next base: position 24,261,209 of record NC_062231.1, on the reverse strand, counting down.
ATCAGGAAGACTGAATTAGAAGGCAGCGGAGGGACCAAAGGAGAAGCAAACCGCATCAACAAACACAGAAGTCCTACAGTTTTTCTCTCAGCAGAAGCAAGTGTGGGGCAGTGTTCAGGAGTCCCATTCCATCCCAAGTTCCATAGCTTGCCGAAAGAATGCAAGGTCCCCAAAGCAGGCTCTGCACGTGGTTAAGATTTATTACAGGAAATACACAGAGAAAAAAAAGGCAGCCAGGAAGAGCTGTGCACCAAGGAGACCCCACAGCAATCAGGCGTAGGCTTTGGAGTCCTCTCTCTGGGACTTTATAGGACACGCTTTCCCTCTAACAGGAAGCGACAGCAAGAGTCGCTGCAATGTCTCAGACCAGGGAAGCCCAGCTGAGCCACAGGGTCTGAGGCCGTCATTGATTCTGCTCACATCAGCACAGCCTGCTCTGCCTCTGGCCATGGCGATTGAAACTCAGTAGTCTGGTAATGAAGTCAGGTGCACAGCATCAATCTTGATGCTTGCGCAAGGTGGTTCTGACAAGCTAGTACGGCATCGCCTGTTGCTCCAGGTGTGTATGAGACATCATCCATCTTATTATTTTTTTTTTTTTAGAAATAGTGCTACTTTATTAAAATACTGTTTATTTCACATGTATATTTTTGTGTCCCCACCATGTCCATGTCTGACCCCAACTACTATATGCCCTATCATAACATTCCATTCATGCTTAAAAATCAAGCCAACAGTGGGGTTCCATCTTTAAAAACTAAACAGGTATTTTGGACAACACATTCTTGGTAAGGGAACCTGGACAATATTTATCAAACACGGTAGGGAAAGTTCTCCTTTTGCATTATAAAAAGGACAGCCAGATATCAACTGTTACAGAAATGAAATAAGACAAATTTTTAACAAACTGTTCGTAAACTATTTTCTTAGAAACACTTCCTCCACTACTAGAGATCTTGAGTAGCCTCCTGGTTAGTCATTCGGAAGCAATTCTTCACATAATTGATGAACTTGGCTTCCACTTTGGGAAGAGAACCACCTTTCTCTATACTTGTTTGCATTTCTGCTTTAATTTCTTCTATGGAACTAGGTCTTTTGTTGTTTTAGGAGTTTTTTCCTGTTTTTTGAAGTTTTCTTGACCTTTTCATCTTAGTGTTGATGGTTTTGAGTATTTTCCATTCTGGTTTGGTTTTTGTACATTTTTGGCTGGAGTATCTCCTGTTGATTTGTCCATTGGAGATTTTTCTTCAGTTTCCTCATCATCAAAATCATCATCATCATCATCATCATCATCATCATCTTCAGCAGCAGCAAGTTTGAAATCATCCATCTTTTTTTTTTATTTTTAAAAATTGCATTTTGATTTATTGTACAGAAATGGGGTACATTTTTTTGTTTCTATGGTGGTATATGATATAGATTCACACCATTCGTGTAATCACACATGTACATAGGGTGATGATGTCTGTCTCATTCCACCATCTTTCATACCCCCCTCATTTCCCTCTATGTAATCTAAAGTTCCTCCATTCTTCTCTTACCCCCACCCCCCATTATGTATCATCATCCACCTATCAGGGAAAACATTCAGCCTTTGGTTTTTTGGAATTGACTTAACAAGATTCCCAAAGCACAAGAAATCAAAACAAGAATCAATAAATGGGATGGATTCAAACTAAAAAGCTTTTTCTCAGCAAAGGATACAATCAATAATGTGAAAAGAAAGCCTACAGAGTGGGAAAAATCTTTTCCATACGCACTTCAAATAGAGCACTTATCTCCAAAATTTATGAAGAACTCACAAAACTCCACACCAAAAATACAAAGAACCCAATCGATAAATGGGCCACGGAACTGGACAAACACTTTACAGAAGATATACAGGCGATTAATAAATATATGAAAAAGTGTTCAACCTCTCTCGTATTAGAGAAATGCAAATTAAAACAACTCTAAGATTTCATCTTACTCCAATTAGAATGGCGATTATCAAGAACACAAGCAATAGTAAGTGTTAGTGTGGATGTGGGGCAAAAGGCACACTCATACATTGCTGGTGGAGTTGCAAATTGGTGCAGAACTCTGGAAAGCAGTGTGGAGTATCCTCAGAAAACTTGGAATGGAACCACCATTTGACCCAGTTATCCCAGTTTATACCCAAAGGATTTATTTATTTATTTATTTTTTCATTCTGCTTCTTTTTTTTTTTTAATTATTTTATTGTAAACAAATGGGATACATGTTGTTTCTCTGTTTGTACATGGCGTAAAGGCATACCATTTGTGTAATCATAAATTTACATAGAGTAATGCTGTTTGATTCATTTAGTTATTTTTTCCCTTCCCCCCAACCCCTCCCACCCCTCTTTTCCCTCTATACAGTCCTTCCTTCCCCCATTCTTGCCCCCCTCCCTAACCCTGACTCTAACACTAACACTAACCCCTCCCACCCTCCATTATGTGTCATCATCCACTTATTAGCGATATCATTTGTCCTTTGTTTTTTTGAGATTGGCTTATCTCACTTAGCATGATATTCTCTAATTTCATCCATTTGCCTACAGATGCCATAATTTTATCATTCTTTATGGCTGAGTAATATTCCATTGTGTATATATATATATATATATATATATATATATATATATATATACCACAATTTCTTTATCCATTCATCAATTGAAGGACATCTAGGTTGGTTCCACAATCTGGCTATTGTGAACTGAGCAACTATGAACATTGATGTGGCTGTATCTCTGTAGTATGCTGATTTTAAGTCCTTTGGGTATAGGCCAAGGAGTGGGATAGCTGGGTCAAATGGTGGTTCCATTCCAAGTTTTCTAAGGAGTCTCCACACTGCTTTCCAGAGTGGCTGCACTAATTTGCAGCCCCACCAGCAATGTATGAGTGTACCTTTCTCCCCACATCCTCGCCAACACCCGTTGTTGCTTGTATTCTTGATAATCGCCATTCTAATTGGGGTGAGATGGAATCTTAGGGTGGTTTTGATTTGCATTTCTCTTATTACTAGAGATGTTGAACATTTTTCCATATGTTTGTTGATTGCTTGTAGATCTTCTTCTGTGAAGTGTCTATTCATTTCCTTAGCCCTTTTGTCGATTGGATTATTTGCATTCTTGGTGTAGAGTTTTTTGAGTTCTTTATAGATTCTGGAGATTAGTGCTCTATCTGAAGTATGATTGGCAAAGATTTTCTCCCACTCTGTAGGCTCTTTCTTTGCATTGCTGATAGTTTCCTTTGTTGAGAGAAAGCTTTTTAGTTTGAATATATCCCAGTTATTGATTCTTGCTTTTATTTCTTGTGCTATGGGAGTCCTGTTGAGGAAGTCTGGTCCTAAGCCGACATGTTGAAGCTCTGGACCTACTTTTTCTTCTCTAAGATGCACTGTCTCTGGTCTAATTCCGAGGTCCTTAATCCATTTTGAGTTTAGTTTCGTGCATGGTGAGAGATATGGGTTTAGTTTCATTCTGTTGCATATGGATTTCCAATTCTCCCAGCACCATTTGTTGAAGAGGCTATCTTTTCTCCATTGCATATTTTTGCCCCCTTTGTCTAGTATGAGAAAATTGTATTTACTTGGGTTTGTGTCCGTGTCCTCTATTCTGTACCATTGATCCACCTTTCTATTTTGGTACCAATACCATGCCGTTTTTGTTACTATTGCTTTGTAGTAGAGTTGAAGATCTGGTATTGCGATACCCCCTGCTTCACTCTTTCTACTGAGGATTGCTTTCGATATTCTGGGTTTTTTATTCTTCCAGATGAATTTCATAATTTCTTGCTCTATTTCTGTAAGGTACATCATTGGGATTTTAATTGGAATTGCATTGAATCTGTATAGCACTTTTGGTAGTATGACCATTTTGACAATATTAATTCTTCCTATCCAAGAACATGGGAGATCTTTCCATCTTCTGAGGTTTTCTTTAATTTCTTTCTTTAGTGTTCTGTAGTTCTCACTGTAGAGGTCTTTCACCTCTTTTGTGAGATTGATTCCCAAGTATTTTATTTTTTTCGATGCTATTGTGAATGGGGTAGTTTTCCTAATTTCTCTTTCTGAAGATTCATCACTTATGTATAAAAATGCCTTAGATTTATGTGCATTGATCTTATATCCCGCTACTTTACTGAATTCACTTATGAGATCTAAAAGTTTTCTGGTGGAATTTCCTGGTTCCTCTAAGTATATAATCATATCATCAGCAAACAGGGATAGTTTGAGTTCTTCTTTTCCTATTCGTATCCCTTTAATTTCTTTGGTTTGTCTAATTGCTCTGGCTAGAGTTTCAAGGACGATATTGAAAAGAAGTGGTGAAAGAGGGCATCCCTGCCTTGTTCCAGTTTTAAGGGGGAATGCTTTCAGTTTTTCACCGTTTAGAATGATATTAGCCATGGGCTTAGCATAGATGGCCTTTACAATGTTAAGGAATGTTCCCACTATCCCTATTTTTTCTAGTGTTTTGAGCATGAAGGGGTGCTGTATTTTATCAAATGCTTTTTCTGCATCTATCGAAATAATCATGTGATTCTTGACTTTAAGTCTGTTGATATGGTGAATGACATTTATTGATTTCCGGATGTTGAATCAACCTTGCATCCCTGGAATAAAACCCACTTGATTGTGGTGCACTATCTTTTTAATATATTTTTGTATGCGATTTACTAAAATTTTGTTGAGAATTTTTGCGTCGATGTGCATTAAGGATATTGGTCTGAAATTTTCTTTCCTCGATGTGTCTCTGTCTGGTTTAGGTATCAGGGTGATATTGGCTTCATAGAACGAGTATGGGAGGGTTCCCTCCTCTTCTATTTTATGGAATACTTTGAGAAGTATTGGAATGAGCTCTTCCTTAAAGGTTTTGTAGAACTCGGCTGAAAACCCATCTGGTCCTGGACTTTTCTTTGTTGGTAGGCTTTTGATGACTTCATCTATTTCATTACTTGAAATTGGTCTATTTAAATTGTGTATGTCCTCCTCGTTCAGTTTAGGCAATTCATATGTCTCTAGAAACCTGTTGATGTCTTCGAAATTTTCTATTTTGTTGGAGTATAGATTTTCAAAATAGCTTCTAATTATGTTTTGTATTTCAGTCGTGTCTGTTGTGATATTTCCTTGTTCATTCTGAATTTTAGTAATTTGGGTTTTCCCTCATCTTCTCTTTGTTAGTGTGGCTAAAGGTTTATCAATTTTGTTTATTTTTTCGAAGAACCAACTATTTATTTTGTCAATTTTTTGTATTGTTTCTTTTGTTTCAATTTCGTTGATTTCAGCTCTGAGTTTAACTATTTCCTGTCTTCTACTACTTTTGGTCTTGGTCTGTTCTTCTTTTTCTAGGGCTTTGAGCTGTAGTGTTAGGTCGTTTATTTGTTGAGTTTTACTTCTTTTATTAAATGCGCTTCATGAAATAAATTTTCCTCTAAGTACTGCTTTCATAGTGTCCCAGAGATTTTGATATGATGTTTCTTTGTTCTCATTTACTTCTAAGAATTTTTTAATTTCCTTCCTAATATCTTCTGTTATCCATTCATCATATAATAGCATATTGTTTAATCTCCAGGTGTTGGAGTAGTTTCTGTTTTTTACTCTTCCATTTATTTGTAACTTCAATCCATTATGATCTGATAGAATACAAGGTAGTGTCTCTATCTTCTTGTATTTGCTGACATTAGCTTTGTGGCATAATATATGGTCTATTTTAGAGAAGGATCCATGTGCTGAGAAGAAAGTGTATTCGCTCTTGGTTGGATGGTATATTCTATAAATGTCTGTTAAGTCTAAATTATTGATTGTGTTATTGAGATCTATGGTTTCTTTGTTCAATTTTTGTTTGGAAGATCTGTCCAGTGGTGAGAGAGGCATGTTAAAATCACCTAGTATTATTGTGTTACGGTCTATTTGGTTTCTAAAATTGAGAAGGATTGTTTGACATACATGGATGAGCCACTGTTTGGGGCATAGATGTTTATGATTGTTATATCTTGCTGATTTATGCTTCCCTTAAGCAGTATGAAATGTCCTTCTTTATCCCTTCTGACTAACTTTGGCTTGAAGTCCACATTATCTGAAATGAGGATGGATACTCTAGCTTTTTTGCTGAGTCCATGTGCGTGGTATGTTTTTCCCCATCCTTTCACCTTTAGTCTATGGGTATCTCTTTCTATGAGATGAGTCTCTTGCAGGCAACATATTGTTGGATCTTTCTTTTTAATCCAATCTGCCAGTCTATGTCTTTTGATTGATGAATTCAGGCCATTAACATTCAGGGTTATTATTGAGATATGATTTGTATTCCCGGTCATTTGGTTCATTTTTTAAATTTTATTTATTTATTTATTTTTTTGACACAACTTGGTTCCTCCTTTATTTGACAGTTCCTTTAGGGTAATTCCTCCCTTTGCTGATTTGCTTCTTTGTTTTTTATCTCTTCTTCATGGAATATTTTGCTGAGAATGTTCTGTAATGCTGGCTTTCTTTTTGTAAATTCTTTTAGCTTTTGTTTATCATGGAATGATTTTATTTCATCATCAAATTTGAAGGTAAGTTTTGCTGGGTATAAGATTCTTGGTTGGCATCCATTTTCTTTCAGAGCTTGAAAAATGTTGTTCCAGGCCCTTCTAGCTTTTAGGGTCTGGATTGAAAAATCTGCTGATATCCGTATTGGTTTCCCCCTGAATGTAATTTGGTTCTTTTCTCTCACAGCCTTTAAAATTCTGTCTTTATTTTGTATGTTCGGTATTTTCATAATAATGTGCCTTGGTGTGGGTCTGTTGTAATTTTGTGTATTTGGAGTCCTATAAGCCTCTTGAACTTGATTTTCCATTTCATTCTTCAGATTTTGGAAATTTTCTGATATTATTTCATTGAATAGATTGTTCATTCCTTTGGTTTGTTTCTCTAAGCCTTCCTCAATCCCAATAATTCTCAAATTGGGCCTTTTCATGATATCCCATAGTTCTTGGAGATTCTGTTCATGATTTCTTACCATCTTCTCTGTTTGTTCAACTTTGTTTTCAAGGTTAAATATTTTGTCTTCAATATCTGAGGTTCTGTCTTCCAGGTGTTCTATCCTATTGGTTGTGCTTTCTATGGAGTTCTTAATTTGGTTTATTGTTTCCTTCATTTCAAGGATTTCTGTTTGTTTTTTTTTTCAATATCTCTAACTCTTTATTGAAATGATCTTTTGCTTCCTGTATTTGCTCTTTTAACTGTTGATTGGTGCTATCATTCAATGCCTGCATTTGCTCTTTCATCTCATCATTCAATGCCTGCATTTGCTCTTTCATCTCATCGTTTGCTTCCCTGATCATTTTAATTATGTACATTCTGAACTCCCTTTCTGTCATTTCTTCTGCCATGCTTTCGTTGAATTTTATTGATGTAACATCCAGATTTGTTTGAGGCATTTTCTTCCCTTGTTTTCTCATATTTTTCAGGAATCTGTGGGTCCTTAAGATATTGCAGATTTCCTCTATTGACTTATAATGTCCCTGAAGATTGCTAGTATATCCCCTCTTATCCTTCAGTAGCCTGAAGTCTTGGAGGAAGTTGATAATGCGGTGTTCCACAAGGAAGCTGCCTCTCTAGGGATGGTAACCCTCAGGTGGGGTATATTCCCTGCTAGTGGGCAGAGGTGCCTCCACTTGTTGACCAATGGTCATCCAAAGGGGAACTAGGCTGCGGGCTGAGGCACGGCCTGTTTATGCCTGTGTCTCTGGTTTTACCGTCCTTGTAGGAAAACCTCACCTGGCAGGGAAGACTCACCCAGTGGGGAGGTCTCTCTGGTCAGTTCCCCTCCTAGAGGTTCCCCTCAATCTACAACTACTGCCTGGGCTGGGCTGTCTTCCTCTGCAACGTTCCCAGGGGCCCGGACTTACCTCCTGGGCCTGGGAGCCTCACCCTTCGCAGGCGAGTCTCCTTAGGCTGCCTTTCCTCAGAGAATCTGCCCGCAGTCCTGGAAACTTTGCTCCGCCCCTACGTGTGTCTCTGTGCCGCTCTTCCAGCAAGAAGCTGCCTAGGTCCTGGGACCCTGCTCTGCACCTAATCGCCTGGCTATGCGGCCCTTTCTCTGAGCCACCACCTGGAGCCCCGCACAATAGCTCCAAGACCCAGAGACCCGCCACACACCTCCTCCTCCCGACAGCGGCCCAGTTTCCGACACAGTCACTAGGAGTCCAAGCAACTCACTTCGTGTCTCCTCCTCCCGCCAACCGCCCGTAGCCCTAGGCAGTCACTCCAAGTCCAAGTGACCCGCCCTGTTCCTCCTCCTCCTCGGGGTAGCCCCCCGGGTGTTCAGGAGCAGTCGCTTTGAGTCCAAACAACTCACCACTCGCCTCCTCCTCTGGCAACCGCCTCTAGCTCTGATGCAGTCACTCCTAGACCAAGCGAACTGCCGCGCTTCTCCTCTTCCTCCGGGCAGCCCCCCGGTGTTCAGAAGCGGTTGTTCTGAGTCCAAACAGCTCGCCACGCAGCTCCTCCTCAGGCAGCCTCCCGGAGCCCCAGTGGTTGCTCCGAGTCCAAGCGCCGTGCTGAGCCGCCTCCTCTACGATGATCCCAGTTGTCCGTGTTTTCCGCTCCAGCGGGGGGAGGAGCGTCTCGACGAGCAACTCCACTTCACAAATTCCCTGCGTTCCGGGGCTACCGCCCCATCCGGGACGCCTCCCCAACAGGAGAGACTCACCCGGCGGCTTTGAGTTGGTCCCAAGTCTCTCACTATCTCCTCTTTTGAATCCTGCGTCCTAGAGCAACATGAAATGCAGCCGCCCTCTAGTCCGCCATCTTGAAAACCTCCTACCCAAAGGATTTAAAATCAGCAAACTACAGTGACGCAGCCACATCAATGTTTACAGCAGCTCAATTCACAATAGCTAGATTGTGGAACCAACCTAGAGCCCTTCAAAAGATGAATGGATAAAGAAACTGGTACATATACACAATGGAACACTATTCAGTCATCCCTCTTTAACATGAAGAATCTTCCAAGGGCCATCCTTCCTGTGGGTTGGTGGGTCCAGGTTGATCACGGTTTAGGTTCACATTGAGACGGATAAAGAACGAGCTGCATTAACTGCCAGATGTATAATTATCGTGACTGAGACCGACATGCCCCTGAATGGCATGCACAACAACAAATGCTAAAATTGTGAGCAAGCGGGGTGGACATTCCAGCTGGATTTGAACAATGCTTAGGCCAGCACATGGTGGAGAAAGTCTTACCTTGTGAATCAAAGAGACCAGAATAACTGAATCTCTAAGGAAGAGGTGAATAAAGAGCAACCTGTGGTCTGCCGCTGGAGCCCCGCATCCAGTTCCGTCCAATGCAATAAATGCTTTTGTTCTTGTTCGAGAAGATTGCATAGCAAGCCATCTTGCCACCTTGCTTCAAACACTCAGGAGGCCCCCTTCACACTTAGAATCCGTCCAGATCTAGCAGCTGAAGGCTGCAGGATGTTTGTGCATCTCCTCTCTGACTTTTACTGGTGTCTTTGTTCCTAAACTGACCACATGCTGCCACCTTCCTTCTCTTGGCTCCCCACGTGGGGGACACTTGCTTCCCACTGGTGGTCCGCATGCCACGCTCCTATTCCCTCTGCTCTTCTTCATGACATTTCTTGGCTGGCTTCTCCTTGTCTCAAAGATCTCAACTTCAAGGCCACTTCTGTCCTCTGAGAATTCTTTTCCTATTGACTCCATCCCAGGAACACACAAGCTTTCTCTGTCTTCTCACCTGGTTTAATGTGCTTCTTTGGACTTATTCTACGTGACACTCTTACTTTATGTTTGTCTGCTTATTTCCTAGTTTCATGACTACAATGCAGGCTGAAGGTCGACTTCCCACTTCAGTTCCTAGTGCTAGGCTGTGTCTCCTACAAAGTGTTCACGAAGCCAACGATGGAATAATACACGAGGAATCCAGAAATCTGGATTTAAAAGTTGGTTGTCAAATAGCGATCTCTGAGCCACCCTACCTCACCCACTGAGGGACTCCAAGTATCTCCACATTGAAGGTTATAGGTCAGAGGGATATCCTGCCTCTGATTCTCAGTGACGTGGAAAGTTTAATTTTTAAGCATCCTTAAACCTTATTTCATCTTCTATATAGGAAGAATAGAAATGTCTAACTGGCAGCATATTTAAAAGATTAATGAGGTAATGCATGCAAAACGCTTAGCACAGTAAAATGGTAATTTTAAAATGACAAGGTTTTATAGTGAGATTTCAGGCAGACAGAAAACAGCATGCAGGCAGAGAGCTCAGGCCAAAGGATTTACCTGAGGGCCTTTATTCTTGGAACTTCATTACTGTCCAGACTTCTGATCTGTCTCTTTTTTATTAGACCCCTCTTACATTATTTTATGCTTCTTTCCTATGAATACTAGCATTATCTGAGTCAGAATTCGTACCTTTTCCTTCCTGTTTCGTAATCCTTATCATATGTGTGTTAGAATCTTTTCCTCTCAAGTACTCTCACTGCTAAAGTTTCGATGTGGTTCATTCTCCAGAGGTTTATGTTTTTGAAGCTTGGTTCCCAGTGTTTTGGTACTAAGGTGGTGGCGCCTTTAAGAGTTGGGCCCTTGTGGCTGGGTTTGTAGGAGTACACCTGTAATCCCTGTGACTTGGGAGGCTGAGGCAGGAGGATCGCGAATTCAGAGTCAGCCTCAGGGCTGGGGAGACAGCTCAGCTGGTAGAGAGCTCGCCTCGCAAGCACAAGGCCCTGAGTTCGATCCCCAGTACTGCAAAAAAAAAAAAAAAAAAAAAAAAAAAAAAAAAAAAAAAAAAAAGATTGTCAGAGTCAGCCTCAGCAACTCAGTGAGACCCTGTCTCTAAACAAAATACAAAATAGGGCTGGGGATGTGGCTCCGTGGCCCAGTGCCCCTGAGTTCAATCCCCTATACCAAAAACTCCAAAAAAAGAAAAAAAGAGAAGCTGGTCTCACAGAGTGGCCTGAGTCTCACAAGACACAAGAGTGAGTTGCTTCTTAAGAGTGTGTTGTTACAAAGTGAGGCCACTCCACATATTGTACCCTTTCTACTTCTCCACTGTGTTGTGATGCCTCCAAGAAACCCTCATGAGGATGCCAGTGACATGCTATTTGGAGCCTCCACACACCAGAATCATAAGTCAAATAAACCTTTCTTCTTTATACATTACCCAACTTCAGATATTTGGTTATAGTGACACAAAACTGACTAACACACTCATTATGCCCTTGGTCCCTTGGTATTTGTATCTCCTGCAATCATTACTGTCTGTGACAAACAGCTGATCGATGATAAATAAAAGAACTCATGAAGAAAGAAGAATGAATGATTCTCTAAGAACCATTTGGTCTGAACCATCTATGGCCATGAAGTAGACACTACTCAGTTTGTATAATGCTACCTTGTGAGTAGATTTAGGTGATGCATCTTTAGTGATGCTTTGTTCTTTTCATGGTATCTTTATTTATCCCATAAGTTGTCTTGTTCTCATTTCACACGGACTCATCAGGAAGACTGTGTTCATGAAGAAACAGTAATGAGGGAAGGTCTCATTCTTCAACATTTGAGGTTATATCTCTCAGGATTAATCTCCTGACTGAGAAGTAGTGATCTTCACCCATGATGAGAACATTAATCAGTTCTTTCTACTCTAGAAATGAGCACATTTTAATTCAGAAATCTGCCAGGCACTTTTCCCTGTGCTGATGAACACAGAGATAGGGAAGTAAGTTGGCAGAAATCACTGCTCTCCTGCATCTATTATTCTAGAAAGGGAAGAAAGGACTTTGTGTTCTTATCACCTGTCCAACCTTCTCCCCTCTGTTTTCTTTAGTACTTAAATACACTGAAATGTGGAGTAGCTTTGTGTCGCCTAGTCCTTTTCAATATTTGGAACTTGGGTAAAACAGACAAGGTGAAGAAATAATCATGAAAAGAACACATAAAATATTGAGTACCCTTTGTTTAAATTTCCACAAAAGCCTCGGGTTTTATTGCAATATAAAAACCACTGATGTAATGCTTGCAGGATTTAATGCTTAGCAGGAGCCCAACATGAAGATTCCTTCAGCAGGAAAAAACAGCTGGTTTGCCAAATCTGCACATTTGGCTGTACAACTGGCTCTGTTGGTAGCTCCAGGCTAGCAATATTTTTTCCTGACAATTTACATGCTGCTCCAGCCCAAAATGTCTGAAACAAAATCTTTGCATAAACCCAGTTAGAAAAGAACTTGGCTCCCAACCCCGGTCAGAACACTGCTTTGAAAAGGAAATCCTCACTGCTCCATGGTAATGTGATAAGGCTACACACTTTCAGCACAAATTGGCTCTGCAAGTCCTATTATTTTATATGGCATTATTGCAAACTATAATGTCAATAATCCATATTGTCTGCCTTAATACCATTATTCACATTACAGTATCCTGCCTACCTGAGCTGCTTTTGTAGGCTGGAACCCTCCAGATGCATTAAGACAGAGATAACTGTGGAGGAAGAGAGTTGCATACAAATTGTGCTATGTTGGCAGAGAGTCTTTCCTCTGCTCCTCTCAGACAAAGCAGTTTAATTCCTTGTGTGTGTGTGTGTGTGGTGTGTGTGCGCGTGCACACACGCTTTCTTAAAACAATAAATAAAAATAGATCATTTTCTCCGATCTCCAAATTCCTAACTACTTAAAAGACAGATTTGATCAAACTAATTAAAATTTCTTTGTGGGCAATCACTTTGGGAGCTCAGTCAACTTCTGGTGAATACATAAATAGAATTTTAACTTTATCTGATTTACTCTAAAATAGAATCAAGTAAGCACATTTGAAACCAAGTCCAACAATGGTGTATGCTATCTCAGGGCTTGCATTTATTTTCTAAACAATTGATTTTCCTTATTATCCTTAGGTCCCAGGGCACAGCGTGTAAATATATCACAGTGAGATATAAAGTGAGCTGGAAAAATAATTGAATTATATAGAAATTCTCGAGGGTGGTAAAAATCTAGGATATAAAGCATTTGAAAGTTGAAAAATAAAATCTATAACATCCATTCAAATTTAGTCACGGTAAAAGAAAATATGATTACAACTATCTTCACACCAGGAAAATAAGAGATTGTGTGGTGAGAATCTCTGACACAAAAGACCTGATTATTTTTAAAATGTCAGAATAGGGATTGGAGGTACAGCTCTTTGCTAGAACACATATGTAGCATGCACAAGGCCCTGGGTTCAATCTCCAGCACCAGAAAACCAAAGCAAAACAAAATTTGGAAAACTCAGAATTACATAAAAATTGCAAGGATCCTAACAGAGAGCTTTCTCCCAAATCATTTGGCAGAGAATTGCTGACCTTCTGCCATGTTACCAGCCACTGGCCTTTAAACAAAGACCCCCTATATTATTACATGGAGTCATCAAATTCAGCAAACGAATTGATAGACTACTGCCATCCAATGCTCAGATCTCATTGAAAATTCACCAGTTGTCTCAGGAATGTCCTTTCTAGCCAGAGGACACAATTCAGAGTCACAAACAACACTTAGCTGTGATGTCTCTTTAATATCGTGACTATGGGGCAATTCCCCTGTCCTTCCTGGAATTCATGACCTTGACGCTTTTGGAAATTACGGGCAAGTTATTTTTAAAACCACCACTCGGTCTGAGTTTATGTCATGGCACCTTGTGATTCAATTTAGTTGACACATCTTTAAAGCGACGCTATGTTCTTTGCATGGAATCTTTACTCTTCCCGTGATTTCTATTTGACGCCTTGCTTCACAGGGTACCTGTCCATTTTCCCCAGTGTAAACTTCCCTCTTTCAAAATTACTAGTTATTTTATTAGGAAGTACTTAGAAATTGTATAGAAAACCACTCTTTGTAAAACTTTTAATGCTCATGTTTATGTTTTCATCAACCGATTGGCTCTCTATTTCATTGCATGGTTTACAATGGGTTGCTATGTTTATTTTGCCTCTGACTTGGCCACTGGAACTTCCTTCTGTCAATACCCTCTGGAAATGTTTCCACCATATTTTGAGTATTCTCTCATTTTCTGGCATGACAAGATGCTTGAGGATCACCTTGTCATTTCCCTACCTCCATCTACCCTGGGTTTAACCATTTATCCATGGAGCCTATGGATGATATTTAGAAGCCAAGATCTGGGTGCTGAGTGTGCTTATTGCTCTTGGTGATTCACCACCCACCAGCCCTCTAAAGAAAAAAGCAAAAAAATAAAAACAAGACAACATAAATATATACATATATATATATGTTTGTATGTTCTGTATATATACAAAAAATACATATGTTTATATCAGTGTTTCCATATCCATCTTACATAATTGAAAACCATGAATTCATAGCAATGCCTGTCATTTCAATCCAACATCCTAGAGTTCAGTGTAGCTCTTTCTTTTCCATATTTATCTCTGTTAATTTTAATTGATTTAATGATACTATCAACCCCCTATATCTAATTAATATCCTATTGTGCTTCCTGCCACCCTGTCCTTAAGCAATTAATTGCCCTCCTCCCCATTTGAACAGAGACCCCCCCGTGATTGGCATTACTGCCTGTGATTGACCTCATCACCACAGTTGGACCCTGGCAGCCTGCCCAGGCCACCCTTCTGGATAGATGCTCTCCTCCTCAGAGGCCAGCACACCTGGAAGAGCCTCACCCACAGACATTTTACGCATCGTAGGCACCCTGGTGTGGGCCAAAGAGGACACCAGTGGACATTTGGCATACATCTTTGCTTTTCAGTTCTACCTAAAGATTTACAATGGAATTGTTCTAGAAGTGAAGAAGTAGGGGAGGTGGGAATAAAAGGGGAAAAGAAAATGGAGGGAAAAGGAGAACGGATGAGGAAGAGCTAATGAGGTCCCCCCTTATCACCGCTGTTATATATCCATGTATTAGTCAGCTTTGCTTGACTAGAAGGTAATACGGGAGGCAGCTTGTTTTATAAAGAGTTTTATTTCGCTCTCAGTGTTGGAGTCTGAATGTTCAAACACCCTCGCACAGGCTAGGCAAAGGGATGGTGCAGAGACAATGGCGGCCACGCTTGCTGGAGTGAGCAAGAGATGCCTGCTGATTCCTAACCAGGAGCAGAGAACACTGGAGGGGTCAAGCTCAGGCTTTAGGGCAATCCGTAAATGAAAACAGAGGAGCCCCTCCCCAGTCACCTAAGGACCTGCCGCTGGGCCCTACCTACAAAAGGCCCAGTTCCCTACAGTGCCATCGTGAGGGCAGAGCTTTTAACACATGGACCTTGGGGAACACTCGATACCCAAACTGTAGCCACTGACCATATATGACCTAAGGCCAAGATGCCATCCGTGTTACACATTTGTCATGTGCAAAACTGTTATCATTTTGGATGCTCCATGTGTTCCTAGACACATTGGAACTTGTAACATTAGTGAGTGTTCCACATACTCTGAGTGCTGTTATTTGGCCCTCACGGTGTCTAGGATTCTTCCAAATAGCGGGTTTCAAGGCTCATTTTAATACGGAACCAGGAAAATACATCGAAGGGCACGAGAGGAAGGCAAAGTCATTATTCAGAGACGTTTTAATTTCCTTTGTTTGTGTCGACACCTCTTCCAAGTACTAGGAGGCAAGTCTTCGTGTCTGAACATGGGTCAGTAGCCATATGTAAAAAACTAATAATTAAAAGCCGACAGATATTTCCATAATTTATAGCAGTATGATTTATTTTTAATAGATACTGGCATGTTATAAAGCAATTAATCATGTCAAACAAAGCCATAATATTACAGAATGGGTCATTTAATATATTATATTACGGCACTTTACTTATTAGAGTTTTGAAGCTATTAAAAAAGCTTCTCAGCCAGCACTTTTTTTTTTCTTTGAAAAGAGACTTGTTTTTTAAAATTTTCTGCATTTCCAGCGAAGCGAATCTGTTTCAGTATTTAATCACTGTCTGAGTTTAGCAGGTATAGATGATTTATGATTATATCTCATCTATTTATATTTACATATGGGTTGATTTTTTTTCTCCCTGAGTACCTTGACCCGCCCAAGAAAAATTTAAAAATAAACAAAGAAAAGAAAATAGCTCAGTGTTGAGATGCCATCTTTTATTTAATTTAGTTTTTGGATTATTAATGTAAATATTAGGGTGAAATATAGATGCCTTGAGAATAAATCTAAATTCTGTTGTGTATAGTACAAACAACACAGAAAAAAGTTCATCAATTATAACCATTTCTCACACAGGCAGGTTCTTTATTGATGGTTTTTGGTTTGGGGGGTTTGGAGACCCTTACTTAACATGTTTGTAGAGAACAAAAGCCCAGGCCTTATGACTGTAGTACTGTTCCCTTCCAGGTGACACCAACCCACAAAAGACCTTCTCTTTCATAAACGAGGTAAAATACTGACAGACTAGCCTATGAAAAATGTGTATGTGTTTACCAGCACGTGACTGGCAACTTTAAAAAATCACCCTGTGTTATGGTTTGGATGTGAAGTGTCCCCCAAAAGCTCATGTGAGACAATCCTGCTGGGGATTCACTGAGTGGCAACCGAAGGTGGTTAGGGTGCGGCTGGAGGAGGTGGGCATTGGGGTCCCAGCTTTGGGGTATATATTTTGTGTCTGGAGAGTGCAGTCTGTCTCTCTGCTTCCTGATCAGCATGTGAGCTGCTTCCCTCTGCCATGAAGTTCTGCCTCACCTCGAGCCCCAAGGAATGGAGCCAGCTGTTTATGAACTGAGACCTCTGAAATGGTGAGCCCCTGGATAAATATTTCCTCCTCTAAAATTGTCAGGCCTTTTAGTCACAGGAGTGAAGAAGCTGACTAAAACACTGTGTCACCTTAGACCCCTGCTCTTCCTGTCAAATCACCTTGGTGGCATTTTATTTATAAGCCATATGCAGGATAGCCCCTAATAGGCCAGGTGTCACTGATGAAGGACAAAACAGCATTCAGCCAACCTCAGTATCTCTCCACAGCCACCCACACCACAGTATCCATATCTGTACCCACGTTGCTATGGATCCCACCTGGGTGGAATGTGCGCCCCACAGGTTCATGTGTTGAACTCTTGTCCCCATTGTGAGATACTAAGAGGGTAGGTAGAAAGTCAATCCTACTATGGTGCTTAGGGTGGAGTCTACGGGAGGTGATTAGGGTTAGATAAGCCCACATGTTGAATACTGGTTAAAGAGAAACAGAACTGAGACACACATACAGACGTACACACTCCCTCTTTCTTGCCGTGTGATGCCCTAACCCATCTCAGAACTCTGCCAGCAAGAAGACCATCACCCAGATATGTCTTCTTGAACCTCCAGAACTGTGAGCTAACAAACCTCTTTTCTTTACAAAGATATTCATCCTCAGGTGATTCCTGACAGTAACACAAAATAGACTAACCCATGTGTTTTCTATACATTTCCTAGTATTGGTCATCTCTGAAGGGTTGACATTTTGAAATTAAAGACTTAAAAGTCTCTTGTTTCCTTTTGCTTGCTCTTTCCCCAAAGTTCTAAATTCATGCTAAAAAAAAGTTTAGACTACATCCGCAGATTTCATTTGTGTTGGATAGGCAGTGATGTTTCTATACAAGAAATGAAATATCATCTGAGAAAGGGCTTTGTAAAGCAATAGGATTGTGCTAACTTTTCAAAGTGGATGAAGACTCAAGGTAAAACTGGGACTTTCATGCACTTAAGGGACATAAATTATAATTGTACCCTGCTGGGGCATCTTGAGTCCTGATTTTGGGGGCTGCCTAACTTGCATCTCCTCATTCCAATTCTTTTTTGGGATCTGGGGAAGATTTATTGTTATTTCCATTCTCCCTTGTGTCTTCCAAGAAGTACTTGTTGAAATTCACTGGTACTCTGTCCTGTTCTCCTTGGGACCCTCTTTTCTATAACTGTAGTCAGGTTTTCCTTGGTGTGTCAAAGATGCTAATGTGTGAGCGGATGCTACTCTACAGTTGGAGGCAGGGGCAAAGACATGGGAAGGGACACTACTAATGGGCATTTCACACCAAGGAGCCCAGTACATGGAAGGAAGATACTTTTGGAAGACTCCAGTTTACTGCCAGTAGCAAAAGACCATTCAAGTAAAAAATACCTTTTTGCATAAAGGTGACTATTTCTTCCATTCAGCAGAACATTCAGCTGTCAGATGAGGCAATAGAGCTTGATGGGCTGGGTTCAAGTCCTGGCTTCCCAGCTTCTCCTTGCTGAGTGACTGTGAGCAAGTTCTTCACCTTTATGTGCCTTGACTTCTTCCATGGGATGGAGAACCAGCAAATAAGACATGTACAAATATAATCAGAAACTATTATTTTTAGTGGCAGAACCATGTATTTGCTTAATAAATAAAGGGGGTAAAGGGATTTGGCCAGCAGCTAAATGCAGCCATCCACTGTGGTTAATGAGGTAGTGGAAGAGTTGCTTATCTTCTTGGTGTACATGTTAGTCAGCTTTTTGTCACTGTGACAAAAACAACTAACAAGAACAACTTAGAGGAGGGAAAGTTTACTTTGGGCTAAGAGTTGCAGAGGTTTAGTCCTTGGCAGGCCAAGTCCATTGCTCTGGGCCTGAGATGAGGCAGAACATCATGGTGGAACAGTGTCCTGGTGGGACATTGCTCTGTTCTTGGCTGGCCAGAAAGCACAGAGAGGAAGGGGAAGGAGCTGCAGGGAAGATGGACCACCCCGGGGTGTACCACCTGCCTCAGTTACCACCCAGTCAGTCCATCCAACCTAGGATGGACCAATTAGGTTACAGCTTACATAAGCTAACCGTTTCACCTCTGAACATTCCTGCACTAAGCCAGGAGCTTTGGGAGAACACCTTATATCCAAACTGTAACCTTTCTTTAGTGTTTTTTTTTTTTTTTCATTTGCAAAGCCAGGATTAAAATGATACCTATTTCATAGGGTTACTAGAAGATTAAAGAAATGCGTACAAGAAGACTTTATCATCATCCGATAATAGGAACGCAATGAACATTAGGACAGTAGAAACACCTGAATTTAGTAGAACTATTGTACTTTTAAAAATTTTTTTTGTTCCAATGAGTTGTCCATGACAGTAGAATGCATTCATACATTTTGATAGCTCACACATAAATGGAGCGTCAGCTCTCATTTTCCTGATTGTACATGTTGCAGGATCACATGGGTCATGCAGTCATAATGTACATGAGGTCATGATGTCTGTTCACTCTACTATCATTCTTTCCTCCATCCCCCTTCTTCTCCCTTCACTCCTCTCTACCTAATATAAAGTGACTCTATTCTTCCCTATTCCCCTGCTTATTGTGAATTAGCTTCTGTATATCAGAGAAAACATTGAGATTCAGCCTTTGGTTTTTGGGGTTTGGCTTATTTCACTTAGCATGATATTCCCTAACTCCACCCAATTTACCAGCAAATGCCATGATGTCATTCTTCTTTAAAGCTGATATTCCATCATATATATATATATATATATATATATATATATATATATATACACATACCACATTTTCTTTATCCATTCATCTGTTGAAGGGCATCTAGGTTGGTTCCATAGTTCAGCTATTGTGAATTGAGCTGCTATAAACATTGATGTGGCTGTGTCACTGTAGTATGCTGATTTTAAGTCCTTTGGATATAAACCGAGGAGTGGGATAGCTGGGTCAAAAGAACTATTGTATTTCATTAATTGATACACCCATGTCTGGGTATGATGGAGAAGCACAGCAATTATTTCTACCAATTGTAGCCCATTATGTCTCTTAGCCCACACTGTTGATTTTTCTTCCTTTCCAAAGCCAAGATAAATCAAGTAAATAATTATTTTCAGTGTTGAAGGCAACCGTCATCCAGGAGAAATACAGGTGAATTCATTTCAAATGCATTCATATCAGAATTGGTCCTGAAAAAGCGGATCATGAACGTCTCCGTCTCCTTCTACTTGTGTTGCGTTCGCAGGTGGTAAATGTGGCTCTAATGAGAAGAGACCACACGCAAACCACTGCAGATTCCCTGCCAGAGTGAGTTCGTGGGAGCACAGCAGTAACGGAAGCAGCAAGTCCTCAGGCATGTTGTGAACTGCAACATCTCTCCTAATTGACAGGCCGCAGGGTATTTCCATTTCCTTAACATGACTTATAAACAAAAAACAGCAATTTCAATAACACATTTGCCATTGACAAGAACAAATGTTTTATTTTTATTTTATTTAGTATGGAAAAAGAAAGAGGCTTGTGATTTGCATAGAGCGATTTGCATAAAGTCTATGTTTTATTTCCTCTTGGACTTGGGAGAGTCAAGATGACCTCTATTGCTCCTGCCGCTCTACTTACTATTCTTCTAAGAGTTATTCAACTTCGACAACAGTCTGTTATCATTTACCATTTTATTTAATTTCTTTATCACTACAGTTATGTAGACTGTTATTACTCCCATCTTATAGATGAGCAAACTGAGGAACCAGAACATTGGATACCTTGCCCAAGGGTCCCCGTGATACAAAATCAGTCAGCCTGGCTCTAGAATATTCTTTTTTTTTTTTTTTTTTTTAACCAGGGTTCATTTAGAGACAGAGTCTCCCTAAGTTGCTTAAGTCCTCACAAAGTTGCTGAGGCTAGTTTTGAACTTACAATCCTCCTTCCTCAGCCTCCTGCTGGGTTTACAGCATGTAGCACCATGCTGGGCTAGAGGATTCTTAAAGCTACACCACTTCTGTATATTAAAGCAAAGGCATTCTGAAAACAAAACCTTTTTCTATCATCCTTACTGAATTTTCTTATTCTCTCTTATTCCAACTAACTGGACTGAACAAGCATGCTATACCATCAAGTGGTGTGTGTGTGTGTGTGTGTGTGTGTGTGTGTGTGTGCAATTTATAGCTTGGGACAAGGATGCTGTCTACTTGCTGTTCAGTGATATGTGAATTCAGCTGGCTGTCTCAGTCTCATGACTTGGACAGAGGTGCTCACATTACACCAATAAATAGTAGTCCAGACCTAATGGACATTCAAGGTGGCAGGCATTGGCAAGAGAAGGTGAGAGGTGGGCACACTATCAATGGGATATCTTCACCCCTAGCAGAGGTCTCTGTTGTCCAGAGTCATGGATGAGAAGCATGTGGTTGTTCTTTTTTGCATTACTGAAGATGGGCTCTATCTATCTCAATGTGTGTCTTCATAGTTACACAATGTGCACAAATCTGTCCCTGTCTGAAAAATAAAAAGGAATGTCAAGGCAAAGACGGAGGATGGAGTAGCCTCCTTTAGATGCTGTTAGTATGTGATCCAAGTCCATTGGTGCCCAGTGTTTGTGCCCTTTTAGCAATTAGCGTGGCCTTGACAAATAAGGAAACAGACCTGAGATTTGTAAGGGAACAGAAGATGGCAGAAGCATAGCTGAGGCTCCTCTGTTTCAACCAAAGGGTTAATTCTGAAATTCTCTCACCATCAAATGTAAAATTTTTCATCCATAAATTCCCACCTACAAAGAAAGGGAGAAAAGGAAAGGAAACAGCCTTTTAAGTCAGTGCAATTTATTAGCATTGCCCAAGCCTCTGCGAGAATGTAAACGAGGACTTTTGTGAAATGTCTTCTAATACATTCAAATGAGTTCTTCCAAATCCTCATGTTCTTTCTGAGCTGATTTAGTTGCACATTGCTTCTGGGAAAACACTAGGGAGGGTGTGTGAACTGCTTACATCTGTAATCCAAATGATAGCAATTTAATGTGAAATGTTTGGCCAATATTGGCAGGCTGATTATTTACCGAAAGCTATTCCTGCTTTTGGATCAAAAGGGGATAATTTATTAATTAAATTGGAAAACAAAGACTTCATTACCCTGCTACTATTAAAATTCGAGAAACCACCTGTTTTCTTGCATTTTAATTTAATCCAAGGTTCTCATTAAGAATAATGAAAAAAAAAACTTCGTAATCAAGCTTCAACAAGTGGGAATTGACTAGTTCTGTGTGTGCTGTATAAATGATTAAATAGAAGAAAATGTGAAGATAGGATTCATGGTGGCTACTTATTAGATACATATCCAAGAATATATTAGTTTTAAAAAAAAAATCTTATTTCATTTCCAAAGTTCAGAGTTTGCCTCTCTTTTTAATCGAATTGACTAAATGGTATTAGGATAATAGCTAATACCTTATTAGGCACATTGGACATACCATGTCAAAACTTGATAGGAACTAATTGATTTAATCCTCTAAACAAGTCTATTTGAGGAGACATATTACCCTCGATTTTAAAGATGTTGAAACTTAGGCACAGAGTAATTGAGCAACCTGCCTAAGGTCACACACAAGTAATTACCAGAAGAAGGGTTAGAACCCTACCAGTCTCTCTCCTAGCTTTCCTTCTTAAATTCCAGCAAAATGCAATATGCTTCCAATAAATATTTAATGAGCTCAGTGATTATTTTCTGAATGTGGACTGTGGAAAGACGATTGTCAAGCTCATTACTTTGGACTCCATTTACACCTCTTGTATCAGTGTAACCATTTATGTTTTTCAGCTTCATATATTTTTATTAGGTTATTGCCTGAACAATGGTTTCTATAAGGTGGAAATCTTTTGAATTTTACAGGAATGCATAAGAATAGTTGAAGATGGATATTTGACTGACCTTATTCCTTTTTTTTTTCCCCCTAAATGATCATTTCTGCTTTTATTTTTTTCAAAATGGTCATTTCTTTCATAGTCACTGGAATATGGTAAACTTTGAAAAATTGAGTCTCAGAGAAAAGTCCCTGGACCTAATTCAGATGGACTCTGGTAGCCACTTGCTGATGAGGGGTCAGCAAATGTGGCCCCAGCGTTTTATTTCTACTGCCAGAATCAATGGCTTCTAGAAGTCTCATTTTGTTCCCTGGACTTGATCAATGAAATAGGACCCACAGTCTCATGTAAATATCAGCTAATCAGGAATGGGCACTGCTGTATCTCTTGTTTGTACAAGTGGCTGGGAGTGAGATTCCAGGAGGGAATCCTTGTATTCGAACTAGCCCCTCTGTTTGCTTCCTAGGGACACACTTTGTTTTTGTGCCCAAAGCTGTGTGACTCGGCAGTATGCAAACTCCCAATGTTCTGAAAGTCTTTTCTAGTGACTTTTGTTGACAATGCGATATGAGGAATAGCCTCATGAAGCCCTGTCTGCCGTATCCTAAAGGAGTCATGTTCTACTGGGACAATAGTTTGGAAATGGGCCTGCTGGATCTCTAGCATCTTCGATAGAACAATTGAACCAATGTCAACACTGTCTCACGGACATGCCCAGTCCTTCTTTGAAGAGTTCTGATTATTTTAAGCTAACTCTCAAGTGAAGATGAGTACTCCTTCCTCTGATTTCTGTGTGTGGCGAGAGTAGCCTCAAGGGTCTCCACATCCAGATACCTGTACCCTTGTGTAAATACCCCCCACTTAAGTATGGGTGGAGCCTAGGACCTCTGATTGAAAGCATCCAGCAAAGGCCATGCCTTGTCCTTCTGCTGTTATCTTTTACAAGATCATTATATTGGTCTTGCTAGGAGACTCTCTCCCTTGCCAGCTTTGAAGAAGTGAGCCACCATGTTCTGAGCTGGCCTTTGGAGAGGGCTGTATGGTGGCCCAATTCAGCAACCCACAAAACTTGGAGGTCCTCTGTCCAAAAACCTGCAAGGAACTGGATTTTGCCAACAAACACATGAACTTAGCAGCAAATCCTTCCT
Source organism: Sciurus carolinensis (assembly GCF_902686445.1). Taxonomy (NCBI): domain Eukaryota; kingdom Metazoa; phylum Chordata; class Mammalia; order Rodentia; family Sciuridae; genus Sciurus; species Sciurus carolinensis. Next base: position 24,237,490 of record NC_062231.1, on the reverse strand, counting down.
CACTGAACAATTCCAACTTTACCAAGGCCTTCACCAAGGTCTAAGAGACTCTGATACAGAGGACCCGCTAAACTGTGCCTGGATCCTCTTGGTTGTAGTCACTAAATCAGTGGTGGTACTGTTACATAGCATTAGCTAACAAACGAAACATTGTGATTTGAATGTTAATTCTTATTAAGAAGCTTCATAAAAATCATAAAATTATGTTAGCATATATATTAGTTTATTACTATAATATATATTTTTATATAGCATTGGTGTGCTCTTTATTGAGTACCTACTATATGTGATGGATACTTTTCACTAGTTTCTTCACACAAATGATCTCATTAGTCTTCAAAACCACCTTAGAAGAAAGAATTTCTATTTTAAGAACCTGAAACACAATAGACATAAATAAATTTCCCCAAGACACACAGCTAGGGTGAAAAGAATTGCATTGAAAGCCAAGGCTCACTGATTTTTTCCACTGTGCCAAGCTCCTGCCTATTTCATTTGTAGAGGGGGTTGGGGGAGACAAGGAGAGAGATGGAGAGAGGGGGAGAGAGAGAGAAAGAGAGAGAGAGGGAGAAATTAAAATGAAAAACCCAGTTATTTAATGCTATTAATTTTTTCTGTGTTGTAAACATAGCTCTAGACCTCAGCTGGCTCCTGGCCTAGCACAGACCTGTGTTGGGACCTAATATATTTGAATTTGGAGAGTGTACTTATCACTGTATCCCCTTACCAATTCTTACCTACAGGAGACTACATATCTCCAATACTTCAATCACTTTTACCACTTCACACAATGTGTATTTGAATTATTATTTTCATTATTATTATTATTTTTGGTGGTGCTGGGGATTGAACCCAGGACCTTCTCTATGTGAGACAAGCACTCTACCAACTGAGCTATATCCCTAGCCCCATCTGAGTTACTTTTAATTTCCTTTTGTCCTATCTTTAGAGTTTTCAGATTTTTATTTCTTTATATCCCTTTTACAACGTGGTACTTTAACTAACACGGACAATTGAAAACACTACCTGCAAGACTAATAGAAATAAAAGGACTTGTGAAAATCACAATGAAACCCAACCTATCCACTCAACAACATAAATGAGTAAGGAAAGTGATTATGAATATAATATGATTTAGTAAATTTCAGTGCCAACAGGTATATCTAGATTGTTTAGCTCTAAAAAGTACATAAATAACTCATTTTTAAACACAAGAGCCATTAACCAGAAAATGATCTTGTATCGGGTCAAAAATAAAATATTGCCTCAAAAAATAGATAATATATTTAATTGAATCAAGAGCACCTGTAATCCCAGCAGCTCAGGAGGCTGAGAGAGGAGGATCATGAGTTCAAAGCCAGCCTCAGCAATGGCGAGGTGCTAAGCAACTCAGTGAGACCCTGTCTCTACATAAAATATAAAATAGGACTGGGGATGTGGCTCAACAGTGCCCCCCCCAAAAAAAATGTTAAAAAAAAAAAGCACTATGCCAAGTCCTAGGGAAAAAACCAATGTGGCACTTGAAGATTTATCCTGTATGGACCAAGGAAAATATTTAAGATAAATGAAGAAAGCACACAATTGGAGAAGGTCAGAAAACAACCAAAGAAAATTCAGTGAAGGGGTACATTGAGAGATTAACAACATAAATTAATTGCGCTAAATAAAATGTCCTAAAAAGTACATGAGACATCAGCTCCCCGTTGACAAGGACTGAATATCTCCTACCAGGTTCTGAGTTTGCTGTGTCACATTTTTGTGAGATTCGACAGTATAGTCATCCTATATTTTATTCACAGACAGAAACCCAGTGATTCCTCAGCTGTTATTTCTTGCCATTTATTAATATCCATATATAAAGAAAGCCCAGAAAACAAGTGTTAATGAATTTTAAACCCCAGAGATTCCAGTTGTCAAAGACCTTTCTTCATTACCATCCTTGAGAATTAGCATTTGGAAAGAGTGTTAAAAACCAATTATTCTTAAATGTGATGATTATAAATTGAGGAATGGATTTTTTTTAAACATCATGTTCCAAAGATGTTTCCACAAAATGCGCTGGTAAATGTTTTTCATGTATATATTCTCTTCCTCAGAAGGTCTTCCTTTATGTCTTTTTTCTAGGGACATTTTGCCTCAATGTGAAAGTGATATTATGTCTCATCTGGAAGAGTTGCAGACAGTTGTCTTCATTTATCAGAAAGCACACGTGGAAGCCATTTGCACTCTTTCGGTTTTCCTTGTGAAGCAAAAGTATTCATCATACTAGTTAAGGTTTATATTACCCTGTAGCAAAGCAATTTGTCATATCCTTACATCAGCTATTTCTTTGATTATTAAAATTTTCTTGGTGCACGTAGGAGCATACCAAGCTGCTATCTAATGAATCTGCTTTATTATTTGACCTGCAGAGCAAGGTAACTATATATGAAGACATAAGATTTGAAAACAGTGATAGAAGATGTAGAAACCAATTAATTAAATGAGTATCTGGAAATACCTTAGCAGAATTTAACATATTGTAGGTGTTACACAAACCACCCTCTGGAAGCACCCGTGACAGGATGGTAGTTACTTCCTACAATTCCAAAGTTTACGTATTGCTTCTGGTTTCAAGAAGTTTGCCATCTTAATGGAGAGAGTAGATTTGTTCAGGTAAACTAACAGAGAAAGAATGTTATTAAACATTTCAATGTCATCTAATGTAAAGTCAAAAGAAGTGTCAGGAAATGCAATATTCCCTTTTCATACAGGGACTCTAGCAAGCAACCTAAACAATGAACCAGTCCTTTGGGGGGCATGTTATGGTTTGGACCTGGAGTGACCCTCACCAGCCCATGGGTGAGGAAATGTAGCAAAGTTCAGAGGTGAAATGATTGGATCATGCAGACTTCCACCTAATCAGTAGATCAATCCATTTGATGGATTAATATGTGAATGAACTAGTGGGTGGAATATGTAGGCAAATGGGGTATGACTGAAGGAAGGAGGTCGCTGGGGTTGCCTTGGACTATATCTACCCCTGGCCCTCTTCCTCTCTTTCTCTGCTTCCTAACTGCCATAAGCTAAGTCCTTCCGCCATGATGCTTCTGCTTTGGAACCAGCTTACCATGAACTGAATCTTCTGAAATCATGAGCTGAATTAAACCTTTCCTCCTCTATGTTGTTGTTCTGAGGTATTTTGGTCATACAAAGAACAGCTAAGACAGGGTGGCAGGCTGGGGATTTGGGGTGGAAGACCTTTCTTAAATTGAAGACCTTTAGCTCCATTATTCTGCTATTCTGCTTCACTCCATTTATTGCTTTGTGAGAAAGGGGGTCAATGTTGCCATGTTTTTGAAATTTCAGAAACAGCTGATTATCTTGATTTTTATATGAAAGTTCCCAAATTAAATATTCAAACAGATTTTTAAAATTTGTTTTCATTCAAAGATTTTTAATAGGATATTTTGGGTAGTCTTGGTGTCTATAGACAACAAAGTGTTGACAATTTCAGATTTATATGATAATCATGGGTACAAAGAATTCATGCTCTTTCAGGTCAATCTGAAGGGCCCAACCTTGTTCATATGAGATACCACTTACCTTAAGAGATTCAAGATCTATAGATAATTGTTAGACAAGATCTGAAAGTATATGGCGCAAATCTAACTCACGGTTCAATCGAGCTTTATTACTCTTTTCACTATCCTTTGATCACATGGTATCACTAGACTAGATGGTTGTACAAATGAATGTATATTACCATAACACCAAATACACTTTACCACCCTTTAAGAGCAATGCTCTTCAAATTTTGCTATATACTAGATTCACCTGAGCAGTATTAAGTAATACCAGTGATTATGACATAATCTTTTCCAATAATATCAGAAACTTTGGTGGTATGCTCCAGCTATCATTATTACTGAAAACTTTCCAAATGATTCATATAGATAGCCAAGTGTAAGACTAAGTGATTAAGATCAGTGGTACTCAAACTTTGCAGCACATTAAAATCCCTCTGGGAGATTTACAAATCAAAATACTCAAGCCATACCCTGTATCAGTTATCTATTGCTACAACAACAAACATCTCATGACTTATTGTTTTAAAATAACTACTATGGAATTGGTCATTTGAGTTGGGCTAAGCTAGGTGGTTCTTCTACTAGTCTCACCCAGGGTTACTCATATAATCATCTAGTGAATGACTTAATATAAACTCACATGTCTAGTGGTTGGCAGATTATTAGATAAAAGCATCTCATTTTTTTCTGCAATTGCCAAGTTTGGATTTGTTATCCAACTAACATGATTTCTGTTTTCCAAATGTGGGCAAAACAATCAAGCTGTAATATCTAAGACTTTTCAAGTCTTTGTTTACACCATATTTACTAATAGTCTATTGGACAAAAAATTCACATGATGATGCTCAGATTTTAGGCATGAAGAAAGAAATTCCACCTCCTGATGGATGAAGTAGCAATTGGTGCAGAAAAAAAAAAAGAAAGACTATGTAGTAATCTTTGATGGCTTTCTATTCCAATTAAATTGAGAATTTTGGAGGTAGGATACGGGCAGATGATTTTTCAGGGCAACCCAACATTTAACCAAGTTGAGGACTAGTGATTTTGATGAGTGCTTCTCAAACTTTCATGTATGTATGTCAGAACCCTGCAGAAATCTTATTAGAGTACAGATTTGTGAGCCCTATCACCAGAGATACTGAGATACTGACTCACTATCTCAATGCCTGGAGCATGGGAGTTTAATACTTGCCGTTCTAACAAACTCCCAGGTGATGTTGCTACTGCAGACCCTCCATCTGGGTTGTGAGTAGCATTAATTTAAGCTATGTTGCAACATTAAACACACACACACACACATACACACACACACACTTGTATTGAAATTGTTATATCCTAGTGCTTAAGTCTTTGCTCCAACCCAGATGCCCTTGAACAGATGAATGGATAAAGAAAATCTGAGATATATTTGTGTGTGTGTGTGTGTGTGTGTGTGTGTATGCACACATGATGGAATATTATTCAACTTTAAAGAAGAATAAAATCTGGCATTTTCTGATAAATGAATGGAGTTAGAGAATATCATGCTAAGTGAAATAAGCCAAACCCAAAAATATCAAAGACCAAATGTTTTCTCTGATATGTGGATGCCAAATCACAATAAAGGGGGTGGGTATATGGAAGAATAGAGTTTCTTTAGATTAGGTAGAGGGGAGTGAAGGGAGGGGAAGGGGTCTGGGGCAAAGAGTGATAGAGTGAAACAGACACTATGACTTCATGTACATGTATGACTGCATGACCCATGTGATCCTGCAATATGTATAATCAGAAAAATGAGAGATCACACTCCATTTATGTGTGATCTATCAAAATGATCTACTGTCAGGTACAAATAATTAGAACAAATTTTAAAAGTTAAAAAATAATAGTAAAATTTTTAATGGTTATATAACACATACATATGGATATGTGCATGTGTGTGTGCATAATGTAGGAACAGACATACATATTCAGAGCTAAAATAGTAAAATGGCTTTTACTCATTTTGTTGTATTTGTATTCCCAACTTGTCAATTTTCCTATAGTGAGAAGGGTAGCTTTCCATAGCACTCACAGGGACAGTCTTATAAGGGGAGGAAGTCCCTGCTCAGCAGGTCAACACCAGGTATCAAGGGATACTTGACACCATTTCTATTTCACCCTTGACTTGTTTCAGGTCACTCCTTGCCTACGCCCCTCTCCTTTACCTTAGGACTTGAGTCGCTTATTCTTGGTACCTGATCTTTACCTCTGTTCCCAGACAGAACTGCTGTCTTGTCTCGTTCCCCACATTCCTTGAAATAACTAGGCCTTCCCAGTCACTCTCGGAAGGCTTCTTGCTTTCTGCCACTAGATTTCATACACACAACCCACCAACTTCATGCATGTTTCCTCCCGGTTTCTTCCTTGAGGCTGATGCTGGTGTCTTTCCCTGCACTGGTTATTTTTCATGAGCTATCCCAGACTCCAACTCCCTCTTCTCTGCATGTTTTCCTTTTGCCCGTGGAGGGTGATCTGCTATGCGCTGCATCACCCGAATCCTATTGCCAGCTTCCTGTATACCAGGAGTTCCCAAGGTTGAGTCTCTGGACCAGCAGCATCCCTACCATCTAGGAACTTTTCTCCCAGGACTAGGAATTTTGGAGCCCCACCCTGAGACTAGCAAACCAGACCCTGCTGAGGCTGGGTTTCTGTTTCCTCAGTCTTTCAGATGACTCCAATGCATGTAAAGTTTGAGAAACCCAGTGTGTTTGTCAGATTTACGTTGCTGTGACCAAAGTTCCCTTAGGGGAGGGACATTCTACTTGGACTCCTGGATTCATTGTTTTAGTCCATGGATGACTGACTAGTGCTCTGGGTCCAAAGTGAGGCAGAACATCATGGCGGAAGGGCATGGCGGAAGGGCATGGCGGAAGGAAGCTGCTCAGAACATGGCCACAGGAAGCAGAGAGAGGGAAAGATGAAGGGGTCACAGGGAAGATGAGCCACTGCAGGGACAATTCCCAGTGACTCGCCTCCTCCAGTCACATCTCACCTGCCTGCAATCGCCCCCCAGTCTGTCCATTCAGAGCAGGATGCACGGATTAGGTAACAACTCTCACAATCCAATCATTGCACCTCCCAACATTTCCTGCATTTACATAGGAGCTTTTGGGGGACACCTCACATCCAGCCCATAACACCGTGATGCAGAAAAAGGCCCGTGGTAGACACCAGCAGGAAGTCAACATGCGGATGGAGAGAGTGGTAGGTCAGTTTGCTCCACTCCCACCTTCCTGTGCTGGGCCACATTTTCTGGCTGAGTTTGCTTGCTTCCACACTTGCAGCTCTCGTCAGGCAACTGTTGCCCTCCCTGAGTTTCATTTCCCTCTAGAGGCAGATAACATTATGTCCTTTTCTCACTTTATGCTGAAGAGTGGAAGTGGCTTCTTGCTGCAGCGGCTCCAAGCCTCAGCCTCTGGTGCTGCTTCTTTAAGCCTGCCCACACATGGGGAACTATTCCTTCCTTTCATGTCTCCTAAATCTTTCATTGGCTTGTGTTTCCTGCTGGCACTTTCAGACACTGCTGCCTAGAGATTCCTCCGTACCAGCTTCCCTTATCTTGATTCTTCCCACCCATGACCTGGCCCAGGTCAGGTAGATAATGGAGGTGAAGCAGCTGTTACTGACTTAGAGGTTTGGGGTCTTACAAAGGCAAACTTGAGAGCAGAAGGTCAACGCAGGCTCCAAAACCAGGAAGAGACTTTACTAGATTTTTGCAATCTCAAGCAGTTTCTCACTTAGTACATACATACACACACAATCAAAAGATGGGGGATAATAACAGGGGGAAAAGAAGCATCAAGGTTTTCTGGAAAAATGAGAAATGAAATCTGGCAGCTGCTTTGGGTGTCAGAATACAGTTGTCAGAAAAGCAATAGAATCTGGTTTGAAGGGCTCTTCTGTTTGGAAAGGGAAAACAGCAATATTTATGAACTAGTTCATAAACCCACGTGGGTCCAAGTACACAGGATCTGTGTGTGAGTTTAGAGGTCTTTGCTGGTTAGCAATGCTGTGGTTGATTATTTTGTTTTCAGTCTTTTCTGGGCAGAAATCCACAGAGCCGGTCAGAGGTAGCAATAAACACACAACTGGTCATTTCCCAAGCAAGCTCCCTGTGGCAAAAAAATGAACATGGTACCACATATGCAAATTCGTCTCATGCATACGCACTGTGACCATGAACTTGATCCCAGCTTAGGATCCAAGAGCGGCCTAATTGTAGTTACATGAAGATGGTCTTAAAAGGTTTCTATAATCAAAGCAGAGATTTTTCTCCTCCCATAAGCTCCACCAGTTCTTAGAATGATAAGATCTTACAGCAACAAGCAAACTTGGCCTTCGAGATGCTCAGGAGCACAGATACCAGGGTAAGAAGTCCGGGTTTCCATCTGTGTCGCACGCTTACTAATTGTGTGACCTGAGGAACTTATTTAATCTCAGTTTCCCTATCTAGACTATTAGGTAATCTAGTTTATATATGTGGCGATCAGAAAATAACTTGCAGTGTACTGTTTAAGAGACACGAGTGGGAGGAAACTTTTAATCTCTGAGTCTGGAAAGTACCACATGATTATTGGGTTCTAGAAGCTCAGTGATTTGGTCAACTCCACTGCAATTTCTAGATGGCTCCCAGTTATAACGCACCACATTCCCTAATTCTAGTTCACGTCTGCTTACTCTCTTCTGATGCTTAACTTCACTTAGATGTTCTTTCCACCTAGACAGACTTGCACTAAATAGAATGAAAATGGCTTTTAGACACCAATAGTATTTTTGAGGCCAAAACAGGGTAAAAAGAGAAAACCAGATGCCATTCAAAAGTCAGATCACTTTGTAGGCTGCAGAGCGGAGGCAACCTAGTCACCAAGCCCACCAGCCATGTCTTCGCCTCTATTCTTCTCTCCAGGATCCCCATATACCTAGCAAGAGTGTCTTTCTGCTTTGCTATGCCAAGCACTTTCTCTAGCTCTGTCTGCTACATGACCATTTTTACCAATTTCTTCTGAACTCAGCCATTGTGGTCCTCATCTGTAATATATAATCTCCCAGATTTCTTCCCATTAAAGTTTCTCTAATTTTAGTAACTCTTTATATAGCAAAATGCTGTCACAGCATCTCAAGTCCCATATGTACATGGTAATAGCATTTGAGTCTTCAGATCTGAAATTAACAGTCTCGTTCTCTAGCAAAGTTCCACTAAGCCCCCGGCTTTGATTAAGTCTGGTTATTAAAAGCAACCACCCTGCACTTCTTCCTGACTACATTGAAAACATTTGAATTATCCATTCCACTTTTGTCTTTCCCACTGAAGGCTAAGTTTAGTGAGGGTATCAAGTTTGCCTATTTTACTAAAAAACTTTTGAGTGGTGCAGGGTATTGAACCCAGGGCCTCAAGCATGCTAGTGAGCACTCTGTCACCGAGCCCCAGCCCCAGCCCATGGGCCACTCTATACTGGGAACAGTTCTAACTTAGCCCTGTCTAAAGCGTCCTTGGAGGCTCACACAATGTTATTATTTTCAGGTTTCTTCCAATTATTTTTCTTTCCATTTTATTACAACTTCATGTTCATAACTCCTATCTCTAGATTCATTATGGGAGATAGGCCAGATTGTGGTTAATTTTATGATGAAATACAGAATGAATTCAGGGAACTCTCGTGGAATGTTATCTCAGAAAGCTCCAGCGGTTTTGGCTATTAAACAGTAATCTCAGTTAAACATCTTACTTTCCGTGTGGAAATCTTGCTTTGGCAGGATCCAAACAGTGTGGACATAAATTCTAATAAAATATGTTCCTGGGACTCATTAATGCTGCTCTCTTGTCTCACTTAAATTTACCCTATCTGTTAATGCCTACCAGGTTCTTCTTTTTAAAAGCTGTCCGTGGACTCTTAACTTCAGCCATCAACTTTGTTGTGGACCACCCTCCCAAATTCTTCAAGTTTTGTGCTCTGGGTTTAAGCACAAAACATTTTCACAGGATAATAATTTCTATAAAGATGTGATTTTTAAATACTTTATCCTCCAAAGAGCTATCCAGAAAATTAAACATAACAAGTTATTATTATTATTATCCATGGTGAGTGAACCCTAGTAGGTTTTATAGAATTGTCATCTTTTACTCATTGAAAATAAAAATATTAACAACATAACGATAGCAACTCACATTTACTAAGCTAAATGTGAATGTGTAAATCTCACAATAATCTGGTAACATTTGTAGTATACCTCATATACTATATATACTTTATAAAAATATGAGCTATATACAAGTAGAATTCACCCAACATGAATCAGTTGGCAAATGAAAAAATAGTAATTAAAAATCAGTTCTTTCTGCCCCCAGGGTCCATGTACTTTGAATAAGAGCTACCTCAAATGTGCAAAAATCATTTAAAGTTAAAAGCAACCACAAATTCTGTGCTGGAGTCCTTGGTAAAAATTCACAAATTGCAGAATATAATGACTAATGTTCAGTGAGTAAGGGCAGTCTTGCTCTGAACACAGAATCAGACTTGCTACCAGGTAATCTATCATTTCTAGGTTGCCTCTTCACAAGATGGAAGGGGCCAGTCTGGGGGTTTTCATGCCATCTTTATGTAATGCAAAACTTTTACATATAATAGGTAAGAGCTAGCAAGGAAAATAAAGGTACACTGGCTATCCCATGGATTAAACATTTTGCTAAATGCCAAAAGAAAACTAGAATTAAGTTAGGAAGTGGTGGGTACCCGAATATCTAATAGTTAACACTAGAAATCATAATGGTTAACAGTCTTTTTTGCTTTAAATAGCAAAAAAGCACGCACACACACACACATACACACAAGTAGTTTAAAGTCCTTGTTCTAAAGCACACTGACATAAGAGTTATCCAGGGAGCATTTTATATGACTGATTCCTGGGTCTCAGCTCTCTCTCTTGCTGAAGAAATTAGTGTTTTCAGGGTCCCTATTTGGATATTTTTAAAAGTGCTTCTAGGCATGATCATATTAGCTGGTTGTATTCGTTACCTATTGTTGCATATCCAACTGCCCTAAAACTTAGCAACTTAACAAGCAATATGCATTGTCTCATGTACTTTTAGGTCAAAAATCGGTGCAGCCTACCTGTCTACCTCTGGACCAGGGGTTCCAGAAGGTTTTTATCAAGGTGTCACCTCAAAGGCGAACCTAATGAGGATCTGTATCTGGGTACACTCATGATTGTTGGTGGCTTAGTCTCTGTGGGTCATATAAGTGTCTTCATATCCATAAGCATGTCTTCATATCCTCACAGCCTGGCAGTTGGTTTCCCTTAAATTAATCAAGCCAGTAAGCAGGAGATGGCACCCAAGATGGAAGCTGCTGTCATTTGTAACCTGATCTTGGAAGTGATACCCCATTGCTGTTGACCTGTTCTATTCAATAGAAGTAAGTCAAACTTACTAACTCACCCCCCAGGGGAGGAGATACAGAAGGTCTTGAATACAAGAAAGTGGGCTCAGCAAAGGCCGTCTCAGAAGGTGCTTACCACAGCCAAGACACAGGGTTGGCTTCAGTGAAGGCAAGTTCGTTTTTCTCCCATAACAAGAAGACAAAGTGAGCTTCAGTAATTACATATTTTCAGGAGAGCCAAGATAGGAGCTGAATACCAGTCATCTATTGGCCTCTGATGGGAAGAAAAGGAAAGAGGGAGAAAGGAGGAGGCCATTACCAGGAACATCTCTTCTTATGTTAGCAAAGCAAATATTTTCTCACAGGTCTGCCTAGAAGACTACTGTGTGTGTGTCTCAGGGGCTGTGGTTTGGGCTCCTGTAACCGGAGGTAAGAGGGGATGTCATGCGTTTCCCTGCGACCTCAGTGCAGAAGCAGCCAGGAGCCTGAGATGCAGATTGCATTTCGAGTCCCCATTGCTCACATATGCACAGGGTACATTCATTTCTTTGCACCTTACTCTTTAAGTTTGCAAATCAAAGTAGGAATGAATGCTACTGTAATAAATTTAATTCAAAGCTAGTTTCCAGATTGTGTCTCCCATAATTTCAAACTTCTCACCACACATTCAGGAAAGAGTAGCAAATACCTCTGAGCCGCAGGAAGAATTACGGTGAGGTCCACGAAGTTAGATTTACAGAAAATCACTCAGATCTTCTTCAGTTATATATTTTTTTTATTCCCTTTGGTTCCATAATCCTAACAGGATTCATGATGAATTTGCTTCACAACTTAAAATTTACACTTACCTCCGTTGTTCTCAAAGACATCTCGACAGCTTGACTCCTTATAAATGGCCTTCATATCTGCCCACAGCTGCCCTCTGCAGGCTCCCTGCACCCACCCACTCCCACGCTCCCCTCTTCCCAGCAGGCCAGGCCTCTGAGCTTGCTCCCTGCTCCCTCTGCTGAAGTCCTTCCCCACTCACCGCTCAAGGTCTGCCCCATCAGAGGCCCACAGGGACCAGGGACATCATGTAAACGAGAGGCATGTGCTGGTGGTTCCATATTGAACATAGGAAATACCACTGGCAATAAGAGATGGCTTCCATCTTGCTTTTCTAAGCATTTCCTCCATTTAGTTCATTCCCTTGTCTTCTTGTTTTGACAGAGATGCAGGCTCCTCACTGACCTGGGTAATAAGGCTACAGTAAGCTTATATCTTCTGTTTTCATTTTTTTTAAAAAAATTTCAAGAGTAATTAAAAATTCAGATTTTAGTGGAAGTGTCCCACTTTTAAATTGTGATGTACATATGCATTTCTTCATTTAGTTATTTTCAAGGGGAGAGGTAACAGTCCACACACTGCATTAATGGGCTCCTCAGTGAAGGTCCTCCCGGCTGACCTTGAGTTTGCAGGTCTAGGTGATAGTATATTTCTCTTGGAAAACTAAATGTTCGTGAGCTAGTCCTTTCCCCCACTGTTCTCCAGGAGCAACAATCTGATGACCAAGATGACATTTCGTATATTTTACAAATGAGTTTACATGCAGTCTTTGCCTGGAGTTGGAGTTTTATTTATGTATATGCACATGCACACACACACATACACATACACACTGACACACAATATATCTATTTATATATGTAAAATTAAGCCAGGCACAGTGGTGCACGCTTGTAATCCCAGCAGCTGGGGAGGCTGAGGTAGGAAGGTCACAAGTTCAAAGCCAGCCTCAGCAACTTTGGGAGCGCTAAACAACTTAGTAAGACCATGTCTCAAAATAAAAATTAAAAAAAATAAAGTGGTTGGGGATGTTGTCCAGTAGTTAAGCACCTCTGGGTTCAATCTTTGGTACCAAAATAATAATAATAATAATAATAATAATATTAATAATAATTAGCTGGTCATATGGTTTTAATAAGGATTGAATATCCTCCAAGGCTTCATGGATTGAAATTTAACGCTTATAACATATTAAGAGAACAGAGACTTAATCCAGCCATGGTGTTTAGAGGTAAGGCCTTTGGAAATTCAATAGGAAGAGATGAGGTCATTAGGGTAGGGCCTTCATGATTGAATTCTTGTGAATTTACAAGGAGGGAGATAGGAAACACACACACACACACACACACACACACACACACCATCTCTTGCCATCCAAGACTCTGTGTTACCTTGGGACTCTGCCAGCAGAGAGACCATCACCAGATGAGCCCCCTAGACTTTGTACCTCCAGCACCATGAGTTAAAAAAAAAAAAAAAATCCTTTTTTAAAAACTAAAATAACCTGCCTCAGGTATTTTATTATGATAATGAACAACAGAGTCATATAGTGGAAGGGGACAAATAAAAACAATAAATAAAGCATATCATCTGTTCAATGTTTGTATTTCAAGGGGATAAAAAGAAACAGGGATGGGGAGAGAAGGTACAGAGAACCTGAGAAATGGGGGCATGTGTAAGTTGAAGTGGGATAGTCATGTGAGTTCTCTGTGAGCAAGGGACACGTGAGACAGACACCGAAGAATGGGTACCAACTGGGTACCCAGAGGCAGTGTTTTGGCACCTGGAGGGGCAAGTTCAAATCCAAAGCAGGAGGATGCGTACTCAAGGAACAGAGCCGTGGCTAGAGTGTTTGAAGAAAAGAGAATGAGGGAGAGAGGGAAGATAAGAGGCTGAGATGTATGCTGGGTAGGAGGAGAGGGCGTGGACATGTCTCAGCGCCCCGTTTGTAATGACTTTAACTTTGAATCCAAGTTAGGTGGACGCCATTGGAGGAGCAGAAGTGGAACATGATCTGCAATGTTGACTGAATGGAGACAGGCAGAGGCAGGGGACCACAACATGGTGGTAGACCTAATGGTTGGCAGCTTGGACCCGGGTCGTTGTTGCAAAGAGGTTGATTGAGAACCAGGATTCCAATCTCAGGAGGCTCCTGAAGGAAGTTCTGAAGAGCGTTCCTTGCAGGACAGCAGGGTCATAAACCTGGCTGTCTGGATCAGCCCAAGTGTGTCTTCCTGTGACCCTTCTGATTCCAGTGCCGCTGACGTGCTGACAACACTTGCCATTGGTAATGCAGACCAGGAAGAGCGCTGGGGGTCTTTCTGATGTTCTCCTATCATCTGTTGCAGTCTTTGAAGCTGGGGTGATCTTTTCCTAATGCAAATCTTAACCTGCCTCCCCATTTAAAATAGTGCAATATCATCTCCTTTCATATAGAATAAAACCAAATTCTGTATCATGGCCCACAGGACACTCTGATCTGGATTCTCCCTGGGGTGTCAGGTCTTTGCAATCTATACTCCAGCAAAATGTCCATTTAGTTGCTTTTATGCACAAAGCTGCCCTCACACCAGAGGATTCCCCATCTTCCACCTTCTGCTTGGGCTTCTTTTCACTCCCTTCTTCAATGAATTAATTTCATCTCACTATTACCTTTGCTCAATGCTATGAGTGAGTGTTACTCCCACTGGGATCCTTCATCCAAGATTTCTGACTATAGTTGTCTTCCCCTATAGTTGTGGCACCCGACCTTCTCCCTCATGACATCTGTGTAATAATTTGATTAATGTCACCTGCCACTCTTATCCACACCTAGCCTGTAAGTTCCATGTCTGCTTTTCTTCATCGCTTATTCCAAACATTAAGTCTCATGTCTAGCACATATATGTTGGTTGAATAGATGGATGGATGGATGCATTCATGCATAATCTGATTGTCGTGAAACTTAAGCATGACTCATCTTGTGATTTCTCACCATTCACTGCAATTTGTATTCTTGGAAGCTGGAATAGAAAACAATTGTAAGTGTTGATTGTCTGAAATGTGTTGCTCTAGAGCTGGGTTACAAAGCTGCCATTTTTTTCCTGTCTGGGGATAAATAGGCGTAGTTTGCGTAACGGCAATTAGAGCCGAATTCAACTGGTGAATCACATTGACCAGTTGAGTAAACTGATGGATTGTAATTATGTCTGTTCCTCATTTGGAAGCCCAGAGACTAATGCTTTTGTTTGCTTGTATTTTGTTCCTGGCGCAGTCTGGGAACTCAGAATGAAAAGATTTCTTATCTTCAACCAGTATCTCATGTTTTTTATTTTCATCAAGCTTTTTCACATTTTCATGTCACTAATGTGAAAATGATTTACATCCAATATTGATTTGATGACATACTTGTAATTGGTTACCTTTGAACATTTTTATACCACAGCTTTCAGTGAAAGCAGAGTCTCAATATTTTCATGAAGTCAAATTATATTATTTCTTTTTCTTCCAAAACTAAATTGATGCCATTGTACATGTTTTGAGTAATATGATTATACCTACACTAAGATAAATGTTTTATTTAAAAGGGCGTAAGCAAGATTCCACCATAAATCTTGCAACTTAAAAAAAAAAAAATCTGTCCTTGTTAGATTGCCCAAATGGAAGAATATCTTATTTGCAGACATTGGCCATAAATTCTACCTCTTAAATTTCCAAAGGCAAGCTGGTATGTTTTGCTATCATACAATTTAAATGTATATCTTTATGGGACTTAGGGTCATTATTGAAATCAAGCTAATAAGCTGCAAAGGCAGTTGATACAGATAAACCTGAGAATACTAAATAAAGGAACAAAGAGAGAAGAAAATAATGTGCATCTGCTGAAGGGAAAGATACTGCCAAATACTGATTAGGAAAGCAGTCTGGGAGTTTCAGCAAACCTAAACCGTGCAGCTTAACGTGCAACTGCAGAGAAAAGGCCCACAGAATACTGGTCCTATGGCTGCGGAAAGATGATATAAATCACACTTGGCATGCTTAGTCTAAGCTTGAGTGTTAACACCACCTAAAGAATTGTTCTCCGCTTTGCTCCTGGTCAAGAGTGGTGCAGATGAATGCCTTTAACGCTGAAAGTGTGTAGCGAGGAGGCAGTTACAAGAATTAAGTGGTCTGTGGTTGGCAAATTGAAAAAAAAGGAAGATTCACAGCCCTGGTGGAATCTCTGGAGCTAAGATGGGTGTTGCTGCCCTTTCTTTTCATTTGGGTCAATGCGAGTTAAATAAACAAGAGATAGCATTGAGTTTACATAAAACCGAACCTCAGGCCACTTGGGCCAGACTCCATGGAGACTTCCCCATTCCAGAAAACCCTCAGAGGCCTCCCTGTCAATTCATCCCGTCTGTACCAGAGGATGCCTTACTGTCTCTCTTGACAAGAATTTCATTTTTTTTTCTTATTTTATCTGCCCTTTCCATTATTGGTTCTCTATTAGAACTAAATAAGATAATAAAAGCGAAATAGTTAGTACTCTTTGTGGTCCATGCTCAATGTTCTTCTGTATGTGCTATTATTCAAGCAATTACCCATTACTACACTTTTCTTAAACACCTTCCAGCCCAATGCACTCTGGCTATTCTTCCACTGTATGTATTATAGAATTGTGGATTTCACAGCGGAGAGAAAGGATCTGCTGAGGCTGTTTTAGTCAGCTTTTTTGCTGCTTCCACTAAAAGATCTGACCAGCACAATTTTAAGGGAGGAAACATTTATTTGGGGGCTCACAGTTTCAGAGGCCTCAGTTCATAGACAGCAGGCTCCATTCCTTAGAATTTGAGGTGGGTAAGACATCATGGTGGAAGAGTGTGGCAGAGGGAAGCAGCTCACATGTTGATGACCAGGAAGCAGAGAGAGACTCCATTTGCCGGATGTAAATGCATACCCCAAAGCCACGCTCCTAATGCCCACCTCCTCCAGCCACACCCCACCTGCCTCCAGTTACCACTCAGTTAATTCACAGATTGAGTTAAGACTCTCCACTCGGTCACTTCTCCTCTGAACCATCTTCTCTCACGCATGAGCTTTTGGGGGACATCTCCCATCCAAGCCATAACAGGCCCCATTTACAGATGTGGAGATTCAGTCTCAAGGAAAGACCTGGAGTCCAAGATCACAGAGTCAGTGTACCTACAAGGACCCCTGTCCCATTCCGCATTGTCCAGGCTTGAATTCTAAGACCAGGGTCATGCACAGAGGATAAAGATGCTAGGTCCTCCAAGTTCTGTCTTGGAGGTGTCTTTCCTGTCAATCAGAGCCCTTGCCATCCTGATACCAGGTCACAACCTAGCTTGGATATCACAGCATCCCCTTAGCTCACTTCATGTCTCCTTTCTAGCTTGGCATCAGTCCCACTCATCGCTGAAGGCAAACTTCCAGGGCCATGTTACTTCTGCTGTTGCTCAAGTCCTTCCTCGGTTCCCACATCTAATTTTATCTGGATCTAATTCCTTTGCCCGACTCTGAATGCCCATCATGATGAACTGCCATGATTCCTGGTCCCCCTCTCCTCCACTACGTCCCTCCAGTCTTCTTTATGTTTCACAAATGAGCTATAAGCATGTTTCCTCCATAGCACTTGCTTAAATTTTTCCACCACCTTCCTTCTTCCTAAATTCTGTTCATCCTCAATCCAGGGTAACTTGGAACTGAGAAACCAAGTCAAAATGCGAGGAAGCACCACGAAGTTGTCTGCATTCATTCTTCTAGGCCTATTGCCTATAAGTATGTATATATATATATATATTTTTTTTTCTGGATATACATTCTCTGAATTAGTTCTCTTGCAAAACTAATCTTCATCAGTCCAAACTCCATGTGAATGTAGGTTCAAAAGAAAATTTTAAAATGAAGGCAATTTCTTATCTCTGAATTTTTCCAACTCACAGGGTCACTTCTTTTGATATAAAAATAAATTGGATTTATTTAGTTTGATTTATTTCTGATAAATTAGGGTTGGCTGTCACTGATGCCTTGATCTCCTCTCTGTGCTTGCAAATTGATTTTTTAATGAGCTGGTAAGGAAACATCTCTGACTCTTCCTGTAAGGTCGCCCTTTTCACATCTGCAGATCCGAGTTGACAGTGCTGGTATGCTCAGAATAACAGGGTGTAAAGTAAAATCTTCAGCTGTCGGGCTGGTTGTCTTGTCTATACAGAGGCAGATCCTCAACAGGTCTCCACAAATCTGCTCTTCAGATGACTTTTAGCACAAAAGTTTGTCCTAGAATCTTCAAAATGTGTTTGCACAGGCAAAATGTGTTTGCAAAGTATTGCCATGCTAGATGCATAGTAGATGGTACACTTGAGATCAGTGTGCCCAATATTTATAATCAAATCAAAAATAATTTTAGAAATTTAAAGTCAAAGTTGCAAAGTCCCTATGCAAAAACCGAGATCATTTTACTCCACCTGAAAGCAAATTTTAAAGTTTGAGCTTTCCAAACTTCTAAAATCCACCAGTGTTTTAAGAGATCCTCTGGAATAATGTGTTAATACAGCGATTTACTCTGTCTTTTTTATTTGACTCAGAACTTATTCTTGAAGTTCCCTGCATTTGATACTTTCCCTCTAAGTTCTTACTCGTCAAGTAGATGACCTTGAATTATTTCCAGCTCCACTCTTGCAAAGCAAAGGCACCAACTGACATCAAATGAACACTGAGGTGATAAACTGTAAGGTACCTCTTTGAAAATTCAAAGGGTGGTTCTTAACATTTTTATCTGACATTAAAGGAGGCGTGTCACAATTTGAAAGTAGACCTTTTGGTCTTTAAAAAGCATCAATGAAATGAGATACAATGTATCATTCCTACCACATTAGCAAAATTATTTTGATGTACGACAGTGCTTCCTGGGGTTGTATTTCATACCGGCTGCAGCAAAAGCACCTGGACTGTATTAACGTGTTCATTAATTTGATTGATAACTAATACTGTTCTTTTGGGCTTATATTTTGAGTTAAAGGTAAAATACTAAAGAAATTCCCCTTCCTTACAGATGAAACTTCCAATGTGCATGTTTTATGACTTTGGAATTGCAAATTCCAAATTTGCAGAGCATAATTAAATGATTCTTTCAATAAATAAGATATAGAGAATCTCAATAATTTACAGTGCATTTCTTTTTCCGAACTAATTTAAATAAATTCTATCCAGTCCCGTTTTGCTCAACAAGAAGAGGATTCACAAGAGAGCAAGCACTAGAGTTTGAAATCTAGGCCCAGTAATTCCGTAGCTGTTTCCTTGATTGAACTTCTTTTCTCTTAGTCTCAGTTCCCTCTTCTGAGAAGTGTGAGAAATCTAAGCATTTCTCATATTGTTTGACATTGTACAGTACATAAGAGACTTTCAAAAATATTTAGCTGCTGCTGGACGCGGTGGTGCACGCCTGTAATCCCAGCAGCTCTGGAGGTTGAAGCAGGAGGATTGCAAGTTCAAAGGCAGCCTCAGCAAAAGTGAGGCGTTAAGCAACTCAGTGAGACCCTATCTCTAAATAAAATATAAAGCAAGTCTGGGGATGTGGCTCAGTGGTCAAGTGCCCCTGTGTTCAATCCCTGGAACCAAAAAAAAAGGTTTAGCTGCTATAATTTTTATTTTTCTTCTATACACAATTTCTTCCTTTGCCTATCTTTGTTTGTGCTTTGTTTCTATGTATTTTCTTATAGTTGTTCATTTTATATTTATTGCTTTCTCTATACTTATTTGACTCCTTTAATGTACAGATTAAATTACTGTTTTTAATGAGCACTAGATGATTTACTGTATTACTAATATTTAATGATTACTATTTAATCATATTAATCCCTTCCTTAAAACGTCTAAGTTAAGGTATTGGATGAGTATTCATCGAATTCGAATGTAGACATTGAATTCTATGGGATTCCAATGTTGATGCTTAAGAGACGGGTAGTTTTAGGACGTTTTCTTCTCCTCCTTGGGGAACATGGAATTCTTTCCATGTCCCAAAGGGTAGACCTGGAATGCAGCTGGTTTAACTATTACCTAAAATCTGCCTTAGGAATATGCATTTGAACAAAAATCAGATCAGTTAGGGATTTCTCACATTTCCTAATAGCCCTACGCTCATCTATAAAACATAAGGAGTACTGCGCCCACTTGATAAAGTTATTTTAATTAGTAAATGAGGATGAAAGAATTCAGACATGTCCTGGCATGCAGTATGTTTGGGTGACTTTCGTAGTAGAATATCAGCTATTCTGATTGTTGTCATTACTTATTGGCATCATCCTACTCTCAGGGTCTCTAGGACGGGGGAGTGTGGGGCTGGGGCTGCAGAGATCTCCAACCCATTGCAGAGGGAATGTCTGAGCAAAAACAGAAGCCAGGCAAAAAGTTCCTAGAGATGAAGAAAAAAGGGCCATCAAGGGATACTGCCTTAAAGCAGGATGTGCAACTGGAATTCCCCAAAACATGATCATTTTCTTTTTACAAAATGAATGTGTGTTTTAATTAGCTTTCATGTCACTGTGACCGAAATATTTGACAAGAACAACTTAGAGGAGGAAAAGTTTATTTGGGGCTCACAGTTTCCGAGGTCTCAGTCCACAGATGGCTGACTACATGACTCTGGGTCCAAGGTGAGGCACAACATCCTGGAGCAAAGGCCCAACAGAGGAAAGCTGCTTTGCTCATGGTGGGTTCAGGAAGCAGAGAGAGAGAGAGAGATGGATGGGGAAGGGACCCCAGGAAAGATGAACCCTTCCAGGGCATGTCCCCAGTGACCCGTCTCCTCCAGCCACACCTCACCTGCCTACCACCCAGTCAGTCCAGGATGGACTGATTAAGTTACAAGTCTCACAATCCAATTGCTTTACTACCAAATAGTCATGCATCAACAGGAGTTTTTCCAAAGTATCTAGACTATAATATTCTACCCTTGGCCTCTAAAAACTCATGTCCATCTCATGATGCAAAATGTCCTTAGTTCATCTCTAAGTATTAACAGTATAGTATTAACAGTTTTATCATTGCCCAAATTCTCCTCTGAGACTCAAGATTAACTGTCAGCCATGAACTCCTATAAAAATCAAAAGCAAGTTACCTATATTCAAGTATGGTGGCACAGAGACAATATTCCCATTCCGAAAGGGAGGAATAAGGGTATTAGAAAGAAGGCTTGGGGCCAATGCAAGACTGAAACTCAGTGGAGCAACAGGTCTGGTGACTCCACCTATAACTCTGCATACACAACTTGGACACTTGTCTGTGAGATATTGTTTGCAAAGGGCTTGGGCAACCCTGCCCCTTTGGCCTTGCCAGCAGTAGCACGCACGAGCTTTCTTTGATCCTGGCTCTCTCCCAGTAGCTTTTCTCCCCAGACAGTCCATATTCCTGGTAGCTCTTCATTCCTGGCATCTCCGTTCCAGCTTTGGCTTCACCTTTACAGCTTCGTGCAATGCCCTGTCAGCAGCAGCCTACAGGGATGCCAGTCCTGCTACACTGTGCCTGGCCTCCCAGGTCTACCTTAGAAATCTTGGTGGAAGTCTCTATGTCCCATAACTCCATCAAGCTGCATTTCTGCAGAAACAGCACCTTGTGGATGACAACAGGTTCTGCCTGCCATCTGCTCAAACAATATCTGGGGTCCTCTGGAATCATGGATGTAGCAGCCTCTGAATGCTTGTGCAGCTAACTCAACATGGTGGGAATTAAAAAGCACTTCTTAGAGACTGTAGTGAGTCTGGTCTTGCTAATTCCTGAGATGTCACGGTGGCATCTTTCCTACAGTCTCTGTGCAGAGTGCTTAGCCTCTCTTTAGCAGCTGTAATCTTTTCAACAAGAACATTTTCCTTGTTTCCAGATTTGCCTGAACTTTTCTGGCCAAACTTCAAATTTTTAAAAGCTGTTTGTTCTGCTTTCTGGTCCTGATTCTCACACTAAGCCAAGCTAAAAGCTGCCAGCAATATTCATGAAACTGGTTGAATGCTGTGCTGTCTGGAAATTTCCTCCACTAAATTAATTCGTCCATCATCTTTAAATCCAGCCTTATGAAGTCTCAGGTCATGGGCAAGATGTAGTCAAGTTCTGTGTCAGAATATAACATGAGTGGCCTCTAGTCCATTTCCAAATAGAGTCCTTATTTTCCTCGGAAACCTCACTGCATTCTTATCAGCATCCCATACTCTTGAGCTCACACCACAAGTGCCCGTTAAGGTCTGTTTACAGCATTCTAAAGCTTTTCCAGGCTGTATGTCTGAAATTATTAATATTCCTTTTGCAAACCATTCCGAAAGGCTTTCGAAGCACAGGGTAAGCAACAACTCAACTTCTTGTTACCAGTTTCTCTTTTATTTAGCTTTTGTGTCACTGTGACCAGAATACCCAAGAAGAAAACCTTAGAGGAGGAAAAGTTCATTTGGGGCTCACAGTTTTAGAGGTCTCAGTCCAGAGATGTTCAATTCCATTACTCTGGACCCAACAGGAGACAGCACATCATGGGGGAAGGGCCCAGCTGAAGAGAGCTGCTCAGCTCATGGGGGATTTAGGAAGCAAAGAGGAGGGGAGATGGAAAAGGGTCACACTAGGAACAACCCTCCAAGGGCATGCCCCCAGTGTCCCACCTCCTCCAGCCACACCCCACCTGCCTACAGTTACCACACACTCATTCAAACTAGGATTCACTGACTAGGCTACAGCTCCCAAGATCCTATCATTTTGCCTCTTAATATCCTCACATTATCAGGAGATTTGGGGGAACACATTATAGCCAAACTATCACAGTGATGGAAGGAGCTTGCAGCTCAGAGGTAAGCACATGCTTAGCATGCATGAGGCCCTGGATTTGATCCCTTGTGTTGTGTGCACATGCACACCCACGCACACACACACACAGAAAAAGAAAAGAACAAAAAAACACATGAGCTGAATTTGAACTTTTCGTCATTTACAATCAAACAAAAATTGTTGAATTATCTTCCTCCTATGCCATGCAGCCATGAAATGAACAATTCTCTGGTAAAAGTTAAGAGTTAAAAAGACAGACTTGATACTTGACATTGGCTCTCTTTCCTCCTGTATCTCCATCTCTCTCTCTCTCTCTCTCTCTCTCTCTCTCTCTCTCTCTCTCTCTCTCTCTCTCTCTCTCCCACACACATACAAACACACCAGCATGACATATACAGAACTTCTTTTTTTGGTGAATATTCCAGAAAATGTATTAATTAAATACTTGATTCTGTCTGCATAACCGTAATGGATTAAGAATGGATATGCTGCTGAGAAAGAAGAAAATCTGGAAGCAAATTCCACCCAATTAGGAGACCCCAGGATGACCAACGGAGGATGTGTGGTTATTGCGCTATAATGATTTGATATTCTAGATATTCACACTCAGTGCAAACAAAGGAAAAGGGAGCTTCTCAGCACACACACACACACACACAGGACCAAGAAAGATAAACAACAGCACCCCTAATGTCCCTGGCTCATGAATGAGGATATAAGTGGTCTTTGGGCATGAAATTGTGATTTGTGTGTTTTGCATATTGCGTAGCTTGGATCATTAAACCACTGAAAATAAACCTTTGTTTTTCTTTGAGTTACTTGAGAATTTCAGAATAAATTAAACTCAAGTAAGCTGTTGAAAAGCTGCCTAAGACACAATGCTCTTAATAATTTCTACACGGATTTTCTGTATTTTATTTTGAATGTATGTTGGATTTATATCCATTAATGGTTAAAAAATGATGTATCATTAATTTCCACATTAACAATGCACATTGTCTTGATTAGCATCCAAATGCCTTTTGATTCTTTTGTTTACACTTAATTTTAACCAGATAAATAAATGAGAGATCTTTAAATAATAATAGTTCTATTCTCTACCATCTCTCAATAACAATATTTTATTCAACATGCATATTCATATAATGCCAGAATTCCTTCTCCAAATACTCTCCTTAGAGTACTTTAATACTTGGACACAGTATTTTTTTTTTTAAATTTTGGTATTGAAGATCGAATCAGAGGTGCGGCATCACTGAGCTACATTCCTAGCCCTTTATATATTTTTATTTTGAGACGGGGTCTCAGTAGATTGCTGAGGCTGACCTTGAACGTTCAATCCTCCTTCTTCAGCCTCCTCAGTCTGTGGGAGTAGAGGTGTACCCCACTGCTCTGGCATATACTTGGACAAAGTATCTAAAGGTCTACACATAATATAATTTACAGCAATAATCTGTAATCACCAACACTATCGAAAGCTACTACTTCTCAGAAAATAGCTGTTAGATGAATTTTCCCAAATACAAAAGATTTGAAAGTCCATGTTACCAAACAACGTATCATGAAGTAAATAAATCTATCGGTAATTCCCCTAGTGATTCTTATTTTATTAATTAAATATAATATGTATCTACAAAAATATATATGCAATTTTGCATCTGACTACATAGCTGGAGAAGTATGAAACATCAGTCTCAGTTAATGTTTTCATAACGATACCGGCATAAAGAATGTTTCGTGTTTTTTGTGCAGAGCTGGTGTGAATTTAGCTTGTGGCTTCCGGGTTGATGCATTTATTACAACATGTAGGAGGTTTGATTTTCCAGGGTTTTCCCTGTGGATTCTCCTCTGTCTCCATTCCGTGCAGTTCTTTCTCACTCTGCTTTTTTCCTGAGGTTGGTTCTCTCTTTTGCTCGCTCCCTGTATCGCTTTCTCTTAAGACAGTTGGTGGCATTTGAAGATGAGATTTAACTATTAACACAGTCTTGTGTGTGCATGGACGCCTCTCCCCTGAGGAACTGGCTTTTCTTTGAAATTGGCTTTAGATCTGACAGGGCTTCTGCAGATTCACATGACTGCTAGCCCAACAGACAAAATGAAGCCAAGAAATTTGATCAGGTTATCCTAGGGCAAAAGAAAAGGTTGGTTTGGGGGAGGTGGGTAATGCTTAATTTCCATGATCCAGCAGGGATTTACCAGCCTGATTCTCCTGAGGAAATCAGAATCTGGTTTTCCATTTATCCATCCAGCTTTTCCGAATTACCAGCTCTAGGTGGTTTTAAAGATAAGAAACTAGAATGGATTCTGAATGTGGAATTCAATTCCTGATATGGGGTTATCTTACAACATGGGTCACAACAGCAAACTCCTCTCCCCTCCCCACCCCCACCAAACCCTCTACTCTTCCCAAGGTCTTCAGTAGCTTTAGTCCAGGAAAACATTCAAAGAAACCTAAATAAATGCTTCAGAGAGAAAGACGATGTTAGACAGAGGTTAAAAATCAGACGCTAAGTTAATTGAAGAAGGGCTTTGAGCATCTTTTATTCTTTTTATCTTTTTGGTTTCGCAGAAGGGAATGTTGGGTAACCGGCTCTTTCATTAAGCAATAAGGAGAAAATAAATCTGGCACCCATTCCTGGCACCATTAAACAGAGGATGAACTGGTAGGCAGATAGGCTCTGGAGTGTAGTTGCTACACAAAGTATTTGAAAACAGTCAACACCCTCTGCGTCTTTTTTCTGCTGTTTTTTTCTGCTATATATCTGCAGAGCAACAAATTCCAGACCCATGTAATTTCACAAAGGAATTAGATGTATGATTAGATGTATGGTCCATTTTCCAGGATTCGTATGACCTTGCAAGACAAATTTGTGTTGCATATAGCAAACGGAAAGACAACATCTCTTTCTTTGTTTGCACAGAACCAATTTAAATGTGTCACTCTTATTCCCTGAGCGAGTCAGGAAGCGTGTCTTTTGAGGCTTGGCTTTGGGTTTCCCAGCGTACATAGGCAAATGTGGGGGTCTTGTACCAAATGCAAGTGAAGAGGAGGGTGCTAATTAGGAACCATCATTCACTGTCATTTCTACATTAGATTAAGGGAAATCCATTAGAACACTCCATCTTATTTTTTCTCAGGAGGTCATGATCCAAGCTACTAACCTCATCAGAAAGAACAGCTATAATCACTCTTTATCCACTGCCCCCCAGCTCCAGCTAAATTTAGATCTCATTTGCCTTTCGCCGACACGCCTTCTAGATGCATGGTAAGCATTTCCTCATTCTGAATAACCTACTGGCACAACCCCCCATACGTCTTTGTCCATATGCATTTTGTCAGACTAAGACAGTTCCTTGGAAACGTAAAGATGTTCACTTTGGTCCCAGAGACTCATTTTCCTTCTACAGAAAACACTTGGGGAAAAGAAGTTTCTCGGATGAAGCCGTCAGCTCTTGCTCACCTGCCATTCACGCCAAGCAAAAAGCATGCTTCAAACTCTATGCAGGCAGATACAGTTCTGTTGTTTCAGCTAAATCAATTTGGACACTCACTCTGATCTTTTGTTATTGTTGTTACTGCATTGATCACAAAATTAGTCTTTCTTCAGAACCAATCCCTTATACCCATGGGAGCTGACTCGTCATTTCCTTCTCAACTCCGAAAATATAGAACTAATTAATGATTCAGATTTAATAGTAATATTGATTTAGAAACAATGCTCCCTCCATTCGAGTGAAGTTCAGAGTGCAATCAATTAACAGGATAACTCCGAAAGGACAATTGCTGGGATATTTCATCCCAACATTGATTGGTTCTGAATTATTTGGATAGTGTCTCAGTCATTCACTTCGCTTGGTGTGCCCTTGCCATTAAAATGAATGGTTATGATTATTTATGGTAGACAACGATCCATCGATGTTTCAGATACTTCTCAAGATAATAGTTTCTAGTTTGTTCATATCTCTGTATGGCTGTATCATAAAATCGAGAAAATAAACATCTACAAAATTGGCAGCTATAAATACTTTAATCAGCTCACATTGCAAAAAGAATAAAACAGTTGGGAATGGTGTTGCACACCTGTAAACCCAGTGACTTGGGAGGCCCAGGCAAGAGGATAGTAATTTTGAGGGCAGCCTCAGTCATTCTAGCAAGGACTTAAGCAACTTAGCAAGACCCTGTCTCAAAATAAAGAGGACTGGGCATGTTGCTCATTGGTTAAGTGTCCCTAGGTTCAATCCCCAGTACCAAAAAATAAAAAAAAAGGAGGAGGAGGAGACACAACATATTTGAAAATCATTTAGTTCTTACACCTTATATAAGAAGAGAGAAATGATCATGAGTGGAAGGATAACACAAACTTCAATTGTGAGTCATTTTTTCCTATCACTTCTTTTAAAATAAGCATTGATCCATCCTAATATATGAAATCAAGATGGTCTGCTCAGTTAAAGAGGATAATAACTGTGGTTTTTCCATTTGATGTGTGCCTACATTTTGTGTAGTATACACAGAGGCACATGGTAGATAGTAGACATCGTGTGTTATAACACTGGCTAAACAGGACTCTGTCCTCAGTTGAAAATGGACTCTGTCCTCAGTTGAAAATGAGCCACAGGCAGACATAATGACAGATACTAAAAAGACCCTGTGTCACGTGCCATTTGCTGGCTGACTTGATGTGCTCCTGTTTTGCAGCAGATCATAATTTCATAAGTGAGATGTTCCCAGATAGAGAAGGTTCTGTATAAACGTGCAGAGGGAAAACACCGCGTGTGTCCCCACCCTGGAATCAGAGCAGGCGACTCAGATTCAAGTGCGGGCTCTTTTTTAGCCATGTGACCTTGAGGGAGACATCCCAGTTCTCTGAGGTTCATTTTTTTTTTCACCTGTAAAATGGGAAAAGCAGTTGCAGATATTAAGGATGAATGCAAAAATTAAATAATATATGCACATATTTAGCATAGTACTTAATATAACCATCACTATAGTAACAAGGAGGCATCGTAGAAAGCAATTGTGAAGGGTACTCAAGATCCCCAGTAAATTCTCAGGGGAAATGCTGTAGAATGCCTTCAGGGGTCAGAGGCATTGAAGTGTAGAGTCAAAGGGTGTCCTGGCGAAGAACAGACCAAGACGGACAGCACGGTTGTTCTGGAGCAAGGAGTGCGGGAACTAAATCCTGAGTATTAAGAAAGCCAGGGCTGGGGTTGCAGCTCAGTTGGTAGAGTGCTTGCCTGGCACGCACAAAGCCCTGGGTTCAACCCCCTGTACCACAGAAAAACAAGATCAAAAAAACACAGCAGGTCTAGTCTTGCAGAAGGACTTGTAGTCACATTGGCATGAAAGCCAGCCTGAGGATGTGTGACTTGAAACACGGTCTTCCATGTTTTTAAATAACACGATGACAATTAAGTCTTTATTCCACAAGCAAAGTTGAACTCCTGTGTTAATATTTCGAGCCGTCAGTAGGATGAATCGGAGATGGAGAAAAAGTAAATAATCAGAGGAAAATTACGGAGACAGTTACTAAAGTCCATACTAAAAGAAATGGAGCCATGAGCTAGTTGGCTCTAGAAAAAGGGGCGAAGGGACAGAAAAGTAAAGATCATTCTGAGGTAAACTTAGACTTGGTAAATAAACATAGGGAACAATGGGAAGAAAGCACCGGTGGTCAAAAGACAGGGGGCCATTCTTGGCTCCTGTCAAGTTCAAATGGCGAAGCCCTAATCTCAGAGTAGGATTGTCCTTGGAGATAGGGTCCACAAAGAAGTGACTAAGCTAACATGAGGCCATTAGGGTGGATCCTGGTCTGATCTGACTGGAGTCTTTATAAGAGAACATTCAGACACAACAGGCACAGAGGGATGACCACATGCAAGCCAGGGAGGGAGGTCTCAGGAGAACTCACTCTCAAACCGGCTCATGGTGGTACTCTCCACAACCCCTGAGAATATACCAAACACAGTCAGTCCTTCAGCTCAGTCTCTCAAGCTTTTACACTCAGAATGGATAAAGAAACTGTGGCATATTTATACAATGGAATATTACTCCGCAATGAAGAATGATAAAATTATGGCATTTGTAGGCAAATGGATGAAATTGGAGAATATCATGCTAAGTGAGATAAGCCAATCTCAAAAAACTAAAGGACAAATGATCTCGCTGATAAGTGGATGAGGACATATAATGGGGGTTGGGAGGGGTTAGCATTAGGTTTAGGGTTAGGTTTAGAGTTAGGCTAAGGAGAGCGGTAAGAATGAAGGAAAGAAGGACTGTATAGAGGGAAAAGAGGGGTGGGAGGGGTGGGGGGGAAGGGAAAAAAAATAAACATCATTACCCTATGTAAATGTTAAAAATAAATAAATAAACAAAATTAAAAAAAAAAAAGAAAGCTGATATGATGATATTTTAAAGTGACAATTATATATTCATATAAATATATATGAGTATATAAATATATAAAAAAAAAAGAACTTATTCTCTGATATTTCCGTGAATCAGTCTCCTCCGTGTCAAAGCATTGCCCGAACCAAATGAAGAATATTGTTAGAAACTTGACTCCTCCAGTTTTTCTGGCTTAAATCTTTTGTCATTTTCTCTTCTTCAGCCTCTTATCTCCTCTTGTTCCTTCGGTTTTCAAAGACTGTTCTTCCTCAAACCTCTGAGTTAATCAGCTTTTTATTGCTGTAACAGAATCCCTGAGATTAATCAGCTTAAGGAAGGAAAGATTTACCTTGCCTCATAGTTTCATAGGTTTCAATCCATGGTCAGCTGACACCATTACTTTCAGGACTGTGGTGAGGCAGAGACATCATGGTGGAAGAAACAGAGGAGTGAATATCTCTTCTCGTGACACCCAGGAAGCAGAGAGAGAGAGAAAGGAAGGATCCAAGTGCAAAATATACTTTCAAATTCATGGCTCCAGTGACTCAGCTCTTAAAACTAGACTCCAACTAGAGTTTCCACCACATCCTTGTAGAACCACAGGCTGGAGAGAAAATTTTTAGGACAGGAACTTTGGAGGACATTTTAGATTCAAATAATAAAGGACCTTAGACCTCATACCTGCATTAAATTCTTCCTTCGGCGTCTCCCCATTTGACCTCCCATCCACCCATCCATCCATCCTCCTGTCATGGATGAAGAGGTGTCTTCAAAGAAGGGATTGGTGAGTTCCCAGAGAGAAGGGAGAACTTAACTTAGGGCCAGTGGTGTCCTTGGCTCACATGATAAAAAGGAATTTCAGCACTCAAGTCAGAGGCTAGACAGAGGTTTATTTGGGCAACTAGATACGTATTCAAGAGATAATGTGGCCAATCTCAAGAGAGAGATGTCTCTTGCAGTAAAACAAGGAATACATATTAAAGGGAGAATGAGGACTTTTTCAGAGTGAGAGACCTGGTTTGGGGGTTCATGGCCCTTCTGGTGAGGGGTGAATATGGGAAGTCTTGTAGGAACGATGTCAGTCAAGACAGTTTCTGGTAGTCCGTCGATTTCCAGGTCATTCTTAGTGGATCACACCAAGAAGTTCCCTAAATTATACGTTTTTCAAAATATGATATCTGTCTTCATTTAATCTATTTATTGCTGGGTTCATTAATAGTGGCACATATCGATATTTAGATTTCCCAGGTATTTGGAAATGACAGATCTGGAAAAGAGACTGGCTTAGAAAGTGACAGTTCTGGAAAATATGTGGAACTTCTGCATCAAAATCTGATTTCTTTGTCCTTCCTACATTTTTTTTTCCCTATCCTACCAAGCATCCATTCACTCAACAATTCAATAACTGTTAATGCACCAATTTGGGACAAGTCAAGTCTTCAGTGGTCTTAACTATGAGGGAAACAAGAAATATGAATCCACCCCTGGCTTGTGAGAATGTGTGTTCCCTTGGGACAAGTTGGACACTGACCACATGCAAGGACCAGGGAGTCAAAGTATCTAATGGAAAACCTTGGATTCCCTCAAATGCTGTAACCCGGGGTAATTACTTGACCTCTCTCTTGCTCATTTTCTCACGTGTGAAAGATGCGTGGTACTGATGAGAATTTGATGGATGTTTTGTGAGTCTGCCTGAGGTGTCTAAGCCTTAGCACTGAGCTGGATTTGTAAGGAACCCTCAAGAAAAATCAGCAGAATGATCGGCATTATTTTTAATGAATTTATTTTTATTTATTTATTTTTTTATGTGGTGCTGAGGATGGAACCCAGTGCCTCATACATGGTAGGCAAACGCTCTACCACTGAGCCATAACCCCAGCATGGGGATCACCATCATCATCATCCCTAATAAAAACTGAGAAGAACATTACTACTGTACTGTTAGGCATAATGAACCAACTGGATTCAGGATTTAGGATTTAGGATGGTTCAGGGAAACTCATGTGAGCTGTGGCCCTCTGGGGCCAGTTTACTGGACGACTAGACACCAGGACAGGTTTTCACCTTGGACAATGGTACTGGGAAGAGTGAATATGGTGACCGATGATCTACTAATAAACCAAAATGTGTGCATTTCTTCCTGTTCATCTTGCAGAGGCATTTAGATTTTTTAGTAGGGGTTGTGATAGGATAGAATCAGTCTTGAACTTATTTAAAATCTTTTCAAAATCCTTTTATTACTTGACCTCTATTAAGGTCAACTACATATTTTCCCGTTTGCATATCTCATTGTTCCATGAGGAATAGAAAGGACCCATGTCTTGTTTGGGGGACGACTCTTATCTTGGTACAGAGGAGGTATTTGGCCACTCATCATTTTTTGAAACATAACTTCTCTGACTGGAGCCAACAGTTTAGGATTTCGTGGTTCACATCGTGTTAGGAAGGTGACTTCATTTTGTCATTTTATTCCAGGGTTAGGTTGTTTCTCAGAAAATAGAAGCTGATTTATGGTCAAAAACACGTGTGGTGCTTTGTTTTTTTTTTTTTCAATAGAAAAAGACTTCCGATCGCAGCCAAGTCATCTCTACGGCAATGAAAAGTAAATTAAAGTACAAAATCAGCTGATTATAATTCTGAGATGCACTCTTCAGTTTTGAGAACTTAATTATTCTCCTAACTTCTGCCTTGGTATGAACATCCTCACTCTATTCTTCATTGCCAGAATAAATCCCTAATTTAAATGGAATTGTCTTATTTGGCACGACTTTACGTGTTCCTTGATTTGATCACGATCTCTGATTATAAAGGCCAAACAACTATTTAAAACGGTTTACCTCTCAGAATACAATAAATGTTGTTCATAACTTGTCCAGCTGCTGTGTCAAGCCCATATTTACCGAGGGCCTTAATGAAATGGTAATCCGGAAGAGTCAGTCTGCAAACACAAGACTGTCCAGGAAGTCCAATCAGCAACAGGGAAAGCTCTTCACCTGGTGAGGTCTGTGTGTACCTGCAGTAGGGAAGACGAATGTCCTTGGAGCTCTACAAGGTGGCCAGCATCCTGCCGCGCTCTCTAGCTCCTAGCTGATGTTCCTCTGAGCATCCTTCAAGTCGCCTGCATTTGAGATGAAAGCGATCCGGACAATGGCCCACACTGCAAATCTCCACGGGGCACCTCTTGTTGAGGATTAGGCAGTGCCTCTCTCCAGTTTGGGATACAGAAAAGGAACCATTGTGTCCTTAATGTATTCAAGATGGTCAAGGCCATGTTCCTCTTAACTCCTGTCATCACAGAGGAAATTTTGAGACCTATTAAGGGTCCGTTGATCACAAATAGTTAGAAAATAAATTTTTCTCATTCACGCAGAGACACGGTGTTGAGCAGGTGCACATCATGGACATGCGTAGACTCGTTCGTCTCTGACCGTGACCCAGCTGGTATTCTGGGCTGTTCCTTATACCTAATATAATTTATAAGAACAATGGTTTCATTAAAACCGTGTCACTGGATTCTTCTCTTACAGGTCCAAAGGACACCTGCAAAGTCTGAAGTTCACAAAATGCATCTGGGGACTAGGGATGTAGCTCAGATGGTAGAGAGCTTGCCTCGCATGCACAAGACCC
This sequence comes from Sciurus carolinensis, assembly GCF_902686445.1. Lineage (NCBI taxonomy): Eukaryota > Metazoa > Chordata > Mammalia > Rodentia > Sciuridae > Sciurus > Sciurus carolinensis. The sequence continues at coordinate 24,204,908 of NC_062231.1, read as the reverse complement.
TGGGTTCAATCCCCAGCACCACACACACACACACACACACACACACACACACACACACTCATCTGACTGTCCCTCCTGTGAGTGTGTTTCCCCATTCCTTTTCAATTCTTAATACTTGCTCATGTATGTGTACCACTTGGACCCCCCAATACCCCATGTTTTTTTCTTTTTTGCAGTGCTGGGGACTTGAACCCAGGGCTTTGTGCTTGCAAGGCAAGCACTCTACCAACTGAGCTATATCCCCAGCCCCTCATGTTGTTTTTGATAGGGCTATTTAAGGAATGTGAGATCAAGGTAGAAGCATGTGTTTTCTACATGAGGTATTTTTTTTAGTGTATATTGTGCTGTGTATGATTTGTTTCCCCTTTTTCTTCCTGGTACTTCTACTTCATTTAGGAAGGTAATGTTGGCTTATGTTCAAGGTTTCTCTCTTTCTGACTTTAGCACTCACCACAATGGCCCGGTGACATGGCACCTTATATACCATTTTACTAAAGCTAAACCTTGGGAATCAAGAGCAAACATAAAGTCATCCATGTTCAATGAAGGAAGCTACAAGATTGTACCTACTCACAGAACTCAGCTCACAACTGGTGTCTCTCTCCAGGTCGGAGAGATTCCCTTTAACTGCTTATTCCCAAGGAGGCTGATTCCTTTGCTCAAGTCTATGAACAAATGATTTCAGCGAACATATTGTATTTTCCGTCTCTGAGATCATTCTGAAAGGGGCTCTTTCACCTTCCACCTTGGATCACGTGATGGTGAGAAAACCCCATAACTTCGAGGAGTTTATTAGGGTACATATACAATGGGACAAAGCAGTTGGGCTTCCTCGGCATTTTACTGGAAACCTCTTCTGACCTTCTGGATACGCTCCCTTTGGCCAAGTCCCCCGCTTGATGCTGGTTTGCTCTGTCATCACCGTGGAGTTATGGCTGGAATAGATTCTCGTCCGGGGCTTGGAGGTTGGCATGGGGATGGCTTTCTTTTCGAGGTCTCGTAATGGATGTGTGCAATCCGTCAAGTGTGGAACATATGCCACACTTTATTCACAGGCTTTGAGAGAAGTTCATTGCCAACTATCACCTCCAAAACCTGGCACCAGAATTGGATATTCAAATCAGTTGAGGCAGGATTAGTTAGCAGGGCTTTGCGATTTGCCCCTAGTGAAAACACTTATTACCAAAATGCACATTATTTCTAAAGATGTTTTACTTTTTTTTTTTTTTTTCAAATATCTTATTTATGCTTCATTACATATTTTGGGAAGCAATTTCATTTTTTACCGTATCTGAGTTTTGAAAGTGTGTATGTGAATTAAGGCATGACTAGATCACTAGATAATATCTCAATATAAAAACAAGGTGCATTTTATTGAAGTATCATTTAAAAATTTTTTAAGTTGTAGATGGACACAATGTCTTGATTTTATTTATTTATGGGGTGCTGGGGATCAAACCGACTGCCCAACGCATGCCAGGCAAGCACTCTGCCACTGAGCCACAATCCCAGCCCTATTTAAGTAACATTTAAAGGAAATTATATTTTCTATGCATTTTATTTATATATCTATATTTTTCAAGAAATAAGAAATAAAGGTAGAAATCTGTTTACTAAATGAGGCATTTTGGTATGAAGTAAACTATTTTTCTTTTTTCTATTATTTCTGTCCCACTAGATTTGAGATATTTTTATGTATGTTAAAAAGCATAATATTCTCCAAATATACGCTCTATAAAGAAAGAGGCTATGCTGGACACAGTGGCCCATGCCTATCATCCCAGCAACTCAGGAGGTTGAAGTGGGAGGATCACAAATTCAAAACCAGTCTGAGCAACTCAGTGAACCCCTGTCTCAAAATAAAAAATTAAAAAGGCTTGAGATGTAACTAGGTGGTAGAGCACCCCTGGATTCATCCCCCTAGTAATGGAAAGAAAAGAAGTTATAGGAATAAAACAAACTTTTTAAAATTTCTATCCTGTCTTTAAACTGGACTGTTTATAGTTATTCATTACCTTGAAAACTCATAACAATGCATTACCATTATACCCTCATAATTAATTGGTTATTACATCATTATGAAAAATTAAAAATATTATTTTTTCTGCCTATGTTATCCAACTCTCGTGTGCATGCTACAATACAGGACGAAATGCCATAAGAAAATAATTTTTTTCTTTTTTTTTTTGGTGTAAGATAATTGTGTCTGATCCTCCAATAATGATCCTCTTAAGGATGTTAACTTTCATTATTCAGTCTAATTTTGATAATAAAAAAAACTGCTACCCCAAAATGTGTCTTTCATTCAGTAAAGCAAATAAATTATGTTTGAAGTACGAGAATTGTGCTGATTTCATTGTATGTAAGATGCTTACCAATTAACCTGTTCTAGTGGTTTCTGCCGCAGTTCTTAGTGCATAGTGGAAAAAATATCCTATTATCCTGGGCAGAGACTTGGTCTGTGCTTCTCTTAAACAATTCATACAAATTTAGATCAATTTTAAGTTCTTTTATGTTGAAGTGGACTAGCTATATTTATTCCACTTTGTTTTCAAATGCAAATGGTGAAGTGTTTTGCATTCTAATTAGTCCAGAGCCTGCAACTAAATCATCATTTAATGACCTCTTTCTTCCTAGAGAGCTGAGGCAAAATTTAGATCTGAAAAGAGGATTTTCATTTTTATCTAATTGGGCTGATCTTTCTCTAACTCTCTGTAGGCTTCCTTAGCCCTGCTAATCATAAAACACTAGATGAAATCTGTGTTGTGAAAAATGATACATATTTTCATTTAGGAAATACAGATTATTGAAACATAGCTTCACATAGGAAGTGATATTTTATGTATGTAATAATTTGCATCTTCTCTGGAAGTGGGAAGTTGTCTTACTTTTCTGGAAGCAAGATCAAGACCTTTTGCTTTCAACAGCCATTTATAATTTAAGGAAATTGAAAGAAAAAATAGTATTTTATATTTACCCACATATTTACCATTTCCAATTCTCTTTATTTCTCTATAAAGATCTGAATTTCCATCTGGTATGATTTAAAACAACTTTTACTGCATCTTAGAATACAGTTCTGATGTGGATACTCCTTTAATTTTCCTTTGTCTGAAGAATAATCTCGATTTTGCCTATATATTTGAATATTTTCACTGCACAAAGAATTATGAGTTGGAAGGTTTGTTTTGTTCTGTTTCTTTCAGCACTTTAAATTTGCTGCAAGCACTAGGTAATGTGCTGTTTTTCTCTCTGGCTGTTTTCAACATTTCCCTTTTAGTCATTCTGATTATTTTGCACTTAGGTGTGGGCTTTCTTTAAATTCATCTTTCTGAAGTTTTACTGAGATCCCTGATTCTACAAATTTCTGACTTGTACCAAATTTGGTACATTTTCTGCTATTATTACATATTTATATTTATGTTATATATTTTAAGATATATACTTATATAAATACATATTAAATATTACACATCCATAAGTATTGTATAAAATAATATTTTATTATAAATATATATTTAAATACAAATATTAAAATAAATATTTAACATTAATACTGATAAAATATAAATTTCACGTGATCATAATAAATGATACAAACACATAAATATATTTTCTCAAATAGATTTTTATGACCCATTTCTCTCTCTCTTTTTTTTTTTTTTTTTTGCATCAGGGATTATACCCGTGGGTGCTTAACCACTGATTGACATCCCAGTCCTTTTTATTTTTTTATTTAGAGACAGGATCTTGCTAAGTTGCTTAGGGTCTCACAAAGTTTGCTGAGGCTGGCCTCAAACTTGGATCCTGCCTCAGACTCCTGCGTTGCTGTCTCTCTTATTTTAATAATCAGATTATATACATGTTAAATATTGTGAGGCTCTCTTCTTTATTCCCCAGTATTTTTCCTTTCAGTTTTTAAAGTTAGAAAAGTTCGATGGATCTATCTTCAAGTACATCAACTCTTCTCTGTTGCCTCCACACTACTGTTAAGCTAACTGAAATTGTTAATTTCAGATATGGTATTTTGAAACCTAGAATTTTTTTTTTGGTACCAGGGATTGAACTCAGGGACACTCGACCACTGAGCCACATCCCCAGCCCTATTTTGTATTTTATTTAGAGACCAGGTCTCACTGAGTTGCTTAGAGCCTCACTTTTGCTGAGGCTGGCTTTGAACTCATGATCCTCCTGAACCAGCCTCCAGAATCACTAGGATTTCAGGCGTGGGCTACCACACTGGGCTAGAATTTTTTTGTCCTTTTTGAGATTGTGTTGTGTTCACTGTTTAGATTTCCCTGTTGTAAGTTTAGTTTAAAAATCTCTTATTTCCCTGAGTATAGTTATATTTGCACTTTTAAATCTTTTTTTAATCAATGTCTAGGTCATCTTGGGGTCATCTTCATTGTGTTCTTGTTGAGGATGGAACACATTGTCCTTTTTTTCTCTGCTGAGGTGTATTCATATATGTACATAGAATGATTTGTTCAATTTCATTCTTTCTTTTTTCCATCCCTCCTTCCTCCACCTGAATACCCTTCCTCTGTTCCACTGACCTCCCTTCTGTTTTTGTGGGATTCCGCCCTGCCTTTTCCTCTCTAGCTTCTGCATATGAGAGAAAACATTCAACCCTTGACTCTCCCAGCAAGAGGTGCTCCTGTCCAACCAAAACCAGCAAGTGCATCCTTTCATCCTTCTGATTCACCTGGTCAACAGATGCCTGAAAAAGTGCTCAACACCCTAGCAATCAGGGAAATGCAAATCAAAACTACATTGAGATTTCGTCTCACTCAGTCAGAGTGGTGATTATCAAGAATATAAATAATAATAAATGCTGGCAAGAATGTGGGGAAAAGGTCCACTCATGTGCTGTTGGAGGGACTGCAGACTAGTAAACCTTTTTGGAAAGTGCAATAGAGAATTCTCAAAAGTTTAGGATGGATCCACCATAGGACCCAACTAACCTACTCCTTGGTCTTTATGCAAAAGAACTAAAATACATTGTCTGTTTTATCATAAGTTGAATAATTTTGGATTGTTTTCTAAACAATGTAGAGACTCTGCATTACATTCTTCAAAAAATACTGATTTCTATTTTTCTTTCTTTCTTTTTTTTTCTTAGGTGCTGGGGATTAAACCCAGGGCCTTGTGCATGCGAGGCAAGCACTCTACCAGCTGAGCTATATGCCCAGTCCCTGATTTCTATTTTTCTTTGCTGCAATAAATATAGCAGGAATCAAACCAGAGTATCCTATGCAGTGAATGGTTGTTGAAATCTCAGTGCAGCTTTTGTAACCTCGGCAGGGCTGTGTGGAGGCCCTGCCTGACTTTCTTATCTCAGTCTGGTTACTATAACACAATACCATAGGTTGGTGGCGTATGAACCACAGAAGTTAATGGCTCAGAGTTCTGGAGGCCAGGAAGCCCAACCTCCAGGTGCTGGCTGACACGGTGTGACGTGGGTCTGCTTTCCAGTTTATAGGCACCTTCTCTGCACCAGGTGCTCACAGGGTGGAAGGGGAGGGCCACTGTTTGGGGGCTCCTTAGAAGGGCACTAAGTTCACAGGTGATACTCCAGCTTCCTGATCCCATCATTTCCAACAGGCTCTGTGTCCAAACACCCATCTCACTGCGATTAGTTTTCAAAGTAAGAATTTGGGGGTGCCGGGGGACCCAGCCATTCATTCTGCAGCACCTAGTAATGCTCATTCTGGAAGATGGCCAGATGCTGGACAGCACTTATTTGTAGAATTTGGAGCTGTCTCTCTCAGGCCATCTGCTTGATGAATCTCCCCATTTTTCTGTTGTCCTGGTTTCCTAAGCGGTGTCTTCCTTGCAGCTAGTAACCACATGTTTTCTTTCCTTATTTTATTCACCTACGATAGGTAGACTGCATCCTGACCTCCACTCACATCTGCAAAACAGGAAAATCAGCCAGGACCGTCTTCTTCCTACAGTTTGGCCCTTGTTCAGCATCTGCCCGTTGCGGGTCACTTTCCAGAGCCCTCGAGCATTTATTATATTTTGTCTATACTTTAATGGTTTTGTCTGCAGAACGTCTGGTCCTGAAAAGATCTATCACTTAAAGTCTGTAACTTTACCTTGCAAAGAATTTTTCGTTTGTATCCATTTTTGAAAACATCATTTTAGTAACTGTTGCATCATAGGATTACAGAATAATTTATTAGTTTGAACAATTTTCCATAACCAATTTTATAAGTCAATTTTATAATCAATTTTCTAACAAATGGTCAAATAGAGGCTGTTTTATAACTCAGCCTAGTAAATACACTTTTATGTATTTATAATTTATTTTATTCTTGAATATCTATAGGCATATAGAGTTTTCTCTATTTCTGGCTATTTGCATTGCATGGAGTCTCGCTTTGGAATGTCTGAGTCCAAATTTATGTACCTCTTGAAACTTCTAGAATAAGATACCTGAGATTATCATTTAATTTTAATATAACAATATAGAATGTAAATTTTTTTCTAGAATCATTGCATGCTTCGATGGTGTCCAAAATGGCATCCATACAAAAACTGGTAATGCAATTATATTTCAATTTGCTATATTTTTATTGGCCAAAAAAAAAAATGTGAAGTTATTTAACTTGTTATGTATTGGTTAGTATTATTTACATTGACTATATTCTGTAATGCTTGTTATCTTCTTGATCTCTTCTTTGGATAAGTATATTAGAACATTTTAGATGCTTAAGAATATTTGAGAAGTTCGTCATGCGATTTCCTCCTCTACTCGCATTTGAGACATTAAAATCTGCTAATACTAGGAAACATTTAAGAAACTTCTATATGCAAGAAAGGAATTTTTTCAAACTTCTTTCACCTTTGTGTTATTATGAAGGGACTGAGAAGGAATCCAAACCAATCAACGTTCCCAGTTTGGAGAAAATTCTGTACCTAGGAAATACAAGAGCTGTGTAAAACTCATGCCTGGCCATGTGCCCTAAGTTTGAGTAAGACTAGCAACAAAATTACATGGATGAGAAACACAAAGGACAGGGCAGAAGATAAAGCAACTAATCCCTGTAAGATAAGACAAATCTCTTTTGTCAATACAAACAGGAGATTTGGAACCCTTGCTGTGAGCTTTTTGTACTGTGGCAATAGCATTTTGAATGTCTTAGTGGTTCTGTTGACTACATTATGAAAAACAATATGAAAAACTAAATTTCCAAGTCTTACTTAACCCTTAGAAGAAAATGAGTTCCATGTGTTGTTTGTGCATAATTGAGCTACATCTGTACTCACACCGTGTATTACATAATAGTATTTTGTGATTTAAAAACACGTCTGTTAATTGGTTTATTTTGCAAGAAAGAAAGTTAATTGAAAGGATGAACTGTGACCTCTAAACATTTGCATGGACTTACTTGGTTCACAGCAGTAAGTTTTAGAGTTTTTAAAACTCTAAAACGCCCCTATACAGAATGTGCCATTGTTTCCTAATTCAAAACAAGAACAAAAGTAAGTTCCCACACATGTCTATATTTATGCTAAAGTTTCTAGAACAATTTCAATGAGATGCTGTATTCATACATCTTCATGGGATACACTGTGGTTTCTCTACACATGTATACCAAGGAGACAATAAGCACTTCTTTCTCTTCAAACATTAAAGGTCTTCATGTGTTGGGAACATTGCACTCTCCTAGTTACTTTGAAATCTAGATGCCTTTAAGCCATACTAGTTGCCTAGTATGCTCTAGAAAACCTAGAATTAATTCCTCCCCTGTGTTTCAGCGCTCCTTGTTGAATTTCCGTGCATCCCTTCTGCCTCCTGGGCTTACCTGGTCTCTGTTGACCCCGGTTCCATTTCTTTCTTCTGTGAGATCAACATTTTAGTTTCCACAAATAAATGAGAACATGTAGTATTTTATTCTACCCTAATGACCTCCAGTTCTATCCATGTTACTGCAAATGACAGGATTCAAGTCTTTTTTGTGGTTGAATAATATTCCATTGTGCCTATGCACCACAATTTCTTTATGGGTTCATCTACTAAAGGGCATGTAGGTTGATTCCATATTTCAGCTATTATGAGTAGGACTTCAAAAACCATGAGAGTACAAATACAATTTTGGTGTAATGACTTCATCTCTGGATATAGATCCACCAGTAGAATTGAAGGATCATATGATAGTTCTCTTTTTTAGTTTTTGAAGGAACTTCATACTTTTTTCCATAATGGTTATATTAATTTACATACCCATCAACAATGTATGAGATTTCCCCTTTCTTTACATCTTCAACAGCTTTTGTTATTTTTTGTTCCTTGGATGACAGTCACTCTAACTGGGATGAGACGCTACCTCGTTGTTTCAATTTGCATTTTCCTGATGATTAATGGGATTGTGCATTTTTTCATATTCTTTTTATATGTCTACTTTTGAAAAGTGCCTATTTAGTTCCTTGGAAAATGTTTAATTGGATTATTTGCATTTTGGGTTTTCAGTTTAGTTTCTTATATATTCTTTTTATCAACTTCTTGTCAGATCAATAGTTTCCAGATATCTTCTCCAGTTCTCTAGTTGTCTCTTAATTCTGTTGATTATTTCCTTGGCTGGTCAGAGGCATCTTAGTCTGATGTAATCTCACTTGTCTATTTTTAGTTTTGTTGCCTGAGCCTTTGGGGTCCTGTATAAACAATCACTGCCTACACCTATGTGTTGAAGTGCTTCCCTTAAGTTTTCTTGCAGTAATTTTATATTTCAGTTTTATGGTTAGGTTTTTGTTTCATCGTGAGTTAATTTTGTGAGCATTGAGAGGAAGGGATCTACTTTCGTTCTTCTCCATATGAAAATCCAATTCTGCCAGCATCGTACATTGGAGAGACTCATGTCAAGGTGGTGGCACCGGCAGCCACAGTTTTGGAGCCACAGGATGGGGTGGAACCTCTCTCAGGTCCTGGGGCCAAGCAGAGATGATGCTGGGTCTATGGCACCAGTAACCACAAACTCAAGGAGGTGGGACTTGAAGGAGAACTTCCCTTGGTCCTGTGTGGTGACTGCAACTGGTGATGCAGTTTGTAGCACTGCCAGCCGCTTTTATGGAGCTTGGAAAGCAGATGATACCCTCTCCAGGTCCCAAGGGACAAGAAGAAGTGATACCAGCATCGGGGTGTTAGCAACTGTTACCCCAAGTCTATGAGCTGTGGGCAATACCTTGCCTAGCGTATGCAGGAAATGTTTGGGCTAGTGGCACGCATATCCATGCCCCTAGAGGGTTAAAACATGGAGGAAACCTTCTCTGGGTCCTCTGGTTCAAGCCCAGGTAGATCTTGGGGTCCTGTCTTTGGTCTCCGTGGTCCTAGAGCTGCAGGATGTAAATGGGAATGTCTGTAGACCACATGGGGCAGATCTGGTGTGTAGGAGGCTGTGGCATTGGTAACAACTATGGTGTACATATGGGGTGATCCCCAAAAGCCCATGTGTGGGACAACACAAGAGAGCTGAGAGGTGAAATGATTGGATTATAAGAGCCTTAACCTAAAGGGCACATTAATCCTGTTGAATGGATTAACTGTAGACAAGTAGGGTGTGGCTGGAGGTAAGTCGCTGGGGGTGTACCTTGGGGATCTGTATTTTGTTCTTGTTGAGTAGAGCTCGCTCGCTCTCTCGCTTCCTGGCACCATGTCCTGAGCTGCTTTCCTCTGCCTACCTTTCCATCATGGTTTTCTGCCTCACCTCCAGCACAGAGCGATGGAGTCAGCTGTCTATGGACTGAGACCTCTAAAACCCTGAGCCCCCAAATAAACTGTTCCTCCAGGAATTGTCTTGTCAGGTCTTTTGGTCACAGTAATGAAACAGTCATGGTCCTAGAGCTATAGGACAAGGTTGGGACAGTCTCTGGGGCCCCAGGGACAAGCTTGGGAGATTCTGGGCATTTTTCATCAGCAGCCTCTGCCCCAAGGCTGCAGGCTGGGGAGATCTTCCCTAGATCCTGCTGGGTGAGTACAGGTGGTGCCGATAACTGGGTCCTCTCATAGCTGGGTTCCTGCAGCTGTTGAATGTGGTTGACCTTTGGGACCATTCCTAGTTCCCAATGGATGGGTCAACTGGGGCCTCTGCTAGCTGTGTTCCTACAGTTCTTGGATATGGTTGAGACCATCCCTGGTTCCTGATGAATGGACACAGGTTAAGCCATAACTGCTGCCCCAAGTCTGTGGCCTGGAGAGGAGACCTTCCCTGGTTCTTTTGGGGCAAAGCATGGACAAATGTTGGTAGGACTCTGGTGTTTGGCTGTGGCAGTCTCTGGTCCTGAAACTACAGAATACTGAGAGGACTCTCTTCCACCTGGTGAAGAATATTCTAGCCCAAGTCTTCTAACACAATCAGGGTCCCCACTTTGGACCCCTAAGGCAAGATGATGCCTGCCAGCAGTTGCTGTAGCAACCCGGGTGCTGGGGGCTGGAGGAGGCCCAAAGTAAGTTCTCTCTTTGGAGCAGGGCAGTCCCTCTTAAGACTAGTCAGCTCTCCGAACTGAACTGAAATCCTCTGAGGACCATGGAATTCTCCTGAACTTAGGACTACCAGTCCGCTACTGTGATTGGGGTTGCTTGCACAATCCCTTTGGAGGCCATGCCACGTGTGATCTAAAGATCTTGCACTAGGTCTTACCTCTCAAAGGTTCAACCACCTCCCAGTAGCACCACCTAGAGGACCAAAGCTTTGTCATGGGTTTCTGGGGGACATATAACATCCGAACTGTAGCAGACTCTCCTTGGTTCTGTCTGGGCCCAACGCCTCTCATGGATGTGGTTACTATGGACAAAGGGATGGAAGATAGGGGCTAGTTACTTCTGAGTCATATACCAGGAACTGGAGTAGACTGTGAACTTTGGATCAACCTCAGCCCTGCCACAGAAATAGAGGAGACAGGATTCCCTAGTGACGGTTGAGCTGAATGACGGTAGAGAAATACTAGGCAGGCAACACCAAGAGATGCTCCCTGTGGCCTCCATTCCTGTTTTCCTGGATGATTCTGAAGTTGTTTGGCTGATAGAGAGTCCAGGTGCGTTAGTTAGGGGAAAGCTTAAACCGTTGTCATCAAGAGACAAGAAAATCTGAAAGACAAGAAAGACGAGAAAAGACAAGTACAGTTTCTCCTGTTAGTAAGCAGCCTCTGACCGAGCGAGCGAGAGTTCTTTCCTCATCCTCGACATGATCCTGCTAAATGGCAGGCCGACCCAAAGGAAAACAGGTGACTCCCAAGTGGTTTTAAGAGCATGACCTGGAAGTCCCTTGTGCCATTTCTCCTCACGCCCCTTTGGTGAGAATGTAACCGTAGAGCCAAACTTTGTCACAAGGGAGACTGAAAAATAGTGTTTAGGTGTGTGTCTATGAGATCAAGAAGGGAAAAGAGGACAGACTGAGGTGGAGAGTGGTCTGAGGAACAAGCAGTGTCTGCCACAGTCTTATATTAATCAGATCCACTTGATTTCTTATTTTTCTCCAGCAGGTTTCCTTTATGAATTGGGAAACATTTCTCAACTCAACTGGATAAAACAGACAGAAGAAAAGGATCAACTAAGACTTTCATTTGGCTGTTTGTCCCTGTAAAGATGAGCCTTTCTATCTCCGGTGTGACTCCAGTGTGATATCACTAGACGCAGTTTGTCTGGGTCACTGCAGCAGAATTGGAATGCATATCATTTTCTTTAAAGATGGCAGCAGCTCATTATACTCTCAAGTGGTCCAAGATTAGGAACTGGGAGATGATCAACATATCCTAGGCCACTAACCAGTTGTAGATTTTTGAGAACATTTCAGAAAAGCTATGGGAGAGAAGCTATGGGAGACAACATGTTATCTGAGGTCCCTTCTTGATTTCATGTGATGCTGGAAATAAAGAGGTTCAGATGAAATTCCTATCCTGTAAAAATACCAGGACTCTCTGGGCACCATGGTGCACGCCTGTCATCCCAGTAGCTCAGGAGGCTGAGGCTGGAGGATGGCAAGTTCAAATCCAGCCTCAGCAAAAGTGAGGCACTAAGCAACTCAGTGAGACCCTGTCTCTAAATAAAATATAAAATAGGACTGGGGATGTGGCTCAGTGGTCCAGTGAGTCTGAATTCAATTCCCTGTACCACCATCCCCCCCCCAAAAAAATACCAGGAATCTCCCCCAACATATAGGAAGTTATCCTCCATCCCAGTTCACAGGCATCTGTGACAAGAATTTACAAGGATTTGCAGCAAAAGATCAAGAGGAGAAAGTAAACTAGCCACGGCAGCCACTTCTGATTGGAGGGTGAGACATATTTCTGATTTGTACAAGTAGTCAATGGATGCCTGAAGGTGTGTGATTTGATAACATTATCTTAGATACAGAGGATAATGTAATTAAGGGCCATAAAAGGAAGAAGCTCTGTTAAAAGCCAGTGAAAGTATCTGCTTTCCTGACCTCCAAGGGCCAAATCAGACACATTACTGATCCCTGGTATGAAATGGAATATTTTACCTTTTTATTTATTCTAGAATTAGTATCCTTTGATTCTTAGCACATGTCCTTTTGTTCTTGTATAAAAGGATGACTGGAAGCCCTGTTGACAGCCAGCGCGGCTCTGCAGAGCCAACCTGGTCTTCTTTCACATTGTTAATGTCTAAGTGGAAGGCGGCTGCTTTCGGACTTCCAAGGTTGTGTCTGAGGGACGCGTTCCTCGGTGGAACCTCCTGCTTTCCTGTGGATCTGTGACTATCGGCACTGCTAGACTGAAATGCCATTTCCCAAACTCCAGTTCTTCTGCGAAACCATTTTTCTAGGCATGCTGCCCTATCACTAGCGACTCTGCCTTGCCAGGAAGCGACACCCCCCAATGGCCCTGGCTCCGGGAACGGTACCAAATGACGGTTCAGGCGGAGGGTGGGCAGTAAATCAGCAGGAAAAGCTGAAAAATATCCCAGCTCTTCCTACCTTTTATGTTTTTCCAGTTGACTGGCCTATCTCGCTCACCTTCTGCTTCTATTCATGAGAGAACTCTGCTCCCCACCTCCATGTGTGTTTCTCCAAGAGTATTTTCACTTGACAGGGTTTTCCTGGATTGTGCGGGAGATAAGTCACACCTTTCCAAAGCTCGAGGAAGACATTTCCACGTGACTCCACAGAATAGAGTCTTTTTCCAGGGCCTTGGTGCGGCTGGCTGACGCTTGGTAGATTAGGATGGCGTGCGAGTGGGAACTGGGTCTGAATGAAGTGTCAGACAGTAGAAGGGAGCCAGGAGAGAGGTCCCGGCAGCAGCAGAAGGTGTCTTTTGCACACATCTGCTCTGGCTGAACGCTGTCTGCTGCGTCTAGCCTTCCTGGAGGCTGAACTTGGGAGTTGTGAGTTATGTGGGCCAGGAAAACGTATTACTATTGCCTGTATTTGATAATGCATTAAAAAATATGAGCCCATCCTTGGAGATAATAGCTAGGAGGTGTTTCTTGGATGTAGAAATTACAGTCCAAGGCCTCCATGGTGCACACCTCTAAACAGACATGTTTTTTCTTTATTAATTCTTCATTTACTGCCTTCCCTCACTCCCTCTGTTCTGCCCTTCTGGCCTTCCTGCCTGCTCTTCCCTACCTGTTCCTCTCTTCCTTTTTTCTTTATTAAAATTTCATTGCTCAGGGTAAAGTGTGTTGCATATCCGCTGACTTAATTACCATTCTTAGTGAGCCAGAGGCAGCAATTATTTCCACAAGTATATGCAGCATCAGAGACTCGGAAGTACAGATATTAAGAAAAACCTGTATTTAACAACCGCTACTTCATGTCCCGTTTGGGGTATTGTGCCTTGGTATAATCTAATACATTTCTGGATATTTGATTTAAAAAGAAGAGTTGGGTGTTGTCTACTGAGTTTCCCACCGTACCCTAGCACCCAAAGCATAGAGTGACTGATAAATAGTAGGTCCTCTGTCTCTCTCTCCAGGCACACAAGGACTAGCGCGTGCACACGCACACACACACACACACACACACACACACACACTTCTAATGATCCTAATGCAGGCAAACAAATCACAGAGAAGGAAAGAGCTATTGTGGCTAAGAGTACACTGTGGCTCTGGCCAAAATGGAGTTCAGAGTCTTACCCAGTTGGATGCTACCCCAGAAGGTAGTAAAGTACTAGGAACCACTGAGCTGGGTCTCTCTAGTGGCTTCTTGACCTGGAAATGGTTTCCTACCAGCACAGTATTTTCCTTGTTGGAATTTTATTCAATATTCTTTGTTTCTTCTTTAGAAAACATGCCACATGAATAATGATGCCTTGGGGGAGGAAACCACTCCAGTAGTACAACTTAAAGTTGGGACAAATCCTGTCCTCACTTGCGTTCACAGTTTGCCAACGCAGCCAGGAGGATCTGTGCCCACACAAGAACTCTGGCAGAATACAGACCCCGAGGTCACCAATAATGAAAACGTAAAAGGCCATTGATGCGTTTTCAGAATATTTAATGGAATTGCAGAATCCCGGGTTCCCCTTCTTCTTGCTCCTCTCCGGAGCCCCCGCTGAGCCTCATCCAACTCTGAGAGTAGTTCACAGCTCTAAATGTCTTCATTGTTTCAGGCCCTCCCTGAGAACAAAATGGGGCTGTGAAGTCAATCTCACAGCCTCGTGGAGTAAAAATTAGAAGTCAGTAAGTCTGTTACCATCAAAGAGCTCTTAAATGCAACAGGATTCCCCACGCCCCTCCCCGCCGTGTTCTGTGTGCATACTCTGGAAAACATGGTGGGGAAGAAAATCAAAGAACTGTGTCCATCGGTTGCAATGCCAGAGCTAACTTTCCTCTGCTGGGGATTCTAAAATAAATATTTCTATTTGTCCATGGAATTGATAAAGCATCAGAAATGGCTTTTTTTTTAAAGCATTGAAATGAGCACACAGGGCTTTCTTTTATAACCGTGAGTAATAGAGAGCATGCAGGAAAAGCCTGATAGAACAATATGGTGAACACAGAATTTAAGTACTAGGGCAAATCTTTTAAACACAACAGCAGTGGGAGGGCTCTAAATTTCTGTATGTACTGATCTGATCGCCCCGGGTAGTGCCATCCTTTGTAAATTCAGTCGCAAACCCCACCACGCCCCTAAAAGAGGAAGGAGAGCCAGAAAGGCGATTTTTAATAGACACATGGTACCACACCCCTCCAACAAGCAGCACCGAAACCAGACTGGCAACCCGTGTGCGGAATATGAACTGAGGGAAACCATCGGGAGAGAGAGAGGGGAGGGGTTTCTTTTAGATTTCTCCTTTGCAGATAAAAGGGGTAGCGATCCCACTTCTTTTGACCAAGAGATGTTGAAAACGACAAGTTTGGGCTTAGTCTGTGGCTTTGCATGATAAGAAAGTCTTCGGCTTGCAACTCTCTCTGTCCCAAGGGAGTGTGCAAAGGGAGGGGAAATAAGCGGCGTGGGTGAGGGGTGGCAGAGCAGAACCGAGAAAAAGAGGAGGGAGGGAGTGAGCCAGTCTCCGGCAGGAGGGCGTGGATCCCGGTGCAAGCAAGAACAGGTCCAGTCTTCTCGAAACCAGTGCTGACAGCCGGAGCCAAGAGGCGGGTCTCGGTGGGCAGACTGACACCCGCGTGGATCCTCCGAGAGCGGCCGGCAAGAAACTCCCCTGGATCCTCCCAGAGCCCCTGGACTCTGCTCCTCCCTCTCCCCACTCCTCGGCAGCTTGGGGAGAAGTTTCCTGGAGGGAAGGTACCGGACCGATCGGGGGTCGGAGGCGACTCAGGTGTGTCCGTTTGCATGTCTCTTGCTAGCCGCGGGGGGCTTCCCACTCCTCATTAGCCTGCTCTGGGCGAGACCCGGGGAGGATTAAGGGTTTGCGCCTGGGAGGAGAGGGTCAACCCCTTATGGAAAATAAATGGTGCGCAATTGAGGGCTGCATCCTTGCCTCGAATGGGAGTGATCCCAGGTCCCTCAGCCCTAACCTGGGAAGAGACATCTCCTGTCTCAGCCCCGGAGGTGGCTAAGGCTGGGTTCAGACTGCTCGGAGTCACTCGGATGCAGTGAGCAAGGTCCTGGAATCCTCCAGCTCCCTCTTACTACCTCTGGTCACCCGATAGGTTGACACTCAGTCTTTCCTCCACACCCCCCACCCCCCGCTCCGGTGTCCATCCCACCCTCTGGAGAGGATCCCATATCCTCCTGTAGATTCCGCCCTCTCTAGGGTGCGGGATCGGTCTTGGCCTCTGCCCCCTTGGCCATTCGCGGTCATGACGCTCAGATCTCCACCTGTCCCCCGCTCCTTCTCTTGCCCCTATTCTCAGGAGAGGATTCTAGATCCCAATGGGGGTCCGCAATGCCGACAGCCTGGAAGGGGGAAATCTGTGGATGTGGGTTAGGGGGTGTGATGAGAAAACCGGGAGGCGCCGGCGCTCCACCTCCCCCGGCCAAGGTGGGGGCGAGAGGGCAGGCCAGGGGTCTGGTTGCCATGGCTCCCTGGTAGCCCAGCCTGGGGAGCTAGAGATGCCAGTCACGGAGGGTCCCTTTTTCCTCTTTGTGCCTCTCCCTCTCCCTCTCTCTCCGAGTGTGCGTGGGGAGGGAACAGGGAGAAAGTGATTAATTTGGAGAGCAGGGATTGGAGCCCAGAGGCAGGGAACGCCGGCCTCTCCAGCCCCACTCCTTTGGCTCTCCGCGAGCCGCACTTTCCCAGCCAGGAGCAGGGCTGAGAATTCCTGCGAAAACCCCGGGGCGGAGAGCGGCGGCCTGGCGGGCGCAGGTACCGGAGTCCCCGGCAGGCGGGCGGGCGCGGGGTGGGTGGCCTGGCAGTCCGCCGCGGAGGCTGGCAGGGGATCCGGGCGGCAGGCGTGCCGCGGCGGGCAGGTGTGCGGCGGCAGGTGTGCGCTGCACCGCTGGGTGCCTCTGCCGGAGCCAGCCGCCTCCTCGGCCGGGAGGAGGGCGCTGGGATCCGGCTCTGCCCGCGGGAGGGACCCTGCGGCCCCCAGAGCCCGCAGGTAGCAGCCCGAGCAGGCGCGTGCGCGATGGCGCGCTCCCGCTGGGACGCGCGGGGCGGGGGTTGCGCGCGCGTGCACGCGTCGGGGATGGGCAACCTGGAAAGCACCTGGGCGGGCGTAAGGTGGAGCCGGCCGGGGCGACCACGTGGGGCCGAGTCCAGCTGCACGGCTCCGCGGGTCTGGGGCGAGCTCTGTAGCTCTCCTGTGCCTCAGTTTCCCCTTCTGAACAATGGGGATGACATCGTAGGTTCCCTGTTGGGCTGTTGCGAGACTGGTAAGCGATCACCCCAGAGGACGGGCGCGGGGGGCGGGAATCATCATAGACACTCCGAAGTTAGTTGTGGTTAGCCTGTTACTGCTCATCAAGTTAATCAGGTATGGTCGGTGTGTGCTCATTGCTCTGCACCTTCACTGAAGGCAAAATGCTGTGTTTTCTGGTTTTAAGGAATCATCTCAGGCGATATTAATATTTCAGGCCAGCCAACTCTTCCAGAGCTCTGGCTGGCAACAGATAAAGTAACCCATTGCCGGTGAGGTTGGCTTTTCAGTATATTGCTTTGACAGAGATTAGAAAGCAATTTTATTGTTGTTTTGTGTGTGTGTGTGTGTGTTGGTGGTCCTGAGGATTGAACCCAGAGCCTTGTGCATCCTAGGCAGGCACTCTACCCACTGAGCTATATCCCCAGCCCTAGAAAGCAATTTGAGGAAACTTTTGGTGACAAGAAAATGAATATATTCCGCGATTTTGTGGGTAAGATTTTGTGTTTCCTCTTTGACCTGCTGATGTGGTGGTTGAATTTGTCTTCATTTCAGTCTCTTTGTGATGGAAAGCCCTGTGGCTTTTGTAATTTGACTGGGTTCTAGAATCTAGTGCATATATCCTGGCTTTCAGTTTTATGGCCTCAAGTGCTCCAGTAGGTACTCCCGCAGTCGTGGTTCAGTGTAGAGTGTGACCATTCTGTGCAGGCTCTGAATATTGTCATTGAGTAAATGGAGACAAATAGTTATTACCAGGCAGGTGTGAATATTGACTATGGCAGTTCATTAAAGTCTCTTTCAGGGTATGTTTGTACCGACTTCACTGTAGAGGCACAGGACCTTGATGATTAATATATACTTCCCAGATTGCTCTCTGTTGCATCTAGATGCAGGGTCCCTTCCCTTAAATAAAAGCTATCCATGTCCCTTGCTACCTCATGGTTACAGAGACACACCGCCTTATCTGGAGACAGGCTGTGCAGATCATGATCCTATTTGCATATTTGATGGGAACTGATATTACAAATGATAGATTTATGACATTTAAGTAAAAAAAAAGTGAACTGGTTTTAAATAAATTTAAAACAACATTTGCTTACTAAAATAGAGGCAGGTGTTGTTAGACTTGAGGTCATTAAACTAGATAGTTAATCATCATCATGAAGTGACCTCTATAAAAGAGACCTCCCTTAGAAAAACATTTACAGGTCAGAAGCCTGATTTTACAGTTACTTCTGAAATCTTTGAAGATAGGACATTGTTTTATCTAAAATTACATTGTTGAAGTAATTTAGCCTGACTCTCTTTTATCCAGAATTAAATAAGGAATGATCAAGACCAATGTGCTCTTGTAGGGTATTTTAAAATTTTTGTTTGAAGGGGGTTCCTGGAGATTTAACCCAGAGGCACTTTACCACTGACCTACATCCCCTGCCCTTTTTTTGTGAGACAGAGTCTCACTTAGTTGCTTTGGGCCTCGCTAACCTGCTGAGGCTGGCCTAGAACTTGCAATCCTCTACCCTCAGCCTCTAGAGCTACTGGGATTACAGTCGGGCATTACCACACCCAGCCAATTGTAGTAGTTTTTATCTAGGAGAATTAAGTAATAAGGAAAAGTATGGCATCAGATTTGAAGGGATGATTGTCAGGAGATACGGCGAGTTCCTATTCAGGTAGTAGAGTATTGCTTCAAGTTTGACTTTGGCTACACTCATCTTCACAGTGAATCTGTCATCTTTAAAAGGTACCTTGAGGAATTAGCATGACAGCTTGTCTGAAATTCATGTGATCATTTACATATTGCCTCCCAGGAGCCTCGGCATTAAATGTTCCATTTATTGGAAATTATTTTGCCCTTTGATTTATGACAGCCAACAGTGCAATAAAGTCTAGTGTATTTTAGAAACAAAAATTTAGCTTTTCACCATTTTGTATTCTTCTTAAAAACCTAAGCATGGATACAGTTGGGAATATTAAGTGAGGCCAGAGGCAAAGGGCTAGAGTAGAGAACCAGGAGAGAGAGGAAGGTGTTGAGCCCTGAATTTGGGGAGCCAATTAGCATACAGAGGGGTAATAAAGAGGATCAACTTCTCTCTACACCAAGGCTGTTCCCGGTGATGAACTGTATTATCTGATTCAATCAGTGTTCATTGTTATTTTTTCAAACCAAGTCTGAGAATACTATATTTTCAATTATGAACATTTTGATTACAGCTTCATTCTAACTAATTCACTCTGAACAGAATGCAATTATTATGGTGATTTACATACAATATGCTAAGTTAACACAGCTAATGAGTGAAAGCATAATATTCTTTCTATTCATTCCTGGAAAAATATTGTGCTAGGCTTTCTTTGAAAGAAAAGATGACATTATTTGCCAGTGTTTTATGTCTACCTACAAGTGGGTTTGGCATTGAGCCATTTTCTCTCTTATTAAAGTGAAATCTCTCACATTTTGGTGATCACGTGTCTTTCTCTCCTCCCTTGAGGAGGGATGGGAAACAATTCTCAATTTAATTAGATATGGTGCTTTCTCCATTCCATACATCTTTATTGGAAGAAAGATTCTGTTATTTTTTAATTTTGGAGGATGGTTAACACCTTAAACATGACTAATTACTGCAGTTTATTTTATGTGTGTTGCAATAGTGTAGTTAGTTAATTATAGCCTTCTCATTAGCACCATGTAGAGAATAATGAATTAACACATCCCTTTGATCAAAGGGACATCTAAGTTTATCTTCTGAGAATAAAGTGTTATTGTGTTGCCGAAAGTCACTATAATTTTCCCAAGAAACAACTTGGTTGGAATTCTCCAGCACTGGTTTAGGAAGCTTGATGAATGAGTGAGATTGATCACAAACAAGAGAGTAGAGCCCCGGTTGCCTGGCAACCCAACATTATTCTGCAATTTCTTCTGGTGTATTTATCCAGTAAACTAGAAAATTCTGTTTTGTTAACGAATGTTTTTAGTCAGTGCACAAATAGACCATAACTAATTGAGATTTTATGTATTGTGGATAAAAAATGATCCCTCTTACCTTCCCATTGTGTTTAGATAATAAAAATACAAAGAGGCATATTTTGTATTCCTTTTGAAAATTTTCTGTAAACAGTGTCAATTTTGTTTGCAAGTAATCCATTCTTGCCAAAAGAATTCAACTTGGATATCTCCTTGAAAGTCTATTAGGAGTGTCTGCATGTGTTTATAAAAATAATTTAAATAAGAATCAAAAATAGAGTTAGAGGGGAGATGAGTTCAAACTCACAGTTTGCCAGTTAAAGAGACACCTTGGTACATTCAGGGTAGATACGAATATTCAATTCAAATGATGTTGGCAGATAACGATAGCAATAATAAGCATTGAGTTTGGTAAATATATAAATATGCTCTGTGCTTTGACCAGGGTGTCTTCTCCTGGTGGTCTTACCACATATTCCCTAGTGATGTTTGGGTGCATGTTATTTGCTCTGTAGTTGGAGAAGGAGATGTTCAGCAGAGAACTGGTGTCTATCTTCTCCTCTACCTCTTCCTGACTCCAGGGACAAGAGTCAGAACATTTTCCTGTACAGTCTATAATTTTAGTGTGCATCACAATTTTGTTCTCAGATCATAAACTCTTGGAGGGCACACGTTGTTCCATTTTATGAATCTCATAAAGCCTTACAGTGTCTGGCACAGTGGGCGGCCATTGGTGTGGTAGTAAACACACTGGCGGTATAGTCAGGCTACCAAGGTTCAGTGTCTGCGTTCGTGGACTTGTAGGTATGTGGCCATGACTGCCATTTTGACCTAAGACTGCTTTCTTCTATGGCAACAGGGCTAACATCCCTACCAAGCTCATGGGTGTTTTCATGAGCATCCTATGGGACAGTCTCTGCAGACAGCTTAGTAGCACTTATTAAATGCCCAATAAATTCTGGATACTTATTATAGTAGTAATTATCCTTCCTTATATTCTCAGTGTGTGAAGTGTGTGTATGTGAATAAGTACGAGTTGTTATCAACACTCCCACCAAATGGAAAACTGTTGATTCCTGCTAATTAGATGTGCATAGATGAATACTGATTGTTTCACATGTCAGAAAGAACCTATGGGCAGGGATTCTGGAGCTTGGCTGAAATTAGAATCACCTGGAGAGCTTTACCAACCTAGACCACGTCAGTTAGAACCTTCAGGGTCCAGTGACCAGGCACTGGACTTGTAAAGCTTTCGTTGCGATTCTAACGTCCAGCCAAGATGGAGAAGCACTGCGTCCTGTTTGGGTGGAACTTCCGTGTGATCCTGTTGACCTCAGGCATTGACTCATAGTTACCTAGGTGTCATGAAATGTGACTGGAAAAGAAAAAAAATTATTGGGAAAATTCTGAGGTTCTCAACTAAATTTTTTTTTTTTTTTTTTTTTTTTTTTTGGCCTGAGTAACTCTTTATTCCTGGAAGACCTCAAAAGCTCTTTCCATTTCCTGTGTTGTTTCATTTTCCAACCAAACACCTCTGTGAGGATGCTAGGAAAGAGGACATTATCCCGATTTTGCAGATGAATGGTGTAAGCCATGTTGAAATTCAGTGATTTCACTAGATTGCTATTTTAGAACAGGCCCGGGTATTAATGCTCCTGTGATGTTTGAGTTGTGAATGTTTCTGTTTTACCCTGAGATTTCCAGTGAGGGAGGAAGAGTAAGTTTTGGACTTCATTGTGTAAGAAATAGCTACGTAAGTAAGAATTTCAACTTCTTTTTGTTTTTGTTATATTGGTATAAGGTAAAGAAAAACACTTTTTCTTTTTTTCTCCTGAAGAAGAGGAGCTGTAGTCTACTTAGGATCCAAACTAATGTCCCTTGGACTGAACTCAACTTAATGTGTTCTTATTGATGCAAAGAACATTTGAGAAGCTTTCTTTGGCCAACATGTGAAAACAGGAGATATTGATAATTCACATTTCTGACTTATCTTGAAACATGTACAGTTTTCCAACCTGAGCCCCCAAACTTGGTCCTGAGCGGCCAGGTGGAGAGAGCCAATGGTCAGAACTGAGTGGCGCTGGGCGCGGCGGTGCACGTCTGTCATCCCAGCGGTTAGGGAGACTGAGGCAGGAGAGTCGGGAGTTCAAAGCCAGCCTCAGCAAAAGTGAGGCGCTAGGCAACTCAGTGAGACCCTGTCGCTAAATAAAATATAAAATAGGGCTGAGGATGTGGCTCAGAGGTCAAGTGCCCCTGAGTTCAATCCCAGTACCCATTCCCGCCCTAAAAAAAGAACTGAGTGGCATGTCCCTTTGGGGCTCTGAAGAGCTAGCTCACTATTATGCATCCTCTCTGGGTCAGACCTTGCCTTCTGCTGCCTTCACTTGTGTCCCTCTTGCTGTACAGGTCATGACCCAGTAGGTCAGTTTTAGGTAGACTTAAGAGGGGCCCCTTCTTTTTAAGCAAGGCAAACCAACATGGATTGCTAAGACGGCCCTGGAACCCCCTCCCTTCCTTCATCCTGAGGGACAGCGGGAAGGGGAGGTGGGAGCTGCTGCTCTGGGGAAGGGCTGCCCGGCAGGACCTGGACTTTTGAGAGAGGAGCAGTGCTGCTGTCTGATCAGGAGACCAAGCCATCTTCTGTCCAGGGCTGCTGCTCCTCCTTCAGGGCGGCTTAGACAGCCTGTCGGAGCGCAGCCCGTGTGGCCCAAGTGGTCTGTAAGGTCAGTTCTCCCTGAGCTCTGCAGGATGGAGGAAGACAGAGAGAGGGGATCTGAATCTGGAAGTTTCTGGAATCATACCCTGCATGCACACCATGAAGGCTTCAAATAGGGAATGGGAAGAAGTTCAGGAAGGGGAGAGCTTGAATTACCCAACACAGTGCAAAAGAGAGAGTCACTGCGCTCAAGCCCAGAGATGTAGCCCCCAGTCTTCAGAAGAGATCGCTCATTCCTGTGCTTTAGCTCTGCTTTCCAAGACAAGAGCCAGTTCAACAGAGAAGCTCGGAAAAGACAGCTTCTATGGTAACAGGTTTGCGTTTTTAGCAGAGGTTCCTGCCTGACAAAAGCTCTCACAGTCAGGGGCCAGCGATTCTCATGCAAGGGATTGCAGGTGTCTTGTCTGGGAAGTAAAGACTGAAATGACAGCCTGGCAGCTGAATTGTCACCGTAACCTGCACATTTGGATCTCTGGAGGGGGGATCCCTCCTCTTTAGCATAGCTGTGCGGGTGGAGAGGAGGAGGAACTAGGTCAGGGATGCCCTTTAGAATATTCATGTGAGGGATGTGTGTTT
This sequence comes from Sciurus carolinensis, assembly GCF_902686445.1. Lineage (NCBI taxonomy): Eukaryota > Metazoa > Chordata > Mammalia > Rodentia > Sciuridae > Sciurus > Sciurus carolinensis. The sequence continues at coordinate 24,181,424 of NC_062231.1, read as the reverse complement.
CCAGGGGCGAGGGGGTTTATTCCCCACGGTAACAGAACATGCGTGGGTGAGGGGAACGTGGCACTTTCTGTTGAGCTGATGCTATTAGAGTTGATTGCGGATACAGTTTGTCATCGTGTCGAAGACCTTGGCTGTAGAATGTAAAGAGATAGTGTGTCATCTCATCGTAGGATGTCTTACATATTGATGCATTCAGAAGAAAGAATCATTATATATGCAAAACAAATGGTTTGGGAGAAGATAAATATTTTTCAAAGTCTAACACTGGAGACTGCATTTCCATTACCCATGGAGATTTCTGATAACACCCACGGTATCTTAATGATTCAAGTGCTTTGGGCTTTCCAGAGAATTTCCTCATATCATCCCAATTGACTTGTACAACCGTGTGGTGAGCGAAAGGCTTGCTAGCCCATTTCAGAGATGGAGAAACTGACCCAGGGTCAAACAGCTGGCCAGGCAGTGATGAGGAACAGAATTCATGCTCAGAGATCTGAGAGTGATTCTTATTTTTTGCTGTTTTTTTTTTTTTTAAGCAAATCCAGAGTTACTGTGTAAACCAAGGGCTGTAATGGGTCTAGGGAATATTGAGATTGTCAACAGTTATTTTTCAGGTTTGAATGTAGCCCTACCCAAAGATAGGGAAACCTGGTTTTGACTGTGCCTCTGCAATGCTATCATACTCATTTTTAAATGAATGAATGAATGAATGAACTTACTTATTGTGGTGTGTTTTGGTCCTAGGAGACATTGAAAAGGACCAGTCCTTCAAGTTGTCATGAAATAACTACTTTGTGTTAGAGGTGGACTAAGTCCGTGGAAGTAGATAGTTTAGATAGGTACCAGTTATCCTATTTGGAGTGTTACCAGGTGCTTTGCAGTGTCCACATTAGCGATGGGAAGAAGGTATCATCATCATAATGTCCATTTTAAGCGGGAAGGTGCAGACATGCAAGGGCCCTTCTCCAGGCTTACCCAGTGTGGCTTGTGAGTGACGGAGGGGTACTCAGACTCGGAAGCAGAGGATTCCCAGCCCGAGCTCTCGCCTGCCACTCTCTGCTGCCCTGGATTCTGCCATGCTCTTAACATCCTTTCTCTTCTCTCTTGGGCATGCATTTCTTTTTAAAAACATTTTTGTATTTGTTCTTTTTAGTTATACATGACAGTAGAATATATCTTGGCGTATTACACACACATGGAGTATAACTTCCCGTTCTTGTGGTCGTACGTGATGTGCAGTGACACTGGTCATGTATTCATTATGAGCGTAGGAAAGTGATGTCCAGTGCATTCCACTGTCCTTCCTATTCCCATCCTTCTCCCTTCCCTTCGTTCCCTTTTGTCTAATCCAATGAACTTTTATTCTTCCCTCCACCCTGCTTATTGTGGGTTAGCACCCTCATATCAGAGAGAACATTCAGCCTTTGGTTTTGGGGGATTATCTTATTTTGCTTAGCATGATAGTCTCCAGCTCCATCCATTTACCCACAAATGCCATGATTTCATTTCTCTTTATGACTGAGTAGTAGTCCACTGTGTATATGTACCACATTTTCTTTATCCATTCATCTGTTGAAGGGCACCTAGGTTGGTACCATAGTTTAGCTATTGTGAATTGAGCTGCTGTAAACGTCGATGTGGCTGCATCACTGTGGTATGCTGTTTTAAAGTGTTTTGGGTATAAACTAAGGAGTGGGCTAGCTGGGTCAAATGGTGTTTCCATTCCAAATTTCCTGAGGAACTTGGAATGCTTTCCAGAGTGGCTGCACCACTTTGCAGTCCCACCAGCAATGTGTGAGTGTGCCTTTCCCCCTACATCCTCACCACCATTTATTGTTACTTGTACTCTTGATAATTGCCATTGTGACTGGAGTGAGATGGAATCTCAGTGTGGTCTTAATTGGCATTTCTCTAATTGCTAGAGATGGTGAACATTTCTTCATATATTTGCTGACCGATCATATTTCTTCTGTGCATTGTCTGTTCCTTTAATGGGCATTTATTTTTGAAATTACAATGTGTATCCATGTCCCCATGAAAGGCAGATTTCCCCAGCTACCATCTTCACCATGGACTTGTTCTCTTGCCTGTGGTCCATCCAAACTTAGCTGTTCTGGGTGCAGCTACCCCAGGTAAACACGAGGAAAGTAGGTATCGGGAGTCCTCTGAAGGCATTGCATGATTCTGTAGTTCTAGCCTAAGAATTGTGACATTTAAAATGAGGTTTTAATGTCTTCAAAGCAATGGATTAACAGCAAGTGACTCTCATGTGGGAGACACTTTGGCAGAGGGGGACATTTGTGTCCTCTCCAAAATCTTGTCATCTGAGCATCTGTTGATCTGAATGTTCCCGTACCAGGCCCTGGGCACCAGTATATGTAAAAATCAACCTTTTTCTTCCCCGGAGCTTTTACTTGACATCATTACCATTTCTTTTTTTCTTGGCAGAAATGTTTCGGAGGCTCTCTAATATCAATATGCATGGAGTCGCCTCACATCTGCAATTTATGTGTAACCAATTGAATTACACAGTTGGCATTTCCACAGAAAGTGTGAATACTGCCACTCTGGGTGAACACAGAAATAGCTGGCAATGGCAGATGCCATACCCCAACCTTGCTGTTCTTGCAGATGAGAGGACCATAATGAAGACACTTTCTTTATCAATTCTGATGAGGCTTAAGAGGAAATATAGCTCTTTTTCAGGTGTGGTCAGTATATTGGGGAGTTTTGAGTGGATTTTGATTTTTTAATCTGGAGTACTTGGAAACCAATATTAATATATGATTAAACATGCAGAATATAAATAGCATTCCCAAGTACTGAGTGATTCCAAAAGGCTCCTTTTTGTATTAGACACAGCAACATGCTTGCTTCCTGCTTGGCCTAGGTAGTAGTTGCCGTGTCTTAGGATTCTCTTTGGGGTGGTTTGGGGATGGGACCTTTGTTGGAGCCCTCTCTGTTTTTCTGGAGTAGAGTGCCTGACTTTTCAGATGTACATATATATTTGTGTTGTGAATGGAAGGACTTGCTAAACATGTTCTGTAAGTGCTTCTGCAGAGAGTAGAGAATTCATTCATTAGATGAAAGTGTAAAGATGTAAAGAATATTTAGTGCATTGCCCAGTGGTATGCATTTGAAGCATTTACCACAAGAATAGGCAAACAGACAAACGGAAATAATAATCTTAGCAGGTAGAGCCCGCAGCTGCAAGAATAATTGAGTGTTTTGAGTTATTTGTTATTGTTCACGGATAAAAGACATCCTATTTTCAGTAAAGATCAGAGTGAATGGACAAAAATAGAAAGCCCCCCAAAAAGTGTTTAAATTTGATCTTGATTCCATTTCCCTTGGTGACCCCTGGAAATTCTCAGGGGAGCTGCATTTCAAAGGGTCTCCCCAGTCTGCCTTTTCTATGCATACAAGTTTCTGCATGTCATTGATTTGGTCTGAATAGATTTTGAACACAATTGATTTGCTTGGAGTGATATTAAGGGACCAGCAGCGAGCAATTTAGGTGCGACTCTTATGCTTCTGGGAGCCAAGTTCAAATAAATTGGGTTTGACCTTAACCACTGTCCCCTCAAAAAGAGGGCTGGCTCTCATCAGGGTAAGTGCCATTGATTCATGTACAAAAATTGATATGAGTTGTTTAAATTGGAAATTGACCCTGTACACAAAACCTTTTGCAAACTCCCTTCTATTTTCCTGTTTCTCTAGCTGTAACCGAGGATATCATGGCCTTCCAGTGGCAGTGTAAGGATTGATGAGCTAATATTTGTAAAGTGCTTTGAAGATAAAGGTGCCAGCTATTATTATTACTAATAAACCATTTTTCTCCAATGTAATTTTGGACAGCAGCTATTAAAAACCCATTACTGTATTTAACAGTAAAACAATCTGCTACAGCACATAGTATTTACTGCCTCCATTAAGCATGTACTTTACTTCCTTGGTCCCTCCAAAATCAGAGCTGGTGAGGACAGGCAGAAAGGTGTGTGGCATCACTTCCAACTGCATTTAGAGCGTGAGTTGGATCTTTTGATTGAAGGAAGCTAGGCTTTATCTTCCAGGGGAGACCAGTTTGGCTCTTCTTCCGTTTCTGTGGTTTCTGAAAGGAATGGTCTGCTAGCTTCTAGGCTTTTATTCAACCAGGTTTCATTATAGTATATCATCTTCGAAGGTGGCATTCCATTATCTTTTTGGTTATTTGATGGCAGCATCATGAATGAAATGAATTTATTTGCGTGGTTATACATGGGTTCGTTCTGAGCTAAGAAATGGATGTCACTTATAAAACCAAAGTATAAAACTGAAAGAATGATACATCTACCTCCGATCTACAAATATTTAAAAAAATTAAAATTGGGCAATTGAATTATACAGACCAATTTTTTTAGTAGCAAATGACAGTAATTAACATATAGTGTTAATCCCTTCAATCTTAATTTATTTCCATGCATGTAGATCCCCTAAAATGCAGGATGATATAGGGTAGCGTGAATATTTCATGCATGTTGCCAAAATAATGTTCGTTTTCCTCCGAAGCTATTTTACTGTAGCAAATAAATATAGAAAATGTGAAATAAATCAGTGATGATAGGAATGACCTGTCCCAGGTCATCATCAGCTGCTTCTAGTGTTTAAATTCTCAGCCAGTATCTAGAATTTGAATGAGAGAGACCTCATTGCCACCTGGATCTCTATCTCTGCACAAATTCACTGAAGCACAAGAATTTTACTTATGGAAAGATGTTCGGTCAGTTACTACTTAATCTTAACTTAGAAACATTCTTATAAACATGATTGTCTTTTGTTTTAACAGAAGACAGAGCTGCAGTTTAGAGCAGATGAGAGAACTCTTGCAAATTCATTCACAGGCAAAAGAAGTTACAGCCAACATGTTTCCTTCAGAGAAGAGAGATAAAAAGATGAGGAAAAGACAACTCAGAACTTGGAAAGACTTTATGAGTGCCCCTGAATCATTTACAAATTATGAAATTGTTGAAAACAAAACACATTTTGGTATATCATCAGATATCACAGGAATAGAGATCATTGATCTGAAAATCATGTGGAAACCCACTTGCCTAGGGATCCAGCTCTTGAACAAGGTTACATGCAAATCATCAACAAAACACTGAACCTTTCAAAGAATTTTAAGTCAACACATTAATAACTCTCCAAGGTAGGTGCTGTCATTTGCAATAGGGTTTTTGGACTGCCCACTGCAGGTGTACCAGAGAGCGTAATTTTTATTACTATGGTTCAGGGAGGCCGGGCTGTGTCAATACTACACTCGTGCTATTAACTTCTGAAGGTGAGCGCATGCCATTTTCGTCATTCATTACATTGAGTTTTGTTCAGGGAATTCACCAGATGGCTGAAAACCATTTATGAATCCAGTAGACATGTATTTTGCATGTGTGATCCTTGGGGTATCGGTAGGGAATTAAACCAGCTTCTTATTACAGTGAAGAAAAACGTCTGGAAGCTTCTGTGGAGCTAAGAGGAGAAATGGTAAGGATGATTCTGAACTGTGACCATGTGACAATTTGTGTCACATGCGAAGGGACATTGTTCTGTTTATCTGTTGATACACCACAAACTAACCCACAGGCTCAACAGTAGCTCCAAACACCACTGCTTTGTGCGATCTGATGATTTTGTAGCTCAGAAGGTCAACAGGGTTCAACGGGTGATTTCTTCTGTCCGACCTGACAATAGTGAGGGTCCTATCGTGTGATCGTGGGGTGTTTCGGGTGGCTTCACCTCTGGCACCCTGGGAAAGGCAGAGCCCTGAGGAGGGACCCTTCTTCTTTCCACGAAGCCTCGGGTTCTCGCTGGTCTTCCTGGCGGGTTGCTGGACCTTTCACCTGATGATGCTGGGCTCCAAGAATCCGACGTGGACGTTGGGCTGTTCTCTTAACGCCTAGTCCTGGGGACATTCACGTTCAAGGGAGGCAATCCTCTGTCACCCACTGGATGACTGACTCATGCAGACTGGGTAGAAAGAAATGGAAAGAGAGACAAGGAATGGACAGGACTATAACCCCCTGCTATGGTTTGATTAAGAATTCCCCAGAGGCCCTTCTGTCCCGGGCTCTGTCCCCAGGGTGTCGCTATTGGGAGGTCTTTGGGGTTGTGCCCCTGAAGGAGACACTAGAACCCCCACCCCCTATTTCTTTTTTTCCATCCTGGGCTGGAGAAATTTTGCTGTGCCTCATGCTTCATGCTGCCTCCATATTGGCCCAAAGCGACAGAGCCAATCAGGGACCAGAGCCACGAAAGCCGTGAGCCAAAATAAACTTCATCTTTTTTAAGTCGAGTATCTCAGGTATTTTGTTATAGCAACGAAAAACTAACTAATACACCTCCTGTGATCAACTATTCACTACATAATTGTTAAAAAAAAAAAAAAAAGACACTGTTAGAAAAACCTTCTTTTCAAGGGCGTATGCCCTTTAATCCCCACTTTCTGAATATCTTATGCTCATTTGACCTTGAAAAGGAGGGGTGACAGGAGTGTGAAGTTCGAATTGAGCAGTCTGAGATGCTCTTGTGTTATTCTCTTTTATTTTGTTCATCTGTGTGCGTGTGTGTGTGTGTGTGTGTGTGTTGCTGAGGGCTGAATCCAGGCGTCATCCATGGGAGCATGCACTTGACCACTGAACCGCACCACCAGCCCTGGCGAGGTGCCCTGATTTTGTCTAGAAAGAAACAGTAGAGGTGAGGTGAGAGAAGGGAGGCCTCACCCTGGCTGGGAACGCTCTAGAGCCTGATTCTGAAGTTGAGGAGTTGCTCTGGCGCCTTTGGCTCTGATCCCTTTGGATTTCCACAGTTCGGAAGGGGCCTGGGCTTGTGGAAGCTAGCCAGGCCTCTGCAGAGTCAGAAGGGCCGTCCTTGGTAAAGCCCAACCTGAGGACCCAGGGACTAGCTGCTTGATGGCTCAGGGAAGCAGGCTTGAGAAGAGAGGCGTCTGCGTTCCCTGCTCTTCATCTGTGATGGCCACAAATGAAGAAGGAGGCAAGCTCTCTGCCCCGGATGAGAGGGAGGCCCACCCTCCACCTGAGTTCTCAGAGGTTCCTGAAATGGCTGGAGAGTGCCACATTCTTCTTCCCTCTCCCTGCTGTGTTGGAAAGTGTGGAAAAGGGGCAGGTCCGGAGTCTACAGCAGGGGAGCTTCTTGGGCTCCTCCTCTCTGTTCTTCTCTGTTCTTTGATGGCAGGTGAACTGCTGGCCTGCAGTGGGTTCAGTCTGTACCCCTCTGTGTCCTCCAGCCTTGCCACCGCACCCAGTTCTCTGGCAGGCTGTTCTTCTCACGGTGCTTACAAGTCGTACATCCTCCAACTCTGAAGCTTCATCCCACCTCGCGATGATTGCGGGTACCCGGCCCACTTCACTGGGACCCAAAGCGCTTACAGAACGTGGCACTATGTCTTTCATATTTCAAAGCTTGCTTCTAGAGTCTAATGCAATCGGTGTCACCCTAAAATGCCACGCCCTAGTGAACTGAATTCTGTATTGCTGAATCTATAAGGTGCTTTTGATTGAAAGCTTCCCCCAATATCATTTAACTTGATACTTGTGATCGCTAGCCAGTTAAGCCAGGTAGCAGAGGTCCTGCTCAGGAGTGTCCGTGGAGCGAGTCGACCCAATAGGTCCAGAGTGCAGATGCAACCCCGGGTTGCCTGATGTTGTCTCAAGTTATTTTAATGATAATTCCTCCAGCCCCTGCTAGAAGATTGCCTTATTCAGAGAAATGTCACTTTTCTGAGCAGGTTTCTTTTTTAAATGATATAACCTAAAGCCTGATAAATAGGAAATCCTACTTTCTTCAATTTCAAAAAAAAAAAAAAAAAACATGCAAGAAATGGCAGAGGTTGGGGCGAGAAGGGCCTTCCAAGGGCCCGTGGTAGGAAGTGGGTGGAAACTTCCACCTAACGGAACGGTCGGGGCTCCTGGAACATAGGTCAGCCTTGACTTTTCCGTATCTTCTTTTGATCAAAAGCACAGAGTATTTTCACTCTAGCTGACGTGGCCTGTTCTGCCATCTGGCTTTAGCAATTTGCTGATTTCTGTCCTTTCTTGACTTTTAAAGTGCCAGGAGACCTGCTTCGGCTTTCTCCCTGACATGCCGGAATTCCTTTCTTCACCAGCCATTCTGGAAAGTGCCCCTGTTCAGTCTTCTCATCACGAGACCACTGCAGCCCTCGCCGGATTTCTGCCTTTGACGGTCTGTCTTCTCCACTGAGGCCTCAGTGTCACTGTTCCAATCCCCTTTCTCGCTTGTCACTTTGGCTGGGATGTTGCTTACTTCCTCAGAGTCTCCCCTGGCTCCCCGGCTTTGCAGGCCAAGTAACTGTCACGGTTGGTTTCCACATTCAGCGGGACTCACACTTCATTATTCTCTTCTCTGTCCCTGTACCCTTAGAGACTCTGTTGCCCAGCCTCTTCTGTCTTCTCATGCAGATTTCCTGCCTTCCTTTCTTCCCAAATTTGCGAGTCACTCAAGAATCTTTGGTCCACTGAGACCGCCTTCTCAATTCTGCATCTTTGCTACTTGTGCCGTATCTTGGTGCCACCAGCTATAATTCACTTGGATTTTTAACTGGCTGGTGAAGAGGAAAACTCATTGACTTAAAATGGAAGCTTTATTTCATTCCTATAAATGTTAACACTGGTGTCAGAGGCAAAGGATGAAAAGATACGGTAAACATTCACATGGTGAAAGTGGCCCAAGATCATTAAATTCTAGCTAGAAACACTTGCCTGCTGCAGAGCCAGCCTTGAGTCCTGCTCTGTCTTTACAAAAGAAGGAGATGGGCGGAGTTAAGCGCTGGTCATGACCTATTGGCACCTATCTGAGAATTTCAGTATTCTCTAGTCAGATGTTGGAAAGGGAATTCACAGGGAATGCCAGTCACGTGGCTCACTTAGGTCCTGAGGTCATCTCAGGCTGCTGACCCTGCTCACAGAGATGCAGCTTGCAAGGAAGGCAAATCACCTCCAAGGGAAATTCATCAAGCCGGGCGCTCTGGCGCATGCCTGTCATCCCAGCGGCTCGGGAGGCTGAGGTGGGAGGATTGCACATTCACAGCCAGCCTCACAACTTAGCGAGGCCCTAAGCAACTTAGCGAGACCCTGTCTCTAAATAAAATATAGAAAAGGGCTGGGGATGTGGCTCAGTGGTTAAGCACCCCTGGGCTCAATCTCTGGTACCAAAAAGAAAAAAAAAAGAAAAAAAAAAGAAAAACTCACCACTTTCCTCTGCTCCCCTTTTCCTGCTCTCGCACTACATTTAATCATTAAATGAAAACTTGTGCTGTTCCTGCTGTGTGAACATACTCCCTGAGGAGATGAATTTCTAGGTGAGTTGAACTCAGTTGGCCTGAAGATGCTAAAAGTCACTGCTTGATATGGGCCCAGAAAATATCACCAATATGGGTACGTATGAGTGTTCTGGGTTCAGCGCCCGGAAAGTTATGACTCTCCAGTGTAACTACAGACTGGAAAATGGCCTCCAGTATAACACAAAACGGAAGTTGAAAAATGCCCTGGGAATGTCTAGACATTCTGGTCGAACTGGAGAACAGTCATGTCTGTCAAAGAGGAGTCCACCAGTAAAAGCGAGGAGGGACCAAGGAACGTTTGAAAGGCAAAGGAGGAATTGGATGTCCGTCCTCCTGAAGCAGAAGAAACACTCCAGCCCTATTGACTGAACACTTCATTTTAGCAGTACTTATCACAGTGTGATCTAGGGCTGTGGGAGAAAACCTGAAGAGATGAAATGTGATTTAAATACCAGTCCATCAAGAGCCCTCTCCCATTTAGAGAAAGTCAGATGTAGGTGGAAGAAGGTGGGGGATAGGTTCCTTCGGGGCCTCTGTCCTCATGCTTGCTTGGTTGATGGGTGGAGAGGTTGGGGCTGCACATCAACATCACAGAGACGTTTGGCTCCAACGACCATTGAGATGCTTCTCAATTCTAAGCTGTCCAAGGAGCCAGCTGCTCGCAGCAGAATAATAATAGAGCACCTGCTTTATTTTTCAGCTGGATTAATTTCTCCTCTGCATTAGAGAGTGCTGCTGACTTTCTGTTTTCTGGTTCCTTCTGGGGCTTGGTTCTCAGACAGAGCTGGAAAAGGTCATTCTGTGGTTATTCTTTATACATATTTTACATGTGCAATGTAAAATAAAGTTAATAATAAGGACCTCAGATGTTAGGGTCTGGCTGTGAAATGTCAAGGTTCACTCACGCTTGTGTTCAGCTGTCCAATCTTTCTTCTACCTTTCCCAAGTGAAAATATTTTGCACCATTGTCTGAGAGACTTAGATGCTATGTGCTGCGTTATCAATGTTATTTCTTCTTCTCCAGGGAAATGATGCATAGTGGACTTGAATCTTTCTATACATTACTTTTTAATACAATTCACCACTGTAAGCCATTGGGCTATTTTTAAAAAGTTACGGGCATGAATACCGACATTGATTCGTAGTGGGTTTCCTTACTTTGGGTAGGTCCTTGAGTGTCTTGTCCCTCTCTAAAAGTGTGGTGGGTTTCTCATTTATACTTAGAAATACAGAAAATGTAATTTATCCAAAGTTCATTAGAAGAAGTACTTGCATCACTAGAGTTTTTAAAGCCATAGCCACAGCGATGTGAAATATTCTAACTACACCTACTGGAATGATTCCTTGCAAAGACGGGTTATCTGCAGCTAATAAGATAGCAGTGAGAAGGCATAATTTAGAAACTAAAAAATTGAGAATTTAAACACATAGTGTAGGAATGTTCATGCACACACACACATAGGTTTTTTTTTTTTTTTTTTTTTTTTTTTCCAAATTCACATTAGAGCACATGTGTTGAGTTATTTCTCTGAGGGCATGCTTTCTCATGAGGCCTTCACCCACAAAGTGAAAACCTGGTTAAAATTCTCATGGATTTGCTGTGTGTTTATTAGTAGCCCAAATGACATCTATTTCTTGACCACATGCTAGGTGATTAATTATAAAATGATTCCGTGCATTAGAGCATCTCTCTCAAAAGCTTTTCAACTTGACTTTGGAAAAAGATACATTGCTGTCTGTTAAATGATTTGAGGAAGACATTTGCTTCTGAGTTGGGCATTTTATGATTTTTTAATTTTTCCCTTCCATTGTTTTCACTGATCTTTTATTTACTGGTTCCGTGAATCAGTCAGTTTTATTCAGTTTGTCAACTGCCAGTCTAAACCTTTGATTGTCGATATAATGAATATTCGAGAGAGGTTGTATACCTGTAGAGATATTTTAAATGTAAGAACGCAGGATCTGAGGCCTAGTTGCCAAACTATGGCAAAAAGGTAAACAAAATGTGATATGTGTCAAGTACCACTGTAATTCAGAGAGATGAGATTAATCAGTATTGGAACTGTGATTCTTGATGGTACAATTTCAAATTGTTACATTATGAGGAAAATAGTCTGATGGATATTTAAAATTCTGGCCCATTAAGAGTGAAATCATCTTTGAAGAGGATTGACACGATAATTGCAAATACTACTTTTTTTTTTTTTTTTTTTTTTTTCCTTTTTTGATATCCTGTGTTTCCAAATTTGACCTTCCTGCCTGACCATGGAAAACAGTCTCTTCACTTTTGTGTATCTTCTTTGATGTGGTCCAGAGAAGAAGGGAAATGAATGTTCTCTTTCATAAAGCTTATGTGAGTTCATTCTGAGACTTTGTACCAGATGAGTGGAAGAGAAGTCTGTGAGCCCCAGGAGGGTCAACTTCCAACCAAGTTTGTCTATAATACACGTAAACTCGTTTGTACTCACATATGCTGGGAGTGAGGTGCGGCCCAGGCAGCGGATCTGAACTTGGTATTTCTCCTATCAGGGCCAACTGCCCGTGGGTGCCGGGGTCCAGCCCTAGCAGGGGTCGGGGGTCCTAGGTGGATGGAGAAGCAGCAGACAGAGACACCAAGTGTTCTGAGGCTGAATCTCTCTCTTTATTTTTCTGCCAGACTTTTTATACATTTTTTCTTTAGTAATGATTATATCATTTTATGGTTAGTTTAAAATAAGAAAAGCCTTCTAAAGTACAATCTATGCTTCTTCTCAAAGGACACATTCGCTCTGTATGACAGCCCAGACCCAAACTACCTTATTTCCCAGCCAGACCAAAATGACCTCGTCCCCCAGCCAAACCAAGGGCACCACGATCTGCCAACCTTCAACCTCCAGAGCAAACACGTCACTAGATTTTCTGAGAAACCACCCCCACCATGCACTCCAGTGTTTAACAGTGAAAAACTTTTACTATTATTAACAAAGGGCAAAGAAATCAACTTATAGTTAATATTTAGTCTATTCTATTTCATTTAATGGCAGACTATAATCTTATTTTGATTCTCAAAGAATTAGACTAAACATAGGAAAAACACAAATTATATTTATGACTAACCTAAATATTTTATTATGTAAAGTATCTTTAGAATCACTATTAGAACTAGGAAAGCAACAAAGGCTAAACACCGCATCCAAGCTCAGAAGAATGCCTCTTTATCCACCTATATTTAGAAATTATTATACTAAAGTAATCATAGGTTCCTTTTAACTCAAGCATAGCTACAGTTGTTTATTTTTATATATTTTATCTATGTATTACTGCTAAATTTTCATTGTGCACTATTTTGTGTCCCAATACAGTAAAACCTTCCCAATGTTTTTCCAATAAGTTTCTAATGATATATTGATTATTAATATTAAAAATCGACTACACATGGAGATGTGCCATGCCTATGACCCCTAAGAGGGAGGATGATCAACAGAACTGTGTCAAGTGTCGGATCCTCTACTCCACAGAACCATGTCAAGTGTCGGAGTGGTAGGAAATAGATGTGGTAAACATATAGAAAATCCAAGACCATTTTAATACTTAGATTGATTCCTTCCATAAGCGTTAGATATCATTGGCCTAGATGAATCATGACTTATTTTGGTGGGGAAAGAATGGATAACCATGATCCTTTGCACCCAAAGAAGTAGTATTTTCCCAACTTGACCCTGGTTTCTGGGTGCCACAACAGTCTTTCTTTCTTAAGCAATGTTGATATATAGAAATGCCTTGATAGAGGCTCAAAAGCTGACAGGAAGCTCAGCAGAGCGGAAAGACTCCAGATCAGTTCTTCTCTGTCGATATTTTCACTAGAGCGACGTAAGATATTAAATCACCTGGAATTAGTTGTGTGCCATTTCAGCAACCTTTGGTGCCCCATCTGCTACAAGCTGCTTGTGCTGATTAGCCATTTGAAAGTCTGCAGACGAAGGAAATTCTAGTAGCTTGATTTTTTTTTTTTTCTCCTTCAGTCCTGTGTGCATTGGGGAAGGTGTGACGTTTTGTGCAACTCCTGAATAATTCTGTTGGAGCAGATTGGTGCTGGGAAAGAACAGTGTCAGGAAAAATATTCACCTATGGTCCTGTTGTCATGCTCCCAGGTAAAAAGCAGGGGAGAAGAATTAGTGTCTCGAAGGCAGTCGCCTGGGTGGCTGTGATTCCAGCATGCATTCATTCATTCATCCATCCAATATTTATGGAGCCGTGAAGCTGGGTGATGAAGACAGAGTCCCTGCGCTCCCAGAGTTGCCATTACCAAGAATGCTAGTCAATAAATAAGTAAACACATGAAGTCATTCCAGGAAGGAAACAAAGGGTTGTGATAGAGAAAAACGGGAGGAGGAACTGCAGAAAGGAGTCTCTGAGAAGGTGCCTTTCAAGCAGAGCCAGAACGGAAAGAGGGAATCAGGAAGAGAGCCAGAGAGCAGAGTGGCGGCAGAGGAGAGGCAGGCAAAAGGAGGCAGTGAGCAGGAAGGGATTTGGCCTGGCCTGGGAGGGACAGCAGGCTAGAACCCGCCCCGCAGTGAGCGTGGGAGAGAGTCACTGGCACAAGGAAAGCCTAGGCAGAGCCAGAAGGCCCTGTGGGTCCTGGAGAGCAGTATGGATTTAAGTGAGCTAGAGGAACTTCAAAGGGATCCAAGCAGTTCAGCAAGTCATTGCGATTTCTGTTTATTAACCCACATGTGCGTGCACACACACACGCATGCACGTGTATTACATCACATAGCTATTTTGTGCAGAGTAGATGGCTGTCTTATGGAAGAAGAAGAGTTGGTATTCCACAGGGGAGATGGAAGGGCTTAGATTTGAACTAGAGTGCGATCAAGAGATTTTATAAGCAAGACAGTTATTATTTTATTTATCGTGCTTCTATTACAATGATAGAAGTGCATTGGGGGTTGTTAGAAGTTATAACCCGCAGCCCCTGTGCCCAGGTAGCCACCATAGGAAAAGGACAGAAGAAACAGTTTGCAGTGAGAAGGTTTAAGACACCTGTTTCAGGCTGGCTTATCTGTGTGTTGACCCCCCAAGAGGCCTGGGGGCTGGGCTGGTGGCATTTACGAGCCTCTGCTGTTGCTGGTGTTCTTCTGCAGGGAAAAAAAAAAAAAAAAAAAAAAAAAAAAAAAAAAAAAAAACATCCCTGCATACCTTCCTGCACTGAGAGAACCTGCTCATTAATTCTTACAGCAGTTATGTGTTAGATGCAGAAAATGAGAGACATTTCCATTCAATTATTGATCATAAGCATGACGTGTATTGATTGAAATGGCAAAAATTTATTAAACGGATTTTAGGTACCTTTTTTCTTTGCTATAAATTTGTGCATCCTCTTTAGCTTTCTTCAGTTCAGTACAGAAGGTATCACCCACCTCCGCCTGGAGAAGGAAGGAAACATGCAAGCATTCAGAGTTACTGTATGGAAAATAGATTAGGTTGACTTTAGCCAAATTCTTGCCCTAAGTTTGGCATGTATGTTAGGGATAGCAAGTGCTGTAAAATGGCATTCTGGGAAAATTAAAATTTAGACTTTGAATGTTCACTTTCAACTACATATGAAATGTGCTGGTAAATGTGCAGAAAAGGACACAAAGAACAAAATAATCCTTGCAAAGAATAACTTTTCAAGTGGATAAGCAAAATGAAAATGCAATGGAAAAATGAGCAAAGGGCTGGAACATATTTTGGAGAAAACACATTCTGCTGGCCAACAATAGATACCAGGATATTTAACTGCATGAGTTATTAGGGAATTCCAGTTAAAGACGAGTTGTGGTTTATCCAGGCCATAGAATGCTACTAAGAAATCAAAAAGAGTGGACTACTGATCGGTGCAACCATATAAAATCACTCGCCAGCATCACCCTCAGTGAGAGCAGTTTATAGACTGTGTGATTTCATTTATGTGATATTGTGAAAAAGGTAGATTTGAAGGATCAGAAAGAAAATCATTGGTTTCAAGGACTGGTGGGTGGAATGAGAGATGGTCTTTGCTGCAGTGTGTATAATTTTGTCAGTATGCATTGAGTGGTCCTTTATAAAATTGAGTGTGTGTATAAAAATTACGTTCCAATAGTCTGATTTTTAAAAGCATAACAAGAAGCCAGGTGTGGTGGTGCAGGCCTATGATCCCAGTGGCTTGGGAGGCTGAGGCAGGAGGATCGGGAGTTCAAAGCCAGCCTCTGCAAAACCAAGGCGCTAAGCAACTCACTGAGACCCTATCTCTAATAAAGTGTTAAAAAAAAGGGCTGGGGATGTGTCTCAGTGGTTGAGTGCCCCTGGCTTCAATCCCCAGTACCAAAAAAAAAAAAAAACCAAAAAACCCAAAACAACAACAAAAAAAGCGTAATGGGGAATCAAGCATACAGATATGTTACGTTCCATGTGACCAATTGCACACGCAAAATCATCAACTATCGTATGCCTGTGTGAAAAGGGATGATAGTTTAAAATACATAAAATGCATATCCACCTGTAACTTAAAATACATGTGAATATATAAAATACACAGGTTGACTTCTGTAGAACAGTTGAATGAATTACATCTAAATATAGTTTTCATAAACACTGGTTTATGAGGAAAAAACAAGTCTGATTGATACCTTGTGTGTGATGCTAATTACGTGAATAAAAAAAGCCCATGTGATTTTATATTGTCTTTGTTAAAGTATAAACAATGTGTTCGTTACAAACAAAATTAATTATATTGGTTCTTTTGGGAAGTAGAGGGAAAGCAGGATTTTAGAGGAATTTTAAGGGATTTAACTGAACTCCTTGTATTTTATTAAGTTAGAAAGTGAGTTTGGAGGCAAATATGGAAAAATGTTCATATTTGCTATTTCTGGATGGCACTTGCTTTGGTATTTTTTATATTCTCCTGGCTGCATTTAATTTCTTGTTCTTTTTTCTATTCTTTTTTTTTTTTAATCAGAGATTGAACCCAGGGGCACTTAACCACTGAGCCCCATCCCCAGCCCTTTTTATTTTTTTTTATTTTGAGACAGGGTCTTGATAAGTTGCTTAGGTCCTGGTTCATTTGCTGAGACTGGCCTCAAATTTATGATCCTCCTGCCTCAGTCTCCTGAACTGTGTGATTAAAGGCATGTGCCACCCACTGCTCCTAACCACATTTACATTTCTTTTTTTTTGCGGTGCTGGGGATTTGAACCTGGGCCTTGTGCTTGCAAGGCAAGCACTCTACCAACTGAGCTATATCCCCAGCCCCGACATTTACATTTCTTTATAAAAGAATAGCACCTGAAGATCATTGTACAATGGTGATTATGCTAATTAGGCTCTTTTGAGCCCTGACTGGTGACATGGCATCACAGGAGATTGATAGATGCCTTTGTTTCGGCTCCAGATCACGAGGTGGGAAGAGTGTTTCTATATAACACACCCTACGTGTCCATCAGGACTCACTTGCTTGGATATAAAAGAACTTCATGCTTTCCCTGTTTAATATCACGGTTGTTGTAAAAGCGTAGACCAAAAGTCAAATCAATTTTAATTTTTCCCCATAGGAGTAGAGGGATTCTACAAGAATAAGCCTCCTGTTCTTCACATTTACACAGGACTCAAAGATTCATCGTTCTTGGTGGATCAGGTCAGAAGGCCAGTATTGCTGGCAGTTCACAGGGCTCTTACCCTTGGAATATAGATGAGCCCAACATGGCAGAGGAATGAAAACCATTTGTTTAATATTAAGCTAATAAGAATATTGATGCTATACCTAACAGGTAAAATATATTAATCCATGGTTCCTTAATACTTACTGACTTAATTTATGAAAATATTTTATGTACTCAGTAAGAATATGACTACATGCATTATATAAATCTGATTTTAAGACTCAGGTTTCTATAAGAAGCAGCATAAATTTAACTCAGACTAAAAGTATACTATGACTTCATCTTCTTGCAAAGTAATTACAATAAAAGTGGCCTCTATTTTTATGAACTCTAAAGGAATACAAGCCAGTTATGCAGACCATGCCTGTCATCCCAGCAGCTTAGGAGGCTGAGGCAGGAAGATTGCAAGTTCAAGGCCAGCCTCAGCAATTTAGAGAGCCCCTCAGCAACTTCGTGAGACCCTGTCTCAAAATAAAAAAGCAAAAAGGGATGGGGATGTGGCTCCGTGGTAAAGCCCTCTTGGGTTCAATTGCCAGTACCCGGTGCAAAAAAACTACAAAAAATGGCTCCCACAATTAAATGTAATTGTCAATCTACACAGTTCTGTTAGGCAACCTGTGTTTGTTTGTTATTGCTGCAGGCATCGATTTTTGCAAACTTAGTGGCTTAAGAACAAATGTATTCTCTTGTAGTTCTGGAGGGCGGAAATCCCAAAGTCAGGTGTCCGCAGGGCTGCGTCCCTCCAGGCACCTGTAGGAGAACCTGCTTCTGTCCTCTAGCTTCCGAGGGCCACCTGCATTCCTTGACTTGGGCCCCTTCCTTCATTTTCAAAGGCATCAGTGAAGCATCTCCCACTTCTCGTTCTGTCTCTGCTCTGTCCCACAGCAGCTTCTCAGAGTCCTAGCCTCCTGCCTTCCTCCTGCTAGGACCCTGGGATTACACGGACCTGCCCACAGGAGCCAGGGCCCTGTCCCATCCAAACATCCTTAATCGCTTCATCTCATCTGCAAAGTCCCCCTTGACATTCGGGTAAACCGTTGGCCCATTCCAGGGGCCATGACGTGGACATTTGAAAGGTCACCCTGTCAGTCTACCGCCTTGCTCATCATACTTATCATTTAATTCAAATGGCCTTGCAATTAATAATGTTTTGGTGAAGGTTTTCTGGTTCTTCAGTTTTGTGATTTAATATCCAACTGCAACACTCTCAAGTGTCACAGGAATGCAGATCTGCACTATGAAGTTAATATTAGAAGGTAAATGCTCTAAGTGTTGACGCATGGGGCTAAAATAACTTTGTGTGGGTGCTGTGCCATCTTTTGAGATTACTATTCAAATGTGCTCAGTTTTTGCACAGTAACTATTATTATTGTTAAAACCATAAAGGTTGGGAGCTACATTGGGTGGTGCTTGCAATTTTTAAATGAGTTATTATTTTAAAAGCAGTTAGAACAGTGAAGTCCAAAGACTCCTGGGTAAAGCATGTATTTGCTATATTTGTTGGTATGGTCAAATCCACATGAGTTACCCAAAGTGGGTTTGGCTACATCAAGTTGCAGATTTTGGTGGGAGAGAAGAGTAAGAAATAGCATTTCAAAGAACCCAAGAGGACTGTATAAGAAATAAATGGACTAGACATGATGTTTAGAAACTTTTTCTTCATGGAACATAAAACTGTACCCAGTTTTCCACTAAGTTCACGAACCATGTGAGTAACTTCGATGGTTCCTACCCCCAGAGCGCACAGTCAGTTGAGTTGAGAGATGATAGAAAGGTGAATAATCAACATTGTGTTGGAAGTTCTCTGGATTGTCCTTCCACTGTCCAGTACTCATACAATGGTCGTGCTTCTCTCTAAAATCGAGACAAAGATAGTTAAGGATAGGTAAAGAGGAGGGATTAGGGTTTACTGGCCTTCTTTTAAAGTGGAAATGTAAGCCAGGTGTGGTGGCACATGCCTGTCATCCCAGCAACTCGGGAGGCTGAGGTAGGAGGATCACAAGTGCGAGACCCAAAACAACTTAGTGAAACCCTGTCTCAAAATTTAAAAAAATCAAAAGGACTGGAGATGTGGCTCTGGGTTCAATCCCTAGTACCAAAACAATTTTTATAAATGTATATGCATACATTTATGCATCTGTATATATATGCATATATATATGTATATATCCATAGTTTTAAAGTGGAAATATTTCTACAACTTTAACTTAGAGAACAGTTTTTTACCCCATAGTACTTATAGTTTTTTTATTTCCTGTCATTTTCCAAAATATGCCCCCTCTGTCCAATGCTTAGGAGATAATTCAGTAAAGATAGGTTCTTTTCTGCATAGATTTCCTATGGGAGAGCTTCGAAAACAGTAGAACAGGTGCTTCCGTCTTTGTCAAAATATTTTCACGTAGAAAACGGAGAAAATTTTTGGTGAAAGCTGAAATGCATGGCAGGTTAATTTGTGCCTATTATTTCCGGTAAATAATTTCACCGGGAGTCTTCACAGGTAAAATTAATGTTTATGTCATGTAAGAAAGTAGCAGCTGTAGCTGTCATTACCAGGGTTTTAAAGGCGTGTGGATGTGATCCACTCCGTCTCCACCCCAAGCCCATCTTACTCTAATGCACGCCACCTGTGAATGTCCAGCTACTGAAACGAAGCCAAGAGGAGCTTTGGAAGTCATTCGTCATGTTTTCTGCCTAGCTGCATTTGTACAAAAGCTATATGAGAAAAATTTGGGAGACAGGTGATAAATTGTTCTCTCAAAAATCTACCTGAAATTAGAGTCTAGAAGCGTCTCCACCTGCAGGTGCACTTTAATAATGCTCTGAAATGCTAGCACTGATGTCTGACCTGGAATGGGAGGGCATTGTGCTTTGAGCTCAGGAGACAATCAACACACAAACACATAAGCCAAAGTCCCTGTCTTTTCTCGAATATCCTCCTTCATGGCTGCATGCAAATGAGGACTGAAAGGTTCATCTCGTTTTTAAAGACAGTAGGTGATACGTGTGTGGAAGCTGGTTACGAAGGACACAGAACAGAAATCAAAGCGACTGGAAATAGTGCATTCTGGAGACCATGACACGAGTGGACAGTGGCTCCATTGTTAGTGCAAATGCATCACAGAGCAAAGCTCTCTCCATGGCTAAGTAGCTTCCAAGTTGTCTGGCACGGTTCCTCTCGTGTATCCACATTGTTTTTCTTCTCTTGGATTTTCCTCTTGTCATCTCTCCCTGTGTTTTAGCATCTTTCTGATTCTTGATCCCTGCTCTGGTTCTTTCAGTGTCTCTTTAGTGATTTTATTATAGTAGCAGCACTCTGCTGGGTGTGCATTTCCTGAAGTGGAGCCACAGTGAACAAACCAGCCAGTGCCTTGTCAGGGAGAATGTAAGAAGGTTGAGCACAGGCCTGTCTTTCTTGTGCTAATGCCCACAATGATCCATCCTTCCACTGGTCCACCTGTCTGTCTATTCACCTACTCATCTATCCACCCATCCACCCACCTACCAACCCACTCATCCATCTATCCATCCATCCATCCACCCACCCATCCACCTAGCCATCTACCTACCCATTCCCCCACCCATCCTTCCTTCCTTCCTTCCTTCCTTCCTTCCTTCCTTCCATGCATCCTTCCATCCATCCATCCATCCTTCATCCATCCACCCACCCATCCACCTATCCATCCATCCACCCACCCACCTATCCATTCATCCACCCACCCATCCACCTATCCATCCTTCCATCCATCCATCCATTCATGCATCCATCCTTCCTTCCATCCATACATCCTGCCTTCTACCCATTTATTCATCCATCCTTCCATTTGTCCATCCATCCTTCCATCTACCCATCCACCCACCTGTCTACCCACCCATCCACACATCCATCCTTCCTTCCTTCCATCCATGCATCCCTCCTTCCACTCACTCATCCACTTATCCATCCATCCATCCATCCATCCATGCATCCATCCTTCCTTCCATCCATGCATCCATCCTTCCATCCATGCATCCATCCTTCTACCCATTTATTCATCCATCCTTCCATTTGTCCATGCATCCATCCATCCTTCCATCCACCCACCTGTCTACCCACCCATCCACCTATCCATCTATCCACCCACCCATCCTTCCTTCCATCCATCCATCCATCCACCCACCCACACATCTACCCACCCATCCACCCAGCCATCTACCTACCCATTCCCCCTTCCTTCCTTCCTTC
Organism: Sciurus carolinensis; assembly: GCF_902686445.1. NCBI lineage: Eukaryota > Metazoa > Chordata > Mammalia > Rodentia > Sciuridae > Sciurus > Sciurus carolinensis. The sequence continues at coordinate 24,160,192 of NC_062231.1, read as the reverse complement.
CTTCCTTCCTTCCTTCCTTCCTTCCATCCATTCATCCACCTACCCACCCACCCATCCATCCATCCATCCTTCCATCCATCCATCCATGCGTCCATCCTTCCTTCCATCCATGCATCCATCCTTCTACCCATTTATTCATCCATCCTTCCATTTGTCCATCCATTCTTCCATCTACCCATCCACCCACCTGTCTACCTACCCATCCACACATCCATTCTTCCTTCCTTCCATCCATGCATCCCTCCTTCCACTCACTCATCCTCTTATCCATCCATCCATGCATCCATCCTTCCTTCCATCCATGCATCCCTCCTTCCACTCACTCATCCTCTTATCCATCCATCCATGCATCCATCCTTCCTTCCATCCATGTATCCCTCCTTCCACTCACTCATCCACTTATCCATCCATCCATCCATCCATCCATCCATCCATCCATGCATCCATCCTTCCTTCCATCCATGCATCCATCCTTCTACCCATTTATTCATCCATCCTTCCATTTATCCATCCATCCATCCTTCCATCCACCCATCCACCCACCTGTCTACCCACCCATCCACCCATCCATCCTTCCTTCCATCCATGCATCCCTCCTTCCACTCACTCATCCACTTATTCATCCATCCATCCATCCATCCACCCATCCATCCATCCACCCACCCACCCACCTACCCACCTACCCACCCACCCACCCACTTACCCACCTACCCATTGTGGCACACAGACTTGCTGGAGAAGCAAACAAGGCCTAAATGGATTTGATCTGTAGTAAGATTGTAGTCAGGATTAATGAATCAGAACTCAGAGGAAGTTAAGATGAAATGTAACGATGTTATTAGAAGGTAGTTTTAACAAGAATACCCTTTCTTTTCCAGGCAATTTTAGCTCAATTTACTATGTAATGAAAACACTGGGGAGTGTTTGAAGACTCTTTTGGCATGCTAGTGGATAGGATTACATTCGATCTCAGAGTTGGAAAAAAAAATCCCTTAAAGCCCTAACCCAACTACCAGAAAAAGTATTTAAACTGTTTTTCTGCTTACCCTATGTATGATTTTCTATTTAGATGTCAAGCATTTTAATGAGATACTTGCGCGTGACATAAGTATGTTTCCATCGGCTCAGTTTTCTAAATATGTATACATTTGTAAGAGGGGATATGTTTAAAAAGTGTCTATACCTAAGTGGCAACTTTATTTCTATTTTTTTCCCTGTGTAGTAAGACCGTAACTAACATAAATTGAATGCATGTGGGCTACGTGTCTTCATGTGGTATATATCGTGTTAATGCAGCAATTTTCTGATGGGTCATTAGCCTCTCTGAGAGCCAGTGGTAGAGAACAGCAACAGACTGCTATCACCTCGGTGAGGAAGAGAAAAGGGCATCTTTGGTAGATTTCTAAATCCTCCGCTGCTTTGAAATCAACTCACTAGCACGTTACAGACTCAAGATGAACGATCTTCCGGTTCCTGATGATTGATTTAATGGTGGATTTGACCATATGTGTATCAGATATGGAAAGTAATGTCTGTTAACTGGAATAAAAATGCTCTTTTAAGGGAAGGGAAAGGAAAGGTGATTTAAATCTTTCGATTCTCCAGGGATCTCATTAAAGTTCTCTTCCTTTAATACATCGTGCCGCCTAATGGTTATCAGCAACCCTGCGGTGTGCGTTGCTGGTAGGTTAGTTTACACAGGATTAATTGTGTAATTTTGCAAGCGACCAGCACAGTGAACATTGATTTTTGCATTAGCCCCATGTGTTGTTTCCAAGGGGATTCTGTTTTCTATTTTAAGGTGGTGTTACATTTCACTTCTTATTAATTATAATTTCTGCCAACATGTTTTATGCCCAATACAATTTATTAAAAGTCTTTCATAATCTTTTTTTTTCCCTAATTGTTATGTCCTTCTGAAAGTTCATTAATTTTGAGCACTGATGTGTAAAAAAATGGCAGGAGAAAATGTCGTTCACAAAAGGTCCTCTGGCCGGCCTCTCAGCCCACGCTTTCATTGATAAGTTGCCGCGAATCTTTTGCTGAAATACAGAAGCAAATGCATCTGCCCCCACTCCCTGTGCACGAAGAGAAGAATCAAGGCAAGAAAGAATCAGAGAATATTGCATTTCTCAGACCAAAACAGTGTGACTGTCTGAAGGAACACTGACTATTCAGAATCAAGCCCAATTTCCATAATATGGGGATCCTAATAGTGTCTTACATTTCACTGGACTCTGACAAATATATATATATATATATATATATAATATTCATATTCTATATATAAACATATTAATATAATGCAATTAATATATATTATGTAATTATGTAGATTATATATATATATATATATATATTTATTTATTTATTTCACCCAGAACAAGGGAAATAATTGTAAATTTGGAAGGATGAAAAGGAGGGTCTTTCGCTGGAATTTCTCAAATAATATGTTGAATTCTCAACTAGTGTATTTTCTCCACTCTCAGTGGGGTTGCAAGGTACCCCTTGGGATTTCAATGGAATCATTATAGCTGGATTCAGAACCAAGATGGTCATCTTCTACGTGGTATGGCCAAACCGAAAATAAAATGTTGATTGCATGGAATTTAGAACTTACTCTTTTCCACATTGTTTTTATTAGTGCATTTAATATACATAATAGTGAGGCTCACTGTGATGTATTCATACATGCATGTCACAGAATCAGATATATCAGTACCGGGATCAGCATATCCCAGGACCTCCTTTTCCCTTCCCTTCCTTCCTCCTCCTGAACTCCTTCCTCTACTGGTCTCCCTTCTATCTATTTTAATCAGTTTATTATAATTAGACATAACAGTGGGATTCACTGTGGTCTGTTCATACGTGTGTATAGCATAATTTAATCAATTTCACTCCTTAGTACCTCCCTGTTCCCTTCCCTCCCCCTCCAACTGGATCCCTTCTTCCTCCCCTCTGCCGAATCCCCTTCCTCTCCTACTGCTCCATTTTTGTTAGACCACCCCGCCTTTTATTCTTCCTTTTTTCTTCCTAGCTTCTGCATAGGAGAGACAACATCTGACCCTTGACTTTTGGAGTCTGGCTTATTTTGCTGAGCTGTTTATCAGCAAATGCCATCATTTCATTTGTCTTTCTGAGCGTGTACAACTCCATCATGTATATACACCACGGTTTTCTTCATCTGTTCCTCTGTTGATGGACACCTAGGTTGGTTCCATATTTTTTGCTTTGAGCTTGGAAATCAATCACCCCGCTGTGCCCTTCCATTCCCTCCTCCATCACAGATTCATGAGATTACATTTACCTCCTCTCACACCAAGGTCTCCTGGAAGAGAGGGCCGTGGTGTTGCTTCTGTTTTGTGTGGATGGATTCTCTCTCCTCCTGCCCCACCACCCACCTCTGGGCGAGTGGGTTCAGTACTGCTCAGGCCCTCTGGGGAGCTGCAGAGTGGGTACTTCCCGTGCTGCAGAGTGACAAGCTGCCCCTCGTTGGAGGAAGCCTCTTTACCAGGGTTCGCCCAGCTTCACAGAAGCCTTATTTCTGAAGCATCAAAGGGCCTCTTGTATAATACATTCTGAGCTTTCAGTATGTAATGAAGAGAAGAAAAAAAATGTCTTTTAAGCTCCTATATGATGCCTGGATTATGTGGAGAGGCTAAGGAAGTGGTGCCACCCTCCAACTTTTGTGCCATTCACGTTAAAGAGAAAGAGATAAAAGCAAGACTCAGAGCTGACAAAATCTCAAGTGGGAAGGTTCTGGGTCTGCAGCTTGCTCCCTTGCACATAGCACACCAGCAGCTGATGATTTGGAAAAAAAAATAGTTTTCCTTTCATGATGGAAGACTGAGTGTGTTGTGTGTCTTTTTATATCATCCGCCTTCACAAAGTGACTCTGCACTTGACCTTTGAACCTCTTATGCATGACATTAAAGAGGTTACACGACCCCCTGAGTTTTGTTTTTCCTCATTTTTAAATGAACCTGAAAAACAAATTAACGTGCAAAGTTCTTTCAAGGGTTGCACAACCTTTGTTAGATTGTGCTAAAGTGTAAGATGCTGTATTGTTATAGGTAGTATGCAGCAAGGCTGAATTAAACAATTACAACAGATTTTATTTCTCTGGGGTGAGGCTCAATATTCTGTGTTCACAATGGAACATTGTCCTGAGTAGCTCCAATGGTCCAGGTCAGAGGCGCTTGCTCAGATTGTTAGCTGTTCATTGTATCGAGTGTAGGAAAGCTTGTGTGTGTGTTTGGAAAGCCAGTAGATAGACTTCTCCAGATTTTCAAATGTGTTTGTGATTTTATTGGGTTAAGAATAATCAGCCAGATAATCACAATTTTCATATTATTTTAGGAGTGTTATCATTTTAGTGCTGGACCCCTGAAGGGTGGATTTTGTATTTGTTTACTGACTAATATTTACTAAATGGTTTTTCTACCTGGAACTTCATGCAGTAGCATATCCATCTCCTAAATTCCCTGGAGTGAGAAAGAAAGATAATGGAGATCTGAGTAATTTTCCCCAATATTTATTTATTTATTTTAAAATCCTATTGGGGATTTCCCATAACCAAGTCATGTTTTTCCTTCTCTCCTCCTTCTGCTCCTCTCTTTTGTATATGAACACCACTACCATCAATAAGACCAGGCTACCATTTTTTCTTCTTTTGCTTTTACTTTGTAGCAAATGAGAGATGCACAATTCCATAGAGGACTGAAGTGTGTGTAACCGGTAGGTGAAATAAACTTCAAAATTTGCAAAATAGGATTGGATTAATATGGTTTATATTAAACGCTGACTTTAATTTCTAAAGAAGTTTATATTACTTTCAGTTGTCAATGGGCATCTACGTTTCGACTTTATTTCTTACTTTCTATCATTCCATATGCATCTCTCCCTAAATTGGTTGGCATCATCCTCCACTTATACTTTAAATGTAGGCATTCCAATATCAATTTTTTAAAATATATTTTTTTAGTTGTCAATGGACCTTTATACTCTTTATTTCTATGCAGTGCTGAGAATCGAACCCAGTGCCTCACACATGCTAGGCAAGTGTTCTGTCCCTGAGCCACCACCCCAGCCGCAATTTTTTTTTTTAAAATGAAGATATTTCAGAGTATCACTAATGATTATCTACGCTCCTCATGTTAAAAATCTCTAAATTCCTTTATATTTCTTATTTATGTGCAGGAGTGAAAGTAATAGCAACAACTGTTGGTGGACCAGAAGGTTATACTTTGGAATTTTCATCTCCATATACTTAACCTGAGATGTCTGGGTGTCTCCCAGCCCCTGAGCTCACTGTGAGAAGGCACAGGGGAATCAGGCTCACACCCTGTACTGACAGGATGTTGCAAATTAGCGATTAGGGTTTTGAGTGACATAAATGTGATTGTACTTCCTTCTGTTGTACACTGCCCCCTGGGGATCCTTGTACTGAATTATTCTTATTTGGCCTTCATTAAAGTTATTTTGAGAGCTGTCATTGAATTGGTACATATTTATATTATAATTATTATGAATTGAGCATTTATTATGATAAGTTAAAAGTTAAAGACCTATGGTAACATTTAGATTCTGTCAATAACTACAGTCTGTAATCCCAGAAATTTGAGAGGCTGAGGCAGAAGGATTACAAGCTGGAGGCCAGCCTGGGCAACTTAGTGAGGCCCTGAGCAACTTAGGCCCTGTCTTAAAATAAAAAAAATAAGAGGACTGGAAATGTGGCTCAGTGATTAATTGCCCTGGGTTCAATTCCTAGTAGAATAATAATTACAATAACAACAACAACAACAATAATAACATAGTAATTATTAAAACCTTCTTCATCTTTTGAATATCTTACTATATCTTTGTTGCAGTTGTAGATTATTATCATTATTGCTATTGTTATTTTTTATTTTTATTTTTTGATATGCTGAGGATTAAACCCAGGGCCTCACGCATACTAGGCAAGTACTCTGCCACTGAATTACATTCCCAGCCCTTTTAGATATTTTTAAGAAATTATTAGAGAAACTTGTACATGTACTGCTGATTAGCTTTGTGTTTTCAGTTGTGGAAATTAGCCATTGGCATTTAGATGTTTCTTGTAGATCAAAGTTCCCATTTGCTAGGGGAGGTGTATTAAATAATTATCACCATATTAGAGATTCACTCTGTTACATATTTTGCCATCTATAAATTCTCATTGCTGTCCTGTGAGTTAGCAGTGGTTAGCTGCAGTTAAATAAAAAAAAGAAGAAGAAGAAAGAAAGAAATTAAGAAAGAAAGAAGAGAGAAGAAGAAGAAGAAGAAGAAGAAGAAAGAGAGAGAAAGAAAGAAAGAGAGAGAGAGAGAGAGAAAGAAAGAAGGAAGGAAGGAAGAGAGAAGAGAGAAGAAGAAGAAAGAAGAAAGAAGAAAGAAGAAACAGAAGTTCAGGGAGGTGAAAAACCCTGACTTCGTGGTTGTTAGATGCCAGAACTGATGCTGTTCAAACCACAGGACTTCACACTACAGTCCAGAATTCTCCCAGGTACTGCCCCGAAGCCTGTCTTCAAACACCCTTTTCTGGAGGAAACCAAACAGTGCTTCAAATTCTTCTGATAAGCTAGGGACTGAGCTCATTCAGGTCACTCTGGAGAAAAATCAGTTTGTTCTCTCTCTTTTTTTTTTCTTTCCTAGTGAATCATGCCATCCAATGTCCTTGAAACAAACAAATGAACCTGAGAATATAAAGCTGTCAAACTAGAATTATCTTCCTGACAGGGAAATCGAATCTTGTCTTTTCCTCCTTAATTCCAGTATGGTCTTGGATGAAGAGATAAAGGTTAATTGTCTAAGCTTGGCTCCTAGGGTTCCCCGTGATCTCAGCCTCCTGTCTTTTTATTACCTCTTCCTTGCCTCCAAACACCTCATTTCCAGCCCCCAAAACTGCATATATCTTCTTGACTGTGCTCTGCTCTTTCACGCTCCTGGATTTCTTCTTCTGTCCCATACCCGGCCACGGATCTCCCACTGGAATGCTGTTCCTCTGTTCTCAGTTTGATAAACTGGTTTATTTTACTACCTAATCTAATAACTATGCAACTTTGGAGACAAAGTGTTTTTATTTCTTAACATGTTTTATTGTGATTCATAAAGTGATTCATTATCATTGGAATATATTAAGTTAATTCATCTTCATTCTCGCTTTACTTCTTTCCTCCCATAAGTAGCTAGTAGCAAGGTGATAACATTCCTTCCTCTCTGTAGATATGGGTACATAAATTTCAGGTTTTGCAAACTCAAGCTCATACTTGATGTAAAATTCTGTAGTGCTCCATTTCACCTATATGTCATATCATTATCTTCTAAGTGGCTCTTGGCATTCAATATTCTCGGAAAACAACATTCTAAAACCATAAGCCTTTCTAACACACACCTAGATTTAAAGTACTTTACTTTTCTTTCCAACATTTAGATTGCTACTGAAATTTTGTTGTCATAAATTATACTCAGTAAACATTGTTGTGCATTGATGTCTGAGCATGTCCTGCTCGAACGTTTAATCGAGTTCAACTCCATGTCTAGATGTGTGCATATTGACTCAAGCGTATGAATGTGAAACTGTGTATTAGACAATTTATGAAGGTAAATGTTCATAGTGTATACAGCAGCATATGACTTCTACATATGTACATATACATTCATGTGTATGTGTGTGTATCTGAGAGTGCATAGCTCCTGCACGTGATGAATATTGACATGTCTCTTGGGAAGGGTATAAGCTCATGGCCCACAAATGACAGAGGCAGGGGATGGGAAACAGACCTTGGATCAGTCAGCTTTCCTTTATTCTGCAGTGAGGTTCATTGATCAGGCACAGGAGGGTCCACTTTGTGGGTATGGAGATGGCCCCCGGGTTACAGAAGGAGTCCGGGTTTTATAGTTTCATGAAGACTGAGGATGTGCAGTTTGGACCGTCAGGGTCTAGTTGTGCAGGTTAGGACTTTAACTTAGGAGGTGGGTGTAAAAAGGTTGAGACTCATTATTACCTGGGTAGAGAGGAGTCCAGATCTTGAGGGATGAGTACTCAAATCTTGCCCATTGCTTTACTTTCTCTGGTATCCATTATTTCCCAAAGTTTCAATATTTGCTGTGCCTACTTTTAGGACTGATTTGTGATGGGGGAAGGTCAAAGGTCAGGGCTCAGCATTCAGTATCTGCCTCCTTCCTTCAAGATGCTCTGGGGTTGGGAAGGGGTCAATGTTTGCTTTTGGTGGAGACACTGGGGATGAACCTGGGAAGGGATGAGAGACTGCTGCTCTCTCAGGGCCCATTGTTACTGGGCAAGGGTGCACCAGGAGAGGTTTCATGTTTGGCCAATTCCCCTCCCTCCTCCCCAGCCACACTGTGCCTCCATTTTTCTTGGGGAGCTGTCTTGTAGGACTATTATTTGCCATGACCCTTCACAGGGAGATATACTAACATAATAGTTAATATATGAAGCTAATGCTAAGTTAATAGTCATCATCTTTTGACAGATGATTTTATTTCTTTATATATATGGGTACAGAAGAGTGTTGAAACCTCTGGGGAGCAGGGACAGAGTTCTGAAATGTAGCTGTGTTCAAGGGAACCTTGCAGAAGTTAGCTCTTGATTCGCCCTGGGGAGCTGAGCAGGGATAGCAGAGAGCCCGAGGCCCAGACTCAGTGGCACAAGGTGCTGGGAGGGTGGTCCTGACTCTGGAGTGAACCAGCAGGTGGGACCAAAGCAGCAGGTGTGAAGACTCAAGTAGGAAATAGGGAATAATATCCGGGGATCAGATTTCTTTAAACAAGGTCCTATTTTAAGGACATAGGGCCTCCCATTCATGGGCGTGCTTGACCTTAGCACCGGACACAGAGCACAGAGCAGTCAAAAAATACATACTCGAATGAATAAACAAAGACCCCTTGTATCATGCTTTTGCTAATAATAGCAATGATAATTTCTTTTCATACCTAAATATGCCTGAAAGTGTTCTAGGAAGTGTTGTTTTTTTTTAATATATGTATTTCAGTGTGACTTTCAACGAGTTGTAGTTCTGTTCTTTCATTGTGATTGAAAATGTCTGTCGCTAAGCCGGCAGCCGTAAAGAACAAGAGTCTGCCTTAAAAGGGCACCGATGCTTTGATAATACCGGTGGCCATGTTGAGGGATATCGAAATCATGAAGCTCCACTGTGGAGCTATGATTAGATAACCCCAGGTAGGATGTCCCATCTCTGTGACTTTGTTTTTGCATCTTTAAATGAGGACCTGAAAAAAAGAAAGCCTCTACCTCCTAGGGTTGTAAGGATGGAATGAGTCAGTAACTGTGGAGCCATTGGTACCATACCTGGCAGATAGTCCTGCATACAAGCATCCTCTCTGTTAGGGGTCACTGGCTCAGTTGTGGCTCACCGGTAGCTCCCAGAAAAAACGCTCTGCAGATATGAGATCTCACGCAAAAGACTTTATTTATGGGGACGGATAAGGTCTGCTGGGGTGGAAAAAAGAAAAAAGAAGAAGAAATGGTGGATGGCTTCTCCCAGGTATTGGAATTTCCCGGGCTGGGAGGAACCAATTGCGGAAGAGCGGGCGGAACGCAGATTGACAGGTGGTGGGGAAGTTGGAAATGGAAGAAATGGGCGGAGTGCAGATTGACAAGAGGTTGGGAGGCGGGAAATTCCTGTAATGGGAGAGAAGGGTGGCTTTATACCTCACACTCTCCTCATTGGGAACAGAGGCTGCCACTGCCATGAACTTGCCCACAGTCACATGGTGTGGTCAGGCTTAGACACAGGAGCCTTGCCTCACTGGTGTTACTGTCCCATACATTCTGGATGGTAATAAAACCAGGGTGTGTCCATCAACTGTCTCCAGAGTGGGCACTGCACCTTCTTATGGACATGCCGGGGAGACAGTCCCCAATTGCATCAGAAAATAATATAAGATCAGAGCTCGATTCTGTTTGAAACCTAAAAGGTTATCTGTTTGAGCTTTTGCTGATTTAAAACATGGGTACCTTGCTTCTGTGACTTTCTCTGATGCCCACACTGCCTTCGACCGAAAGGGAAAACAAAGACGGCCCCTGCCCTGGTGCTCCAGGGTGACATAGGGGAATCGTCAATGGACTCTCTTCCCTCCAAAGATTGATTAGTTTATAAATAAACAGGTTATTGATAGGTTGATGGGAAGAAACCGAAATTCATCAGTGAACTTGAACTTGGGAACTTGAACACACATATAGGGTGAAACCCAAAAGTAGTCGAAGCTTATTCAGAGTCAACACAGGGGCAGGGATTTAAGGTCGGGGTGGAAGGGAGGAGGAGACGCTTACTGAGCAGGGATTGTAATGGCAATGAGTCCTCCAGGTGACAGTCACCTGTGGCCATCCCCCTCTGGGCCAGGTGTCAGAAACCTAATTTCTTCTCCCTATGAAAAAGTCTTTTCTAGACAGGAGAAGAGTCCATACAAAAACCTGTTGCATGCATCTGCTGACCCTGCGTCTCACCAATGTAGTTTTTCTTTACAGATGTAAATTTTCTTTAGAAAAGGGCAGCCATGTGGTTTCTCTGAGTAACCAACTTGAAATACACCAAAGAAATATATTTGGGGTGGGACATTTTACTCTTTATAGTAACAGACAGGGAAGCAGCACCCCAGAAGATTTTTACTCTCTACAGTAACAGGGAACCAGCACCTCAGAAGAGGGGCCCAGGCTTTGGGGTTTGACTGTATAATGTGGCTGAAACTTGGCATTGAGGATTTTTCTGGTTCTTCAGTTTTCCTGGTTTTCCATGCTGTCAGGAGGGATCTGAGTTTCCTGTTGCCCCTGGACTTCCACACCTGGGAATTCTGCTAAGGTGAACTCTTATTGATGGTCGGGAGCTTTATCATGTTCGCTTTGATTGTGGTACCAAATAAAGAGTGACGTTGTTTTCCCAAGGTGAACACAGCTCATGCATGGGGCAGAGCTCCTTTCTTCATTCAGTGAATATTGATTGATTATCTAATTGTGGGATTCAGGTGGGAGCCGGCTCAGGACTCCAGCGTGTCTGGGTGTTTCTGATGTCACTGGTCAGATTTGGATTCCTGTAGGCGGCACCTGTAGGGAAGGGAAGAAGGGGTCTTAGTCCTGCAGGATGTTTTCAAATGCTAGAGGTGAAATGTCCACTCTCTTTCCTGTTAATAAACTGTGAGTGTTCTGGTCAAGAATATGTATCCACTTTTCTGGAAGCTATTTATTTCTAGAACATCTATGACTTATAGTAATGGAACAGTGGTTCACTTCATGCTTTGAATATAGATAGCCCTTGCTGCTCTGCCACTTATTTTGAAGTTGTAAATTTTAAATTTTGGCTTATTTTAGAAGAGCCTTTTTTTTTTTTTTTTTTTTCCCTCTTCTTCTCTGTTACCAAAAGCTCAGTCCTTATCCCCAATGCCAATTCAATAAGGAGGACACAGTTCTGAGAAAAAGGAAAAAGAAGTTGTGTTGCTTTTCTGGCAAAGGAGAAGCACAAGGGGATTCCTGTCCCAGAGAATGTGATTCTGCCCATCAGGAGGGAGAAGGAGATTTTAAAGGAGCTCTTCAAAGGCAATATTCCAGCTGTGTCCTGAGGGGGTCCCAGAGCCCCTGATGGTGTGTTAACATTCACTTGTTAATTTGGGAGGTATTCCCTCCCCAGATCCTCTGGCAGATTTCTGTTCCTTGAGGTAACTCAAGGTAATCTTGTTCCCTGCCCCCAGGTTAGGGAGGGAAAGAGGGAGAAGAGGGGAAGGAAAACTTGTCCCTTTTAAAAATAAGCCTCAGAGTGATATTCAAAAGGTAAAGTGGAGCCCTGTTACATCTCTGCCAAATTAATAATCGAGTCTCAGTCCCCCTCCAGGGAACATCTGAAATGTAGACTTTGAATAGGTTCTTTAGAAACCTCTGTTCTCTCCCTGGGGCAGAATCACAGCCTCTGGGACAGGAGTCCCCTGTGCTTCTCCTTTGCCAGTAAAGTAATAAAACTTCTTTTTCTCAAAACCATGTGCTTGTTGTTGAATTGGCATTGGGAATAAAGACTGAGATTTTGGTAACAGTATTCTTTTGTGTATGATTTTAATCCCATTTTTTTTTAACCTGAGATATCTCCTCTCTTCTTTTAACTAACCGTAAAAAACACAGGTATGTTCACATTTTCTGCATCCTTTTGGGTTTTACTGTGTGTGTTGATCTGTGAGGATTTCTGTTTTCACACCTTCTCCTGTGTGAGAATTCCATTGTTCCAGCATCTGCAATAGCTTTCTTGTCTCCCAAAGCTCCTTCAGGTTCATTTTCTTGTACTCCTGGACTTTCAATGCAAAAAGAAATGGTAGAAATCACTCAATTAACATTCTTAGTTTGTGGATGAGGATTTGGAGGCCCAAATTAGCTTAGAAACTTGACATTTAATAGGCAGCATTAGTAACAGAGCTAGAAATGAAACTCATGAGAACTTCCAAATGGCCTTGGAACACACTGCTGACCTCTTATTATGCTCTTGGCCTTTTCTAGAGAGTTGGAAGCATGCCTGAAAAAATGGTAAGATTTGGAGGAATAATTACAGTATAGTCTTCTTTCCAAAGCAGCCCAAGGCTCTTTACCTGAATGATGCACTTGGAATGTGAAGATAAAGACAAAGGCTTTGGGGTTACATGGAGGGGGTTCCAGTCTTGAATCTGCCACTCATTCTTACTGTAATTTTGCACATTCTACTTAACCTATTTGAATTTATTTGATTGTCCATAAAATTAGACTCAGTAGAACTCATACTTGCATTACATGAGATAATACATGAATTATTTAGCATATTACCCAGGACAGGGTATGTCTTCAATTTATATTAGGAAAAAAAAAAAATCACAAATGACCCATACCAAGGGCTTAGAAATTGTGTTTTTGTACAGGAATAATTAGTGGTCACAAATAGGGATCGTTTTATTTCTGAAGCCTTTTCAAGGAGTATTCATAGGAAACAATTCAACATTTTCATTCGTTCGTATAACGTTCAACCTGTGAATAATTTCTAAAAGCAAACGCTCACTATTACCTTGTGTTTTCTGTATCTGTGTGCATCATTTTATGTTAGGTTTATCCAAGAATTTCTGTTTATGTGCTAGTTTTTGTTATACTCTGAGCTTAGAGTCCAGGGGCTATTACCTACGTCATGTATTGTTTCCCTTCTGCAAAGATAGAGTCATTCAACAAATCTGTCCTGAACATCTTGGCCTGTACTTTGAGGGGAAGGTTCTCTTTGACTTGCATCAAGAGCTCATTCCTGGGCTGGGGAGATAGCTCAGCTGGTAGAGTGCTTGCCTTGCATGCACAAGGCCCTGGGTTCAATCCCCAGCACTGCAAAAAAAACCAGCATCTGTCTGGTTCACAGGTCATCCCCTGGGACACCGTGTGGCTTCCTGTCCCTGGCTGAGTTGGAGTGGGGACCTTCCAGCAGAGAGAAGGTAGAGGCTGCTCATTGCCCCAGGATGACAGCAAGGACGCTGCTGTTGCCGCCATCCCTTGCTCTTACTGAGCACCTTCCAAATCCCAGCCCAGGAATAAGCATTTTTAATACATGAAGTCCTGCTCCTCAAATACCCTGCAAGGAAGAAATGCATACCCCCATTTATAAGTGAGACCATTGGAGTTCTGAAAGATTGCAGGAGTGTCCTAAAGTCACACAGTAGGTACTCACTGACTGTATATTCGGCCCTTCTGTCTCATTTTCTTCTGTGCTAGTGTCACGTTTGATGGATATTATAGTGGTAATATAGTGCTGCCTCCTGCTTTGTGAGAGTATGACATTCACACACGTGACTGTCAACCTAGGCAACTAGGAAGCACCACTTGCTATTAATGGTATGTGTAGCTTTTATGCATTCATTTACTAATTCATCCAAACTATATTTAGCCAGCTAGTCATACTGGCATTATCAAGATATGCCATTTTGGAATTCAGGATTCAGTCTATGAAATATGAGGGTAAAACCTAGTAGGAACTTTTGTGATAGCTGTTTGGTCATTAATTTTGACAAGGTTGGAACTGTGATTTATATAGGATGATATGAATTCATTGCATAAGGAGAGATATACCTCAAAATACCTTAAAATTAAATATACTAAAATATACCTTGAATTACTTTAGAAATGTGTCATGGTCTCTTAATGATTCGTACATGGTCAACTTTTCCTGCAGGCATATAAGAGATTGCTTTCTCTTGCTGGGCACCTGATGATGTCATAGGTTTGATAATGGGGCCATGGTTGGGTGAAAAATGCTGTTTTCAAATTCTAGAGAAACACCTGTGAGATGTTCCCATTTTGGTGATGTGTGCACCTGAGTTCAGCTGATTCAGAACTACCATTTCATATATGCCTGGCTGGGCACATATTGGCGGAATAACTCATAGGATCTATTTCTTTTTTTTTTTGCGGTGCTGGGGATTGAACCCAGGGCCTTGTGCTTGCAAGGCAAGCACTCTACCAACTGAGCTATATCCCCAGCCCCATAGTATCTATTTCTAACTACTTCTTGCTCTTGAAAACCTTCTTGAAATATACTTTCTGTATATTTTTCCTGAAGTTCGTAGAATTTAATTAAACTAGTTGTACCTGCACTGTATATTCTGATAGTCATGCTTTTTTTTTTTTTTTTTCCATAAAAGTGGCGAACAACCAAGAAGCATCCTATATCCACCTTGTTTTAGTATACTTCTGAACTCTTCAGGTTTGGATTTTCATATTCCTATCAGTCTTCCCTTTACACTTGGAAGGCATATTTTTTTGTATCTCTTACATAGAAGGAACTTAGGGACATTAGGAAGAAATATAAGACATTTGTAATCTATATGAGTGATAGTGAGGGATAGGGTCACTATTGCTAGAGCAAATAAATTCAAAGGATCTTATATCCTGCAATTGTAATAAAAGCAGAATAAAAAAGACATTTTCTTAGACTATAGTAGCATACTGTGTATACCACCTTATCATAATGTTCAGAGTCTATAATGCCTAATATGTGTACCCTAAATTGCACAGATACACTGGTATGGTACTATATGTCACTGGAAAGCAGGATCGAGGTTGGATTTTTTTTTTTAATTATATAAAATAACAAGTAAGCCTATATGTACATATTTTTTAATGTTGCTTGTGCTTTCCTAAAGATTATCTGCAGATCTCTTTTGAAAGCTCACACACTTGCAAGATGAACAGAGATAATCCTTCATGGGTATCAAGCATGCACACATGTACATGCGTGCACACACACACACACATACACACACACACACACGCACATCACACAATTATTAATGCAAGTACCTTCCCAACCAAAGTTGAGATTTCATCACAGGCTGCTGCCCTGTGCATACAGATAAGTCTCCATGCCCAACACGAAACAACAGTCCTAAAACTCCTAGGAGCCTGCGTGGTGAAGCACTGGCATTGATCTCTATCCTTCTGGATGCCCTTGACCTTGGTAAAAAGTTGGGCCCCCTTAGGACCTCTGTTGTGGGAGCTGTGTGACATGGATGGATTTTGAAGGGATGTCTCACAGAAATTCAGTGTTGGGACAATAAAAGTTGCCTCCCACTGTATATTACACTGAATTATGACCTTCTTTATCACTGGGGCACGTGAAGCACATTCTGTTTTAGGTCATTTCAACTTTAGTCTCAGCAAATAGAACAGAAGGCTCTGCCGCTCTCACTTGGAATCCATGCCTGCAAACATTGCATTTTCTTTATTTCCCACTGAGAGACCTTTGTAACACATCAGATGCTGGATGCAGCCGAGCAAAGACTAGTGTCCATGGTCCTCTGCTTGAATGCACAGTTCTCTTAACCTGCAGAAGTCGATAAACACGGCTGTACCCTGTAGTGTGTACCATGGATGCACTGGTTGGAAGCCACAGGAGATGCTGTTTTGTGCATTTTTAGCGGTCCATAAACAATTTTATTTGCTATAATCATGCAAATAATAATGGCGACCGAAGTAGGCCTAATGGGATTGGAATGAGGCTACAAAAGCAAAGCATTAAAGGACACAGTCTGTGCAGAATGTCATTTGGTCCTTCGGAAAGCTTGGGGACTTTCTTACACTTGCCAGCACGGCCTTTCCTTCTCAGTGTCCCTGTGCAAGGCTCTCTCCCAAGGAGCTGCAATCTGTTTATAACTTCTTGGCAGCAGTTCCTGGAAGGTGGCCAAAGAAATTGTCCAATAATGCCCAGGATGTGAGTGACTTGCTTCGATTTTGTAGCCTTCCTTCTTTCTCTTAGAGCCAAAGATATTACAGTTTTCTACATCTCTTAATTAGTAGTTTCTACCAAAATGAGTTAGAAATGAGAGATGAAATCTAGCTCTTCTGAATGGTGTTCCTTCCATGATGACAACTGGTATAAAAAAGCAAACCTCTGACTTCTTGGAACTGTCTTGATGCCTAGCAGGAAACCTTAGATTGTCAAAGCTATGTTCATGGGACAGCATTAAGAAGCAAGTGTAGAGGGTTGGGGCGGTGGCTCAGTGGGAGAGCGCTGGCCCAGCCTGTGTGAGGCTCTGGGTTCGATCCTCAGCACCGCATAGAAATAAATAAATAAAAATAAAGGCCCATGGAAAACTAAAAAAGAAAAGAAACGAGTTTATAAACACCCTGAGAGACTGAGCGCTCATTCTGGAATCATCTAGAATCAACCATAAGAGGATGTATTCAAGGTTTCCTTCATTTCACGTGTTGATTTGTTCAGAGATGGGAGGCCGGACTGGCACACCTGGAGAGATCTGTAATTGACAGAGTTGGACCTTGGAGGGCTTCTGATAGAGCCCTTCTTCTCCTCTTTATCTGTATTGTTTTATTTGGACCCATTGGTCACAGTTTCAGACAAAAGGAAGTGGCAATTGTGCAGAATAGTTCCTGGAGAATTGCCAAGGAGATAGACAAATGGGAGTCTGGTGCAAAAAATTTGAATCTGTAAGAGAAGGCACATCAATAATTCTTGCAATGAAAAGTGCAATTATGTGGCTGTTTTCTGCAGGTCTGCCCTTTCTACTTCTGTTAGTCCAAGATAGAAATGCACAGGACTCTTTTTTTTTTTTTTTTTTAAAGCAATGGAACAAGCCTATTGCTTAGGTATTGGGCTACAAATTGGAGAGGGGGGGACGTTTAAATGCTTGTGTATGTGTGCGTTTGTGTTTTTTGTTTGTTTGTTTGACAGAAAAGGTAAAAATTACTTTAAAAGTGGCTCCTTGGGTGGAAATTATTTCTAAAATGATAACTTTAAAATTTCTCCTCAGGTGCTATAAACTCTGAACAATGATCCTGTCGTAATAGCAAGCAGATCACAGTGGAGCTAAGGGGAACTTTATTTACTGGTAAGAATATTCCTTAATCAGTTGCTTCATGGATTTTGATTGTACTTAATTATTGCAATACCCAGTACTAGAGTATAGCCAGAGGGAGTAACATGGAATAAGAAGAGAGTGCAGAAATTTTGTGTTCACAAAGTGTAGAAAAGGTACAGCCCAGCTATATAATACAGTTAAGTGTTTGTTGTTTGTTTATTTTCTGGGTTCCCTTAAAATGCTGACTTATTTTTTAAAGAGCAAACCCCTATCCTTAAAGTTATTTTCCTCACCTCTTGGCATATTTGAAAGTGGCCTCTTGAGGATATTTATCTAAATGCCACATTTAAGAGAAAAATGAATTTGACCATGAAGTTCTCAGAGGTTGGATTCCTAGGAGGCTTGAGGTTTTATTGAGGAAACCTGTATTTTCAGGGGTCAAACAGAGCTCACCCCTTCATGATCTGAAGGGAATTTCAACTTCAGGAACTGTCCCTGGAATTTGGATTAATGTACAATCTGACCTGGATCCTCTCTTGGAGTTTTATCAAAGTCTGTGTTGCAACACTGAGTTGAATTATAACTGATTTCAAGGTGTTTGGAACAGACACACTGTGGTGTGGCTCTGGGTAGCTATTTCCCTTTTTTACCTTCCATTTTATAATTTGCAAACTTGGAATAATAGTTGTGACTGCCCGTCGGCACAGTTTAAACTCGATTGTTTTGATAAGAGTTATTAGCCCAGTTGGGTCCCTGGTACTACTGTGCTCAATTTGGTAAATGTCAATAATTAGTGTCATTATTAACTTTTAAAGACAAATGATGTTTATTCAAAGAGAAGCGTTTTTTTTTTTCCTTAGTGATATGAATGCATGATTTTCTTATGTTCTCAAGTATGCATTTTTTTAAACAACAGAATAGGTAGTACCAAATAATTGTTATTTGATGCATGCAAAACTTTTCTATATGTTGGTTGTAAATGGGACCTTAATAAATACAAAATAATGTCTGGTCTCTGTGAATCAATGTGAGCAAGCCTAGTTCCTGGTAAGCCCAGGAACCTCCTGTGTGCACAGGGGTGTGTTGCAGGAATCAGTCCTTGAGAAAACCACTTGAAACAGGCCTGTCCTCTCTGTCCCACTCACTGGGTTGGTATTGCCCTGTGGAATTTGCTCTAAGAGGGCTTCTCCTCTTAGATTAACTCCAGTTAATCTACAGGTCTATTAGAAGATTAAAAACCTTTTGAGATATACTGTAATATCCTTAGGGGAAATTCCTGAAATCTGATTAACCACATTCTTTCATGGAGGTGCGCTGATTCCATTAAAACACATTTAGCGTTTCACTCAAAGTAAATTTCTTGTTCCTAAGAAACCTGGGTAAAGCTCGGAAAGTAACAGATACGAAACAATACCCAGGATATTCAATTTTAGACACAGATGTTATGTTACCATGAGAAAGCTTAATTGTGGCAGTGACATATTAATAATTGCATCCATGAACATCATGGAAATGGACAGAAAGCTGCAGAATGCTCTGCTGCCTCATTACCATGCATCCTTTGCGTTCTTTTATTGAATTATATTTATTTCTTGTGGTCTTTTTTTTGATGATGGACCAAATCATTATTTAATCCTGCAAAATAACTTCCCTTAACATCCATTTTCATGGTGGCGCTTGAGAAATTAGCCAAGCCTCTTCCAGGAAGGGCTTAGAAAACCGTCATCCTAGGAACAAGCACATGCACTCGCTACATGTCACACGCCACTACAGGCCACGCAGCAAGCTTACTTAAGACTTAATTTTAAAAATAACCTTTTTGGTAGACTTTTCCCTCACTCTCCACTGTTCCATGACTTCTGCTTTAAAATGAGTTGAAACCATCCCATAGGCTCTGATTAGACTGTACTCTAGGAATGTTAATTTTGCTCTTGTATTTTCCAACCCTTGAATTTATCTGAACTTAGAGCACAATTTAGAGTTGAAGTGTTAGAATTTTTCTAAGGTTGCTTGTGCCTCTCACGCACATCTACGTTTAGGCACGCAGCTTATTCACTGCCCTACCGGCATATAATTTTTCCGAAGGGGATGTTCTGCGTGCATCTTAACAGGAGACCTAATGACAGAGACTGTTTTTGTAGCAGCAGTTCAAGATGAAACATGGAGTGGAAGGTCACCTTGGGGCACGAACGAGCCTGATTGATGGTGCTTATCTCTCCACCCTGCTCCTCCTCCTGATTTATGGACTTTGATGGGTTCTTTATATAAAAGGCCAAGCCACATGTCCTGACAGTCCAGGAGAGAGAGTGATATTTTCATTTAATCTTAATTAAGTGCTTTCTGTGAGCAGGGACTGCGGCTTCTTTGCCTTGGATGGACTGTGGAGTTGCTATAAAGTAGTATTGACTGTTTTTCAGGGACCCACAAGTCCACTGTCACAGACCGTACTCTTGTGTGGTCACAGCAGGGCTTAGCGCCTCTGCTGGACTCCGGGGAGGGCCGGGTGACTCAACCTGGCCTTGGAGAATGTGCTCAGCACAGGGAGGTGTATACACCATACCAGTGCAACTTGGTTGGTCATTGCGCCTCTGCCTGGCTCTGGCCCTGGTCACAAGCCTTAGCCTCACATGTGATTTTATATGTATTATATCTCCATCTCATGAACGTGTCTTCAAAGGCAGTATCCCAGTCAAATTTCTGTCTGCATCATTGTCACTGTGAATGGAGCCTGTGGTGGAGCAGATGCTTCGTAAATGCAGGTCAGGGAGGGAGAAAGAAAGTGAGGACGGGAGAGAGGGTAAGAACCTCCTGGTAGATCATTCCCTGGATCCCTGCTGTGCCCAGAAGCCTCTGGATAACTTCCCTAGACCCTGTTATCTTCCGGGAGTCCTGCTAGGAGTTCCTAGTTACGTGTAAGTGTGGTTTGGATGAGTTCTCATGTTCCTTGATCTCTGGGCCTTAGGTAGCCCCACCTGGCCAGGTGAGTCTTGGCCTTTGTATTGGCATTTGTCTCAGTCTCCTTCCCTTCGGGACCAGTAGGAAAGAAAAGCGTGTCACTCTGCAAAATGAAAATCTCTTTGCAGGAAGTCCTGATTGGAAGCCAAATAAAACTGATCTTCTCAGAAAGTAATTCCCTAGGGTTGAATAATTAAGTGTAGTTTTTCAGCATTTCTTGGGAAGGGGCGTTCAGAGGCGACAAAAGATTCCATCAGATGCTAGAACACCATGCATACATTATTAATGTTTCATATTTCAAAATGATGCTAGTAAACAGTATCCTTTTTTTTTTCTTTCCCGTGATAGGAATGCATTAGAGTATCTCCATGCCCTCGTCTCAGAATTAATCATTCCTGTCTATATTTGATGTTGACGCCGTTTCAATATTTATGGGCCGCGATGCTCCTTCATTGTTGTTTACCCACTCCAGGGACATGCAGAAGCCACGTAGTTCCTTAGCCAGCACTGCCTTTCGTTCATCGTTCCTTTGGCTTTTCTTTGGATCACCTCCAATTTGCATACATAATTTTGGAATGGAGGTGCCAAAAATACATTTTGTTTCATCTGGAGTTTTATTGACGTTGCTTTTACTCGAATCACATACACAAATAAATGCGATTTCCAAGGCATGAAAATCCAGTGAGGATCCAAAGGGAAGCTGAGATATACAAATATGTCCTTAAAATGCTACAGGTAGATTTTAAGGCACTAGGGAAAAAAAAAAGGGGGAGGGCATCTCAAAAATCAAAGGATTATAAAGTGAATGTGGTATAAAAAAAAATATTGCATTTTTCAGCCCAAGTCTGAGATTTTATTGCAGGTTTTCATTGTTACTGTCAGTTGTGGGTTTTTCTTACTGCTTTACTGGACTGTAATTGGTACTACAAAGAGCTGCATGTATTTATCATGTACGATTTGATGAGTTGGGACATATGCAAACACCCACAAGAGCATTCCTCCATCAAGACAATGTTGTATTCGTTACCTGCAAAAAGTTTCTTCCCTATCCCTTTGTTTTGTCTGATGTTTAGATTTTCATAAGCTTGGGTTCAGTCTTCAGAGATATTTTCTTCTTCTTTTTTTTAATGTATTTTGCTTTCTTTGCAAACAGAAAGCCGAATCCTTTTACAAAAAGAGGAACAGCTAGCATTGCATCACAGAGAAAAGAATGAATAAAATGACCAATAAAACCTCGAAGATCAAAAGACACGGAATCCCAGAAACACTTGGCTGATCTCAATAAGCAAACTCTTTCCATCTTACCGTTGATATTTTTAAAAGCCCTGTTCAAGCAGCAACATGGTACGCCAGACACAAAATGTCCACGAAAAAAGAAACACAACCAAACAAATGACTTAGAGCAAAATCAAATGAAAGGAGAAAATTGTGTTTCCTCAAAAAAAAAAAAAAAAGAATGCCATTTTGCCCTAAGGCAATCCATGCTGGGGAAAAACACCATGTGTAACATTGACAGAAATCATAGCCATCTCCCCTGAGCAGCGGATGGTATTGGGTTGTGTAGGTGGGAACTTACTGGAAGCCATGAAATCCATCATGGCTATCACCCCTGAGCTGGGCAGGCAGTCTGGAGCCTGTGATGGAGTGCGGAATTAAAAGGTAAATCAAAGCCTCCGATCAAAGGCTCATTTAGCTTGTCATAGGTGATCCTATAGCAGAAGGAAGCCTGATGCACAAGGTTCAAAGATCAGCGCTTCCGCTTACGCCACAGCACCCTGCCCTCCAGCTTGAACACCAACAGTAAAAAATAACAGGAGGGCCTCAAAAAGGGAGAAGTACATCAAAGCCCTCTGAGCACCCCGTGCAATACAATCTCCCTTTCTTAAGGACAGTTTACGCTATTAGAAAAATGAAAATGATTTTTCATTGTTTATTTGAGTTCTGCCTTTAAAATTGTGAGGAGCCAGCTCGGCTGGCTTCGGTGGCTTATTTGCAAAGAGACCTTTGGGAGTCTCTAGCCTGTCTACCTCAGTTGCTTCCCTTTTGGATGCATGTATTAAAATTCTCCTTGCAACTAGAAACAGCAGGTCAATAATCCTATATTTGAGAGATGATTGGCTGTTAAATTTAAGTTGGGGACAAGGGTCTGGAGTTCATGCTAATTTCTTTCTAACTGGCTATCTCAGGCCTCCTGAAGCATTTGCTGTTTTCAGTACATACCGTGGGTGGAACAAGTTGCTTAACGGTGTGGAATGTTCTGCAGGAAAAGACACCAAACATTTCCAGAATGCTCCTCTTTTTTGGTGCCTTGGTGCCTGTGAATTAAACTATCAGCCAAACAACAAAGATTAGTAGGAGAAAAGGCTTACCAATTTTATTTGCTGTGAATAATTCAATGTTTTATGTGCCTGGAAGCTGTCATAGAAAAAGAAGTTAAAAAAAATTAGGGCTGGGGTTGTGGCTCAGGGGCAGAGCACTTGCCTAGCATGTGTGAGGCACTGGGTTTGATTCTCAGCACCACATTAAATAAAATAAAGGTCCACTGACAACTAAAAAAAATAAATAAGTAATAAAGTACAAAACCGAAAAACAAAGAAGCAGTTGGACCCAGGGATTTATATACCATTTTAAGAAAGGATGAGCAACTGTGTGTAAGTGGCAAGGCAGAGAAAAAGGCTTTGGGCTTCTGTGGGCTGTCCTGTGAGAAAGCAGGCATGTGTAATCGTCCCGGAAGACAAGGATCATGTTAGGAAGGTTTCTTTGTGCTGACCCCTCTGAGAACCAGCTTTCTGTCTCCTGGGATAATGGTTTTCCTCTAACATGGAAGAGGGGAGGAGAACACCTTTTTAAAGGGAAATGTATGTCCCATTTTTAGGCAGAAAGAAGGTTGTGTGGAGGCTTTCTAGGTCTGTTGCTTTTAACTGCCTTTGACTTGAAATAGTTCTTAAGCCAATGGGCCATCTCTGGGTGGTATATTCTGGTTTCCTTCAATCACTGTACCTCATATCCTCCTGACATTGCGCTTGATATATTTTAGAATATTTTAATCCTGGGCCATGTGCAAAATGACAGTGGAAGTAGAATTAGTCTTCTTATCAAATATCTTTCCATTTGTCCATTTGATTGTAGGGCATTTGATGACCTCATAGGAATGAGGCCCATTTTTAGGCACATTCATTCATTGGTTCCTAGTTACGTTGTGACTGGCAAGAGACTCTGGGCTCAGGGTAGGGTAGCAAACAGGACTAGAAACTTTCTTATTGTCATGCAGCTTATCACCTATCACCTCAGGCCTGTTATTCAAATTGTCATGCAAACAGGTGTAAAGTAGTTACTTGTTAGGTGCTAGAAGGGAGGGTCATGTGGGAATTTGACCTGCAGTGGTCAGGGGCTTGTCTGAGGAAGTTATGCCTGATCAGAGATAATAAGAAAACTAGATATGAATACAGGGAACAGAACAAACTCGATTTGAAAGTAGATTTGAATATCGCAAATTAGCTTTGATCAGCATGCTTTCGTTTTTCCTCTTTCTTTCTTTTAAACTGGGGATTGAATCCAGGAACACTTTACCACTGAGCTGCACCCCTAGTTCTTTTTATTTTGAGAGAGGTTCTTACTAAGTTACTTAGGGCATTGCTAAGTTATTGAGGTTGGCCTCAAACTTGCGGTTTTCCTGCCTCAGCCTCCTCAGTCAAGCGTGCAAAGTCAGTGCAGCCATAATACAGGGAAGAGAGCTACAGGTAATTTACTGACTGAGAATGGATTTGAGAACCTGAAAAGCCAGAAGCTGCCGGGTTTAACTTGGCAGTTCCCGTGACTTGAGGGTTTTGAACCCATTGATCAATCTCTCTGAAACTCAAGTTGCCAATCTGTAAAATGGGGATCATAATCATTAACTCAAATTGCCTCAATCAATGTTCCTGATAATGAGCCTCTTCCTTCTTCTTCTCATCAGCATTACACTGATGGGATTTTAGACAAATCATTTCAGTTCTCGCTTTCAACTTCTTACTTTTATCAAATTTGAGGTGTTTAAGGAAATAATTTCAAGGTTCCTTCCTGCTCCAACGTTCCATTTTTCCCTCGGCATATTTAGAACCAGCAAGTTCAGTCCAGATATTGTGGGGTTAGCGCAAGTGTTGTTTTTGGAAAGTAGACTTTAACAAAGAAGCGTACTTCTACCTTTTGGTAACTTTACTTACATCTCTTTAATCCACATTTTAGCGGTTTCTGTTATCTTAGATTAAATTTCGGAGCACATATTTCTTGCACTAAAAAGCCTTTCAAGTGTTTCCGTGGGACATTTAGTTTCCCCTCATGGTTGGTTTCTCAAATCATTCTCTTTATCACTGTTTTACAGTCCTGTTTAAAATGAATTCACTTTTTTTTTTCCACCAAAAGTATCAAGCTGTGTCGAAAATTGAAACACAAGAACTGTAACATCAAATGGTAAGGAATCAGCCTTCAGGACACACTTTCAACCACCTCTGTCTGTAAAGACCACCACAAATACCTGAAAGCATACTTTGTTTCTTATAAAATATAAAATATCTAAGACTCTGGTTTCTGAAGCAGATTTATATTACACTTCTAAAATTAGAAAAGGGGCAATTATTTCACTCACCCCTTATTTCTTACTTATTTAAATATGTAAATATCTAGTTCATTTGGAGCCCCATCTCATTACTATTTTTTCTTCATTTACATTGCTGTTGTTTTAGCATTACAAAGTTAACTTTAGATTATATTTATGCTAAACATGGAATTTTTCTTTGTCATGCCCCAGATATAAAAAAGAATCCAGTAAATATCACTACCCTATGTACATGTATGATTACACAAATGGTGTGACTCTTGTTTGGGTACAACCAGAGAAGTGAGAAGTTGTACCCCATTTGTGTACAATGAATTAAAAAAAAATTTTTAAATTAAAAAAAAGAATCCAGGTACTTTTTTTTCCCTACTTGGTACCTTGAAATTTCTTCTCATGATAAATACACTAAGAGCATCAAATAGGTGGTTCCTGTACAATCGTCCCTAAATTACAGGTTAGAAAATGGGGATTGACTCGCTCAATCGACTGTATATTTGCTGATTTGAGAGTGCGACCTCCTATATAATTCTCCTGACTTAGAGACTATTTCGCATTTCACACTCAAGGTCTATCAACAACTAAAAAAAAAAAAAAAAAAAAAGAATTCCCCAATTTGTCATCTGCCTTTGTCCAGATATGCTTTTTGTTTGCAAATGTCCAATTATTCTGCCTTTATGTTGGGTGGAAGACTGCTTAGCATTGGTTAATTAAGGTAATGAAGTAATATAGTTACTATAATACAACTGTACATAAACCAGCATAAACAAGGTTTAGTTATCTCGTGATTCTGAGCATTTGCTTTGGACATGGGGTTGAAGCAGGTTAAATTTGACCTTAGTACTTACAAATAATATGTGCTTTTGCAAGTTACTTGATCTCTTGGAACTCTAGTTTTCTCATCAGTAAAGAGGAGATAATAATACTTAACAGCTTTTCAAAAGTAGATCTAGTTGTTTTATAACACAAGTTTTATAACAGTATAATTGTGTTATACTTTGTATAACATAAAGGCTCAATAATTAATAGCATTACTTTCATTGTCTTGGAAACAGGGGTGAACACATGTCCCAATATTGGACAACCATGCAAATTTGCTCATTTGGTCATGCAAAGTCTTTCCCTGGAAATGCATGAACCCAAGTTGGGATGATAGAACTGGTCTCAGTCATGGATAAGAGCAAATAAGCAGGACAGCCTTGGAGGAGTTGGATTCCTGGAGTCAGGGGTCCCTAAGGCTGCCCCCATTGGTTGGCCTTTTTTGCTGTTTTTGCTTTGGATCAGTAAAGTCCCCTTACTTTGTGGGTTTTGTGACCCGCTAAGGGACTCCAGTCATATGACATGTTGAACACATTTTTTGGGAGGGGTCTTCAAGTTAATACTTCTTATTCCCAACATCATCTTTTTAATTATTTGTTTCTATGTTTGTTTTCTATCTCCCCATTACCTAAGTGTAAGTGCCATTTGGACAATGGGGAACTTGTAGTCCTCTTTCATCAGCTAGGAAAAAATCCCTACCACCTGGAAGACATTCAGTGTATTTCAGGTGAATAAGTAGATGAAGAAAGGAAGTGATAATCTTTCTAAAAGGCTCCCTAATCAGAATGGCAAACTTAGCATTTATTTATTAGGCCCTTGTGTTGAGCCCGCTGCCATGTTTAATATCACACACCTTTTGAGGCCAGTGGAATTACCATCATCTTGCTCATTTGAGAACGAGGAGCATGAGATAAAGTCAGGTTGGTGGCCTCTGTGATACTCTGTCCAGATCCTGCTTTGAAGGTGATTACCTTCTTCCTCAGGTGTTGGTAGGCTGCTGTTAGCCAGCCCTGAAGCATCAGCCCACTTCAGGAATGGCCTCAGCTGAAGGGCACTCCATCATGCTCAAAGTCATGTCCTCTTTCCAGGGAAGCCCACTCCTGGTGGCAGAATAAAGGCCCAGCAACCTTGGCCCAGTGCTAGACAACTCAAGGGATCAGTGCTGCTTCAGAACCCCTTGCGGGTTAGATGTGAACACTGCCTCAGAGCTCATGTCTCTCTCTGTGTCCATTTCAGCTTCTTTCCTATTCTTTCCCATACACTGATCTCACATTCCCTGAGTCTGCTCCCAGGGAAAGCAACCTGGTCTATTAACTTCCACAGGCTCCTGCCCAAGCTAGTAGCAAGGTGTACATTGCTGTGACTAAAAGACCTGTCCAGCACAACTATAGAGGAGGAAAAGTTTATTTGCGGGCTCACAGTTTCAGAGGTCTCAGTCCATAGAAGGCTGGCTCCATTCCTTGGGGCTCAAGGTGAGGCAGGACATCATGGCGGAAGAGCGTGGTGGAGGGAAGCAGCTGACATGATGATCAGGAAGCGGAGAGAGAGAGAAGGAGGGAGGAAGGGAGAGAGACTCTACTTGCCAGATACAAATACATACCCCAAAGCCACGCCCCCAATGCCCTTCTCCTCCAGCCACACCCCACCTACCTTCAGTTACCACTCAGTTAATCCCATCAGGTGATTCATTCACTGATTGGGCAAAGGCTGTCATAACTCAATCATTTCTCCTCTAAAACTTCTTGAATTATCTCACACATGAACTTTTGGGGGACAGCTCACATCCAAACCATAACACAGGTCTCTTTCAGGATATAGGGTGAGCTGAGACCCATCCGAGCCGGGAGAGGTACCGAATGGACGCATGAGATAAGAAAGGACTAGGCATTTTCTAGGGTCTTCAAAGATGAATCATGTAGCTGGAACATGGGGAACCAGATGCAGAGACTTTGATCGGTCATCAGACACCAGACTCTGCAGAGCCTTATAACTCATGTGTCTCAGGCTGTTTCTGTTGGTTTAATAGAAAACCATCGATGGGATACTTTATAAAGGAGAGAAATTTATTTCTCACAGTTCTGGAAGCTAGGAAGTTCAAGGTCAAGGCACTAGCTTCTAATGAGGTCCTCATGTTAACTTCCTGAGGGAAATTTGGTGGTTGCCATGCATACGTGGTAGACAGGAGAAGGGCAAGCTAGTCAAACACTGAATGAAGCCTATTTTATATGAATGTTAAAACCATTTATGGGGGAGTGGCACTGTTATGATTCGAAGCTGGAATGTTCTACCAACTCACGTGTTAGGGAATGCAGCAAGGTTCAGAGGTAGAACTTTTAGGAATTGACCTGAGAGTGAATGCTGTAACCTCATCAGTGGATTAATAATTCAGATGGACTGCTGGGTGATATTTTAGGCAGATAGGGCTTGATTGGAGGAAGTGGGTCCCTGGGTCATGCCTTGGAGACTATATCCTGTCCCTGGCTCCTCCTGTCTTTTTCTGCTTCCTGTCTCCCATAAGCTGACAGCTTTCTTTTGTCTTATCTTTCTACCATGATGCTTCTGCCTTAGATCCAGCAGACAGTGGATGAAATCCTCTGAAAATGTGAGCCAAAATAAATCTTTCCTCCTCTAACTTGTTCTTGTCAGGTATTTTGGTCACAGCAACAAAAAGCTGACTAACAAGCCCTCCTGACCTAAACACCTCTTCAGGACCCCAGCACTTAAAACCATCACATAGGTATCATCACCTGTATTTTGGAGTAGACACAATCAAATCTTAGAAACGTGAAAAACAACCAGAATTATAATTTCCTTTGTTCTTATCCTGCTATTTTCTATGTATCAGGATACATTTCCATCCCCATTTCTAAATACAATGGTTCTGCCCTTTGGGTCTCATTTCTGCCCTATGAAATCATACTTGAATCCAAGCTTGAAAGATTAATTTTTCTTACAGAATGCTATTCATAGATGCTTTCATTCTTAATCTTCTCACTGACTTCCTACTATAATTGTAGTCTGAAAAAAGCAGTTGTTTTCTGGGAAAAGGTTGTTTTGAGCTATGAGTTGTTATATAGTCAGTCAATTCTGTGTAGCTAAAAAAAAAAAAATTCTCTTTTCTTATCCACTGAAATGACTGGAGTTCCAGCTGTTAGGATTAAAAGGCAATAGGGAAGATTATGCAGAATTTCATGTGAGTATATAAACCTTTTCAGACATTGTAAGTAACTATGATTTATATACTGTATGTTAACAGTTGCAAATCATTCATGTTAGAACTTTGTAACTTCTAGGTCATGAGGGAAGCACAAATTGGCTTTATGGCTGTCTTTGATAACTAGTACGGTTTGTGTGTATATATGTATATATGTGAATTATGTTGTTATAGTGTGTAGGAAAGGAATCTCAATGCTAAAGGATTTCATTTCATACTGGCAACTGGGAGTGCATAGTGAAAGCAAGTTGGTATCTGAAACTTGAAAACTGTGGAGATAAATGGATCGTGTATGTATGCAGCAGGCTTTATTTTCTTGCATTATTTTCCCCAGTATTTTTTGACCACCTAGAATGGCAGTTGTCACCTTTGACTGCCTCCAGTCATCAATCCAAGGACTTCTGGATGGACACGCAGGCTCAGGAGGTGGAGCTAAGGTGGCTCTCATGTTCCTTGTTACTTTGGTTATTCTTTTCAACTTCTATCTAGGGTCTTGTACAGCAGCGGGAGTTGAGAACCATTGTTCTGACAAAATATCTGAAAGAAGGGAGTTATGGTTCAGATATGAGGTGTCCCCTGAAAGCTCATGTGTGAGACAGTGCAAAAGGGTGCAGAGATGAAATGATTGGGTTATGAGAGCCTTAACCAAATCAGTGCCTTAATCCACTGCATGGATTAATTGGGTGGTAACTATAGGCAGGTGGGGTGTGGCTGGAAGAAGTGGGTCACTGGGTGCTTGTCTCTGAGGTTTATATTTTGTCCCTCATGAGCAGAATCATTCTCTTGTTTCCTCGTTGCCACATCCTGAACTTCTTTCCTCAGCCATGTCCTTCTCCCATGAGGCGCTGCCTCACCTCAGGCTCAGAGCTATGGAGTCAGCCATCTTTGGACTGAGACTCCTGAAACTTTGAGCCCCAAATAAACTTCTTGAGAGGTATTTTGGTGGGAGTAATGAGAAAGCTGGTTAAAACAAAAGATGTCTATAGGTTGAGTGTATTTCTTACTTTGTCTACTACCATACTTTAGCTTTCAAGAATTGCTTGGGGCTGGGGATATGGCTCAGTGGTAAAGCACTTGTCTAGGGTGTGTGAGGCCATGAGTTCAATCCCCAGCACTGCCAAAAAAAAAAATTGCTTGGATTTACACCCCATTTCCAAAAGAACAGCGAACTATCTTGTGTTATCTGCAGCATTCATTGCATTCATTGGTCACTTTTGTTTGATCTTCTGCTTAGAATTAAAGAAATTTTAAGCAAATAAGAGTTTTCTAGGCCTTTATGTGTATATGTGTGTACATGCAAGGAAGAAGACAGAGAAGATAATCAAGGTTAGTAATCAATATTGAGGAATATAATGTATGATATAACAGAATGTTAGTATACAGTCTACCTCTCGGTGTTTGATTCAGCCTGCAAATTAACACATATGACCATAGCATGTCATTTTCATGCATCGCACAGTACAGTCTTTGGAGTGATGTACTGTTGTTACAACCTCAGTGAGAACTTCACATGGATTTTATTTAATTTATTTTTTTATGATAGTGTTTTGCAGATTTTATTTTGTATAATTTCAACCAATATTGTACAGTTACCATATGTATTTCACATATTTTTTTATATTCTTGCAAGTTTTTCAATATACACAATTTCATGTTTACGGAGAAAAGTTATTTATATGCAAATCTTCATTAGTGTCTAGTGATCCACAAAGAAAATTATTCTGTAACCAGACTTGCATTTTTGTTTACAAATTTCTCAAGAACTTTTCCAAAAATGAATATAAAAATAAATCTATATTGGATGAAACTATGTATTTTTGTATATGAGTATATCTACATTCTTCAAATATATCCATAGAGAGCTCGCTAGCACATACTTTTGTGAATGTACATATACTTCTTTACAAGGAAAAATACATTTGTTATTATAATTAACCTTAAAGAGGATATGACTCTAGCAGTAGCTTTTAAGATTTACCTTATTTATTATTTTTATAGGTACTGTGGAATATGAAAGAGAATACAGAAAAAAAAAGAAAAAAAGAAAGCATTAGATATTGCTTAGAACAGGAGGAAGAAACTTACTTCAATGCAATGAGTTTATAAAAGTCTGCAAAACCCTTCAATGATAAGAACTTACCACATATCATTGGATAGTGTAAACTTCTGTATTCTCTTTCACAGAGCGTTTAAATGGATGGTACTCTCTAGAGTCACACAGTGGACTTGCTTTAGATCAGAGAGGATGGCCATAGGATATTAGTTTTCAACCAGGATTCACTTTTGCCCTTCAGGAAGAGTTTTGGAGTATTTGGAGACATTTTTTGTTATAATTAAGGAGAAAGAGTAGTTCTACTGGCACATAGTCAGCAGATGTCAGGGACGCTCCTAAAATCTTGCAGCACGCTCTACAATTCACCATGAAAAAGAATTATGCTCCAAACGTCAGCCATGCTGAGGTTGAGTAACCTCGGCTTGGAGAGCTGTACCCATTGCCTTAACGCATAAAATACCCATGTAAATTTAGGGGTGGGGACATGACCTTATCCACCACTAGAGCCTAGAACAGTGTGTACCAGTTGTTCAACAGAGGTTTTGGATGGTTGGTGAGTGAAAGACTTGAACTACAACAGTTTGTTTTGCCAGCCTTAGGATTTAGGATAACAGCACTGCCATAGGAGCCAAGAAGTGGGTCTCATTCTGTGGTTACTTTTACGTGGAAATTCCAATTGAAAAAAGGGCCTTATATGTAAGTGATTGAAGATTCTCCCCCATGGATTTTTCCATGGTGTCTGTCATTCTCTAGTTACTTAATCCTTAAAGTTTTGTCCAGCTGGGAAGCTTGATTGGGTTAAGCCTCCTAATATGGGGCCATTATTTTAATTAACTCAGCATTTCTCAGATTATAAGATGAATAATAACACTGATGAAAAATAAAGTCCTCATAGGCAATGTCAGATTCAATAGAATTAAACAGAAGATAAAGCAAATAATTGTTTTATTTTGAGTGTTCCCTTTTTAAATCCCATTTCCATATTTCAGATAAAGACAAAGGCTTACTTTTATTATGAGGATTTTATAGTTTTTTTTTTTTTTTAAACACTTGCTACTATTTATTTTTCATAAAAAGAAAGCAGACCCCTAAGTCAAATTTAGCCAGGCCCAAAATCTATTCAGAATTTATATGTTTTAGTTTCAATGTATGCATTTTTCTGTAAAGGCACTAATTTTTAACTAATAGTAAGAGAACACAGTATCTTAAGATACTGTAAGTAGAGGAGTAAGCATATTAAAAATGAGTCCAGGGGCTGGGGTTCTGGCTCAGTGGTAGAGCACTTGCCTCGCATGTATGAGCACCATATATAAATAAATGAATAAAATAAAGGTCTTTCAACATCTAAAAAAATTTTTAAAAAATGAGTCCAAGTAATGCTCAGGTATGAATAAATCAGGAACGTGTTCTCTGATTGGGTTACAAGCAAGGGATTTTTTCATTACCTTATGCTATTCTCTTACGTTGCAGAAGGTAGACTCTGAAGGACATCAGCGTGCCTGGTTCTGAAAGGTGCACCTGATGTGTTTCCACATCTGCGGGGCCACCAGTGAGAAGACCCTGGGGACTGGAAGACGCAGCCCCAAAGCAGGGAGCACAGTTTGAAAGTGAACGTAGGGTCCTTTAAAAGCCCACTACCCCAATTAAACCTTTCATGTCTTCCTGCTGGCTGTCTGTCCAGGCAGCACCTCATCAGCTCTCGTTGGAGAAGCCCTCAGAGTCAGAGAGAGTGTTGTTTCATGGGGGACGTTTGGCATGCTGTTCTGAGTCATAGAACTGTGGATCCTGAGTCACAGGTTGTCTTGGTCAGCAAGAGGCCCTTCCATTCAGCCACTCACTGGGGTTCTGAAGGGCTTTGTGTTTCCATCTGCCATAGCTTGGGTCTTCAGTGTCTTCCAAAGTCCACGTGGTAAAGGCTTGCATCCCACAGTGTTGCTGTAGGTAGGTGATGGAGCCTTTAGGAGATGGGCACAGTGAGCCCCAGGTCACTCCATCTCTTTCTTCTTCTCTTTCTTCTTCTTCTCCCTCCTCCTCCTCTTCCTACTCCTTCTCCTCCTCCTTTTCTCCTCTTCCTCCTCTTTCTTTCACTCCCCAGTCATGTGTCTCCTTCTACCCTGTGCTCCAGCCTTGATGTGCTGATCTGCCACAGGCCCAAAGCACCAGGACCGACCTCTCTCAGACTGAAACCTTCAAAACTGTGAGCCAAAGTAAACCTGTTATCTTTGTGAAGTGGATTAGGTCAGGTGTTTGTTACAGGGATGGAAAGCTAACCCATCCCAACACATGGCCGTTGACTTCTCCTCCCGCACATTTGTGGAGGGGGCTCCTCTGCAGGATTCATCCGTGTGTGTAGGGCACCGATCCTGGAGTCACATTTTTGGGGGCCTCAGATCTTTTTCATTTGTTTTTCTCAGTTCTGCCCTAGGGGACTATAGGAAACACATTCTAATCCATTTTCTATGAGCTGCAGATGTTTGAGGAATAATTTAATATCTCACTGGAGCCCTGTGAAGAAGAAATGCCTGACTCCTTGAACTTTTGCTCCCACAATGCAGCGACAGTTCCTTCCAACTCTGGAGTCCACCCCTGAACAAGTGTGGCTTGTCCAAATCCGTTGTAAATAGAAATTCCTAAACCTGGTCACCATTTTCCTGACTTGCTTGAGTGGAACAAAGAAAATGAGCAAATGACCTCCTGTATTCTAAATACCATACTTCTCTTCCTATAGGCTAAGATCAATAACTTGCTAGTAATTCCATCGCAGTCATGAATCCCTTTTTAAGAAAGCACAACATTAGGACACGTCTCTCTTTTGAACGGAGGCCACCATCTACCTCATCTGTGACGCATGTGATCCGTGTGGTTTTTGTGTGTGTTGTACTGACGTATGATTAAACTGTTAGGTACAGAGAGAAATGGGGAATTCGAACATAGATGAAAATGTTTGACACCATGTCCAAGCGAGGAGCTGGGTGTTCGTTCCAGTTTTTACTTAGTGTGCTTCCAAGTCTTTCTCAAAGTTTGGTCCTTGAGCTGCTGAGATCAGCCCCCTCTCACTAAATATCCCTTTGCTTGCTGACATACCTACCCTTCTTCCTATCGACTCTGTCTTGTTTTATTTTTACTCATTGCTGTTATCACTGCCCAACATTTTTTAAAGTTATGTATTAAAAGGCTCCCTG
The DNA here is from genome assembly GCF_902686445.1 of Sciurus carolinensis. Lineage (NCBI taxonomy): Eukaryota > Metazoa > Chordata > Mammalia > Rodentia > Sciuridae > Sciurus > Sciurus carolinensis. The sequence goes on along the minus strand of NC_062231.1, from coordinate 24,126,026 downwards.
AAAGCCTGCACTTTGTTTTTATGCTGTACACACAGTACTTAGGACCTCACAGAGCATTTATCACCATGAGTCCGTTAAATGAACTATGGAAGGAGTACCATAAAGAGTGACTTGGGATGTGGTGGCCTTGCAGATTCCTGGGCACACCCTCTGGAGCTGATGAATTAGAATTTCTGGCATTATGACTCAGAACTGTTTCGTCTCTACTGTAAAATTTTATTGTGACTGATTTTCAATAAGTGCATTACTGTGCCCAGTGTAAAAATCACTGAAAATGTAAAGAGTAAGTTTTGAAGTAGTAAAAATTTACTATCCTTCTTATTCTTAAAGGAAGATATAAGTCTGTCTGAAGGCACTGGAAGTTTAAGTCAATTGCTTATTACTCTCTCCTGAGGCACAGAACAGTTTCTCACATGTTGGCTTATTATTTAAAAACACAGAAGGACCCTAATCAGAGCCTGTTTGGATGATGCCGTAGCTTGAGAATTCACCCCCATGGTAAGTCACATTCCCGTGCCAGGGTGACACCAAGCCTTGTACATCCCACCTGCTTTCAGACCAAGGTAGCTGATCCAGATCAATCGTTTTAAAAAGTTGCATGATGGACACACCTGAACTTTGTGAACCTGGTTCAAAAGGCCAGTCTCAGAAGTTCAAGTCGAAGGCAAAGGCCTGCAGAAATGATTCCCTGGAGAGAAAGCCCCGTATTTGCCCCACAAACTTCATTACTAATTCAACAACGGGGAAGAGCAATAACACAGAAATAAGATTAGGGAAGCCAAATGGCCTTTAAATGAAGTTATTTTTCTCAGACTTTTCCACGAGGCGTCAGCCGCTCTGTATCCACCAGACGGTCAGAAATCAGCCTTTTCTTTCTTTGACAGTTTGAGAAGCCTTATTGTCTGCCCCATTTATTGCGTATTAAATTAACTGTACTTAATTCCCCCCACCAGAAGTCAATGGGAGTCATTTGAAGGATGAGCTGATGTGATAAGTCAGGTCATGTTTTAGACTCTCGTTCTGCCTCCAGCCCCTCAGTGGGGTCCGCGCTCCCCAGACATTTAACCTGTGGTCCCTGCACAAGGAGGCAAACTCACCTCGCTCAAGAATGACTCGGTGCAGAATCACAGCTCTTTTTTTGTCAGGATACTTATTTTTTACCTTCAAAGGAACCATGAGGTCGATTTAAAAAATAAAGGAGGAAAGAAGGGAAAGAAAGCAGAAAGGAGAAGAGGGATGGGAGAAAGGAGAAGAGGGAAGAGAGGAAGAAAGAGAGAAAGTGAATGAGAGAAAGAGAAGACATTTCTTAAATTAAAAAAAAAAATGCGGTTATTTTCTTCCGGGAAGCACCATAGAATTAATATGGGCAGATGCTACGAAAATTAAGTGTTGGACTGAGGTTAAAAAATATTCTCATTTTGAGTTTCATTTGTACTGCCTGTGTGATCTCAGCAATTCACAGATTTATATAGCTCTTACTTGTGAAATAGATGAATCAGAGCTGAGTGATGCTGAAGAAACTTTCCTAACTTAAAACCTGTGTGGCTGTTTGGTTTTTAATCTCTCTGTCAAGTTGGAAACACAAAGAATAGTATACAGTGTTTTAAAATAAAGACTGAAAAGTTAAGGACCAGCCCTGGAAGACCTAAATCAGTATGTATAAGGAGAAATAAAATGTGAACATAATAAAATGTGATAATAATTGTGAAGTAGTTTTTGCTGGATTACAGCTTAGTCTTTAGTATTTTAAAGGGAAAGAATTGAATAATATGTATTCTTTTCTTTTTTGAGTGCCAGGGATTGAACTGAGGGGCACTCAACCACTGAGCCACATCCCCAGCCCTATTTTGTATTTTATTTAGAGACAGGGTCTCACTGAGTTGCTGAGTGCCTCACTTTTGCTGAGGCTGGCTTTGAACTTGTGATCCTCCTGCCTCAGCCTCCCCGGCTGCTGGGATGACAGGTGTGTGCCGTGGCACCGGCTGAATAATATGTTATCTTAATAACTTCTTGAAGTTCGTTGAGAGTTTTGGTACTTTGAGTATGTTCATATTCTAGACTCACACAGTACGAATAGGTCAGGGATTAGACATTTGGATGTTAGTCAGGAAGAATTGGGGAGAAAGGAGGTAATAGGGAATGGTGGGGACCTGGGCCCTGGGAAGCACAATTGTTCTCCAGCAGAAAAACTCTGGCAGCCCTGGAAATTTGCCACCCAATCATGCAGCAAGTTGTGTTGTGAGATATGCTACATTTTTTTTAAAGAAAGGACAGGAGTCAGGATTTTAATGTTAAAACTCTCTGTGTTAAAGAAACGGAAGCCTGTTCCAGTCTCAGACAGAGTCCTGTGCAGGCTAAATCAGGCACACCTGTGAGTAGGTTCCCAGTAGGGTCTGGAGCATTCTCCCAATTAGCTAACAGTTGACATTAGGATCATTTATCAGTCCTCAATGACAACTTCCTATAGACCTTCCTTAGATATTTAAGGAATATTGAATCTTAGTAATATTTAGTGATTTGAAGGGTATTTTTCCATGCAGAATTCAGAATGACCTCAAAATTTAAAGACCAGTGCAGTTGTAGAGCAAGGTCAGGGAAATTTGGGGAGTAGAAGATTTCTCTGCTGAATGGAATCCAAGCCCGCCAGAACTAGAAGGCAGACTCTTTGACCTTTGGTCCACTCAAGTGCCCTGAGACTCCTGGTAATTTATCGGATGAACTTCTCTCCATCTGAAAGACCTAATTCCATTTTATCCCCAGGGTGTTATTGGTGCATTAAGAGGTTATGACTCTTGGAACAATTAATTTAAAAAAAAAAAGTCAATGACTTGCTGAGCATTTAGCTGAAAATTTCCAATTTATAGCACGATGACTCTGAGTTTTCCATTACTTGGTGTTCATGTAACATGTCTCTTATTTGGTTTTCTTTTAAAATGAATGTCAGGGAAAGGAAGGGTGCGTTTGTTCCTGGAAAGATATGGTGACTGGATGCACTGAATCCATCAGGGAAGGTCCCCGTTGCCACCCACATTCATTCTCTCTCCTGTCCATTCGTGTATCTATCAGCATCTGTATCTAGCTGTGATTTGTTTCCATAATTGAATGATCAAGTCCTGTTTTCTCACGGATGTGATGATATTACAGTTTTGATCTGTGCAGGTGTTTGCTTCTGTACATCTGACTTTGGAATTTCTGCACTTCTTGGAACACAGGGACCCTCACCACGCCTGAGTTGGCTTAGTGCACATTGGAAGAATGATTTTAATTTTGTACCATTGCGAACTATGGACCCTGGTGTAGATTCTGTGTTTTGAATACTTCCATGTCTGAAGCCAAATTCTGTAGAACAAAGGGCTGATGTTGATTGTAGAAGAAAAGCCTTTCCTCCCAGGGATCTGGTTTTCTCAGATAGATGGAGCTGCCCCACCACCCCACCCCTGCCTTCTGAGATGCCCAGGAGAATTTTGTTCTACTTTCTTTCTCTCTGGGATGCTTTGCTCTGACTAGGTCACGCAGACCTTACTGTAAGGGTAACCAGTTAGTAGTTAAATGAGTCAAATGAGTCTTTTTATGTACTCTATTCGAAAGACACTAAACCCTTTGCCACACGAATAGGACAAATAAATAATTTCTTTATTCACTTTTCAATTGAGCCCATGCAGTAAAGGATACACTTCCTGTGGCCTTTACTGTATTTCCTACACTGGGGAATCATTTTAAAGATGAGTTTTTAAATCTCCCATTTTGCATTCCCAAAGAATTAAGAATTCAGTAGTAAGGAGACCTAGTAGTTTTTCCAATAGACATATAATAGAAAGATAGTAGGAGTTTATTCCTCTAAAGGAATAGTAGGAAGGATATTTGCTGGGAATAGTCCTCTTCAAGAAATAACTAGGGACTGTCAGAAAAAAATGTCCCTGACTTAAGCATCAAGGGACAGTACAGATACTACTGTGGACCTACTGTGTTCCAAACACAAAGATTACAGAATCTGAATAAATTCTCCCTTCCTGTTTTTGGGATATTCAAATTTGGGGAATATTTGGGAAGGTAGAGGTCAATTTTCATAATCTAAATTAGAATGAATGATTCTTGGTCTTCCAACAATGGACATTGTGATTAACGGAATCGTCTTGGGGTTTTAGGGGGAATGTGTCATTCTGAAAAACAAGGACCTTCTGTGTCTTTCTACAATGGTGGTTTGCACAAAAGACCAGAGTGCTCAGTGAGTCAGACCTCCAGCACACTGGGTAAACATTCCTTTCCAGTCATTTGCTTCCTGGTCAGGGATCATGGTGGCTTTGAAAGGCCTTTATTTTGAGTGTTTGGAAGTAGCTACAAGTGAGTTCCTGCCCTCTGCAGTAGGAAATGTGGTAAATTTCTAATAATGACATTGTACAATATGGAGTATACCTATCTGATGTTCTTTGCTTCTGCTGCTTCCTTGTTGTTACGAATCTGACAACAATTTACTAGTCATGTGGGCTGTAGGCCAGGTGCTGTGTTTAGCTCTTATTTGCACAATGCACATTATTTAATTAGGGGGTGGTGTGGCAAAGTAGTTAAGAGGGTAAGCTCCAGAGATAAAATGCTGAGGTTGGTGTCCCTGTCACCAGCCAGCCATTTGAACCTGGCCAGATTACTCAATATTTCAATGCCTCAGTTACGTTATTTATAAAATAGAGATCATGAAATAGTTGCCTGATAGGATTTTATGTGCTTAAATCAGATGATGCAGATCAAGTGCTGAGCACACAGGAAGCGAGCATTCAGTGACCGTTTGCTCTGACATTTCTATGGTGTCATGCCGTTAACACTTGCCGTGATGTTTTTATATCACTCCATGATCAACTGAAGACAAAGAATTATGCTGTATCCTCATATGAGAGATGAGGAATTGAGGTCTACACTAAGTTCCTTATTAAAAACCAACCAATTTTCTGAACTAAATTTCAAACTCTGATTTATCTGATCCTAAAGCCCAATGTGGGACAGTATGTAGAAGTTAGAGGGTAGTTCTGCACCTGAAATGTTTCTAGAAGTCTATGCGATCATTTATTATCCTCACCTTAACTGAAAACCTGCATATGGAAGGTATGGAGAGGGAAAGTCAGAATTGGTGAAGTACCCAGGGGTATGATGAGGTGGAATTTAAGACTTTTGAATGGGATGGTTTCTGAGAGGAGGGAGTGAATGGAGGGGGAGATGGTGAATTGGGAGAAACCACCTAGAAGTCTTCTGTGATGGAAGACCCTTCTTAGAACTGGAAGTTCTCGAACTCTCTGGAGCCTTGGTTAAAATAACAAGCCTTCTAGGAAAACAAGCAAAACATTTCATGCAGAGAGAAAGAGAAGACGTAGGACCAGTGGTATTTGAAGGCAGATGGGGCCTGTGCAGCTTGTTCCCTGTGGTGGGCTGACAGAGCTGGCTCCATGAGAATGTTAAGGCCAGACTCTAAGGGAAATGACTAAACAGACTCCATGTTGCTCTGAGACTCCATGTTATGTAGGAAATAAGCTTCTCCCATGGGAACACCCCACCTCTGTGCCCATCATCAGTTACTTGGTGTGACATGTTTAATAATACACAATGGCAACGCCTATGTAGTAAAGAATTGCTCTCTTTTGATTCCTCTTGCTCCCAAACAATGTACCATGTGAACAGTGATTGTGTGGATGTTAGTAACCATTCTTTAGTTTGTACCTAAGTAAGGGTCATTTTGACCCAATTCCCCTCTGTTGATGATCTCATGATGTTAGTTTGTAATTTTAAATCATAGCAACCGACACTTATGATCAATGTGATTTTTGGTATAAGAACACTTACAACCCTGTGTTGGGGGCTGTTCTCCCAATAGCCATTCTTTGGGGCATTGTGTGAGACAGTCAGCCGGCCACTTAATAAAGACTCTCAAATTTGGTGATCAGTCTGTTCTTAAGTTGTGCCCCATAACATTCCCTAGGGGTGGATTGCGGTCTTGGGGGTGGTTCTTCATGGGTCTATCAGATGGCAAGGTTAGTAGCCAGGGCCAGACTTTTCCCGCAGAATCTTCTGTGAAGAAAATACATAAACATGGGGAAAGATCCTTCTTTCTCATGATATGAAGAATCACATAGCTTAGTTAGCACTTGGTCCCAAGCTTGGCCACAAGGGGAGCAGCTGGCTCAGCTCAAATCTTTCCTTTGGACCTACAAATGGCACTGATGGGGACCTAGAACTGTGGTACCAGTTGAGAGGCAAATGAAGACATGTCTTTATCAAGGGTGTTATGGTTTGGATGTAAGGTATCCCCCAAAAGCTCACATGTGAAACAACGCAGGAAGGTTCAGAGGAGAAATGATTGGGTTGTGAGAGTCTTAACCCAGTCAGTGGATTAATTCCTGATGGGATTGACTGAAGTGGTAGGTGTGGCTGGAGGAGATTGGAATGGGAGTGTGACTTTGGGGTACATATTTTATATCTGGAGAGTGGAGTCTCTCTCTCTCTGCTTCCTGATGATGTGAGCTGCTTCCCTCTGCCATGCTCTTCCGCCATGATGTTCTGCCTCACCTTGAGCCCCAAGGAATGGAGCCAGCCTTCTATGGACTAGGACCTCTGAAACTGTGAGCCCTCAAATAAACCTTTCCTCCTCTATAATTGTGCTGGTCCAATCATTTAGTCACAGCAGCGAAAAAAACCTGACTAAATCAGGTAGCTAGTATATTCCCATGAAAGAGAGAGAGTTTGCTTGGATGGCAGGTAGGGCTATGCCTTGTAGCTCTATCTACCTACTGAGACTCTAAGTTTCTTTGCTGTGCATGGAAACTGAAGGACCTGACCTCTTTCCCCAAGGCCCCAGCTAGCACCATGGTGGCTCTTTCTCCTCTGTAAAAGGTTCTTTCCCATTTGACCTTGGTGCTAACAACACCAGCATGGAGATTCCTTTGGGGCAACCTGAGTGTGATTCTGTGGCATTTTCCTGCAGCCAGATGTGAGGGATGAGATAAGATTGAGCTTCATTTCAAACAAAGCAAAAGCCAGTGGTGCGGTTCTCCAGCAACATTAGCAGGTTGTGCATCTTCCAACCTGCCAGGGCTGAGGATGGATGTTTCCCAAGTCGGCCATGTAGGATTTCCAAAGTTCATTGTAGGACATTCCAAGATACACATCAGCTTCGTAGGGCAGTAATATTGCAAAGGAAGCTAATAAGAACTGAAGACATTGCCTGATCACCTTGGAGTCCTAATAACTTCCCTGTGTAAAATAGAACAGAAGCTGGCTGGTCACCAATCATGTGTCAGTACCTCTGAGTCATTCCCCTACATTATTTGTCCTAGTTCAAATATTGGTGCATCTGGTTCCCTTCGTTCATCTTTTGTTTCCAATAGAGTATTTAAAAAAAAAAAAAATTTGTCAGGGATACCAGGGCACTGGACCATGGAGCCACCTCCCCAACCCTATTTTATATTTTCTTTAGAACAAGGGTCTCACTGAGTTGCTTAGCACTTCGCTTTTGCTGAGGCTGGCTTTGAACTTGTGATCCTCCTGCCTCAGCCTCCCCAGCCGCTGGGATTAACAGGTGTGGGCCACTGCATTCAGCTCTGTATTTTCGGAGGAGATCGGATGTGTCAAGGACGGTAATGTTGTAGACCCGGCTCTGTATTTCAAGTTTGATAAAATTGTATGCTGTATTTCCTTGTCTTTTTTCTTTGTACACAGCAGGATTTAAATAAATGCCTATTGAATAATTGAACAAATGAGTGATAGCAGTTTTCTGAAGGCAGGTTTACTCAGCAGAAAGATCCCCATTAAAAATTATGCTAAGAGCCTACTGTCATTCCCCCAGTGGCCTCTGGGTTCAGAATTTAATGAGAATTTGTTTCCTTGCCCTGGTAGCAAGTTCCTATGCATAAGATCCTAATTAGCCACCTTGAGGTGATTCAGTCCCTGGGGTGGGGAGTGGTTACTCATTTCCTTCTATCTTTTGTTCATATTTTAATTTTCAATATTGTATTCACTTGCTTAGAAATTTTAATATTGAGAAGTTTCTAGTAGCCATTATCTTAAAATGATGGGACTTTTGGATTTGTTACTTCATCAGTGGGAAATTAAAACCAAAAACATACAATGTCTTCTTTGGAGGACCTGAAATGATCTCATACATTATATCTCATTATCATCACTAATTTTAACATTAACACTTAATTAAACCCTGATGTGTCTCTTGGAGGCAAAGCCAGGTTCTCAGTGATTTTTCCCCCTTATGTTCTTGTATGAAGGTTAAAAAAAATACTAAATATCACATAGCTTTTGGGTAACAAATCTCCCTACGATTTAAGAGGTATTTTCTTAAGAAAACAGATTTAAAATATGAACTATTTCCATAAACCAATGAAAACAAAAAGCTGCATTTTTCTTGAAGGAGAAAAGATGGCCATTATCATAGGGATTCATTAGCATTAGTGGACCATTTTCAGCTCTGAGTTTGATCTGCCTCTCTCCTGGTCAATTTAAAATGCTGTGTCTTTTTCTATTAAAAATGGTGCTTTGATTCTATATCACAGCTTGTGGTTTATTCAATTCATATTTGTTGCAAATATCACATTTTTTCTGTTGATTCTTGCTCCAAACATGTTTTGCCTTAACACACGTTCACTAGATAGAATCCTTTGCATGAAAATGGCAGTCGATTTCTTATGCTCTGTAGTGCATTTATATCAAACCGTGATATAAAAACAATTTGAGATACTATAGACTTTTCTAGAAGTTACAGCAATGACAAGGAAAATATATTAAGAAATCATGATCAGCTTGTGCTGTCATTTCACATTTTGAATCTGATTTCATATGCCCACTAATATAGGTTTTCTGTTCAGTTGAAGTCTGCCATAATTACATCTTGCAACATTTAATAAGCATGCACTTCTGAGACTTGTAGACTACTATTGGGGCACAGAAAAGAAATAGAAATGAAGGAGAAATCTTTAGAAATTTCCACATTTGCCTTTATATCACTTATCACAGGAATCAGTCTTAGGAAAGAAATCATTTTCCCCCTCTTTCACTGTTCCCAAATAGAGTAGAAAGACGAAGAGTTTGGAAACCAAAATATTAGCTTCATTTAGATTTCCCTGCTACAGGTGTGGATGAATGTGAAAAGATCTTGAATGGAGCTTTGTATTTTGCTGTTGTTATTTCTTCCTAATTAGTAAATAGGGTTTGCAGATAAATACAGAAATTAGCCTAGTGTACTATTTGCTAAAGAGTCCCAAGTCCTTCCTTGGTGGCTTCCAAAAAGCTGAAAGAGCAAACCCAATTTGCAACTACTCTTCTAGTATACACGGCTGGCACTTGATCTTGCAGTTAGCTGGGGCTCAGCTGGGGCTGCCCACCCAAGCACTGGCAGGGGATCTCTCCATTATGGTGGTCTCAGGGTAGCAGAACTTCATGCATGCCTATCCTAGGTCTTTCAGATCAAGCACCTTAAGGGAACTAAGAGGAAGAGGCATGCTTTCTCTGTCCTTGCTGCAGAAAAAAGGCTGCAAAATCCATTAGAGCCAGCCTGGATTCTTGGAAAGAGGCAAAGATCTCATTTCTTCATAGGAAGTTGTCAGAGAGTTTGTGGAAACTATAAAAAACCAGGACTCTGGAATCCCAGTGGCTTAGGAGCCTGAGGCAGGAGGATCGCGAATAGTTCAAAGCCAGCCTCAGCAAAAGCAAGACGCTAAGCAACTCAGCGAGACCCTGTCTCTAAATAAAATACAAAATAGGGCTGGGGATGTGGCTCAGTGGTTGAGTGCCCCTGAGTTCAATCCACAGAATAAAACTCCTCCCTCTACAGAATAAAACCAGGACTAATACCGCAGTCCAACCAAACTTCCCTGTTCTAAGGATTAAACCAGAGGGCGTGAAGAAGAAAGTAAGTACAACTGTCCCGACCCGCGGGACATCAACGCGGACGGCAAACCTAAGAGAGAAGGAATGAAGGGACAAGAGACGCAGGGAGAGACAGCAAGACAGGAATTCTGATCAAGCTGCAAATTTTTATTGTTCTCACGGGTATTTATGCTGAGGGAATGAGGGGTATGACGAGGTGCAGCCTGGTTGGTTGTGTTCTTCTGCTGGGTTCCTGATAGGGTGCAAATTCGCGCTGGCGGGAAGGTGAAGTTCGCGCCGGCGGGAAAGTGTAGTCCCGGAAGAGAAGCCGTGGGCGCCATAGGCGCCATACTGTCAGAATTATCAGCCGGGGGGGGGGAGGGGCGCTGCTGCTTATTGTAAAGGTCAGAATGTTCTCAGAATGAGAACTTCTTGGTCCCTGACATTTCCCCCTTTCTTATATAAAATTATTGACCATTTTTCGATAGCCATATTTTAAGGGGGTGATAGAGGTTATGTGGCGAGACGGGGGCACAGCTTGCCTGAACAGGTATAGGGCTGGAGTGACAATCCCTCGGGAACTGCGCCTGTCTTAGGTTGTCCGTGGCAGAGCAACATCCTTACCCGTCATTGGATAATGAGGCTCTGGCCCTCATTTCCTGTCTTAGGTTGGTATGAGCTCTCACGAATCTTACCCGTCATTGGCTGTCCAGTTCAGCTCACAGGGGTGATGGTCTATTAAGATCTAATATTGATCAGATGTTGCACCATCGCGATCCATCATCTCCAGTCGATGGTAATGAACCTGAATAGGTTTCGCCTGTATAGCCTCAATTTGAGCTCTAAGAAAAGCCATGATCTTGTTGAATATCAAAGGACCTATAGATACAATAAGCAGCAAGCAAAGGAGGGGACCTTAGCAGGGTCCTCAAGTCCTGCATGGCTGTGGGAGAGCAGTGAACAGGCAGCCATTATCCAGAGAAGCAATGGTGTGCAGTCACAGGGTCTGTCATTCAGGGGATTTTTCGCATAAATTGTCGGCTACATCTATAAGAGAGGAAGATTCATCCTCAGGGGGAAGGTTTCCGTCCCTGGGTTGTGGTAAATCATTGACCTGTTTGACCAGGCGTTCTGGTAACCATCTTGGGGCTGCTTGTTCTTGATCTAAAATACAAGCTGAGCCTCGTCCCCAAATGAGGACGGGATCTGGGCCTTTCCATTTATTTATTAAAGGATCGCGCCACATAACAGATGGGCGAGCAGAATTAGAAGAGGGATGCCAATGTCTGTCTGCGGTCGAATGTCCTTCATTGTCTAGGGTAAGAAAGTTAAGAGCAAATAATGCATGATTAAGGCGATCCCTGGGAGTGGTAAATGCAAGGGAAGAGGCCTTAAGGTGGGTAAGCCAGGTTTTTAAGGTGAGGTGTGCATGTTCCACAATGCCTTGACCTTGAGGGTTATATGGAATTCCAGTAGTATGAGAGATTTGAAGAGTGGCACAAAACTGTTTGAACTTGGTACTGGTATATGCAGGGCCATTATCTGTCTTAATATGTTCTGGCTTTCCCATTATGGAAAAGGCTGAGACAAGATGAGAAATGACATCCTTGGTAGCTTCTCCGCAATGCGGTGATGCAAAAATAAAGCCACTAAAGGTATCTATGGAAACATGTATGTACTTTGTTTTCCCAAATTCAGGAAAGTGAGTAACATCCATCTGCCAAATCTGATTGGGCAGTAATCCTCGAGGGTTAACACCCAGATGTTGAATAGGAAGGGAGACAACGCAAGCAGGACACGCTTTTACAATTTCCCTTGCTTGTTGCCTGGTAATTTTACAGAGTAACCGAAGGCTCTGAGAATTTAAGTGGTGAAGTTTGTGTAAATCTGTGGCCTCTTGGATGGATCCAATAAGAACTGGGAAAAGGGACCGAGTGGCTGCATCAGCCTGAGCATTACCCCGTGATAGGGGACCGGGAAGATCAGAATGTGCTCTAATGTGTCCTAAGAAAAATGGATGTTTTCTAGCCTGAATTAGTTGTTGAAGCTGGTTAAACAAAAAGGCTGCGTTGGAGGAAGCCTTAATGGCGGGTGAAATCTCCAATAGGGGCACAGAATGGGCAATGTAAGCACTGTCTGTATAAATATTAATAGGTTTATCAAAAAATGTCATAAAGACTTGTGTTATAGCAAACAATTCTACAAGCTGTGCTGATGGATAAGCAGTATCAAAGGTGGTAGGCTGATTATCAACAACAAAGGCTGCACGGCCATTGCTGGAGCCATCTGTAAAAACAGTAAGGGCTTGTGGAATAGGAGCCTTCCGAGTAACCCGAGGAAAAATAAATGGATGTAACTGAGCAAAATGCAAAAGGGGGTCATTGGGAAGGTGGTTATCGATTATTCCCAAAAAGCCTGATAGAGCAATACCCCATTCATCCCTCGTCTGTAGCAAAAATTGGGTTTGATCCTTAGTGTATGGAATCAAAATGTTATCAGGGTCTTTGCCAAAATGTTGTCGAGAAAGCAAGCGACCTTTAATAATGATAGAAGCTACCTGAGCAGGATAGACAGCAATAACTTTAGAGGATGTGGTGGGCAAATGAACCCAGAGCAAGGGGCAACCCTTATTTTTAAAATGTGGATCCCGCTGCCAGAATAGTCCTGTGGGTGTATGAGGGGTGTGTAATATAACCAAAACCAAAGGAAGGTTATAAGATATTTGTGTAACAAATTGTTGAGCGATGGCTTCTGTGACTTGAATTAATGCTTGCCGTGCCTCGGGAGTAAGCTCTCGAGGAGAAGAAGGGTCAGAATCTCCCCTTAAAATATCATTAAGAGGCAAAAGCACATAGGTGGGTAGTTTTAAATATGGTCTTAGCCATTGGATATCCCCTAGTAGTTTTTGGAAATCGTTAAGAGTGTGGAGATGGTCCACACGCAATTGTATATTAGGGATTTGAATTTGATTAGTTTGAAGTTTGAGGCCCAAGTAGGTGTAGGGGTCCTGTGTTTGAACCTTATCAGGGGCTATCTGAAGTCCCAAGGCAGTAAGGGCTTTATAGAGATCCAAATAACAATTGTTAAGATCATAGGTATTAGGTGCAGCAATTAACAAATCATCCATATAATGTAATATATAAACTTGTGGCCACCGCTCTCTCACAGGGTCTACTGCTTGAGCAACATATTTTTGGCAAAGACTAGGGCTGTTAGCCATACCCTGGGGAAGGACCTTCCATTGAAATCTTTGCATAGGGCCCTGAAAATTGATGCGGGGGAGGCTGAAAGCAAAATAGGGTCTGTCATCAGGATGTAAAGGAATAGTAAAAAAGCAATCTTTTAAGTCGATGACCATTTTATAATAGTCCCTAGGAATAGCTACCGGTGTAGGGATGCCTGGCTGTAATGCCCCCATCGGGCGCATAACCTTATTGATAGCGCGCAAATCCTGTAAAAGGCGCCATTTGCCTGATTTCTTCTTAATAACAAAAATAGGAGTATTCCAGGGTGAGGTTGAGGGTTCCACATGGCCGGCTGTCAACTGTTCCTGTACTAACATGGAGGCAGCCTCTAATTTTTCTTGGGTAAGGGGCCACTGATCCACTCACACAGGAGTTTGAGTTTCCCAAATAATTTTGTCTGCATGGGGTACAGGAGGGTCAGGGACCGACACTAAAAATCCACATACCCAAGTCCAAATTTGTCTGTTTTTTGTATGGGCTGTACAGGCTCAACCTGTCCTTGTCCTAGCCTCCCAAGGCCTGTACCAGGGATAAAGCCCATACGAAGCATTTGATGAGTGACTAAAGAGTCGGGACTAGCAAGAATAACTTTCATTTGGCTTAGAATGTCTCGTCCCCAAAGGTTGACAGGGAGATCAGGAACAACGAAGGGGGTAACGGTTCCTTTATTCCCTGTGTTATCTTTTGTGTCAGTCCAATTAAGCACTCTGGAGCTAACTAAGGGGTTTCTTGACTGCCCTATTCCTTTAAGGTCAGTTAGTGATGAGGTGAGGGGCCATTCTGATGGCCAATATTTTTGAGAAATAACTGTGGCGTCCGCACCAGTATCTAGGATCCCTTGGAATTTCTTTCCTTCAATAAATAAGGTAAGAGTGGGTCTTTTGTGGGAGATAGGTTGGACCCAATACACATCAGAGGAACCTAAAGAGGCTGTGTTTCCTGGTGAATTTCCTGAATTGAGGGGAAGGAGTATTAATTGTGCAATTTTTGTTCCTGCAGGGATGGCAGCTACTCCGTTAACAGCTGTGGCCAGTATTTTAATTTCTCCAGTGTAATCATCATCAATGATGCCAGGGAAGACCTGAACACCTTGTAAGGTGGTAGGAGCTCTCCCAAGAATAAGAGCACACATATGAGGTGGAGGGGGGCCTACAACCCCAGTGGGTATTATTTGAGGTCCTTGCATAGAGTCTAATATTGTATCGGTGGAGGCACAGAGGTCCAATCCTGCACTGCCTGGGGTAGCACGTTGGAGGGAGGTGATTGTGGAGAAGGACAGGGAGCCTGGATTGGGTTGGGAGTCTGAGAGGGAACAAACCTTATTGCCCCTGGGTTTGCTCTGGGGGTGGTCGGGGCCAGGGGCTGGCCCCGAGAGGAGTTTCCCGAGAAGTTAGAGGGAATAGGCTGTCCAAGGGCATTGGTCTTAGATCTACACTCCTTGGCCCAGTGGCGACCTTTACCACATTTAGGGCAAAGGGTGAGCGGAGGTGGTTTAGTCCTTGTTTGAGGAGATATGGGTCCTTGACCCAGTTTCCCTGTTGGGCAGTCTCGCGCAAAATGGCCAGGTTGTTTGCAAGTAAAGCAAGTATGTGGGCCAGGGTGGTGAAGGGCCTTGGTGAAGGCGGCACCAATGGCGAGACCCATGGCATGGGCCGTTCCTACCCCAGCACGCAGCCTAATGAAGTCAGAAAGGTCCCCTTTATCTTTGTGGGGCCGAAGAACATCTTGACATATTGGGTTGGCATTTTCAAAGGCAAGATATTTTACAAAGGAGCTCTCGTTTTCACTTGGTCCAAGTAAGCGCTCCGCAGTTAGATTAAGCCGGGCAACAAAGTCACTGTAAGGCTCGTCAGGACCCTGACGAATTTTTGCTAGGGAGGTGGTGGCCGAGCCCTTTTGAGGGAGCCGTCTCCAAGCATGCAAACCAGCAGTTTGAACCTGTGCTAGGAGCCCAGTAGGAAAGTGTGCCTGTTTAGGGTTAGTATCAAATGGCGCATTACCCACTAGTTTAACATAGGTCCAGGATTTAGAGGAAGCCTTGGTTGAATTTTTTTGGGCAGTTTCCCGACAGTATTCCCTAAAGTCTGCGTTCCACAACAGGAAGTCACCCACACTGAGGGTGGCTCGGGCCAAAAATTTCCAATCATTAGGGGTGAGCCACTGTGTACTATGGTTCTCTAGCAAGGCCAGTGTATAAGGTGCAGTGAGGCCATACTGTGTACAAGCCTTTTTAAGTCTTTCAAGAAAGCGGAGGCTCAGCCTTTTATGAGAACCAAGGGCTCCACTCTGTCCAGAGGTGGGCTCCTCCTCATCCCCTGATTCCTGGTCCTCCTCTTGTTCTCCCTCTGGTTCTACCTCTTGTTCCTCCCCTGATTCCTTTTCCTGACCTCCTTCTAGACCCTCTGCTTTAGTCTGTGCAAGCTGATCTGCTTGACTGCGAGTGACTGGAAAGGCAAGAACAGGCTGACCACGTGGCTTCACCTTACGAGTATTAAGGGGTCTTGGGCCAGTTTGTGTTAACTCCGTGCCCAAAGCCAGTGAGCGAAGCTCGGCATCAAGGGCTTTTAGTTCTTTTAAAAGTTGGATTTGTTCCCGCCTATGTTGGAGAGACTCGCTTAAAGGGGTTAGATTAGGCAAGGGAAGTGGGGAAAAAATGTCTGGGGGGGCAGTAGGTCCCTGAAGGGCCGGAGCATGAAAGGCAGGGGGTGTATAAGTGGGAAGTGGATTTTTAAGAGGTGGCAGGTCTGGAGAATGGTGTTGAGCCGCTGCCCCCTCCAGGGTAGCCTCCTCCTCTGGGGTCACGTCATCATAGGGATTTAAAACCGGATAAATCTTAGGGGGACTTTTAGGGGACTTTTTTGGTAAGGTGGGGTCTGGGAGGTTCCCGGGGTCTGGGAGGGTCCCAGGGTCCTGAGAAGGCTGAGTAGGGGGCATATGAATACTAACCGAAGGGCATGCCGATGGGGGGCGAGAAGTGGATTGCATTGCCTGCTCCCCAATCTTTACAAGTTTTAAAGTACCACTGTCAAAGGGTGAGCTTTTAAGAATCTCATTAATTAAATTCCAATAAGAAAAGGCAGTAACAGGCACCTTTTGAGGACCAAAAGTCTCATAATAATCTTTGAGGCAGTCTCCTACTCTGAGCCACCTTTTACCATCAATTGACCCCTCGAGGGGAAACCAAGGACACAAATCCTCTATGTATGAAAAGAATGATCTTAAATCCTTTTTCTTAACACGCGCTCCCCGAGTCTTGAGGGCCTCCTCGAGACCCGTCAGAAACAAATCATGTGACGAAACTGCTTGTCCCATGGTGCGTCACTCACCTTGCGCTGGCCTCACTCTCCTCCTGGATCTGACTCCCGGTCGCGTCTACCGAGGCGATCTCGAATCCCGCTTGGCCAAGTCTTCCCCAGAGGGCAGCGTTCGCTTCTCAAACAAAGGCTCGAGCCCACCACGTTGGGCGCCAACTGTCCCGACCCGCGGGACATCAATGCGGACGGCAAACCTAAGAGAGAAGGAATGAAGGGACAAGAGACGCAGGGAGAGACAGCAAGACAGGAATTCTGATCAAGCTGCAAATTTTTATTGTTCTCACGGGTATTTATGCTGAGGGAATGAGGGGTATGACGAGGTGCAGCCTGGTTGGTTGTGTTCTTCTGCTGGGTTCCTGATAGGGTGCAAATTCGCGCTGGCGGGAAGGTGAAGTTCGCGCCGGCGGGAAAGTGTAGTCCCGGAAGAGAAGCCGTGGGCGCCATAGGCGCCATACTGTCAGAATTATCAGCCAGGAGGGGGGAGGGGCGCTGCTGCTTATTGTAAAGGTCAGAATGTTCTCAGAATGAGAACTTCTTGGTCCCTGACAGACAACCTCAGTTACAAAGCTACAGTTATGACCTGAGTGAGTTGAGTGAGTCATTTGTTGTTTGTTATTTCCCAAAATGCCAATTTTATTGCATTATTGTGGATTTCAGTCAGACAATCGGTTTCTGATACATAGTAGCTCTTACCGTTTATCATGCATAGATGATGCATAGCTTTGTTAAAGTCACTTTGAAACATTTGTATTCCTAAACTTATGCAGAAAAGTGAGGATGCAAAGCTCATTTTAAAGACCATTCTTATGATTTACCCACGTACTCAAGGACAGTTTCTCATGATATGAAGTGAAGGGGATTTGCGAAGCCTTTGTTTGTGGGGCTGGCAGTCAACAGCTCACAGTTTGTAAATTTGGAGGGACAGTGGCATAAATAGAAAGCCAGGATGCAGAGCCGAGAAGCTGTGGAAATCAGGAAATGTGTGGTATGGTTATCTGACAAATAGATTCAGAGCCACAGAGAGAGGAAGGAGGAATCAAAGTGGACAATGGTAAACGTGCGTAAGAGCCTTTCTTGGAAGCCCAAGCTGTTTCAAGCACTCTTAGGAAGAGGCATCTTTCTTGTTAAGGGCATGAGAGATGGTAAGTGTGACACTTCTATTTGGTAGTCATATCTCTAGCTATTAACAATCACATTGTGATAAGACACTGTTTCCATATGTGCAGATATTTTCTACACTGTAGTGAGATTTCAACAGAATGGGGTGGGCAAAATTCTATTATCCCTAAATAATACATATATAGTTAACCCTACCAATGCTGTGAACACAGAGTGTTATTCATCAATTAAATCCCTTAACATGTTTATGATTTGGCTTTTACCATTATATTGAATTGCTATTTTAAAACATTTGATAGTTGTACAAACATTTGATATTTGCCAAAATATATTGGAGCTATTGTTATTATTATTAGTTTGGATTTTTTGGTATTGGGGATTGAAAACAGAGGAATTTGACCCACACCCCTAGCCCTAAATATTTTAAATATTTTATAATTTTTAAACATTTTAAAATATTTAAAATAAAATACTTTATTTAAAAATATTTAATTGAGAGATGATGCTAAACTGCTTAGGGCCTTGCTAAGTTGCTGAGACTGGCTTTGAACTCGAGATCCTCCTGCCTCAGCCTCCTGAGTCACTGGGATTACAGGTGTGTTCCACCACACCTGGCTCATTATTATTATTATTATTATTATTTAAAGTTTCAGTGTTTACATTTGTTTTGAAAGCTACTGCTTTATTTTTATCATTACCTTGTTCTGTGTCTTCTTTTGTTCTCTGTCTCTTGTTCTCTTCCATCTCTGGTGTAGAGAGAGACATATTTTCAACTCATCATTTTATTTTATTTTATTTTATTGTTTTGCCCTATCATTGTGCTATTCTCGGTTGTGTTTTCCTGGACTTGATGGTTTTTCTTTTCTATTTTGCACAAAACATAATTTCTCATTAATGTATTTCAATGCATTTTTCATCCCCCCTTTTATATATTCAATATCTCAGAACATTTTCAAGAACGCAATCTCTGTCCTTCATAAGATACTACATTTGAGTTCCAGGGAAAGAAGATGAATTAGTCCTTGATTCTGTCCCTGGGTAGTTTATGTGGTGATACATTAGTGCATCAGCCATGACGTTTCCAATTGTGAGAAGCCTCAAGAAAAGAGAACTTAAGTCTTATAACTCTAAAGGCTATGAAGCTGTTCACAATATGGAAAAGAAGTTGTAAGACCTGGGAAGTTTATGTTCAAACAGTTGAAAGCCGCAGTGGACATATTTTGTAGTCTAAGTTGCAAAGATGATCATCAAGAGACTCTGTGGTCTGCACTCCCAATGGTATCCGACCTCTTATTCCTTCCATCTTGGATTCATCCAGCGTTTACTGGACTCCGTAATTTCCAGGCATTTGGTACAGAGAATAGAGAGGCGAATGAGACAAAGATCTGCCCTTTTGCACCTTCTGGTCTGATCTTGGGGAGGAACCCACAGCTAAATCAACAGATAATACATTATCCAATAGCCCCATTTCCCAGTCAGGAAAGTAAAGCCAGGGCTTCCATTAAGCAGGATGGCCAAGGGATGCCTATCTAAAATGGTACTTCTGGACCAGGGATCTGAATTAAGTGAAGCTCTGTGAGTTCCTAGATAGGGGCTACAAAGACCCCAGGAAACAGCGAGAAGAGGGAGTAAATTAGGCACTGGGTGAAGTTTTGCCCATTTTCCAGTCTCTTTGGTATCATGGACTAAGAGCTAGAATTTACTAAGTGGAATTTTCATGTCCCAGATGAATTTGCCCTTGCTCTGTCTACATTCTGGTGCCTTCTGAATGTCCTTGGTTTGCCCAACCTCTGCCAAAGGAGAGTTCTTATCCGGGGGCCTGAGACAGTATGTTCCAGTGTAGCTGGTGTTTCTTCCCCATGAGTCCTTAAGCTCTTTAATTCCATAGAGATAATTATCACTCCCAGACTTGATCATTTTCCTCTCAGCCTCTGTGTTATCTCCTTTTATCTTCTTCAGGGCCTGGGTCCTCAGACTTTCATTGTTTTTCGATTAGCCCTCATCGATGTTGCTTGAAGAGGGTTAGTCAATTCCCATTTCTTCCTGCCCATTCCTCTTCTCTTACTCACGGAAGGACAAAATTAAATATGTCATGAAACCAGGAGAACCAGGAATGCTGGGGGCAAGTCCATGGTTTCAATCTTAAGGACTTCTTTCCAGGAAAATGCTATATATCTAGTATACATGCTGCTTAGTTTTGGATACCAAACTATTTGAATTTGAATTCTATTTGAATTCGAGGCAGTGGGATAGTATTAGCCATGCATCAAATATTTGCCCCCTAGTTATGTTTCCTAACAATACCAATCTTTTCTTGACCAAATTTGAATTCTCTACGCCATCCCCAAATCCATTTTGAAAGGCAGATTTGATCTCATCATCCTTTGGATTAAAGCATCTCCATGACCTTCCATTGTACTTGGGGTGAAGTTCAGCTCCTTGAATGGCCACGGTGGCCTCAGTGGACCCAAGACTCAACTTCGGCCAAATCAGCCCTTGTCTCACCAGCTCCCCGCAGTGACCTGTCCTCTCTCATCTTCTCCACGTCCCTTTGGAGTTGCAACTGTTCCATGTGCTCACAGTATGTCCCCTGTGCCATCTTTACTGCAGAGCCTTACCTCCTCCTGCATCTCAGCTCAGTGATCACTCACCCAGGGTCCCTGTGTTATGGCTTGGAAATGTGGTGTCCCCAAACCTCATGGGTGAGACAATATAAGAACAGTCACAGGTGAACTGATTGGGTTTTGAGAACCATAACCTACTCCGTGCCTTAATCCACTGAGGAATTATCTGGGTGGTGACTGTAGGCAGGTGGGTGTGGCTGGAGGAGTGGTCCCGGGGGTGTGCCTGTGGGTTTTATGTGTTGTCCCTGCTGAGCAGAGCTCTCTCTGCTTCCTGGTTGCCCTGTCCTGAGCTGCTTTCCTCCTTGTCCTTCTGCTGTGATGTTCTGCCTCACCTGGGGCCCAGAGCAATGGATTCCACCATCTATGGACCGAGACCTCTGAAATCATGAGCCCCACATAAACGTTTCCCTATGTTTCTGTCACTTCTTTTGGTCACAATGATGAAAATGCTGACTAAAACATGATAGACTGTGAAGAGCAGATGTAGACAGAGTACTGCTGGCCATCTTAAAACATTATACACACACACACTTCACGTCAAGTTCAGAAATCAAACTGTTTCAAGATAAATATGTTAGTCTAACACAAACCATGCTCAAATTAGAATATTCAAAACTATTAAAGCTGACTAAATCCGTCTTTAGGAAAGCAGAACAAATATGCCTAATGTTCAATCAGTTTAAATGAGAAAAGAACTGCCTTCAAAGATCATTAATTCACAACATTCTAAATCCGGATGCTGCAGTTTTCTGGAGCATTCGCTCAGTTATTTTCTGGAGCCATGTCTTGAGCGTCCTTTTTCTGAAGCATTTCAGTTACTTCACTCTGTTGGGGTGTAGGCTGACACTTGGAACCAAGAGCTCCTTTTCAGAACAAGCAACATGTTCTTGGCTTTTGAATATATCTAACGCGATGCTTGAAATTTAAAGAGGATAATTTCGACAAATTTTTGAAGCATCAAAGTCATAGGCAATTGGAAAATTTCTTTCCACATTCGCGAAGTGCAAGGTGTACCTGCCTCAATCAATGCACAATTTTCTCTCTGTTTCTTTGATTTACACGATGATTTACCCAATTGCTGAAGTGGAAGAAACATTATGAATGCTTTATTGAGTCCTCGTATTTTCTCCATCTACGACTCTGATCCTGGTGATATCTTCATTATGATCCTCACGGACTGTCAACTTATCCTCGGCATTTTTATGAGATGAAAAGCAATACCTCCCTTTTTCTAACCAAGCAGTTTGGGCAGTAAGTTCTGTGGGCATCCCAGGGTGCTCATTGCTATCCTGCATCTTTGGTGCCTCCCATGACACTTGGTTCTTGCTACGTACAGCCTGTGGGTCAGGATCAGTCTGCCTTTTATTTGCTCCTTAGAGCAGCCAGTGCGTGCTCAAGTTTACCCTGCTGTTCAGTGGTAAGGCCAGGTTCTGATTCACTAGTGGTGTGACTCATGATCTAGCATCATGCCCTCTTATGAGAGTATTTTGTTACATTACAAGAATTTATTTCTTAAGCTTCCTGTTCACCGGTCAGATGTCCATTGTCAGGTTGAGGGGAAAAAAAAAATCAATTGTTTGCAGGATAGAAGCAAATATTCTGCTTGCATTTCCAATTCTACTTAAGTGTTTTAACTTCTCTAATATTATTTCTTACCTCTGTTCACCTGAGTCTAAGTTTGCCTTATCTCTATAGAAAAACCGTATTTTACAAATTGCTTTCGTTACTATCTGGACTGACACAATTTTGTCATCTATAGTGAAAAATTTACTACTTTGCTACAGAGGAAAATAACAGATGGTTTGCACGACATCACCAGCAGGGAGAGTAGACACCTAGGGACCAGGTGTTTTGCATTTTTCCAAGAGTCTGCCTTATTATGTATTCATGACATTGTTGAATGGGGAATTTAATAAACTTGCTGCTGCTCCATAATGAGAAATCTTTATTTTCCCAAACTGAAAAAATATCATTACTATGATTCCAAAGAACGGTTCTCAGTCTGAAAAGAATACTTATAAGGATACATTTCCACAAATAGAAGCTCATATAAAATTTAAACGTCATTAGCAATAATGATTAAAGATACTATTAAGTGAATGTGTCTTATGTGCCAAATGATTTGCTGAGCATTTTCTATTGTATTCCATTTAATCCTTAAAACCCTTTCAATAGACAGAAAACCCAAGAAGTTGAATGTTTAAGAAAGTAATTTGTGTTCTAGAAAATAATCATCATAGCAATTGGGGTCAAAGACTGGTTTGGACTCCAGAATCTAAATCACCAGTGTGGGGTATTCCTGTATAAATTATTTAAAAATATATACTATATATCCACTGTCATTTTTACTATTGTTTTCTCTGTCTATTAAAATGTCATGAAGATAAAGATCACCATATCTGAACTTGCCACTCGACTGAATGATATAATAGATGTAGGATTCATGATAGATACCCAACCTAATGTGTTCAGTGAATCACCTGGATCTCTGAAGACCGGGATTGCTAAAGCACCCAATTGTGATCGCCTTCCTTCTCAGATGTCTCCCGGGAGATGGGGATGAGCAGAGTTTTCAGCCTGCTTGGAAGAATGTTGGTGTTTCATAAAGCGGGCGACCGTGCTGTAAGAACTGACATCCAGTGACTGCTCTGTCCTTTACCATGAGGTCCCGGTGAGAGGCAGTAGTTGGCACTAGTCACAGGGAAACCCATCTTTGGGAGGATTGCTGTACTCTGACCTGGAAAGGACTTCTGTGGCACAGAGGCTGAGTGTGGCTCTGGGTCAGGTCATCAGGGTTCAGTTCCCAAGGGTCCTGCTTCATAGCTGGTGACTGGGTAGAGGTGCAATCTCATCTGAATGCTGTAGACAATAATCACCTCCTCCTCCTCCTCTTCTATCTCTTCCTCCTCTATCATCACCTCCTCCGCTTCCTCCTCCTCTTCCTCTTCTTCTCCTCCTCCTCCTCCTCTATCTCTTCCTCCTCCATCATCACCTCCTCCTCCTCTTTATCTCTTCCTCCTCCATCATCTCCTCCTCCGCTTCCTCCTCCTCTTCCTCTTCTTCTCCTCCTCCTCCTACTTCCTCCTCCTCCTTCTTTTAAATTCTTAGAACAGTATCTGTCACACAGTATGTGTTATATAGTGGTTATAACCCATATATTAAATGCAGGAGATAAATTTCTTATATGCACTACATGGATTTTAAAGAATTGAATATCTGCTTGGAAGCTGATCAAATGTTAAGGTTTTCTAAGTTCTAGAATTCAATGCTAATATCCACATCTGGGGATCATAAAGGAATTCTGGAAAAATTCACATTATAAAAAGCAAAATAAACACCACAAGTAAGAAACTAGTGTCCAATGGTGAAACTGGAATCTGATATTCTATATCTGCCTGTCCACCTAATATTAATGCATTTAATTTACCATCGGAAGAAGAGTGTAGCTCTGAACCGTGAGTATTTTCTCATTCTCTGCTCTACCACACTTATGTCTGTATGGTACTTTTCCCCTTTTCAGGACCATAAATTGCTTTCACTTCAAATTTTAATCACTATACTGATGACTTATCTCTTGGAAATATGCAAAAAAAAATGGTATTCAGAACTCACCTGTGGTTTTTATATGAGGAATTCCAAGAAAATAAGCACCTTGTTTATGTGATTGTTTTTCCATTTGCTTTTTCTGTCTTTTCCCTATTGACTCATTTCCTCTGTTGTCTTCGTTTTGTTTATTTTTTTCAGTCCTGGGAATTGAACATAGGAGTGCTCTACCACTGAGCTTCATCCCCAGCACCTCTACCCCCTTTTTTTAAAAAATATTTTATTTTTAGTTGTTGGTGGACATGTGCTTTGTTTATTTATTTATATGTGGTGCTGAGAATTGAACCCAGTGCCTCACACCTACTAGGCAAGCACTCTGCCTTGCCTAGAGTCCCAACCCCAGCCCCCGACCCCCATTTTTGAGACAGGGTCTTGCTAAGTTGCTAAAGTCACCCTGAAGCTTGCGATCCTCCTGCCTCTGTCTGTCTGTGGCCTGGGATTACAGATGTGTGCCCCTGTGTCTGGCTCCTCCGCTGCTTACCTTTGACCTTGGATTGTAATTGATGTAGGAAAAAGAATCAGCTCAAAAACCAGCCAAGCACGCCTGTCACTCACTCAGTTATGATATAATGTGCATGTTGTGCTTGGGTCTTTTAACATCTTTCTTTCCTATAATGAGGAGTTTTATAGTTACAGTTTACAGATTTTACATCTGTGCCTGTGATGTAATTATAAGACTTGGAGTTGGACGTTTGTGTTGTACTTCACTAGGCAGAGAGATGGAGTGTGTGTGAATGCGTCTGTGAGTGTCAGAGGAAGCGGTTGCTAAGGACTTCCTCAGCTCATGACTGAAGCGCTTGTTCCAGCTTAAGGAAGAGAAAAACAGGAGCTCTTCAGAATATAATACTGAATACTTTATTCATCTCCTCTATGGAAATTAGGCCAGGAAGCAAATTAAAATCACAAGAGGATCCGAAAAAGAATGATTTTGCTCAAGGCCCATGTATGGGACTCCTCCCTCGCCTCTATGATTTTAACCTTTTAGACCTCCTCTTTGGGGATGATTCTCCTTATAAACCCGGGGTGATCCCATCGAAATCATTTACTAGATGCCCGTGTTCTTCCCCAGGTCCCTACTGTGATAAGTGGCAGCTGATCAGGGAGCTGTCAGGTTTGGAAAATACCGTGATGCCACGTGTTAATTTCATACCTGTCAGGAGATCTTGCATGGGGTCCCCTGGGGCCTTTCAGCGTGTCATGGTACCGCACGCATTCGTTAGTGCCTTTCAAAGCAATGACCCGTGGCCAGGAGATCTTGTCCTAACATATGGTGACACCTGTCACCAGGCTTCATGATTGGCATAAAATTAACCTGTTTTCCTCCAAGATTCACCGCCTTTTTTTTTTTTTTTTTGCATTATCCATGGAAAAATGAGAAGACATTGTATTTGGAAGCTATTTACTGTAACTTTCAAGAAGCATCGTGGTAGAAATGGGTGTAGTAGACACCGTCTTTGCAGAAGAATAAATGCTGTTATTTGGTAAAGGAGATATTTTAAATATATATGAATAGGAGTCTGTAAACTTCATGCAGGATGTAATGCTTTAGTGTCTGGACTCTGTCAAGTCTAAGAAAAGAGCAAGAAATGGCATTGAGTCTTGTAGAAGTAACACTGAGGGAACTCGGGTTTTAGAGGTGAGTTTGCCCTACTCTTGCCAAGAGCTTAAAAGCAGCATTGAGATCCCTCAGTTTTCTCTATTTCTGATGCTTAGAACTTGTTATTGTAATGGAGACATGAGAAAAGGAGATCTATAAAATAAAAGTATTCAGAATATTGACAAATATCTCAGTAAAATTGTTTAATGATATGTTCTCCTTTTTTTTTTTTTTTTTGGTACCTGGTATTGAACTCAGGGACACTTGACCACCAAACCATATCCTCAGCCCTATTTTGTATTTTATTTAGAGACAGTCTCACTGAGTCGCTTAGTGCCTCACTTTTGCTGAGGCTGGTTTTGAACTCGTGATCCTCCTGTCTCAGCCTCCTGAGCTGCTGGGAATACAGACATGCACCACCACACCTGGCAATTAATTAATCAATCTTTATTTTTTATTTATTTATTTATTTTTTTTTAGATATACAAGACAGTAGAGTATAGTTTGACAAAT
This sequence comes from Sciurus carolinensis, assembly GCF_902686445.1. Classification (NCBI taxonomy): domain Eukaryota; kingdom Metazoa; phylum Chordata; class Mammalia; order Rodentia; family Sciuridae; genus Sciurus; species Sciurus carolinensis. Next base: position 24,100,156 of record NC_062231.1, on the reverse strand, counting down.
TATATATTTATGGAGTATAACTTACTCTAATTAGGATCACATTCTTGTGGTTGTACATGGTGGAGTTACACTGTGCTGTATTCATATATGAACATAAATCCTTTGCAATTTAACACTTACTTTCCAGGATAAGAACAGAGAAGAAAGTACCCAACATTTATCTGTGCCTTTCTACCTCTGTGAAATAGAAAACAAAAAATTGTTTTTGATTAAATGAATTATTATGGAGAAAATATCAGGTTCCTTGCCTCTGTGTATTAATTTTGGATCTTCTTCCACATCTTTTAAAATATCCTTAGTTTCTTAAAATATTGATTTAATTGAGGGGGAAGCTATGTTCTATAGCTGGTCTCTTAAACTCAATGCCTCTCAGATTCTGTAAGTTCTGATATTCCAACACAATAGAGAACAAAGATAAATTTAGTAGTCTTCTTTCCTTTTTCTGTCCACCAATTCTTGGAAATAAATGGTGGTATTCTTCTCTGATCTGAACTGTTTGCTCTGGATCCCAGAGTAATCAATTTTTCCTGGCATTTCTTAAATGGTCTTTATTATTCAGCGAATTCCCTTCGGAAATACAAACATTAGTCCTTGTTCTATGGTTTTAGAAATTGATGGCCGCTGTGCTGAAGGCCTGGTGGAGTTGGGATGATGGAAGGGTGAGAGTCAAAGCCAAGTTAAAACAATGGAGGCAGAAAAAAATGGTACCAGGATAATGGGAAGGAGCCGTGGGCAAGGCCCAGGAGGTAATCTGCAGCCGGGGTCGGGGACTTACAGACTGCTTAGTCTTGATTAATAGAAGCCATAAAAATGAAATGCTGAGCCAGGGGAAAACAAAATTGCTCTTGAGAAGTAAGTTACTTGAAAATGTGTTAATGCTTTGACTTGATGAGCTTTTTTTTTTTTTTTTTAAGACTGGGTATAAAATCATTGCACGAAAGTGTGGATTTTCCACACATGGCTCAGTATTTTTTAAACTGCTAATTATAGTTACGTTGGGATAAAATCAGATTTCTGCTAGCCACAGAGAAAATGATAAAGTTAAGAAAAGAACAAAACAGATAAAAAGAGACCTAGGGAGACGCTCTATTGTGGTATCTGTATTTGGGAGGTGAAGTCTTATGTAACATCTTTGGGAAGTCATGATCGATATAGAATTTAAGATAAAAACAGTGTTTTAGAACCTTCTTGGTCGACTTAAGGACATTTATTTTAAGGCCAGCAGTGGTGGTGGCAGTTTTTATTTTATTTTTAAATTTCAAACAATGGGGTTTTGCAAGGTTTTTTTTTTTGTTGTTGTTGTTTTGTTTGTTTGTTTTTGTTTTTTACTAGAAGACCTGGGCTGATGGGCACAGTATCTGCCCTGGTTTAGGGAAGTTCCCTATAGGTCTACCTGTTAAATAAAGGCTTGGTCTCTGGTTTGGCACTATTGTGAGGTGGGGGTACCTTATAGGCAGGGCCTAGTCACTATGGACATGGGCTGGAAGGGATTGTGGGACCTCAGTCTTGGGCTTCCTTTGGCTCCTGATGCCAGCAGTTTGTTCCCTGACAGGCTCCCCGACATCTCCATCTGGTGTCCTCACCAGAAGCCCAAAGCAATAGGCCCACCCAATCTTGAACTTGAACTTCCAAACCTGTGAGCTAAATGAACATTCTTTTCTTCTTAAGGAGCAAGCCTCAGGTATTTCATCATGGTCCTGGAAAGCTGACAAAGGCAATATCTAAGACATTTTCCTAACAGAAAATGTTTAAAAATGAAAAATGTCTTCTCAAAAGAAAAAAAAAATCTGTTGTGAATATTTTTATTATAAATGACACCCTGAGGGCCCACAAAATGATTTGTACAAAAATGAAAGTTCAGGAACATTTTTATTACTGGTAAAGATCAATTCAAAATGGTTTCTGCCCTTTTTACTGCCTTAAAAAGAGTGAGGAGGTTCCAGCACCATAAAACATCCCCTTAATCACCATCAACAGAATAACTCCATGAGAAGGAATCAATGAAGAGTAAAAAGATGAACCAAGAGAATTTTTGTTTATTGGTTGGGCGGTTAATTTAACAAATATTCTTCTCTCATGGGTAAAGCAGTAAACTTCACTCCCTGTTTGAGGGAGTGATAGCTAATAGTAAATACACACACACACACACACACACACAAACAGTTGACTGGAACATTTCTAATTCATAGTATCACATTCTCTAATCCATAGTTTCTCAGTTGGGGTGATTTTATCCCTCAGTGGACATCTAGCGATGTCTAGAGATGTTCTTGATTTTCATGACTTGCCCTACAGATTTCTGAGGGTGAATCCCAATGATTACTGTAAATTTTCCTCCAGGGCCCAGGATATCTCCATCCAAGAAATTGTCTCATGCAAAATTTCAGGTTGAGAAGCCCTGTCACTGTTTTAGGTAACTTGGTCTTCCTACTAATGGTGCAGTAGGAATTCACTTTTTCCCTGACAGCTCCTTGTGAATTTGCCTAGGAGCTTGGGAATTTATACAACTTCAAGAGCACAAATGGAAGAGGCCTCACATCTCAGTATCCAGGTCCTGAGCTATCTTCTAGTTTCCTGTTTACCTTTATCATTTTGTCCTGCCTTTACGATTCCACATCAAAGTGACCCAGTCACCACCACCACCCCATCTTGTAAATCGTGAGGTAAAATGAGGGTCAGCATGATTCTGTACTACCAGTGCTGAGGAGCCTTCTCTTGCTGATTGTGCACCTCAGGTTTTGCTGGTCCTGCTAGACTTCCCTGAGTCTCAGTCATAGCATTTATCCAACTCAGCAATGGTTAATTTTGTGTGTTACCTTGGCTGGCCTACAGTGCCTAGATTCTTGGTCAAAAATCAATCTGGACGGTTCTGTGAAGTTTGTAGTTGTTTTTGTTTGAGGAGATTAACATTTAAATTGGCCAGCTTTGATTAAAACAGATTGTTGTCCATGATGCCGGTTGGCCTCATACGGTCAGTAGAAGGACTTAATAGAACAAAGACAGACCTCTCTCCCAGCCAGGCAAATTCTGCCAACAGACAGGCAATAGCAGTTCTATGGCTTTTCGGTAAATGATTCCTGTGTCTTTCTTCAGAAGCCCATGGAAGTCTCTGCATGTCTCCATGTTTTGTATTTCCTCATTGATATTCTGCCTAGTTGTTCTTTTATATTGAAGTAGGGTGTGAAGTTGATAACAATTATTACTGAATTGTCTTACTTATCCTTTCAACATGTCAGTTTTTACTTGGTGTAGCTTAGAAAAATGTTGTTAGGTGCATGTATGTTCATAATTGTTTTATCTTCCTGATGAATTAGATGGTCTGTCTTTAAAATGGTATCTTTGTCTCTAGCACAAGTTTTTGTTTTTATTATAGTCTATTTCATCTAATGTCAGTATAGATGCAGCAGATGTTTTGGTTACTTTTCCAAAATTTCTCATTTCCTTACTTTCAAGCTATACACACCTTTGAATCTCAAATTTATGTTTTCTAGATAGCATCAGATTGGATCATGTTCTTTCTTAACTGTTCTGCCAATCGCTACTTTTAATTAGAGTATTTAATAAGTCCATTTGCATTTAATATAATTACTGGCAAGGCACAATTGGTGCCTGGCATTTTGCTATTTTTCCCTCTGCATCTTTGTGTTTGTGTTTCTATTTGTTACTTTCTTCTTTTGTGTTGAATAAATGTTTCCTAGCGTATCATTTTATTTCCCTGACTATTTATTTTAACATGTTTAAAAATTTTTAGTAGTTTCCCTAAGGATTACCCACTGGTGTACCCACTGGTGTACTTCCTCAATCATAATATACATGATTAAAATTAAGATTTAGGCTGGGAGCAGTGGCGCATGCCTGTAATCCCAGCAGCTTGGGAGGCTGAGGCAGGAGGATCATGAGTTCAAAGCCAGCCTCAGCAGATGAATGAGGCCCTAAGAAATTCAGTGAAATCCTGTCTCTAAATAAAATTTTAAAAAAAGAAAAAGAAAAAAAGGTCGGGGGATGTGACTCAGTGGTTGAGTGCTCTTGAGATCAATCTCCAGTACCAAAAAAACAAAACAAAAAAAAAATACAAAAACAAAAAACCCAACATTTAACAGTGCTTAATGATAGTTTTGTTATTGGAGGAATGAGTGAATTGACACACATATTTTCCAAATATTCACTCTCTTATTCATTGATTCGCCCACTCAGATATGGTTCCATCAGCATTTGTTGTATACCTGTTAAGTTGCTAGGTCATTTCAAGTTAGTGGGTGGGTAGTAGTGAAATATAGGTCCCTGTTCTGATGGAACTTAGAGGATTTTGGTGAGCCTGGAAGGAGAAATAACTCAGCACAAGATACCAGAAGTGTTCTGTTGTAATAAAGCGAAGAGTTGAGAGGACCTACGTTAGGTTATTGGACAAGCAAGGTCTTGCTGAGGAGACATTTAAGGTGAGCACTGGATAATAAAAGGACAGCAAAGCAAAGAGGTGAATGAATAATTCATGAACATTGTCTCTTTTTTATGACACACACGTATAGTTTATAATGAAAGGGCCAAGAGGTGTTTTTGGGGGCATCTCAATTTACTTCTCTACCTATGCCTGCCGGAGTATTTGTGCAGAGAGTTTTAGGAAGTGTTTCCAGCTACTTGAAAAGTCAAAAAAAATTTTTTTTTTTTTTACATTTTTTAATGGGTCTGTTCAGCCCTGCCAATGTAAAGGAATCCAGTCTTGTAATAATGCTATAAAACAGGTGAACCATTGAAAAGCAAATGTGAGATAGGTAGACCTTAAAGCATTCTATGCGACAAGAGATAAATATTGCTCAGTTAACGGCAGGATCGCTACTGTCATGACAGGGAAATTCATTGATATGTTGCAAAGGAAGCAGAGTAATGTTTCTCTTTATTTTCTTTCTTCAACCTCAGTTGGTCCAAGGACACAAGTTGGATTAATTGATTTTGCCATAAACTTTAATTGAGTTGAGCCATCCATTGAACATGGGTACGCTGAATAAACTGGGTGGTATTTTGCATCATTACCTATACCTGGGGTTTGGAAAACTGCAAACTTCTGAGTAACAGGTTCACTTATAATTCTCTTGGAAATAGATAATGAAATTAAGTATAAAATAAAACAGAATCTATTCTGTCATTTGTTCGACCAATCAAATAATATATTTGAGATTTTCATGCTCATGAATGTTTCCCACTAACTTGAATGACTTAGCACTTAACAGGTCTACAACGAATGAATATTGGTTGAATGATGTTTGGATGAATCAATGGGCAAGACAATGGATATTTGGAAAAATATATGTGTAAATGCTCCCATTCATCAAATAAACCTTGTTCCCATTAATCATTGTTAAATGTGAAAGTCCTGCCTAAAGAACTTTGCATATGTTTCCCTTTTAAAAGTAGGTCTGTCTCCTGGAAGTAAAGACTCTTTGCAAGCCTGAAATATTAATTAGACAGATGAATCCATTATCACCTCTTCAGTTCTCTGCTAGATGCTGGACCAAGTTGAAACTGGGGTTGCAGTTCAAGCGTCTTGATGAAATGCAAATTATTGTTGAGGAAGGAGATGAATTGCAAAGTAAGATAGTGCTTTTCAGAGGATGCATCATTAGGGTGAGGCACCTGGGCCCTTTCAGTGAAATCCCATGAAGTCCTGCCTTGTGGTCTTCTACAGGTACCATTGACATTTAAAATAGGGTCACCAGGCAAGCCAATGTATCTTCTTACACTGCCTAATGAGAATACTGAGTACAAAATGTAAGACTGTGAATTCAGCATGTGATCACATGAATAAAGGAAGTCAGAGAAGAGAATCATTTCAACAGTTCTTTGATGGTCCTTCTTAACACAGCAATTAAAACTCATAGACTCACAGCCTCTTGTGCTCTGGAGAGGAAAGCCTGACTTTTCCCCAGATATGTAACTGAGGGGGAATGATTTCCACTCTCCCTCAGTTTAGTCAGCTGTAAAATGGGGATACTAACTGTTTTCTTCCAGGACTTCTAATTAAATGATTTACTCTGCACAGCAGGCACCTCACATAACCAGCATGCCATACCTAATAGCTGTATAATCAGCAGTGTTTATTTTATGCAGAAACAGTTTAAAAATGAAAGCAACAGCAAACCCAGGGTCTTTTCTACTTCTGTGGTCGCCGCTGATTGGGCCTCTGCATTCGTGCCTGCAGTAGGAAAGAAAAATGTTGCCCTGAGGGAGATGCGTGTTTCTGGTCTTGTAGTAACTTTTCCTCACTTTTTCCCATTATGTTGATCTTTGGCCTTTTTTTTTTTTTTTTTCCTTCTCCCACTTTTATAATTGTGCATAATTATACTAATGTACAATACACATAATTTGTAATGCACATAATTCAGAGTTCATGGCCTTCCTTTTCCTGGTCCAAGTTAGATGTCACCTTCCCACAATTCCCCTAAAGAGGTCCCCATCCACCTGCTCTGGATCCCAGCACATAGTCTGGCTCCTGCATGGTGGGGTTTCCCTTCCTGTTATTAGATTATAAGTTCTAATGGGTCAGTGATGAATTCAGCCTGGGACCCCACTCTGTCCCCAGACACCAGCTCCGAGTTTGGCACATGGAGACAATTGGTATATATTAAATGTTTGTCACAGTCTGTTTTCATGACATAAGACCACGGACTGGCATATTATATAGGAAAGAGTTTCATTTTCGCTTGTGTTCTCGAGGACCCAGGTGGAGGGGCCTCATCTGGCGAGTCTCACCTGATAAGAGTCAGGAAGCTGTGTGTGCCTCTTCTTGTCTCTCTCCCTCTTCTTGCAAAGCCACCACTATGCAATTATGGGGTTGCACCCTGATGAATGTAATCCTAATCACCTTCCAAAGCCCCGTCGCTAAACCCCACAGTTCACTACAGTTGGATTCAGTTTCCAGTCTCTGGTACCTCACAACAGGGATTGGGTTGAAACCCAATCAGCAGTCTGAAACCCAGCAGTTGAAACCCAGTCTCCAGATAGGATAACCAGATTCAAACCATAGCTCTATTGAAGACTATCATTACTACTTGATAAGTTGACACACTGAATTGTCTTCTTGCCTTTTCTGGTATAAATCTGTGCTGGGACACAAAGAGGGTATGACTTTGTGGTCATTTTGTTGCAGTAGATATGTGCTTTGGGAAAGAGATTGAGACACTTCTTGGTAATCTTAGTACCTACCCCAGAATTTTTTCTACAGAGATTATAAATGCCAGTTGTTGATTTGATTATAATTAACCCTTTAAGTACCATTTATAATGAATATAACTAACTGGATTTAATAATGAACTTTATTTTATTATTGCTTAATTTTGCAATTGTATTTATCAATAATATGTTCCTTAAACTTTGGATGTTTTCTGCTATCTCCTCTACTGTGCATTAAGATGAGACTGGTTCACAGTATTTGTTGATGTCATCCTTCTTACTTATGTGTGCTTTCAATGCAGTTCTTTTTAAAATGTATTTTTTTTTCTCATAGCACATACGTGCACTGCTGTATTGATATTCTTCAGCCAGCTCTCTTTTACTTAGATTCTGATTGAAACATCTCCCCAGAATATAGGACAAAACACAGCTGATTTATACCAAGTCCATCTACTTACTACAACAGATCTATTTTCCACTAGTCCTTGAAGGTTTTACCTTTATTTTCCATTAAAGGATCTTGGTTAATTTGGAATCTCCTCTCCCCGACTTGAATCACATTAATTTTTGCAAATCTTAGGTGCCACACACATACAGAATTTACATACACACATGTACGGTTTACACACACACGCATATACAATTTACCATACGGCCATAAGGTAATTAGCAATTGGTTACAGTTTGCTGCTAATGAGGTCAAGGTTACAGATTTACTGTTCCTCTGAGTCTGTCTTTTGGCCCAGTTCCATTGCCACTGATTCTGCAGGCTCCTAGGCTGCTGTTTTGCAAATGCTGTTTGTCGCAGGAGGGGGATGGGTAGGGGGACCAGAGGGCCTCTCTGAAACCCCTGTCCAGGCTCGGCATTTCCTAACAAATGGCATGTGCCGGGTGGTTCCCTCTCTGCCTTCTCTATATTGTCAGGTTCCATCGGTGGGGTGGACCTTTGAAGGGTTTTTAAATCAACAGGAGCAGAAACACTATCTTTCTATGGAGAAGATGGCTAGTCATGAAATGGAACTTGGGATGTAATTGTGTTTTAGGAAATATTTGGAATTTTAGTAGTTAGTCTAATGAAGACTTTTTCACTAAAAAAAAAAAAAAAAGAATAATCAAAACTTTGGCTTCGTGAGGTTCCTTTTTGCACATTCTGTCCCACATCTTTAATCGTAGTCTCTTGCATTGGCAAACGTGTCAAGTGACAAGGTGCAGCAGGATCCAGCAGGAAACCTGTGAGCAGAAGCCAAGAATTCAAGTGGAAAATCATATCTGGGCCTCATTTACTTTGCTTTTATTTCTTAGTCTTCCTCCTTTAAACTTTTTAATTGAAAAGAGAGAAGTGAAACAATTATTTATCTAATATTTAAGGGTATGCAAAGTGCTTACTACAAGTCAGATTCTCGTCTTTATTTTGAAGGTATAAATACCTGAGGGTATTTAATTTTGTGACTGTACTTATCATTAATAAAATCCTTAGTCCTTGAACTTTTTCCTGCTATATCCTCCACTATGGGTTAAGATGAGTGAGTCTATTCTGAAGCTAGTTTCCATAGATAAGAGAAGTTGTAACATCTAGCTGAAACAAAATCAAAACCACTTAGTCACTTTTCATAACTCGTGGTAGGGAAGCTCAGTAGTCAGCACGAGCTCTGGACTTCTGAAACCAGCCATGGCTCCTAGTACAGTGTTGGGTTCCGACAGACCTCTGGCTACTATTTTGTTCACAGAGGAACGCATTACTGGGTTCTATATGTTTCTGTTTAATGACACATTGTTTAAGGTATGTCGTCTATTTATTGACCTGGTACTCAGAGCCCACAGCACTAGCACTCATGTGGAATGAGCTTACTTAATGTTAGTTCTCTCTTGAAGGCACATCACACTCTTCTTATTACTCAGGAGGACTGGATAGTACACATGTAAAGAGCAAGCCACAGAAAATAGCAGCATCGCCAAGCCAAAGCATGAAAAAATCAGAAAAACGAAATAGACGGTGAAAAGGGCTAAAAATTTAGAGTAGAAGGCTAAACCTCACAGATAGAGCATCTGGAAATGTGTGTTGGATGACTCCAATTTTCTTTGCACAAGCACGGAAATGACCTCCAAAGTTCTATGCATATTTTGATTTTGGAGCTATAAATAAATTTACCTAGGAGGTAGATTCACAAATACAGAATCTACAAAGAATAAGGACTGACTTTGTAAGCATTTTATATTAGGAAGGAGAAAACAGTTTCCTCATAACCACTCAATGAGCCAGCGACAGACCCCTGTTTAGAAATTCGGTTCCTTGGTTTGCTCAGTTGAATAACAAATTCTAATTAGTCATGCCTGGCTAGTGTAATTTAGGAAAGAGGCAGGACTTCATCACTGTCTACTTTGAACCCCTGGTCCTGTGCCTGGTGTGTAGTAGACATTCAGTTAATGCTTGTTGGAGGAATGAATGAACTCCTCCCATTTGGAACTTTCTAAAATGCTGTGAGCATCAAATGCCAGTAAGGTGAGTGTAGTAATGAAAGACCCTAAGCCCCCCTGTCCAAGGAAGAACTCACGTAATCACTGGCTGCAAAAGCAAGAGGCAGTTTATTGGTTACACAGGCGCCTGCGGGTGCTCAGTAAAACCTCAGCCGGAGCTTCGGTGAACTGGCACACCGGGCTTTTTGGGGTACAGGTTTTTATAGGGTAAAGGGGCAGGTTTCGCGCGCGCGGTAAGCAACAGGTTTCCTATTGGTTATTTTGAATCCAGCACGTACACAGCACATAGGTTACTTGAAGGGTAAGGTTATTATATCCCAAAAAAATCCACAATTATTACTTGGTATTCTTGGTATTTTTATGGTTCCTGGTTCCCGCTTATCAGTTCCTGATTGTTCAGGCACTCCCTGGGACCCGATGATCTATGCTTTCCCAACCGCCCTATTCTTTCTTAACCTAGTTATCAGTTTAACGACCTCCAGGTAGGCCGTGCAACCTTCCCAGGGGGGGGGTTTGGTAGAGTGTCCTAGGTCATGGGTTTAAGACAAAGAGCTGGGGCCTTTCAGTAATGACACAAAAATTGTATCTGTGATGACAGTTTTAGTTTTTCTTAATAGTATATCGGGCGCTCATTTATAAATGATATGATAAAGTTTAATGTTTTATTATAGGACTTTTGCTATACAACAGAGTTTGCCTGTCTAATGTATACATTTAGGTGTAAGAAAGAGAGACTGGCAACTCCTTTAATGCAAAGGCAGGAAGAAGTGGTTGATTAAGGAAGGGAAGAAAGCTGATTTTACAGTTAGCCAAAGGAAAGAACTTTTGGCCAGGCATGGTGGCGGAGGCCTGTAATCCCAGCAGTTCAGGAGGTCTTGGCAGAAGGATCCCAAATTAGAGGCCAGCCTCAGCAACCTAGTGAGGACCTGAGCAACTTACCAAGACCCTGTCTCAAAAAAGGGCTGGAGATGTGGCTCAGTGGTTAAGCACTTGTGCGTTCAATTCCCACTATCAAGAAACAAACAAACAAACAAACAAAAAGAAAACAAAAAACCCCAAAACTTTTGCATGTATTTATCCCCCAGAATAACAAAAAACATAATAAACACCTGTGATATCACATACAGAACCTCTCTGCTTCCTTAGTGTTTTAAATATGTTCTACCTGAGTCTTTTCCTTATTGTACCACTTGCAAAACAAATTGAATAAGTAAATTATGCAATTTTCCACATATTGATTTTTAAAATTTTTTTTTATTATTATTTTTTTACTTAGGGGGAATTCATTATCCAGTGGTAGAAAGAAACCTCGTCACTCTGACCATACACCCAGTTTTGCCTTGACAGTATTGTTAGGACCACTGATACAAATGTACAAAATAAATAATTGGTTTCCTGTAAGCAGGCAAATGAGAAAAGTTTCTAACACTCTTTGCAATGTTACTCCGCAATAAAGAGATGTTTAAAGGTCGCTTTTTTGCTGTTTCTTTGAAATATTGACTGATTCCTATTTGCACTGGCTGACCTAGAACCTTTTGGTCTATGGTTTTTCAAGATGACTGTCAGCGACCATAATGAGCAGCTTTGCTCACATTTGTGTGCAGAAGGATTTTAACATCCTGCTGACTGGGCTGGTCCTGTGGAGCCTCACAGCAGGAAAATGTCTCTTGCAGCTCAGCTTATAAATATAACCTTTGCATGCTCGGAAATAGCCTTTCTGAGAAAAGGCTTAAGTTTACCCTGGAATCCAAATGCTTCTTTTGGTCTCAGTGCTAAACAGGAGAAAGAAAAGCTGGAAAGCATGCATCTGACTCTTCCTAGTGTTAGAAACTGTCTATTATTTGTCGTCTCATCCTTTATTGCCTTCTCTGCTTTGCACACGCTCTGGAGATGGCGAGTGTGCGTTATGAATTGATCCGGCAGAAATGCTGACTGTGGGTTTTAAATCCTGTGGAACCGTCTAAGCAGCACACATTTTCTTTTCACTGAGGATGCTTTCAAGTCAGGATTGTCCATGCGTGTGTTTTTCCTGTCACAGAGGAACTGTTGCCTGAAGGAGGCTTCCTTTCTATTTCTGCATATTTGATCACAAAGTTCTGCTTGGCTCTGCCAGATATTTGCTTTTGCTGTTTTACTTGTTGAAATCAAGGATCAGTTGTTACACTCATCCAGTAAGTTCTTTTAAAGTAATTCTTTTCTAAATAAAGATGATTCTGTAATATCCCCTATAGGATGACAGTGAAATCAACCATCAACCACGTAATTAGTGAGTTTGATTTCCCCAGGGGTAAATTTTATTGCTGGGGGGTTTGATGCTTCATCCACATGAAATCCTGTTGCTTTTTTGAATGATTGTTATCAACCTGATGCATGGTTTATGGTGAGACTCAATAAATGTTTGTCAGTTGTTTATTTATATGTAAACACATAGATCAGGGGAGTTTATAAAATAAATGTTGTGTTTTTAAAATAATAAAGTACTTTAACATTTATTAAAGTTTTAAAATGCTGAGTTATAAACTATGCAAGAAAACTGACAACTGTGGAAGAAATCACTGTAATGAAAAAATAATCTATGTTTCCCTCGTTTTCCTGAAAATGGAAGCAAATGTAAAAACAAACAAAAAACAACAAATGTTGAATGTATTTACTATGATCCCAACCAATCCTGATAGTTTCTAACTCTTGTCCTGTTATGGATTCCAAATGACAATTCTGAGTAACTATAACTTAAAGATGTCATTGGAGAGATATATATATATATATATATATGTGTGTGTGTGTGTGTGTATACATGTGTGTATACTTATATACATATGTGTATGTATATATGTGTATCTATGCATGTATATATGTATGTATATATGTATAAATGTATATATGTATGTTTATATATGTATGTGCATATATGTGTGTGTGTATATGTATATATATATATATATATATATATATATATGTTAAATTGTGCTTCCTGATCTATTATGTGAGAAAGCTAGACAAGATTTTTAAACTAAAAGTCTGAGTTAAACAGAAAGATAAATTGATCATGATTCTCAAGCCATCCATACATTACACTTGACCTCTGTATGTTTGGGTTCTTTTGCTGTGTGTGCCTCTAACAATGAATCAAAAATATTTTAGGGAAAAAATTGTGTGTATACTGAAGAAATATTGACTTACTTTCATTATTCCCTGAATGTTGCAGTATAACAACTATTTTGTACTATTTGCATTGTATTAGATAAGTAATCTAGCACATGTTTAAAATATACAGAGGATGTGCATGATTAGATGCAGATACCATGCTACCTCATACAAGGGAGTTATTCATGAAGAGATGGTGGTGTCCAAAGGAGTTCCTGGAACCAGTCCCTGTGGGTACCAAGGGATGACTGTACTTAATTGCATGTGCTTAAAAACACACCAGTTACATTTTGACTGTGATTCTACAAGACCTGTCATAACATTTGGCATCTAAGAGAAAAATTTTCCATTTTCTTTCCTTTTTCATATTCATTCACCACTAGATTTAGGAAGTGAATTATATTCTAAATCCATTTAAATATAGTACTTCATCAGTATCTATGGAGGATTTGGTTCAGGATCCCCAGGGAATACCAGGTCTTGGTTGTTCAAGTCCCTTATCCAGTGGCGTAGTACCCCCATACGACCTACATACATCTCTAATATTTTAAATGATCTCTGGTTGATGTATCACGTCTAATACAATGTTAATGCTCTGTAAATAGCTATGGTTATGTACTCTTTAGGGAATAATGATGAGAAGCAAAAGCTGTATGTGTTTGGTATGGATGCTGTTTCATTTCCTTGAATGCACAGCCAACTCTCAGTTGGTTGACTCTCAGGATGCACAATCTGTGGTGGAGATGAGGGCCAACTGTGTTTTCTAAATAAGAAGTTATGTGAGCCTCAGTACAGACATGACTGCCGTGGAAGCAGACATTGTCCGCATAAGTGATCAGTTCCGTCCCAGGATGCAATGCATACCGACCTTCCCAGGTGAGGTTGATCAGATTCAACCCTGAGTCACTCATCAATGAGAACACATGCCATTCCATGTCTGCGTGGGGTAGAGTTTCATGTCATCAACTTATTCGTGTTTGTTGACTTGATACACATGGATTGAATGCTTTCCATGCACCCGATTCTACAAGGTTCTAATACAATTTATCCGATGTATTATTGAATGAACTGTTGTTAAGGTACAGAGAGATGTAACTTTGATTATTTTGGTCCCTGCTTTTGTCTGTTTACTACCCCCTCCTTTGTCTCTCTCATCATCTCCTTCTGTCTCCCTCCTCCCCCTTGGTCTTTCCAGGGTCTCCTTTTGCTCTCCCCGTCTGCGATCTTCCTCCCTCTCTCTGAAGCCATGAATATGATTCCACCCGGTCGTTTCTATTGGAAAGGCAAGATTTGTCTTTCAGGCCCCACCCCAGACCTAACAGGGATTAGAGAGCCAACTGACTTGGCATTTTTTAAGAGGGTCCCTTCCAGGGACAAAGAGTTAAAGATGCATGCGGAATTACTTTTCTTACATGAGTGGTCACCACACCAAAAAGGCTAATAAGCAAGAAGTCGAAAAGCACACAATATTTAATTATGAATGTTTCCAGCGCCCCAAAGCCACACAGGAAGCAGCTGCTTAAACATTACTTGCCCTTTGAGTAACGGGCAGAAACGCCGAATGGGTGAATCAAAAAGGCTACCCGGGTGTACTACTTAAACCAAATCCACCCCAGCATCAGAGCTACCACAACAGAAAGCACAACGAAAAGCAGCAAGAAGGCATGTTGGGAAAGATGTCAGGGATGCAGAATCATAACAGGTTTTGTTCTTTGAAAGTAATTCAGTGTAAGATGCAGTCATCCATCTCTAACAGAGTTCCTAAAGAACAAGGTACATGATGCCACCCCAAAGCTGCAAAGGTCAGTTCTTTGCCTTTGGATATTTAATTTGAATTGGAAGTATCAAAATGCCAATGAAACACAGTATGCTATGCACAATCCAATGACTGATCAAGCCACACAAAGACTGTGGCTTTTCCTTTGAACTTCCTATTAATTCTTTGCTGCTCACTGCACACTGGCTGGCTTGTGTCCTGAGCAGGGACAGTCTACACCGTAGACCCCTGGTGTATGCTTTATTTTATTTTATTTATTTGTTACTGGGAATTGAACCCAGGAGTCCCTTACCACTGAACCACATCCCCAGCCCTTTTTATGTTTTATTTTGAGACAGGGTCTCACTAAGTTGCTCAGGGCCTTGCTAAGTTGCTGAGTCTGGTCTTCAACGTGCAATCCTCCTGCCTCAGCCTCCTGAGCTGCTGGGATTACAGGCGCGCACCACCATGCCCAGCCTAAGCTCACGTTTGAATTCCGAGTCTTTCTCGTTTGGTGTGGGATTAGAACATAAAACTGTGGCACCTGCTCTTTCCTGGGGAAACTTGGGGATCACAGTACAGTTCTCCCCAGAGAAATGCTGCTATAATTTCTATCCCACCTGTGTATTCTTTTGTATCTTAAATGTGCCCAGGACTTTGGGTCCCTCCTTACTGAGTGCTGTGTTCTGCGTCTTCTGGTGCTTTAGCTGCAATTTCCACTGTAACATCTCATTGTGAACCTGTCTATAAACTGGTCCACCACTCTTTGTTCTCGCTCTCAAAATTGGTAACTCGTCTTGGCTGATCACAGAGTTAGGCCTATCACTGTATATACTTCAATCTCCAGACTTTTATATCGTTTAGAAAAGTTAAAGCTTTTGGGGGGAGTGGCAAAAGACTGAACTCAAGTCATACAGAAATAATGGAATTTATAATTTTATATATAAAATGATGTGAAACTCTGGGCGCGGCTGGCCTCAGGGATGCGTGAGTCCCATTGATCCTCTCTCCATCCTGTGCGTCTCTGTCCCTCTGTTTCGTTTTTATTTTCCACGGACTCCTCCAGGAGGTTAAAACCATGATCATGGGGAGTTTCTAGCTCATGTCTGCAGAATTTCATAGACAGACAGGAACAGAGACTTTGGAAGCTCCCACGGAATGGTTTGGTCCTAAGTGCATGTCATAGACCCCTCACAGTGTCCTGGAGAGACCGGGTGCTGTGGAGGCCCCAGCTTAGACCAGGAACCCACACCCAGGACAAAATGAAGGAGTCATTTTAAAAACGAGGAGAGGTCTGGGTTGTGGCTCAGTGGCGGAGCGCTTGCCTGGCACATGTGAGGCACTGGATTTGATCCTCAGCACCACATAAAAATAAAGAAATAAAATAAAGGCATTGTGTCCACCTACAACTAAACAAATATTTTTTAAAAATGAGAACTGGACCAAGAAATAAACATTGTTCCTGTGTCATATTCATTGCTTATAAACTTCTATGAACAAAACTCTTTAAGGAGAAGGTAGGTTCTTAAGTCGGAGAATATGTAAATCAGCAACTCAGGTTGCTCAGGTTTGGTAAATACATATACTTATAATTAAATCAGCAGAAGACATGGGAAGACAGGAGAGAGAAAGGAATAGGCGCTGGTGTAGACAGAGATGAGAACAGAGACCTCTTGGGAGATGAAGAGAAATAAGGAGGAGAGTGAGAGAAATAAGGAGGAGAGACAGTGAGAGAAAGGAACAGAGAGTGACGTAGATACAAGAATAGGGATGGTGAATGGGGCAGGAAGGTTTATTATTATTTTTTAGTTTGAGAGAAAATTGAAGTGCTTTTATTGTTATTTTTGCATTCTTTCTTTTTGACCAAGGGCTTTACCATTATCAGGAGGCACCATGTAAAATGAGACTTGTAGGCACAATTGATTTCCAACTTCTAGATGCCTTTTCGATAGGACATGAGCAAATCTAATAACAGTTCTCAAAGACGTGTGCTATTTTTAATCAATGGTAGAGAGAACATATTACGTTTTAAAATCATATGGTACTTCAAACATTGTGGAGCCAGAACAAAGCTCCATCAAATAACGAGTGAGTGGGGTGTGTTGCCGAAGTACTTGTGGTGGCAGGACACTTCAGATGCCGTTTGTCTGCCGCTTCGGCCTGGGTTGGCTTTGTATCCCACGGAGAGGCTCTGACCTTAAGCTTTTGTGAGCTTCAAAGAGAGCTCCGTTTTTCCCTCCACTCAGCAGGACTGATGAAACCAACCCTTGGTTAACAACAGGAAGCCAAATTGATTTTAATATTGTGAATTCTTTACTCTGATGCAGCAAATGTTATCTGGGTCATCTCAGTGGGCTCGCGATGATAGAGTCGGATTACGCTTCAGAATGCAGCCTGACACATGGGTCCAGAGCCAGGCTGTGTTAGGAGAGCATATTGATCAGCGGGGATTAGGTTAGTGTACTCCTGAGCAGCCTCCTTGCTTCTATCTGAGGGTACAACCAGTCTTCACTGTTCTCAGTGGCTGTAGCTCAGGAAAGAGACAGTTTGTCAGCATGTGAACTTGGCTTGTTTACCATCATTATAACAGAATACCTGAGATAATTCACTTACAAAGAGAAAAGGTTTCTTTTGGAGCATGATTCTATAGGTTCCAGTGCAAGATCAGGGAGACCTTTTGCTTTGGACCTCAGGTGGGGGTGCTGAATGGTATTGGTGGGGAGCAAAGGGTCCACCTATGGCCAGGAAGCAAAGAGAGATAAGAGCCGGAGTTCCCACATTCTCTTTTGAAGGTGCTCATCCAGTGTCCTAAGGAGCCCCTACTGGGCTCCACCTCTCAAAGCTTCCACCACTTATCAACAGCTCCATGGAGTAGTAGGGAACTCTGGACATCAAACCATAGCAATTGCGTGTCTCCAGGAAGATCTTGCTCAGAATTTCCACCCATTGTGTTAAATAGGCATACAAATGGATTCTTGCAGAAAATATTTATTGAAGGCTAGGATAATCCACTAGGTAAGTTTTTTTGTTTTGTTTTAAAGAGATTCTCATGGATCACAGATCTGACCCATTTTTAATATTCACTAATAATTTTAATGATAAATTAATGAGTAATAATTATAATTACTGATTAATAAGGTCAAGAGAAGGAATCTGGTGAGTCCCTCATAGATCAGCCGATAGAAACTAAAACTAATAAGACTTGCGGATGGCCGTAGGGGATTCAAGCTTTTAGCTTGGATCACCAGGGTCGGTCGAGATACCACTGAGATAGATAGAAATTGTCGTAAGAGGAAATTGAGTGCAACTTCGGATTTTCTGAGTTTAAAGAGCCCGATTGTTGAAGTGTGTTTGTTTCAGATCAGGGAAACAGGCAGGCAGGCAGGAATTTGTCCTGAGGCAAACGGAGGTGGTAGGTAGAAGGCCTGGCTTTGGGTGGGGTTGGCTTTGGGACAGTGGTGGGAAAGGACAGTGTACAGCCACGTCCTTCGAAAGACATGGGATGCGTTTGCTGTCACACTTTCTTTTGTGCCATATTTCATTTTGCTTTGCACACGAATATGTCATAGGTACAGGTTAAATATATGTTCTCTGGAAAACTTAGGACAGGACGAGTTTCAGATTTCGGGTCTTTTACATTTTGGAATATTTGCATATGCATAGCGAGATATCCTGGGGATGGAACCCAAGTCTCAGTACAAAATTCATTCATGTTGGCTTCATATCCACCTGGTACACGGAACCCGGGGGTAATTTTATGTCATGTTTTTAGTGCAGTGTTGTCTGACTGTGACCCTTCTCGTGAGTGCATGTCTGGAATATTCCATGCATGGTACCATGCCAGTGCTCAGAGGCTTTCTGCATCATTTCTGGTCTTCATGTTAGGGCTGCTCAACCTATATTCACTTCCTACTCAGGCAGCACACATTTTTGTTTTAATTTTTATTTTTTATTGTAAACAAATGGGATACATGTCGTTTCTCTGTTTGTACATGGAGTCAAGGCATACCATTTGTGTAATCATAAATTTACATAGGGTAATGTTGTTTGATTCATTCTGTTATTTTTTTTCCTTCCCCCCCACCCCTCCCACCCCTCTTTTCCCTCTAAACAGTCCTTCTTCCTCCATTCTTACCACCCTCCTTATCCCTAATCCTAAACCTAACCCTAACCTTAAAGCTAACCCCTCCCACCCCCCATTATATGTCCTCATCCGCTTATCAGCGAGATCATTCGCGAGATCATTTGTCCTTTAGTTTTTTGAGATTGGCTTATCTCACTTAGCATAATATTCCCCAATTTCATCCATTTGCCTGCAAAAATGCCATAATTTTATCATTCTTTATGGCGGAGTAATATTCCATTGTATATCTATGCCACAGTTTCTTTATCCATTCATCAACTGAAGGGCATCTAGGTTGGTTCCACAATCTGGCTATGGTGAATTAAGCAGCAATGAACATTGATGTGGCTGTATCTCTGTAGTATGCTGATTTTAAGTCCTTTGGGTATAGGCCAAGGAGTAGGATAGCTGGGTCAAATGGTGGTTCCATTCCAAACTTTCTGAGGAATCTCCATACTGCTTTCCAGAGTGGCTGCACTAATTTGCAACCCCACCAGCAATGTATGAGTGTTCCTTTTTCCCCACATCCTCGCCAACACCTATTGTTGCTTGTGTTCACCATTCTAATTGGGGTGAGATGGAATCCTAGGGTAGTTTTGATTTGCATTTCTCTTATTACTAGAGATGTTGAACATTTTTTCATATTTCTGTTGATTGCTTGTACATCTTCTTCTGTGAAGTGTCTGTTCATTTCCTTAGTCCATTTGTTGATTGGGGCAGCACACATTCACAGGCTGCCTGTTATTCTGCAGGGCACTGTCTTTGGTAGTGGGCATGTGCTGAGCAAAGACCCACTGGTTCTTCCTGTCATTTTAGCGTGATCAGGAGATCATGAGCCATCACCCTAAGCAATAGCATTCCAAACTGAGATATGGGTTCTGATGGGGCCAGGAGTATTTCTAGGAATAAAAATCCCCCAAAACAATGCCACAGAAGCCTTTGTGACATTGGAAGGCGTTCTCAGGAAGCAGGTGAAGTCAGGATTTCAGGGACAAGAAATTGTCATCCAGATCAAAGCGACAGATGTGAAGAGGGCCCCAACCTGAGGGAAGAGCATCTGACAAGAAACTCGAGTATGTGGGCCATTAAAAGACCTTGTGATTAGAGGTCCAGCACAAAGAGGAAGAGTGGTGAGAGACAGGCATGGTTCCAGATGGCTCAGAACCGGTCCAACAGTAAGAATCCTGATGCATGCTCTAAGAGTAATGAGATGCCATTGTTGGTTCTCATGGTGAAATGACCATTGGTCCCTCCATTTGTCCACATGGGGGCAAACATGGAAGGGATCCGTCCTCTTCCAAGGAGGTTGGCTGCATTACAAATGAGTGAGCCGCAGCCGGGTCCCTCGGTAGCTTTTTCTTCAGGCACAAATATACACAGTCACCTTCATCTGCAGACCATTTTGGCGGGGTGGACAAGGAGGGGGAAAGGGAGAGGGGAGTGGTACACCTAATGCTTCCGATTCTTCTCTGGAGCAAATGGATAGTTCTGATTCAAAAATAAATCAAGAAAATACAAAAGGACCCTATCTTCTGTGGTTATCATAATTCACTGCCAAGTCTTTTACTGGCAATTCTAATCCAAAAAGCAAGTGAAGGCAATTAGTTAGAACCAGCAGTTACCTTTGGAGTACCGTTAACCCCTGTTGAATAATTCAGAAGTTACTGGAGGTGATTCTTGCTTGTGCAGAGAATGGATCCTTTGGCAGTGATTTAACTCTTCCATGGGATCCGGCATCGTCTAGTTAGAAGTGTGAGAAGCCTTTGCAGATGTGCCTACTGTCAACACAGCTGCTTCTGAAGAGGAGCAGCATCACCAAATGGTGGCCACCCTTGTTGTGCTGTTATGCTACAGAAATTCTCTCTAGTCTGAGCTCTTCCAAAAAGAAGTCACTCTTCAGGTAACCCACGGGCAGCTTTGCATTTTATCAACTTCTCCCTAACAAATGACACTGTAGACATATTCATAATTTATATCCCTTTTGATTGTCTAACTACATTGAATTCGAATCACATGACAAACCATGACATTTATGAAAACTGAACCTGTAGAGCAAGCTGCAATTTATTAGTGCTGAGGATATGTTGGTAGCCGAGAATGGTATTTTGAGTTCTTTGAGTCATGGGGCAGATCTGTGTAACAAAGAGGAAATCTCCTGGCCAAGTGTCACTAGAGTTCACCGCAGATTTAATGGAAACATCGACGGCACACTTTGCCACTTAAAAAATCACTCAAGATTTGTCTGCCCATGACTATGGTATTGTCTTTGGGGTCACAAAATATAATGTAAAAGAAAAAGAAGAAAACTGATATCCCATGATCGAGTTAACATTAGAGATGTTGGTCAACTTCACCATATTTACAGCATTGGCAGTGGTCCCCGTCCTCAGTATAAACTGTAACTATAGAAGTTTAAGAACATCCATAGTCTTTCCTTCATTCTTTTCTTAAACTGAAGTGATACTCACCAGTAACTTGTGGTTATACCAGCAGAAACCCCAAAGTCCTGACCTGTTGTTAGTTCTACAGGTATCACCCTAAAATTGCCTTTTTATTCACTTAGCAAAGTGGGATAGATATATGGGTATATATGATTTATTATAAAATATTATTATATGTTATAAATATAAATGTCTGACATACCTTTAATGTTGTCCTGCACAATGAGGGAGTGGTTAGATGTGCCATCTTAACTTTTTAATTTCGTGTTTCTTTGCCACATTTTTCTTTATGAGGGAAATTATGTTTTATTATAAAAATAAGTAAAAACAAATTAAGATGATACGGGATAAAACTTCAGTGCATGTTTTAGAAATATCCTTGACGTTGGAATGAGAAGTCTAAAATTGTTTGAACATATGCGTTTTGGGTAAACTGCGTGACTCTACTCAGAAAGTTGTGTCTAACTGGGATCGTTCCAGTCAGAGAAGGCGATCAATTCAAAATGACATGTAAACCGATATTGCTTTCCTGTCCTTATTTCTTATTCATGGAAAGCAAGGGCAGAATCTGAAGGACTCCAGGATCTGGGTCATGGAATGGGATTCTGCAGTAATCTCCTCATAAAGTGCAAAGTATGATCAGTCAACTTTGTCAGCTCGAAAGTCATCATCAGCACAGAAGATGAGCCAAAGGAAATTATAAGCTCTTTATGAATTTCTCAGAAGTACCTGGAAATCATATTTTATATCATATAACTTTAATAGACTAGGATTGCTTTTAGTAATCCATACAATGAGGAACTTAAAATTTCCACTAACACATCCAAGGCGTTCATATATCAGTTAGTCCATTTGCAACAAAAATTCTTATACCTTTTTTATGAATCTGAATAAATAAATCCTACTTAGACAACCTTAGACATGTGGTTATGCATAAATTATTTCTTCACTATTTCCCAAATCTCTTTGATCACAGTTGATTTGCTTCATTATGGTTTACCGGGAAGTTTTGAATTGACTAGAGGAATATTTTTAGATTTTTTTTTTTTTTTTTTTGCGGTGCTGGGGATTGAACCCAGGGCCTTGTGCTTGCGAGGCAAGCACTCTACCAACTGGGCTATCTCCTCAGCCCCAATTTAAATTTTTAAAAATAAGTTTATTTTGATTGACAGATAACTTATACATATTTATTGGACACAGTATAATATTTTGGTTCATGTATATATTGTGTAATTATCAACTGAAGGTATTTAGTTTGTCCATTATCAAGCAATTTTCTTTGGTTTGTAGTACAAAAATTCAAAATTCTCCACTCTATTTTCATTTCTATGAAGCAATATTGTTAACTGTCATCACCCTTCTATGTGAGAGCACATCACATTTTCCCTTCTTTCTATCTTTGTACTCATTAACAAATCCCTCTCCTCCGCCCCTCCCTCCCCAGCCTCAGGTGACCACCTCTCTGTTGAGTTCCTCATAAGGGAAATCACACTGTATTTGTCTTTCTGAGTCTCTTACTTTATTTAACTTTACGATCTCCAAGTCCATTCATGTTGCCTCGGATAGGATTTTATTCTTTATTTATTACTGCATCGTATTCCTGTTGTATCTATCACATTTTCTTTATCCATTCATCTCTTGGGGGACATTTAAGTTGAATCAGTATCTTGGCTATGGTGAATATGGGTAGGCATATGGGTGAATATGGGTCTTTTTGACATACTGATTTCATGGTCTCTGAATATAGACCCAGGAGAAGAAATGGTAGGTCATATGGTAGTTGTATTTTTATTTATTGACAAAACTTAATCCTGTTTTCCATGATAAATATGCTAATCAACATTTCTTCAACAGTGTGTAGAGTTCCCCTTTCTGTACATTCTTAGCAGTATTTATTTTTTGTTTCTTTTTTTAATTTTTCTCTTTTTGCTAATAGTTGTTCTAACTAGGGTGAGATGCTATCTCACTGAGTACAGATTTTAGAAATATCATTGATCAAAGGCCTAAAATTATTAAACATATGCATTTAAGTTAAAACTGTATAACTCTACCCAGAAAGCTGTGCCTAACTGGTATCATTTAAATAAAATAATAAAATTCATCGTGGTTTCGATTGGCAACTCCCTTGCCAATCACGGAGCATTTTTTAATATACTTGTTGACCGTTTGAGAGATAGCTATTCAGTTCTTTGGCCCATTTTTAATACAATTATTTGAGTTTTTAACTGTTGGGTTGGCAAACCAAGTATTTTAGGAGAACATGAGTCTAAGTTTTTTGGTATTAATCTATAGCAGTTAGTGTTTTCAACCTGTCAGTTGCCCTGGGTACTTTTGTCCAAGAGAATGGAGAACAAAACAGAAGTTTTGAAAGTAATAATTGTAAAACAGTTTAGAGGTAACATATCAAAGATAAGAAACCCAAACCACAAACTAGGCCTTATAATCATGCAGACTCCTTCTCTCTGAAAGAACCTACTGATGTCATGTTGAAGTGGTAAAATTCAGGAGCAGTTAACAATTATAGTGAGTCTTCTTAAGTGCATTTGATGATGAAAGATAAATAAAAACATTCAAGGACCATTTATTGGAATCTGTGTGTTAACGCTGTGGAAATGGCCTTAGGTTAATGGTATATAGCTTTCTCAGATGTGAAAGAGTATTTTTTTTTTTTTAATTTTGAACAATGGCTTCATACGGGAAGTTCTCAGCCTGTTACAACTCTTCCATGTTTGTATTCTGACCAACTTCAATTTGTTCATTTTTCATTATTTGGTTCTTTCTGTAGCTATTGGTTGTTTCCAGGTCGCTGAGGACGATGAGGGTTTTTGTCTTCTCTCTCGACCTGGCTACCAGATACCAGTGACAAGGACTGTCTGCAGCTAAAGTTTCCCAGGCATGCAAATGTGTATTAGCTATCAGGTTGCCAGGTGCCCATGCATGTGTGGATCCAGAGGAGACATGATGGTGGGACTCTGGGAGGAAGCTTCCCTGGTGGCAGGCAAACTGATGTTTCAGCTCCTGTTCAGCTGCACTTCTAACTGAACTCAAGGGAATCACCCTTAATGCAGATCTGACTCGTTTCCTTGAGTGCAGTGAAATCGTCTATAGACCACAGAGCTCTTCATTCATACCCCGTTCATACAGGAGGGTCTGGACAAACCTTTCTAGTGCTTCTACCTATCTTGACTACCACTTGTTTTATTCAAGGACATTCTTCTAACATGCATTATGGTAACTATCAAGCCACCTGATATTTTTCAAATTAAGATACCTGAATCAAATGTAGTACTTAATTCAGCGACATTTGATTAGAGACTCAGGGCTTAACTCATTCCTTTTGAATATTAACTAATGGCATATATGAGGTAGATTAAAATTCAGTCACATCTACTTAAGTGTCATGCAGTCCATGCTAAAGTATTTTGAAGTAAATTTAAGCAAATGTAATACTTGGCATTTGTTACAGGCACTTGGAGAAGCACTAAAACCAGTGGATGTAGTGTGCCTTAAGTAGACACTGATAACATTAATGAGATTCATTGAAAGTCCCATTTCTGTTAACCTTTGTAGAATTATTACAGCAAGACCAGCCATGTTGAGCTCAATGCTGTAAACATTCAAACCAGATTTACTTTAGTGAGTACTTCAGAAAATCTAATATTTTTGTTGTCTTAGGATGAATGAGAAAAACAGATGTTTAAAATTTAATTGACATTCTATTTATGCAGTCTATTCTTTTGTGGTTTTATATATATATATACACACACACACACACACACACAAATATATCTACACAAATATCTATATACACACACTCACATACACACACACACAAAAAATTTATCCATTCATTTATTTTTAACAATTTATTGACTGTCTCTACCACTTAGTGGGCACCATAAACCCAATGAATAGACTCTAATGTCTGTCCCAGAAAATGTGCAATCTCTTACAAATATGTAAATGAGACAGGTGCAAAATCACCTTGTATGACCTTGTTCATTTCAGTTTCACACATAGTGTGTGTTCACTAAAGACATTTGATTAATACAAAGGGGTAAACAAACCCATGAAAGACATCTAAAACATAGGTGTATGTTTCTAATCATTTTCCTCTATTAAATGAAATAGTTAATGATCATCAAACATTATATTTAATTTATTATAACTATTAAAAAAATTCCAAATTCTTATTGATGGATGATTTTTGTCCCCATTTTCCAGATACATTACTTTCAGGCATATTTATTTAAGAGACAAAGAGCTTTTTATCTTACCTGAAAGTGTTCCATTTCCTTGTTGAAGATTTCTTTTATGATACTGAGTGAAGTTGAAGTATATAAAGAATAAAGAGGAAAGAGGTAGAAGGGAAACTTTAATTCCAGAGTAGAGAAGAAGAAAAAAGTAAATTTAAACTAAAAGATCAATCGTCTAATGGACAGGTGGATGTCAATAGGCGTCTGTTAAAAACTGTTAGAAGTCACTGTTCTTGTCGTGAGGTAGGACTGAGTGATAGACTCTAAAAGAAAATCACGAGGGTGCATTTTTAAATTTAAAACCTCATTTCCTAAAGTTGATTCTTCTGTTATAGTTTAGAAATCAATTACATGTCATAATTATTTTCACTCATTCATATATCTTTCATTCTCTTGCTCTCTTTTTTTTTTTCTTTTTGGTAGACTTTAGTCTTTAGAGCTGTTTAAGTTTCGCAGTAAAATTGACCAGAAAATGCAAAAATTTCCCTTCTCTCCCCCTGCCCCAAATAGCACAACACCCCCATTATCAATATTCCCCCACCAACGTGGAACATTTGTTTGAAGTGATGAACCTACATTAACACATCAAAAAAAACCCAATCCACATTTGACACTGAGGCTGGCTCTGGGTGGTGTACAGTCATTCCAAGGTCTGGACAAATATATAATGGCCCGTCTCTTGTCTTTTCTCCTTGCTTCCTAATCCCTGGCAATCATTGATCTTTTTACCTGCTCCCTAGTTTCACCTTTCCTGGAATGTAATATAATTGAAATAACCTTGAGTAGCCCTTTCCCATATTGGCTTCTTTCACTGACCAATGCACATTTAAGTATCTGCTGTGTCTTCTCATGGCCTGGTAACTCCTCTGTTTCTAGCGCTCATATGCCGTTGTTGGTAAGCACCACAGTTCATGCATTTACCTGCTGGAGAATATCTTGGTTGCTTCCTAGTTTTGACAATTACCAGTAAGACTGCTGTAAACATCT
The DNA here is from genome assembly GCF_902686445.1 of Sciurus carolinensis. Lineage (NCBI taxonomy): Eukaryota > Metazoa > Chordata > Mammalia > Rodentia > Sciuridae > Sciurus > Sciurus carolinensis. The sequence continues at coordinate 24,073,810 of NC_062231.1, read as the reverse complement.
GTGTGCAGAGTTTTGCGTGACGTTTTTGGTCCCTTTGGGTCGACCTAAAGAGTGCAGTTTCTGACTGGCATGCTGAGAGTTTGTAGAGTTTTGTGAGAATCATCAAACTGCTTTCCAAAGTAACTGTTTCCATCGTGGAGTACATGCGATGTGTTGACCCCACAGCTTTCTTCTCACGGAGCATCCTAAAACACCAGCCTACCTCCCCACAGGGTTAGCAATTTCAGATGGGGTCATTTTTCTTTGGGAAGGACTGTGCTAAGTTCCAAGAGGTCATTTCAGATCCATGGCTCCTGCCCACTAATCACCAGTAGCACTCCCTAGTTATTGCAACCATTCAACCTGCGCCCACATAATCCACACTTTGCTCTTAGGGAAACGCTACTCCAATTGGAATCTGGTAGATAGAGGAGCTGACCATCTTGAGAACTGACCACCTAAAATCTTATGGGAATGAAGCTAATACAATGTTTTGGCTGACTGCAACTCCTTAAGAGATGTGAGAAGTGGTTACCCAGACTTATAGACACAGGAGAATGTGCTGAGCTGCACACTTGAGTTAGGGACATTCTAGAACATCTGTGGGTTTTCCTTAATTCAAGAAATCTTCCCTAGATGATCATCCCTGGCAAATAAGGTGTTTGTGAAAAATAACTCAGAAGGTAACTTACGTGTTGAGATGTGAGATCATATTCTCCATCCCCACAGCCGAATGACCTTGATTTTTGGTAATTTTCTTTATCATCTTCCACTATGAAAAAAATTGAATTAGATGTCCTTGCAATGTACTATTTGCTAGATGTATATGTAAATAAAAAAAGTATGTGCATGTTTGTGTGTATATGTGTGTGTGGGAGTGTTAAACTCAGTTATATTGCCACCAGCGCTCAACTACAGTAGTGATCTAATTAATTAAATAAATGCTACTATTGATATTAGTTTATCCCGCATTAACTAAAGCAGATGTTTTTCCAGTAAAATCAATGTGCTTATGATGAGATCTACATTTCTTTGAACCACTGTATAAAAATATGCCAGCTCTGCAGGAAGGATGAATTAACACTTCAAGCAATTCCTTTGTCTTGTCACTTCGGTGACATGAAACAGGAACTGGATGGATATGGCTGTAATGTACAGTATTTTCTTCGTTTTCAGAGGGAGAAGCCATTAACAGTTATTTCAGAATTACTGTGTTTATGACACTTGTAAATTGATTTATAGTATTAGCCAAGCAGGTGATTGAACAAAAGCCTTTTAATTTTCTTTTTGTTTATCCTTCCTCAGCTTCAAGGTGCTGAGTGATTCTGGTCCCACTTGAGGCTTATGGAAATGTGCTGCCCCCTACACCCCCCCAGCAACCTGATTCCAAATCAGGCCAACAGTTTACCCTAGCCTGGCAATCACATAGAAAGCTGCTTCATAAAGGGACAGCTGGGGTCAGAGGGAAGGGAAGGTGACATGCACTCCATCAAGAAAGTGTCAAGTGGCTTTATATCAGGCACCTTGCTTGATGCAACTCAGGGACTCTTAAGCCCTTCTGATGTGGAGGAAAAAGGAAACATTAAACAATTCCAAGTTGCAACACTGGCTGAGACGATTACACAAATCCAGGGAGTTATTTTTCACACTGTTGTTTGGGTACCCGTCTCATAATGTATCCCTGCCTGCTGTCTGTGGATCTGTTTCCAGCTTCCAAGCAGAAAAATGTTGAATGATTTAGAATGCAAAATTAACTCCAGTCCCTGGAATTTACAGTGGCTAAAACAATAAGTGGTTTCTTAGCAAAAAGGGATGTTTCTCACACTTGATTTTATTTTTTGGCTGTGTGCATTTCATGTCTTCTATCAAAATAGTACATGGACTATGACTGACATTTATGCTCTATGTAGTGAATGCTATAGAAGTATGGGTTTTTAGAACAGTGATCTTAAGAGTTTCCTTCCCCGCCCCCACTTTGGATTTACCTTGTTAAATTTTCTCTTTAGAAATGTGACGTGAACATGTTTGTGAATAAAGATTGAGAGAAAAATGGCAAGGATGTGAAAAATATCACTAAGACAAAATACACTGTCCCAAACTAGCTACCTAAGTTGCTTTTTCTCCATTCACCACGCTCATCAGATTTGCTTCTGAAGGAGAAACCTCCTCATTTTTAAATTCCAGCATAAAAATTTGAATAATTTGATTTGATAATGGGAAAATAAAATTATTTGCAATTCATTTCGACCACGAAAGAACCACAGTGTCAAAAGTTCTCAGTAAACATGACATCATTACCATTAGGTGAACAAGACGTGATTATTAGGAGATGATTATTATTCAGAGCACAGTCAGAAAAGCTTTTGGCCTTTGAACTAATTTTAAAATATGTTTTTCATGTTTAGTTTATTGGGCTGGAATATATGTATGTAAATTGTCCTAGGTAAGAATTTATTCTTAACTCATTTTCATTCTTTTTTGCCTCTGTGTTTCATTAGTAGAATTTAAAACAGTCTGCAGTGGAAACAATACAGAATTATGGAAATGTTAAAATATATCCTGAAATAAAGAACTTCCATGTATATTGTACAGCTTAAACAATTACTGATACTGCTGCAATTCTGTTATCCCGTCCTTTCGATATCAAATAGACATTTCTGTGTTGCAAACCACACCATAACCTCCTAATTTAAAAAAAATGAAAAGCATACTATTGTTCCCGAGTCTCCTGTTTCTTTGGGTAGATTCGCTGACCTCAGCCATTCTTGTGTGACATGGAGAAGCTGGTTTTTGCATTCCTGTTCAGCTGCAGGTCACTGGGGGCTGGCCCATCTAGGATGGCTGCCCTTAGACGTTTCGTGGCTGACTAAGTGTTGGTCAGCACTATAGTGATGACGCGGGGCGTGACTGTCATCTGACAGCAGAGGTCTCAGGGTAGCCGAGCAGTGTTCCCAGAGCTAGAAAAAGAGTAAAATCTTGCTTGGCTTGTTGAGATATAGACCCAGAATTCATTAGGTCAAAGCCCGACAGATGTGAGAGGTCAGAAATGACTTCCTGTGAAGATCTGTAAAGTCATTTTTGTTTGGTTTGGTTTCCAGTGCTGGGGATTGAACTCAGGACCTTGCGTATGCTTGGCAAGTGTTTCACCCCGGAGCTCCATCCCTGGTCCCTGTAAAATCATCTTAAACATGTGTGAGTACGAGACAGGGACAGTTGAGGAGGTTCTTGGATTTGCAAACAATCTACCATACTCTCCTGCTTTCTAAATTTTTAGTGTACCTCAAGTCACTTGATACCGTTTTGCCCCTAAATGCTTTAGAGAATGTATTTTTATATTGTCAGTTGTTATGATTTTGTAATTCTCATAGAAGCAGCACGAGTTAACTATCCTGCTTGGATTAGAATACTGTTAATAAAGACTGGTCCTATCATCATTAAGAACGAGGTGACCATCACTATACTATAATTAAATTGCATTCAGTTTTCTGTGCTCATTACACACTACCCGACTTAATCCTAATGTTGAATATGGAAAATGAAAAAACCCAAGATAGTGTGTCCTGGGAAAAGGGAGTAAAAAGAAAGTCATACATTGATAGCTTTCATCTCTTTCAAGACAAATCCTTTTCAGATGCTGGTCACTGGTGGGGAGAAAGTGTTTCATCAAACCTAGGATGATGGTCTCTAGGAAACACTAATCTCTTCCAAGACAAATCCTCTCCAGGTGCTGGCCACCAACCCCCACCCCAAAAACCCAAATTCCTGAAGGCCCAAACTGACACGCTCACTAAGTCACCTCTCAGTATAACTTATATAAGCCCAAACTCCTCCTTTGGCCAGTGGCTCATTTTCCACCAGGAAAGTGGGTCCATCAGAACCATGACCCCATTTGTGAATAAAAGAGCTGAGCTGATCCGTGAAGTTTGCGTCCAGCCTGGTCTTCCTGTGATGACACCTGATATCTATGTTATAGTGCAACCACTACCCCAGGCACTAGCAGGGATGGCGAGAGAGGGAGGTTACCTACCCTGGGCCACATGGTACATGGTGTCTTGTGCTGGCTGCATTTTCACAATCATATCCTGTGCACATTACTCTCTCTTATTGGCGGGTCAGCTGGCCTCCATAGCTTGGGATCTACAAAAGCTTAGCCATCTCCCCTTTCCTTTTCAAAGGCAGAGGATGAATTTAAGCCAAGGAGGTGAATTTGTATGTAGATTTGCCACCATGGAATTCTGTTACAAAGATCAGAGCTGGTTGATAGAGTGAATGCTCAGCATGCCCAAGACCTCTAGCTCTATCCTCAACAATTAGAAAAAGAAAGAAAGAAAGAAAGAAAATTAGAGGGAGGGATCTATGTGGCCACTTTATAATATTGATGCTGTAATATGTTACAGGCTTTTGTTTAGAAAAAGTGCAGAGAGCATTTTTTTTCCTTTTGTTGCATCAGAAGTAGTATGAGGTATGTCCTGTGTGTGTGTGTAATGCTCTTAATTCTTAACCCACCAGGCACATGGAAAAACCCAGGTGGTCAGGATGGATCAATTGTATGACACGACACTACGGTGTCTCTGCAGTTAGATGGCAGGGATGATTATTTTTCTTTCTGAAGAGGAGTTAAAATTGTAAAATGATGAAACCCAGTTTATCCGGCTGCAGGAAAATTAATTAATTTGGTTTTGGATCTGAGTTAAAATTAACATAAACTCTCAGATATCAGCTTTGTGTGACTGGGTCCCAAAAATAGTTTAGTATACCCCAGCACCGCAAAAAAAAAAAAAAAAAAAAAAAGAAAAGAAAAAATAGTTTAGTATATTTGACTCTTGCCTTAAGTATCAGTTCCATCCTGAGTTCCAATAATGGATTTTAGCTCTACGGTCTGGCATGAGGACTTAACCTCATATTCTTTCAAGAGAGATGAATGGGCATATAATTTTATTGCTGTCTTATTGTTGTAAAACAGGATTACAGAGCAAAGTGCCCTTTATGCATCCGACAATGAAATTAAGGCTGACTTTTCCTTTCTCTCCGAAAGCTATTTGGGGGCTTCTGTCATCACTTAATGGAATCTTGCTTGCAGGGGGTCACACATTAACTTTCAGTGATTTTAATGTTATAGCCTATGAGCCTACATACCTCAGGTAGATTGAAGCCATTGCCTACAGGAGGTAAGGTCAGATGTAGAATTAACCATGATCCCTATTCTAGAACCTAATGAAGTTATCAGTGTTCTTTAGGTCTCTGAATAAGTAGTTTTTGTTGTTGTTGTGTTTTGTTTTTTGTTTAAGGCAGCGGTTTAATGTGGCATCTTTCATGGAGCATAATTTTGTGGGTTGAGAACGTGTCCTGAATACCATTTGAATCCCAAAGTCAGATCAGCACTATTGAACAATTAGTTACCAAGAGTCTGTGTCTGTAGCAATTAGGGAACTCACACACCCAAATTAAGAAAGTAACTGAAATTGATCTTGTCTGTTCTCACTTACTTGGTTGTCCTTATATCAGAGTGGGATGATGTATGAAATATTAATCTGGAAATATTGTTTTCTAAAAAGCCTTACCTCTTGCAAATAGAGGGCAGCTCATTAAACACATACATGAGATGTCATTAAAGTAATCAGCATTAAGTATTCATGGAACAGAATATTAAAAAATACATTGCAGGTAAGGAGTGATGTGGAACTGTAAATAATGAATTTATGTGATCATTAGCACACTGTTGCAGAAGAGAACAGAAGGAAAAAAGGATAAGGTATTAATATTTTCTCCAGGCTTTTTATCTTTGAAATAGATTCGTGATTCGGTGTCTCCCAAGTTTGTACAAATGCGTAAAGCTCAGTTTATTTAGTGTGATCCGTGTCTCCTTTTTATAATAAAATCAACATTTTCTGTATTTTATTTGGTTGATTAGAATAACACTTCCTTAGAAAAGGGAGGTCAAAGCTGGGCAAGGTGGCACACACCTATAATCCCAGGGGCAAGAGGATCATGAGTTCAAAGCCAGCTTCAGCAAAAGCAAGGCACTAAGCAACTCAGTGAGACCCTGTCTCTAAATAAAATACAGAATAGGGCTGGGGATGCGGCTCAGTGGTTGAGTGCCCCTGAGTTCAATCCCTGGGTACCCTCCAAAAAAGAAAAGGGGTGTCAATTAACATACTGTAGCACTTGAAAGTGTTTTAAATTACTGATAAAAGTTCTCATTTTTAAGAAACGTTCTAAAGCAAACTAAGTTGATTCTTTTTCCTCTAATTCCCATTTTACTGATGGAATAATTGAGATCAGAGAAAGTAGAGTATTGCCATCATTCTAGCCCAGTTTGGGGAGAATGTAAATACAGAGGATCAATCTAACTTTTTTTGGTTCAATCTAATTTTTCTTAAAGTAAAAATATAAATAGGATTACTGTCTCTTAAAAGTTCCCAAATTTTAAAAGAGAATGATCACATCATATAGTACTTAAAATTTGATCTACTGCTCATATATAGGAAAGACATAGGTCTCTGATCTCTTAAATTGCAATTTGTGAATTTAAAAGTCAAAATACCTGGAATTCAATATAAATTTAGTGACTTCTCTGTCTCTGTTTTTGTCTTCACTTTCTTGTTCTTTTTTAAAAAATAAATTCTAACTGAATAAATAGAGTAATTGACTTTTCAGGGGAAAAATACAGGGAATTAAGACATTTGAAAAAATAATATATTTTAGAGCAAATTATTATTCTGTTGTTATTTTTAAGAATTAGATGTCCATTATCAAAGTGTTTTGGGGGAAAATTGACATATCTTACTATCAGAGTAAAGGAAAACTGAAATTTTATCCTTACTCTGTTTCTGTAACTTTGGAGTGAATTGACATTCTGCTTAAATCATGTAAGGTATTATTTTCTGTTTGAATCAAACCCACATCTATAAAGTTTAGTGAAAATGGCTTGTCTTCATTTATTTGTTCTTTATTTTACTCTTTTCTATTTCTTGCTAAAAATATTCACCTTCTATTGAGACAAGATTGAACATGACAAGTTATTTCACCAGAATAATCCAAGATTTATCTTTGTGATCCTTAGTAATGACTCTGATAGGGTTCAGTGCTTGATATAAAAAAATTGATTGTAAAAGAGCTGCCTTTCTGAATGAAGCCAACTATGTGAAGTTGTTCTCCTAGCCCTTGACACTCAGCACAGTGTGCTAGTGTGCCTTCCAAATAAAATTTCCTTTGATGGGCACACATGACTCATTGAAAAATTTTATGGAAAACATTAGGCCTTTGGTTTCTTGGGATTGGCTTATTTCACTTAGCATGATATTCTCTAATTCCATCCATTTATTTGCAAATGCCATAATATTTTTCTTCTTTATGGCTGAATAATATTCCATTGTGTATATATACCACAGTGTTTTTATCCATTCATCTGCCGAATGAAATGATGTACCCCATTTGTGTACAATGAAACAAAATGCAGCCTATGAAAAATAAATAAATAAGTAATTTAAAAAATTTTATGCTCCCAGTTGTGGTGGTGCACACCTGTAATCCCAGCAGCTTGGGAGGCTGAGTCAGGAGGATCGCAAGTCCAAAACCAGTCATAGCAACTTCGTGAGGACTTACCAACTTAGTAAAAATCAGGTGCTCAAAACAAAAAATAAAAATTAAAAAGGGTTGGGATGTGGCTCAGTGATAAAGTACCCCAGTATAAAAAAAAAAAAAAAAAGACCAGGAAAAGTTCATGATTTACGATATACTGTATATCAACTATCATGTATTTTGCATATAAAGAAGAAACACATCATATTTTTGTGGAATTTTTAGAGAACAGGTTCATTAAAATGGTTTCAAACTGATATTTATTTCTGTGATATTGACATGGGAGTACATGAACTAATATATTATTCTCTTCATTTTTAGAGTTTCCAGGTTCTTCACATTCTGCTCAGTCCTAAAGAAAAAGGAAGAGAGGCATTACATTTTCAATCTTTCTGAACTTTCTCCTTCCTGAAGAGCTATGGGGACACTTTTAAGTGGAAGAGGATTAATCACATTTCTGATTCTCCTCCTGTTAAAATTGTCAACAGCAACTGAAATACCACTCTCAGGTACTATGACAGCTTTCAATACCTATTGTGAAATATTACATTTGCATTTCAATTTTTAAGTAGAATACTTGTGAATTGAGAATGTAACTTTTCCTTCATATTTCTACATATTTTCCAGCAATCTGTCAGGATTTCATGCCTGCTTTTCTTATTTTTGATGGGTGACATTGGGCTACTCTAATTATTTGTGTAGCTGAGGATTTTATCTTTTATGCAAACACGGCCTATAACAAGAAATATGACTGGTAAATGAGGTGATTTTTACCATATGTCTAAGACACTCCAAAATATTACAAACACCTCTTATATTTATGTGTTTAAGTCGATTTATTTTAATGATAATTATTATTTCAAAGTTACTGGCATTCAACAAATTGTGACAAAAATTGAGGAAACTTTGTATTCTTAAAATAATTATATATTTTGAATGAAAAGAATAGTGAAAATAACAAAAGGTCATTTTATAACTGAAATAATAAACTGGCGTTATCTCCAAGACTAGCATATTAAGTAGTGTAAACTCATATTAAGAGTTAGTGGTACCGTAAATATTTATTTCTTAACATCTGTTGGTAAAACCAGATGTAAATGTAACCCATCCTAAATCAGTTTTAACAAATTATAGTAATTAATCATTCAAAATTGTACATCTACAAGCACAATTTATGTAACAATATATCAAGTATGGAATATAGGTACTTGGAGAATTTTTCTTGTGCTATAAGAATGCAGGTCATTAAGGATCCTTGAAAGGTTGTTGAGAAATTTTTACCATGTAGTTCAACTATAATTCCTCTGTCTGTTTCATATATAATCTGGAGAGTTATAAGAGGCGTTGGTTGTTGATTAGGATCACGGCATTGGACATGATCATTGTGGATCACCTACATTCTAGACAAACAGTCCTGACCTTACAACATTCACCGAATTTAGAAAAGTGCTAATATTGAACGGAAACTCTTCCTTTTGATGTACTCGGACTGAATATGGATAGAGAAGAAAACAACTCTCTGACTTTATACCATAATGTGTTTTTAAACCCAGGTCCCAGGCGGGTGTTAAATGATTTGATGGAGCAAGTTTCACATCACACAGGACCCTTCCCGTTCAACCCCTGCCTCTCCAGCTGGGAATCCCTCCTCTACTATTTATAATGGGTGGTTTAGCCTCTGTTTCATGATTCCCATTTCTTAAGGAATTTTGCTCCCTGTCATACAGAGAAACAGATTAAAAGTGCTATTTACTTTTGGTGCAAATCTTTCAGCCTTTGTACAATACGTGGAATTTTATTCTGGATCAGCGTCACTGTAGACCGAGAGTCCAGAGCACCCTTCCCTTGAGTGATTCTGTTGTGCGAGAAGGTGATGCTGAGTTCCAAGCAGCGTGGATGCCACCAACATTCCTCATTCAGATTCCTGACCCCATTCTCTCACACACTGCCTCTCCCTCTGTCTTTTCTCTCTCACTGATTGGTGTTGAGAGATGTGAAATTTGGTATTAATCCATGGCACACATTTGTCTCCTGGTTGTCTCAGTGACTTACGTAGTCTCGTGCTGAGATGTCCTCTGATGACAGTTGTTATAAAATATTAATGGCTTGTTTTCAGAGCAACTGAATAGTATCTGTTTATTTCAGTCCTCTAGAGCACTCTCGGGTAAACGTGTCTAAGGCAGGTATCCAATTTGAATGTCAACGCGTCTGGTGTCTCTGTAATTGGCCTAATTATAGAGGAAAGGATTTATAATGTAGAATATATATTCATATAAATACCCAAAGGTTATTAGCTCCATTCCCTGAATAATTAGTTATTGCTGAGCTTTTACAACCTTAGCAAATTCAAGGAAGAATAATGTTGTAATAAACAAGTTGTTCTCAAGTTATTAGCTGATATCTTAGGGACTCTCACCGTTGTGTTTCTTCCCTGCCCATTTATGTCTCTAATAAGATTTAAGTAATACAAATTTGCAATGTGCTCAAGACCTCCTGACTCAGAAACGCTATTAATCAGAAACAAGGTAAATGCCAATGAATACGTGGATTTTTTTGCATATTATGAAAATGCTTATGAATATCCAACAGATAACTGAACTTTGTTAGTATTTATAAGTTAGTAACACTGTCTTATCAGATTTGTTAGAGAAAGAAAAAGCAAATGTAATTTTGGAATTGGGAAGAGAAGTTAGTTATTATTCTATGCTGATGGTCAGTGCCTACCACGTGGTTGGTTTGTAGACCTTGGCAGTCCCAGAGACCCATTGAGATGGTCCATCAAGGACAAATTGTTTTGAAATGGCCTGTTTCCCTTCATGTCATTGACACCAGTGGTACAAAAGCAAAGGTGGAAAGCTTTTTCCTAGGCACGAATCAGACCTGAGCTCCAAATCATGCTTAACAGGGCTCAGGGTTTTCCTCATAGCTGTGTTCTCATAGTAAAGAAAACCAAAAAGCAGAGCAGAGCAGTTGTGTTGGAGACTGGAACTGCTGAAATTGTTAAGCATTCTTAACTTCATTGACTCTCCAGCCTTGACTACCTTGTCCTGTGGTTGGGATGCCCTGGAAAGCCAGCAGCCATCAGCCAGTTCTGCAGAAGTCTAGCATGAGATGCTCTCTTCCAAGGCCGTTTTCACTTGAATGCATGACTGACAGATGAATTATGATTGCTCACAGATTTTCTTCCAAATGAACCCCATAAGCCTGTCACTTCGAGACAAACAACTGACAATATGACTGTCCATGATAAAATTGAAATGTTCAAAAAAAATTAGAATCCTGGAAAACTTACATCCTCTACTGTGACCTTGAGAATTTTCCAACATTTATGACTTTTCTGATTGCATCAGGGGTGAGATGAACAAGAGTGAATTTTTGGTCTACTGTGATGAAATGTGTCTCCGTTTAGAAGAGTTATGGAATGGATAACTTTTCCAAGTGACCACTGTGGGATGTTACAAAATCATGCATAAGTTAAATATAATAGGTAAATTTGTCTAATGCACCAGAACACAAAATGTTTACTGGTAGGTTGCAGAGTCTGCATTACAATAAGCATTTTTAGAAACTACCACTTCTGAATTCTGGTGTCCTAGTCAGGGAGAAGATCCTCAATCAGCCGAAAAGACTCTAAAATGTTCCCTGTCCCTAAACTACATATCTGTATAAGGCTGTTTTCTTCATATCTTCAAACAAATCAACCTCTTGCTATAGAAAGAATGCAGAAATAGATAGGAGGACATCGTCGCCTTCCCTTTAGAAATTACAGAGATTGGCATTACTGTAAAAAAAAATGCTACTCTCCTCATGATAGTGTTTTTGGCTAAATGTTACTTATTTTAAAATGCATAGAATTATGTGAAATGAATTAACATTTTAAATGATTTTCTTTTTTAATTTCTCATATTATAAATATGAGCTATAACCTATATGAACAGAAGTGTTTCAAGCTGTCTTATAATTCTTAAGAAGGTAAGTGGGTCCTGAGACTAAAATGCTTAAAAAACCACTCATTTAGGCTACATCCTCAATATCATGATTGTGAGGACAGTGATTCAGGGCCTGGTCAGTGTCCCAGTTTCAGGGTCCTATTCAATTTGTCCCTGTGCTGGGGAATATTAGTCATTTACATAGACTCATTGCCTGTGGGCCCATTGCATTTCTCAAAATATACTTGCCAAAGACGGTTCCTGGTATCAAACCATTTTCATTTCCTTAAGAATTCAACCTGGCGGCTTTCTTAGAATTTTGAGGGACGTGCAAAAAAAAGGAGCATCTCAATTTGAAAAATATTGACTGCTCATCAGCATTGAATCTCTATACGTGCATTTTTATCTGTGCCATAATCCATAATCAGATCCAAATCTGTATCTGAAATGCATTTTGTTTATTAACTTATGATTTTAGTTCATTATTCAATAATCATGGCACTCGAGTTGCTTAACGAGGTAAGAGGTGAAGTCACCCCTAACTTTTAAAGTTTTACTCATGCTTTGAGGCATATTTAACTTGCCAAACACTAACAGTGTGTTAAAGGATGAGGGGATACCTTGAAGTATCTGTTAACAGCAACAACCAACGTTTTATGAACTAGCTGTTATTTTTGTATCAATGAATATTTGTTGGTTCCATTTTATAAGGGGAAATAGAAATAACTAAAGGGAGAAAAGAGAAAATTTTAAATGCAAAATGACAAATGCTCAACAAGTCAATGGGAAAGCTTATTTTAACAAAACCGGTCGACAGAAATAAGAAATTAAAGACAATCAGCAGGGCATGTTTTCCTTTATAATCAATAGTAATAGGTTTTTTGGAATCTTTTTTCCATGTTAGTGTTCAATGGTGGCAAGGATCCACTATAACCACGCGTTTCTTGTGGGAACTGTCTGTCCTTGGGTAGAATGATTTTAGCATTTATTTAGCATCATTGTTATTGATGTCCTTGCCTAGAAATTTATTGCAAGACAGTAATTCCATAGGAAAATCTATATGTAATTCAATAGGAAAAATTTCAGATAGCTATTCAAATATATGTAACCTGGAAAGAAAGAAATGAAAAACTCTAATGTCCAATAATAGAATTGTCAAGTATCTCAGAGCCTATCAATGGGAACAACCAATGGAAAAGCAGTGAATTTTAATGTCTATATGGAAGCATGGAAAGCTATAAGCAGAAATTTTCTAAAAGATGGAACAAAGTAAACTGTATACTCATGTCAACATAGACTGGATGCCAATCATTTTAAAAACAGACATTTTAAGATGGTGATAAGACTATTTTTCTTTTGCTTTAAAAATCATGACATTTTTCTGGGGTTAAGTAAAATGATTATGAGTAGCAACACAAAATGATGTCAGGAAAGGACACTCCTTAGCAGAGAATATAGTTGCAAAGAGGAAGTTCAACGTCTATGAATTCCACTTTGCTATCATCCGGTAACTTGCCCATTTAGAAAGCAAGTCGAAGTATTTCTGTGATAACTCAGTTAACCCTGCCCAACTTTAAGGAATTTGCTCTTTAAGTACATATTTTACCATTTAGTTCCACAGGTTCCAACAATCACTAAACAGTCCAAAGTGCAAGTTGCCTTTCCTTTCGATGAATACTTTCAAATTGAATGCGAAGCAAAAGGAAATCCTCCACCCATGTGAGTATCCCTTCAAACCAAATAACCATGAAGTGTGCGCAATCCTTCCTTCTGATTTTTAATTTGACCACTGCAAACTTGTTGAATTATGAACCTGCACAGCACCGAAGCTCAGGGCTTCCAAGTGAGGTTTCCAAGCAAGTGATGCTTAATTCTCTAAAAATAAAGTCTCCTTATTTTACATGTCACCCAAGTGATGTAAAAATTACATCACTGAACTGAGGCTCTCTACTAATGGAACAGGAATATAACTGTATATATAGTTTAAAAATATACAAAAAAATATATAATATATATAATATGTATATATATCTTAAAATATATAAAAATAAATATATAAATTATATAAGTATATTTATAAACATACAAATATATATATTTTATTAATATGTATATATATTAAATATATTTTGTTCTGAGACCCAATTCTCCCACATTTATCCAAAAAATAAAAAAAAAAAATTATTTTCTTTGTCGGAATTAGCTTAAAGAAAATATTTGGACCAGTATCCCCCCACAAAAAAAAAAAAAAAAACATATATATATGTAGGGTTGTTTTTCCTAGTATTACTCATGAAAGGGAAAAATTGAAATTGCTAAGTAGGTAAAATCGTAACCATATGACAGAAGATAAAGGAGTAATAAAAAAAATGTTTATTACCATTATAAAACCGAAACAATTCATTTGGCAAAGTTGTATATTTAGCATGGTCTCAGATATGTGACAAATTTCAAAATGTATCATGTATTAGCTAGTCATGTATTAACATGTCTAGCTAGTAGAACGTGCCTGTGTATTTTTGATTTTGAATGAGCTCTTTACACAAACACACATATGCGTGCACACACACACACACACAATTATATTGTACATTTATATTTATTGCAGTCTTTAAACTATAAATAATGATCCTGTATTTCATTTCTTATTGGAAAAAAATAATTTAAATAAACTTGAAGAAGAATAGAAAAAAATCTGCCTTTGGTTTTATTCTCTCCTGTTGTAACTACCTCTGTATGGTTTGTAAGATTTCTCAGATTCTTTGAGACCCTTGTTTATATGGTATCGTGTTCCACTGTATCCCGTTTTTACCATAAAATGTCTTGGTTTTGTCACTTTGTGTATTTGTTTATAAATACCTTTAAAGATTAAGAATGGTTAGGATTCTCTGGATCGTTAAGTTGGTTTTTATCTTGTAGGTTTACTTGGACCAAGGATGACAAGCCTTTCGATCTTTCTGACCCTCGGATAATCGTGTCGAACCATTCTGGAACATTTAAGATCCCAAATGAGGGGCACATAGCTCACTTTCAAGGGAAATACCGCTGTTTTGCGTCCAATAAACTAGGAGTGGCTATGTCAGAAGAAATAGAATTCATAGTTCCAGGTAAGTGTTCCAATGGGACCTTCACTTACAACAGTTTTAGTGAAGTTATGAAAGAAGTCTTGCGTCGGACTATCGTGGAATAGAGCAATGTTGATTTCATCTGCTTATATGTGTCTTATCTTTTATGGGGGAGGGAAATTCTCTTCCAGGTATTGATAACTGAAGATTGAATGGCTTCGGAAAGCAGCATCATTTTGCTGTTTCTCTAACTTTAGATCTGGTATGAGAGAAAATAATCCTTGCTGTGCTGCATAAGATGAGGATTAAGTTAAACATTTTATTAGATCAGCTAAAGTAATCTGCAGTCATAGAAGATTCTAAAGCTTCAGTGTCAACACACATGTATGTATTATTTGATAAGCAGTTGTGCTTGGGCAATACTGAGGGGCAAGGATGTCCCTGTAGCTTTCTTAGTGATTCAAATTGATGGAAACACATGAAACTTTCCACCTTGGTTCACGACTCTGGGACAGTGAGCATAAACAGTATGCACAGGCTCTTAAATGCTCCAATGTGAGGCTACCAGGCAGCTCTCTTGTATTCTTGGCTGGAACAAAGCAAATTACATGGTCCCAGTAATGGATGGAGCTGAAGATTGTCATGCCAAGTGAAATAAACCAATCACAAAAAAACTGAAGGTCGAATATTTTCACTTATATGTGGAAGCTAAACCGCAATAAAGGGTTGAGGAGGGGGAGAAGAGAAGTTCAGTAGATTAGACAAAGGGGAACCAAAGGAAGGAAGTGGGATAGGAATAGGAAAGACAATAAAATAAACCTTACATAATATTCCTGCATACGCATATGAAAATAACCTAAGTGACCATCACCATAATGCCCACCCACAAGAATAGGGTCCTAATTAGAATAAGATTCATTCCTTGCTTGTATAATTTTATCAAAATGGACTGTTATGTAAAACTAAGAAGAACCAATAAAGAAGCAAAAATTAAATAAATAGGAAGTTAGATGGTCCCACTTAAATAATGTGGGTATCCATTAGCAGAGGAGACCAAGTCATCTGTAATAATCATGACCAACTGTAAATCACTTTGCCATTAAGGGTGTTATTTATAAGCAGAAATGGAGAACAATAAAAGAAGTAAATCTAGATGTATCATAAATGGAAGATGTAAGTAGATGGAATAAATGCTCCAAATTAAAAAAGAATCTATAAAGTGTAGTATGGCATATCTAAACCATATTGTTAAAACTGAAGAGATGGCTGAGCTATTTAGAATAGATGTTTTCCAAATGAAGGTAGGTAGTCATAATATCCGTCCAAGTAGGTTCTATTTTAAAAAACCCTCCTGGAGGTTAATTCACGAGGATATGTAATACAGAAATATATAAAACAAAAGCAGACCTGAAAGGAGAAATAGGGGAATCTATCATAATAGTGAGACATCTCTTTGCTTATTTCATAGCTCAACCAGAGAAAAACATCAGTAACCCCATAAAAATTTAACCCATTTATAAACTCCAGCTAATTAATATGTATAGGATATTGTATCTAAAACTGTAGAACGCATTTTTTCATAGGTATGGGAAGAAAAATCATATTTGATAACCTTCAGCTATGAAGAAAATGAGATCAAAATGTAATTGAGTTACAGTCAACGTACATGGAATCCCCAAACTCCTTATATATTTGAAAACTCATTAACATTTTCTAACTGACTCATGAGTTCAATAAGATGTGGTGTTTTAGTCAGATTTTTTTTTTTGCTGTTGTAACCAAAAGACCTGTTAAGAACATCTTAGAGAAGGGAAAGTTTATCTCATAGTTTCAGAGGTCTCATTCCATGGATAACTGACACCATGACTCTGGCCCAGAGGTGAGGCAGAACCTCATGGTGGAAGGGTGTGTTCAGAGCATGGTAGAGAGAGGTCCACTCACCAGCTACAAAATATAAACCCCAAAGTTATGCCCTCAGTGACCCACCTCCTCCATCCATACCCTGCTGGCCCATAGTCACCACCCAGTTAATCCTGATCAGTGGATTAATGCATTGATGAGGCTGAGGCTCTCACAACCCAATCATTTCACCTCTAAACTTTCATGCATTGTCTCATGCCTGAGCATTTCAGGAATACCTCGTATCTAAACCATTGTAGTAAGAGAAAAGAGAAAATATTGTCAAGCAAAGTGGATAGTGAAATTCTATGTAACAAAACATGCTTGATGCAGTGAGAGCATTATTTAGAGGAATATTTATCATCTTAAAAACTTAGGAAAAGAAGAAGGATAAAATTCAGTCATGTAAGCTTCTTAGGTAACATGGTTTTGAGGTGAAAATGAATGAGCCAACTTAATGGAATAAAGTGAAGGGAGAAATACTATAGATACAGAACGTAAATTCAACTAAATGATGTACAACCTTTATAATGAAAAATAAACATATTCATTTACTTTGATGCATGAAAGATTTTAGCTGTATTTCTTTCTTTATATTCTATGCATTTGTTTTATGGATGACCTTTTTATATACTCAAAATGAGTAAGAATGGAGCATAATGATCCATCTGAAGCAGATGTTCTGGATTATTGAGATATTATAGCAATAGTTATTGGCACAGCACTGACAAGGGCCTTGGAAATTGGCTTTAGGAGTTTAAATTTACTATGGTATTCAATAGGAAATGCCCATGAATTCAGAATCAGAAAGTACTCCCTTGAAATTTGTGGCTGAGAATCCTAAGACTATTATATAGAGAGTCGGCTCTCTCTCTCTGTGGGATTTGCATCCGTGGGTTCAGCCAATTTCCGATGGAAAATATTTGAAAATAAAAATTGCATCTGTCTCGAATACATAGAGACTTTTTCCTCGTTATTACCCCCTAAACATACAGCAGAACAACTATTTCTATGCCATTTCCATTATTTTAGGTGTTTACATAATCTAGAGGTGATTTAAAGTATATGGGTTGATGTATGCAGATTATGTGCATATATGATATCATTATATATGAGGGATTTGAGCATCACAGATTTTGCTATCCTAAGTGAACCCTAAATGGACGCCTGAGGAAAACTCTGTGCATGTAGCTAACTGAAATAAATTAAGATGAGGAATATAAGAAGAGAGAGAAAGGAAAAGAGAAAGAGATTAAATATCTGTTTTAGAAGGCAGGATACCAGGGTGATACCTAACCTGAATTCTAGTGGTTGCTATGGAGACACAAAGGGAAAGGCAGTAACCAGACCTATTGCAGAGAAAGAAGTGGCATGATTTAGTGTAAGATTCTATAATTAAAAGATTTTTAAAAAATGTCTTCTCTCATTACCTAAGCAGACTAAGTGCACACATGAACAATGGATCGGTAATTCTGGCCAGAAATGATAGTTTTGTAGTTAAGAGATGAGAGTTGAATCTCAACTACACAGTGGGTAATTGCTCTATTTTTCTGCTGCTGTAGGAAAGAGCAAAATAAATTAGGTTTCTTATGCATCATTTCCAGACTTTTCCTGAAATTATTTCATCATCAGACAGCTTTCTGTAATCATCTGTATGTTGAATGGGACCATCATTCCAGTCCCGAGGAGTTTATAAATCTGAGACCATTTAAAACCATAGATTTTCCTCTCAAGCTTTAGAGAATTGATTCTTCTTTTACATTGATAGGAGCTTTGTGATTTCAGTTTGAGTTCATTTCTTTCAATCCCCTGTTGTGGTTTGCTATAAATGCAGACATTTATACACATTGTTTAGCTTTTCTGTTTTCAATAATATTGCAGTTTAGTTTCCTAGGCAAAGAGTGAAGGAAAAAAAAAAAATAGACCAACACAGAATGTACCATTTACACATACTTGAGAAATCATTGAACTAAATTGATTTTCTAAGATGCAGCATAGGGATTTAGTCAGTGAATTAGTCAACAGTCATTCATTAAGTTCCTCTCATATGCCATTCATTTTACTAGGTGTAATACAGTCAGCTTTCTGCCTTTATTTAAAAAAAAAAAAAAAACAATAACTTATGAAGGGAAAAAATTATTTTCACCCACAGTTTTGGAGGTTCCATTTTCATGATGGGTCAGCTTTGTAGCTTTGGGTTTGTGTTGAGGCAGACATCACCTGCTTACATGATGAACCAAGGGCAAAGAGAAAGAGGAAAGAGCCAAGATGCTGGAAGGACCCACCCCCAGTAACCTAAGGACCTCTCCCTAGACCCTGCCTCTTAAAGGCTCACTTTTCCCAACAGTGCCACCCTGTGGACCAACCTCTAACACATAGGCCTTTGGTATCCAAAGTATAGCAGGAATAATTTAGGACTTAATAGTGAACAAAATGCATGGCTTAGTAAAGTTCCTATGGGAGTGGTAGTATGTATGTGGTAAATAGAAAAGCCACTGTTGTTATTTTTTCCCTTCATTATACAGCTATCCATAGAGTTTAAATGATTATATAAATAATGGTACTTGGACTATGGTACCCTTTAGAATTCAGAGCGGGTCTCTCCAGGTAGCATTTTAATCTATCCCAGCCTATACTGGTTTTTCTATTCTCTGATTTTTAACATTCTTTTTAGTTAATATACACTAGGATACACCCTGACAGAATCACAAAATCAGGAAACACAAGCTGCTCCATTTCAGTCCCCGGTACTTCCCACAAACCCTCTGCCCCTCCACCGATTCCTCTTCAATCCATTTACAATTTACCCTTTCTTTGTTTATTAGTGTCCTGTGGATATATCCAGTACTGGTAGCACCATCCACATCACATCCACATCCATGCATGGGCATACTAAAGCTCAGTCAGATTCATTCCACTGAGCTTACCTCTTCCTGCCCCTTCTTTGTCCTCCTCAATCCCCCACTTCACTGATCTTTCCCCTATTTTGATGAAATTCCCTCTTCTTTTGTTTTCCCCTTTCTCTGTTTATTCTTTCTTTTCTTTAATTCTTCCCCCTCCTCCTATTTTGAATTAGCTTCCACATGCCATAGAAAATATTCAACCTTTGACTTTTTGGGACTGGTTCATTTCATTTAGCATTAGTCTCCACTTCCATCCATTTACTGGCAAATGCCCTAATGCACTTCTTCTTTATGGCTGAGTAATCCTCCATTGCATATATATTCACCACTTTTTTTTTTTTTAACCATTAGTCTGTGGAAGGGCACCTGGGCTGGTTGCATAGCTTGGACATTGTGAATTGAGCTGCTATAAACATCGATGTGGCTGTGTCCCTCTAGTACACCGATTTTAAATCTTTTGGATATATATTGAGGAGTGGGATTGCTGGGTCATATGGGTGGTTCCATTCCTGGTTAATTTTGATAATTGCCATTCTGATTGGAGTGAGATGAAATTTCAATGCAGGTTTGATTTGCTTTTCCCTAATTGCTAGAGATGTTGAACATTTTTTCATACATTTGTTGCCCATTGGGATTTCTTCTTTTAAGAAATTCCTTTTGAAGAATTTCTTATTTTGAGAAATGTCTGGGTTTTTTCATGGCTTTATTTTTTTGTGTTAAGTTTTTGAGTTATTTGTACATTCTGGATATTAATTCCCATCTGAGAAGCAGGTGGCATAGATCTTCCATTCTGTAGGCTCTTTCCTCACACTATTTTTATTTTTATTTTTTGTGGTGCTGGGGATTGAACCCAGGACCTTGTGCTTGTGAGGCAAGCACTCTACCAACTGAGCTGTCTCCTTAGCTCTCTTCACACTTTTGTTTCTTTTGCTGTGCAGAAGCTTCATAGTTTGATGCCATTACACTTTCTGATATTTGATTTTATTTCCTGTGCGTTTAGAGTCTTGTTAAGGAAGTTGGTTCCTGGTGCTGACATGTTGGAGTGTTGGGCCTACATTTTCTTCTAGCAGGTGCTGAATTTCTGGTCTAATTCTTAGGTCTTTGGTCCACTTTGAGTTTTTGCAGGGTAAGAGATGGGGTCACATTTCATTCTCCTATGTTTGGATTTCCAGTTTTCCCATGTGTTAAAAGGGTCATCTTTTCAGCAGCGTATGTTGCACATGTTACAGTTGTAACTGTATTAAACGCACAGTGAGTGACGTTTTTAGCTAAAAACATTTAGTGCAACATCGTTCTATTTTTGTATTTAATCAATTCCAACATCCCCCCAAACGTCTTTGTGCTCATTTGCACTTAATATCTTATTGCACTTGCCAATCATTGGTACTCGCCTATCAAATTTCTGCTTCTCTAAATTTACTTTGCTGGACATTTCATGCAAGAGGAGTCGAATACAGCCTTTTCCACATGGCTTCTTTCACTTAGCGCTTTTCTGCAGCTCATCTATGCTGTTGCATGCATTGGTACTTCATTCCTTTTTATTCCTGAATAATATTCCATCATGTGGATGAACCTCACTGTGTTTTTCATCTATTCATAAGTCGATGACTATTTAGTTGGTTTCCACATCCTTGGCTCTCCATAAACAGTACTGTTGTAAATTCTTTGGAGTTTGTAAAGCATTTAGTTGTGTAGCATTTGAGATTGTCTTATGAATTAATTAGGATCCTTAAAAATCAGAAAGATGGTGTGCACTTACATTTTTCCTTTCATTGCTGAGTAAATGCCACATGAATGCATATTATTAGTGATTGATTTATCCTGGATAGGCTGACAAATAAAAGAAAGAATAAAAGTAATAACTCAGTGTCTCCATGCTATTGAAATACTCTAAGAAATGGTGGACTTAGAGATGAAATCATCTATATAATGTTTTAATAAAAACCAATTAGAGTGACTAATGTGCCAGCTCCCTACATTTGCATATCTTCCTCAAATTCCTCAGGATCATTTCCTTAAGTCCAACCCTGGCTTTTTACCATTCTGGTTTGGGAGGGGTAAGAGGAGGAAAAACAGAGTATGTTAGCATAGGCTCAGTTCTGCTAATATGTGCAAACCAAGCAAAGATGATCAGTTTGTTCATTTGAGAGTACAACTTTGGATTTTCAAGGTTTAATTATGGCTGGGGATTTTGCACTCATTCATCAGAGTTTATGAATGACCGGCATGGAAAGAGCTGCTTTGGTGCCCTTCCTCTGTGTGAATTCATTAGGCGCTCATGGGCTGAAAGGAAGACTGTGGTCCTAAGTGGATTAATGGGGTACTCTACAGGAAATGGGAATCAATTAAATCTCCTTACAGATGGAAGCTGGAGGGAGGGGGAGTGCAGCCTGCGAGCTCAGTAGCCTCCATTCATGACGATGACGGCAGGCTATAAGCCATGTGCCAAGCACATTGAGGCGAAATCTATGGCACTCAAAAGCTCACCAGGCCAGTCCTGTAAACAGAGTGGCAAGTCAAACTAGATAAAGCTCTTTGGCATAGAAAGATTAGCCCAATGATGGATAGGGGGAAATAATTCAATAAATAAATCACAGGCTGTACATGGAATACGCAGCCTCCTCTCCCTTCTGTCCCCATCACCTCCTCTCTCAACTATCTGCATAAAATTATCGAAGTTGCTAAGATGTAGGCTACAAGGAGCGTCAGCAGCAACAGCAGAGGAAAACGCATTGGTCATTTGCCTGTCTCATCTCTAGACATGCGACTGTTTGTATCCTGCAAAGATGCCTTACCTGTATATTATTATTGAGGTATATTGAGCGCTTTTTAAATGCCAGAGATTATGTCAGTTGGTTGATATGAAATATTGTATTTAGACTTTGACACAAAGGAAGCATTTAGGTATCATTGTGTTTTGCATTTTATGAATGAGCAAACTGAAGTATATTACCTAAAAAAAATTCAAAGTCACATAGTAAGAGTTGAAGCCAGAATTAACCCCAAGATACTGACTCCAGAGTTCACATGTGTGAGCTGATGCCATGGAGTGTTATACACCATCGACTGCGATCTTTCAGGTGACACAACCTTTAATTGTGTAGAACAATACGCTTTGTTGACAATAACTTGGGCCAGGAGGGGTGGCACACACCTGTAATCCCAGGGGCTCAGGAGGCTGAGGCACGGAGGATCGCAAGTTCAAAGTCAGCCGCAGCAATTCAGTGAGGCCCCAAGCAACTTAATGAGACACTGTCTCTAAATAAAAAAATAGAAAGGACCGGGGGTGTGGCTCAGTGGTTAAACACCCCTGGGTTTCAGTTCCCAGTACTAAAAAAATAAAGAAAAAGAAAATAGCTTGGTAATAGAGTAGCAGAATCATATAGTAGGAGAACACAGGGAAACCTTTGATTTTTATTTCTTTAAGGCCCAAGATAACTTGATAGTGGTTAAGCCATCAATTCCTTTTACATCAAAATGGTACACATGTGAATTCTACTTCAACTACCTGAACGGTAAAGGTATTGGTCAGATGGAGCAGAGGCTCTTGGTTTTAATGCTTTGACTAGAAACCAGTTTATCCTGCAGTCTATCTTCTAGATACATAATCTTTTGCCAAAGTCGTCTCTATTTCAGTTCAAGGAGCTTATTTTTTTTCTGCCTGTTGGGTAGAAGGAATTGAGATGATGTGTTTTCAAAACTCACTGAGGGCGCCTGAAATTGCAGAGCTCAGACTGAGTTGGTAGTGGCAGCTTCGCTGGGCTTGATCTCTCTGCCGTGCAGGTAACTTGTAACCCTCCCCTGGCAGGGACTTCCAGGAAGGGCTCTAACTGGGGAAGCTACTAAGAAGTCAGGCATGAATACCTTGGAGTGTCACTTACACTCGGTGTAGTTCTTAGAAATGCCTTCCCTGTAGTGACTACTCACCCTGCAAGCTTCTTAGAGAACAGTTAAGAGATGGAATTTGCAAAATGCTTGATTTGCTGATGTGACATTATTTGGAGAGGAAATGGATCTCATCTGGACATAGGTGAATGGGATTTTGTGAAGGTTCTTTAAGTCCTGCTTGGGTAGATACTGATGTATAAGTCGATTCTGATCCCTTTTCAGAGAAGCCATTCATGGTCATGACCAGTGGTGTTAAAACATGGTTAAGTGATTGGTTTTTGGTGTTGGTGGAGTAACTGTTGGAAATGCATTGGTGAGCTGAAAGAGTGTAGTTCATCACGTGCACACAAATTGTTGTTTTACAATTTACTTTTTAGTTTCTTATCTGTCCACACTAAATAATGCTAATACTTATTATCAGAGAAGCAGAGTCAGTAAGTTAGTGTCTTGACTTTCTTTCTTTTCTTTTTTTTTTTTCTTGGTACTGGGAGTGAAGCCAGGGGTACTTAACCATTGAGCCATATCCCTCTCCTTCTTTTAATATTTTATTTAGACACTTGGTCTTACTAAGTTGCTTAGGACCTCACTAAGTTGCTGAGGCTGGCTTTGAACTCTCAATCCTCCTACTTCAGCCTCCTGAACTTCTGGGATTATAGGCCTGTCCCACTGTGCCCGGGTCCTTGACTTGTTTTTAAATAAAGTCATTTCTTCATTTGAATTCATGCTCACTCTTACATTCTATTAATTAAATGTAACATTTATCTGTGAATGTTAAACTTTTTGCACTTGCATCAGACTAACTAGTTTCCAAGTCAAGTAAGACCTGAAATATCCTGACAAATTAATTTTCTTGACAGTGTTTCTTCTGAAAGTTTAATTAATAAATGTATAAACATTCTTCGCTCTTTCCTGAGACTAATTTCATTTTTAGTTCAAAAGTGTCCCAAAGATTTAGGGTCTGTGTTAAAGGATTTGGTAGGCATATAAATTTTCTCTTCTTTTCTTTTACATTATTGATGCTTTAGAAGTCAGTCAGTTTACATATTTACGGTTTTATAACTAGAATTATATAATAATCTAGATCTAATTAATGATGGTGGGATGGAGCTTCCCTTCCAGCCCTTTCTGAATCAGATTTCCCTGAATGCTCTGAGAGAGCAGCTCTCCAATTAGGTATTGATGCATCTTATTAATTAGCTACTTTACTATAGATATTGTCCAATAGTGTATTTACACTAAGCCCTGTAAAGTTGGCTTATTACAGAAGATTACATGGCCCTTCCATTTTCTGATCTACATTTTCCTTCCTCTTTTGCCCTTGTAACTGAGTATAAATAGATTTAATAGTTACCTAATGGCGCAGCATGCTTGTATTGTGCTTCACTTAGAGCAACTAGCACTAAACAAGTGATTTGAATTTGAAGCTTTGGGCACATGACATTTTTCTATTAGTTGCAACCTCTTATTTGCCTAAGGTGTTCTTCCTACAGAATGACTCGAATAACATTGGTCTTTGATTAAAACCAATGCTTTACCAAATAGCTGCAATGATATCTTCTCCATAGGATCTTAACAAAGTGAACTTACTCTAGATACTTCTGTATCTTTGAATGGAAATTGTATGCTACCTCTATTAAAAGCATGATTCAAAGCTGATTGTCATTTCAAATATATTTTCCAGAGATCTCTGTGGTAGGATGAGTTGACCAAGAGGGAATCCACCCACCCAAGGGATTGCTGTAAGGCTGATTTAGAAAGAGAACTGAAGTCTGCCTTCCCAAAGTGCAGAGGCAAGCACAGTAATGCCCTGCCTCCCACATAGCTAAGCTTTGAAAGGTCCCTGAATTCAGACAAAAAGCAATTCATCGTTCATAGTTGATGCACCCATAAGAGAAATGTCAGCCAGTTCTCTCAGCTACCCAAAAGTTGGAACAGATGTTGAGGCGATGCATGACAATATACAGGAAATGCACAAAGCTTCTCAAAAGAGACTATGCAATAAATGAGAAGGACTTTGGATTTCCAAGAAACAGGATGGTTGGTTGTGAATCACAACTTAAGAATAAAATACAATCATGGAACACCTGGTAATAAAGTCCATCAGGGCAGGATTTTATCATGAGGTTATTCTCTCCATCAGAGTCTGCATAATTCTAGAATGCACATTTCCAGAAAGTTGAAAGGCAACCCTATAATATTCAGGCAGAATGCATTTTGAATTGGAAATTATAGGTAAACTTATAAATACTCATAACAATATTAGACATTGATGTTGGATTTCAAATTCTGCAGTTCTGACTTACATTCCCATTGTAACTGCATTGCTCTTTGAGGAAATTGACTTTGCTATGAGAAGGAGACCAGAAATGGAAATATTAGAAAGTTTCCTACATCAATTTCATTTCATTTAAGATTTCATTTACTGGAGTGATTCCAAGGTGGTTGGCTCTTTATGCAACTTAAAGTCGTCATGTTTGACTTTTCATTGTGTTTTTGTTCTTTTCCCCACCTGGGCTTTGAATTTTTTTTTTTTTTTTAATTTGATGTGGTTATTACTCTGAATGGAATAGTTGCCAGTGACGTTCAAGGCCTTTGAAATAAAGCAAGAGATTGAGAATTCACAATTGCCGAAAAGAAATCACAGTCTTTAGAGAGAAAAGACTCCGTATCTATCAAAACCGAAAAGACCAAACCCTGTGATTTCTACCTCTGCTCTGAGCAATATGCACAGGTGTATTTTTGCCTTATTGATGTCACATAGCAAAACTATCTATGTCTAGGACTTCACAGTGCAGAAGTAATTTTCAAAGTTGCATGAGCATGTTTATCTGAAGCTTGATTGTATTTACCTTTGCAGGTCAGATAGAAAAACAGGGACCTGAAGTGTGGAATTTCTTAAAAATGTTTATATTTTTTTTTAAAAAAGAACAATTTATAAAGATATTTGCTGACGTGAAAAGTTCCTTTTAGAATAATATCTCACAATGATCTTTATACCAGGTGTTCCCAAATTCCCGAAAGAAAAAATTGACCCTCTGGAGGTGGAGGAAGGAGACCCCATTGTCCTCCAGTGCTCTCCTCCCAAAGGTCTCCCACCCCTACACATTTACTGGATGAACATAGGTAAGTAGTGCTCTGTTCCTGGTGCATCATGCATCCTATTTATCATTTTAAAAAACTATTAAAATAACAGTATCCCTGTCGACTGAAGTAGGTTTTAAAAATTAGATCTGATGAATGCCTGTCCCTCACCCTAAATACAAACAGAGTGTACCCGAAAACGCTAGAAAATCACCAAAGTTATCTCTTGATTATATCATATTTAAAAGAAGAGAGGTTATCAGTATGAACAAGTGTGTCTGTTAAAGGGTAGTTTCCATATTCCAAACAACTGGTCTACCTTTACCACACAGGCCCTGCTAGAGTTGAGGATGACTTCTGTTTGGGTTACTGGCTTACTGTACCTGTGTGAGCCATGTTCTACCAGTTCAACACAGTGATCCCAACATATTTATTATCAGCCTTTGTGCATGATTTTCCAAATGGCTTGCTGACTCTTGATCTGAAATCCCAGACTAGCATAGAGGCCACTTATAGTAAGTCTTAGGGGTCTTCCTGGATGAGCTCCTCATTGTGGCCCACAGAGAACAACATTTGTCCAGCATTCAGGAGAAAGCAAATGAAGTTCCTCTTGGCTACAACCCAAGTGTCTACACTCCAGTCACCTTAGAACTTCCCAGGCTATATCTGGAACAGGGAGGTTAATATTATAGACATCACTTTGGGGGAGCCCTGTTTTAAAGAAATACCATCCAAAGCAAACGAAAGTAAGAAGCAGTCCATGATTTCAGTTGGTTAGGCTTTGGAGAAGCCATTGTAGACCAGCAGATCAGAGGTAGAGAGACCTAGATGGTAAAGAGGATTTTAATGCACAGATTTCTAGTCCATGTGTGGACTTCCTTGGTTAATGATTTAAGCATGCCCCCAGGGATTTTGTTGCTGTTGTTTATTGTTAATTATTTGCTCACTTAATGGCTCCTGTAAGTAGACCAGACTAGAGAGGAATGGGAGGGACAGAGAAATAACAGGCAAGAAATAAAAATGGGAAAGGTCGGTGAGATAGCATAGTTCCTCCTTCCATGACAAAGTATGTCTTTTCAGAATTAGAACACATCGAACAGGATGAAAGAGTGTACATGAGTCAAAAGGGAGATCTCTACTTTGCAAACGTGGAAGAAAAAGACAGTCGGAACGATTACTGTTGCTTTGCTGCATTTCCAAGATTAAGGACGATCGTCCAAAAGATGCCCATGAAGCTAACAGTGAACAGTTGTAAGTCCAAATAATTTATTGTGGCCTCCTGTGTGCTGAGTGCGAATATGTCTATGATTTCATCCTGAGTGAAGACAGTTAAAGCCTGGCTGGTATTTCCCATCATTGTTGAGTGCAACTCTAGAGACTTCATCCAGATGAAAGAGACATCTGCAGCTGCAGATCCACAGTAGCCCTGTCTCTGGCAGCCAGAAAATCAAATCCTCAATTCACAGTACAAATGTGTTTCATTTGACGTCTGCTGGATCTAGGCATTTTCAGTGGCTAAAATGCACAATGAAATCTCAGGATTTTTTTTTTTTTTTTTCTAAGCCAGTCTCAGACATTGATTGACCGTGACCTTGGATAAACTAGCAGGCTGAAAATGGGGGAGAAAATAACAAAGAGTCTAAAATAAAAAGAATCGGTATTAACATTTCCATCACATCAAGCTTTTTCTTTGTCCTTGGACCAAATTGGCAAAGTTATTTGAATTGCCCCTCTTGCCTACTTGATTCTGCAGATGCCAGTCTGGGTTCCCAAATGGGAAAAAGTAATTAGTGGGAGGAAGAACCATAAGATTCAAAGGGAAGAGATAATCCCCAACAGTTCCCTGACTGAATAATTGGCCCTGGTATATTGAAAGTTGGCATCACCATCCCATTGTCTAATTTGGTACATGGGTTTTTCATTAATATGTATGGATGCACTATGCCAGGCTTCACTACGACATTCTTTAAGGGGCCTCATTTCTCCTCAGTGCAGCTGTGTGTTGGCTCCTCCTCACCTGGATTAACATTCGGTGATTCAAGAGGAAGCGCCTCTTAAGATCCTTCCTATGTACACCTCTAGACCCACTATCAATAATGTTCTAGTGAAGCCTGCTTCGACCTCATTTCGTAATTTTCCTGACAAAAATGTTTGACTTTTCGTTCTTTGTTGATACCAGCATCTTCCATTATGTCTGTATTTTCTTTTCTTCCATTTTTTTTTTTTTTATATTTCAGTAAAGCATGCTAATGACTCAAGTTCATCCACAGAAATTAGTTCCAAGGGTAAGTCCAATGTGACCCATGGAGACTGTTGTCATTTTATTCATCTTAAATAGCTCATGTTCATCTCAGAATTTTTGAGTTTTTCCTTTACTCCCTATGTGGGTTTATTAAAATGGTAATATTCCTATTGAGGGAATAGCCTAGAGGGTCCAGGTATCTCCCTTCTCTTAAATGCAAAGGGGGTGATCTTTATACATCAATAACTTTTTAAATGTAATGATAAAATGACCAATTATAGAAGTGACATATAGATAGATAGCTGTGCAAAAATGTAGATTCTTGGTGGAGTAATTATTGGGGGTCTCTCAAAATGTCTCATGGTGTATAAAGTTGATAACTTAACACACAGGAAGGACAGATGTATGGTTAAGTGTCAAGACAAATGGAGAAACACTGTGTTTAAGAGCCACATGAATGTTTTTCTTATAAGACTTCTTGGAATAGTTAATAGGCCATTAATACCTTGTGCTTCTCTGAGGAAGAATATAGTTGGAGGTAATTTCCCCAGTCATTTCTCTATGGAATCTTTAATTCCATTTGTTTCTGTAGATCATCCATTAGAATTTGTGTTCCATGTGAGATGCTTCAGTCAACCTTAATTAGATAGTAGGCCAGTTTGCTAAAGTGAGAAGAATCATTGGCAGAGATGCATCGCATACTCCTCACATTACATGGACCAGGGATTTCACCAGATTTCTAATACACTGGTGATATCAGCAGAGGTGGCGGATGGCTCCTCTCTGTGTCCCCTCAGTGTTAAGGTGGGCTGATTCATTCCCTGCATTGTTTTCTTGGCGATCAGTATCTCCAACATGCATATTTCTATATCTTCCTAATACTCAATTAAAATCTTTTCACCAGAGGTGGTGGCACCCACCTGTAATTTCAGCAGTGTAGGAGGCTGAGACAGTGTAGGGCCAGCCTCAGCAACTTAGCAAGGCCCTAAGCAACTGAGACCCTGTCTCTAAGTAATAAATAAAAATGGGCTGGGGATGTGGCTCAGTGGTGCGGTGTCCCTGGGTTCAATCCCCAGTACCAAAACAAAACAAAAATCTTTTCACATAGTACCCATTCGACAGTTCTCTCTCAGTACATACTTGCAAGGAGGTGTACAGTAAATTATACTCTGCTTCCTGGCCTTTGCATTCTGACGGTATAATGTCAGCTATTTATTTTTCTCAAATAAGGTGAAATCACTTTGACATTAGGTGGGGGGAAAAAAAATGATTTACGTTTGCATTCAGCAGTGAAAATCAAAATTCGCAGTGCAAATGCAAGTCTCCTAATTTGCCCTTGTATTTGCAAGTTAGTGAGAGGAAATGGAACACTTTGCAGTTTGTGAGAATGCTTACTATCATTTCTTAAAAAAATTTATTTAGCTTTGAAGGCCCGAGGCTGTATGGAGCTGTCTGAAGAGCTTGAAAAAATTCACAGGGGCCTGGAATCTTCCGTAGACTCCTTCAGTCAGCAATCTGAAGGCAGAGCCCATGAAGGTGTATTTTAATAGAAACCTTATCAAATATTTTGAAACATTAAAATTAAAAAAAAAAAAAAGAACCCCTAACTGTCAAACACGGCACTGCCTGGTTAAGGAGCCGAATGTAAAATCTAAACCTATTCATGAACTTAAGGGCTTCCTCCCGAAATTATTTGGACGAATGCTCATTTTCTGAATTAGAAGGGGTGGTGTAAATCAGTATCTTTATAAAGCTTCTTGATGCGTTTAAAGCATCCGAGGACAACCCCAAGCTTCAGGCAAAGATTGAAGGGCAGACTACTTAAATGAAGACAGAAACGCATGTGCGTACCTAGATTTGTTTGTACACACACACACACGTACACAGACTGATGTGTCTTAGGGCAGATCCAGTGCTGCAGAGTGTTCATTCACTAAGTCTGAAAATATCTGATTTTTCTTTTCCTCTTTCATAGCCAATTCCATCAAGCAGAGGAAGCCTCGCCTGCTGCTGCCTCCCCTGGACAGTGGGGGCGAGTCCTCGGTGGCCGTCCTCAGAGGGGACACCCTGCTGCTGGAGTGTTTTGCCGAGGGCCTGTGAGTAGCCTAGCTCCTGCTGGGGACTTTGTCCACTCCCGTGAAGAATGAAGCCTCAGAGGAAAATGTGCATGCAGGCAGGATTTTAAATGGCTCCTTTCTTTTCTGGAAAATAATCCCGGTTACCGCATGTCTGGGAGAAGGGACTCGCACTTCACTCTGCAGACTTCAGGCCACAACTGACCTTGGCTTTGGAATCACACCTCTCGCTTGGTTGATGATTATTGTGGCTGGAGAGGGCAAAGGCAGTCTTCCCCTTCGCTAAGCCAGCGGTCTAAGACGGGTGTGCACCTCGCAGCCTGAGGTCCCTAGTCCCCAACCTGGGTCTGCCCAGGCCAGGTTTTCTCTTTCTGCTCTCTTGGCTTGTCTGTTACTCTTCTAGCTCTGCCCCTTCTCATTTCCAAGGACTCTGATGTCAGTATCCTATCCTACTGTCCTTTGCACCCAAGGAAGTCTAGACCATGGAATTTAAGCAAGTTTCCTGTCAGAACCTAATTAGCAGTATATGACTGAACCGAACCTTGTCCCCACATCCTCGCCAACACCTGTTGTTGCTTGTGTTCTTGATAAGCACCATTCTAATTGGGGTGAGATGGAATCTTAGGGTAGTTTTGATTTGCATTTCTCTTATGACTAGAGACGTTGAACATTTTTTTCACCTATCTGTTAATGGCTTGTAGATCTTCTTCTGTGAAGTGTCTGCTCATTTCCTTAGCCCATGTATTGATTAGGTTATTTGTATTCTTAGTGTAAAGTTTTTCGAGTTCTTAAACTCTGGAGATGAGTGCCCTATCTGAAATATGTGTGGCAAAGATTTTCTCCCACTCTGTAGGCTCTCTCTTCACAGTGTTGATAGTTTCCTTTGCTGAGAAAAAGCTTTTTGGTTTGAATCTATCCCAATGATTGATTCCTGCTTTTATTTCTTGTGTTTTGGGAGTCACGTTAAGGAAGTCTGGTCCTCAGCCGGCATGATGAAGATTTGGACTTACTTTTTCTTCTATTAGGTGCAGGGTCTCTGGTCTAATTCCGAGGTCCTTGATCTATTTTGAGTTGAGTTTTGTGCAGGGTAAGAGATAGGGATTTAGTTTCATTTTGCTGCATCTGGATTTCCAGTTTTCTCAGCACCATTTGTTGAACAGGCTATCTTTTCTTCATTGTATGTTTTTGGCACCTTTGTCTAGTATGTGAGTTCATCTCTGTGTCCTCCATTTCGTACCATTGATCTGCCTGTCTATTTTGATGCCAATACCATGCCATTTTTGTTGCTTTTGCTCTGTAGTGTAGTTGAAGGTCTGGTATTGTGATACCACCTGCTTCACTTTTCCTGCTAAGGATTGCTTTACTATTCTGGGTCTCTTATTCTTCCAAATGAATTTCATAATGGCTTGCTCTATTTCTGTGAGGTACATAATTGAGATTTTATTAGAATTGCATTGAATCTGTATAGCACTTTAGATAGTATGGCCATTTTGACAATGTTAATTCTGCCTATCCAAGTACAGGGAGATCTTTCCATCTTCTAAGTTTTTCTTTAATTTCTTTCTTTAGTGTTCTGTAGTTCTCATTGTAGTGATCTTTCACCTCTTTTGTTAGATCTATTCACAAGTATTTTATTTATTTATCTATTTTGAGGCTACTGTGAATGGGGTAGTTTTCCTAATTTCTCTTTCAGAGGATTAATCACTTATGAATAAAAATGCATTAGATTTATGAGTGTTGATTTTATATCCTGATACTTTGCTGAATTCATTTATGAGTACTAGAAGTTTTCTGGTGGAATATTTTGGCTCCCCTAAATATAGAATCATGGTCCCAAAGTGGTGCATCCACTCTGAAAAGCAGTATGGAGATTACTTAGAAAACTTGGAATGAAACCACCATTTGACTCAGCTATCTCACCCTTTGGCTTATACCCAAAGGACTTAAAATCAGTACACTACAGTGATGCAGCCACATCAATGTTTATAGCAGCTCAATTCACAATAGCTAAGCTATGGGACCAACCTAGGTGCCTTTCAACAGATGAATGGATAAAGAAACTGTGGTATATATACACAATGGAATATTATTCAGCCATAAAGAAGAATAAAATTATGCCATTTGCAGGTAATGAAGGAAGTTGGAGAATATCATAATAAGTGAAATAAGCCCATCCCAAAAAACCAAAGACTGAATGATTTCTCTGATAAGTGGATGATGATGCATAATGGGGGGTTGGGAGGAGGTAAGAATGGAGGAAGGAAGAATTGTATAGAGGAAAATGAGGGCGGGGGAGGGGGTGAGGGGAAGGAAAGATAATAGAATGAGACAAACATCATTACCCTATGTACATGTATGATTATGCAAATGGTGTGATTCTACTTCGTGTACAACCAGAGAAATGAAAAGTTGTACCCCATTTGTGTACAATGAATCAAAATTAAAAAAAAAAAAAAAACTTAATTAGCTGAAAAAGGAATGCACTTTACCAATTCCTTCACCAAAGTCCTAAGTGATCTCACTAAGTGACCTTGCTGGGTCATCTCTTGAAGTTCTTACATTTATTGAGTAATGGTTAAAGGATTCTGTCACAAAGACACAGGGCCTCAGGGCATTCAGCAGGAAGCAGTGTTTATTTGTGCTGACACGGTCTCAGCAGACTATTTTCCAAAGCATTTAGTTAGCATTTAGTGTAGGGAAGCCTAGTAGTATATGCTCTTGTTAATGTCCTTTAACATTTTAGTTCTTTGTCTCCCATATGGGGTAATGCGTATTTCGTATTTCGGATTAGGCATTCTATTTCTACACTAGAGTAGCAACCATGTTACAACTGAGTTGTGGAAGGCCCACATTGATACTGATGGCGTCAGGATATCGTTTTCTATGCTCTGAGAAAATGTTTACCACACGACTTCTATAAATCCATAAGTCCATACCAGTTGGTACCATCTTATTTAATATTTGGTTGTACGAGATCGCCTGCTTCTACCACCATCTTTCCTATCATCCCTCCATACCATCAGGAAGCCATGGAAAAGGTATTCCTTCTTCCCGGCACCCCACTGGATTCATTTAAACCTTAATCCATTTTGTTAACTATGGGCTTTGGGGAGCCTGTTTAGTAGAACAAGGATTCGAATTTTAAAAGTCATTCATTCATTATTCATGCCTATCCCCAGTGACTAGTTTGAAAGTAGATTATACAGGAAAGGAGTGGAAATGAGTGCTTTGAGAACCCCAAGCTTTGTAGATTTCTCTTGGCACCCAGCCGAAGCATCCAGGTTGGCTGCGTGCGATGTCACCAGCGCGTAGTGAGGTAGGTTGTGTGCTGGGACATGACCCTGCTGAGGAAGTTGTCTCTGCACTGTGTTAGGAGATCACAGCCCCGACATTCAGTGTGGACCACGATGGTGACCACCTCCATTTTTTTCTGGTTATGCTGGTGTGTATTTACAGTGGTAGCAATTTCGTTCCTTCAGGCTCTTTCTGGGTTGGGCTGGGCTGGGCTGTCCTCTCAGTAATTCTTTTTGCTGATCTCTCTCAAATGCCATCATTTACCTCTTGACGTGACTGTCCTCATAATAATAGAAATGCTCTCACGTGCTTTTTAGAAGTTAACGTGTCATGAAGCAAGATATAAAGAGGGAGCCTCAGCCCGCGCCATGTCAGGACACGGAGACTCTGAAGCCTTGTCCCAAGAGGTTTGACTAGAAGGGGCTCTTTCCTATTCTTCCAAGGTTTGGATTCGCCTTCCTTCCTGTTTAGTGGTTCTCTTTCAGGTCAAAGTGACACATTGTTTTATAAAAAAGTTTTAAGATTCACTCTATTTTTCTGTGGAGTTTTAAACCACAAACCTTTCATGGTAACAACAATCAGACCACAGCCAAGATATCCTGCTATTATTTTGTGTCAAGCATTTGGTTGTGTACTTCACATGCATTAACTCATTTTACCCTCAGTACAGTGTTTTCAGGCTGTGATTATTCCCATTAGCACATGGGATAGGTAATGAAGCCTAAAGGCCCATTCGGAGAAGGGAAGTCCCTTCTCTAAGCCTAGGGAAAGGTGACTGGGTTTGCAACCTGCCTGTCCCCAGCACCCAAACTACCTCTCAGTCAAACCCAGTTCGGCATCACGTGTGAACCCAGTGAACGGTCGTGTTTAGTTAAAGGGAGAAAACAGCACATCAAGGATGACGTGGCCTCCGAATCTGAAGAAAATTCCCAAAGCAGATATTTCAGCAAAGAGTTAATTCTAGTGAAAATGTCGTTAATGTTAATTAAACCAGGGAAGCTTTCGATGGTATATTCATGAGGGGCTTACAGATTCTCTGAGCAAGGTGGAAATTAGGAATGGTTAAATGAGATAGTTAAATAGCTCTGTAGTTACAATGTGGTTTTGAATCTCATTAGGAGGGAAAGCTCTCTCACCAGAGGTCCTGCCTTCAGGAAACGGGCACATCCCAGAACAGTTCACAGTCACTTACTCTTGGTGGAATGACAGGAAGCTCACCTTGAACTTGAGCTAGGTGTGATTCTACCACATTATAAATAAGAAATATCAGGATAAAAGTTGGCCAAACAAGGACCTGAACAAAAATCCGAAATGATGAGAGAGTGTATATTTGTGTAGAAAAAGCATTAAACAACTTATGCTCCCTGGAAACATCATTGCCCAAGTGCTATTAGGAAATCTTCCTGAAGTTTGAAAAGAAAAAAATTTGTAGGACTCTATCCAGAAGTTCTCTCAGCGATGTGCATCCAGCCTGAGATAATATCACATGTTCTTCTGATGCTTTCAGTCATCTTATTTGATTCTTTGAAGGGAAAGGTATTAGGAGACTGGTAGCGTTCAAGGACTGGGGTGAGAGCAGATCTTGTAGAAAGCGAGATGCTTGCACTGCTAAACAGGCTCGGGAAGAACTCCTCTTTGGACGGCACCAAGATCCAGAGCAGCCAGGAGCTTGGCAGCTTGCCTCCGAGACAGATGGAGAGAAAGGCGAGGAGTCAGGAGACCTGGTTATGCATCCTGTTGGGTGTGTGTGTGCAAGACGGTAAAAGCTAACGCTGTCACCTGTTCCTCTCTGACCATTATTACCATTTCCTGAGGAAGGGTGTCAGGTGCCCCAAACCTGGTCCAATAAAAGGCAATTGCTTCCAATCTGTAAGGCAGGTCAGCCCTTGGGCTTTGACAGGAGGGGAAGAGAACAGATGTGTGTCGAGGGCCTTCATCTAACCTGCAGTGCTTTTTTGCATAATAATCATTTTACCCATTGCCTGTGCATACAAACAATTTGAGATAATTGATATAAGCAATTTGAGGTAATTGCTTAATTATTAACTAGCAATAATTAAATTAGTAATTGAATTAATAATGATTAATAGTTTGGTGGCAAGCATTTATTTTAAGAATATACAGTTCGGAAGGACAGGGAGTCTTATGAAAAGACACATCTTCTAGAACACAGCAATGAGAGGGATGGGATTAGAGTCAGATGAATTGAACTCCCAACATGTCATTTTTTTATTCCAGTGACCTTAAGCAAATTAATCACCTTCAGGGAGCTTCAGATTCATTACTGGTGAAATGATAACCAAACCCACCTTAAATGTGTACTCAATAACTTCTAGCTTTTAGTGGTTAAAAGGATTATGGAAGCAAATGCAATGTTAATAGAAATAACAGTATTAACCTTCTTCCACTCATACCTGTAGGCCAGCTGGGGAGAGGAAAAAAGGAAGATAATCCTCTATCACTTAAAATCAGCCATGTTTAAAAATCCCTTTAGTTCTCAGAAAAGGGGATTTTCTGAAAACCAGTTTGTCTTGACTCCTTTGCCCATGAGGTCTGTGACAGGTTACCACTTCTTGTCTTGTTCATTTTTTTTTCCTTTTTGCTACCACAGATTGATCCAAGGGGTGCTTAACCACTGAGCCACGTCCCAGCCCTTTTTATGTTTTCTTTTGAGACAGGGTCTCGCTTATTTGCCTAGCGCCTTGCTACTGAGGCTAGCTTTGAACTTGCGATCCTCCAGCCTCAGCCTCCCGAGCTGCTGGGATCACAGGCATGCGCCACTGTGCCTGGCTTGTATGTATGTTTTAATTGGGTGAACTGATATTTCCAAAGCCCTGGCAAGGAAGATTTGGTGCTTGTTTCCTTTCCTATGCTGCTCTCCGAGTGGAAAAGCCACAGAAACAGCCTTTTACATACTGTGAACTCTTCATTGGCATGGGTGGGCTCTTCATCCACCTTCGTCCTTGGCTCTGCTCCTGAGCCACCTCCTAATGCCACCTGTCCTGGGGACAGCAGGGGCAATCACAGCTTCCCTCCGTTGGGTCCTACTTTATCATATTTTTCAAATTTACCACAGGGAAGAGGGCCGTCATCTCTGGCTCCCTCACACTACCCACAGGAAGATTTTCCCACTTGGAAAATATCTTGTAATCTGTTTGTTTATTTTTATTACAGACCAACTCCACAGGTGGAATGGACCAAACTGGGTGGTGATTTGCCCAAGGGAAGAGTAGGGAAAGAGAATCACGGCAAGACCTTGAAGATAGAGAACGTCTCCTACCAGGACAAAGGAAATTACCGCTGCGTGGCCAGCAACGTCCTGGGAACAGCCGGTCACGATTTCCATGTCATCGTAGAAGGTACAGTTCCTGCGATGATTTTGGTTCCTCCTTAAAACAAAACAAAACAAAACAAAAGACAATTCCTCCCATTAAGGGGGCACTGGCCATGCCTTGCGAGGTTGAAACAGGTGACGTGTTCTGACTTGAGTTTAGCATGGGCACTGGATTATATTTCACCTCCAGTCACCTTGGTTTATCATGCATCTGCCACAACCACCTGAAAGGGACCAATGACAAGAAGAGTCTCCTGTGAGGGGGTGTGGATGATCCCCATGGTTTGTTTACAAATTCACGAGCCCTCTTTTCCAGTATTGTCTCACTGGGAGAAACAGCTTCTGCCATCACCTGGGTGTGACGAGGCTCAACCTTAAACCATCTGAGAAGGAAGGTCTAAGGGGACAGACTAGGACAGCACCCTGTCCTCCATGGCACCGGGAAGAACATTTGTGTCTTGTCTTTAGATTTGTGTGTCTTTGTTTCACTTCTGCACACTTGAGTTTCTTCAGCCAAGGAAGGTGCCAGGCAAATTGTCTTAGCGCTGCCCTAAATTCTAGGTTCTTGGGTCCCGGATCTTGAGTCGAGGTGGTTTTCAATCTGTTGCATACATGGTGCTCCACACGTTCTGTGTATCTGGGGTTCTCATGGTTGTCAGCATGCGGCTTCCAGGGAGGTGAAAATAGATAGTATAATAAATATGTGTGCATGTTCATTCCTACTAAAAAGTGCAAAACACAGTGTATAGGAGTCATCCTTTTTCTGGAAATCCAAGCTTTATCGATCAGCTGAGGTTTTACCATCTTTGTATTTATAGAAACAGGCAATGATGACCCCTATCTAATAAAGAGGGAAGCCACACAATGTGGATTTTGGGACCGTGCCTGCTGGCACAACTGGAAATCTTCTAATCTTGCTGTGAAGTTGACTGATGCAGACTATTTTCTGTGGGTCTGATCACATTGAGGTTTAGTTGACTGTATTGATCAAATTAATGGAACGATTACTGCATTTGTACTTACTTAGTGCCAGGTAGGCTAAGCCATTGAAAGGAGATCTCTCTCCCAGGCAACCATTTAGATCTTGTGCTGTACGGCTGCCATTAATATTCCAATAAAGTTCACCTCTGAGAGCTCCCGTTTGCCCAAGGAACACCTAGAAAATGGTCTGTTGTTTTAATTAATGTGAAAAAAGAGAGACTCAGACACAAATTCCTCTCACGAGCAAATGTTAAGATAATTGATTTTGTAATGACCTTGTTCTGAGCAAGACTATGTCCCTAAACCTCTCCACAGTGGGTATAGTTAGTCGTGATGGAAAGAAGGAAAAACCAAAGATGAGAATTCCGTTTTCTTTGGTTGAACAATAGGGAAACTTGTGTAGGAGCAAGTCCAATACTGTGAACTGTGATCCACATCTGGCTCGAGTGATAGTCCTTTGACAATAAATCCTTTACAGTGATATTCAGAGAGGAGGGGCTTGAGAGGTTTATTTTGTCTATGATTTTAATCGCCCTCTGAAGCGGCTATGTGATTTGGCGATGTACTGCAACAAGGATATTTTTCTCTCATCCCCACCCCTCCCAGCACACCCTTCCCCACCAATCAGACATGTGCACATTGTTAGCTGTGCCAACTCCAAGTTGCTGACTGTTTCAGAAATCCTTCCAGATGGCTGGGACATCGCTCCGGTAGCTGAATATTTTAACAATCTGGCCACGGATTTCTTGACGGTTGAGACCAGAGCTTTTTCAAAAGAATCGCAAGGGTTGCAAAACAAAATAAATAAATAAGTCCAAGTTGTGGGAAATTAATTATGCGGTTAAAAATGTTAACGGCAGGGCTCCCAAGGAATATAGGTCTCCTGAACCAACGACTCTGTCTCCTCCTACGATAGCCAGTAGAGCATCGTCGAGATGTAAATAATGTGTCTGAGGAACATTCGACCTTTTCTCTCGAGTGAGAAAGTACTAAAGGTACTCTGGGTGGTACGTTTTTGGAATTTCTCTCTATACATGTGTGCTCAGAGAGGATGGTTCTCAACTACCCCTTTTTATCCCTTAAAGGGTGAAAGCAGGAAATATAACTTCCTCCTCCTCCTCCTCCTCCTCCTCTATCTTCTTCTTCTTTCTTTCTTTATTTTTTTTCTGTGGTCTCTTGTTTAGAAACACAAATTAAATATCAAGGACTTACCATATGGGAGAAGGTAATCATCCTGGGAACTCTGAAAATCTAGCACATTCTGAAAACACCCTGGTGTTGGTGAAAGCATAGCTCCTTACTGTCTCTGCTTGTGATATTTATTCTCAGTTACAAAACAGAATCCAGATCTATGCACTTATCATTGAACCTACATCTCAAATATGAATTCTTTATGCAGTTCTGATTCTATAATATATGTGAGCAAAATAGACAAGATGTCTTCACTGTACTTTGTAGGTGACCAGGACACCAGTATTTACAGACTCTGTAAGAAAAGATACTGAAGTGCCATGGGAGACATTCTGAATCCAGGAATCACAATATGACCCCAGGAACTTCAACTGATGACACAAGAGTAAACCTTCACTAACGATTTTCATGTTGTCAGCCTCTGAAGCAGTTAAGCCTTTCGAAGTTTAGAAATTTAATTAAAAAGATTTGGTTACACAATAGCTAAACTATGGAACCAAGCTAAGTGCCCTTCAGCAGATGAATGAATAAAGAAAATGTGGTATATATACATAATGGAATATTACTCAGCCTTAAAGAACTATGAAATAATGGCATTTGCTGGTAAATGGATGGGGCTGGAGAATAGTATGCCCAGTGAAATAAGCCAAACCCAAAGAACCAAAGGCCAAATGTTTTCTCTGATATGTGAATGCTAATTCACAATGGGGGTGGGTAGGAAAGAATAGGGGTACTTTGGATTAGTCAGGAAGGAGTGAAGGGGGAGGAGAGGGTGTGGGGGTAGGGAGGACAGTGGAATGAATGGACATTATTACCCTGTGTGCATGTATGATTACATGACTAGTGTAACTCTACACCGTGTACAACCAGAGGAATGAGAAGTGATACTCCATTTATGTATGACGTGCCAAAATGCATTCCACCGGGAGGTGCTGTGGCTCACGTCTGTAGTCCCAGCAGCTCAGGAGGCTGAGGCAGGAGGATGGAGAGTTCAAAGCCAGCCTCAGCAAAAGCGAGGCACTAAGCAACTCAGTGAGACCCTGTCTCTAAATAAAATATAAAATAGGGCTGGGGATGTGGCTCAGTGGTCGAGTACCCCTGAGTTCAATCCAAAGAAAAATGAAAAAAAAAAATTGCATTCTGTTGTCATGTATAACTAATTAGAACAAAAAAAATTATTAGTAATTATGCTTTCATAATATAATCTAAAATGACTTGACTTATAAAAGGATGTTGTGAAATCAAATGCAGTTCAATCATTGGTTTTCTTTCTTGTACTGGGGATTTTACCCAGGGGCACTGACCACTAAACCACATCCCCAGCCCCTTTTATTTTTGTTTTGAAACAGTGTCTTGCTAAGTTACTGAGGCTGGCTTTGAACTCTCGATCCTCCTGAGTTGCTGGGATTTCAGGCATGAGCCACCATGCCCAGCTAAGTCACTGGTATTTTAAGAAAACCTTACTTCCAAATAAAAAAGTCTATTGCTAGCCAGGTGCTGTGGCGCATTTGTAATCCCAGTGACTTGGGAGGCTGAGGCAGAGGATCCTGAGTTCAAAGCCAGCCTCAGCAACTTAGCAAGCCCCTGTCTCTAAATAATACACACACACACACACATACACACACACACACACACACACACACACACAGGCTGGGAATGTGGCTCAGTGGTTAAGCACCTCTGGGCTTATACCACACACACACACACACAAAAAGTAAAAATTTAAAAAAAATAAATAAAAATTTGTAGTTAAACCGAATTGGATGACCCTAACAGTTGACTTATTGGAATATAAATAGTGGAAGTCTATGATAAAAGTTTTAGTAAGAAAATACCAACTGTTGTATTTGTTTTGTTTTGTTTTCTTGTGACCTTGCATTTTCTCTTTTCTTTTTTATTTTTTTTGATTCATTGTATACAAATGGGGTATAACTTTGACAGGGGTCAATTTCCTGTGTTTTCCTCCTGGTGTTAAATACCTCTTACTAGCTTCTTTATATATTCTTGGCATTCAGAAGTTTTTAAAAAACATTTTTTATTTGCTCTAATGAGTGACACATGGCAGTTGAATGCACTTGTGCACCTCGGTGTGTCATGCGTCAGTGGGGTGTAATGTCTCGTTTTCCTGGTGGTACATGTTGTAGAATCACCTCGGTCACACAGTCATGTATGCACATAGGTAAGCACCCCGCTTTCAGCGGTGGTAGCCCAACGTATCATCTTATTTTTTGGTTTGCAATTATGTTAAAGTGGGTAAAGTTCTAACATGAAGTCTCACCAGTTCGTCGCCTGTTTCAGGTTAAGAGATAAAAGAGTGACCTTTGACGATCCCACCACCAGCACCCCTATAGTCAGTGTTTCACTCTCTCCTTTTTGGTGGTCCTGGGGGCCTGGGGACTTTCCTGCTGAGCTCCATTCCCCAGCCCTTTTTATTTTTTGTTTTATTTTGAGGCAGGGTCTCAGTGCTTGCCCAGGCTGGCTTTGAACTCGAGTCCCTCCTGCTTCAGCTTGGTTGGTCACCACGTCATTGCTTCCTTCTCTGGACTCAGTGTTGTTTTTTTTTTTATTTTATTTTATTATTTTATTTTTTATTTATTTATTTTTATTGTAAACAAATGGGATACATGTTGTTTCTCTGTACATGGAGTCAAGGCATACCCTTTGTGTGATCATAAATTTACATAGGGTGATGCTGTTTGATTCATTCTGTTATTTTTCCCCTCCCCCCACCCCTCCCACCCCTCTTTTCCCTCTATACAGTCCTTCCTTCCTCCATTCTTGCCCCCCTCCCTAACCCTAACTCTAACCCTAACACTAACCCCTCCCACCCCCCCATTATTGTCATCATCCACTTATTAGCGAGATCATTCGTCCTTTGGTTTTTTGTTTTGTTTTGCTTTTTAATTTAATCTCATCCTCTGAACCAGGTCCTATCCTTGAGGAATGCAGTTGCGTGTTCTGAGTTTCGGAAAGCATCTGATTGTTCTCTGGCCCTGTTTGCCCCTGCCCTGCCCCTCAGCCGCCCCACTGTCCCATCCCATAGCTAACACTAGTGAGTAGTGAAGTCAGTGGTGACTAGCTGGTGTGGTCACGGTGGTGCCGTGGCGAGTGTGACCACCAGATGTCAGTGCCTGCCGACTCTCCCAGGTACCTTCTTGCTTCCTGTCTTCTCCAGTGCCGTCTTTGGGGACCCATCTTGCTTGCATTTGTAACTTGAAAGTACTCCACCTTGTGTCTGTTCTGAACCGACCTTGTGCCAAGCCGAGGAGTCCCAAGGAAGAGCGACCTTCCTCCGGGGTCTCTGGGGATCACGAGTCTCTTGCTTCTCACTTGTGACTTCAGGCCTCAGAGTCTCAGCCCCTCTGGAAGTGAGGGTAGTGTGGGACAAGCTAAGTCTCCCTCAGTGTGCTCCGCAAAAGCCACCTCTGCTGAGGACCAGCTTACTTCTGCAGGGGACGCAGGCCCGAGAAGACTGAACTGGAATGTCCGAGCATTCACAAAGCATATGAAGAAGGGTCATGTTTAGTAACAACCCCTTCCCAATACTTGGAATGTCTTGAGTCAGTGGATAGGTTTTGGGGGGCTTGGATTTAATCGGAAGCATGAAGCAAGAGTTGGTAAGTTGAGTTAGCCTCGTACCTCGTTTTGGTCCGAGTTGGTAAGATAGCAGTGAACCAGAAACTGACCACATGGTTTCAGAGTCTCAGGACTGCTGATGCATAGGTTCAGTCTACAGATCCAGGAGATGAGGATTCTTTTACCAATGACCCTGGGAATTGGAGACATGTTCTCCCAAGCTCAGTCTTCTGTCTGTAAGGTGGGAGGATTGGATGAGGTGAAACCTTAAGACCCCTTTTGTGCCTAAGAGCAGGGGATCTTAGTTTAGACTCCAAGAGATTAATGAAGAATCTGGAATTAGAATAGAAATAGAAATCTGGATTTTATTTCACATGAAGATTTAAAGAAATGCCCTCATTGAATGATCCTGATTTTTACATACTCTAAAATGAATAGTCACAGTACTGTACAGTAAACAAAAATTTTCAGATTCTTGGAGTATTTTTTTCTAGCTTCCAGATTTTTAACTTTGTTGGGTTTGCACTAAAAAAAAACAAAAAAGGACAGTAACATTAAAAACACACACCCTTTGCCTCAAAAAGTGATCCACAGTTTGTAATCCAGACGATTTGCATGTTAAACTATGTGACTAAATATTTCCAGATTTATTTATGAATACAAGTATTTAGCTTGGAATTTAACAATTAAATTCACACCCTTTAGAATAAATCCAAAAGCATTTCTTTTGCTCAGACTCGAACTTTAGGGTTATTTATGTGTGTATGTGTGTTTAAACATGTACAAACACACTGTGTGTGTGTGTATTGTTCATTTGTCCTGGAGAATTTATAGATATTTTCACATAACCCCCTTTTTCCTCCCTTACTTAATACATATTTAAAAGGTACTTTTCATTTTATGCCTACATATACCTTTAAAGATTTTGCTTTTAAATAAAAGCAGAAATCCCAGGTGTCTTGGGGGTAATAACCAAGCAACAGCTAATGGAAATTACTCTGTGCAAGTTTTGTGCGGTTTTCTCTAAAATGAAATCATCCAAACCATCCACAATTTAAATATTTTACTTGCTGA
This sequence comes from Sciurus carolinensis, assembly GCF_902686445.1. Classification (NCBI taxonomy): domain Eukaryota; kingdom Metazoa; phylum Chordata; class Mammalia; order Rodentia; family Sciuridae; genus Sciurus; species Sciurus carolinensis. The sequence goes on along the minus strand of NC_062231.1, from coordinate 24,029,718 downwards.
AGAAATACTAATATTCTCAGGGTGACAAAACATGACAGTAGTATTTGAGCTAAAGAAAAATGTTCCATTTTGTTCTGAAACCCACCCCACTTGGTATTATACTATGAAGCATTAGGGCACACAAAGATGCCAGTAATTTACATATTTTATTTCTTCCAGTATTGTTTATACTCTTCACTCCCTGTCCCTTTCCAAAAACAAAATCCCTGAGAAAAAATGTTTTCCAAATCAACTAGAAAAATAGGAATAGATACCGATATATAAATGCTGTGAAATCATTAATTAATAATTTAAATGTTGAAAATTCAAATACTAGTATTTAAAAATATTCCCCAAATATACTTCTAAAATATCAATCTTTTTCAGAGGCTTTGCTGCAGCCTGAGAATAAGCTGGAGTCAGCACTGAATGAACTTCCCATGTTTATTCCTCCCTTATTTTCTGCTAGTGAACTATATGCTTATGTAGCTAAATAAAGTGGTTATATTTAACTATTTTTAGTATGTTGATTTATTATACATGCTCAGCATCCAAATTAAGCACACACACACATACACACACTCACATACCAGATTGCACAAATAACAACGCCCAACTTGTTTTACAGGAGAAAATCTACCAGAAAAGAACTGTGAGATACTTTGTGGTGTCTGCGCCCTCTGCTGGTGCATCTTAGTAATACAAGTCTTTACCTTTGGGGACCTTGGTCTCTGAAACCCTCTTCTCTTTGTTTCCAGAGCCTCCACGCTGGACCAAGAAGCCTGAGAGTCGTGTGTACAGCACAGGGAGCAGCGGTATCCTGCTCTGTGAGGCGGAGGGGGAACCGCAGCCCACCATCAAGTGGAGAGTCAACGGCTTCCCGGTTGACAGTGAGTTGAAGATCCAGTTGGGACCCATTGCGGCAGGCAGCGGGTGGAGGGGGGAGTTCACCATCAGGAGCCCTGGCTGTGTGTAAAATGGACTTGGGACGTGGCGATGAGCAGCACAGGTGAACCAGGAAGTCAGAAATGGCCTGATTGGGAGCGGCCTCATTTCCGAGGCCTGATGCACGGCCTGTGTTATCACGTCGGCTCAACCACTGACTGGGAGTAAAAGGAACTCTCTTAGAAACCGTTTTCTCATGAGTAAAAAGGAAAGAAAAAAATAGCAATGAGTCCTGGAGCTACTGTGCAAGTTAAATAAAACTACTCAGAGGATGCTCTGCACCGAAGCTGCCGCATAAGCCGTAGCCCCACGTATGGCTTATTATACTTGTTTTCACATGTGTTAGTCAGCTTTTTCGCTGCTGTGACTAAATGATTTGACCAGCATAATCATAGAGCAGGAAAGGTTTATTCTAGGGCTCACGGTTTCAGAGGTCTCAATCCATAGAAGGCTGGCTCCATTCCTCGTGGCTCCAGGTGACATCATGACGGAAGAGCGTGGCAGAGGGAAGCAGCTCACATCATCAGGAAGCAGAGAGAGAGAGAGACTCCACTCTCCAGATACAAATATATAACCCATAGCCACGCCCCAGTTCCACCTCCTCCACCCCCACCTACCACTTCAATTAATCCCATCAGAGATTCATTCATTGATTTGGTTAAGACTCATAAAACCCAGTCATTTCTCCTCTGAACCTTCCTACATTGTCTCACCTGTGAGCTTTAGGGGGACCCCTCACCTCCAAACCATAACAATATGACACTCAGGAAACCTTAGCTATCCATCATTAATATCTCCAAATGTGAGATTTCCCCCTCATCTCTTCAGAGAACAGACTAAGAAGTGAAGCAAATGAGGTTCAGACTTGTCATTTCAAAGGGAAATGAGAACAGTTTTTGTTGATAAAGAGAGTGAAGATCATCAAAATAAGAAACGCAGATTGAAACATAAAAATCATAAAATTTTACATTTGAATGGTGCTCATCTGTTTGTGAAAGGCATTCACAAATTACCAGAAGAACCTTAGAGAGGCTGTAGTACTATTCATATTTAACAGATTCTTGCATCCGGTAATATTTACTGAGTACCTCCCATGCTCAGGATCTTATTGCTTATTGCTTGGGATCTACCACTGAATAGAACCCAGTCCTGCTCTACTGGATCTGATATTCTAGTGGATAGAGAAGGTCAGCAGCCGGTTGAGCACATGGGTGTGCACTTAGGTAGCAAACAACTAGGTAATGGTGGAGTGCACAGGAGGTCAGGACCCAGGGAAGGTTGCTGCATTAGTTAAGATCATAAAATTCTTGTGGCCATACATTGGGCAGAGCCCTGCAGGAGGTGAGGAACTCAGTCATACAAAACCTGTGACTCTTCTTTCAGGCTGGAGAAGTCAGTGAAGGTGAAGAGGTGTGTTTGTCCTGTGCAGGAGAAAAAAGAACCCTGTGTGACTAAAACCCAGGGACAGACCCTTAGGCAGGGCTGGGTCATCAGGTCAGCCCGCAGTGAAGGGCCAGCACAGAGGTACAGGAAAAGCCCACGCAGGGACCTGGGATTTCCTTGGCAGTAGGTGTGTAGATCTTGCAGGATTTTGAGCAGAAGGGTGGCATGCTATTATTTGCATGTTATCGAAAGAGATTTCTGACCTCTGAATGGGGACTTGGATTATGTAACTCCAGGAGGGGACTATGTAAGAGACACTGGGTCCTCAGGCCAGACAGGACCTGGTGGTTAGATTCTGGATTTGTTCTCAAAGTAGAACCAGGTGGTTCATTAGTGATGGAAAGATCAGGAGTGAAAATCAGTTTAAGCAAAGGAGCACGGCTACGTCACGTAGGCCAGGAACCAGAGCCACCCCTGCAGATCCCAGGCGCAGGCTTCTCGCCCCGGCTCCTCAAGTGTGTGTTTCTCCTCATTCCCCAGCAGACAGGTCACTGCCGACTGTGGTTTGGGGGAGTGATTGCAGGATCCAAATCTCTTTCCACATATACTCTTAGGCACTCCTGTTCTTTCTCTCTTAAATTTCAAAAATTAAGCCACAGTGACTACTATTACTAATGACAGAGCTAAACTTTTCACATGCCGGGCATCGAACAGCCTGGAAGAAGCAGATTTTCATGATCTGCCTTTTGTAGACGTAGCAGCCGGGGCTCCGCAGAAGCCACATCACTGATTTGAAGACACACGGCCGGCCAATTCAGAGCCAGAGATGGGCCCGGAACGAGTTCAGAGTGCAGCTTCTCCCTCCGCAGGCGTTCCTTTCCACGGAAGTGATCAGGGACAAAGCTGACAGAGACGTCCTGAGCGAGGGTAGGCCTGGCGTGTTTGCTTATTATCACACCACCTTGGATTTCTGGACTCCCTGCCTCCTGTTGACTGCGGCCGGGATGTGGCAACCTTGTGGTGTCCTTTCTTGGAAGGCAAACTCACGCCATGTTTGATTTGTCAACTCAAACACGAGGCCATAGTCTCGTTTCTTCGTTCTGCAGTGCTGTGTGGATTCACGGCTGCCCAGGGGCCCAGAGGGGTAAGAACAGAAGGGATGGGAAGATCAACCCTGCAGTTTTGAACTCTGAGTGCGGGGTTGGAGTGAAGGGTGGCATCAGAAATACTCCCTCGCAAGACTCTTGGAGAGTTCTGCCTTAAAGAACTTGGAAGAGCTGTTCATCGTGCCCCTTCTCAAAACATAGGAGATACACGGCCCTAAAGAACTGTATTGCTTTTCTAGTTTTGCTGTTAAAATTGCCTGAATCTTCCTGGCTTCAAACATGACACCGTTGCTGTTTTGTGTTTCTGTGTGTTAGAAATGCAACATGCGTCTCACTGGGCTAAAATCAAGCTGTCAGCAGGATCACAGAGGGAATCCCTTTGCCTTGCCTTTTCCAGCTCCTGTGGACAACCCACCTTCCTTGGCCTAAGAGTATCTTCTGCCAGGTTCTGCGCCTGCACCATTGCGTCTGTCTGGCCAGTTTTCTGTAACCACTGTCCCTCTGGCCAAAGCCAGGAAAGGTTTTCTGATTTTAAGAAGCTGGGTAGCTACAGGGGCCTATCTGGATAATTCAGGATCAATTTTCTGACTCAAGAAACTTTCACCTTAATCACAACAGCAGTGTTCTTATTTCAGGTTAAGTGAGGTATTCACGGATTCTGAGAAGGGCTCACAGCCATTGTTCAGGGACTATTTTTCCACCAATTCACAGGAATCTTTGATGAATAAAATGCTTACCCAACATAACCTTTGCGGTCATTTCTGCCTGGTAGAGCCAATCTTCAGGAGCTGGGGGACAGAGAGCATAGCCACACAGACCAGGTACTACCCTCACGGAGGTCACGGTCAAGTGGAAAATGGATTCACTCATGACTCCCAGGGAGGAAAGGATAAGAAAACCTTCCTTTTTTTTTTTTTTTTTTTTTTCGTTTTCATTATTCTTTGTTGAATTTTTCTTTTTTTTTCAATTTTTAAAATATGTTCTAATTAGTTGTACATGACAGTAGAGTACATTTGTACATTTTGACAGATAATACATAAATGGAGTATAACGTCTTATTTTTCTACTTTCAATGTTTTCTGTAACCTAAAACTTACAATATCATTATTTAGCATCATGGAAGCAATTCAGAAGAAGTTGAATTGATTGGTAATCTTCTAGTGTCTTTTAAACTAGATTTTTTTCACACAAGCCCCCCCAACATTTCTATGCAATACATTTTACTTTCCATGATCTATGACATAACAAGGACTTGGGATTTGGAGGCAGAAATGTTACCAAATGCCGTAAGATGTATCGTTCATATGCTCAGAGACTAACTTCTAAAATGGCCTTGTAAATGTTGATCCGCAGCATTCTGAGCACAGTCAATAAAGTTGTGCATGGAACACATCCAACAGGGCTCTTTGGTTCTTAAAAAGTGCACCAAAAATATTAGGTATATTCATTTCCAGATGGTTCTGGGGTTTGAAGTGGGATAGCTTTTATTGCCCACATGTTGAAGATCTAGCTCTACTCTCATGAGGGCTAGTCATACTGGGAAAATGAAATATGTGAGCTATATAACTGAAATAGTTAAATGATAAACAAGAATGAGTATATACACCAGAAAATCCCAGAAGGATGGAGCCGTGAAGCAGAAATAAAGGTATTAAGGAAGAAAACAGCAACCAATGTTGGTAAATTGGAAAGATGAAGATGAACTGATGAGGTGATTTGTGCTGGGTAGAATCTGGACCTAAGTTCAGAAGAGTAAGTGCGAGTCTGTTCATGGTAGAACTTAAACACCAAAGAAATAATCGAGAATCTTATTATGAATCGGGTTGTGTGGGTCAGTGTGCTGCAAATCAACAGATACTGATGATAATTGTTAACTTGAATGAAGAAAATGCAAAAAAAAGGTTCTGAAAAGAAACATCCACAGTGCACGTTAAGAAAGTTTTCAAGGATTGGCATTGGTGAACTATAATTCACCCTAAAATGGCCTTAAAATATAAATACTGTGTGACACGTTTAATAAATGGCATATAAATATTTTATGTCCTATTCTTATCATACTGACATTCTGTAATTTCTCTCAGATCATCCATTCTCTGGCGATGTCATCTTCCCCAGGGAAATCAGTTTCACCAACCTGCAGCCCAATCACACTGCTGTGTACCAGTGCGAGGCCTCCAACGTTCATGGAACCATCTTGGCCAACGCCAACATCGATGTCGTAGGTAAGCATACCTGAGAGCAGGCTGGACCCGCTGTCTGCTGAAGGAAAATGCTCAGGGTCATAATCGTAAGTCGCAACTGAATTCTTGACTCAGCAAACATGGGGGAAAAGATCTAGAGCATCTTTTACCTGAAGTATGGGCATTAGATGTCATACCGAAACCATACTTGCAAAATTGTATTGAATTTGGCTACTTTTCTAATTCAAGAATATGTACTACAATATTCAGGTCCCTTCCATTCTTCTTAATATGATTAAGATGTCAGAAAATATAATCCACACATACTTCTTCCAGGAAGGTCTAAAACCATACTTGTGTTATTTTCAAATAGATGTTGTTCCATTGATCCAAACCAAAGATGAAGAAAATTATGCTACGGTGGTTGGCTACAGTGCTTTCTTACACTGTGAGTTCTTTGCTTCCCCGGAGGCAATAGTGACCTGGTAAGCTGGCCCACGTTTTCCTAAGAGAATGTCTGTGGTAGAATGTGTGATTTCTTCATCCATCATTTGACGGACCGCATTGTGTCCGTGTTGTTAGATGCAGCCAGTGCCTCTGAGAAATAAAGAAACTAACTTAATTATCTGCCGCTCCTGAAAACACTGGCTAGATTTCTAGGATAGTCTCACATGGGGAAATGCCAAAGGCCATTTATGTTCATAAAGAAAACCAAAGAATTGAAGTGATTCCTAAGACAATGTTAAAGATAGATTCGGTTTTCCTTAACGGCATATCTAAGGTCATCTGTTACTTCTCTGTAATTTCCAGAATTCTCTAAATAATTATTTAAATCTGCATTTAATTCCTGGTGTGTATGTTTATAACTTTACCAACAGTCATTTTGATTTTAATTTCAGTACTTTAGTGGGTGTTCGTATGAATCTGCCATCTTGGTTTCTTTAGTGAAAACACTTTGTTGAACTTCTCTTGAACTATGATTCCATTGCCCTTCAGAACCTGCAGTAGGTCATACAAATGTGGGGCGGATTTCCCCCATTCTTAAAAGCATGATCTTTTGTTCACCATGGATTTTTTGCAACTTTTCATTTAAACAAGACTCCATTAAAATATTATTTATCCTGCTCATTGAAATGTTTGGCACCCTCTTAAATTTGGCAACCAGAGCAAACCCCTCACTCACCTCAGCCTAATCCATATCTTCTGTGAGCAGCAGACATAGCTTGTCTTTGGCAATTTTTAGTAGAGCAGTTGCTTATGGTAGATGAACAGGGTAAATCAAACTGTGGCAGGAAATGCTTGGAAAATGGATGAATGTGGGAGAAAATGACTCTGGGGTGGATAGGGTAAATGAAATCCATGTCCACAAACAGACACGATTTCCTGGCTTATCATATTTCGGAATGACCGATGTTCTCCCAGGACAGCAGGAAGCTGAGAAGGTTCATTATCTCTTTCAATTACTGGCTTTCCCATTCAGTACCCTGGAGCAATCATTAACTAAAGAGCTCACCATCAATAAGCCAGAAAATATTTATTAAGCTCTGAGGACAGATGCAAAGCGGTTCTCATCGCTATGAGAAAGGCAGCAGAGGCTAGAGTAGGGATTGGATTTACTTTTAGCTGCCATATATCTGGGCAGGTAAGATAGGTGTCCATGGCCAATTCTAAGAAAAAAAGGTTAACCCCAGTGGAACATTCCAAAGTTCTGTTAGGCCCCCGAAGGAGGGATGAACCCAAATAACATCAGGGATGAAACTCAAGAGTATACAATTCTGTCCCACCCCAAGTTGATGTAAACCTTCTATCTCCATAGGGAGACGGCGGATGAAGCCCAGCCTCTGGAGGGTAGTCGGTACCACGTTCACAGAAATGGCACGTTACAGATCAACAGAACCACCGAAGAAGATGCAGGATCCTACTCTTGTTGGGTAGAAAATGCTTTAGGAAAAACAGCAGTCACAGCCAACTTGGATATTAGAAGTATTTTTATTTCATTTTTACTTTGCATGAATTCTCACACGGGTTCATTTTGTCTTCACGTGAAACCCTAGGATTTAAATATGCACATCTCTTACAGTCCTTGAGACCCTTTTTCAAAAGTGCTGGCTTGCCTGTCTCTAAAAGACTATTGTAAACATGATAGGTTATGACTTAAACGTGGATTTACACAATTTTAAAAGGGAGCTAGGTGTCCTTGGTGTTGGACGACCGGCAATATTTAAAAATTTTTAAAGATTGTTATTTTTTATGTATTTTTGCATTTTTATGTATTTCTGTAATGATATTTTATTTCAGTAGTCAACTCAAGGTAATCTTGTCTGATAATCAAGTCTTTCAGATAAAAATTTCACAAACTCATAAAAATTGAAGAATGGCAGAATAGGGAAAATTTCCCCCCCTTTTTGCACCACAAATAGTATTTTATTCATTCTGTGTTCATGACAAAGTCCTGAGAACTTGTTCATAGCCTCTTCAGTATCACTCATGTTTTGGTTTCAATATTAACTCAGAGAAAACACAGAAGTTAGACAGAACCTACAGTGACCGATGGCAGGATTTGCTCTGGAGTCACGTCAATGTCAGGGCCTGTCACCCAGCTCCGCCTGGATAAGAGGACACAGTTGTTGGATTCCAGGTTTTCACTGTATTTTCTTCTCATTCTCTGCCCCAACACGCCCTCTTTCCCACTCTCTCTTCTCTTCTTATTCCTTTTTTGATTTCATAGTATGCGTCTCTTTCTGAGCCCTAAACTGGCCAACTGCCAAGCCCACAGGCTGTATTTATAGATGGTGCAAATATTCTGCCCCACTGTGTGCTATCCCTGATGTCTCTCTGCATCTTCAAGTCTGCACAATGTTTAAGATGCACTGAAGGAACCGATGGAGATGATTGTTTCTACTCCAGAAAGCAAATCTATGCCGAGGGCCAGCCATCAGCCAGGTTCAGAGTCAAGAAGTTAGGGCCTAGAGTCTAGATGAAGGCTAGCATTCCTGCTGCCCGCCTCCGGGACCTCGGTGTTGCCAGGAAGCAGAGAGACGGACAGGTTCAGGAACTGTCAGTGTGCTCTGTCTGTGGGATGTGTAAGGACTGTGAAAAAAACACAGGAGGGAAGGGTCAAGGGCATGGGCTTGTAGATTAAAAGAAATGTTTGGCAAGAGGTTAACTAATGGAGGGGTTGAAGGGAGAGCCGTGGTCTCGGCTGGGCTGGGTTCAAAGCCGGCTTCGGTCTCTTGGCAATCAGGAAGCCTTGGTCTCACGCTCAATTTCAGCCTTAAGTTGTTTTTGCAAGGTGGGACTATTAATATTCATAGTTACTGTAATTACCAAATGCCACAGTGAAGGTATACTTTTGAGCAGAGTTCCCGAAATAGGATAATCACTTATTCGATGGTGTCTATTTTTATGAAATGAATTTCTTTTTACTTGAAATTTAGAATTAGGATAAAATATGTAATCATATTTAATCATACCCTTGATATTAACTCTAATTGTTACTTCAAGTTTTGTGCCTGGGACATAGAATAATCAATTTTATTAACTCTTTTTTTAAAAAAAAAAAAGTTATTTCCTTGTGAAACTTATAGTGAATGTTAGATGCAGTTGTGGAAGGGGAGGTCAGTTCTTGAGATATTTCTTCTTTGCCTCCAATAGGGTCACCAGGTACCAAGTGCCAGATTAAAAGTGCATCTCTTTCCATTTGTCAGTGAAGAGTAAGGACTGTGTGTTTGAAAGCAATCATAAAGAGGCAGCTTTTTTTCCAAGATAGCCATAGTACCAATCTTTGAGCTTTCTGCTGTTGAGACTAGGAATTTATTTTTATTTTGAACAAAACCATTATTCATTCAAGAACACATTTAAGGGGCTAGAGTTGTGGCTCAGTGGTAGAGCACTTGCCTGGCATGTGCGAGGCACTGGGTTCGATACTCAGCACCACATAAAAATAAATAAAATTTAAAAGAACACATTTAAGTATGTATCAAATACCTGATTTGCACAGGTTCCCTTCCAGGCTTCCGTGATCCACTGTGTAACAAAATAGCCACGGGTCCCACCTCCTTAGGCTCACCTTCCCATTCCCCACATCCACGTTGGTAGTAGCCATCTGTGCCTGGTCTTCTGAACTTAGCCTCAGGTTTCTGAATTAATAATAATCATGCTAATAGAATATCAGGTAACTTTCCATTTTACTGCATGGTGCCTCCAAAGCCACTAGAAAAAAACACAATTCTGATTTCTTCAACTTCGAAAGGCCTTTGTCTGCTTATACTTTTCCTACCCCTTTTGCCCAAGCAGCAGTTAGAGAAACCATCACACTCTTGATTGGCACTTGCCCCCATATTTTGTCAGAGGCCCAGGCCTGAATACAAAGAAATCAGTAATGACGTCTGACGTTAGATTATACGACACAGCACTGCATGAGCGTGGGACAGTGACGTTGACCGTTTTGGCTGCTTAAGAGGCTGGCAATTGATCCCAGGGTAAGTCAAGCTCTCCAGTTCTAACCGACTCTTTCTTTGGTGAAAACAGATGCTACAAAACTCAGCGTTTCTCCTAAGAACCCTCGTGTTCCCAGATCACACGTGCTGGAGTTACACTGTGAGAGCGTATGTGACTCGCATCTGAAGCACAGTTTGAGACTGTCCTGGAGCAAAGATGGGGACGCCTTCGAATTTAATGGTACAGAAGATGGCAGGTGGGTGAACTCATGACAGGTCATCTCCTGGGTGTGCACGCCTTGCGTTAGGAAAAAACATGTAGAAGCTTAACTCACAGAGAATGAAAATAGTTCGGGGTTCAAGTCCCTCGTTGGAAGGTCAGACCACACTCGTTTGACTTTCCCATCATGTTTATGTTCTTGTTTTTAGTGATGACTTTTCGTATCATGGGGTGCATGAGGCAGAAGCCCCTCCAGGTGGCTGAGCCAGATGGCCTGCCTAGCACAGGAGCTTACGAGATCACTGGGGACACTGCAGGAGCTAAGTGGGCACTGTAGTGGTGATCCAAATATCTGGAAGGGACTCCGTCTCCACAGCCACCTCATTCCCTGGGGGCCACTGCAGAGTCCAGCCATTGCCCACTCCCATGTCTGCCAGAGCCATTATCTGCTCACCCTGCTTCAAAGAAAGATGGTACCCATTTCCCTTTTCCCTCCCAATCTTCCACGAGTCCTTTTTGCTGGCGGAACTTCAGTACTGGAATTCTTGCTGCTAGAAAGTAGCAGCATTTTGTCCATAGTCATTTTGTGGTGTCCCTGGGGAGACTGGTTCCAAGACCTCTGCAGATACTCAAATCTGTTCATGCTCATGCCCAATGTATGTAATGGTACAGTGTTTGCCTCCAACCTCCCTTAAGCTTTGAACCACACATCTTCTCTCTTATACTTGAAACCATCTTTAGATTACTTGTAACCTTTGATACAATGTAGATATCAAGTGAGTAGTTATTACACAGTGTCGTTATCACACAGTGTCAGAGTAGTTATTACACAGTGTCGTTATTACACAGTGTCGTTTAGGGAGTAACAACAAGAACATTATGTATTCCATACAGGTGTACCTTTTGTAAAAATATTTTTGATCCATAATTGTTTGGATCAGGGAATGCAGAATCCATGGGAGTGGTGTTCTGGTGTTTTGTTTTAGAGTGTTCTGCACAGGGAAACTATAGAAGAGAAAACAAGGGAGCATGGATAGATGTCAAGTAGCACCAGACAATATTAAGAACAGTGAAGAGGAAAAGAATCAATTAGAATCCAAAGAATCAGGATGCCTGTCCTGTCTCTTGAGAAAGCGTGGAAGTCAGCTTTAAATACTTTTGCGCTGTCATTTAACTAAGGGTTAAAAATCTACCACCTTAGAGGAGCCAGATCTGTCCTAAGTCAGGTTTTATTTATTATTAAATAATAAACAAAATTATTAAATAAGAATAAATCTTTGTTAATAAGATTATTAAATAATAATTATATTATTATAAATAATAAATTATTACTAATAAGATTATTAAATACTTTTGTTTAGTGTCAGGATATTATTGTTTTCCTAAGTCAGTTATTCATGACTCCCCACCACAAACAGCTTCTCCACTCAGAGACCCTGACCATGCTCAGGACCAAGACGTGAGACACCCCTCAGAACCAGGACTCTCTGGTGTCCCAAGGGCTATGCTGCCCATTATGGCCACATCCATGTGAGGGGACCCCAGAGCCCCTGTCCCAGCGGTCCTGAGCCTGCTTTGGGTGTTTACAGGAGAGTTAGTGGTCTGACCACTGCACCAGCTTCCCCTGTCAGAGTGCTCGGCTGACAGGCCCCACGGGGCTGCAAGTCTGACCCAGAGGAGGATGTGAGGAGAGGCCTCCCTTAATACAGGCTCAGGGACCCTCAGAGTACCAGAGCAAATGAGGGTGAAAGTCAGGGTAGGCGTGGGCCCTGGTGGGGAGTTTCCATTGGCACCGTGCCGTAGGCCCAGGGCGTGTGAGGGCCTGTCTGCTGTCCCGTCCACCTTCATGCCAGTGGCTGTATGAGCCCCATCTAAGAAGTTAACCCTCATCTCCACAGGCCTGAGGTGCTGGTGGGCCACGTACTGAATGAACTTTCATATGTATCTGTTTCTAGCGTTGGGCTTCTATTAGTCTGTGGGACTGACTGTTCCTTGTCTGAATGTCAATTTCTTAAAATTCTACCTTTTACACTATGTTTTACTGCGTACGGATCTTGGCACTTTCTGTAACTCACTTTTATTTTTCAGACTTCTACCTCTCCGACTTTGTTTTCCACAGGCACTTTTAACTGAGATTTTCAGTTTTGTTGTTGATGCTGTCATAATTGTTACCAAGAGTCTGTTAAATATGATAAACTAGAGAGAATCGACCTTTTATGACACAGGGCCTCCTACATAAGAACATCACAAAATTTTCTTTTTTCAAGTGTATTTGTATTTATTATACTCTTGTATAATAAGTATAATAAGCTTTGCACATTTAGAAATTAATTGTTAAGTATTTTATTTTTTATGACTATTTTTAATGGGGCCTTCTTTCCTATGAATAAGACTAACGGACTTCCCATGAGACTAGCAGAGTCACGGTTGAAAACACGGACTCCACTCAGCACGACTTTGGATTCCACCTGTCGCTGATGATCTGAGCTGTCAGACCATCTGCTTACCATCTCTGTTTCCTGCCCTCCACATTCTAGAACTTGGCTTGAAGGCACTGGCCTTAACCATGGCACCTCAACTACTTCCCCCTGCTAATCTATATGTAAAGATTTGTGGAAAGACAGTTTTTTTTTTTTTCCTTTTGGGGGTGCTGGGGATTGAACTCAGGGGCACTCAACCACTGAGCCACATCCCAGCCCTATTTTGTATTTTATTTAGAGACAGGGTCTCACTGAGTTGCTTAGTGCCTTGCTTTTGCTGAGGCTGGCTTTGAACTCGTGATCCTCCTGCCTCTGCCTCCAGAGTCGCTGAGATTATAGTCATGCACTACCATGCCCAGCTTAGAAAGACAGTGCAAGCGTTGTAACTCACTGTCATTGAAGCAGGAGCTGGTTAACTCTGCAGAGCTACATGCTGCCCCCGGAGAGCTTTACCCTCACACTAGTCTCTGTCAACCTGTCAACTTCTGAAATCGGCCTGAATTCTCTCTTTTGTCAAAATTACCTGATTATCTCGGGTCTTCCACGTGATCTCTGGGCTGTTTCCAGGACGAGAATCGGAGATTATGCCTCACTGGGGATGTGACATGCACACTGAGGGTTTCACCCCAGAATCTCTAGCCAGGCTTTCTGGGTGACAGCATTGTACAGTTTCTTCTGGATGCTGGGGTTGTCATTCAGATGGACCACTGACTGTCCAAGTGGCCTGAGCAAGTGAGGCAGATTGTCCAGTATTCCCTCAAAAAGCTGTGGGGACAGTAACCTGAGCTCAGGAGAGACCTCAGGAGTGTGCAGGGCAGGGAGTAGGTGCTTCCAGGCAGGGGCTGGAGTGGAGACCCCAGGTCTCTGCTGGACGCCTGGAGGACCTTCAGTGAGCCCCTGCTGAGGAACCTTCTTATTATTGGCTGGAGACTAGAAGATTTCACTAAAACCAGGTGAAATTTCTAACCACAGGTAGAGAGAGAATGATGAGAAGTGAAAATCTTCCTTCTCTTCCCCCTGTGAGCTTTCCATGGAGGCTTGTGGGAGGAGCTGGGAACTGCCACTCTGGACTGGTATGTGCTCTGGGGCCCTCTGGTTATATTAGGGCTTCACAGCCTTCCTTAAGCCTCACAGCAACCCTCTCAGCTAGGTCAAAATGATCCTGAGGAATTTTCTGTGGATTTCCAATCTGCAGGTGGCCATAAACCACACTCTTACTGAAAAATTGCACGGAACTTGGTAGGAAACGGCTGCAACCAGCGCAGCCAAACTCTTGGGTCCGGTGAGGGGCGAAGGGGATTGGAAAATAGAGATTCACACACAGGGATCTTGAAGATGAAGCTGGGATCCAGGTGGAGCTCTGCTCTCTGATGCAGATGCAGATCTAAAGAGTTACACCAGCAATCTTTATATACATATGTCTCATTATGAGGTTAAAGACTGTGCAACCATTATTCTTTGTGTTCAGGAAAGTTCCAGAAACCAGGACATCTATGTAGCTTTTCTGCAGTTGCAATCCACAGTTGCAAAGTGCAATGTTAGGAGCTTTGTGTAGCTCTCAAGAAAGTCCATTGTGTAAAACCAAAGACTCAATGAATGTTTTCTCTGATATGCAAAAGCTAATTCACAATAAGCAGGGGGAATAGGGAAGAATAGAGTTACTTTATATTAGGAAGAGGGGAGTGAAGGGAGGGGAAGGGGTTTGGGGAAGAAATGATACCAGAGTGAAACAGACATTATGACCTCATGTACATTACATGTATGACTGCATGACCCATGTGATCCTGCAGTATGTACAATCATTTATGATTGCAGTGTGTACTCCATTTATGATGAGCTATCAAAATGTACAAATGCATCCTACTGTCATGGACAACTAATTAGAACAGATAAAATTTAAAAATTTTAAACAAAAGTTATTGTAAAGCAGGCAGGAACAGGAGCAGCAGAGTGGGTGAAGCACTGTGGTTGTCTAGCATGAGAGTTCCTCTGTTCCCAGGAGCGGTGTGCCTGAGATCAAGGCCAGAGCTGAGAGGACTCTTGCACAGAGCCTCCTCATGCAGGGCATTGCCGCAGCAGCTGAGCCTCCTGTGCCCTTGCACAGGAACATTCCCAGGCACCAGGCATGCCACAGCCATGAGGTCACCAGAGATGCCAATCTCAGTTGCTGCTCTCCCATCCTCTGTCACTGCTCTCCATAGGAAACAGTTTTTAAATTTTTAGCAAAGCCCATGAAGACCATTCATGGCTGTAGTTGGAGAAGGACCAGCCCTCCAGGAGAGACTGAGTGGCTCCGGAGGGAGGGATGTGTGATATACTGAAGACCAGGCAGCTGTGGGAGGGGAAGGTCTGCAGAGCTTCCTTTTCTTTCTGAAATGTCAGCAAACGATTGGGAGGATGCTCGGGGTGGGCAGTCGAGGATGCAGAGATATAACGTAGTCATAGTAAGGGTCTCTCCCTTGCAAATGTTGAACTATGGGAATTTATGAAAGCAGAGAAGCACGAGGCGTGGGAATTGGGGACAATGTATCTACCCTGAGAAATGTGGCCAGGGATAGCCAGAAGTCTGAGCTAAATTCAAGCAGTGTCGCTAGTTAGTCCCTTTGAGCATCCTCTCTCCCAAGCTGCGTACACAAATCGCTTCGTATGCTTTGCTTCCTGTACTTCTAAAATGAAAGAAAATATCGATAGTCCCATTTCTCAGATCAGTCGAACTGGGCTCACTCTTTTGTTCAAGGTTTTATGTAAGTAAGAATTGATGGGCCTCGACTGCAGGCCTCCAAAGAGCATCACTTTGTCATGTTGTCTTTGGTGACATCCGGCAAGTGCACCAACGGAAGGTTGGTGTGGACTGGGGACGAGAAAGCTCGGTGCTGCAGAGGAAGGGGTGGGAGGTTTTCCAGTGGGAGCAGACGACTCAGGTGTGGTAGTTAAGCAGGTAAGACAAGCAGAGGAAGGGATCCAGGAGCAAAGAGACAGAAGTTCTTTGAGCAGCTTCCCCCTGACTGATGATAGGATCATACTGCAAAGAAAATAGGGTGTCATCTTCTTAGGCAATGAGAATTTGGAACCATTTGTCATTGCAGCACAACGTAGCATATCCTTGCTAAAGCATATCATCCCCAGATTTTTGTATTTGTCAGATCAGAATTACTTACACTTCATGTTCAAATGGACCTTGTCCCACCTTTACATATTCTGATTTAAAACCTAGACCAAAGCTAGGGCGTGAAATTTATGACAGTCTTCTTTGGTACACTATCACCAAATTTTAGGGTTACTCTATCTTGATTAAGTTGGGGCAACTACAGTATATTCATTAGATTGAAAAAATGCATAAACACAATGAGTTATTAAAAAAAAAATGGCCCTTTTTCCTTTTGATCTGAAGCAACTGTGTACTGGGGCACAAAATTGGCAAGAAAATTTCAGCTCGCATGGGTGCTTGTGGACAAGTACCTTTGTAAAGGCATTAAAGTCCCATTTGAAGAGGTTTTTAGGCTGTATTCTTCATCTAAAGAGGTGAACTTGTCCAGGATTGTAGGTATATGCGATATTATGACACTGTATCAAGTGGAAATATAACTGACCTGAAGGGAAAAGTTAATTTATGTACAACTTTTATTTTGTCTAGAATTGTAGTCAGGGTTGTTTTTGTTCATTAGTTTTGCGATTGACCCCAGAGTCTCATGCATGCTAGCCAAGACCTCTACCTCTGAGCTGTATCTCCAACTGCTTATAGTGAGATTTTTAACCAACCAGATCAGGCAGCATCCATGGGCAAATTGTTAAGTCCTTGGTGTAGGCATGAGGCTAATTGTCTATAATCAGAAGGCAGAACCATGTTTGATTTCATTACACTTGGAAATAGTTTCCTACAATTCAAATGTCCAGCAGTCTATGAGTTTTACACTAGAATTTTTAGAAAGATCACCTTTTGCATAAGAATGATACCACATTATTCCAACTAAATACCCACTGCCATGAATATATTCTGAATTTAGTGGCATTCTATTTAAAAATATAAGACTTGTGCTGATAATATATAGGTATAGGGTAAAAGTTATTAGAAGGAATTAATTTTCTTTATCAAGACAAATTTAAAAATTACAAGTAGTAGACTCTGCTATCACTTGGCAAAAATGGAAGGAAACGCTGGATGAAATGATCTTTAGAAAGAAGTACTAGACTGCC
The DNA here is from genome assembly GCF_902686445.1 of Sciurus carolinensis. Taxonomy (NCBI): domain Eukaryota; kingdom Metazoa; phylum Chordata; class Mammalia; order Rodentia; family Sciuridae; genus Sciurus; species Sciurus carolinensis. The sequence continues at coordinate 24,012,792 of NC_062231.1, read as the reverse complement.
ACCTAGTGTCCACATACGTCCCAGAGTTTAATTGTTATCAGATCTCAGCGTGATTGGACTTGGAGGCAGAGGCGGAGAGAAAAGGGGAACCTGTCAAAAATGTGTTTTCAGACTTTGTTGCCCATGTTCTGGTTCTGTGGAACCGGGGTGGGATTCAGGAACCTGCCTTTATAAGCCGCATCCCCAGTAATACTGTGTAGGGTTCCCAGCTGACATGGCAAGAATCGTCACACACGTCTTAGCTCTTGGGAGGCATGGAGCATTCCACAGACAGGGCGGGCAGCGGGGCTTCTGCCGTCCCCCCTGCATCATCCCAGGTGGTGGGGCATCTTAAGTGTCTACTTATGTTGACCAAAACCAACCTCTCAGGAAACCAGGGGCCCTGTTTTCCCTCTTGTGGAAGCTAGAGAGAAAAATGCACCCCTCCCCAAAAACAGGAGTGTGTGGGAATCTCACGGAGATGAAAGGGAGATAAGGGTGACCAGTAGAGGAGAGGAAGGGGACCACAGAAGGAGGGGGAAGAGCAGGAGTGGTCCTGGGGAATGAAATTGACCAAATTGTACTGTTAAATTGTCTGCATGTGCAAATATGTGACAGTAAATCCAACCATTCTAAATAATTATAATGCACCAATTTTAAAAACTAAAAAAAGAACCCAGATGCTAACATGCATATATACATATCATCACAAAAATAAGCATGTGACCCCCTTTCTGGCTGTGTGGACATCTCCATATGCTCCGGTAAGACTGATTTCTGGTTTTCGTCTGTGGCCTTCTCTCCTAGTGTTTGCAGTATGTGGAGTTGGTTTTCCCGCCTCTGTCTACAATCATTTTCCATGGGTCGCACGCGCACTTAAAAGAATTCTGTTTCTATAGTTTCCGTTGTTTTTATTTTTATTCTCATTGGATGCTCGTTCCTCCTCCCTGATAGGATAATTATTGATGGAGCCAATCTGACCATATCTAATGTCACTTTGGAGGACCAAGGCAATTATTCCTGTTCTGCTCAGACTGCTCTGGATAGCGTGGCTGAGATGACTCAAGTCACTGTCCTTGGTAAGTTCCCTCACTCAAGAGAACTCTGCCTCATGACTTCTCCATTCCTGGTTAAGCTCCATCATTCCTAGGTGACGAAGTCTAGGGGTGATTATTTGAGCCCCTGCACCTAACTAGTAGCTTGGACTTTTTGTTTCAAAACTAACTCAACTTTCAACGCTTCGTCCTCATATAAAAGATGTTAATTATAAAATTTCTTTTCCCTTCGTGGGTAAATGTGTCTGTCAGTGGGAGATTAGTGATGCTATCAGCAGGCAGACAGCAGGGCAGGCTTGTCTCCCTAGCACTCCTGAGCTACCCTTTCCCGGGGTGCACAGAAGTAGGGCTGAGGAGCGGGGCTGGGTGAGAGTGGAATGGTCTGGAATGGGGCCCGGGGGTGGATGCACAGTGGCCCTGCTGGGCACCAGAACCACAGATTGAGCTCCCCAGGGTCCAGGGAAGTGCGGGAGGGACTTCAAGTGTTGGGCATGCCTTTGATTTTTAAGGTGATCATCCTGATTAGAAAACAGTGTGCAAGCTTCACTAGTGTAATCTATGTGACCCCCTGAAATCCCCAGCGTTTACGGCTCTTGGTCCCTCTACAGGATGTTTCCCAATTTCCTTTGCAGATCGGCTCCCCAACAGCTCCTGGAAACCTGCCCTGTAGGGACAATATCAGCAAGTCACTTGTCATCCAGCTGTCTTTTGGCACAGCCCCTGGGGATCCGTGGGAGTAGCAGGGTGTGTGTATGGGGGTGTTTATTTCCCTCCTCCCTCCCTGCAGGCTACTGTATCTCACAGGGAGGTCACACCTCCTGCAGGAAGGCTTTCTGCACACAATTTCTTCTTAGGGGATTCTGGTCACTGCTCTGTCAACCTCAGTATCTCAAGTCACCCCCATGGTCAACCTCGGGAAACCCAGGGGTGCCCTGCATGTTTCTAAGGAATACTTACTAGCAACTGTGGGACTGTCCCAACATGGGTGAGCTACTTATCCTTTTCTGGGACCCTGACTTACACAGACAATGTTGCAATTTCCATTTATTCAGTTTCGGTGGGCACTACTTGGTCTTTTATTTGTTTATTAATCAATCAATCAATCAGTCAAGGATTGAACCTAGGGGCACTTAACCCCTGAGCCACATCCCCAGCCCTTTTTATTTTTTTTATTTGGAGACAGGTTCTCGCTAAGTTGCTCAGGACCTTGCTAAGTTGCTGAGGCTGACCTTGAGCTTGTGACCCTCCTGCCTCAGACTCTTGAGGCATTAGGATTACAGGCATGAGCCACTGTGCTCAGCTGCTTAGTTTTTATGTTAGCGGGTTGATATTTCTTAAAAGTGTTTGGTTTTTGCCTAAACTCCTCCATCACGTGTCTGGATTGATCATGGTTATGAACAGGACTTGTGTCCTTAGCATCCTGGTCAATAGAGTCACAGGTAGGTAACTCAGAGTGCTGTAGGTGGGGAGAAAAGTCTTTTCTGAGGGCAGCTGGTAAAATTGCGTCCATAGGTTGTGTTTCTTCAAGTGAAGCCAAGAGCCACCAAGTTAAGTTCTATTAGGGAAAAAAAAGGGATCAAGTTCATCCCAGGTTGTAAAGGTATGCACTTGGCACAGTAGGACTGCAGCTTTGGGCACAGTAGGACTTCAGCTTTGGGCAGGATGTTTGGTGGTAGGTGTGTGAGTTTTTCAGGGCTCTGTATGCAGAAGGATTTAATCCTCTAGTGATGATCCCAACCAGATGGTTATGATTCACCAGATAAAATATGTGAGTGTCCTGTAAATTGGGGTTTCTCCCAGGCACCCTGAGGATAGACGTATGTATCAGGATCCATGAACTTTGCCCCCGAAAGTCCTGAGAAAAAGCAGTGGCATAGGCTATGACTTGGCCCTCAGTATCTCAATTTCCTTGCAAAATTTAAGCTTCTGTCCATATGATGAGTCTACCATTTTCTAGAACCTTTGAGTTTTGGTGATTCCAAATCAGTAGTAGTTTTGGTACAATTTATGTATGAAGTAATACTCCAAGCTTTTTAGAATGAACTAAAAAATAATTTTTAAGAATATCCTATGAGAGAGGATACATTTTAAAAACCACTCCCTTGAGTTTATATTCCATTTTCCCCTCCAATCTCAAAAAAGCTCATTTCGATAACTCATGGTGACAAACTTTTATCAAATCATATAGTTTCTGAAAGACTTTTATCCTAGAAAATATTTTTTTTTCTTTTTTGATACCAGGGATTGAACCCAGGGATGCTTAACTACTGAGCAACATCCACAGCCCTACTTATTTTTTATTTTGAGACAAGTTCTCGTTAAGTTGTTGAGGCTGGCTTTGAACTTGGAGTCCTCTTGTCTCAGCCTCCTGAGCCACTGGGATTACAAGCATGCACCACCATGCCTGGCAAAAATATATGTATATTTTTGCATAGGGTTAAATCCACTTTAGTCAGATATTATTTCCAAGATCCTTAACCTAAAAATGCTTTGGGAATATCATTTTTAAAATCTCAGCTGCAAGGTCTTCAAATCTAGCTCCTGATGATTTCAGATCTGATTTTAATCTCAGTTCATCTGATTTTTTCTGTGATTTTAAACTCAGTTTAATCCCTGTCTTAGTTATCTCAGGAGACTTAAGGGTTCATGGACTCTTAGTAAATGCTGAAGAGAAAACAAGTTCTCTGAGCTTAGAGATCCAGAAACCTGGTGGGGAAAAGAATACCTCCTCCTTATTTAAGGCCCTAACATTCGGACATAGTCAGGGACCCCACTTGAAAAATCAGAAGGTTCCACTCTTAACTGGAAACAATGCTTTGGGGTCAAAGTTCATTTTCAACTGTAAGTTCAGCAGCACTGAGCAGGGCAGTGGCTGCTACTTTCCACCCAGAGAGGGGAAAACAGCCCTCTGAAGGCCTCACTGGGTAATACCGTCATGGTCTCCTCTGGACATAGGCGAATATTCTAGAATACTTGAGAAAAATCAAGATCAAATTTTGGAAGCAAGGACTATGCTAGATGAGATTTCTTTTTCATATCACTTTTATTTTGAATGTCCTAGCAATTTCTGTGTCCTTCAAACCTGAACGTCTGTCATCATCTAATCAGTCTTCCTGTTCCTTTCACACCAATGCCAGATCTCCCTCTTCTTTCTTTTATTATTACTTTTTTTTAATTTAGCTTTTAATTTTTTACAGACTGCATTTTGATTCATTGTACACAAATGGGGTACATCATTTCATTTCTATGGTTGTGCACAATGCAGATTCACACCATTCGTGTAGTCATACCTGTACATAGGGTAATGGTGTCTGTCTCATTCCACCATCTTTCACACCCTCCTCCCTCTCATTTCCTTCTACATAATCTAAAGTTCCCCCATTCGTCTCTCACCCCCCCCCATTATATATCATTCTCCACTTATCAGGGAAAACATTCAGCCTTTGGTTTTTTGGCCTGGCTTATTTCACTTAGCATAATATTCTCCAGTTCCATTCATTTATTTGCAAATTCCATAATATTATTTTTTTTATGGCTAATAGTATTCCATTGTGTATATATACCACAATTTCTTTATCCATTCATCTATTGAAGGGCATCTAGGTTGGTTGCACCATCTAGCTATTGTGAATTGAGCTGCTATAAACATTGATGTGGCTGTGTTACTGTAGTTTGCTGATTTTAGGTCCTTTGGGTATAAATCAAGAAGTGGGATAACTGGGTCAAAAGGTGGGTCCAAGTTTTCTGAGAATTCTCCAGACTGCTTTCCAGAGTGGCTGCACCCATTTGCAACTCCACCAGCAATGTAAAAGTGTAACTTTCCCCCCACATCCACACCAACATCTATTATTGCTTGTGTTCTTGATAATAGCCATTCTAATTGGAGTAAGATGAAATCTTTGAGTTGTTTTAACTTGCATTTCTCTAATTACTAGAGATGTTGAACACTCTTTCATATATAATGTAAGCAGGCTTCTTATTCTTCTTTAGATTCCGGGCCCAGACAGTGTAAAAATTGCTCTTGTACGCCAAGAATACCTTATCATAAATTACAATGAAAATCCAAAATAACTGCCGAAAGGAAAGGTCAAACTCATGTTCCCTATCTTATTCTTCTTATAACCACAGGACCTAATTTTTATTGCTTCCTCATGATATTTATATACATGATTGAAGCGGCAATATAATTCTCACTTAGTCATGTAGTCACAAAGCAATTGTATACAAGGTATCAGGGGCAGTGCAAAAATGAATAAAATAGGGTCCCAATCTTGAAGATATTTTAGTCACACCCAGGTAAGAAATGAGGCATGTAAAAGTATGAGCTAGAAGAAAGTAGATGGTCCATTTGAGACATGCCATGTTTCCCAAACTTGATCAAGCATGATCATTGTCCAGGGAACGTGTTTACAAATAAAGTTTCCGGACCCAACTCCCTCAATAACACAGAGATAGGGCACCAAAGAATTCTGCATTGAAAAACTACTCCTAAAACAGTTCTGAAGCCCACCAGTAGTTGAGGATTGCCCTTTGAGAACCACAGTCAGGCAAAAGGAAAGTGGTAAGTCCTGCTAGAATATCTGTGCAGGTCGCCTGTTGGAAGCAGAAGATCCAGGTGGGGGAGAATGGAATTCCGGAGCAGGGCAGAGAGACCTGGGCCCAGAGAGGAGAGGAGGCTGGCAGCAGGTTTGAGCCAGGGAAGCAGAGGCAGCTACCTGCAATTACCTTACCTTTGTCTTTGATTATTCCTTAGATGCTCCGGATCCCCCAGAGAACCTTCACTTGTCTGAAAGACAGAACAGGAGCGTCCGGCTGTCCTGGCAAGCTGGAGATGACCACAACAGCAATATCAGTGGTAGGAAGACTTGGAATGATGGTTTTCTTTAACCCGCAGAGTCAAATTAGAGTACCCCTCCCAACATTTCCTATTCTGTGTCCATCTTAGTAGAACCTACGCTTTCCCAGCCTGATCTAATATGTTGTCCTTATTCCTACTGCCAGAGTATATCATAGAATTTGAAGGAAACAGGGAGGAACCCGGCAGGTGGGAGGAGCTGACTAGAGTCCCAGGAAAGGAGACAACAGCCCTGTTACCTCTGGCCCCGTACGTGAGATACCAGTTCAGGGTCGTCGCCGTGAATGAGGTTGGGAGAAGTCAACCTAGCCGGCCATCGGAGCATCATGACACACCTCCGGCAGGTGAGCAGAGTCCCTCCTCTGGTGTCTACCAGAATGTGAGTTTGGATCCTTCTTGGAACATAAAAAAAAAAAAAAAAAAAAAAGATCAAGTTGTATAGGATTTGAGATTTGTCCAAATACTTTGAACAGTTCTGCAAAGGAAGAAAGTGTAAGATATTCCAAGTATATTGGTCTCAGGAGTATGACGTAGCCGTTGGACAGACAGGAGGGTGGAATGGGAGAGAACACTTCGGTGATGAGTTCCTGTAACTAAACATCATGCTTCGATCAGACCGGAAAGGAGCTCTACACTGAAGTTCAGTGCAGGGAGGTGCCAAGGATTCAGTATTCTGATATGACTTTTGATTCATTAGAGATACTTTGTTAAATTTTCAAGGTGTCTAATATTATTCATTGCTATACATACAAGTATTTCTTGTATCTTCTTGTCTAGTAAATTGCCAGAATGCTCTTTATCTTTTTTAATCTCATGAATGGTAGTGCTCAAGTAATTTGTGTTGTTAAAGTGGAATTGAGGATCAGTGTGGTCATAATATATATAATAGATTTATATATTAATATAATATATTAATTATATAATGCATTAATATATTAAATCACATTAACATATATAATATATTAAATCACATTAACATATATTATATAAAATGATATATAATATATACACATGTATATTTAAAATACATATATAAATATATATTTATACTTATATATATTTTACAAAATATATATACTTTCTATATATATATACACACACATATATATACATACACAAATATATATGTGTATGTGTATATATATCTACATATATCTGTATATCTCTCCTGGGCATTAAACCTATGAGGGACACATTAACACTGAACCACATACCCAGCTCTTTTTACTTTTTATTTTGGGACAGGGTCTCCCTAAGTTACTGAGGCTGGCCTCAAATTTGCAATCCTCCTGCCTCAGCCTCCAGAGCCATTGGGATCTCAGATGTGCACCACTTTGGCCAGCATGGTATTTATTTTTTCCCAAGTGAAATAAATGTGTAAGGATATAATTCCTTTTTGAACTGAGATAAAGCAAGTTGAGAGAACTGAATTTGATATTTGTATGATTTTAATGTATCTTGAACTTAACACTAAACCTCCTACTTAGCTTTTTCTAATAAAATGGGTCCATCGGAATATATTTCATGGTCACATTACATGCTGTTGACTATTTCACATCCTCAAAACTTGGCTGTTGCCGTGAATACATGAGCTTCAATTTTCTTCTCCCAGAGCAAATACGCACAACATTTATTTCTACCAACAATTCTAACAGAAAAAAACTCAGAGGGTTTAGCATGAAAAATACATTTTTAAAAAGCAGGTTTAGAATAAACAAGAAGGTTTAAATCTAAGATGCTTTGCAAACCATGTTCTATCCATTGGGTTATAATTGTGTAACTCTAAGAAAATTATTTTGCTCTCAAAATAAAATAAATATTTAGAAGTGACCTTAATTATTTTTTAGGGACTGGACCATATTGATTTTAATACAGATAATCAAAGTTATTTAAGTTTCTGGATGTTTTTGGAGGGGAATAATATGGTGATTTATCTATTGGTTACAAAGTAAGGAGAAAAAAATAATTCTGATGCTGGTCATTTTTCAGCTCCAGACAAGAATCCACAAAACATAAGGGTGGAAGCCTCTCAGCCCAAGGAGATGATCATCAAATGGGAGGTGCGTGCTCCGTAATGTCCTGCAGAATCCTTTGTGCCTTTGGTCCCCCTTCTTTTTAGGTCTGCGTGCTAACTACCATGACAAAACAGTGAGTGTTTGTAATTGAAAGATCTCGGTGATCTGAAAGAGGCGAGCGTGGTGAATCATTCAGGGAGGACTATACAGGCTGACGCACGCAGTTGGTGTCTGTTACTGAAAGTTTCAGATTCCCGTGCTTCATCATCTACATTTTAGATGTTCTCACATTCAAAAGCTACAGAGAGCCTTTCACTATGTGGCTAAGTTTAATGCCAAAGGGTGAACACTCCCCAACCCCCAAGTAATAATCACCATGATTAACCCCTTTCCCCATATTGCACGTTCATTTATAATTCTTGAGCATCAGTAACACACTGTTCTAGCTGGAGAAACTGGGGTCTGAGATGATGATGGTCTCCCTATCCCTGCTCAGCCACCCGTGAACCCTTCCAGGATTAAGCCTGGTGTGGTGGCTCACGCCTATAATCCCAGCAGCTTGGGAGGCTGAGGCAGGAGGATCACTAGTTCAAAGCCAGCCTCAGCAACTTAGTGAGGCCTAAGCAACTCAGTGAGACCCTGTTTCTAAATAAAATTTGAAAAAGACTGGGGATGTGGCTCAATGTTTAAGCACTCCTGGATTCAAATCCTGGTAAACCCCTTCCCCCTGCAGAATAAAAAAGCTAGGATTAAAGCATGAGTGTGTTTGGCCATTAAGTTCTACTCTTCCCCCCTCCCATGTATCTCTAGTTAAATGCTCTTAGATAGACTTTACTCTTTAAATTTAGGAAAAATTGTATCTTCTGAGATAACTTCAATTATTCTAGTATCATTTCCAAGTTTCTTCTGTAGCAGTGAAGAATGTCATTTTTCACATTTAGAACTTAGACATGTTTCATGAGGAACTAAATTGAAAATAGATTACCATTCAATCATCTGATTAATAATAGGCCTCCAGTGTTGATTTCATTGAATTTTGCATAAATATATGACATTTTGGAATATAATAATTCATTTTTCCACTTTATTATAGGTACGATTTGTGGCAGAATTTTAAAATGTATGAAGTTTGATCTATTTTTTTTGTATCCATTACTTACTCACATGGCCTGTCCCTTCAAATTATTTCAGCAATTTTTTTTTATATAAACACTAACATTTTTATTTGTATTTCAGTGAAGTTAAATTTTGCAAAATTAAGACATGGAATTTTTTTTTTTTTTTGAAGTACCACTAAGAAACTAGGTCTATTTAAGAATATTATTTTCTCCTTAAATGGTTGTAAATACTCATTAGTACACTGTCTTGATAATTACTTAGAGTCTGAAATTTTGTTAATCTTTTATTCTTTTAGAGTATATCTGTACTCTATTTTAGAGTATATCTGTTCCAAGTTCCATGGAAAATTCTGAGTTTCATAGAAATTTCCATGTGTAACTGGTGAGGTGACAGTAATGCTGTGTCATTTGCAAGTCTGTCCACCAGAGAAGCCCCTGTTCCACCAATGTGCGCTTCCGAATCCCTCCGCTGGGGGGCGCCATGGTGACAGGTGCCTCTTTTGTACAGAGAAGCTGTAGGACTCGGTTTACTGCCCCCACCCAGGCGTCACCCACCCAGTCAGTGGTAAGAGCGGAGCAGGAGTCTGCGGCTTCATTATAGCTCCTCTTCTTAAGCTACTCTTTCCCCGCCAACTTTGCAACAAGACCTAACCATTGTTAGGATGAGACTCTACCATGAAAGTGTAGCGATTTGTCTTTGAAGAGCAAATCCCAGGTGGATTAAGTGACCCAGGCAAAGAAGTAGACGCAGGGATTTGGAGCTAGACTGACTTACATTCATGGTATGCGTCCCTGTGCTTCATTTATTGAGGAGTGTCAGAATTCAAATCCCTCCAGACACAGCTGTTTATTCATTGCCCATGTTCTGAATGAATCATCCCTGAAGAAGAAGTTAGAAGTTAGAAAGAGGTTAGATACCCCAGTGGACAAGCACATACTGTGATGGAGTTACCTGACCCCACCCCCAGGAACTGACCCACAAAATTATTCCTATCTGCATAACCATCAGGGAGACACATTTTTTTTTTAAAGTTGATCTTTCACAAAACAATGAACAGATGAGCAGTAGAAAAAGATGCCCTTAATTTCAGTTTGCTTCAGCATTAAATAGGATTCAGTTAAACATTAAATACCAACTTAATACCCGAACTAGTTTTCTTAGTTGGTATTACTTTCTAAAATTTACTTTGCATGGATTAAGTAGACATGACTCACCCACATTGTTTAAGTGTTAAAATATAATGGCCTATCTCTCAAAAGAGAAAAGAGCCCACTGTCACTTAGGTAGTTACCCATATCAGAAAGGTTTTTGCTTGGCAGTTCCCAGCTGTTCATAAGCATAAGTTTATTCATAAGAATTTTTTTAACTTCTTTCAGTAAATAACAAATATATCATTCAAAGATACCCCAAAACCAACTAGCCACCCAATCAGTTACCAAACTCTGTACAGATGTTGCAAAGTACAAAGTTCTTCACCTGCAGGTGTTGTGGTGACCACATCAGCTTGTTTAGCTCCTGAAAGACCTTAGTTCAACTATTTCTGTAGATGTAATAAGACGGTCCACCAGCTTTAACATGGAATTAAGTGGATTTTAGTTAGAGGATATGGCGACTCCAGTTAGAAGAATATATTACATTCTTGAAAATTGCTATGAGAATAGATGGTGTCCTCACCACAAAAATATATTTTTGAGATACATTTTATATAATAGTTTGAGGTGTATGTGTGAGATATAAAACATATGCTAACTAGCACAATTTACCTATGCTATAATGTGTACATTTCTTAAAATAACATATAAAATAAATATAATTTTTGTCAATTAAAAATAAATGAAAATGTTCAAACATTTCATTTTTTCTAATGGAATTAAGGCATTGTGGCTATCTGTCTAATTTCTAGGTAGGGAGTTAAAACCTGGGTTGGTTGACAGGTTTCTTTGAAAAAAAGTTAGCAGTATAGACTCATTTTTTTTTACACTATTGTACATGACGATTCTTGCTAATTATGTCATTGACTTCTCAGATCCCTGGAAGGAGGTCCAGGGCCCCCCATCTAGACTTTCCTGATCCCAACTCAGTATCCTCTTTTCTGGAAACTTCTTCCTCAGGGGCAACACAGTACGGAGAACGGAAGGCTTTTGACTTTTTGAATCTTCTGCTATTCTCCTCTGGGGAACTTATCTGAAAGTTCTTGTCTTAGAGCCAAATAGGAAGCACCCTGATGCTTCTTCAGAAGCCTGGTCAGCCAAGAGGCTGTCAATGGAGCTACAAGATTCTTCTGAACAGTTCCCAGTTTATTTTAAAATTGGTTAGACAACTTTATTAAATTTGCTTCTTTTCCTTGAAGCAAAACACGTACAAATTGAATATTATTTGTGCACATTTACTATCAGTAGGGGCTGAAGGAAATTATAATTCTGGGTTGCACTGTGGAGCTCGTAGGTCATGGCTTGATTCATTTCTACAGTGCTAAAGTCCCCGGGGAATTTTATCCATCTCGTATTAAAAATATCTTGGAGTAAAACTTTTCAGTAAATGCAAGTATTAACAAGACTATGGAAACTCAGAAAGTTTTTTTTTTTTTTAATATTGTTTTGATTTTCTTTTTCTCCCAGAAAATTTACATATTCACCTTGAGCTAGGCATACAATTTAAAATTATTTGCTGAAATAGCATGATACTTTCAACTTCATTCTAACTAATGCTTCTCATAAGTATTTTGGTAAATTAGACTGAGTGAAAAGCCATTACAAATTCTGTAAGAACATTATATATGGTCTTATTGAATCACCCGCATGTATAAAATGAAATTACTATTAATATAAGTGAACTTTATACTAGGAGTAAAATTGTGTTTTAAATGTATTTCATACAACTGAATCACTTAAATAAAATTCCCATTTTCTGAAATTAAATAAGTGGTTTAAATCACATTAATGTTTTTTAAATTAATGTGCTGCTTAATTAAAAGCTAGGATGGAAATAATCAATTTCCTGTGTTAGAAGTTTCTCCACCAAACATTCCCATGCAGCAAAATAAAGTGGGCGAGAGAGGCATGTTCTCTCTAAGAATCAGAAGCAGAATGTTCTAGAAGCTGCGAAGTGATTGATGTATAAAGAGGATCTACTGCTGCTGGGCTCTGGGGTATAAGCATGATTATTTTCCAGACTGAAAGATGGACAGTGTCTCCTCTCTCATGGAAGGAAGATGGTAGCTGGAGACCAGTGGAACTAGGTGAAAGGCCTTCCCTTGACAGCCAGGGCAATTCCAATCAGGATTCAGGAGTCTACCGTCACCTCTTCCATTTCTGCCAACTCCTTAGAGTGAAAGCTTAGACTCTCATGGAGAGTTCCCACAAGAGCTACAACTTTCTGTGGGATGTATTTGTAAATTCTTTTCTACACGAAAAACTGAGATTTTTTCCAAAGGAAAAGTAATTCAGGCATCTCATCTGGGTTAATGTGCAAGCATAAACTTAGAGAAGAGCAGCAATAATTTACAACTCTTCTGACCCAAAGGGGGGTAATGAAGATCTCCAAACAAGTGATCCTTCTGTGTAACCTTTCTTACGTGTCTTAGGATGGCTCATTACTGTCTCTGGCTCAACTTGTCTATGGGACATCAAATGAGGTTTTCCTTTTTATTGGTACACGACAATCACACGTAGTTCTGGGTTCACTGAGGCATGTTTGTATATGCACCTAATGAACTTTGATCAGTTTTATTCCCCACTATTTCCCCTTCCCCTCCCCTCCTCCCTTCCCCTCCACCCTATACCATCGCCCTACTGGTCTCCCATCTATTTTCATGAGATTCCCCTATTCCCTTTTTTTCTCTAGCTTCCACATATAAGAGGAAACCCTTGACCCTTGACTTTCTGAGTCTGGCTTTTTTCACTCGTTTCATCCATTCACCTTTGACTGACATAATGTCAATCTTCTTCACCACCAAGTAGAACTCCATTGTGCATGGGTATATTTTCTTGACCCCGTCATCAATGTGTTTTGACTTCTCTTTTAGCCTTTGAAATCCATGGAGCAGAATGGGCCAGGCCTGGAGTACAGAGTGTCCTGGAAGCCAAAGGGAGCCTCAGAGGAGTGGGAAGAGGAAACGGTCACAAACCACACGTTGCGGGTGATGACAGCTACTGTCTATGCGCCTTATGACGTACAAGTTCAAGCTGTCAATCAACTTGGTGCTGGACCTGAGCCTCAGTCAGTGACTCTTTATTCTGGAGAAGACTGTAAGTGTTGCACCTGAAAACCCTCAGCACTCAAGAACAGTTTTTCTTGAATATATTGCATTTATGTCAACAAGTATTTTTGAGCACCTTCTGCATGCAAAGAGAATATACCAGCTGGAAAAGATAGCAGAAATAGCTTTCTACTTTAGGGTTGAGTGCAGAGGATGGTTGATCAGTATAGTGTGCTGAAGGAGTACTTGGAAAGTTCGACTTTATTTTCCCAATAAAGCTATATCTCTATTTTGAAAATCAAAGACCTGAAATTATCACTGAGCTCAGTTAAGCAAGAAAGCTGTCCTGAATGTTTAAAGGTTTTCAGTTAGCTTTGCCCTTCCTTTTTTTATTTTTTTGGGGGGTGGTTACTAGGGATTGAACTCAGGGGCACTCGCCCACTGAGCCCCATCTTCAGCCTTACTTTGTATTTTATTTAGAGGATCTCACTGAGTTGCTTAGTGCCTTGCTTTCACTGAGGCTGGCTTTGAACTCGTGATCCTCCTGCCTCAGCCTCCCAAGCTACTGGGATTACAGGCACCTGACTTTTGCCTTTCCTTTTGAAGGACTTCCTAACAGCTATCTGCTGCCATTGCCTGGGTCTCATATGCCTGTCTGGATCCTTGTTATTACAAATGAGGCAAAGACCCAGATTTGTATGTAGAATTATACACACACACACACACACACACACACACACACAGACACACACTCATGCCCACATGCAACAGTTAGGAAACAGGGTCGATGTGATCATATTACTAATTGCTAATAGCATTTGAACTGCTGCAGTTATATGCCTGGAGAAAAAGAAACCTCTCTGTTCTACATCACAACACATTGGGAGTTATTATTTCTTCTAGTATCCAGAGTACTAATTTGATCCAAGAATTTTCACTTGCTGTTTAAACTCTTCTGTTTAAATAGAAAGAGTGGAGCAGAACACGTCTGACCTGAGAGTCTCGGCTGTACTGTGTTGGGTTTATTCCTTGTTAGTAAATGGGATGATAGTAGCAATCTCATGGGGTTACTCTAAAGATACATGAATTGGCTCATTTAATCTTTAGATGGAACCTATAACCAGTGCCTGACACATAGCATGTGCTCAATTAATGTTGTTCTTATTAATATTTGATTAAACAAAATCCCCAATCATTTTTTATATGACTGATGTAGCTCCTTTGCTTTGAAAGACAAGATGCTCACAGAATATTTCATGGTACTTTGTTTTAAATTTCCCTCTACGTTTCCCCACGGTATAAACATCTGGAGATCCTCATTTCTGTTTTTTATGGGATATTCTCTTCTAGGAACCCATGTGGGTTGAGAAACTGCTCTGTAATGAGGAACTCTTGCTTCCATTTGGATTTAATTTCACAGAAATATTGTCCCTACATTAAACAGCATGGAAATCACCTCTGGGAAGGAATCATCATCTCTGCGTTTGGAGGTGGTTGAAAGCACATCTGTCTTTTGTGTTTCACAGATCCTGATACAGCTCCAGCGATCCATGGTGTGGACATTATAAACAGCACATTAGTGAAAGTGTCCTGGTCAACAATCCCCAAGGACAGGGTGCACGGACATCTGAAAGGCTATCAGGTTTCTGTCACCGCTTTTCTTATTGTTCTCTTTGTGTCTTTCCTGAGAATATGAACCGATTCTGGAAGAAGCCAAAAGAGAATCTGCCACTGCAGTTGCTGTGTGGCACATCCCTGAAATCGCTCATGTTTTCATTGCAGATAAATTGGTGGAAAACGAAGAGTCTGTTGGATGGAAGAGCACATCCCAAAGAAGTGAACATCCTAAGATTCTCAGGACAGAGAAACTATGGCATGGTTCCCTCCCTAGATCCCTTCAGTGAATTTCACTTGACAGTCTTAGCCTATAATTCCAAAGGAGCTGGGCCAGAGAGTGAGCCTTATATATTTCAGACGCCGGAAGGAGGTAAGAAAATAACCAAGTAGGGGCTGTGGCTGTGGCTCAGTAGCATATGTGAGGCACCAGGTTTGATCCTCAGTGCCATGTGAAAATAAATAAATAACATAAAGGTATTGTGTCCATCTACAACTAAAAAAAAAAAAAAGAAAGAAAAGAAAAGAACCAAGTAGAATAATAGTAACAATGGTAATTGTCCAGTGGCTATATTAAACATGTCCTCCCCTGTACAGAGTTAATATGTACTTGATATGAGTTAACGCCTCAATTTCTGTAACGATTTTTAATCTAATGGGGCTTATTTAGGAATTTACCACTTTTACCAGTGTTCATTCCTGGTCTTGTGTTTTCTAGTACCTGAACAACCAGCTTTTCTCAAAGTCATCAAAGTCGATAAAGACACTGCTACTTTGTCCTGGGGACTACCTAAGAAACTAAATGGAAACTTAACTGGCTATCTATTACAGTACCAGATAAGTAAGTAGCAATTTGCATCAGGGTTAACTTGCTTGTATTTCATTTTTTTAACTAGAATATTTGGCATGCCGTTTTAAAGATCTGACAATCGCATAAGTCCATGGTTTGTAGGCTGCAATACTTACTTACCTTAGAGCACAGAGGTCTGTAAAGTCACTTGCAGGAATGTTTCAGCTCTCACCTGTTTTTATAAATAAAGTTTTATTAGAACATGGCCACGTCCACTTATGTACATAGTGCCTGTCAATGTTTTCTCACTAGATTGGCCAAGTTGAGTTGATGCAACAGAGGTCGCATGGTCCTCAGCATCTGAAATATTTACAGTCTAGCTGCTGGCTAGAAAACTTTGCAGACCTCGGTTCCAGAAGCACAACAATACACCAATGGGTGCCAGAAGATATACGTTTGCTGTTTAGTACTGTTTATAAGTAAGAGACCTTGGGAATTAAGAAACTTGATCAGGAACGGAGTTAGTCAGCAACATAAAGAAGATTCACAGCGCACACACGTAACTCCCACACTATACTCACTCACCTGCTGGAATGCATGATTCCGGTCTCAATCCTAAACATACCTGTGGGTGCAGAAAGCTTCTACCAGCATCACACTGGTTCAGGTAACAAGGAGAGGACCAACGTGTTGTCTCTGGACCACTAGTCAAAATAATCTCTGCCTACGTGCTTCTGTGCCATTAGATAGGAAATGTTTAAGCAGAATCAGATCAATTTGCAATCGTGGTACATCCTTACTCTAATAGTCTTCTAATCTAAGCATCATCTCAAAATGGAAATTAGGGACTTAGATCACAGAAAACTTAAGCAGTAGCTTATCGATGAGAATTTCAGAATTTGAGGATGTTAAATCCTATATGGTCAAAACAATAGAAGAAATCCAGTCTACTGGACTGAGAAAAGCCAGCCCATCAGAAAGCCCTGATGTGCTACACAGGCAGCACATAAAAATCTTGCAGCTTTATCTGCGACGGCTTCTACAGAGTTGGGAGCATGTATTTAGCAAGTTATAAGCAAGATTCGAATGGAAGCAGCATCTTAGCATTTTTGAATGCTTGCTCTGTAGCAAGATCATTACCAAGCACTCTGTCTGCATTATTTCATTAAAATAAAAAAAGAGAAAAACCAAACCATAAGATCTGTACCGTCACTATTTTCTTGGAATTGAGGCATATAAGAAACACTTATCTGGG
The DNA here is from genome assembly GCF_902686445.1 of Sciurus carolinensis. Lineage (NCBI taxonomy): Eukaryota > Metazoa > Chordata > Mammalia > Rodentia > Sciuridae > Sciurus > Sciurus carolinensis. Next base: position 23,995,912 of record NC_062231.1, on the reverse strand, counting down.
GGCATATGTAACTTCATTGTAATTCAAGGAACATATGTACTTATTTGGTGACACACATTAAACTAGGAACCATATAATCGTTGTGTAAATTGTTCCTCCAGGAGAAGATTAAAAGTACTTAAGTCAAGGATACAATGAAAATAATGGGGGAAAGTTCATCATTTTTAATGGGTACTATGAAGGTGGCTGCCTCCTATATGGCAGAGTGATTAGGAGTGCAGTCTCTGGGGCCAAAAGATGATGGCTTATGCAAATCTCATTTGCCAATTACTGAATCTAGATCTGGGCAAAGTGTTTATTTTTGATAAATCTCAGTCATCCCCTGATGATCTGGTCAGCAATCACCTCTCCACCCTAAGATTGAATGAGTCGATAGATATGAATAATTAAAATGACTCCTTTGCGTAACACAAGTGTAAGTACCAGAAAACTCAGGGGCAGAGTCCCTCAAGGAATAGGAAGTGAGAGACGTCATTATCTGTGTTTATTTCTCTAGTCAACGACACCTCTGAGATTGGAGAATTAAATGCTATCAACATCACGACTCCAGCAAAGCCCAGCTGGCGTCTCTCAAACCTCAATGCAACTACCAAGTACAAGTTCTACTTGAGGGCTTGCACCTCCAAAGGCTGCGGCAAACCCATCACGGAGGAGAGCGCCACCCTGGGAGAAGGGAGTAAGTACCCCAGGCTTCTGCAGCCTGTGTCTTGGCGCGCCATAGCCCTGAAATGCACCAGGCACTCACTGGATATGAGGAAAGATGGCAGTCCAAATCCATCTGACCTTCTGTTTCCCAGGAGCATAGATAAACAATTTATTCCTACTGTGTGCACCGTTCACATTGACGATTTATAGATGTATGAACAGCAGCAATCAAACCCTAGCTGAGCACATACTAAGGCCAGGAACTGTCATTCTTAATGAAAATAGGAGACATGAAGCCATAAAATTACTCACAAGGTTGGTGGAGGGATATTTTTCTTTGGGTAATGTTTCCATACAGAAGAATATTTGTCTCTTGCCTCAATAGGCATTTTGCAACACAGAGATAATGTATCTTGTTTCCAGACCTTGATTCATATTGTGCATAATATATATGTCCATTTTATTTTACTGTCTGGTGGTCGATACCACCTTCCTGAATGGAAAGTGACTTGCCATTTATGGTTTCACTCGCAGGACAGTTCTCCTCCTTCAACTAGACTTTTCTTTTAGTTCCTACCTTATAACCACTTCCATTCCTGAATTATTTCTCCGGGTTACAATTTTAGCAGGGTTCTGCCTGAATTTTCTTGAACACCAATAGGCACCAACGGAGAAATAAACTGAGGAAGTAAAGGGAAAAGCATCAGAGGAACTGATGTATTCACTAAGACGTTAAAGAAAGAGAGACTTCTGAAGGGTGCAGTCTGGTCAGGGATGGGGGACTTGGTGGAAAAAGAATTGGTGGGAGTTGGAGACGGGAAATACATGCATTGGTTTGGTTTACCATGTAGCGATTGGCAAATATCCTTCTGTTCTAAATGCTTTTGCAAATTGTAGATTAGAAACAACAGGATCAAGGTAAGACATACCAAGAGGAGAAAACAGTAAAGGAGAAAATTAAATTGTCTTTTATTTATTAAAGATATTTTAAGAAATAGACAAGAGATTGTGAGTCACCATAAATCAGCAAGTTTCCACCTCTTCTTGTTTCTACTTTATTTTTTTAATAAAAGTTTTATCTTCTCCCCAGAATCCTCAAACCCTTGCCCCTCCCTTACATAGGAAGAGGATATACATTCAGATAACCCCCAAAAGCATCCTAAAATTATCCCCAGGGGAGAATTGAACACCAAGTGAAATGAACTGATTTCTCGTCTCACACGAGTTAAACTAACTTCAAGAGGATGATTGGACACTTTCTAGTAACTAAAAGATCTTATTTCTCAGGGATTCAAACTGGTATCGAGGGTTCCATTCAGAGAAAATAAGTTGAAATAGTAGCCACCTAAATAAGTCATCTAAATATATCTAAATAAATTCCATATTTAAAAAATATTTTTATTTGTTCTAATTAGTTGCACATGACAGTAGAATGCATTTATACATTTTGATAGATCATAAATAAATGGAGTGTCATCTCTCACTTTTCTGATTGTACATAATGTAGAATCATATCAGTCATGTAGTCACATATGCACATGAGGTGATAAATTCCATATTTCTTAAAAACAGATTTTAAGGCACATAATCATTGTTTGATAGAAACAGGAACATGATATTAGTGAGAAATTCTAGTCTGATTCTTGCCAGTTTGCAGCATAAGAGAAAAAAAATCACAAAGCTGCCTTAGATGTCCCACATTCTAGCACACATGTTGGAAAATTTGGGCTGGGTTCCATTCCTGTTTGACAAATTGGGGTGTGGAGAGTGGAAATGTTTTTTTGTGTGAGTTTAACTGGTGCTACAGCTTTTCTGCAAACTAAAGAGGTACCTAATGTGCTTGAGTGTCTTAAAGCAGATTTCTTCACTGTTTTATGTGTCGGTAATATGAAAATGTTCTTTACTAGTGTGTTTATGCTCTTTTTCAGGAATCTTCATTTTCAGTTATCCAACTCCTGATCCCTTCCCCACTTGACACTGATTTCTCTTCTATAGGCATATCTTTGGTGTTTACAGGGAAAAAAGTTGTCATTTTTTTTTTTTCCCGTTGGATTTCAACATGATCGTTGCAAAAAGTATATCCGCTGAGAGATGCATCTTGGTATCATTTGAGGCTCAAAAAATGATACCTTTTGTGCAAATTGGAATCTACTTCTGCATGTCCGTCTTCTTGCTCTGCCTAGATAGCACATTTTAAGATGATTTGGTGCTTATTCATACTGTGTGGTGTAATAGATATGCATTTTTAAAAAATGTTCTCTGGTTTCTGTTCCAGTTTTCTGGTGACTCCCATTTCATAATCTGAGAGAGGAAACAATGAAGTTAATTAGAAATATAATTTTGTGTCATTAGTTGTTTCAATAAATCATATGCTTTTCTCTAATTTTCAAAAGCTTGCCCTGTTTAACATTATGCTAATATTTCTCTTTTTCCAAGGTCAAAATTGATTGCATCCTATTTCAAAGTTGATTAATCTTAAAGGCTTTGCTCAGCTATGTAACTGACCTTACGTTCTCCATGGTGCCACTTTAAATAAGGCCCTTCTGTTATTCAGTAACTATATAAGCAATTTTTAGTCTATGGTGAAGTTATAATCAAATATTGAGCGTAACGTATACCCATTTGAAACAGTTTCATGAGTCCTTATATTCTAAAAAAAAAAAAAAAAAAAAAAAGAAAGAATTTATTTCATGTATAAATTGTTAAAGCTTTCAGGTGTGCATTTATAATATTAAGTTGATTCCTAGCAAAACTATGTATTAAATACAAAAATATTTTGCCTGTTTGGTTGCAAGATCAAAATTTATGTGTATGTTTAATTAAAGTTGACTCATTTTTCATCTGTTACCCTGAGATTTTACCATTAATGTATTGACATATTGATAATTCTTTTTGGAAAATTATTAATTTCTCACACCACTCTCAAAATGTCAGTGAAACCATTTCATTTAAATGTACCTATAAACCTGCACTTTAAGTGGCTTAAATTTCTACTAATTTCAAATATTTAATATATAACCATATTCTGATGCCATTCCATCAGTATTTATGGATATCAAGTCAAAATGAATACATATGTATTTATATGTATATATGCATGTGTATATACCTTTATGTACATATTTAATATAGTTATTTAATATTTAGTCATTATAAATATATTTAATTAAAATCATTAGGTCAACAGGCCTTCTTCATTAAACCACTAGATCTCTGAAAATCCAAATTGCACATTACACTGTATCACTTCTTTAAGTCTGTGTTTGGGTTTGAACCCTTCACATGAGCAGGCAGATTTATAGACCATTCCATCCACCATTTATCATCTCAGGTGACCATGAATTCAGCTCATTTCATTTATTCATTTTCAGCATATTAAAAAGCAAAGTCTTGAAAAGCTGATAGTCTCATTCATTCAATTATTCAAGACCTAGTTAAGAACATGCAATGCTGCAGTGGCTTTATTTTTCATCTCAAATAACAGTATTTTTTACCTGTCATATCCTGCCTTTCAGTGATGACAATTCATATGATTTCACTGTGTACCTTTCTTAGGTGAAGGTGTCAGGAAGATAACAGAAGGAGTAAATCTTACTCAAAAGATTCACCCCGTAGAGGTATTTGAGCCGGGAGCGGAACATATAGTTCACCTAATGACTAAGAATTGGGGTGATAACGATAGCATTTTTCAAGATGTAATTGAGACGAGAGGGAGAGGTGAGAAATGAGCTTCTGCTTGGGGTAGTCTTAGGCCGTGCACCCGTGTCCTGTGAATTGATTGCACATACATTCATCTTAAAGGCAAAACTATAGAGTCCATTTGCTATAAAAGCCATAATTTCAATTTTTATTGCCATAGCATTTTAAAATGATCAAAAATGAAAAACACACCCCCCCCCCACAGTGGTTCAGTTTCTCCCTTATGGTTTCTATCAGATTCGTTGCCTAAAAAATATCTCCTGCTAATTAACACGTGTGAATAACAAAAACTAAAAAGAAGAGAAGGCCCAAATCCAAATCCGCAGAGGCTCGGCGTCCTCCTGCTCCTAACCCGGGCCTCTCCGCTGTCCTTACCCTCTGCTGCTTCCCTGCCTCCACGCTCCTCTTTGGTTTTCCTTCCTCAGAATCAGAGCAACTTATAAAAGGCCCTTTCTTAATAATGTAGGGGGGTTCGTTAGCGTCCCCCCACGAGAAGGTCCTTCAGATCACTTTTCTTCTGGGATCATTCAAAGGAAAAGTAATGTTGATGTTATTTTGTTTATTTAAAAAAGAATCTGATTTCCCCCCAAATTACATGAGGTATACATCCTCTTCCGGGCGTTGAGCACTGTGGCTTCTCTTTCTGCGGCAGAATATGCTGGCTTGTACGAGGACATCTCCACTCAGGGCTGGTTTATTGGACTGATGTGTGCTGTTGCCCTCCTCACGCTAATGCTGTTGACTGTCTGCTTTGTGAAGAGGAATAAAGGGGGCAAGTATTCCGGTAAGACTCTGTCTTCCCGTGGGTTTCAGTTCATCCAAGCGTGTTTCAATTCATCTGGAGGTGTTCTGCAGGAACCTTTTTGTTTTTTTTAATTTTATTGTTTTCTTGCACATCAGAGTGAAACTTCCATGAGCAAATTTGATAGACAGTATATGTGAGGGAAACTATGGCTTCATTTGCTAAAGAAAATGTATGGTCTATAATATCATCTCTAAGGAATTACTTGCTTTTTGTTTCTACTGTTTAAAACAGGTTCTAACCAGGTGTGTAATAATTCCAAGCTTTTATTTTCTATCCATCAACTCTCTGACATATCAAGAACACATATTAATAAATCACATGTGCTTTTTATTTTTTTTGATTTAATTTTTATTAGTGCATCCTCATTATACATGATAGTGGGGGGTTCATTATTATATGCACCTAGCGTCATGGGGTCACCATCTCCTATGCACCTAGGCATTCCGGGGTTGCTCTCATCCATGTAAATCAAATCATTGGGTCACAATCATACATACACATAGCATCGTATGGTCACTTTCAATCCCCCAGGGCTTCCCTTTGCCTCCTCCTCCCTCCCCTGGTCTGCTTTCTCTCCTGGTTTCCCTTCTATTTTCATGAGATGCCCCCCCCCCAATTCATTCATTCATATTCTCTCTCTCTCTCTCTCTCATCTCTAGCTTCCACACATGATAGAAATGTCCGGAGAAGGGACCCATCTCTACTCTGCTTCTATATACATACAAGACTCTGACATTTAGTGCTAGTGCATTCTGGAACACAGACTCCACTAGTTCATATTAACAGTTAGCTATTGCGTTGAGGTCGCCATGTATGCATAAAACCATGTGGCTTCTTACCATGACCTCTGCTGAGTGCCCCACCTCTTGAAGTGATGGTGTATTTGATAAAAACAGAAAGCATTCTAGTTGTTGATAAAAATGTTTGCTTTTATTTTAACTGTCTTCAACTTTCAAACTTATTTTGACTTTTTTCAGAGGCACATATTATCATAATTTAATTTTGCATCGATTTCATGGTGCTTTTTATAGGAGGGAAGGTTTAGATCACACAGCTCTTGGTATGATGATATTCAGATATGTGAAAGGTTTTTTATTGGCATGTGGTTCCTCCAGCAAATGTTCTTTGGGAATCCATCATGTACTTAGAACCATCTAGGGCACGGTTTCTCAGGTTTTATAAAATTCCATGGATAATTTGTGTTGTTATACATCTCAGTTTTTCCTCTGAATTATGAATTACATTCATGATGACTAATGAATATTATAGGTATTTCACTGGAAACTTTGAAGAGACTTAGCTTTCCCATTTGAGTATCCTCAACAAATACCCATTCATGAATTGCAGACTCTTTCATTTTTAAAGAACTTCCTCAAATCTGCCCTTAAAAGAAAAAGCAGTAGCCCTTGGTAATTTGAAGTTGAGACAATTTTAGTAAGAGAGTGAAAAAGAGTAATTAAATGATTGATTTCTTTTATACATGTTGGTTTCATGACAGATCTAATAGGGCATTTTCAAAATTTTTGAATAGTAAAGTGAATATTAATAAATTTGATCTTCATCAAGGGACCAGTCTGAAGTGGAGTCTTTTGAGATGTGTGGCCCATATAATATCGAGTAGTCTCATGAAGATCTGTAGATGCTGCCAGCACAGTGAAAACCATGTAGGACCCAGATAATTCCTTTTTTAAAATTTTTGTTTAAATAAACAGGTAATGATGTGTTGTAGATATTACCACAGAAAAAAACTTTTATCACCTGTTTCAGAAAATCTTGAATTGGGCTGTTTTTTTCGACTCACCACCGTTCAACCTCACTACCAAAATGTTGTGGGCCAATGTTTTTGCATTATCCACACCCCCACTTTTTTTTTTTTTTTTTTCAGTGAAAGAAAAGGAAGATTTACACCCAGATCCGGAAGTTCAGTCTGTGAAAGATGAAACTTTTGGTGAATACAGGTAAATGTAACCTTCCTTTTTCAAAATGCACATATTCATCAAATTTACTAAATGTGCAATAAAAGGGTTTCTTTTTAAAGCATTTTTACAGGACTGTATTGTAATGCCTTTATGAAGAGTACTTTGCATGGGTAGCATCTACTTAAGTGTTTGGGCAGGTAATGGAGGGGTGTGGAGAACCAGGTCCTGGGGGAAATGTGCATTAGGACACGCCCAGAAACTGCCTGTAACACAGGGACACTGTAGTTACTTGACTGGAATGTCTGCTTGGAGTGGCTGAATCATCTTAAAACCACTCTGAGCACGGCCACAGTGAACCTGGGTCACATTCACTCTGTATCCACAGACACATGCATATACAAAGGTATCCATGCACCCACAAAGGTAAATAGCTTACAAACCCAGTCTTCTAGGTGACCTGAATCTGTGAGGGAAAGATACTTACAGAGGCAAATAACTCTAATTAACTAATTACATAAAAGGGAACAATTGTTTCTACCTGGGAGGAATTCTGGAGGAAGAGATATCCAAAAGAGAGAAGCTCGCCCTTAACAGATGAGGAGACTATGTCACAGTAGCTACTGGGCAGAGCTGCGACAACTGTGTGAAGGTGTAAAAGGGAGCCATCGTAGGAGAAAGAGCAAGAAGTGAAGGACAAAGTAGGTGGCTCTCCAGGAAGTTTTAGGACTCCTCTTTCAGCCAGGTGTGGTAGTGCCTGCCTGTGATCGGGGTGACTAGGTAGGAGGATTGCAAGTTTAAAGTCAACCTGCTCAACTCGAGATTCTGTATCAAAATAAAAAGCAAAAATAGTGGGGTTGTAGTTCAGTGGGAAAGCAATCCTGGGTTCAGTGCCTAGTACTGAGTAGGGGGTGGGAAATAAACAGAGCACTTCCTCCAACTATGCCCCACCTGCCTACGTTTACCACCCACTAGTGCATTCAAATCATTCATCCATCAAGTGGATTAATCCACTGATGAGATTATAGCTTTCATGATCTAATAACTTCACCTCTAAAGATTCCTGCATTGCCACAGGAGCAGTCCCAGGGACACCTTATATACAACCTACAGTAAGCACAGCTTACTCTTGGTCATGTCATCACTTAGGAGCACCAGGGGCTGGATCAGGATCCAGGGTCCACACAGCAGTGGAAACAGAAGCTGGGAGATGGAGCTCTGTCTCTACATCTCCCTCTTGGAAGTGACACCTGTCAACTTTGCTTACTTTTCTTTGCCACCACCAAGTTACCTGTGCAGAGGAATAACTCTGAGTGGGCTGGGAAGTACCACCCTGACGTCTTCCCAGAAGGCCAAGGTTAGATGTTTGATGGACAGCGCTGATGAGACCACCCATAGTACTCTCTGTGTTTATATTATGTTTTTTCTTAATCATTGCTTTTTCAAGTTTTATAAATTGATTTTATCTGATTTCTATCTTTATAATACCAGTTGGTACTTTAAAAAAAAATCCTGATAAGAAATTTAGAAAATCGTAGCCCTTGATAATTTGCTAACTCCACTTGCTTCTCTTGAAAGATAAAACCCACCCCATAAATAGACTTACAGTATTTATGTTTTAAAAATCCCAGCCTTTTCTTCTTTCCTTTTCAATATATCATATCTGAAATTTTTTAACTTTATTAGTTGGTTAACTTAAACAAAAATGAAAAATTTTGGAAGGACATGGAGAATGTAAAGATCAAAAGTAAAGGCAGAAGATGAAGGCTTGAAATGTAGGATCTCCAAAAATTCATGAAGCAAGAGAAGTAGCCAAATGTCAGTCCATTTGGGCTGCTCTCAAAAAATACCGTAAACTAAGTGTCTTTTCCCAGTTATGGTGGCTGGAAAGTCTAAGGTCAAGGTCATGTTGGGTGAGAGTCAACTTTCTTATTCTCATGTGATACCTTCTCCCATGTCCTCACATGATGGAGGGAGCAGGGGGTTCTCTGGACCTTTCTTAGGACGTTAATCCTGTTCACAAGGCTCCAACCTCATGACCGATCAATCACCTCTCAGTTCATTGTGTGAATTTAGGGGGTTCGCAGACTTTGAGACCATGGTGCCTCTGTGTATGTCAGTAGGTTGAATCTCCGCCTGTCCCAGACAAGCTCCTGAATTTAAGAGCAGCAGAAGTGTCATGAGTGACAGAAGATCATTTATCTGTTTCTATAAGCGTGGGTGTGTTAGGGTCCAGTATTGACTGGTCCCCGCTATCGACTGATCCCCAGAGAGTCAAAGTGCACACACGGTAATGCAAGACACACAACGAGATTTTATTGCAAGCTCGAGCCTGGACCGCAACCTGCCTCTCAGACCATTGCAATGGCTGAGTGGGGAGCGGCCCCGAGGGGCGAGAAAGCCCTCTATTTAAGGGATTTCCAAGCATTCACACACAAAGACCTGTACGTTATTGGTTAACATTTGAACAGCTAAACATTAGTCCTCCTCTGGTTGGGTCCTGCCAATCTATTTGATTCTCACTGGGTCCCGCCAGAGCTGAACGGTCCTAGAGGAAGAAGGGAGGAGGGAAGGGGTGAACTATGCAGGAGATGAGTCGGGGTTAGGCCCCCCTGTCCTTGATAGATAAGGTTTCCAGGCAGCTGCACATTCCTCAGACAAATATCTCTTAACAATCTCGATAAGCACGGGGGCCCAGCAGCCCTGGTTCTTGAGGGTGCAGTCACAACTGCCTGCATCCTGGTGATTAAGACAGTTAGCTGCACAGATATCACCCTGTTCTCAACAGGTGCACCTGGCTTGGGACTTTCTCACTGTTGATTTGCCAAGGTGTCCTGTGGGCTTCTTGCACCTACCTGTCTTCCATGCTAATGTGAATGCCCGAAGAACTCTGGCCAGTGGGTCTTGCTCTCGGTGCATATGAATACTAGATTCTGCTGAAATCTTCTTTTCTATGTTCTAGCGACAGTGATGAGAAACCTCTTAAAGGAAGCCTCCGGTCCCTCAACCGGGATATGCAGGCCACAGAAAGTGCTGACAGCTTGGTCGAGTATGGAGAAGGAGACCACGGTCTCTTCAATGAAGATGGATCGTTCATTGGCGCTTACACTGGATCCAAGGAGAAGGGATCAGTGGAGAGCAACGGAAGTTCCACGGCCACATTCCCGCTGCGAGCATGAAAGCTGCACCCGCGACCCAGCCCACCCCCACCTTCCATAGTCGTCTGTCCAAGGGAGCAAGAACTTTCAGGGAGGGGTAGAAACAAGTCGGCAGATGGCATCCAGAAAACACCCACATGCCGCGGATGGGTGGAGAGGAAGATGAAACACCAAACACTTCAGGCCATGTTTGATTTTTGCTTTTCTTTCCAGGTGCTCAAAATGCAGAACACACAACAGATCCTGTGTTTAGATCCACCTCAAGTGAATCCAAAGCACCCCCTGAGCACCCCGCATCCACCCCATCTTCCTGTTCAGTGTGTGCAGTGATTGGCTGCCTTTGGGTTTATCTCTGTGTACACATTTATTGTGTTCAGTCTCTGAGAACTGTCTAGTGACTTGGCTTCACGGCAGGTTAAAAGATCCTAAGCACACCAGTTATTTAAAAATGTAAAAAGAAATATGAATATCTTATTAAAACGGTTCCTGGAATATATACAGTCTAAATTTATTATTTAAATTTTAGTAGCAAAAGTCTTAGGTGAAAAAGCAATGAGTATTTATTGAATTCCTAACTCTTTGCCCAGAGATGGTCATGTTTAAATAGAGTTATAGTGTTTTTAATTTTGGTATAATTTTTTAAAAAGTTTTTGTCCGTTATAACATTCACAAGCATCTTCGTTTCTCGTTTATTTTTTATCTTTATTTTATTTTATTTTTCTGGCACTAACTTCAGCTTGAAAGTCGCAGTGGTCACAAGGTTATTGTGAAGAAGAACAGGTGTAATGTGTCCCTGGTTCTGGATTCTAGTAGGTATTTCTATTTAATTTCTTCATTTCCAAGTTGATCAGTTTGACCTTTTTTCTTTATGTGATGGTATACTTGCATATATTTCATGAATGCATTGTACATATTATGTTAATATTTCCACAATTTAAAAAATAGATGTGTTTTATTTTGGAGTTGGAAAAAGAACCTGAACAGGCATGCCTATACAGATAGAATATATAGTTAGTTGCCGTCTTCCCTATTCCAAGCTCCTGCCAGTAACCTGAGCTTCCTGAAGATTTTGTATGAAGCCTTTGGGTTTTATTCTTTTACCGTGTTTTACCAACAGTCTCCAAATAAAAGCTCATATAAATATTGAGGGCAATGTTTTCCTATTTTTCAAAATAAATTTTTGTTGTTCAGTGTTCTCCTGTCCCAGTCCCCCAACAAAGAAAAACTATTGAGAGTGGACATTCCTATATGTAGATGTGTCTAAATCACATTTTAAATGCATTTATAGTGAGATTTTTTTTTTTCCTTCTCTGTATTTTCCTTCTTTCAAAGTCAGTGCAAATTCAGGGGATTTATTTCCTGGCATGTGGGCTACTAGTCCTTTGAAAATAATATATGGAAATGTTTTAGAAGTGGTATGAAGGACTGTTCACACAGATCAGTAAACTTGAGTGTTCAACTTCACGTTTAATAGAAACATTTTTAACCTCACCCTGAAAGAATTAAGTATTTAAAGGAAATTGATTCACAGATGTTACTTTATTTTTTAAACTATAATTATTTAATGTGTACTGTTAATTCTCAAACTTTGGTTTATGTGATCCATTATGTATCTGGGGGACCCAACCCAGAGACATTGATATTGGCTGAGGAAGTCATGTGCATGGAGTAATTGTGTTTTTAATTGTGTGTCCTGCAAACACACTGGCAGGAGATGCAAGTCTTGCTTAAAACCCTCTTTCCTGGGCTGGGAATCGACCACCCCCCTGGAAGTAAACATCCAGAGGGGCAGATATCTGGTCCCCCACCCATGTGATTGCAAGGGTCCTCGCATCTGTCAGTGCAGCTTGAGGGCATCACCAGCTGATTTCTAAGGCACAGCTTTCATGGAAGGGGAATCCTCACGTACTGATTTATCGGAGAGGCATTGGTGATGCTCAGCTTCTGACCAGGTAAACTCTCTGGAACTCTCAATTCTGCCATTATTGAATTCCTCTCCTTAACCATCCACTGAGAAGTGGTTTTAAGAAGATCTTGTGGGTTGGAAATAATGTCCAAAGGGTGAGAAGTAGCTCCATTAGAAATGTTATGATCTTAAGTCAGAAGTGAATGCACATATTGAAATGTTGGTTCTTCTCAGACTTCATTGTTCTTTAGCTGAGAACAATGTGCCTAATTATCTTCTCAGAGTGGTCGAAACTGACAGACATGTTGGTTCACGCCTGTCTTGTGCACTGTCTGTTGCCTCTTCTCAATACAATTCGGCTTTTCCTAGAAACCTTCTTCATGACAGTCCATGACTTGCCCTGGTTTTATATATGAAATTATATTATTTATGTGTTTTAAGAATCAGGATCAGTTTTAAATGAAAAAAAAATCAAGTAGGTTAAAGTGGATTTTATTCTTTTCCTTCAGAAAATGAGTAACAGAATCTGTGATATGCACTGTTGGTTATACATAGGCAATAATTATTTGCAAAATGCCCACTGTAAGAGCAGCCAGTACCTAGAATTCTGTCCTTCATTGGGTTTACTTTCTCTGGCATACTGTCCGTGTGACTTTAATGTGATCGAGTGCATATAATCTCAAGGATTGTGGATGGGGACAGCCTCCCAGAGAGCCTGTCCAAGGGCCAAGCAAATCCTTCTCTTCTTCCTGGTTCCAGCATCTGATTTTGTACATCAACTTAGACAAGTTGCTTAACTCCTTTGCTTCAAACTCTCAACTACAAAGTGCTAATGATCTTTGTCACAGGGTGTTCTTTTTTATGAATATAAATTTGCAAGTGATAAAAGCTAAGATGCCTTTTAACTTCATCAACAAACCTGTAATGAATTATGTAATCTAAAAGTCACTCCCCACACACCAACTCAACATTTTTCCTGCAAGCACATAAATATATTTTTATAGAAGAACAACTCTACAGAAAAAAAAAATAAAATAAAATAAATCTACTGCTCACTGAGTGGTACGATTTGCACATGCCATTGAAAATTATTAATCAGAAGAAAATTAAGCAGGGTCTTTGCTATACGAAAGTGTTTTTCCACTAATTTTGCATGCATATTTATAAGAAAATGTGAATTTGGTGAATTTATTCTGTTGGTATAAAGGCATCTGATATTTTAGATGTACCCATGTTTATAAAAGTGTAGAGCACAATGAAATTATGCTGGAAGTCGCAAATAATATTTTTTCCTATTTTATATTCATGGAAGAGATGAGCTAAAGAGAAAACAATAATGAGAATGTTGGTGTGTTTTTCTAAGCATCTGAAACGTAAATTGCCAATTGAAACCCTAAAGATGTTTACATGCCTTTAAGATATCATTCTTGTAACAGTTTTAAATTGATTATCATGGGATTGGGTTTGTAATCTGTGGTAGTCCATATCCTGGTGTTCCTATAGTGTAATAAGGAGGGCTGAGCCAAAGCTTATTTTATTTTGTATCCTAAATTGTTTGATTACATCATCAGAAGAGATAAGGGTAGATAGAGGAGGTTCCTCCCCAATTTCCATTTTTTTTTTTACTTAGGTCAATATTCACAGTAGAACTTTATTGAAATGTGTTTGTATTGTAGGTGGTGTTTGTATTATGCTTCTGACTATGTATGGTTCAAAAATATTTTCACTACACATGAATTCAGCTTTCAAAATAAAAGTTCAACTTCATGTACTCTAGAGATGTTTGCGTTGTTTTCTATCCATTTCAGAAGAATCAGATTACATATCAGCCCTAACTCCAGTTGCTGCTGATTCTATTAATTAACAAAGTATAAGTGAGGTGTGAGCAAAGTGCTCTGAAATACTGTTTTTACAAGTGGACGACTTGACATCACCATTATGTGGAAAATGTAAGGTCAATAAAGTTTATACTTAAACACATATAACCTTAAGATGAATGTATATTCATATGTTTATTTTTTTTTCAAGAAAATGACCAATATGTTATGCTTTCAAATATGGCTAGCTGATATTTTTCACAGTGTTTTAGGGTTGGCTCAGTAGACAATCTCTTGAAAATCTTGATCCTCAAAAATCTTTTATCTGTACTAAGAATCTTACATGCATGCTCACATTGAGCCTTGGACTAACCTTTGGCTTTAGAATTGGGGCACAAGAAGGCTGAATAACTTGACGTTACCATTGTGAGGGAGAACTAGAAATTAAACCCAGGGCTATAGACTCCAAAATCAGGTCAATAACCATTATAATACATATTTTTCATTCTTCCTCTCCTTCACATCCTCTTAAAGAATGCTAAAGAATGGTGTGTTTCATTTGATACTGACTTATTGATTATGTTTACAAACTTCGTGGTTTTAAGCTATGTGGTCAAGATATACAATAGGGGAAATAATCTATACTTGAGAAAACAATTGTATATGCGTAGTCTGCAGAGTAGCAATTCAGAAAAATTCTTCTAAATGAATCACAAACATCTCAGCATATTCCACTCACTTCTATGAGAAACTGAAAAAAAAAAAACTGTTCCAGAAATACTTTCACCAATTGCTGTCCTGAATATTTCTAGGATGATCATTTTGTGTTCTAGCAAAAACCAAAATATTCAATGGGACCCCTCTATTCTTTTTCTATTCTCACTTGATACCCCCCCAAAATACAATACAGAGTAACTTTCCAAGGACATTCAGTATAGTAAGTTGCTAAGCTATGTTAATACCATGGGGTTTATATCATTCTTATGACAGTCACAGTGTGAGCAATATCTTGTACTATATATAATAAGCAAACTAAAAGAAGGAAATTGCCAGATATTACCTTAAAAAGAAAATACACTCTGCAACAACTCAGATATGTGAATTCTGCAAACAGTTGGGGGAAAATGTTCTTTGGGTGTATTTATAACAGAAAGAAAAATCTAGAATTTGCCATAGTAATTATTTATATAATTGTTTTCCAAAGGAGGTTTCTTGCATCACATTATTTTTCATCAAAATACTTTGGAAATGCTGGTAAAAACAAATTAATACATTTGCTACATTACAAATTGCCAAGAGACTATGTCATTCTGAGACTTCTGAGATCCTGCAGCTGTCTGCAGACTCAACCTTAGGTGTCTGTCCCACTCTACTGAAACCCCTAACATATCTAGTCCACCTAAGATGTTGATTGACCGGTGCAGACAGATGACTTAAATTTATTTTCAGTACAGTACACTTCTGAGAACTGAGGTGTTATATGTGAATTTCTACTTACCTTTTTCTGATGCCTAAAATATATTTTAAACTCGGTGTTTTAAAAGGGAGTGCATGCTTTTACTCTCCCAAATCTGTTTTTTCCCAAAATGTGCACTTCAGTGAATGGCAATACTATTGTCAAATGCTGAAGCCAAATACACAGACATGAATTAAACAGAAACTCCTCAAAAGAAGACACACAAATGGCCATATATGGAAAAATGGTGAACATCTCTTGCAATCAGGGAATGCAGATCAAAAGCACACTGAGATTTCTTCTCACTCCAATTAGAATGGCGGTCATCAAGAATACAAATAATACTAAGTGCTAGAGAGGATATGGAGAGAAAGGAACACTTTAACACTGTCAAATAGGACTGTAAATTAGTACAACTGCTATGGAAATCAGGGTGGAGGCTCCTCAGAAGACTAGGCAGGGGACCACCATGTGACCAGTTCCTCATTATTTATCCTGAAGAATCAAAGTCATCATAATGTAGCAATCTATGTATACCTGTTTTTATATGAGCACAATTCACAATAGCCAAACCATGAAACCAGCCTAGGTATCCATCAATGAATGAATGGATACAGAAAATGTGAGATATATACACAATGAAGTATTCAGCCATAAAGAAAAATGAAATGGTGTCATTTGCAGGAAAATGGATGGAGTTTGAGACCATCTTGTTAAGCCAATAAGTCAAATTCAGAAGGTCAAGAGTCCTGCGTTTTCTCCCATATGTGGAAGCTGGAAAGGAAAAAGGAAAAGAAAAATGGCGGTGGATAGCATGGAAATCAAAGGGAGATCAGTAGAGAAAAGGGACCAAGGGGCAGGAGGCAGGGAGGAAGGAGGCCGTTCCTCCCCTGGGGAGTGATGTTGGCTGAATTAGATTGTTATATTGTGTGCATGTATGAATATGTAAAAACAAATCGCACCAGCATGTACAGCTATAACACATGGGTAAAAATGTGGAAAGAAATTAAAAAAAAAAACTATTACATAATGAACAACAACAGCAAAATTACCTAGGCATAGACATCATCCTCTGTACTAAGCTTTGCCCTCACCCCATATCCAAACCACCACCAAATTCCATTGCTATTTTCTCCCGTGTGTCCCCTGGGCTGCCCCCTCCTCTGCATGGTGACCACTCTGGTTGACTCTTTTGTATCCACTGACTCTCCTTCCAGTCTGTTCTCCACTCTGCAGGCAAGGTGATTTGTTAAGTGCACCAGGCTGTTTCCCTCCTAGGAATAATAACAAGAGAATGGTTTTCCATTTCTTTTAGAACATATTTATACATAGTATCTGGATTTCTTTTGACATAATTATACATAGGAGGAATTTGACTTCAATCCCATTCTCCCTTCACTTTTCTATCCCTTATGTCCTTATTGATTTATTTTCGATTGATATTTTCTACATGTATAAAGATGTTATTCCCTTTGGGACATTTATGTGTGTACATCATATGATTCTTTCAGATTCATTCCATATTTCTTTCCCCATCCCTTCCTTCCTTCTTCCCTCTCTTCCTTCCTCCCTCACTCTCTCAGTCTTCTCTTCCTCCTCCACTGATCTTCCCCAAATCTTTGTGATACCTTATCCCCTCCCTTGCCACCTTCTTTCCCTTATTTTGCTCTAGTTTTTGCATATGAGAGAAAACATTCAACCTTTGTGTTTCTGAGTTTGTCTTATTTCACTTAGCATGATTTTCTCCATTTCCATCCATTTTCCAGAAAATGTCATCATTTCATTCTTCTTTATGGTTAAATAAAATGTCATTGTGTGTGTGTGTAATATATATACAGATCAAGAAAATGTATGTATATTATATATATCATATTGAGGACTTGGGTTGATTCCACAATCTGTCTATTGTGAATTGTATTGCTGCAGTCATTGTAGTAACTGTATCATTATAGTATACTGACTTTATTTATTCTGGATAAATACTAGGGAGTGGTGGAGGAAATTTGGATTACGTAGAGGGAAATGAGAGGGGGGAGGAGGCAGGAGTAAGAAAAATGGTGGACTGAGGCAGACATCATAACCCTATGTACAGGTATGATTACACGAATGGTGTGAATCCACATCGTGCATAACCATAGAAATGAAATGATGGACCCCATTTGTGTACAATGAATCAAAATGCAGGCTGTAAAAATAAAAAAAGTATATTATTCAAATAAAAAAATTACTAAGGAGTGGGAAAGTTGAGTCATCTGGTAGTTCTATTCTTAGTTTTAATATATAAGAACAAAAATCTTCAGTTGACCTTCAGGATTCTCTCGTCCATGCTTTTCCCGTTTTCCCTTCCTCTCTCCATCCCAGCCTTCACCCTGGTGTCAAACACCTCTTCTGCCTGCTTCAGATTCTCTACTCTTCTGTCCATACTGTGTCAGCCACTGCTGGCCTGAGCAGCTCTGCAGACCCTGATGGAGTAACTGTAGGTGGGTGGAGACCCCCCCAGGGCTTGTGAAGCGCCCTTGCCAGGATCTCTTTGATTGGCACCCTGGCATGAGGTGCTGTGCGGCTGCCCTGTGCCCACTCATGCTCAGCTGGAAGCATGGAGAAATCAACACCATGTGGCGTGAATGCCGATGTAATGGACGAAGGGAGCTAGTGGATGGATTTCAAACCTCTTCTGACCTCTCCTGCCCGCCTCTTCCCTTACGGAGGATGGCCCCAAGGGAGAAAGCACTCGTTTGATTGAACAGTGGAGAACTCAGTGATGCACCATCTATGGGGTCTCCACGCTTTCCTCTCTCACCGCCCCTTTTCCTTAAGCTTGCTACATGGGACGCACTTCCTGATAAATAGTAGCCGGTGTACTGATGGCTGAAGGCCTTGCTGCCAAGGAATCCAGGCTAAATCCTTGTCTCCCTTGAGCCCCAGGTCTTTCCCAAACTCCTTGCTCTGCCAAGACCTTTGGGAATCTCATTCTCCCTTCACGGAGCACTGGCCTGTTTTCAAGTGATATCATTTCTTTAGGGAAACCTCATAGTATTGCATTCCTCTGGTGAATTCAGCACTGATCACTTATACAGATCAGTGTATTTTTGTTTTTATTTTTATTGTCTATTTGAGAACTAATTCTCCTACTAGCCTAGGAGTTCCATAACGACTGGTGAGACATTTTCACTTTCACTGGAAATGCCAATCACCTAGCACTATGCCTCATAGGTGATAGGTATTTATTAAATATTTACTACATAAAAGAATGTGAGTCACAAGGAGTAGATATTCCAAATAAATGAATGCATTGGAGAAAGCCTAGTCCAGATGCATGAAGACCGCCTCTCTTTGCACCCCATTGCTCTTACTCGTGTTGTGTGTCCTGATAAACGATCTCAACCTTTGCCCAGTAACCCAAGGGAACAGTGCTTGAATTGGTCTTGAATCTGCTCTTTCCCTCACTGTTCCTTATGCAGTCAGTCACCTTCTGCAATGCTAACTCCAAAATATATTTTAAATTTATTTATTATTCTCTATTGCATATTACTGCCATCCTACAAAATCCCAAATCATCTCTCTCCTGTAACAGGTCTTCTTGCCTCATTCCTAATCCCTTATTCAATCTATAAAATAATCCCACAAATGTTATAAAGTACAATCGTATTGCATTAATGATTTCTCAATATATTTAGCAAGTATCCCAAATTTCTAACCACATGACCACATATGAGCTAGTTCTTGCCTACCTGTGGTTGTCCCCTAGAGCAAGCTTGGGCCGCTCTGGTCCCTGTTTCTAGAACTCACAAAACTTCTTGCCTCAGAAACACCTTTGCAAAGGCATTCTTATCGTCTGGAATGTTCTTCCAAATCCTATAGAACCTGGCTGATTTTCACGTCTATCTCTGTTTTCACGGAATGCCTTCAGGAAAGACTTTTCTGATTACCAGTTTGAAAATAGCCAGGGCCAGTGATATGATCTCATTTTATTTCTTCATAGCAATTATTACTACATGAATCTTTATTCCTATGTGTTTTTCTTTTCTGATCCCACCCTAATCTGTTCCATGGGAAGAGCAATGTAGTTTCCTTCACTGTTCTCATTCCAAAAATCAGAACCAGTATACAGTAGGTATCAAATTCATGAAAAAAATTAATGAAGTAAAGCATACATGGGGAAAATAAAATAATTCATAGTGAGGAAAAAGTCTGATTGATCTGCATACAAAAAACCCATTGACTTGGGTTTTAATTTTTTTCATATATTTAGGATTATAGTGGCTTCAACTAAAAAACCTTATATATAATGCAAAAACACAAAATTGCACACAGGAGACTTGATTATAGTGCAAAAAAATGATTTTCTAAAAAACTGATGCCAAGTCCTCTCTTATTTAAGTTGCTCATGGTTTTTAAGACAATATGTGTCACATACTCACTACTTATAATGATAGAAATTGGTCTATAAAGTTTTGGTAAATATAAGCAAATTACATACAATGAAGTTAACCACAATATGTTATATATTTGAATGATTATTCTGAACTGAAGTGTTTATAATGCATGCTTGTAATTCCATGGGGGAAATGTTTATATTATCAAGTGAAAGAGAGAGAAAGCATGAGAATCAGCTAAAATTTTAATTGGATTTTAGAATTTCCAACACATGTCTCTGCTGAATTTAAGAAGTGGATGTATCAAAGTCTAAGGTTAAAAATCATAGTGTTTTAATAAAAGATGTAGTTAAAATAGTCAACCACTAGATGGAAGTGTTTCAAAGTGTTTCAAAACTGCCTTACAAAAGTATCACATAGTCAGTTTTCTTTTTCCCCTTCTGAAAGTCTGTATGTAGTTTGGTTTCATTTACAATTCCTCTTTTATTTCTATATGGCAGTCTTATTATGATCACTACTGACTTTCTTTAATGCAATTGTTGCAAGCCCTATAGGTCTTTTCTAATTTCGAAGGGATTGGTGTTTTCCAAATCTTAACAAAGCATGGTAGAATTATCTTTTCACACTATGTACGACTTGAGAAAAATAGCGTCTTAGTCTGACTTTTTAAAATTCTGGTGGAAGCAAATGGAAGTGATCTCTGAATTATTTATATTATTATCTATTTTTAGGGAAATGGAGATTTGTCACCTGGAGGGCTTATTAAAACAGACTGTACAGACCCCGTGCCCAGAGCCTCTAGTTCTGCAGATTTGAAGCTGGGCACATGGATTTGCCTTTTTGCAAAATTGCCATGTGTAGCTACTCTTGTCCCCTGGTCTGCAGATGGCACCTTGGGAATCACTGACCCACCACAGAGCTTCTGTTTGAAAACAACCACTTACACCTGGGGAAATTTCTGAAAGAGTGAAAGGGGATCCTAAATAGAATAACATTCCATCAGGACTCTGAATATTCCTTTGAAGGAAGTAGCAAATTGACTTTTAGAATGAAAAAATTACAGCAAGCTTTTTTTTTTTTTTTTTTTTTTTGGTGATTTATGAACTAAAATCCACAACACAGTGTATAAAGTTTGAAGGGCTTTTCATATCTGCTAGAAAATTTTCATTTTTCACTCCAAGAAATGCTAGCCTAGGAAAATTTGCTCAACTCTCTGTTTGATGCTTTCCTTTTTAAACTGAGCCAATGATCAACAGCTAATCTTGGGGGTCTCTGAGAAGCTATAAAGTGGTTTAAAATTGCTTCGGCATGTATTTTGGTTCCGCGGCAGGGTAATCTCAGGTTTGCTCATGGTTGTTTCCAACTCTGGGCAGAACGTTACTTTGCACCTTCTTAAAATTTTTAGCATCCGGACTGTTCCCAATCCACTTCTATTTGGTATTTCTTTATCTCCCCTGTAGCTTTTGAAAGTTCACATCCACAGAAAACGACTGTAAACCCTGTCTAAATTCGCTTCCTTCCCAGGATTCTCTGTGTTCCTCTGTTTCACGAATCTTCAGGAACTTTGAGTTGTGGAGACGCCTAGAGTATGTGGTAAGATAAACATCCAGGTCACCGCGCAGCTTTGTACAAGGGAGCCTTGTTGTTTAACCAGAAAGAGCGCACACTAGGACTTCTTGCTGAAGGTGGTACTTATCTGAAGGTGTAATTTTTCATTCCCAGGTTTTGCCACGATGTTAGTTAGAAATAGTCACAACCTACATTGTAGCTGTGGCTAGTGCATATCTAAAAGAAAAATCCAGTAGCAATTATATAACAGTAAAATTAAACATTAAAAAAAAAAAAAACAGATTCTGTTAGTCCCTACAGAATTGGCAAAACTGAAAGAAAAAAATTGTTAAAGCCTTGGTTTGGCAAGGGAGTTGCTAACCCATTTGTTTATAACTCCTGCTGGTAATACAAATTGGTAAAATAATTAAGAAGGGCCATTTGGCAATATGTATCACGATAAATGAGAAGCTCCAAAATTCATGCTAGGAACATCTTTTCAAATGCTGTATTTCCTCTTCTTCCTATGATTTAATTAAATGTTTAGAATAATCAATATGATGAAAGCATTTTACCTAGTCATTTTTAAGAGAAGTCTGTTATGAAGATCGCATTTCACAGTGATAGAATGTCAGAACAAAAGTCCCCTAGAGTTGGTCTGATCCAGGAGTCAATACTGTGCCATGGGGTATGAACTCTGCATTTAGGGGAATGTGTATTTTCTGGAAAACATCCACCGTGGCCTCTATCAGATTCCCAAATGTGCCCCTTTAAACAATTTTGTACTTAATACAGGAGATGTGGGGAATGCTTGGAAACCCAGCTGACTCAGCATGCTGAGGAACTCCTGGTCTGCAAAATTCAACATGCAATGCAAAAAGAAACTGAGGCCTAAAAGAATTTTCCCAATGGTACCATACTAACAACAGGATATGCCAAATAAGCAAGCACCCGCTCTGCAAATTCTAATTTCAAATCCAGTTCTCTCTCCATCTCTCTCTACCTAAATCTGTTCCATTCTAGTGTTTCTTCAATGTATAATGTCCATCGTGCGTTTCCGTGTTTGCTGTGTTGTCTTTATCATGGTTCAGGAACACAAATCCTTGGTACACACAAAAAAACAGGATATGAACTTTAGTGCCATTATTGATAAAAGGGAATCAGAAAAAGAGACACGCCTGAGGTCACCATTGTCCCTCGTGATGAAAGAAAAAATGTGGCCTCCAAGTTCTTACGTGGTTGTATCACCAGCAATACTTCACATTTCAAAGTCCAACTCCTCTCTTACTACCTGTCTGACCTAGCAAACCCCTGGGAATTCAGGTTCGTCATCTGTAGCAATATCAACCTTTCAAGTACAAAGGAAGGAACTCAAGAGAAAATTGTTATTTAAAATAACAAGGAATGAAATAGGCTCTTCCCAAAACATGGTTGGAGATGGGAAAGCAAACATCATTGCAGGCAGGATAAGATGATTGTTGCCTTAGTCTGGATTCTCCAGAGAAACGGAAACCGTAGGGGATGCACACACACACACACACACACACACACACACACACACACGCACATCTTTCTAGTTATGTAGAGGTTTACAGTAAAGAGTTGGCTCATGTGATTATGGAGGAATTAGATGCCTAAATCTGCAGTTGGTGAACTGGTCACCTGGGAGAACCAACAGTTTCCTTCCAGTCTGTGTCCAAAGCCTCAAGAACCAGGCGAACCAAGGTCGTGCGTTCCAGTCTGAGTCTGATGGCAAGAAAAGATTGAGGCCTCTGCTTGGGGGTGGACACATACAGAAAGGGCATTCTTTCCTAGCCATTTATTCTCTGCAGGCCTTCCACAGGTTGGGAGAGCCCACCGGCAGTAGGGAAGGCAAACTGCTCTACTCAGTACCAATTCCAATGTCACCCTCATCCAGAAACACCCTTCCAGAACACCAGAAATAATGTCAAACCAGTATTTGGGCACTCTGTGGATCAGTCCAGTTGACCAATAAACTTAACTGTGACAATTATCATGTGAGAGAGCAAGCAAGGTTAATTATCACGGTCCTCAAAATAAAAGCATCTACGACAGGTCAGAAGAAATGCCTCATAATTTACATGATGAGGTGTCCTATGACATCCTCATGTCAGAACAATTTTCTGTGCCACGCGTATCGGTTTTGGTGCGGAAGGTGTTGCTCACGTCTTTCTGCTCTGCTCCGAGAAGGAGAAATTCCTTAATATTCATTGGTGCCTCCTAAATGCTCCCATTAAAACCAGCATGTCATAAATGATAACTGTCTGTAGCATTTCTCAGAATAATGTCTGGAAGTCATTATAATCGAAAGAAGCGGGAGAGAATTCTGGGTAGGGACTCGCAATTGTGGTCTCAACTCTTGAACTTTCCTTGCATGGGGAATGCTCTATCTTCAAAGTGTGGGCAAGGATTCTCAAGACACAGACGCATTACAAGAGATCTAATCCTCCTTTAAGGACTGATTGCAGGGTCTTTGTATTTACTCCAGGACTCTGGACTCATGGCTGTAGTATTCATGGTCTCACCCACTAGAAGGGTGTGTCTTTATTCTTTCTCCTTACAAATTTTGCTTTCTCTGCCAGCCTTGGTGGAATCAGAGGACACACACAAAGCCACTAATTGCCTGCACAACTCCCTATTGTATAGTTAAGTTCATTGGAACACACATTATACTGGAATCCTGCAGATGGTCGGACACATGGTCTCGAAAATGTTATTTATACTTTGGAACTAGTCACAATGACTACGCTTGCCTAAATCATTAAAAATGCATATTCCATATCAAACAAACTCCTTGATCTTCCTCCCCATGCTGCATGCATTGCAGTGCCAAATTAAAAACCATTCATTTCATTTCCTACTTGTCTAAACTAAAATACATACATAAACATCACTATGTGGTATTAATAGTGACAGGGTTATAATAATCAATGACAAAATGTGTTAGCAATTTTTTTTTCTTCCAAGTGTATCTTAGTGATTTAGAGGATGAATTTTAAAGTCAGCACTGCTGATAAAAGAATGGCAACTGATTTCACAGGCCAACTCGATCACTTGGTAGTGACTGCAGAACCAACTTGACCAAGAAGGTGCACTGAAGCAGGACCACCGGAGAGCCAGCATCGACTAGTGATGTCTGCCATGTGCATAGGCAGAGGCTGAGGCAGCCTGAGCACAGGGCATTGAGCCTTTCCTAGGTTTGTGGTTATGAATCCTAGGTTTTAAGAGTCAGAAATTCCTGGACTGAAATCCTATCCTCACCACTTACTGGGTAAATAGCTAAATGACCCTAAATGAATGCCCTACTCTGTCGGTGCTGCTAAAACCAAAATGCTTACACTGAGTAATGTATTTAAAAAAGCAGAGATTCACAGAAGAAGAAATAGGAATGGTCAATTAATATTTGAAAAAATGACCAACATCTCTAGCAATTAGAGAAATGCAAATTAAAACTACACTTAGATTCCACCTCATTCCAGCCAGAATGGTAATTATAACAATACAAGTAATGATAAATGTTGACAAGGATGTGAGGAAAGGGTACACTCATACATTGCTGGTAGAACCACAAATTGGTGCAGCCACTCAGGAAAGTAATATGGAGATTCCTCAGAAAACTTGGAATGGAACCACCATTTGACCCAGTTATCCCACTCCTTGGTTTATATCTGAAGGACTTAAAATCAGCATACCATAGTGGCACAGCCACATCAATGTTTATAGCAGTTCGAGTCACAATAGCTAAGCTATGGAACCAACCTAGGTGCCCTTCAACATGATGAATGAATAAAGAAAATGTGGCATATATACACAATGGAATATTACTCAGCCATACAGGAGAATGGAATTATCGCATTTGCCTGTAAATGGATGGAACTGGAGACTATCATGCTAAGTGAAATAAGCTAATCCAAAATACCAATGGCCAAATGCTCTCTCTACTATGCGGATACTAACACACAAGGGAAGGGAAAGAAGGGAGGATGGCCATAGGAAAGACCATTGAATGAATTGGACATCACTTTCCTATGTTCATATATGAATATACAACCAGTGAAACTCTACATCATGTACGCATAAGAACAGGATCCTAATTAGGGTAAGTTATACTCCATGTATGTATAATATGTTAAGATGCACTCTACTGTCATGTGATTCTAAAAGCAACAACAACAACAAAGCAGAGATTCACTTCTCACACTTCTGCAGGCTGGAAAGTCCAAGATCAAGAAGCCAGCGTTTGGTGACTGGTGAGGACTTGGTCTCTACTTCCAAGATGGCGCCTTAAGGCTGCATCCTCCAGAGGGGAGGAGGCTGTGTGCTTCTCTGACAGAAGAGATAGAAGGTGTGAACTGGATCTCTCTAAGGCACAATCCGTTCCTAAGTGTGGAGCCCCTGGGGCACCATCGCCTCCTAACACCCTTACTTATTAAACCACCAGAGTTGGGCTTACACTTCAACATGAAGTTTGAAAGGGATATATGTGTTCAACCAGCGGCACTGAGTTTTCAATCTCTCAGAGCTCAGTTTCATTCATTATAAACTGACACAACTAATCTCTCTCCTTTTTTCTCTCAATCATTAGGATTCTGAAATGGATGTAAAGTGGTACTCAGTATATAGCTGAGTATGCAATAGAGTTAGCTAGTGTTATTAGCACTACAGTCAGTCGTACTATAGAGAAAGGATGTGATGTAAGGCGCATCACACACCGAAGAGGTAAGTGGTTGACAGAGTTATTAAGAACTCATGGCAATTCCTTATGCACCCTCCTACTCCCCCCAAACTCATCCCTTTCAATCAGGCCCACAACTAAATGAAACAAGGCATAAGTTTCACAGGAGTGGACTGTGAGATCATGGTAGGGTTGTTGGTCTTCAACCATCACAGCATCAAGGGATTCCAGGTCCTACTGTTTTAACTTAGTGCTCTTGGGCCATTTCCATGACTGGGCTCCAAATATTTCATCCCACCTCCCTCAGTAGTTTGCCATAATTTTTAATTGTGTTTTGGCAATTTTTAAATGTCACAGTAATTATCTGTACAGGTGCAAAAATATAGACATTCCAATGTCATTTAAAAAATTCAGAAGGCTCAAACATTCACCGTTTACCCGAGTTTATCAATGTCTTCTCACCTTTGTTTCAGGTTATATTACTCCTTCCTCAAACAGAACTTCTTGAGCATATTTTGGAATCTGTCAGATACAGAGTTGAAGAATTCGTGCAGCAAAGACATCCCGGGAGGTGTTTTTATCTAAGATGAAGAGTGGATTTGCAAACTGGTAGTGCTTGTCAAAATTGTGAGGTCATCCAAGAAGACAAGGAGTGGCCAAATGACTTCAGAAAAGTTCCTGAGGCTCACAACATAAGGCAGTTCAACCTCTGAGCTATCGACATGAGTCGTAGATGGGTGACAATTTCGTTGTGCCCTGCCCTGTGGAAGGAGGGTCTGGGAGTAAAGTCAGTGTGGGGATCCAGCCAAGTGGGCTTTTGAGAGAGCTTTAATCACACCATTTTCCAAAGTTGCTTGAGTAGTTTCCTTCTTGCAGTAGAGTTTATCTCCAGTTCCTCTAATGCACAATGAAAAGAATATAACTCCTGTAACTCTTTGGCACGTAAAATAATAAATAAATGAGACAGGGTAGGCGCACTCCCCTTGCTAGCAGCTGCTCTTCTCTGGTTTTTACTAAAAGAGGCTGCATCTTGCAGCCACCCTGCCCTCCCGCGGTGGCTGCTCCGTTTGCAGATGGCAGAAGGAAGCTGCCTGTAGTATACAGTCTGTGCATATCATTAGGATGAGTTATTTCAGCTGGGAAATCGCTGCCGAAAAAAGACTGTGATTTTTGGTGCCCAAAATAAGCATTTATCACTTAAAATTTTCAAAGAGAAGCCAAAGTCTTGCCTTCGGTCTCTGGGTACATGCGGAGATGGTTAGGCTGAGTGTGTAGCCTCATTATGCAGCGTTCCTGCTGATGGAACTTCTGACTTGGACACATTTTCTTCTCACCAGAAAGTCATTTTGACTTTTCTTCTTTAGATGAAAAGACCCTATAATTATGACTCTATATCTCTTCCGGTATATACATTTAAAACAGATTTATTAGAGCAGTAGCTTCCCCCCGTGACTATCCAGAAGGTTCTGTAGACCTTGGCACCTGGTTTCATAAAGTTCATTCCTTTAGGAATATAATAGTTTGAATCTGGGGTTTCCCTCAAAGGCTTATATCCTGATGGCTTGGTCCCCAGTGTGGCAATGGGACTATTGGGATGTGATTGGATCATGAAGTCTCTGACGTCATCAACAGATTATTTCATTGAAGCGTTCATAGCTGAATGGACTATTGGGAGATGGTGGAAATTGTAGGAGGTGAGACCAAGTTGAAGGACATGGATCCTCGGGCATGCCTTTGGGAACATACCTTGTCTCAACTCTTTCTCTCTCTTTTACTTTCTGCTCTCCAGCCAGCCACCAAGAGGTGAGCAGACCTGCCTCCCCATACCCTTCCGCCATGATGCTATGCCTCACCACAAGCCAGAGTAAAGGAGCCAGCTTAACATGAACTGACATCTCTGAAATGGTGAGACAAAAATGTTTCCTTCTTCAAGTTGTTTTTCTCAGGTATTATGTCACAGTGACGAAAAGCTGACTAACTGGGGAGCGAGTAGATGGGGGACCAAATGGCTTCTATGATGGTAGGGATGTGAAACATAATAAAATAGCCCCCTTCTCAGACAGCTGAAATGCATGTTCAAGGTGTCAGAAGTACAGGATAGAAGCCTGTTGGGTCCAGTGTTTCACAAACTTACTGGTTCTAAGAACTCTTGACTGTTAGAACACAGTTTGGAAAACAGTGATCTCAATCACTTCCTCTCCAAACCCTTAAATGAATTCCTGGTTTTGTCTCTCTCTGTCAAGCATCTATCAGTTCAGTTTGGGTGATTGAAACCATTCACTTCATGTACTCTGATCCTCTAGCTAATGGTGGGCCCTTTGCTTCTCCCCAAAGCAGTGTAAAATTAGGTTCTTTGGTTTCAGTTTACAAAATGCCCCCTTTGAATCCATTGCTGAATTATTGAATTACTGAATTATTGATTATGCCTTTGGTAGACTCTGTGGAAAACTTAAAAAAAAAAAGAAACCTATATTCTCAAAACTTATAAATGCAATGGTACTTTTCTAGCCAAACTAAAGAAAAAGTATTGTATAATTTCAGAATGCTCTCCTTCTCACTGAGGATTATTCCCCTGTTGTTAGTGAGTATAGACCTTGGACACATTTTCAGCACATCCTAAGGAAGGGTCTGGAATAACATGCACCACCAGGGCCGTGTTGCAGACCTGAGGTTAGGACTCAGCGAGGCTCAGTGGGGGAGCATTAGTATAGACAGGGCCCTGATTTCAACCCTCACACCACAAAAGGAAAAGAAGAAAAAAATATAACATGCAGGTTAAGGATTCAGGTGGACCTGGAATCACTTTTACACCTTTGTCTTTACTGGTCACATGATGAAGCTATTCCATTCTCTGACCTTCTGAATGAAGTGAAGCTCACGTGTGATGGTGGAGAAGTGATCAGCCCGTGGTCTGCTAGGAACACATGTCCTAGCAGAGGTTGCTGTTTTTATTCTGGGAGTGAAAACATGCA
Source organism: Sciurus carolinensis (assembly GCF_902686445.1). NCBI lineage: Eukaryota > Metazoa > Chordata > Mammalia > Rodentia > Sciuridae > Sciurus > Sciurus carolinensis. The sequence goes on along the minus strand of NC_062231.1, from coordinate 23,966,918 downwards.
CAGAATAAAAACTAAAATGAAAGTCGGCACCACATTTCCTGATGAGATGCTGCTGCTGCTCTCAAATTTGTACATTGTAGTACAACAACCTTTTTGTTTGTATTTATTACTTTCCCTCATTTGCCCTTTGGGATTTTCCTGGGTCAACTCAAAGAATCCGTTATGATGCTCAGTAAATGTTAATCATGCAAGTAGCAGATATATTACTATGCAACTTTATTTTTACTGAACTCAATCATCTTAATAAATCAATAATAATACATCAGGGTATTAAGATAGATCCAAAGTTTTCAGTTATGAGATATTAGACATCCATAGTGTTGTAAAAGTGCCTAAAGGAACTAGCTAACTTTAGGTGCCTGAGAATCTGTGAGAGGTTCATTCACACTGGGGGTGAAATTTGGGTAAGATTGTGGGCTATCTTGTATTCCATGAATCTCATTTCTGGAAGGGAAGAGCTGTAGCGGATTCTCTATTTGCTTCTAGAGAAAATAACTTCAACATAATTGTGAAGAGAACTTCTAATGGTCCCTGAGGTTGGGGGAACATAGCAGCCTGGATTTGGGCTCTGATCTGAAAATTCAAGAGATGGATAGAGGTGGGCAGAGAAGCAGAGGGAGAGCAACATCTCTGGAATCAAATTTGATCTCAGAGTCTTGGAACAGAGGATGGGCAAGTGTCTCTGATCTGGACCACGAGGAAGTGAGAGCCACAACAGGATGCAGGGTTTGGGGTTGGTGTCTGAATCTTGTTCAAGAGACTGTCCTGGAAGGTGATGAACCTATTGTCAAGGGGCTTCTGGGTTCTGAAGAGGCTGCTGCAGGAGGATGTGATGAGCGGAATGGAAAACCTATTCGTCATGGTCAGTGGGGCTGGAGAAAAGTGTTCCCCACACAGAGAGAAGCTGGTCTCCCTCAAGTCAGCAAAACCCTCCTGGAGAGGAAAAATCAGCATCCAACACCTGCCAGGCTCAGAGACTGAGGAAAAGAGAAGCAACCACATATTTTCCTCCAGCCTCCACCCAGATCCCATATACTGGCTTCCTTTGAACTCAGGATTATCTCCATTTAGATATTCTAGTTTTGGAACAGAGGATGTGCTTAGCAACTGAAGTAACATTGGATTTTGAGTTGCTCTGTGTGTAGAGTTAGTTATGCAGGATAAGATCTAGAGATCTGCTCTGCTACATGGTGCCTCTAGTTCAAATATCATGCTCTTAAAAACATGCTAAGAAGGTAGAACTCATGTTGTGGTCTCAATACACACATAAACACACACACACAAAGAGAGAGAGAGAGAGAGAGAGAGAGAGAGAGAGAGAGAGAGAGAGAGAGAGAGAGAGAGAGAGAGAGAGGGAAAAGCATGAAGAAATATGAGGAAACTTTTGGAAGTAGTGCCTATGATCATAGTCTTAATTACAGAGATGGTAACACAGGAGTACACGTAAGTCCAAACTCAGTAAATTGCATGTGCCAATCATGTGCAAATTTTATGCCATTTTTTTTTTGTACCAGGGATTGAACCTATGGGCACTTAACCACTGAGCGACATTCCTTTTTGTTTGTTTGTTTTGGTTTGTTTTGAACCAGGGTCTTGTTAAATTGCTTAGGGCTTCACTAAGTTGCTGAGGCTGGCTTTGAATTTGTAATCCTCCTGTCTCAGCCTCCCCAGCAGCTGGGTTTACAGGTATGTGCCACTGTGCCTGGCTATGCCAGTTTTATCTTAATAAAGCTTGGGGGCAAGCTAAGTAACATTGGAGTTTGAAATTCTTAAAAGTGCCCAGTGAAGTCATTGAATCACCCAAGCTTTTGTCCAGAGACCGGGAGAGAGCTCCTTTCATTGATCAAAGGCACAGAGGAATAACCTTACATTATGAACAGTAGCATCTGTAAATTTCACCTTTCCTGGGCACTTTGCTAAGCACTTTGCCCACAATTTGATTCTTCCCACAACTGTGTGAGATTAAGTGTTGTGATTTGGATTTTCAGGTGAGACAATTGAGATTCTATGTTGCTCAGCTGCTATAAAACAGCAAGCCAGAGATGGAGGCCAGTCCTATATGATTCTAAGCCACAGTTCTTTACAGAATAGCACAAATCCAAGCCCAGTTTGCTGAATCTTAAGCCAAACATATTACTTTAGCAAGAAACCATGATCATTTTAATATGGAAAACTTTTGATCAGAATATTATGAGATTATGTAGTTATATCCATTGCTCTCTAGAGCAAAAGTGATTTAACTTTCCTCATGTCTCACATTCAATCACCGAAAAACTAATTTGGTAAAATAACTCAGTTTTTCAGCTGTGCGAAAGATGCTGAATAACAGGAAACTCTATTAGAATTAGCTAGAATTACTAAGAATTGGATTAGCCAGAAAATACCCTTGAGAAGAGCTTCCTAAAAAGTAGGTGAGATGGTTCTAGTTTGATGATGTATTATTTTATTTTACCCATCCATTTTCAATTATATTGTAGAAAAACCCAAAACGGGAGTGGTCACTGGGAGAGAGGAGGGCACAGTTGGGGGAACCAATTCATCTGAGACTCTCAGAGTCTTTGGATAAATTTTCACTTCATTTGATTTTCCAGTGCTGAATTAGAAAAAAAAAAAAAAAAAGAATCTGCACATAGGTAAGAAGAGACTGTGCTGGGGTCCAACCCTAGCAGGAGTCCATGGGTTCCACACAGGTAACGGGGCGCGGGGAGACAGCATTGGCGATGGATGGAGAATGAAAGACACAGACTCTAGTTCTGGTGCAATCAATCCCACTTTATTCTGGGGAAGGTTGGGTTTATATACATTTTTCTTCAGGCTATAATGACAATCTTGTGGTTAATATTAAAGAAGTTTTCAAAGCATAGGCAGAAATTGTTTTTAACAAGGAACAGAAAATTATGAGAATACAGTAACCTTACAGATTATCCTTACCTATTCACAATTGTTTTAAGAATATCTAACTACCTCGGTGAACTAATACAATATTAACTTCCTTAATATCTAAACTCTATGTGACCTAAGACTATTCTTATTATTCTCGCAGTTAAAACAATAGACAAGTAATCTCATGTGACTATCTCTACTAGGTCCATCTGGTTAATATCTGAATTGCTGAGTTAAGGGATACAGGAGGGCAGCGGTCCCGACTGTAATTGTGTACCAACGTTTATTATAGGGGTGACATATTCTTTGTAGGAAGGAAGGAATGTTATGAAACCTTATTCTTATACCTCACCACCACACATGAACAAAACCATCGTTAAAATTTAACCAGCCTGTTGGAGACAAAGGCAGATCTACAACTATTTTCTCCAGAAGCTTTCAGGGACTCATTGTACGGTTGCAAAATTATTTTTAATTTTGTTATTGGTAAAGACCCACTGTTTTTCAGATTGTAGGTAATATTTTCTGGAATTTTTGTTGTATTCCCTTCATCCCCTTAAGCAATCCGTTCAGACTCAAATGAGTAATATATTGTCAGAAAAACACCATGCTTCGGAGCAAAACATCCGGCAATTCCTTTTAGGATGAGCCTTTGCAATCATCCTCCAGAGGATCTTTGTCAAGCACTGGATGGAATTCCGGACGCCCCCGCAAGACTGTTCAAATAGGTTATTGTGAGAAGGGAAGACGGAGGTTTCACTGGATGACATGGCTTCCTGACCGCAAGATTGGTCAGTGCTACGGTAGAGTCCCTGCATGTCCCTTGGTAGCCCACGTGGTGAAGTTTGTCTCCAGCTGGGTGCTATTGGGAGGGGAGGACCCTCAGAGCTAGAGCCCAGGGGGAGGTCTTTGAGTCTGGGGGCCCGCCCCTTCCTCTTTCTCTCTCTTCAGCTTTCCAGGGCTGTGGTGGGTGGCTTGGCAGCAACCTAGACTTGGTCCATGAGGTGGTCCCTCATCACCGACTGGAAGCCACGGGGCTCCTCTGGACGGAAATCTCCCAAACAGTGAGTACAAGTCAACCTTCATTCTTACAGAGTGGCTTATCCCAAGTGTTTGCAATGATTGACAGAGAACTAGCTAACAGAAGTGTCACGATTGTTAGGGGAAAGATTTTGTTTGTAAAAATAGGAGGAAGCAAGGTGACCCAGGTGTGGGGCGGTGTGGAGAACGAGGGGGTCGCTGCAGAGGGCAGAACAGAGAGGGTCTCTTCCTCCCATGTCACTCTCTTCCCTTGAAGGTCGCCAGGAGGGGCTGGGTGCTGGCTCAGGAGGATTCTGCATCCAAGCCCCAGGGCTTGGGGGAAGGAGAGAGGATTCACCAAGGTCTGCTCCACCAAAGCTTTGTCACATCCATCAGTGGGGACAAAGCAGTTCAGCTTGTCCCTTCTGAGGTCAAGAACAGGACTTTGGGGAACCTGCATCTGGCCTGATCATAGGGATACCATGAATTTTCTCTCTCCCTGTGGGGTGAAGTGTTGGTTTCTTTTTCCTAAGCTGGATCATTTTTCCAGAATATAAAATGATGGGAAGGATTCTCCATTGCTCTTTTCCAGGAACCTAGGGCCCAGGTAAAACTCAGCACTGTCACTCGGAAAATCTGTGTGGGCAAGTTCCAGTCCTCATTATGAAGTAAAAAATGACTTTATTTTGAAAAAGACCTACAACTAATTTTCAGACATCATCAAGCCATCAGTTTTATTTAATGCTAGAGTTCAGCAGGACCAGAGGCCTCACGCACCTTAATTGGTTCACTCATCTCCTCTGAAGAGTAACGGATGCTATACTAATAGTAGTTCTTGTTCACTGATTTCTTTAAACCAAGCTCAGTTGAGAGCTTCACATATTTTATCTTCTATAATCTTCACAGCCTCACTAAGTTTCAGTTCCTATGACCAGAATGATTTTCAGTTACAAAAAAATGTAGCCCTTAACTGCTACACCTTAATATCCTCCCTAATGCATAGAGGGGGAGGTCTTTGTACTGTGGGACCCCAGCACTATAAAATATGCTTATTTAGGGCTGGTGCCAATGTCTTTGTAGTTCAGGCATCTGTAACAGAATACCTCAGACAGGGTGGCTTAAATAGCAGAAATTCATTTCTCACACTTCTGGACTTTGAGAAGTCCAAGATCAAAGTGCTGGCTGATGGGTTTTTGGTGAGGAAATTTCTTGTCTTTCAGGCTCTGTTCATCTTGCTGTGTCCTCACATCATAGAGGGAAAGAAGAAAAAAGGATGAGAGAGGCAAGGGGAGGGAGAAGAGAGCACATAGATGCAGGGTTTCTGGTGTTTCTTCCTGGGAGGCCACTAACTTCATATGATCAGGGTCCCACCCTTTAGACCTCATTTGACCTTCTTACCTCTTTATAGATTTGATCTCCAAATAGAGTCCTATTTTTGGTTGTGATTTTGAAATTACATTTTGGAGAGGGCACCAATATTCAGTCCATACCAGGGTGTAATCTATGGATCCTAAAGGGTCAATATCTATGAGTCATATAGCATTTTTCTTAGAATGACTGATGACTTTACATTATAGTAGCCTTAGTATAAAAATTAATACAATTAGAGAATTTTTGAACAAATTTATTAAATAGGACATACTTAGTGTCCCATTTCATCTCCAAACACACCCAAAAGACCAAACTACCACACAGCCTATTTCATTTGCCTGTGAATTTTACTAATAACTTTTCTTTTGTATATCTTCCTAAGAGAAAAAAATGGTTTTATTCACATTTGATGGGAATTTATGGGGTATCAAATTTCAGTACCCTTTAAACTAATAGCTTTGGCTTTCCAATGTAAAGTATTCTAGTCCTCCTTAGGATTTTAGAAACATTATTTAGACTTGGGTCTCCAAGCCAGAACCTCAATAACAAGATTGAGTTGTGAAGGCAGCTCACCAAACAAATAATAAAAAAAAGAGAAGGAAAAGAAGAAAAGAAAAACAACAACACTCAGTCATTTGTCATAGATGATTTGCTTTAAGAGAAATCTCTGCCTAGTGAAAGAAAGTCATGGGGAAATAAACAGTTGGCCAAGGCAATCCCAACTCACAAGGGTAGAGAAGGGAATTAACTAAAACAAACAAAAGAACAAATAAACAACAACCAACCAAACAAAAATCCTTCCTAATAGTGGGGTCGAGGGTGAAGTGTTGATAAAACAGATTTATTCTGTTACTATAAACATAAACGTACACTGGCGCCATCTTTAAAATCCTAGCTAGCTGATGAACTGAGATTCATGGTAACTTGTTTTCTGCCCCCACAAATCTCTATTGTCACATCCCAGACAGTTTGACAAGACTGGAGTTCTTTCTTTTGTTCTCATAATCAGGATAATAACCAGTAAAATTATTTAATAGATTTCTCTGGAATGGAAAATACAGATAAACTTTTTTCCATAATTGTTAAGTCTTCATAACCAGTAATTGCCCACAATTATCTTGCAGACATGGTCAAGCATATTTTAGTGAGTACAAAGTTCTAGAGAAACTGGCAGAAACTTTGGTTATTGGTCCAATTAGCAGTAGAGTATTTATTATGCTGTGATTTTTAAAAATTTTCCAGGTGGTTAGGGAAGATGCAATGAGATCGGACATCATTATCTGCAACCTTTGGGAGCCGAAGTCTTTATGTAGTTAATAGATCTCTTGATCTATTTCATGGTCTTTCATGACCCACCTGTGGGAACTGTTCAATACATTATGATTCTCAGGGCACTTCACTTAATACCACAGATACATTCTTCAGAGCCTTACAGAATTCAGAAGTCTCATAAATCAAGACTCAACCTGATAAACTAGGCTCTATATTTATCAACTAAGGAGGATAATGGCCCTTGACACAGTTTATGACTTACGCCCCTGGTTGTGCAATCAAGGTGATAGTTGAGTTTAATTTTTGGCAAAGGACGGATGTTGCACAAAGTAGGAATTTTTATGGTTTATATTATTAAAAGTAGGTAAATCATATTTATATATCAATTGTAGGTAAATCACTTTTCAATAAAATACAAATATGAATTCTATAATTGCTATAGGAAAGGTGTGTAGTAAGACACAAAAGTCATACATGCATGAACAAAGCTCAAGAGACAGGTTAGAGAAATTTATGCAACACTTACTGACCACGGGTGTTTACTCAGATAGCAAGGCACCTGAATTAGCAAAGCAAAACTGAAGAATGCCCTTTATTCCCAGAGGGAGTCCCTGAAGCTTGATCCAGAATGACAGCAAATCTCCTTTTGTTTCTAGCATTCTCTAGAAGCCTCCATTTGCAACACAAATAATGGTTGCATATACTTTTCTCCCCTCCGCTTTCTTCATATCACTCTTTCTTCCCGTTCCTCTGCTCTAGATATCAATACCTCCTTAAATGCCTTCTAGACTTTGAGACCCAGGGCGCGACTGCTACATGCAGTTACATTCGTGCACGCTCTAATGTCCTAACTCCCAGCCTGAGACACTACTAGTCAACCAAGTCATGGACCAAAGTTGATGCCTGTCAAAAAGCTTACATACCGTACTGTGGAATTCTGGGACAGAGGTCCGCCTCAGAGCTGAGGTAGAGATAATGATATGGTCATCTAAGGCTAAGAGAGAAAAGAGACTTCTATTGTGGAAATTCAGATTAAGAGATGGAATCTATTGGGAGCGCTTTCTTAAAGATGGAAAGGTAACGCCAAGGCTGAGGGTGCCATGACTGATAAGGGATATCTACTATGGATGTGGACAGTGGGGATTCCAGGCCCATACACCATGTAGTTAAAATTGTAATTAATTGTTCATGACACCTACTGAGCATCCTTGACTTAGGTAATAAGTAGACACGTGAGATATGATGCATAAGTATGGGAATATTTGACTACGAGGATCAACCTCCACCTGTCAGTCAACAGAAAATGAAATGCTACTGCTAATCACCAAGGCCACTAATCCAAATCTCTGCATCACTCAGCATTGTCCAAAGATCTCGTCATCATTGCCTGAGGATTTGGAACTTCACCTCCCCCAGTTCCCCAAATCTGGGTGCTTTACCTGGAACTTCTGCTGCTAACCTAGGGCCAGCGGGGTTTGTTTCTACCAGGACAGAGCAGGGTGAATAGAAACAGCAATGGACAGTGCTCTGTTGGACTTGGGGTTCCGGCCCCAGCAGTGTTACTACATCTGTGTGTGCATCTCGGGCAGTGTACTCTGTCCACCTTTATGGACATTACATTTCCCCCATGGAAGGCAGAGATGACAATGGCTATCTAATGTCTGTGACAGCTTTGTGTGGGGAGCCCATGTCAAGATAGCTGAGGAAGCTGGTTACAGGGAAGAGCCTGAGAAAGACAAGAAGGACTAAAATGTAGATGGTTATAGCACTGCCGTCTGATTGTAGAACGCCACTATTATTTCTGTGTGTATTGTCCCTAATTTTCCCTCAAAAAGGAGTTATTATTATCTTTCTCTTTGGTCATCAATAATTTGCTAAAAATATGATAATTTGTGTAATTTGAATTTTAAAAATATACGCATAGATAACATCAGCTGGAATTTTCATCATGCATTTCTATGAAGGTATTATCCTGTTATATATGCATATTTAAGGACTTTAGTGTTATCAGAGTCTTAGTTCCTAATCAGGAGTCTATGACCTACAAACCCTTGACCCAGTCTGACCTCTCCTGTTTTCTTTTTTTGTTTATGAGTTATTTTAGATGTAGATGGACACAGTGTCTTCATTTTATTTATTTATGTGGTGCCGAGAATCGAACCCAGTGCCCCACGCACGTGAGGCAAGCTCTCTGCCACTGAGTCATACCCCCAGCCCTCCCGTTTGCTTGGAGAGTTCCCGGAACACAGCTGCACCTGTTTACATGCGTTTCAACATTTTCAGATTACAACTGCAGAGCCGAGCGTCTGCGACAGAAGCTGTGACCTGCAAAGCCCCCAGTATTTCCTCTCAAGCCCGTTAAAGGGAAAGATTTTTGACCTCAGTTCTGTGTTAGCAACCTCAAGAAAACAGCGTCAGCTTCTCGTAGTGCTGAAATACTAAACGACTCCCAAGGGGAAATAAAAATTAGTCTACAGTGGAAGAAAAACACTCACAGTGTTAAACCATAATCAACACGCTGGTGGTAATTAAAGCCATTGATTGCAGGGCAAATTGTAAATATGCAAGAGGCTTATTAAAAACAAAAACAACGAAACAGCTATGTTTGTCTATAAATACTGAGGGTGTTCTATATTAAACATGCATGATGAGTTTGCTACTGGGAGGCAGGCAGACACTGAGATGGTAAGGAAGGAATAAGTATGTGTGTGTGTGTGTGTGTGTGTGTGTGCGCGTGCACACGTGTGTGAGATAGAGAATATGTTGCATGATAGTTTTTAATCTACCTTTTCCGGTGAATGTGCTACCTTTTTCTTCTTGCTGTAGGAAAGGTCTGATTCAATGTCATTTTCCAGTACTCGGTCTTTTTTGTGATGTGAGCCCCAAGGCTAGAGGTGATCTTTAAAGCTGTGGGCTGTCTTTTGAGACGTGGCTGATGTTCTTGTGGCCCCTTGGGTTGGTTAACTGCAGTCCTGGTCCTCGGTGGGAGAATTTGATTGGGATATTATGTTTTATTCCTCCCTGTAGCTCACCTGAGGACAGAATCACAGTGCCCCGCTTGTCAGCTACTAAAGCAGGAGGAATGTGAGTCTTTTCCTCCCAGTTCATCCTTCACTCTGATGAGTCTCTAGCTCAAGCTTGCTTTTGTGTCTCTGGTTTGAGAAGGAAAATAAAACCCTGAGAAGCTGAAATCACTGAGTCCCCTATAGCGGACCTGACTTGCATGACCTGTTAGTTTCTTAGTTTTCTTTCAAGGCAATTTCTCTTTCTCTCTCTCTTTATTTTTTCCTGGTTTTGCCATTTTGAGTCTTCCTATGCACAAAGTGACTGTTGCTTCATTCCCCCATATTTGTATTTCTTTGTATTTTAACTTCCATGTTCAATTCAGCGATGCCTTCTGGAGTGGGCACTGAAAGATTTTTACATCTTTTGCCTCTCTGTTTGGCCTACTAGATTGTTCCAGTGGGTAAGGGAACTTTTCCTATGCACTATTTTTTTTTTTTTAAATAATTGTCTGCTTATGTCTTGGGAAACAGTTCATCCAATGGTTAAGAACTCTGAGAAGAGGTTTATTTACAAATAAAATGAAGTAAGAAAAATGAGCAACTTCCCTTCCAGCTTTCTTAAAGGGCAGAGGCAAGGTAACACCTTGTAAATATTACCTGTGATATATAAATATTCTCCTTATTCTCCCATAGATAAGACAGGCCTGGTGACGCACACCTGTAATCCCAGTGGCTGGGGAGACTGAGATAGGCGGATCTTGAGTTCAAATCCAGCCTCAGCAATGGTGAGGCACTAAGCAACTCAGTGAGACCCTGTCTCTAAATAAAATACAAAAAATAGGGCTGGGGATGTGGCTCAGTGGTTGAGTGTCCCTGAGTTCAATCCCTAGTCCAAAAGAGAGAGAAAAAAAATTCTCCTGCAGATGACTCTGTAAGATCCTGGACAAATAACTATTTTTCCAGTTAGTTCTATAGCACTTTAATGCGTATGTGTGTATGTATTTGTTTGCATCTATTTTTTTATGTGGGGGTGTGGGGGATTGAACCCAGAGGCACTTAACCACTGAGCCATATCCTCAGCCCTTTTTTATAGTTTTGTTTAGAGACAGGACCTTGCTAAGTTGCTGAGGCTGGCTTTGAACTCACGATCCTCCTGCCTCAGCCTCCCAAGCTGCTGGGATTGCAGGCGTGCAACACCATACCCAGCTGTCTATTTATTAAGGACATTTGCATTTAGGAAGTACTGTGTTAAACAAAGTTAATTAGCCTTTTAAAAATCATGCAAATAATATATGAATATTGCCTTCTTACAAAAGATAACACTTCGGACAAAGTTTTTCTCATTTCTCTCCAATCCCAGTTCTATTCTTGTCTCCAAAATCACAACACTTGTTATCATTTTAATGAGTAAGCACCGCAATTCTTTTATTTTTATGCTGGTTTACACTCGCTTCTGTGCTGCAGAGGAAGACGGTAGATGGGCCGGCATGTGCATGTGTGCTGGGGCCGTTAACAGAAATAGCCTCCATAATCTCTGTGTTTTTAAATAAATGTTCTTCTGAAGGTTTGTTTCAAATAACAATGTCTTTTAGATGCCTGTGTTCATCACTATATATGGATAAACTTCAATCATCCCAAAGGCCAGCATTATGAAATGCTGTCTCTTTATTTGAGTATTTCTAGCAAGCACACCAATCTGTCCCAACATTCTGTATTCCTCCTTCTATGATAGTTGCTATAGATTCAAAATAGGTGCTCATATGGAATTAAGGCTATTATCTGGACTTGAGTGTGGAGGCCCATCCTCCGTTCACGGTTCTGTGTTCTCGGGTATCATCAGTTCATCTTTCTCTCTGTCTGTAGTAGTTACCGAGTTTCTGAAATGTATAATTCGTGATAAAAGCTCTGAGCCATGTTGTTAAGCTTCCTCCTATGTAACCCAGTGCTTCGAGCGGGAGCAAACTCTTGGAACCTTTTGACTTGAGATGTGGGTGTGGAACCCACTTTGGTCACCTTGGCTGGCAGTTTTATAAGTCACCTTCTCTGCCTGGTGCCAGGTGACCCTGGACACAGTTGTCAAGAGGGAGCCTTCTTCAGCTCTGTTCCCTGAGTGAGAAGGAGAAGCTAAACCCTAGAACTTCTTTTTTTTTTTTTTTTTTCAGATTCACAATAGGGGAGAGTAATGTCTGTTGTGCCCAAGGACTGACCATGAGAGTCCGTATCTCAGCATCACCTTATCAACTCTCACCAATACCCCTGCTCAAAACCACGGTCCTGCCCTTGGCCTCCCACGTAACTGACGTTCCTAACCACACTTCTGAAGAAAGCCATCCTTGGGACGTTCTCAGCCTCCACATCACATTCCCAGGCCAGTCCTCTTTCCATACCCGCTTCTGCTCTAAAATTGCTCCTGCTGACACTAATGCCATTCAGGTTCCCAAATCCAGTGATCTGTTCTCTGTCCCTGATTTGACCTCTCCGAAGTATTCCCCATGGCGAACACGATTATCTTCCCCTCCTCCCAGGATACCACACTCTGATGCTTTTTCTCTTACCCACTGACTGTACTATCTCAACCCTCTTGGGTGATTTTGTATAATGGCCCAGAGTGACATTTTTTAAAACATTAACTATACAATATCACTTTCCTGCTCAGTCTTCCAAAGGCTCTCTAGCATATTAATAACTGGACTATTTATCCTGGTCTAAAAATTCAACATGATTTGACTTTCACCTATCATATGTCCTTAATTCACGCCACACCAAACACACATGCGCCCACACACATCCCCACACCACCTTTTTTTGAACATGCCAAGGTTAAAACCACATTTGAGTTCTTTTACTAGCTGATTCTTTGCTTACGATAATTTTAATGTGTGTCTTTCCTTCATTAGTTTGGGGAGAGTCCCCACCTCCTGCCATTTTTTTTTTTTCCTTAGGATGATCCCATCCTCTTGAGTGTGAACTAGCATCAGGGAGTTGCTCTCATGGAATACAGCAGAAAGGGACAGGATGTCACTTGTCACTTTTGAGATTAGGATACAGCTGTCTGTGACTTCCATTTTGCTAGAAATCTTTCTTACTGGCCTTCTTGCTTTATGTGCTCTGATGATGTTCACTGCCTTGTTGAAGTGGCCCCGTGTGACCAGGACCCAAGAGCAGCCTCTGACTGAAGGCCAGTGAGTAATTAAAACCCTCAGTTCAACAGCTTGACAGGAACTGAATTCTGCTAGCTACCCTGGGAACTTTAAGTGGATTCTGTTACTTTCAGGTAACAAGTACGAATTGTTTTAAGCCAAAAAGTTTTGGGAGTAATGCGTTAGTTAGGTTAGATAAGTAATAAAGATGACTTCTTCTCATGGAGTTATCATATCTGATAATCAAATGTGTTGTCCTTGACAACCTGATATAAAATTATTGTCCAGTCACTAGTGTACCACACAGTTTGTGTTGTTTATCACTTGTTCTCTTATTACAGAAATTGCTAGTCACCAAAACCTCCTTTTCCTGCTTCCTCATTAATGGAACATGACTCTACAGAGGAAAATATGAGTGTGTACACAGCTTTCTTTGTAGTTTGCCATGCCCTTAAGGTGAGGTTCTGGAAAATGGGATTATGTGAACATGGCATGCCAGGTGGTTGGTTGGTGCGCACCTTCAAAGGTACATGTCCCTTCTTCCTACCTTGTATCACCGCTCCTGATTGGAATGTGGATGTGACAGTGATTTGAATTCCATTTTGGATCCTGTTTTAGTTAGTTTTTTCACTACTGTGACTAAAAGACCTGATAAGAATGATTTTAAGTAGGAAACATTTATCATGGGACTCACAGGTTCAGAGGTCACAGTCCACAGACAACCAGCTCCATTTCTCGGGGCTCAAGGTGAGACTGAACATCATGGTGGAAGAGTGTGGTAGAGGAAAGCAGGTCAGGACATCACATCAGGAAGCAGAGAGAGACTCCACTCTCCAGACACAAAATATGTACGTCAGATGCATGCCCCCAGTGCCCACCTCCCTACCTGTCTTCAGATACCACCCCACTAATCCCCGTTGGGATAAATTCACTGATTGGGTTGAGGTTCTTACAACCCAATCATTTCTCCTCCAAATGTTCTTGCATTGTCTCCCATGTGAGCATTTGAGGAACACCTCACATCCACACCATAACAGACACTGAGGATGAGGTTACCCCTGGGAGTACTGGAGCAGACAGTTGCCAGTAACTGGGCTCTGTGTGACTCCAGCTGGCCACCCATTCTCGAACCAACTACCTGGAATTTCACAGAAGTCCTTTGTTTATTTCTTTGCCACCATGATGGTGGGTCTCTGTTAAACTAACTCAAACCTAAACCTTACTAGTATATATTTATTTAATTGTGCTTACTTATTGTTTGACTTCAAGGCCCTTCTCCTAGCCCCTGTTAGGTTTGCCCCATTGTGTAAACTCCACGGTAATGATCAGTGTTTATATTCTGTTTTTCACAGGGCTGTGTCCTGCGAGTAGACCAGTGTTGGGCATATAGCAGTCTGTGTAGTTAGCTTTGCATCCCCGTGACAAAAATCACTGACAAAAACAACACAGAGGAAGACCAGTTTATTTTGGCTCATGGTTTCAGAGGTCTTAGTCTATAGATGGCCAACTCCGTAGCTCTGGGCCCAATCTGAGGCAGAACATCATGACGGAAGGGCTTGACAGAGGAGAGCAGCTAGGACATGGTAACCAGGAAGCAGAGAGGGCTCCATTCACCAAGGACAAACTATATACCCCAAAGGCTTGCCTCCAGGGACCTGCCCCCATGAACCACACTCTACTGCCTATAGTTACCAACCCTTATTCCACATCAGTGGTTTAGTCCACTGATTAGGGTATAACCTTCAGAATCTAATCATTTCACCTGTGAACATTCTTGCATTGTCTCACATATGAGCTTTTGGAGGGCACCTCATATCTGAACTACAACATGGAAGTCCAGTAAACATTTGTAAAATAAATAAATGTTATAGATGATAATTTAGGGTGATTTAATTATTTTCTATTGAAAATGCTGTGGAAATAAAAGGTATTGTATACCTGTGTTGATGCCCCAATGCTTATTTGCCCTGAGAGACCAAGAGGCCAGCTTACTGGATAGAAGAAGATACATATTTGCGTTTAATAAAATCTGCCAAATTGACTTCAAGAACAAACCAAAACATAAAAACCCTTCACCAATTTATATTTTCCTCAAAAATTGTTTTCAAGGAACTATTTCTCCATTGTTTTGTCAAAAGTGAATATTATGAACATTTCAGGTTTTGCTAACCTGATAAGTATAACAGATCTCCTGGTGATTTGTATCTTCCTACAAAAAGATTGGTTTTCTTCAAGTCTCTTCTGATTCTTAATATGCAATAGGTACTGAGATGCTCCAGAAGGGATATTCAGCATGCAGTGTTTCCCAAACTAACCTGGGTTTTTTTTCCTTAGCACATCTCTAGCACGAGAGTTCATAGTAGCAGTCTCTTGGAAATGATAGCCTGGGGTGAGGTGCTGGCTGAGGGGGTACCATACGGTTTCTCTCTAAGCTTCATGAGAGGAAAGTTGAATGTATCTGAGACTTTAAGACTTTAATCAGAGGAGCTCACAGAGAGAAGAGACAGTGGGAAGGGCAGATTGTCTTCTGATTTTAATTTTGCGGGAATGATCTAGAGTCTATAACTGCTCAGTTATACTAAGCAGTGTGGCTCCTGGTTACCATGATGGGCCCACCTGAGAGAAGAATCATGTGTCACCCTAGAGACCTACAGGGAAGCCTGTGACCTGTTCCTTTTGTGCAGATGGAGTTATAAGTAGCATGACCAACTGCCATGGTTTACCCTGGAGTGAGGAGGTTCCTGAGATCTTAGAATTTCAGTGCTGAATCCAGTACAGTCTTGGTCAAAGCTTAATGAATCAAAGACCTTGGTTCTGGTTTGCCTTCTGTGGGCTGGTCATCATGGCACTTGTGGTAGAGATAGGGAAGGAACAAGAATTGGGTGGGAAGACACATAGGCTGCAAATCTAAGGAAGATTTGGCCAGACACACCATTACCAGTAAGAAGAATCATCTGTCCTACAGAAATAGATGTCCATTAGTGCTTGGTCTCTGGATGGGAGGAACCCAGGAGTTGTCCGGCCTTGGCAGAATTGGGTGCGAGATTGGATATGGTGGCCGTCAGTCATCTGCATGTCCCTGTACCAGGTGTCCTGAAGGAGATCTGAGCAGTATGCTTTTGTTGTGGACTCACACACACATACACACATGATAATTTGTTCAGCAGGTGGACAGACCAGTCTTGATGGCCTGAGATTGGCATATAGCAGACAAGTCTGGAGTGTCCCTTGGAGCACCTACAGGTCCTTTCCAAAGTGATGACTTCTGACACGTTCCTCAAGGAATGTGTTCAGGAGCAAGGCGGATGTTACCCAGGGTCCAGTAACCTGGCATCGGGAGATGCACCAGCTCACTCCTGTACTATGCTATGGGATTAAGAACCTGTTAATTCTGTCCAGGTTAAAGGACAGGGTCCATCGACTCATTTTCTGATGAGAGGAACATCCAAGTATGTGCAATCACCTTTCAGAATAGCCAGAGTGGTCTGGGTTCTTTTATCTTTCAGCCAGCACACATTTTTTATTATCTCAAACAGGGAATTCAATTTAAATGTTAAAGGGCCCATCCTTTGAAATCAAACACACATGTAATTGAGTAGAAGTTCTAGAAGTTTAGGCTGTTTTCCTCTCATTTTGTCATAAACACCTAAAAAACAACGGAAATAATCTTTAATTCACAAGGTTACTCTGAAGACTAAATGAGAGAATGAATGCAAGATTCCTGGCACACGGTTAGTATTTGATAAATGTTTGCTATTACTTGTGTATTTTCTCATTATTTACTCTGTCACATTGCCTGTTCCATTGTTTGGGGACAAATCAATTTGAGTTGTTCCTGCTGTCCGAGGATATCTTGTGGATAGAATTCATTTGCTGCTGCAGGGTTTCATGGACTCTGAGATCTAGAAGGGAAACATAATGGTCAACTGAAGGGACTAGTCAACAAAATTTTATTGAGCAGCTATTCTGGGTTTGGCTTAGGAGTGAAAGACTCCACATGGAAGAGGAAATTAGCTCCAAAGATGTGCATTTTGCATTTTACAGCACTGTAAATGGACTTAAATGGCTTGGCAAGTGAAGCCCCATCTCTTGGGCCCTCCTCTGTTGGACCCTCCTGTCAGTAGTAGGCAAATGGTGCCCAGATGTCACACTTGGTTTGACAATGACCACTTTGTGGATGTGCCCTGCTCCGGCTCCCCAAGAATGTGGACAAGGACCATGGAACTTGGTGCTGATGGCAGCTGAGCACATCAGACAGGGAGTCATGCCAATTCACACAGAGAAAGGTCTGGCTAGGCTCTGCAACCAGATGGCTGGCCCCTGGCCCACTGATACTTTTTTTCTCCCTCCAATTTCTGGTCTGATTGTTACTGTTCCCAGTGGAGACCAAGGGGACCATAAATTTAAAAGCTTGTCGATCTTATAAAATGCACTGAGCTCTTCCATCCCAGGTGGAGTGGTAAGTGGTTTTAGAGTAACCATCTCATTTAACTCTCAGACCAAATTTATGAGGTGGTTGTGATTATTGTGTCTATTTTTACTGATGAGGAAACCAAGGTTCAAAGACAGGGAGTGAAAAGTTTGATAAAAGACTTTAAATGAGCCTAGGGCAATGCTGGGAATATGTTCTTTCTTAATGAAGTATGATTTGACAAGTGACTGTACAGTTTAGCTGGCAAGGAAAAGTGTTCATTAGAAACCAAATCTGAAAAATTGGCACTGATATTTTTCCATTCGTGTGAATATATCGTATAATGTGTGGCATCATACCCTAGATACACGCACAGACATTTTAAATATAAGAATGCAAATATTACTTTCCATTTATTTTTATTGGTGCCTTGTCATTATATATAGTAGTGAGGTTCATTGTACTATATTCACATGCACAGAACATAGTTTTCTCAGGTTCCTTCCCTTTCTCTCCCCCCTGCCCCAATCCACTTGCTCCGCTCTATTTTAATTCATGCATTGTAATTCTACATATGAGTCAGATTCATGGTTGTATATTTGTACATGGACAGAGCATAATTTGGTAGATTTCATTCCCCAGTACATTCCCATGCAATCCCCTCCTCCCTCCCTCCCAATCGCCTTTACAAATGTTCTTTTATTTCTCAATCATTTGATGAGAAGCCAACACTTTTTACTTTGTGGGCATAGGTCCACCAACAGAAATTCCCCAATGTCATTGATTCACATACAATATTGAAGTCACAATAAGTGTGAGTTGGTTTCTCAACATACCAATCCCCAAATATTCATGGTGTATCAGTTAAGATTTTCAACGTTAGTTTCCCTATAGAAGTGAGGTCTTTTTATACTATGATGATTGTTTTCTCAATTATTTAAAATGGTCACATGCATACATCTACAATA
The DNA here is from genome assembly GCF_902686445.1 of Sciurus carolinensis. Taxonomy (NCBI): domain Eukaryota; kingdom Metazoa; phylum Chordata; class Mammalia; order Rodentia; family Sciuridae; genus Sciurus; species Sciurus carolinensis. The sequence continues at coordinate 23,948,848 of NC_062231.1, read as the reverse complement.
ATTTTTGAGTAAATTGCCCCTTCAGGACTAGTTTCAGACAGTGTACCTGTTACTTCAGTTTCTAAACGTTTAAATATAACTGAAAGCTTGACAGGGAACTGGTATACATGGGTTTGGAAGTAAATGCAACCATCTTGTACTGAGTGCATAACTCAGTTTTTGGAGCAGAAGCACCGTCTACTGGGGGAGCCAGGAAGGGTCAGAGGGTGACCCAGAGGTTGATACCCCTGATTCATTTCAGGAGGGGTTCCATCTACTATCTAAGTCTGTATTTCACTACTCAGCTCCAGGTTCTGGATTTTTATTCATTGGTAGTTCTCTAGAATACTCCTTTGCTGATAATTCCCATGTCTCACTGGTTTGCAGAAATCAATGACTGGATTCTGTCATCAAGAACGAAACACAAAACGAACTCTATCAAAGATCAGATCACTCAGCACCAAAGAAGATGCCACATATGTGGCTTGATTTACTAAAAAATGTAGGCTGTTATTTTTCTCTATCAAAGCTATTTTGTAGAATATTCTATAATGACAAATGTTAACTAGACACTAATTTTTTTTTTTTTTCCTCTGGGGTTGTTTTTGTCTATCACTGCTTTATGTACTCTGTAGGTATACTGGACAATATGTAGTCACTAACTTTCTGTGACTTTTGAGCACTTTAAGTGTAACTGGTACAATCAGAAAACTATATTTTTCTTTTTATTATAGTCAACTAATTGATTTAAAATTCAATAGCCACATGTGGCTTGTGGTTATCATGTGGACCAGAGCAGTTATTACCGCAGTCTTGAACGTGGGACTTATTGAATATAAGGCTGTTTTAGTCAGCTGTTTTGCTGCTGGGACTAAAAGATCCCACCAGAAAAACTGCAGGGGAGGAAACATTTATTTAGGGGCTCACAGTTTCAGCTGTCCATGGGCAGCTGACTCCATTCCTCAGGGTCCAAGGTGAGGTAGAACATCATGGCAGAAGAGTGTGGCAGGGGGAAGCAGCTCACATGATCATCGGAAAGCAGAGAGAGAGAGAGAGAGAGAGAGAGAGAGAGAGAGAGAGAGAGAGAGACTGACTTGCCAAATTCAAAATATATACCTTAAAGGCACACCCCCTGGGACCCACTTCCTCCAGCTACACCCTATCTGCCTTCAGTTACCACTCAGTTAATCCCATCAGGGATTAATTCACTGATTGGGTTAAGATTCTCACAACCCAATCATTTCTCCTCTAAACCTTCTTCTATTGTCTCACATGTGAACTTTTGAGGGACACCTCACATCGAAACCATAACAGATAACTTATCTGACTGGCATAGAAGAGAATATAATGGTGAACTACAAGAAGGGTTTCATGTAACCCAGAGATTTCTTCTTAGATTAGACAAGAGTATGGAAGTCAAGTCCCTCGATGCACACAGGAACATTCTCTATATCTCTAGGTACATTTCCCCCCATTCAGGCTGAGGTTAGTTTGAGCCTCTTATCTGTATGAGGAAAGCCAGGAGCCATTGCCTTGCCACAGGATATGAGCAAATTCTTGTGTGAACTGATGTACAAATCTATATGTATTCTTAACAATGTGTATTCTTAACAATGTCCTTGAAATGAGCTTAAAAGGAAATAGAAATATGCAAAATAATGCAAATCTGCAAGCAGATCAGCCAGTTGATCACTGTAATGTTGGACATGAGAAATTTATGCAAATCATGTCTACAAATAATTGATTAATTTACCTGGTTAGTTTTCTCAGTGTGTTCAGGCATCGGAAGCTGTCATAGCTCATAGATTCTATCAGCCCATGTTGCAAATCATCTATGTTCCATCCCCGGCACCAAAAGAAAACAATATCATTCATTTTGGAAACCACTGCCCAGCCTTCTTTATTTCAGGGTCTCCCAATCCACACAGGTGTAATGGACTGAAAGTCCTGAGGTAGAGATGACATATGTATATTTGTGATGCTGCAAAAACAGAAGATCAATCCAAATATAATCAAAACATTTGGTTGAACAGTTTTATTTCTCCTTTGGTATTTTAGTATTTGGGAGGGTATTTAAAACGTCTGCTTTTACAAACAGTTTTCAAATACACAGTAGTTGTGAAATATGAATTGGTCATGTTTCCCAATTTAAATGACACTTTACAGAAGAAGAAATAGTTGATCAACAAATATATGAAAAAATGTTCAATATCGCTAGCAATTAGAGAATTGCAAATCAAAACTACACTGAGATTCCACCTAATTCCAGTCAGAATGGCAGTTATCAACAATACAAGCAACTGTAAATGTTGGTGAGGATGTTGGGGAAAAAGGTACACTCATATATTGCTGGTGGAACTGCAAATTGGTGCAACCATTCTGGAAAGCAGTATGGGGATTCATCAGAAAACTTGGAATGGAATCACCATTTGACCCAGCTATCCCACTCTTCAGGCTATAACCAAAGAACTTAAAATCAGCATACTACAGTGACACAGCCACATCAATATTTATAGTAGCTCAATTCACTGTAGCTAAGCTATGGAACCAACCTGGATGCCCTTCAACAGATGAGTGGATCAAGAAAATGTAGTATATATACACAATGGAATGTTACTCAGCCTGTAAGAAGAATGAAATTATAGCATTTGCCCATAAATGAATGGAACTGGAGACTATCATGCTAAGCAAAATAAGCCAGTTCCAAAGAACCAAAGGCTGAATGTTTTCTCTTATATGTGGATGCTAATTCACTTTAAGGGGAGGGACACTAGGGAAGAATAGAGGTACTTTGGATTAGACTGATGGAAGTGAAGGGAGGGGAGGCGGTGTGGAGGTATGGGGTTGGGAAGGATAGTATAATGAATCAGACATTGCCCTATGTGAATTTATGACAACATGACTTGTATAACTCGACATCATGTACAGCCAGAAGAATGAGAGGTTATACTCCATTTATGTATGAGGTGCCAAGTGCATTCTGCTGTCATGTAGAACTAATTAGAAGAAATTTTTTAAAAATGTAAAAAAAAATCTCAAAAACCCCCAATTTAAATGAATATTAACTATTGTTTCTTACTTGATTTTAGGTATGATAAGTGTTAGGGTTTGGAGGTGAGGTATCCCCCAAAAGCTCACATGTGAGACAGTGCAGGAAGGTTCAGAGGAGAAATTATTGGGTTGTGAGAGTCTTAACCCAATCAGTGGATTAATCCCTGATGGGATTAATTGAAGTGGTGGGATGTGGCTGGACGAGGTGGAATTGGGGTGTGACTTTGGGGTATATATTTTATATCTGGAGAGCAGAGTCTCTCTCCTTCCTGATCACCATGATGTGAGGGGCTTCCCTCTGCCATGCTCTTCCACCATGATGTTCTGCCTCACCTCCAGCCCTGAGTAATGGAGCCGGCCTTCTATGGACTAAGACCTCTGAAACTGTGAGCCCTCCAATAAAGCTTTCCTCCTCTATAATTGTGCTGGTCAGATCATTTAGTCACAGCAGTGAAATAACTGACTAAAACAGTTAAGTCATGACCCTCAGATTCTTTTTGGATTGGGGAAGGAATATGTGTAAGGTGACAGATTGGAATCAGAAAAACCCTTCTCATGTCAATCATACCTTGTCTTCTTGTGTTGTTAACAGTAGTCATTTGCCAAGAGGTGTGGGAGAAAGATTCTGATGAATACCAAGATTAAATGTTAGTGTTTATAGCTATCATATATTGGATATCTTATTCTAGTGTGTAGCCTTGCACCCTACAAAAATTCCTTAATAGATGATTACACATTGAAAGCAATTTTTTTTAACCTTCTTGTCCCTCTGTTGACTGGCTACTTGATTTGATGGATTTTATTCAGTTTTGTTCAGCCAATTAATGTCACACAGGAGAATAAACCACTTAAGTTTAGTATCTTCTCTCTTAGGGAACCTTCGAAGAAAATGTTCTTCATCAAAAGACCCAGCTATGATGATTTCTGCATGAAAGCCAAACTCTACCGTGCATTAAGATGGAATGAGATAAAGTGTGTTCACGGGGGAACACTGAACACCATGTTCTATGAGATTGATGAACATACTGAAATTGGAATTGTGATTTAGATTTATGAATCAATAGTTCCCAGAGGGATGTCCTGTAGGAAAGCCACTTTCCTCAAGAGATACCAACATGTGTTTAGATTACTTTGTCTCGGTAGTCTATTGCTACAAAAACTCTTCATGGGAGAAGACAACAGTTTACTTTGCCAAGCCTGTTTGTCCTGCGTATCATTTTTTAATGCATGATACCCTGACAGTTTCAGTTTTCCCATGATCGCTAGCTCCCCAACAACTGAGGAACTAAGAAAATGCTTATGTAATTTGCTTCATATTTTTTAAATAGAGAATACTTAAGGAGCTCAAAGTCTTAATTGATGAATTTTAGTAATCATTTCAGAGTTATTTTGAACTTGAACTACACTGTTGAAATATTCATTTCATAGGTTGAAAACATAGGTTTCATAGTTTGTCCAAGAGCACCAAGGTAGGTATTATGAGCATTATTATTACCGGAAAGTTACTTTGCATGGGCTTATTCGCAAATGTTTGTCTGAGTAAGAATATTGTTGATACCTGGAGATGAGCCAATAAGTTCAGCTACTTTTTATTGAACAATTGTAATAACTTATAGTCATCAATATAACACAGTTTTACATTCACATAAAAATTTATAAGAATTGCACAGAAAGTTCTAAAGCTATTGCAAAATGGGAGGAACTAGTTGCACTAAATCAGTCTCTGATTCATGACCTCCAGGACTCCATTCACACTTCCCTCTTAAAGCTTTCTTCAGGACGTTGGGCATAGCTTGGTGGTGGAGTGCTCACCTGGCCTGCATGAGGCCCTGGGTTCAGTGACCAGCACTGCAGTCACTTACAAAAGCAGAAACGCTATGCCAGTGGTTGTAGAGTCAACTTTCTTTCTCAAAAATTATCAATAGGCTTTTGAAAACTCTCTTTAGTAATCTAACTGCCCATAAAAAGGGAAGAGGGCTGGGATAAGGAAAGACGGTAGAGAGGATCTGCCCTAACTTTCCTATGTACCTATATGAACAGACCATGCAAATCTCACCATCACCTACATCCATAAGACACTTGTGAAAAAAAAAAAAAAAGCCCTATAAGTAAATAACAGAAAGATCAGTAGAATAGAGGGAAAGGAATGGGAGAGGAAGCAGGAGAGGGAAAGGGGAAGGAAATCCTGGGAACTTGTCAACTTGATTGCATTAAGAGATGCCAATGATTAAAAGGCCTCTGGGTGTGTCCATGAGGGCGTGTCTAGGAATGATTGGCATGTGAGATGGCGAACTGGAATGGAGCCCCTCCCTAGGCATGGGCAGCACCGCCCAATAGGATAGAATAAAAGCTGGAAGAACAAGGAAGCAGATGTAGATGCAAGGTCTGTTCTCTTGACTGGATTCTTGATCACTGCCTCCATCCTCTGAGGATATCCAACTCTGGCCTCTTCACTCTTCCAAAGTGGACTCTGCCAGTGATTCTCCAGGGAGTTTCCAGAAGCCTTGGTCTTGGACTAGGGTAGCACTGCTGATCCCTCTTGTTCTGGGGCTTCTGCCTCTTGGACTGCGCAGCTGCTGGTTCTTCCAGCTCTCCAGCCTTCAGACAGTCATGGTGGACTATCCGGCTTCTGATCATGGAAGCCCATCTAATACACCCTTCTTTTATAATGACACTTCCTGTGGGTTCTGCTCCTCTAGAGAACCCTGACTAATACAGGACTGAATTAGAATGAATTGTATTAGGATTATGTCACAATGAATCCTATTGTTACACATAACTAAAAAGAACCAATAAAAATTTTTAAAAAATTGAAATATAGATTTTAACAAAAAATTGTAAATTTAGTGATGGAACTTGTCATAGAATGGAGAAGTCATGTGCTTGGGGATATTCAATAATTTTGAGAGGGATGTCCACCTTCTCCTAAAGAACGTTTATATACAGGTGTATATTATACTCCCTGTCATGGCATGGCACTCAGTCTCTTGAGACATAACCTGTCTGGTTTGTGTCTTTATTTTTTTTTTATGTTTATGTCAGGAAAATCATCCATGTATTTACAATGCCAATATTTCATAATCCAGGTTCTCAATGAATGTCCCCACCCTAGACCACATAATGAGATAGCATGAAATGGTAGATGTTTGGAGTCAGTTCAATTATGTAATGGATATTCTTTCTCCTTTGACAGCCACTGATTGGAATCTATTAAAATTTTTAGGATCATTGAACAATTATCAGTCAATACAAAATAATAAAACATCTGGGCAGGGTGGCACAGACCTGTAATCCCAGCAGCTCAGGAGGCTGAGGCAGGAGGATCGAGAGTTCAAAGCTAGCCTCAGTAACTTAGGGAGGCCCTGAGCAACTTAGCAAGACCCTGTCTCAAAAAAAAAAAAAAAATAAAATAAATAAAAGAACTGGGGATGTGTCTCAGGGTTTAAGCACTGAAAATAATAAAATACCATTATGTGTCCAGGTCCAAACTGACTTGTGGTAACTGTATTTTATTTCTTTGTCTTGTTTTTAAAGGAAAGTAACAAAACAATACAGCTGCCTTTGGATTCTCTTTTGGGTCTTATTACCAGTCATACTTTTCTCCATTTCTAGAAGGAATTCCTATGATTGCTTTGCTGTGAATCCTTCTGGTCATTTAAACATATTTTACTAAAAATATTACACATAACTAAATTTGTAAGGACGGTGCCCCCGCTGGGGTGGGGGGTGTGCTTTCCAGACCTCCTCCTGTGGGGAGCACAGGTGATGTAGCTCTTGGAAACCTACCTGCTGCTCTTGGAAACCCGCTGTGCGATTTGTGCAAAGGCCTCCTCTTCCCCGGGTGCTTCCTGCTGGCAAAGGTGTCCTAGGAGGATCCTAAAGCAGACTCGTTCCTGAGAGGCATCTGCCTGCCATGCCTCAAAGTCTCCCAGTAGCTCTTTTGACTCTTCCTTAAAGAGCAAAGGTCTCATCTGGGTGTTGGTGGCACACGCCTGTCATCCCAGCAGCTGGGGAGGCTGAGGCAGGAGGCTCACGAGTTCAAAGTCAGTCTCGGCAATGGCGAGGTGCTAAACAACTCAGTGAGACCCTGGCTCTGAATAAAACACAAAATAGGGCTGGGGCGTGGCTCAGAGGTCGAGTGCCCCAGAGCTCGATCCCTGGTACAAAAGAGTGAGAACATTTCTGCTCACACTCCTCTTCTTGCCACCCAGTGTCGGAACACCTGTCAGGTCTCATGATTTTTCCCAACTTTTCCCAGATCCTTCCTCTTTTCCTTTAATAAAATCCTTGAGTGTCTTATCTACTCTTGGTGGTGGCTTCTCGCAGGACCAGGACTAACAGAGGGTCTCAAACTATGTGAACCCTACCGCTCTCATGAGGTAGCGACAGGTTTTTCTGCCTAGCTATTTTTCTGTAGATCTGGTGCATCTTTGTAACTGACCTACAGGATTCAACTTGATGACTACCTCACATCTTATCAATCTATTCTCTTACTGATGAGCATTTATATTATTTTTATTTTTCAGCCATCAGAGAACATATTCCAGTGAACACAATCATACTTGCCATCTTGTATACCTATGAGAAGAAATCCAGTTTATAAACCCATAGCTGGAATCCTTGAATTGGAATGTACATACATTGTCCACTTCCTTAGGTAACAACCATATTTCTTAACAAAAGAAATCTGGACAGAACTCATTGTATTTCCACCTGTGGGACACGACAGCCCCCTCTGTCCATATTCTTGCCAACACTTAATATTATGAGATTGTTCAGTTTCCTCATGTTCTTATTTAATGCTTTAGGAGACATTTTTATTATTCCAATAAGACAGAACATCCTTTCATCTGTTTATTGAAATCTTCCCACCCCAGGCACCATGCTCGCTGTAAAGTTATTTTTAGAATCAGAATTTATGGACTTAATTGGGATCTGGTTCAGGCTCTTCTACAGAATGGGATCCATTTAGCGTAACCCCAGGAGAACCATCAGCCACCACCTATTTAAATACTTTCAATTAAATAATTTTTACTAGCACCCTGTGAATGTCTTTTAATATTGAAGCATTCTAAGCTCTAACAAATAACCCTGTAAATTGTTTCTTTCTATTTAGTAAATCCCCAATGTTCCAGACCCCTGAGCTCATCTTCATAATTACATGCTGCTAAGCTTTTTCACACTATTTGTTTTCTTCTTATAGTTTAAATATATTTTCTCAATGTGCTTTTGGTTTGTATGTTTAATATCCCTATTCTAAATTTGAGGCCACCAAAGACTCATGTTGAGGAAGTTTCTATTTGTTCAAAAGCTGTGTTGCTACAGAGATGACCTTTTTCCTATTTTTATAATAGCTTAGTTGTTTTTGGTATACCTTCCAAATAACATATTAAAGAAAGAACGCCTTTTGGTGCTTAATTGTATCCAGATCTCGCAATAGTGTATCATGTGGGCCCTTTTTATAACAAAACCCACCTGAATTAATTTTAAGAAAAAAGGGGGACATATAGTTTTGTGTGCCACATAAATAAAAGATAAGAATGCACCAGACATTGACAAATGTGCTGAAATGAATGATACAAAAGCTGCAAGGACACTCATTTTGTCATTCACATCTGCCCTGTTACTTGACTCTACCTTTGTGTTCTTCCTGGTGTCACATTGACCTCCTCTGTTCTCTGGGATGTCTGTTGGAAATGTAACTTTAAGGCATCCTGAATCTTCATGTTACTGGTCCACTCACCTGGAGACCAATTGCTATTGGCTCTTTTCATCTTTCAGGTCCCAGAGTAGAGATTTCATGAGCTCCTTTTGAGTTACCTGCCCACTCCAAGTCAGTGCCCTGGATTTGAGATGCTCCTGACATTGACATAACTACTTCAGATATATTCCCACGGTTTCAAGGGCGCTGGTCACAGACTAGAGGGCAGACTGTTCCCAGATACAAGTTGATAATCAATGATAGTCAGTGATGGACATTTAGTGAGCTGGTGGATGTGGGATTTTATTACACATCTACTTTTGCACTCAGCATTGGGCTTGATCTCTGGGTGGACAGGCTGAATCTTGGAGCTATTTATACTTGAGCACTGGGGTGAAAGTACTGCGTGCTTTCTCTGATGTGCTGTGCAGTATGGCGGGCTCATTGCATGGTGTCTTGTTTAATAAGATAAGCCAAGGTCACGTTTTTTACCTGGGGGCAGCTGTGTTCATGCACTGCTTAGATGACCTTCAAGAGAACGAGCCCTTGCAAGTGTTGGCGATGGGCTGCTTTTATCTGCCACCCCTTTGAATTCAACCCCATGTTAACTAGACTCTCCTTTCTGTAGGGTGCTTGCTCCCAGTCACAGATGAAGCCTGGGAGACGCAGTGAAACTGGTCCTTCTCGAACTCTTTCGAGTTCTTCCTGTGGATTGGGGCAGCTCAGCGAGGGCCATTGCACCGGAAGACTCTTCCAGTACTGTGCTGAGGCTGACCCTCTCATGTCCTTCCCTTCCTTCCCTTCCACCTCCCTCACAGGCTCATGTGCTGCCTGCTTTCACTCTCTCTCTCTCTCTCTCTCTCTCTCTCTCTCTCTCTCTCTCTCTCTCTCTCTCTCTCCCTCTCTCTCTCTCTCTCTCTCTCTCTCTCCCTCTCTCTCTCTCTCTCTCTCTCTCTCTCTCTCTCTCCCTCTCCCTCCCTCCCAGGATTTTCCCCCTCTAAATCCTTTGCACATTGAACCCCCATCTTGGTATCTGATTCTCAGAGAACCCAAACTGACCTATCCCCGTTTTAATGGTTGGAAAAACTATCCATGGACAAGCTAAAGAACTTTTAACTTTGACGTACACATTGCTAATAAGCAGGAATTGCCAGAATCAAGCTTAGATCTTTGTGAATTGGTAAAAAGCCCATTTTCTTTCTGCTCTATCATGAGACTTTCCACGACAGAATCCAAGTTTGGGGAGAGCTTAATAATCAGTGTGTGAGGTATTGGGAAAAAATATATGGTGCCTAAAAAGCATGATGTAACTTTTAATTTCCTTCTGAGTTTTGCCGTTTGCTCATGCTGTGCAAGAAATCTAGAAAGCAACTCTACATCCTGATGCATAAAAGAAATGCCCTTTGTTAAAACCCTTACAATGTGGCACTGCAGATTTTTTCATTAAGAAGCGGAGTCTGTGTGTTACCCTTTGAATCAGCCATCTTTATGGGACTTGCTTTGGTCAATGAGACATTAATAAACATGATGCAAATACAGAAAGCACTTGTACACTGGGGGTGGCCTTCGTATGGCCCTAGAAACTGTCCATCACCTTATAAACCAGTTCAGGCTCCCCTGCTGGAGGGAGAAATCACTGGAACAGAACAAAGTTGTCTATGGCAAGGAGCTCTAGAATAGGACCCCCCCTGGACCACACAACTCCCAGCTTGCCTGGTAGAATCAGAACAGATGCATGTGTGAAGATAGTCAAGTCCAGCAGAAAACCTACTCACCCGAGCCCAGGCCAAATGGCTCAATCACAGGATTAGGAGAAAATAATGATGTTATTTTTAAGCCACTAGGAGTGGATTTTTTAAATGCACAAAACTCCTATCTAAGTGCATATGCAGAAAGGAAAATATTTGTATTGCTGACTCTATTTATCTGCATAATGGCTCATCATTCCTTTTTCCTGCAATAGTAATTTTCTTCAGGATACTTATAGCTTCATGGTATACTCCCTAGTGCCATCTGGGTAATTGTTCATTTGTGTTCGTCAATCACAGTAATGTCATCTATTAGGGAGCAGGTTTAATGCTGTCAAATGAATCAACTGGAAACTCTTCTTGGAGGTACTTTGAGGAAAGTGGTCCTCATTTGTAGAAAAGGTCTCAAGGTGTCTGCCATGGCCTATCTTATCTTGTGATGGTGTTGTGTGATAATGCCACCCTTGGAGCTTTGGCAGCTATCTTGAGGGCATGAGGAGACAGTGGAGTGAATCTCAGAAAAGTTGAGATGGATAACTGGTGTTAATAAGCCACAGAATTAACTAATCCTCTACTCAAGACGTTCTGTTATGTGAGATAACGAACTTCTGACTATATGAGACTTATGAGTTTAAGTTTTTTTGTGTGTCTGCAGCTAATGGCATCCTTTTTGATATAGTGGTTACATTTAAGCTTCTTAGAAATTCAATATAAACTTTTGAAATGAACACATGAATATTCATGGTAGGAGATGAAGTCTAACCACTAATAAACTTCACCTTTTAGATCTTCCGTTCCCTTCTCCAATCCTACACAGAGATTTATATAAAAAAAAAAATCTAAGCAAGAAAAGTAGTACTTGGTTTCACACCAAGATAACGTTCTCCCATTTCCCCAAGTATTGCCATGTATTTACATTTTAAAAAAACAGCTCGTTCCTCTTAAAATAAATTGATTTTCGCTCTGGAGGCTTATGTGCCACAAAATCAAATTACTTCAAGTGGACCTCACTTCATATATTTGATCTTTGGGAAGAATATTTGAGAAGACCAGAAAATGTGGACTGAAGTAGCATTTTCAAAGTTGCTCATGGTGTCAGCCATCAAGGTAGGGAAATTGTGTGTGTGTGTGACATCTCTATAGAACAAGGCTCTCTCTACTAGGATGCACAGTTGCCTAAAGTCTTCAATAAAACCTCTGTTTGCAGTGGGATCATGAACTGTCCCTGCCAAATCATGATGCCTCATTGCACTCTGTCCAAGCAAGCATGTGTTGTCGTTGCTGAGTTTCACCACAACCTGGAAAGTGTTTTGCTGTGAGAGAAAAAAATGATGTTGAAAAGCAACTGACATGCAGACCATTCTGGTGACTGGCAACCTTCTCACCTGGGGAGGGCACTCTGTGGAACCTTCCAGGGCTAAATGATGATATCCAAGATGGCGCCCATCCATCCACTCAGGCACACAGAGTGCCCAGGACTGTTCCTCTATCATGGATTTGAAGTGTGGCCATCTGAAAGCAATGTTAGTGGAGTCTGTGCTCTGTCAAACAGGGACTCAGCTGTCTAGAACTCAGGCAGCTTCCTCTTTGGAAATTATTAGGTCAACTGTGGGCTTCTCAGGTCATCTCCCTTGGAAAAGGAGATGGACTCAGTGGGAGAAGATGCTGATGGAGAAGGGAGACCGTGTATGAGTCCACCAATGAGGAATCATTTGGTGCTCACAGTCTGCCAGCAAGGCAGGATCTGAATCTCTATCATCCCTGCCAAAGATAAGTGGCCAAAGTCTTTGATAAGGATTGAGAGGGGCATCTCTTCCATACACTTAGGTACCTCCAGTATCACTGAATACTGAATTCCCCCTTTTTTTCTTTACCATACATGATATTTATTTTCAGATATTTTATTTGCTCTGATTAGTTATACATGATAGTAGAATGCACTTTGATACATCATACATAAATGGAGTATAAGTTCTCATTCTTCTAGTTGTTCATGGTGAAGAGTTATACAGGTGCTGTAGTCCTATATGCACAAAGGTTAATAATGTCTGATTCATTATACAATCCTTCCTAACCCCATACCCCCTTCACTCCCCTCTACCTAATCTAAAGCAACTCCACTCCTGCCTAGGCATGCCCCCTTTTTGTGAATAAGCAACCATATATCAGAGAAAACATTCAGGTTTTGGTTTTTCAGGATTGGCTTATTTCACTTAGCATATTCTACTTAATGTAAAGTGACTATTCTTCCCTCGTGACCCCACCCCCTTATTGTGAATTAGCATCTGCATATCAGAAAAAAATTTGGTCTTTGTTTTTTTGGGTTTGGCTTATTTTGCATAGCATGATATTCTCCAACTTCATCCATTTACCAACAAATGTTGTAATTCCATTCTTCTTTAAAGTTGAGTAATATTTCACCATGTGTATATATACACATATATATGATGGAATATATATATGTTGACTGACACACACACACACACACACACACACACACACATATATATATATATATATATATATATATCACATTTTCTTTATCCTTTAATCTGTTGAAGGGCACCTAGTTTGGTTCCATAGCTTAGCTATTTTGAGTTGAGCTGTATAAACATTGATGTGGCTGCGTCACTGTAGTATGCTGATTTTAAGTACTTGGGTATAAACCAAGGAGTGGGATAGCTGGGTCAAATGGTGGTTCCATTCCAAGTTTTCTGAGGAATCTCCACACTGCTTTCCATAATGGTAGTAGTGGTAATTTCAAGTGTTTGATATCTGTATCAAAATGTGTTTTCCCTTTCCGTCATTTTTCCTGTCCTCAGATAGTTGCTCCATTGATTATTGCTACACAAATCAGGTGGTGAAGTCTATGCTGGATCTGTATTTCCATTTATGTAATAAGAATGACTTTAATATAACTTTAACAAATATGGGAGCTTTAAAGTAAGTTCTTCAAACAATGGACATGTAGAAGCTCTGTTAACATTCTCAAGAAGTCTTAAGTACCACTGACATGTCTAATCAATTTTTTGGTTTTTTTTTTGGTGGTCGGGGGTACTGAGGATTGAACTCAGGGGCACTTCACCACTGAGCCACATGCCCAGCCCTATTTTGTGTTTTATTTAGAGACAGAGTCTCACTGAGTTGCTTAGTGCCTCATCATTGCTGAGGCTGGCTTTGAACTTTTGATCCTCCTGCCTCAGTCACCTGAGCTGCTGGGATTATAGGCCTGTGCCCCCTGCATGGAGTGTCTTATCATCTTAAACCTTAGATCAATGCTCAAAAACTTAGGCTGAGGTAAAGCATTAATCTCTAGGATATTAATCTCTAGGATATATGAAGAACTCAAAAAACTTAACACAGAAAACAAGCAATCCAATCAATACATGGGCTAAGGAACTGAACAGACACTTCACAGAAGATACAGAATCTATCAACAAATATATGAAAAAATGTTCAACATCTCTAGCAATTAGAGAAATGCAAATCAAAACTACTCTAAGATTTCATCTCACTCCAGTCAGAATGGCAATTATTAAGAACACAAGCAACAATGAATGTTGGAGAGAATGTGGGGAAAAAGGCACACTCATGCATTGCTGTTGGGAGGGCAAAATTGGTGCAGCCATTAAGGAAAGTAGTATGGAGATTCCTCAGAAAATTTGGAATGGAACCACCGTTTGACCCAGCTATCCCACTCCTCAGTTAATACCCAAAGGACTTAAAATCAGCATATTACAGTGACACAGCCACATCAATGTTTATAGCAGCTCAATTCCCAACAACTAAACTATGGAACCAACGTAGTTGCCCTTCAACAGATGAATGGATAAAGAAATATGTGGCATAAATATATGATGAACTATTACTAAGCTTTAAATAAGAATGAAATTATGGCATTTGTTGGTAAGTGGATGGAGTTAGAGGATATCATGCTAAGTAAAATAAGCCAAATCCAAAAAACCAAAGGCTGAATGTTTTCTCTGATATGCAGAAGCTAATTCCCAATAAGGGTTGGGTGGAACTAGGGAAGAATAGTTATTCTAGATTAGGTAGAAGGGAGGGGGTGTGGAGTAGGAAGGATAGTAGAGTGAAACAGACATGATGACCTCATGTACATGTATGACTGCATGACCCATGTGATTCTGCAACATGTACCATCAGAAAAATGAGAGATGACACTCCATTTTTGTATGATCTATTAAAATGTATAAATGTATTCTACTGTCATGCACAACTAATCAGAACAAATAAAAAAAAATTAAAAAACTTAGGCTGAGTAAATAAAATCGTTAGGACTACAATCTTATTTTAAAACTTTGAAGTACCCTTTCTGCCCTCTCTTGAATTATGATGTTGGAGTCTCATGATCTTTCACAGGACTGCGTGTCCTCCTGAGGAGCTCATTCAGGTGCTCCTCACTGTTCCACGTGGTCTTAAGCTTCCTTTGTGGTCATGCAGTCTATCTGCCCTCTCTCCTGTAACAATCATGCATAGAACTTAATATCAGATTTTTTTTTGCATAATTAGTTTTCTTTCTTACATGATAAAAGGCAAAAATCAAAATTATATTATACCCAGTGAGTCTACCTGGTTTCCACTCTGAACCAAGCATCTTCTGATGGCCAGACGAGTTAGCTAGGGAAAAGACAACGAATCTGAAGATCTGTGGATTTCATAACCTTCGTGACTGTGGGGTTGTGGCGAGATCACCTCATTTCCTACCAAGGCTCATGCTTCCTAGTACTGAAAAAGGTGTTCCTTCAGGAGAACCATCTTCCTATGGATCAGAAGGGTCCCCCAAAGGCTTATGTGTTAAAGACTTTGTCCCAAGATGTATCATTACTGGAGGTGCTGGAACCTTTAAGAGATGGGGCTTAGTGGAAGGAAGTCAGGTCATGGGAAGGAGTCCCTCCTGGCTCCCTCTTTAATTCTGGTCACCATGAAGGCAGTAGACCCCTCTGTCACATGCTCCCCAGAATGATGATGTGCCTCACCACAGGCCCCCAAGTAAAGGACCCAGTCAACTGTGGACTCGAGCCACTGAAACAGTGAGCCAGAATAAACCTTTCCTCCTTTTAAGTTGTTTATCTTCAGTAGTTTGTCACAGTCGTGGAAAGTTGACTGACACATATCTCATAATAGTTCCTCAGGGTCCTCCTATTCTCCACCTCTAGGGTAAGAAGTGGCCACATTCCATTTCCTGGTCTTCAGTTTGCAGCCATAAAATGTGAGTGAGATGGAGCTTGATGGTTTCTGAGGTTTCTTCCATCTTCTTCAAAGGCAGTTTCTGGAGAACCAGTGTTCTGTTCTGGAAGGAGGAGACAGTCTCAGACATACCTTGATGGTTTACCCACTGACATGTGCATAGAGGAATCTATTCCCTTCCCTGAGATATTGGTTCTCCTCTCCCAATCTTCTCTTCACTTCCTCCCCATCCTCCTTCCTTCCTTTTTTTTTTTGATTTTCTTTTTTATTATTATTTTTTGATTCATTGTACACATACAAAGTACAACTTTTCATTTCTCTGGTTGTACACGAAATAAGAGTCCTTCCTTCTTAATAAAAGTCAGTTTCATTTAAAACCAAATGCATTCTTTTCTCTTTTGCTTCTACCATAGAAGAAATCATCGCTCTCCTGGTTTCTTGTAGCCTGCTGCACACAGACTGGATCTTGGTTAAAACTGCACGCATGCTCACCAAACATGAACGGGCACTAAAGTTCTTTGAGGGAAAGTGAGAGGGCATCAGTGAATGGTTTTTGGAAATGCAAGAAGCAGCTCTACCTTTCTCTGTATCATAAGGGAGTTCCCAAGAGAACAGGAGGGATTTGGAAGTCTGCTCATGCCCTGGGCAGTGGAATGGTATGTCCTTGTCCAGGTCCATCTGTTATGTCTTGGAGTAGGCAGCAACCTTCACTGTGTATTTTGTATATTCTTCAGAATATGAGCCGTGTTTACAAACCTCTCATTTTTCTTTAGGTTCTGTGAGTGAGTTTCTTGAAACCAAAATGATGAGATGAGGAATTTTTACATATTTTTTTGAAACAATGAAGTATAAGGAAGAAAAGAAAAGTACAATTAAAAAAAATGTATAAAAGAAGCTAGTTGGAAAGAACATAAAAGTACGGCTGTATACATTACAAAAAAAAGTAAGAAGACGGTAGGAAGAACTTTATTTGGAAGCTGAAATCACAAAATGGACTCAAAGCGTGGACTTTAAGGAATCAAAAAAGGCTAATACTGTGGGTCAAGACAGTTTGGGACAGAGTGAGGGTAATATGAAGCAGGTGCTAAGGAAGGTCAAGTTTTCATACGTCTTTGCTCTGACAGTCTTCAATTCCAACATTCTCTGTACCTCTTCTTCTTGGAAAATAATTGAAAAAAATGTGTGTTTTTTATTTCCTTTGCCACATCCTTTGTGTTAGCCCTTTCTCATTAAAATCCACACTTTTATTTATGAGAGATACTTTAAAAATGTTATTGCTACAGTGGATACAGTTTCTCCTCTTTAGTAATTTGCACGTAACAAATTCCTTAACAGTATTTTTATGGAAAGGTTGGCAAGGCCACAAGACACACTTAACTGACAACACTGGTAACTTCCTCCTTTGAAAACGGGTTAAAAGTCCGTCCATTGCAGGTTTGTTTGGAATTATCTCTTGTGAGCTTTCTATGCCAAATTTTGTCCCCAAGGTCATAATAAGAACCCACTAAGGCTTCCTTACCCTCAACCAAACTTTGTTTTTTTAATTTCAAGTCCTAAGAGAATTATTTTAGAAGGTTTTAGTATAAAAAAAGAAAAAGGTCCTAATTTAGAGGTTTTGCTTTCTTAAAAGAGTATTTCTATAATATTTGTACTTCTTTATGGGGTTCATTATGATAATTTAACATATGTCTACAGTAGGTTTTAATCAAACCAGGTAATGAATACTTCCATCTCTTCAGACATTAATAATTTCTATGTACTGGGAATTTCATACTCTTGTAGTCATTCTGAGATAATTGAAGAATATTTAACCAATATCTACCCTGCCATGCTAGAGAAAGAACACAATCAACTTCTTTAAAATTGCATTTCCGTGACCCGAATGTTCTTTCTTTCCATTCCCCTTCTGCTCTGTGCCCCTGGTCTCTAGTGACCACTAGCACATTTCATTCTTCTGCAAGATCAGCATTTTTCAGTTTCCTCAAATGAGTGTGATCATACAGTATTTGTCTTCCTGCGTCTCACTTATTTTGTTTTTAACCTCTAGATCTGTGCATGTTGCGGCAAGTGATAAAATGTCCTTCATTTTCATGGCCAAATTATATTCCACGGTGTATATAATGACCACATATCCTTTCTACATGTATCCACAAATGGGCATGTAGAATAATCTCATGTCTTAACTTTTGTGAAGGGTTAAAATAAATATGGGACTTTAACATAATGGAATATTACTCAGCTTTAAAGAAGAATGTAATTCTGGCATTTGCTAGTAAATGGAGCATGCTAGTGAAATAAGATAAACTCAAAAAAACCACAGGCTTATTGTCTTCTCTGATGTACAGATGCTAATTCACAATAAGCGGGGGATAGGGAAGAATAGAGTTACTTTAGATCAGGTAGAGAGGAGTGAAGGGAGGGGAAGGGGTATGGGGTAGGAAGGTGAGTAGAGTGAAACAGACATTATTGCCTCATGTACATGTGTGACTGCATGATCCATGTGATCCTGCAACATGTACAATCAGAAAAATAGGAGGTTACACTCCATTTATATGACCTATCGAAATGTATAAATGCATTCTACTGTCATGTACAAGTAATTGGAACAAATACAATTAAACAATTAAAAAATACGAGGGTATAAGTATATTTTGGTAAAATGACTTCACCTTCTTTGGCCACATGCCCTGAAATGGAATTGCTGGGTCATATGTAGTAGTTCTATTTTTAGTTTTTTGGAGAACTCTCTGTAGTATTTTTCATAACGGCTCTACTAATTTACATTTCCAACAATAATGTGTTAAGAGTTCCCTTTTCTCTGTATCCTTATAAGCATTTGTTCTTTTTGGATTTGATTTATGGCCTAACCTATGATCTAACTTGGAAAATGTTCCATTTGCTGGTAAGAATGTGTATCCTTTTGTTGTTTGATGATTTGTTCTATCAATATATGTCTGTGGGTCCATTTGTTCTGATTGTGCTTCATGTCATGTTTCTATGTTCATTTTCTATCTGGATAATTTGTCCATTATGGAAAGTGAAGAGTTGACATCTTCAACTATTATTGTTCTGGAGTCTACATCTAATAATATTTGCTTTATATATTTGGTGGTCCCATGTTGAGTGCGTATATAATGAAAATTGTTACATTTTCATGTAGAGTTGATCCTTTTTTCCGTATGTAAAGGCTTTCTTTGTCTCCTTGTACGGTATTGACATGCGCTCTGCTTTATCTGAAATGAATCCAGCTACTTCTGTGCACTGTTACGTTTCCATTTGTGTGATATATCATTTGACAACACTTTACTTTCAGTCTACCTGTATTTTACCAGTGAAATCATTTGTTACAGGCAAGATACATTTAGATCTTATTTGTTTTTGTTTATGGAGTAACTTTTATTTTATAAATCACATGTCTATGCCATTTATTTCAGAGCTATGAAAAATATCCATGTTGACATGAACATCTGTATCAGCTCTTTTCAAATATGTATAATATATAATAGATATCGTATTTTATTTTTTGTTTTTTATTTTTACAGGCTGCATTTTAATTCATTGTACACCAATGCGGTACAGCTTTTTGTTTCTATGGTTGTGCATGATGTAGATTCACACCATTCATGTAATCATACATGTACATAGGTAATGATGTCTGTCTCATTACACCATCTTTCATACCCCTGTCCCCTCCTTACATGGCTGGTGGAGTTGCAAATTGGTGCAGCCACTCTGGAAAGCATTGTGGAGATTCCTCAGAAAACTTGGAATGGACCCACCATTTGACCTGGCTATCCCACTCCTTGGTTTATACCCAAAGGACTTAAAATCAGCATACTACAGTGACGCAGCCACATCAATGTTTATAGCAGCTCAATTCACAATAGCTAGATTGTGAAACCAACCTAGATGCCCTTCAACAGATGAATGGATAGATCTTATTTTTTAAATTTATTCAGATAATCTATGTCTTTTGATTGGCACATTTAAGCCATTTACATTTAAATGTTATTGACAGGTATAAACTTCCTCCTGTCCTTTTGCTATTGGTTTTCTGTTTGTTTTCTACATTTTTCATTCTTTCCAACTTTTCTGTGTATTGTTTTGTTTTGTTTTTGGTGTGTGTATGTGTGTGTGTGTGTGATTGAGAGTGGTGGAAGGAAATTTGGTAGTTTTCTGTAATGCTAAGCTTGATTCTCTTCATCTTTTGTCTTTCTGTTGTTCTAGTGAGCTTATATATTGATGTGTTTTCATGATGGTTATTACTCTTTTTTTTTCTAGTGTAGGACTCTCTTAAGTATTGGTTTGCTGGAGATGGAATCTCTACTTCTCTTAGAAAACATTTATTTCCCCTTCATTTCTTACTAATAGTCTTTCTGGGTATAGAATTCTTGCTTGGTAGCTAATTTTCCCTTAGTACTCTGAATACCTCATCTTCTTCTCTTTAGGCCTGTGAGTTTTCTGCTGAGAAATCTGCTGTACATATTATAGAAATTCCTTTTTCTTGGTATGATGCTTTTCAGTTGCTCTTTTTGGAATTCATTATTTGCTTGTACATTTGGTGTTTGGGTTATAATATGCCTTGTAAAGGACTTCTTGGTTGTCTATCTGGGGTCCTTTGAGCTTCTTGTAATAAGATGTCTATAGCTCTGATGATTTGGGAAGTTTTCAGCAATTACTTTGTGAAGTACATTTTCAATGCCTCCTATTTAAATATATATATTAGTTACAGGTGGACACAATACTTTTGTTATTTTTATGTGCTGCTGAGGATCGAACCCAGGGTCTCCCAAGTGCTCGGTGAATGTTCTACCACTGAGCCAGAACTCCAGCCCAGTGCCTCCTGTTTTATTCATGTTTCTTGTGTCCCTATGCACATGTCTGCACATCTGGTGTAATAGTTGCCTTATTCAAGTTTATGTATTAGTTTTTATAGGAATCTTTGTTGCTGTTTAGATGGGATCTAGTTATCAGTTGGGTAGGTGCTTTGACTTTGGGTATGGGTGAAGTCAAATGCAGTCTCTGATTTCTTTGGCTTTGATTTCTATCAGCAGGGTCTGTGAGTGCCTCAGTTTCTGAACTTCAGAGTCCATAAAGGTAGTTGTACAGTTTTGTGGTGGATATAGGCCTCCAGACTTGCCTGTCCCCAGGAGCCTCAGAGTTGTTTACTCATGCACTGAGGTTCATGCTGGCAGTTGCTACAGTCTTACTGATGCAGAATGTGGAGTGGACTGTCCCCGGGTCCTCAGGGAAAGCACTAGTGACACCAGAGCTTGTGGCACAAATACTCATGATCCCTGAGCCCCAGAATACCAAGGAGACCTTCCTCCAGCTTCTCAGGATGGATGTGGGAGGTGCCTGGGTGTGTGGGAAAAGTATCCATGGTCCTGGAGACATGGCAGGTGATGAGACTTTCCCCTAGTCCAGTAGTTTAAGCCAAGTAATACTGGATTCTGGGGCACCATTAATGTTGGACTCCAAGTTCTGAGCCACAAAGGGGACCTTCCCTAGGTCCCATGGAACAATTGAAGATGGTTCTGGGGTTTCTAGAACAGAACTGGCTTCTGGATTGTGGGAGCTGTAGACTCAGATGATATCTTCTCCAGATCTTAAGGGGCAAGTGCAAGTGATGTCAAGTCTTTTGGTATAGCAACTATAGTCCCAAATTCATAGTCTGCTTAAAATGCCTTTCCTAGGTCCCCCAGAGCATGTGATGTTAACATTTAGTCTTGTGACACTGGTTATCAATGCTATAAGAGATTTAGGACATGGAGCAAACCTTCCTTAAGTCCCAAGCATGGCTAGTATCAGGGCTTGTTGAGCTATAGGACCCTTGCAAATCTCCCAAGATCATTTGGGGCAAGTGCTGGTGGGATCAAGACTTGCGTCATTGTTGCTCATGATCCCAGACATGCAGGGTATGTTTGTCTTGTCTCTAGTGACAAGCTTAGGTGATGCCAAGGCGTTTTGTACTCAAAACTGACATCTCAAGGTCATGGGCTAGAAATGAGACCTTCTCTAGTTCTTGTTGGGTGAGCAGAATCGGTGCAGACATTGGGGACACTGGTATCTACATTCCCGGAGGTAAAGGCTGAGGATGGAACTTTCCACTGGTCCCACGAGAAAGGCCTGGGTGAAATCAGGACTTTTGCACTAGCAGCTATCGTCTGAAGGCTGAGGACTGGGGAGGAGACCTTCACTACTTTCCATGGAATGAGCACAGAGGGTGTCAGATTTCTGAGTTGCTGATAGCTGTGTTTACAGAGCTGTGGAAAGCAGTGGGGACCTTCCTGAGGTCCTGAGCGACAGGCACCAAGTGATGCTAGCCTTCAGGCTCCAGCATCCATACTCCCAGCACTGTGGGATGGGAAGGAGATGTTTCCCACTTCCCACCTGGTGAGTGCTGGTAGTGCCAGGTTCGGGGGCTGCTGATAGCCACATTTCTGGCCTGAAGACACTTTTACATCTTCCAATTAGTAGACATGGTTGAATCTAGGACTTGGCACCAGCAGACACTGGCCCAATGCTATTGGCTGGGAAGAAGACCTTCCCTAGTCTCTGCTGGGTGAGGGTGGTTGGGACTTAGGCCTGTGGCACTGGCAGCTGGTGTTCCTGAGGCTGCAGGATGCTGAGGGGCTGTTTTCCATTCTGTAAGGCACACAGGTCCAAGGCTTCAGGCAATATAATGGGGCTGGCTGCAGGGCCCTGAGGCAAGAGGGTCTCTAGCTGCGGGTTCTGGGGGTGGGGAAGGCCTCTATGAGTTCTTTCTTTGCAGCAGATCAGTCCATCTTAGTTCAGCCAGCTCCCCAAGCTGGGTTTAAAAGCTTGTGTAGACCACGTGGAATTCTGCAGTTGGCACTGCCCGTCTGCGGCCATGAGCGGGTTGTGGGCACTTTCTCTCCCACCTTCCCCAGACCGTGTGCATTTCCTCCTGGCCAGTTTGCTGGGGTTGAAATTGTAATTGTGTTTGTTCTTTGCTCTTGGTGGCTTTTCTGAATCTCTACTCTATTTAGGGCTCTTGTCACCTCTTTGCTGGTTTCCTGAGTTCTTTCTCCAACACTCTCCTGCAAATACAGCTTTTCCTTTGTGTCCTGGTTTCTCCCTGTGGCAGAGTTGCTCACAGGGCAACCTCCATGGAGTCTCCTTGACTGAAAAAAACCCTTGAGTTTTTGCTTTACTGCAAATCTAAAGGTCTTACTGCAAGAAGACTCTGCTTTTGCAGGGAGGTGCTTTCAGTTGCTTTGAAACAAATAGTCCATCAAGAGAAACTAGCAACTAGCAGCCCCCTATCATGGCACCGTGTGGAGGACTGGACCGACAGTCTATGCTGATGACTGATGCACAAGTACACAGGAGCCAGGTGTACAGATTCTTTTCCCAGTGGTGCTCCATACAGTCCAAAGCAGTTGCCTGCAGAGTGTATTCAAATTACACGTGCTATATATTTGAATACACGTGTGGGTGCATATTGATATTTATACACCCATGTGCACAGATTCCCTTCCCCAGCTTTAAACTACGGTGCTCTTTCAGTGTCTGCTTTCTCATTGACTTCTCCTACTGCAGGGCAGGTGTCCGCTCACGCACTTCCTTTGCTTCTGCCGCCCCCGGTCAGCTGTCTTTGCACGGTGTCTGCTCTAGAGGCAAAGCCCTGTCATAGCTTTGGCTCCTGCATAGCGACCTGGAGTTCAGAAGTGATTTCTGTCTTCCTGGAAGGCCTTGAGTGACTGCCCCCTGCATCCTAGTATGGACACATCCACCCTCTGTCATGTGTGCATGTATATCCAACAGTATTAATTACTGTTTTGTTTTGCATTTGCTGTTGCAATGACAGGAAATGCAGAGTGCTTCCTCTGTGCAAGGCTCAGTGCTAAGTCGTGATTAAATGATCGTCACAGCCTCATAAAGTAAGTTCTAGAATTATCATTTTCTTTATAGCGAGAAGGAAAACAGAGACCCGGAGACCTGGGGGCTTGTGACTGTCCTGTGATCACACAGCTGAGAAGTGCAATTTGAATTGGTAGCCTGGCTCCAGAGTCCATGCTCTCGATCACTGCACATGGTGCCTGCCACGCAAGTACACACTCACACACACACACACACACACACACACACACACAGCCACGCTCCTTCATGTAAAGATAGGCGCAACTTTAGAACTCTGGGCCCTGTCCTTACTCAAGGTACCAGCAGCGGGCCATGTGTGCCTATCCTCAGAAAAATCTCAGCAATTTATAATCTAATTTGGGAACTATGGCTTTCATGGACGGCTGCTACAGTTCTTATCTAACTGTGAGGCAAAATTGGGAAAATCTTCACAGAGGGGATTTTCTAAATCCATCCACTTTCTTTTTCCCTGTTTTAGCCAGAGGCCAGCCTGATGTGGTATTATTTTTAATGCCCCAATTCTTTCTCTCCTGCTTTAGTTTCTAGAGTGCTTTCGTCATGGAAAATGAACCCCTGCATCTTACAATCTCGTTTCATCTATCTAACTACACCCACCCCCGTAGTCAGGATGGGCAACTTTTTTTTCCTGTTTAAAACACTCTAATTTTTCTAAAGAAAACTCTGGCTTAATTCAGGATGAATGGGTTAATTCCAGAATTTCAAGGCTGACCCTAGGTCACCTGGGTTTGTTGAAGGCATGACAGATTCGAGACCCAGACATCTGCTATTTCTGTCACCTAACTAATGAGGAAAAAGCTCAGGAAAACAAAATGATTCTCAGTGTCTTCTTGGGACAGGGATTGTTCTGGAAACTGAGGGAGAACAATAGGAGGAAATGTAGGTAAGCTTTTTATTTCACCTGCTTAGGCAAGATGCTTATGGGTGACAAAAAGGACGTAAAACACCCTGAATTTTTTTTTTTATGAGACTGAAAGACACGATCCTGGCTTTGCCACATGTATGGACCCCAGGAAGGCTGAGGTACGTCGCGGAGGATGTGTGATCTGGAGTCTGTTACAATGACAGGGAGTCTCTCGTTTGGATAAGGAAATGACACCCAAGTCAAGTCGCTCCTTTCACTTCCCTCTGCAGTCACTCGGTTTTCTCAACTCTAAACTGGGGTGACGATGGCACCACCTTTGCTGGTTGTGAGAAGCGATGAACCAGTTCACAGCTGTGTGACCCCGAGTGGTACCAGCCACTGGAATGCCAGTTGGCGTTAGCTCTTAGAGCCAGGATCATAACTGGTGTTAAGAAACCGACCTGCTGACTCACGGGAGCCTTCCGAGAGTTGAGGATTGACTTGTCTATGCAAAGCTTAAAGAACGGTAGAACACTTCGAGATCTGCTTTTTGGTTCCGAAACTAGAAATCATATTGTTTCCATTATTGCAGAACTGGATAAATAGGTGCCATTAATACTATTTTTGTATTTGAGAAATCAAACTTGCTGGAAGGCACTTAGTTACCGAAAGCATAGTTCGCACTCAGACTCAGTCCTTCTGATAAAAAGCTATCCAGTAAAGCCAACGCTGGTAAATCCTACCAGAAGGGAACCTGGCTTCTATGTGGTTCAGATGAAGAAAGGGAGACATCTTACTGGGAGCTGAGTCAGGGAAAGAGGTGTCTGAAATTCCCTCATCTGCTTCAGTTCTGTCTGGATGTTTCCACAGATTCCACTGGATTCGTCAGCCTTCCCGCTTTGAGGTCCTAAAGGGCCAGGGGAGTTGGCAGTAGAGCCCTTTCTTCCTAATTCAGTTAGAACTGACCTTGCCCTTTCACTTACATGGGAGATCAGCATCTGGCCTTGAACTCTGCTTAGAAGGAGGTTGGACATGAGTTTTGATTGAGAAGACCATCTGCACCCACATGTGGGCCATCCAAATGTGAGCGGCTCCAGATATGGCTGCCAAACTCATTATGGGTGTACTTAAGCTCATAACTTGAGGGGTTTAAATTCTACATCGGCCAAATGTAATCTTATGAAACTCTCTCTGCCTTCTCTTTGGAACCAGGAGACCTTGTGTCAACAGGCAGAGGGAGGGGTTCTTGGGCATTTGGAGATTAGTTTCCCTGAGTGTCTTCTGCCAAGTCCTAGTCCTGCAGGCTCCTTCAAGAGAGAAATTCTGTCATCAATTGTTGCAGTGAAATGCTGCAGTCTTGCTGACCTGTAACAGGCATTGCGGGACCAGGACCAGGGTCAGACAAGTAAGGTCCTCACCTCAGACCCCAAACTTAATCAGGCACCAAAGAATTCAGTAATCAAGACAAAGTATTAAAAGACATATTAATTAAAAATCAAATATAATTGAAAAAGTCCATGATGAATGTAGTAAAAGAAGACTTAAATATAGACAAGCTTCAATACTTACAGCACTTTTCCCCTCACATCACAGTAATCCTGGCCCTGGTTCCAATAAAACTTTATTTATAAAAATAACCTGTAGGATAGAGTTTACTCATACAATCTTTAAGAATTACATAAAAATATTTACCTTGACTACTGAGTTTTTAGGTACCATTTGAATATATATATAATATATATACACATGTATTATACACACACACACACACACACACACACACATTGTATATGTACACACACACACTCAAAGGCTTACTAGCTTCACCATGATCCCAAATTAGCTTCCAAGCAAATTTTCAGTCAAGATGCCCAGTTAACTATGTTTAACCTACTATCAACCAGATTCACCTATCAATACATTTTGCTTAGTATCTCATGTTCCAGAAAGGAGGTGGTGAGGAAAACTCCAGAGAATGAAGATTAGTGGTGTTTATTCAATTAATGATCTCAGCATCCATATGAAGTAGGTAGCTTTATTACCCTGAGTAACGGATAAGGAAGCTGAAGCACTGATGATTAACTAATTTTCCCAGGATAAGATACTGAGCAAAGGATGCAGCTGAGATGGAGACTTGGGTGGCTGACTTTAGAGTCCACATCCTGAGCAACTGCACTAAGCTTCCTGTGTTTAGCACAAGGTGGAATTGAGAGCCATGCAGTTGCATGAGCCATGACGTGGGGCATGGGGGAGGAGTGATTCCTATGAGCATCAGACAGTTTTGTCCCTATCGTTGTTTCTTACGGTGAATGCTTTTATATATGCAATACATTCTTTTTCTCAACTGGATGGTGCTTGGGTTATACTAGTTTTCTAATCTCAACTGGTATCCAGCTACATTGTGTGGATAATCAAATAATAAATCTTTAAGAACGAATAAAATCCATCTAATGGTCATTTTTATTTTTGCCTCAATACAAGAAACAAATATTATCTCCAACACCTTTAATATGTCACCATATATTTAAAACAAAGAAAGATATTCACCTGTGATGTTAACCTTGAAATACAGAAATCTGAATTAAGAGGCTGTAATTCCTTAGAGAGTTGTTGGTGATAATAGAAATTGCAAGTGCAGAATTCAAATGATTGTTCTCTCCTCTACGCCCAGGAGCCGTGTGCCTGAGATCAAGGCCAGAGCTGAGAGGACTCTTGCATAGAGCCTCCTCATGCAGGGCATTGCCACAGCAGCTGAGCCTCCTGTGCCCTTGCACAGGAACATCCCCAGGCACCAGGCATGCCACAGCCATGAGGTCACCAGCGACCCCCATCTCAGTAACTGTTCTCCAATCCCAACCTCTTCACCACTCTCCACACTGGTTCATGCTGAGATTCTGTGTCCAGACTCCTCTGGAAATGCTTTTCCTTTGACCTGCCTCCGCAGCCTTCACTTTTCATTTGACTGTGGTTTTTCTTTCACTACGAAATGCAAACATCGCCATTCTGGAGAACACATTGGACCCTTTGACCCTCTCACAAAGGACGACTCTCCTTTTTGTCTAATGTTTGCTCTGTGCTTTGCTGATCTTCCAACTAGACTCTGCACTCTCTGACCACTATCCAATCTGTATTCCTTGAGTCTGTGTCCAGGTCTAGGTCATGTGGGACTTTTTAAATGTTTTGAGTGTATGAAAGAAAAAAATGTGTAAGAGAGGTAAGCATTTCAGAAGAGGGCTTCGTGTTCATAAGCACCTGACTGCTATCTCCTTCGTAATGGGCCCTTTTAGAAGGATTCGTCCCACAGATATTTATCACTTTGTGACTCTCTTTACAAATGGAATTTTGGTTGCCTAAAAAAATTGAATGCAAAACCCCAAGTGGCCAATGAAAGTCTCCTAGGCAATACAGGAACCAAGCCTGCCATTAATAATAAGAGCAACTATGGGAATTAGGTGTGAAAACAACTCTTTAATATTGTCACTTATTTATTACTGTCAGAAATAAGCAGAAGACAAAATCCTTCTAGGTGTTTATTGATTCCGTTTTGTTGTAAAGAGTTTGAATATGTTTCAAGTGGATATGTTCAGCAATTTAGTATATTGGCTAAATGTTATAATGACAGATAGCATGTGGGTGGGTTTGATACACATTCTTATTTCAAACAGTAGCTATTCAGTGTATGTAAAAATATAGAAATTTTTTATCCCTTTGAGAGAATTCTATCAAAGCAAAATATAGCACATTAAATTGCAGAGTATGTAACGCACAAATATTTTTCTGGAGTCTCTTTTACCAACTTTTATTAGACATAGATCATACTGTCTAAAACAAATTAAAAACACAAAGGATATATTCATTGGAAATTCTGTTTTTATGTGCAATGAAAAAATATTATGTTAGACATTAACAAGCTAGAGGGAGCAGCCTTGTGTTTATTTCTAAGCTAATTTGTTGTATTTTCATGGTGATAACTCAAGCAAAAAAATTCATTAAAATAAAAAAATGTGCAGATGCTGTTTAGTTCTAGGGCTAAGATCCATACTTCTGGATCAAATATAAGAGTTAACCATCATATAAGAAGTGAAAGAACTGTATTGATATTAATCACCTGAACCAAATGTCTGATAAATGACTGTACTAAATTTACAGAAATTAAAAAAAATGTTTTTGGAGCCTAAGAGGAAAAAATAGTTTATAGCATGTTTTGTAATTGTCTAATTGTGGATTTCACTTATTTCTTGTGTTATTCACTAATCCACCAATGACCATCAGAATTCTTCTTACCCAGTATATTTTTAAATATGTGATATTTATAATTCATTTAAATATATGTAGAGATTGCTCTTGGACCCTCTTTCGTTTCTAAATTAATTTAAGGTATGCCTTTTTTTTTTTTTTTAACTGGCTTATGTAACCTGTTACTGTTGTGATTCTAGAGAAATGGTTTACATTCTATTTTTAAAGTTTGTATAGTAGCAAAGCCCCTATTATTAGGTTTTAGTGTTCATAACATTCTGTAACTGCTCTTGACCACAGCTACTCCATAGAACACCAGACAGCAGAACATCAGGCCTGGAATAAAGGGGGTAATGCTCCCTCCTTCATTATAACCATAGTTGCTACACTAGCTGGGGCATCAGGAGTTAACGCTCAGGTTTAGCAGCATGGAATAAATGTGGACTGTTTTCTAAATATCCCCATCAATAGGTTTGGGGGCTGGAACTATTCTTCTTCATGGAAGCCACAAACTGATCCCACGGATGCTGCTACTTGCACACAACACAGAACACACTCTAGGGGGAAGTTCCAATCAGCAACTCCCTTGGCATCAATAAGTACTTCTGGATCAGTATCTTAAAAGCAGAACCCTCGCCCAGGGCATGACATTTCCATTGTCCATTGTAGTCTTCAACTTGCCAAAGTTAGGGGATTCAGGTGTGAGCATTTATAGAGTCCAGAGAGGTATTTACATATTCTGTGGCTTATTTTGGCAGAACATTTCAGTGTTTCTCTAAAGATTATGTACGCAGTCTTTAAGAGCATTTTGGAAAGTGCAGGGACCTGGAACTCACATGTATTTTTCATTACTTTCTAGTTGCTGTCTCTTAGATTGTCAGAATTGGGATAATAAACCTGCAGACTCTCACTTTGTGCTTTGCTGAAAGGGAAGATTGGGTAGCCACTAAATCCCTAATGGAGACGGAGTTAGAATAAATGGCTGTTAAGCTCTCCAGCCTAATTGTGAATGGTGTGTGTTTGGCATTCTCGAAGATATAAATTAAAATAAAAAGAACATTTTCGGAGGCATGGAACAGCTCTGCTTTAAGGATGACCTCCCTGTACTGAGGAAGGTTCACAGTATTCATAATGTCATTATCAAGACTATTCAGTGCTGAATGATTTGTCCGCCCAGAAATTGCATGGCCTGACCAGATGAGTAATCTCTGTAGTTTGTATTTATTCTTCTAACTGCTTACTCGGGTCTGGCTGCTTTTATCTCTGTTGTGAGCTTACTTACTGCTGCTCAGCGGGATATACCATCAGTGACATAAGCTTTATTCATTTACAGATCCAGAGCGCTGCATCAAAGTATTAAATCCTGCAAACGTGGAGGAAAGTCAAAGGCTTTAATCCTCGGACTGGTAATTGTCATTGTACTGCTGGCACCTGTCAGAGCTGAAGTTAAGTTTCGCGATGGTGTGCTGGAAGAAAGGCCTGTGGCCGCGTGCTGTCCGCTTGTTTGTTTAAGATAGACACTTGCTGCCACTGCAATCACAGTGTCTCTCAAACTTCTTTCATCTGCAGGGAAGGAAGTAGGCAGTCATAGGATGAAATGCCACCGCGTCCTTTCAGGACTGATTGGTCTATTTCGTAACGCCTTTGTTATTCTAATTAAACCAGCTTAGGAGAGGACAGTGTTTCAGCATCTTGGACTGCCGGAGCATTGGCAAGGAAGGGCAGGAGAGGATCAGAGCATTCAGGAAGCTCTCTGCTGCCAAAGCCTGGTTGAAAGGTCCAGAGGATCCCCCCACCCCCGCCACTCAACCACGAGAACCTCCTTTGAAATCTTCTCCATCTTCTCCCGGTACACATACCAATTTCAGTTTTACTCTGCCCCTTGCTGTGCATCTCTTGGCAGGAAACTTGCCCATCTTGCAGAGTCTTGCATGAATAATTCATGACAGTGTCATGCTGACTTTCAAAAGCCTGGATTACTACCTTGGAGGAAATATTTAATAGGATTCTTCCAAACAATCCAAAATAGAACTCCCCAGTCTGTGGGTCATACCTCTTAGCAGACCTGAGTGCAGTAAAAGAAGGAAGGTCCAGCAACCCTCACACACCTGAGGCCAACACCGGGTGTTGAGCTGCCCTGGAACCTCGTTGCGGAGGTGAGTGTTTTCAAGCAGGGTCATTGTTTGTCAGAGACAGGCTTCTTGTATGTGGGGACTGAGTTTGCTTTTTGGTAGATCTTAGAGTTTGGGCCTTTCTTAGATAATATCAAAGGGTTTTAAAGAAGCAGTCAGACATGCACGGAGAGAGGAATTGAGTTTGATGTGGGCAAACAAATTCTGGGCATAGCAGGAGGTGGGGGCACCTGCTGGCCCTCACGACAGTGTTCCTCCAACTGGAGTCCCCCGTCAGCCAAACCGCAACATTCAAAGATCTTCTGCGGACTCAGAAACTTACCTCTTTTAATCCCTGTCTCCTTGATTTTATTATATTCCTTCACCTTTACCTCCTCTTCCATTATCCTTCTTTTGCTCTCTGATCAAAGACTGGCTTTAACAAAGTCTTTAAAATGTATTGATATTATCTGGTGAAGGACTGATGGCCTCGTGCTAACCCAGTCCAACTCTCCCAGGATGGTTAAGCGGAGCAGAGAGACGCAAAGGTAAAAGAATCTATTGATTCTACGGAAGCTTATTTTTTGTTTGTCTAATAACTTTTGAAAATGCCAAAAGTAAAACTTGCTCGATGCTGAAAACAAAGTCGATCTGTTAAAAGACAGAAACGTTTTAAAGTGATATCACCAATGATGTCTTGAGAGTACGGCGTCCTCAGCCACATTCCCCCTGTGTATTTGATCTACGTAAAGGTCTATGTATCCGTATATTGATCTGTGTAAAGGTCTCTTGGTCCATATGTCCATGCATATAACTTCCCAAAGACGGGATCATTTATAGCCGAATTTTAAATGGCAGTTGAATTCTGTAAGAGCAGCTACATGTCTTCCAGGGCTGTGCTCTGGGTAGGACAGAGGGTTTTAAATTGTTTCACGGAGCCCTGAGGGTTACTTGAAGGAGTTTGGATTGGATATTTTCGTTTTTGCCCTCAGATCTCCAGTACCCTTTCCCACATTGCCCAGTACGTCACAGGACTGTCTGGGATGTATTGATGGGCACCCTTTACTCTGTGGCATCCACCCAGGTTCCATCCATGGGAGAATCAGCAGAAGCCAATCAGGAAGGGGAACAGTGAGATTAGCGCATGATGCTCCCATTCTCTTCTCTTGGGAGAGTTAGTAACACATAACTCTTTCTGCTCCTGGGGTTTAGTAAATAATTCCTCCCTCTCACCTTTATGCTTCAGGGTAGTAAGTTCTCATTTATCATTGCTGCAATGTAAACTGTCTCAAAACGTAATAACCTAAAAATATAATAACTTATTTTAAATAAAGACCAGTGGTTTGGGGTAGGGAAGGTACATTTCTGCCTCTCACCCATCTCCTGGGGGCCTGGTTTTGGGTCCAGTGAAACTACACACCAACCATGGGAGGAAAGAAGTGCCAACTGTCTGCCTGGGGTTGAGGCTGACTGAGGGCCCTGGCTCTTCTCCACCTGGGCTTCTTACAGTATGGACTTTTCCACTGCCTGGGCTTCGCAGCATGGCGGCTGGACTCCAAGACCAAACTGCCCGAAGACAACCAGGTATTTAAACTATACCAGGTTTTATGATGTAGCCACGGAAGTCACCTGGAATCATTTCCTGCCACAGCCACACATGAGTCTAGATTCAAGAGCAGAGAACAGAGACAGCACCTTCAGTGGGAAGAACACCCAGTAACACTGGACCAAGAACCCATGGGATGAGAAAGTTACAAAAGAAAAGTCATCTGTGACCGTCTTTCAGATTTTTATCAACCGGAGAGTACCATATATGTTCTGGGCTTCCTCACATCCTGTCTTCACTTTAATTGCTAAATTTAGTGGTGTCTTGTTACCTGCAGGGAGGTTGCTTCATGGTGGGCTGAGAGAGGATGTGGCGGGAGAAGGTAGGGGCAGCTGGTCCCACAACGCAAGGTGCGGCTGCCCACCTCAACGCTGCAGCACCATCGTTATCTTTTGTTTTGATACCACATTAGGTAGAGGGAGTGAAGGGAGGGGAGGGGCACGGGGTAGGAAGGATAGAGAGTGAAACAGACACGATAACCTCATGTACATGTATGACTGCATGACCCATGTGATCCTGCAACATGTACCATCAGAAAAGTGACAGCTGACACTCCATTTGTGTATGATCTATCAAAATGCATAAATGCATTCTACTGACATGGACAACTCATTAGAACAAATTAAACAATTTTAAAAAGAAAGAGTTCATTTGAAGAAAGTGTCCTGCTGAACGAATGTTTTAACACCACTGTTAGAGTCCTTGAACATGATAACAGCAAAAATCCTAGAAATACGTGCTTCTTAACAGGGAAACTCATTTTCCCCTCTTGGTCAATTACCAGATATGTACAAAAGAATGTACAGTGTTCAATCTATTCTCAGGTGCTTTACCTGAATACCACCCCCGTTGAGGCCCTTATTTGTATTGACTGTCAAAGTATCAATACTTGAATGGTGTGTTCAAACAGAGACTTTGCCCCACATGTTTATTTTAAAAAGGATTTCAGCATGATTTTTTCTCTTTTGTCTACAGCACATCTCTTCTCAGATGAAGTCCTTGAGATGCCCATTGAACCAGCACAAGAAAATAAGATGAGAAGGGTTTGGATATATTTTTTACTTAGCTAAACAAGTGAAATAGAAAGGTTGCTACACTGTCTAGCTGGTGGAACCGATTTTCCTTGGAAAATAAAAAGAGGACAATTCAGTATTTTATCAATTGGAGTATAAATTGCAGGTAATGCCTGTTTTCTCTATTTCCCTTCGGACCTAGAGGAGATTTCCCCCATTTGAAACTGAGGGTGATAGAATTGTGAAGGTTACATAGCAGAAATAGGTGAAGAGATGAAATCATAGGAATAAATCTTAAGGAATGATTCATGTATCTGTTTAATTATTTTAAACTGGGTAATTGATAAATAGTTGCAATGAACTATAATGCAGAAGAACAATCTACATAATTCTCACAATTAAAAAAAATAAGTCATGTACAACTAATTAGAACAAATAAAATTAAAAAATTAAAAAAAAATACATGAGACCTGAGCTGGGGATATGGCTCAGGGGTAGAGCACTTGCCTAGCAAACCTGAGGCCCTGGGTTTCTACCCAGGACCATAAATGAATGAATGAATGAATAAATAAATAAATAAAAATCAATAGATTCTTTTAACTCAATTGTAAATATTCCAACTTGGAAATATCCAGTACTTTTCCCCCATTGCCTCTTGGGATGTTAGAGTTTCACCTACAGTTTTGGTAACTGAGAGAACAAGATATAAAGAATCGTTAACTATGCATACACTACTCTCTTGAAAAGGCAAAAAGGGAAATTAAGGCCCCAAAGATGTGTCAAGTAAAAGAAGCAGCTCACCCGCTTGGAGCAGCCTGATCATCCAACTCACTCCTACAGAGAGAATTCATTTTGTTAAATCTAACATTTAGGGAACTTCAAAAACACTAAACAACGAGAGCATAATTATTTTCCCTATTTTTCAAATATGAATCTAATTGCTGCTGGTTCTGATAGATTCATTATAAGAAGACATTTGTTTTCCTTAGGAAAACTTTTCCTCTCCTATAGATTGTTTTGAGTCTCTTGGAGTATATTTAATACTGGTACAAAAATATTTCATTAATATTCTTAAACTATATAAAGTATTTTCCTTATTCGTTTTAGAAGAGGAAAGTCAATAATCAGACATCTAGAGGAAAGTTGTGTATGCTGCCATTAATTGGGAATATATTACAATTATTATACAATAGATTATAGTACTATAGCTTAGTACTGCATATATTATCTGTATATACTCCAGATGTATTTTTTCATCTGTATATTTGTCTATCCATTTATCATCTCTCATTTACCTGTTATCTATCCCATTTCTGTGTTGCTCACAGGTAAATAGTTCAAGATTTTCTGCTGAGCTTTCGATTTAGGCTTCTCTCCTAATGATTGCTATAATAAGGAACATTACTGAGTTTTGACTCATTTGGCAAGCTTGCAATTTCTTCCCTAAAGAGCCCGTTTATTCTGCCTGAACTCAAACAGATGCAAAGGAGATAGGCATGCTACATGTATTGATCATCTATCCTGTGCTAACCCACGGAGCTTGGTGCTTTGCAAAAATTATCTTATGCAATTCCTGCATAATCCAATTATACAGATACTTTTGTTCTTATTTCTCATTTTACTAGTGAGACAACTGAAGCTGATCCAAAGATATACATAAAATAAATGAGGTAGGCAAGATTCAAAAATATTTAAATTCTCCTGTCCCCATCATCTTTGGAACCGCTGCTAGCCAGATGGTATCTCTGTGCTTATTGGGAAAAAAATTTCCTCCTCAGGGTGGACAAAACCTCTTGGGTACATGTCTTGGCAAGAGCATTAAGCATTTGCATGAGTTAGAAAGAAGCACTGCTATTTCTGGGTAGATACAGCTCTGAGCTAGGTCAGGCCACCTGGAGAGCAGAGCATGGATTTGATTTGAACCTCCCGCCTTTCATATCCATGGCTGGGCACCCTTGTGTGTAGTACCAACTATACAGCTAGTTTGATGCTGTCTCTTCAGAACACATCTACCAGAAGAAAAAGAGAGCCCTCTGAAGATTTCTCCTGTATTTGGATTTCTGCATTTAGAATTAGCACACACCCTTCTGCCCTAAAATGCTTTGCATTTCTCCCCATTTCTTTTTTGTATAATAGTTTAAATTAGTGAATTGGTGACCTATTTCAGTGTAACAAATTACTCTAAAACTCAGCAACCTACAATAACAAATATTTATCACATCACTTTTTTATAGTTTAGATATTGGTGTCCCCCAAAGGCTCATGTGTGAGACAATGCAAGAAGGTTTAGAGGTGAAAAGATTGAGATATGAGAGTCTTAACCCAATTGGTGTGTTAATCCCATGATTGGGATTAAATGGGTGGTGACTGTAGGTAGGTAAGGTGTGGCTGGAGGAGGTGGGTCCTTTGGGGTACATATTTTGTCCCTGGTGAGGATTTCTCTCTCTCTCTCTCTCTCTCTCTCTCTCTCTCTCTCTCTCTCTCTCTCTCTCTCTCTCTCTCTCTCTCCTTCCTAGTATGATCTCCTGAGCTATTTTCCTCCTCCATGCCCTTCTGCCATGATGTTCTGCTTCACCTCAGGCCCCAGAAAATGGAGCTGGCCATCCATGTACTGAGACCTCTGAAACTGTGAGCCCCCCAATAGCTTTTCATCCTCTTATTAGGTCTTTTGGTCATAGTACAAAAATGGCTGTCTAAAACAGTCACACAGATGCCAAGGTGAGGAGCCTAGGACCTGCTTTGCTGGGTGGTCCAGGCTCAGACTCCCTCCTGAGGTCACAGCTGAACTGTTGGCTGGGGCATAGGTCATCCCCAGTTCTACTTGAACTGAAGGTTCTGCCCCACTCAGGTGGCTTTTGGTAGGAGGCTTCTGTTCTTCATGGGGTGGCTTTTGACATGGCTTCTGCCAGAGGGAGTGATCACAGAGAAGAAGAAAGACGTCCATAAGAATTGAAGCTGCAGACTTTGAGAACATAACCTCAGCCATGGAGGGCCACCTCTTCTGTCTTTTATGGCTCACGTGGACCAGGAAGGGTGCGATGTAGAGAGCCATTTTTGAAGATGGCTATCCTGTAGGGCAAGAAGACTCACGGTCTCATTAACAAGTGCCAACAATTTGATGAGGTAAAAATAGTTGCTGTTCAGTTGACCCTCATCAGGATGTGTGTTGATTGGTGCTTATTTGGATCCAATGGGTGTTCTTTCTGGGTTTTATATGCTCATGCCCAACCAGGCATAAATATTTCTATTATTGTTACTGGAAATAGGTATTATTTTCAAGAGAGGGATGTTGAGGGTGAAGTTGATAGACCCCAATTCCTCCCCCCGTAAATGCCGTAACTGACCTTGGAACCCTAAAACCAGACTACCATACTAGTACCTCCTTTAATATATTCAATTTTAACTTTATCATTTCTGGAAGTGCCTGGTACCACACTCATAAGAAACATATATCTACATGAATAAGTTTCAGTAACATTTTAAATATAAAAACCTCTGAAAGCTTGCTTGAGGTTGAAAATCCAAGGGAGATATTTATTGTTAGGTCAGTGGTTCTTTGCACTGTTCTGTTCAAAGCACAGGGACCCTGCTTCAGGTAAAGAGCTTATCACATTTTGAAGAGGATGTTCTACATTACTGTTTTCTTTCTGTCTTATGTAACCTTTAAATTTACATTTTAATGGGATAATACTCTTCCTGAATATTTACTTTATGAGTATCAATCCTATAGGGGTGTATTTAAGGAGATGGTGGGTGGGAGTTCTATTGTTTGCATACCACAATGCTCTGGTTTGAATAAGGTTTGTCTCCACCAACCCTCCTGCTGAAGCTCAGCTCCCCAGTACAGCAGTGTTGGGGTGAGAGCTAGTGGGAGATGTTTGAGTTATGGGGTAGAACCCTCACAGATAGATCACTAACCTTCTCACTTGGGTTAGTTCTTGATCTTGAGGAACTGGATTAGTTGCCTCAAGAGTGGGTTGCTAGAAGGGGAATTTGGTTTCCTTACTTCCTCTTGCTTCTTCTCCCACCATGTGATCCCTTCTGCACACATCTGATTGATTTTCTACTTGCCCACCATCCATGGTGTAGCCGGAGGCCCTCACTAGAAACCTGGCAGACACAGTGTTCTGACCTTGGACTTCCAGCTTCCAAAACTGAGTTAAATGACTCTCTTTTCTTTAGAAATTTTCCAGTCTCAGGTGTTCTGTTATAGCAACAGAAAACAGGCTAAGATACACTCTGTAAACAATAAGAATTAGCTCTGGTTTTTTTATGAAGATTATCAGTTAAAACTGGTTAATATAAAATATAAGCAACTTGGCCAAGCCTTTCCAATTTCTAATGAGTGCTCAGCATGTTATGTAAGTGCTGCCTAAAGAGTTTGGGTTCGTTATTTAAAAAATGACCAATAGTATCAAACATTTTATAAGAAAATAGTTAGTGGATCTGACTTATTTTTCAAAATATGATTTCATACCTAAGAAGAAAAAATCCCAAGTTATTAATAGCAACCAATTTACCTCTCTCTTATCTAGCCCTGAGTTTGGACAACATTTATAAATGTGAAGTGAAATTGAAGGTAATGCAATTACCTTGTTATAAATTCTGGCCAGAACCCTGACACTTTACTATCATCTCTCAGAGTCAACCAGGCACAGTTCCCCAATTAGAGATGTTGTGACTCCAGGGTAATGTAAACAAAGACGAGACCTTTTTGGTTTGCATAAGCTTCTGGATTTGATTAGCCCTGGGACATCCCTGAGTCTATGGAAATCAAGCTATGTCCAGGACCAAGTCTTACTAAGAAAAATAGACTGTCCCACAGTTCATAAGTTCACATGTTTCTTATCATCTCAAATCCACTTTCATTTTTTGTTTTTTTTTTTTTTCCACTCCTATGCTGAAAAGTAGGGCTGAAACTTCCATCTTTTTCTCCCCATTGGGGAAATCTTATCTTACTCAAGACATATGTAAATACTATGACCCAGGCCCCATGCCCTACCTCAAACTGGAAAATCCTAAGCAGATCCTGAGTACACCTCTTGCATTCCAGCGCCTTTCTTTCTGCAGCTTCTCTCATATCCATCCCCCAAGGCTCACTCTGTGACCAAAGTCTTGTGATTCAGTGATCAGTGAAATCAAAGGAAATCCACCATGGAGATGGCTGGTCTTTCAAAACCCTGTTGCCTTGAGGAGCCCACGTCAGAAGTGGAGGAACTGAAGTTTTCTGGCTGAATTTAATTTCATTTAGATTGTAATATCAGACCTCCCTCTGATGATTAATATTACACCACACAATTTTCAAAAAATTGAATTTGCCCCGCAGTCCCCTGGCCGGCCCTGTTTCCTTCGTGACATTCTCTCCATCCCTTCCCTCTCCCCACCTTTGTCTGATGGCAGGAGTTCTCCATCCAATTCTCATTTCACTCTTGAAAGTGCGACATTACAGAAGTGAGTGTGGAAAAGCAGAACCCTCCTCGCTTCAGCGTTTGCCGGTTAGAATCTTCTTCACACTAGTGGTTCAAGGCGGATGTGTTCTCAGAATGAAAACCAAGGGGCCAGATGGCATCTGACAGTAACTTTCCCTTTGCTTCCGTTGGTGATGATTTACAACAGATGATATGCCCCGTAATGAGACAGTTGTCCATCAAGACGTCACATATGCGCTGTTTTCCGGATGACATATAAATATCACATATCATGATAGTCCTTGAGATGTAACTCATCCTGTGATGTTTTGAAAAATGAATTTGCAAAAGGTGGGTTGAATAAGGACATGAGGTCTGCAGCTCCTTCGGAGGTCAGTGCTGTCTTTACAGCAATCCGATGGACTTGGTCTCTTTTTCCTTTGAAAGTCAATAGGATTCATTG
This sequence comes from Sciurus carolinensis, assembly GCF_902686445.1. Taxonomy (NCBI): domain Eukaryota; kingdom Metazoa; phylum Chordata; class Mammalia; order Rodentia; family Sciuridae; genus Sciurus; species Sciurus carolinensis. The sequence goes on along the minus strand of NC_062231.1, from coordinate 23,909,575 downwards.
ATTAATTAATTTTTTCACAGGCTGAAGTTGAACAAATGCTGTAATGAGGAGCATGAGATGATGCAAAGTCACTGGGAAAGATGACCATGACCAACGGGTGATGGGTTAGGGAGAAGGAGAGAGGAAGATGGTCCTAGGACTCTGCTAGCTGTGGTGCAGGTCTGGTCTCAGACTCAAAGAGCAAGACTGAGAAGCTCTTCTACTCTGTTGTACTTTGAGGGTTCCTCCTACTTTCAGAATGAGATATTCCAGGGCTGGAGTGTGGGAATGCCAATGTTCTAGAAGTTACTACCGTGATTCTAATGAGAAGCCAAATTTGGAAGTCAGTGCCCTAGGGACCAGGCTCATTTCAGACACATACTTCAATGCAGGGATCAGTGGGAAACAGTGAGTAGGCCTGGGCCCAGCAGGTGGGAGTGCAGGACCTGACAGAAATAAGCTTTCCTTCACAATAGAGGCAAAGCACTGTTATAGGGCTTTGCAATATATGTAAATATGTACATAATGTCACGATCTAATGATTAAAAATAACAATGTTTTGCAACATTTTTATATTTGTATTTTTACTTTTTTATATTTATATTTTTATTTTTTTATTTGTTGATGGACACAGTACATTTATTTTATTTATTTTATGTGGTGCTGAGGATCAAATCCAGTGCCTCATACATGCCAGTCAAGTGCTCTACTACTGAGTCACCACTCCAGCCCCTATCTGTGTGTGTGTGTGTGTGTGTATATATATATATATGTATTTTTTTTTATGTAGATATTGTTATTCTAGAGACACCCCTCAGGGTAAATAGAGGATAGACACAGACTTGTCCAGAACAAAAGGGAGAAAGACAGCAGAGTGTAATTTCCATCTAAGGTCATAGGTATTTTTTTTCCTCCCTAATTGATCTGCAAAATTTGATTCACCTGCCTTATGTTCCCACCAGTTACATCTCAGGACAGGCAGAGAATTGTAGTGATTATTTGGAAATTCCTTGAATGACCTGATAATAATTCTGAGTTTGATTTCAGTCATTCTGTGGAGACCTAATCATGGTTCACTTCCTGGTTGAGTGATCCTAATAAATTGTACACTGATCTCTCCTAGAACTGTATTTTCCTATCACAGGCTACACTGTCTGACAAACAAGGAAATGCATAAAAGAATGTCTATCTATCTATACATGCTTAGAGACACACAAATACACTCACATACAAGCTAGGTACTATGTAGGTTTTTACACTGAGGCATGTAAATGAAGGAGAACTTCGAAAAAAGTCCACACCAATTAAAGTTGCTCAAGATACATCACGATCTAATGATTAAAAATAACAATGTTTTGCAACATGCAAAATCACAACATATTGCAAAAGATAATTGAAATTCCTGCATATGTCTGGGATATTAATATTTTCCCTGCTTTTTTGTAATTAGATTGATGTGGGTATTTAAAAATCTGCTGCCCACATGTGTCTAAGGATGCCAGGTTTTTCCTGAGTCATTTCATCAGCTCCTATCCTGGGTTTGAATTTGTCTTCACTTCCAGTGGGATATATATACTGGTATTTTAGCATAACTGGGAAGTACTGATGTACTTAGCACAGATGTGAAAGCACACAATTATCCTGAGAAAAATAATGAATTTATGGGACACTTTCAGCTTCCTATTGATGACAGAGCCCGCACAATCCAATCTGATTTATATCCTCAGCGTTTATCTCTCAAAACAAATAGGCTTCTGGACCATGGGGTGTTTCTGAACTTCAAACATTATTTTAGGTCTGCTTCTCTAGATAGAGAAACTGTGACAGAGATTTGGAGGCACTTAATTTTCTGAAGGAGTGTGCTATGGAGAAAAGAAGCAAAGGAACAAGGGAAGGAGATGGTCCACTTGGAGACCAGAGGGGTGGCATTTTGTATCTCCAATGCACTACTTCTGGTGTGTGGGGTCAGGGTACCACAGACTGGGTGGCCTGAACATGGGACATATGGTCTCACAGTGCTGGGTATCTCTGAGGAAATCCTTGGAGTGGTGGTGGTTGGATAGAGATGGTTCACTGGGAAAGACAATTGGGCAGAACACCCCACAGCATCTGCTGCAGAAATTACCATACATAGGAACAGCAATTACTTCTGAGCCCTTAATAATGTATTTCATCCATTTTAGGACCTCACTGATTATAAAACATATTATTATTCTAAATACCACAGAGAAAGGAAAGGGTGCCCAAGATGGCGGTCTAATAGGAAGCCTCTGTGGAAAGTTGGACACCAAAGAACTAAATTCTCAGCCTTAGAGTAAATGAGCCATAGAACCACCGGGCAGGAAGGGCACTAACAAAGTGTTGTGCTTAGAACTTGGCCATTGAAAAAAGGAAAAAAAAAAAATGCCTCCCTTAAGAATTTGAATCACATGTTCTTACTAACATGGATTTTTAGCTTGAAATCATACTACTAGATTGTTCCAAAAACCTTAAGCAGATATTATAATTTCAAGGGCTCTCAGATGATGCCCCCAAATAACTGGCAGCAGCAAACACAAATTTGATAAATAGAATACCACTGGTTATAAAACCTTTTCTACACAAATGTAATGATAATAAGAATAGGCAGAATTTGGTATGTTCTAGGGCTTTTTCTCTAGGTATTGGCAAACTACAGTCTGTGGTCCAAATTTGATTGTCACCATTTATTACAAATAAAGTTTTATTAAAACACAGTCTCACACTTTCAGGTATGCCTATTCAGTCAGTTGGTTGCCTGTATACAGTAACAATTTAATTGGATAGTGCCCGAGACCCCATGAGCTACAAAACTGCAAAGAGTTATCTATATAACCCTTTACAGAAAATGTTTATTGATCTCTAATGAATTTCCACATATTGATTAATTTAATTTTCACCAGAATCTTATGTGGTCGAAAATATTATATTCCCATTTTATAGTCAGACCGAGGAGGCATCAAGAGGTTGAATGACTCAGTGTCAGATAACTAGCAGGTAGTATCGGAGAGATTGGAAAAGGTGTGCCGTTTTAGTCTTCCAGCAGATAACTGTGCAGAAGTCGAGATGTGTGAAGTAAGGTGACTGGCTGATCATATGGAGTTCAATGCATAATTTGTGGCATGAATAAATGCATAAGAGAGTGGATTCACCTGAGAAATGGCAGATCCAAGATTTTAATCCTGGGAACTCCGAATCCATATTGTAACATGTCTTGGAAACTAGATATAAAAATGTAATTAACAACAGACTCCCTGACCCTCTCCACTTAACTGACTTCTCAGGGAAACCCACACATTTCGCTGGAAGAAATCGTGCTGAATCGTGTATCTAGGAGGCTCCTCTCCAGGACTTTCACTCTGAGTAGTAGAACTGTATGAACCCCACTTCAATCAGGACTTTGATAAATGGGCTTGCTGTGGTCCTGATGACATTGAGAAAGAGACCATCCATTGTACCAGACACAGAACTCTTTGAAATAATGCATGAGAGAAGGCCGGGAGTTATTTTTCCTTGACAAATTATCCATTTGTTTCCTAATGTCTACAAGAAGAGTCATTATTCTCTTTAACAATTAAAATGAAATTAATTAAAAGTTCTCTCTTTGAATTTAATACCCAGTATAAATTTAAAAGTCATTAAAATGCAGATATTTACCTCTGCTCTTCTGAATGTTCCTATAAAGTATTCCATTTAAAATCTTTTTTAAAAGATTTTCTTCAAATAATAGGAAATCATATTAGGAAATATTGAGAAAACAATTAGAAAACAGTTTTTTAATTATTAAAAATGTTTAAAAATATGAACAAGTCTGTTATTTTGCAGATAGTAGGAGCAAGAAGATGGAGAGAACTTTCTGAAGAAGAACTCACTCTCCAGTTGGAGAGTTAACATGAAACCCAGGAGAAGTCTGGCTCCAGAGTCCCTACTTTGAATCATTGCATTTGACACCTTTTCCATGGAAATACCATTCCCCCCAAAGATTCATGCAAAGTGCAGAAGGAGGTTTCTAAATGGAGCCAAGGGGAGGAGACCATTGAACTGAGTTTTGATGGCTCACAGGAGCTTAGCAAGTGAATAAAGAGGAAAGGAAGAAGAAGAGGGGAGACCCAAGGGAAAGGTGCAGAGACCAGAGGCTTGAGCAACTTACCAAGGTCAGAAAGGTTAAAGAGATTCAGAGTTAGTAGATAGTAGAGTTAGTAGCATGATGGGATATGAGTGAAGGGGGGGGGGATACTACACACCGTTAATGGGAAAAGCTTTATCTACCCAATTGGTTTTCGACCAATGAGCAGTGGAGAGCCATTGAAGAATTTAAACAGTGGAGTATAGAGCTCACTGTCATTACTGAACGCTGCCCTTCTGATTGTGGTATATAAGATGACTTGGAACAGGAAGGATGGAGCTTCTTGTTCTTTGCCGAGTACTCTCCTGTCTACTCTTCACTCTTGCCGTGACCCCAGAGGTAGTTCTTGGTCTCTTCTCTCTATATATCCCTTGGTCAATATTATCCATTCCCATCTCTCAAAACCTCTACAAGCTAAAAACTGAAAACCCTGGAGTTTCCTCCTGAAACATAGTATAAACCTTTGCATTAAAAGCCCTCTTGGGGCAGAGGGTTCTCAAAGTCCACATGTGCAAAGGAAATGAAGAATCCCGACTTCATGTATCCGGATCAGACTGACAATCCACTAACCCATATCCTGAACTCAAATGAGGAATTGATCTTACTATCCCATCAACTGGAGGCCCTCCTGAATTCTCTTCTCTTCTATCACCTCTTTCATTTGGCCCTTCCATTTGGAGTTGACACTTGTGTTAACTCAACATGGAATACAGTCATGTGTCACTTTAGAGAATCATTTCGATGAACTCCTTTTTAGGCAGTTTCATCATCGTGTGAACTGACATATACTAATGTACACGTAGGTGGTACAACCTGCCACATACCTGGGGTGTATAGAGTACAGCCTGTCACTCCTAGGGTACAAATGCATGCAGCATATTACTGTACTGAATTCAGCATACAGTACTAAATACTGTAAACAGTCAGGGAATATATATATATATATATGGATCTGATTATATTTGCTTCTGAACATAGACAAATTACACTAAAATACAAGGCAATAGGGACTCTCCAGCATCACTGTATCTTATGTGACCACTCTTGTATATGTGTCCACCCTGGAACATCACCTGGCCCGTGATGATCATCCGCTCCTTCATCTTGGCATAAGACCTCGTATAGGTCTTTGTCTAGATTTTCTCCTCTCCCATCCACCTCTGACTAAACACTTCCCCAAAATTCACGCTACCCTTGCTTCCAACTCTTCCATGATCCTCCCCAGCCTGTAAGATCAACTCAGCGTGATTATCAACTCCAACTATAAATTGAAATCAACCGAGGAGCTTCTAAAATACGTAGCTGTCAGAATCCCAATGCTCGGAGAGTCTGAGTTCAGTGGTCTGGCGGGACACTCCAAGCCGGACTCTGTTTTCTAAGTTCCCCGGATGCTGCTGATGTGCAGCTGAGTGAGGCTCTCTGCCACGGGCCGCAGAAGCTGTCAGGATTAGTCCACAGCTCACTCACCCATTCTCACCGGGTCCTCCTCTCCTGGCTTGTCTGCCGCCACGTGGAGAGGACAGTGAACTCTGGAATATGCCAATCTGTGTCAAGACCTCCTGTTCTGACACATCTTATTCTCTGTGTCTGGATTACCCACTCCTCTTCTCCCTGTGTGCCAACCCTTCTCCCTTCCAGTAGAGCCATTTCCTTCTTCCGCTCCTAACTCATCAGGTTCTTCTCCATATTTCAGAACATCAGTCCCTTGGTTACACTTATCCAGTCTTCTTCCACCAGAATGAGTCCCTGAATGGAGAGATCAAGTGTGATCTTGTTCCTAGACCTATTCCAGAACTTTCCATGTAGAACAATTTCTCACTCTCTGTAGTGTTGATATCTCAGGCTAGAAAATCCTCAGCTGTGGAGGGCTGTTCTGTCCATTTTGGAGGCTTAGCAGTGTTAGGTAGGAGACCGGGCATGGAGAAGAGACCATCCCTGAGAACTCTCAGCTCCCCACTGGGGTCCTCAGCCCTCAGTCCTCCACCGACTCGCCTCCTGGAGCTTCCTTCTTCCTGTGAGGGTAACCTGGGATATCTGTAGTTCAGGGAGGAAGCTAGAAGACCCCAGGGGAATTCAAGACCATTCAAGGGGAGTCCTCAGTCTTAGGCATGCACAATTGCCTGAGGAGCTGACTGAATTTAATTGTTGCTAATTAACATATCATTAGCATTACAGTTAGCTCCCCCTCTCTGCATTTTCTGGGGGGAAAAGAAACTTAAGCAGCGGAAGCAGAGAAGAAATAACATCAAACTGAGCTGTCAACCAAGGTGCCTGTGGACCCCAGGTCCCCCAGGGGAGAAGAGGGAAGCACTCACAGGGCCCAACAAAAGCAAGCTCCACTGTGTAGTTGTGGCCTTGGGCTACTTCACAGCTTGCTCACTCGGCCCTTCCAGATTGCTTTCTTTTGCTTTTAATAAAGCTCTGCCCTGCCTGCCAACCTCTCACGTCTTGCTCAGTTATTTGCTTTGGATGCCAAGAACCTGGACCCAGGGCCTCCTGGGGACCCCTGTCCTATCAGCAGCAGCCCTGGTCTGTTCTCACTAGATTTCAGTAGCATCTCTACCCACTTGTGACAATCACAAATGCTCTAGAAAACCACCCCCATCAGACTGAGGGCCAAATCAGCCTGGACCGAGGACAACAGAGATGCCAAAATATACTGGAAGGAGGAGGTGATGTAGAAAGGGGTGGCAAAGGCCCTGTGATGTACCCATGAACCAAGCCTCTTAGTATTCATCCCTTACATCTGTCCCCCCTTCTGCGACTCAGTCCTTAGTCACGTGACTGGATTTGGCCAGTAGATCCTCAGCAGGAGCAAAGCCTGTGGGACCCGAGGAAAGCTTTGTTGTAGGGGACCCGCCCCTGTGGACTTGTCTCCCATGTATGATGCACAGGCTGCCCTCCTCCAGGATGAGACCACAGAGGTAGAGATTCTCCTTCAGCAGAAGGAAACCTCCAGCTGCCAACACACCAGCTAAGCCCAGCTGCCTGAGCTTGCCAAGGTGAGAGCAATAGAACCTTTCAGCCAAACTGCAGGATCCTGAGAAGTAGCCCCTCATTGCCTCAGGCCCCTAAGTTATGTGTGGGCAGGGGTCTGTCGTGCAGTGATACAGCAGGTGGAAGATACTTCCAAGCCTTGCTGAAGTAACTGAGTCTCAAGAGGGCAGCGGTCATAGGAAATGAAAGCGGTATGGATGTTACTTTGAGGTTCTCTGTGTTCTTTCCCCGGCAATCTATCAAGTACCCTGGAAGGTTCTTATTTATCAGTGACCGATGATTTATATCTGTACACCTCTTTAGAGATTTGTAACCCTTATGCTCCTTGTTAATTGTTTTCTCAAGGGTTTGGTCTTTCATGAGGCCCTTTGCAAGCCTTGGTTCATTTCATCTTCATAATGATGCTATTGAATGAGTCACGCTATCATCCCATTTTATAGATGAGAAAACCAAGGCTCATAAAGTCAAGTACTTGGCTTTATGAACCAGCAAGTAAGTGAAAGAGCCAGCATTGAGACTGAACTCTGTCTTCTGAGGCATTTCTTTGAAATAATCTTCTACATTTCTCAGAAGCAGTACTTGATTTAAGATCAGCTTCTGGAATTGAGGTTTGTGGCAGTAGGAAAAAGCTAGTGATCACTCCCTTCATTCCCAGCAACCCCTTTCCCAGGGTGAGGTTTCAATTTGACATGGGACATCTCTCCTGTGAATCGCTGCCCGTTCCATTTCAGGTCCTTGTCTGTTTCCTGAAGGATACCTGCCACCAGAGAATGGATGTGGAGCTGGGTTCCAGCCACCGAAGATAATTCACCTTCCAAGGATGGATCCTCCAACGCTCTTCCGTCCTTCAGAATCTAAGGGGCATCAGTCTGTACCTGTTGACTCCAGAGGTTTTTGTGATGCAGAGTTGGAAGCTTGGGATAGAGCGGAAGTCAGCAGGAGTGGACTGAGGCAGAGGGATACTTCTGTTGAAGGTGGAATAGGAAAGAAGGGAAGCAGCTCCAAAGGGGGCAAGTTCACTTATGGCTGCTATAAATCCCTTTGCTGGCTGTGTTCTCAGCCTTCCTAATTGTTGCTCACCTCTTCTGTAGCCACATAACCAAGGGCCATTAGCTTGCTTGGGAAAACATTGCTGAACTTGTCTGCCTACTTGGCAAACCATTGTTTATTCATCCTTCTGGTGTACCTACAGATAATGGGAGCTGCCTGCTAGACTCTCTCCTCCCCTACACCAAAAGCAGAATCAGGAAACTGCACATGAGAAGCAGCCGTTTGAAAGTCATCATTTGAAACATGGCTCTTGGGATTTTCAAATTACATTAACAGGAGCCTCTGGTCCTGACTGGGAGAAAATGGCATATAAAAGACCAGGCATCTTTTGATCTGAAGTTTCTTATCATGTTTAACTTTGCTCCTGTCACCGTGATGTTAGGAATGCCAGTCTGGATTTGCTAAACGAGGTATAATTGTGTATCCGTTTTTTTTCTTTCAGTGTTGAGTTTACATCAGTAGCTCAAGATGAAAGGGTCTTTCAGCAAGGTAAGAGGGGACTGACGTTCTCTAACGGGGCAACTTGTGGCCCTGTCAAGTGCTGGTTAATTGACTGCTTTCGTCTGAGATGCTATTTATTTGAAAAGAAAATAAATGTGATTTAGTGCTTGAATCTGGGGCCAATGTCCATTGGGATGGAAATTTCTTTTCTATGCAATGCAGCACATGAACGGTAGGGGGCACCCTCTGAACATGAGTGGTTTCACATTGAGAAGCTTGGCTCACTGGATAGTTGATCAGTGACATTTGATGATCTTTCTCTTTAAGCAGTTTTCTAACTGGAAGCAAACTTTTGAGAATGATGTGTACGTTGGTCTTGGTAAATGGTTTACAGATTTAAAACAATGATGTTCAACATGACTGTGTTCTTTACACTTGTCCTATCTCATACAATAGTCACTGGCTATGTATGGGTGGCTATTGAGTACTTGAAACATAGCTCATTCACACTGAGATGCCCCCTTAAGGGTCCAATACATGTTGGATTTTACAGGCTTAGCACCAAAAAAATGAATGCAAGATGTCTGCATAATTTTTATATTCATTTTCATTTAAAAGAATGCAAAAATGTTTCAATATTTTTTAATTTTTTTATTTTTACAGAACTACATTTTGATTCACTGTACACAAATGGGGTACATCTCTTCATTTCTGTGGTTGTGCATGATATAGATTCATACCATTTGTGTAATCATACATGAATAATTTTTATATCAATTATAATTTCAAACTGTATTTTGGATATGTTGTGTTAAATAACATATTATGAAGTACTCCAGCTGTTTCCTTTCCCTTCTTAAAAAAATGTGGTATTACCTAAAATCCCAATCATTCGTGTGGACTGCATTACATTTCTATTGGGTAGTTCTGATCTAAACTTTTCTAAAACTCTTGTGCATGACAAAGAGCTTTCCTATATACTGCCTGGTGTTGGGGTCCAAATCTTTATTTCCCCCAAAAGTTCTTTGTTTTTAATCCAGAAACTCCAAGTGACAAATGGCACCTCTGGAATTACCTGAGAATTGCTTTTCCAAAGCCTAAAATCACTTCCAAACTCTTGCCCTGTCCCTGGGGGAGTCTTGAACTTAGAGGAGTTATCTGATCCCAAGAGTATATGCCAACCAACAGGAAAGGTTTGTTTGACTCTAAGAAAAATAATTGTCCTTAGTCAAACACTGAAGTTTCAGAAGCACAGCATGACCACAAACATATCATCTCTGAGCCCCCGGCTTATGCCACAGGCTTTGACTTAATTACCTCGTTTAAGTCTCACAAAAACTCAGCAAGTGTCATAATTATCTTCATGCTTCTGATAAAAAAAAAAAAATTGAACCTTGGAGAAGTGGAGCAACTTTGCAGAGACCACTGAGCTGGTTAGTGGCAGGTGTGACCTCTGGGCAGCCAGCTCTGTAGAGCCTGCCTGATGCTTTCTGAATGCAGCTGGCAGATCAAGAGCCCGTGGTTCTGGGAGGGGACAGGCAGGCAGGTGGAGAGGGACTCTGCTTTCCATCAGGTGGTCATTAGCCGTATCAATGAGTCCAGGCGGGGCACTGGGGGCTTGGCCTGCGGGACCCCACCCCTGACGGAGTGGGTGGCGGAATGAATCAGTCATTGCAGGAGAGAGGGAGAGAGTCCACCGCACACAAGAGAAAATAGTCTCCTCTTGTGTGATCTTAACACACAAGATCATGTTAATGATAAATGTTTCATTGTTCCCACCTCTGGTCGGGTTTATTTTCAGCAACAAAAGATCTGCTTGAGAACTATAAATATTCTGCTGATTAGACAATCTGGGTTCGTTAGAAAGATCAGGCAGAAAAAGAAAAGTTAGAGAATTTATCAGCCTATTTCAGACTCGGGGGCTCCCTGCCCTGCTAACTTCTCTACCACTGGATTCCAAAAAGCAGAGCTGTCTTTTCTCTTACCACCCTTACTGTTCTCTAGTGTAGAAATCAGGGAAAGTGTTGCCATAATTGTGTTTGGGGTGTCTTTGTGATTTTTCCAGATTTTCCATGAGCCAGCCCCAGAGCCATACGGGTCAAACTGGTTTCAGCACAACGAAACACATCCTATCAAGAATACCTATTTCCTAAACACTGAGCTGTCTTAATAACCAGTCTCTGCTGAGTCCTGATTTGACAGATGGTTACAAGCACGAAATATTTCACTGAATCCTAATTCATTTTAAAAAGTGTAACACTGTCATTATTTTCTGCTTTCCCAGAAAAAAAAGGAAACCAAGGCTCAGAAACTTTGTCATTTATTGCAATTCCTAGAAACTCCCCAAAGTTTGGGTTTGACCCTCTGACTCTTAATTCAAGAGCTTTGACTCATAAACATTACACCACTGTCTTCCTTTGAGAATATCTTACTGTCATAAGAAAAGTTATTTCCCTTCTCTGGCACAGTTTTTGAAAAAAAAAAAAAAAAACAGAAGTGTGTATTGAAGATACCTGCCATGCACTGGATGCTTTTATCCAGTTTCATTCTTGCACTGACAAAAAATTGATACCAAACGAGGTCCATGCATTTATAAAGCCAGCACCTCTACCTTACCTCATTTTGCCGTTTGCTTTCACTTGAAGAAAAGAATAACGGAGAGCAAACGTTTTTGCTATAATTGGATTTTTGCCATCAGGCATGGCTTGGTATCCTAAGAGAAATAATACACATTTTGGGTTTAGGTTTATAGAATCTATTTTCTATAACCTTAGAGGTCTTACATTTTATCTAGGAATGTATTATATTCAACACTTCCAATTTGCATGTAACCTGCTAGGAGAGAGAGGGGAAAAAAAAAAAGGCTAATTTAAGAAGATCTTTCTAATCTTGTCTTCCGACCTTCACAGTGAACATACCTGCCTGAAATTTACATTTTTTAGTCATCTTGAACTTTGCATAAAACTTCTAAAAATATTCTTATCTATAAACTGCAGGAACCTGAAGGATAATTTGTTCTCCAAAAATTATGACTGAAGCATTTTGGTGTCCTTTATATTGTTTGGAGATTTTTGCCATTTCTTTTAGCACAGGGCTTTTTGAAAATTATTTGTTTAAGACCTTAAATATCATGCATATGATAGAAAATGGCAAGGACAGTCTTGGGGAAACTATTTATTATTATTACTTTATTAACAGCATGGAACTTGCATCTTAAGGAAAACTGCTGAGCTGGTCGCTCAACATGGTGGACCTGAGTTTCCCAGTTCGTTCTGGGAAAGAAAATGTCTGTTAAGTACGGTTTGGGAGTAAATCAAGGAAGGGTGATAGAACATGGTGGCCTACTCATTTCGAGTGAAAATAAAATCCATCTCCCAGCAATGGAAATTCAAAATAGTTACCTGGGGCCTCATAAAATTATACTGTGCTCAACTAGGAAGAACCCTAAGCAGAAAATGCAATTCGAGAAAGACATGCTGAATATTTTTTTAAAGGAAAAACTAAATTCTTTAAAAAGTGAGTAACAAATAATCCCAAAGATAATGGATGGTAGAATCTTCTAGTAATAGACAATGGTGTTTTATTAATAGGTATCGAACAGGAACTGTGGAGTTCTATTACTTATCTCTGGAATTTAGTTCAAAGCCTCTTTTTCTTTATGAATCTTCCTTCTCCACTTCCTCCTCCTCCTCCTCTTTCTTTGCCTCTTCTTTTTAGTGTTCTGTCCTGATTGACCCTCTTAGGTCAGACTCCATTGATACATTTCCAGTGTTAAAAACAATGTTTTTCAGTCTATAATCTGCATATGGCTCACAGAGCTTATTATTGAAATGCAGATTCTGATTTAATGAGTTGGGTGCTTACCTGGGGTTCAGTGTTTCTCACAAGCTCTCCTGAGGTGCCCCTGCTGCTTTTTAGACCACACTCTGTGGTCTTCACTCTCATTCTGATGTGGGACAGATGAGGCTGGAAACCCAAGGAATTTTCAGGAAGCAGGTTTATGTAGCTGCAGTGGTCCAGCATGAGCTACAAACCACAGTACCCTCTGCAGAAAGTTCTTGCTGATATCTTGTTGACACCCTTTGCAAAAATCTTCCTGACAAGAAGAGAAGCTTAATTATGGGCAAGGGTCTTTGGGGTGAGGGGTACCTGGTCTGTTTCAATTCAGTCCATCAATCAATCATTTCATTCATTCAGTTCATCTGCAAACCAGCTGGACCTACCTTCAAACTCTGTCCACAGTAAGGTCGCATCCCACACAACGGCACAGAGGAGACCCCACAGTGAGCCACCCTCAGGTCCTTCCCAGGCACTGCCTTCTCTTCCTAAATGACACTTCTCCTCGACATGTTTTCTTGCAGTCTATTCTTCCACAGATGGTAGAGAAAGCATGTTTTTCAAATATAATTAAATCACATTAGATTTATTCTAATGATTCTCCACTCGTTTCTCAACCCATTAGTAACAAATTCTGAACTCTTGGCCAGTTGTAAGATCTGTCATATATGGCTCCATTTCCCATTGCACCTTATTTGCTACTTTACCTTTTACAGATCTCAGCTGTGCCGACTGACGTGATAGTCCTTCAAAACGGCCGGTGCATTCTAACCTCAGGGCCTTTGCATTGGCCATTTCCTCTCACTGGGGGACTTTAGGTCTTCGCTTGGCTCATCACCTGCCACCATTCATATCTCTATTCCAATATCTGCCTTTCAAAAGATCCTCCTCAAACCCTCTGTTTCAGTTATTATGGATGCATAACTAACCACTGGAAAATGGACCGGCTTAAAACCAAAATATCTGTGTCTCTCCTGATTTTGCAGTCTGGGCAGGGCTTGGTGGTGGAAACAGTTCTTCCCCATTCCCTTCGATTTTGGCAGAGGAGAGCGGCCAAATGGCTGCGGCTGGATCACCTGCAGGCTTGCTCACCCACATGCCTGACATCTGGGCTGAGAAGCCTCAACAGCTGGGGTCCTTGGGCTTGTGTCTCTATCTGTAGGTGGAAGCAACACATGGTCTCTTTATCATCGCTGCTCAGGTTAGCCAGACTCCAAAGGCACAGGTGGAGAAGGAGAGGGAGAGAGAGAGAGGGAGAGAGGGAGGAGGGGGAGGGGGAGAGAGGGAGGGGGAGAGGGGGGGAGAGGGGGAGGGGGAGGGGGGGAGAACCAGGTAGAAGCCAAAGGACCATTTGTGACGGAGCTTCAGAAGTTGCTCATGTAGCCTCGCTTCTGCCTTCTTCATCTCTGCCAAATTCTCTTTGTGGGAAGCAAATCCCTAGGGATGGCTCCGATTCATGGGCAGGGAAATTAAATCCCACCTTTTGGAGGAAGGATGGCCAAAATTTGTGAGCTATGTATAAAAACTATCACATCGTCCGGCTGCCAATCCGGTATCCCGCCTTATTTTCCTTCGCAACACGTTGGCTGGATGAGGTCCCAAGGATCTCCTGCCTCTTCCTCTTCTAGAACCCAAGTCTGTGAAAGAAGGGCTCAGTGCTCTTGACTGCTGTGTCACCAGTGACTCAGACGCCGCTGGATAGAGTGGGTTGTCTCAAGCACCCACCGCATCCATGTTTATTCAACGTACCTGTTTTCTCTGCAGAGTTCCCTTTGATTTCCAGCTAATGCCCTGACTAATGCATTGAGCAGATGAATGGAATCTTCTTAGAACACTGCAGGTCAGTTGACAGCGATGGTGAGCGTCAAAGCACACTGACATCTCCTAGGGAGGACTTGACTTCATCCCCCAGGAAACGTATGGGATGGAAATGTTATCACACCCCGTTTCACACAGCTACCTCCTGGTGCAAATGGAATTCTGTCTGATTCCAAAAAGCATGGGTGCTGGTGAATGTTTGACCATGTAACAAGGAAGAATTGATTTCATCTTAAGACACAGAGCCTAATCCTGGCACCTCTGTTTCACCTCTCTGAGCATAACAGGAGCATAATATTAATGGAATATAATGTTAAAATAAGTCCTTGAGTGGTCATCAGACAGCTCCAGTGACCTGCGTTCTATGTGAGCAAACTGAAACACAACCTGGTGTAAATGGTGAGAAACACCATTTAAACTTGACCATTCAAACCCGTTCAAATCTATTCTAAGTGGAAACTTTACAATGGAGTGATGGACTTAAGGCTATGCTCCACTTAACCAATCAAACATTTGGTATTTGCTTTGTCTCCACATTCACCTTGCAAGAACCTCACCCCTGGGCCCCTTCCCTGGGCCCCAAACAGCTTGCAGAAAGGAGTTGTCCAGCTTACACACTGCTATTTGCTCATAGCTCTTCATATTTCAGTATACCCCAATTTATCTTTGAACAATAATATATTTGCCAATGTTTCTCTATGTGCTCTGATGAGTGCTAAATGCATTTGTGTGCATATTTTATCTTAATTTATTTTTTTGGTCTCCAGGGCAAAAGTGGCCGTACTTGCCAATCCTATGACGGCAGGGTTTGGTAAACACCAGAGAATTAACGAGTGAGCCCAACAATCATGGTGGAAGGAGCTGTTAAAATGAAAAGGATTCATCTTCTCTTTATTTATTTATTTTTTCATATATTTTTTATATTTATTTAGAATTCAAATGCCTGGACGTCTTTCTGTCATTAAAGTAAACACACTTTGCTCATTTTCCATGGAATCATGAAATGGAAAGATGAACACGCAGAGACTGGGTTGAAATTCTGATGGCCTCTGAGTAGAATATGGAGATTCGCAAACGTTTTTACCAGAAGCTTCCATTTCCTTGTCTGTATGATGGAGGTGACAGGCTGACCTCATGAGGCCAACTAAATGGTGTAATGTACACAGTGGCACTTGGAGCTGTGTAGGATGTTGTGTAAACATAAGGCATTATCATCCATTCTCTACCTATCTTAGAGAATGAACATGATCACTAAAAGTCACTAAAAGTTGGAGACTTTAGGAAATATGTATGGTAAAGTTACAGAAATGAGGCTCTGGGATGCAGCTCGGTGGTACAGTATGAGCTTAGCATGTGCAAGGTTCTGGGCTACATCCCCAAATCAAAAAAAAAAAAGATTTTTTAGAATGGATTCGTGAAGTTTATTGTGAAACAATATTTTAAAGAAAACTTGTTCTGATGTGAGGATACTACCTATGGCTACTGTGATGGAGGGATTATAAATCCCTGATAACTCATATCTTCTTTTTGGTTTCCAATAGACATAGGGCACATCCCACGATGTCTCCTGCATTATCACCCAAGTGTCACCTTCCAGCTGCTTCTCTGAAGATAAAGAAACTGTGGTATATATGCACAATGGAATATTATTCACCTATAAAGAAGAATAAAATTATGGCATTTGTAGGTAAATGGATGGAGTTGGAGAATATCATGCTAAGTGAGATAAGCCAATCCCCAAAAAACAAAGGCTGAATGTTTTCTCTAATAAGTGGATAATGATACATAATGGTGGTGGGGTAGGGAAGGGGTAAGGGAAGAATGGAGGAAGGATGGATTATGTAGAGGGAAATGAGGGGTGGGGAGGGGGCAGGGGGAAGGAAAGATAATGGAATGAGAGAAATATCATTACCCTATGTACATGTATGATTACACAAATGGTGTGACTCTACTTTGTGTACATCCAGAGAAATGAAAAGTTGTACCCATTTGTGTACAGTGAACACCACCTGTTGACGGTGGTGGCTTTAGTCAGTTCAGGCTAGCAGAACACATTTCTGTAGACCAGGAGGCTTAAACAAAAGGTATTTGTTTCTTCCAGGTCTGGAGGCTGGGAAGTCCTACATCAAGGTGCTGGCAGATTCCAGGTCTGGGGAGGGTGCTTCCATCTCTATAGATGGTCATCTTTTCTCTTTGCGTTCTCATGTGGTGGAGAAGAGAGAGAGCAAGGTTTTGCCTCTCTTCCTGTACTTGTCCTATTTGTGAAGGCTCCACCCTCATGACCTAATTAATTCCCCCAAATCTCATCTCCTAGTACAGAATTTTAACATATGGATTTGGGAAAGACACAGACATTCAGTCCATAACATGACGGGTTCCAAGTGGGGAATTTTAGTCCATGGATGCCATTCAATTTTCCTTTGCCAAATACAAGCTTTCCAACCATAAGAAGCCGGAATCAACCTGGAACATCATTATCAGATTTCTGGGGAGGAGGTGCATTCTGGTTATGGTCATACTGAAGAGGAAATCTCTCAGACTGTTTTAGTCAGCTTTTTTATTGTTATGCCCCAAAACCCTGACAAGAACAACGTAGAGAAGGAAGAGTTAATTTGGCTCCTGGTTCCAGAGGTTCCGACCATGGTTGGCTGACTTCATCACTCTGCGCCCAAGGTGAGGCAGAACATCAAAGCATGGAGGAGGGAAGCAGCTCAGCACATGGCACCAGGAAGCAGAGAGAGGGAGAGCTGGGCTCATCAGGGACAAAGTATGATCCCCACAGGCATGTCCCCAGTGACCTAGTTCCTCCAGTCACTCTGCACCTGCCTTTGGTTACCATCCAGTTAATCCACAGCATTGAATTAATGCACCAATTCGTTTTCAGCTCTCATAATCTCACCCTGTCACTCTGACTATTGTATTATCTCACACATGAACTTTTGAGGGAACACCACCTATCTGAACCATAACACGGACTATACCCTTTTTCATCTCCTCCAAAGTGAAAAGCAAGAGTACAATCATGATAATCCAGTTTAGAGAGTGTATTCTCTGTCTCTGTCATAGAGCAAGAGTGACTGCCGGATCTTATTCAGGGAAAGACCCACTCAGATGTATATTTGAAGGGAACCACTCGGACTGCATCCTAAAAACAAGTTAAATGGCTCCTGGGGATATTTGAGTGAGTTTTTTTTTTGTACTCTCGTAACTTCTTTGTGAATTGAAAATTATGTCGACATTATTTTTTTTTAAATTAACCTCAGCAATTCTTTTCTTTTTATTTTTAAAAGAAGAAGATAGAGCTAAGTTGGAGAAAGTGATGGGTCTACTGGACATAATAATTTAGGCAAAGAGAAGGGTAATGTAAAGGGGGTACTGGAAAGTAACTCAGAGGTGAGGGTGGCTGTAGGCATGTACAAACTGGGGTCTATCCTGGATTCGTATGGATCCAGTGCAGTTACAATGACACAAATGCTTGGATTTCTGGGTTAAGACAATCAGGACACAGAGGGACAGTTCACTGGGATTGGTCAGCTCAGCTAAAGCGGAAGAGAAATGAGACTAAAAGAGGAAGAAACAGTACAGAAGCTCCCAGGACAAGGTAGGAATGTGGTCTATGTGGGGAAGGCAGATGGTGTGTTTGAAGGAGTGGAAGTTGGTTGACAGACAGTGAAGGCAGATGAATCATAAAGGAACAGAGAAAGAAGGGAAAAGAGAAATTCAGGCTGGGTGGAATTTTTCTTTGAAATGGAGAAAGCCAAGGATCCATGGATCCACCCCAAACAGCTGATCACCTTCCTTCTCTCTCTTCCAAATCACACACCAGAACAAACAGCAAATACACCTTTATTTAGACTCACTCTGTGGCACGCTAGTGAATACAAGGAAAGATTATTTTTAAAAATGAGGAGAATTTGAATCCCAGAGGCAGTATTCTCACACAGAAACCCAAATGGACCATTCATAAATTAAAAATGGCACCCAGGAACCCCACTGGCACAACAGTGCTTCCATCCAGCCCTTCCCGGTTCATGTTTCACCAGGCCCCTTGCTACTTACCTGGGTGCCTTCCCCATTGACCACTCACATCTTCCCACAGAGAAGAGGACTCTCCCGTGCACCTTCCTTCTCCAGGGATCC
Source organism: Sciurus carolinensis (assembly GCF_902686445.1). NCBI lineage: Eukaryota > Metazoa > Chordata > Mammalia > Rodentia > Sciuridae > Sciurus > Sciurus carolinensis. The sequence goes on along the minus strand of NC_062231.1, from coordinate 23,891,169 downwards.
CTGTGTCTTCTCTCCTCTCACAGAAAACCACTTCTCTTTTTGTCCAACTTGCTCTTCTTGAAGATAGATGCATTTCTACAAATAAGAACTCCATTACGGATGGGTACAGTGACACGTACTTGTAATCCCAGCGCCTTGGAAGACTGAGGCAGGAGGATCACAAGTTCAAAGGCAGCCTCAGCAACAAGTAGTGAAACCCTCAGCCACTTGGCAAGACTCTGTCTCAAAATAAAATAAAAAAGGGCAGGGGAGGTAGTTCAGTTATGAAGCACCCCTGAGTTCAATCTCAGGTTCCAAAGAAATTAAAAATAGATAAATTAATTAATTAAAAAATAAACTCAATCACTACATATAGAGCAAGGTAGATCTTCTTCGGAAAACTGATTATGTTTGCAGAATAGCTCTGTGTTTCTGTGTTCACAGAAAACTGTTTCCTCTTTCTCTCGGGTGATCAGCTGCTGGATCACTTTTCCTAGACATCCTTGTGGTTCAGTGAGATCACATGTACTGTGTACTGTGGGCTGAAAAGCCAGGAGCCACTTCACATCTTCAAGTATTTTCTGTATTCTTCTTCAAGCTGACTGAAATGGCTGTAACCTCTGGGGGAAATTTAGAAGCCACTTGACGATTCTGGAACCACAGGATAGAAAGAGTTCTTGTCTCTCCATCACTATCTGGTGGAGAGCCATTTGACACTGAAGCACTTTTATTAGCAAGAAATAAACTTCTAGTGTGTTAAACCTCTAAGACTCTAGGGCTTATTTATAAAAACAGTCCCCCAACATCAGTAAGTATATTATCCAATCATGGTAGTAATATTGGCAATATATTGACTTACTAAATACCATGCACTATATAATTATTACAATCTTTGTCTTATTTGCTGCATAAAGTAGCTCCTGTCGTCCCATTTTTATGGGGGAAGGAGTCTCAGTTTCAGAATAGTTAATGCACTGGTCTTATCAACCTATGCAAAGACCATTTAGGGATCTTAGAGTCTTTACCTAAAAGATGATTAAATAACAAAGCCCAAATTAGACTATTCCAAGCATAGACCCCAAAGAGAAAGCAAGTTCCTTATTCATTTTATTTTATTTTACTTTTTATATATTATTTCAGTTGTAGATGAACACAATACCTGTATTTGATTTATTTATTTTTATGTGGTGCTGAGGATAAAACCCAGTACCTCACGTGCTAGGTAAGTACCCTATCACAGAGCTACAACCCCAGACCTTCTTACCTATTTAAAATCTCTATGATAAGATGTTTGGGGAAGACATAGTCAATATATAAGAATTTACTGTATGATAACTCATGGTGGTACTTTCATTACCTGAAAAATGAGATCTTCTAACATGCATGTTTGAGGTCAAGTTCTTGAGTATCTTTTAAAACAGGAAGGGATGGATTCCTTCTCCTTGAAATAAGTTTGAGACACAGGAGTATGTCATCTAATAGAAACTTCCACGGCACACCTTTTATCCCATGTAACCTATTGAAAATGAACTGCTGAAAACCAACCCGGCTTGACCTAAGTATATATGCTCAAGTGTTGTATAATCTCAAAGATTCACAGCATGGTTCATTGAAAAGGCAATGGGCTCTGCAAGGAGATTGACAACAAAAAGGAAAAATGAGGAGGAAAATTGCCTTACTTATCTGCTACGGCCCTCTTGATTGCCAAGTGTAATTTTACGGTTCATTATAAGTGGGGGAAAAGTTTGACCGTTAACTTGAGGATTCAGAGATCGTATTGATAGAAAGAACAAGTTGTGTGAAACATGCTTTGTTTTTAATGAAGCTGCTATAATTGTGTGTTTTGAAAGCATCATCAATTTTCACCAGTTCTACCCCTGTTGGAATTATATGCAGGTAAAAATATTTAAAGGTCATGAGACACCCCGGGACGTGAGTCAACTGCAGAAGAGTGAAGAGGTTCAAATTGTACGGGAGTGACCCACGTCTTTTTCTGAGTTATCACTTGACATAGCATGAGATTTGACTGGGTAATTGAGGTAAATAGCTCTGCTGCTATAGATGTCATGGTAGATCAGATAGGGGTCAGAAAACACAACAACTTTAATCTTCCTTAACCCAGGAGGACACTGCTCTAAAGCATTAGAGAGAATGCCCCCCATTTAAAATCGTTATTTCACTACTCTACTAATGGTCCTGAACTTCAGTTCCAACAAATGACATGACTCTGCTCAAAATGGTTTAATTGCTTCCCATTTTCTAGAACTGTGTTGCTTGAAACGAAAGCCACTAGCTCATGCGGCTATTTAAGTTCAAATAAGTTGAATAAAATTTAAAATTGAACTTCTCAGCCACAATATCCATGTTTCAAGTGTTAAGCAACTTCAGGGGACTCTATTAGACAATGCCAAACTCTACAATGTTTCCAACAACTCAAAAAGTTCTACTCAAGAACCTCGCTGAAGAGTTAGACTTTCCAATATGGCGTCCAAGTGCCACAAATGGGTATTGAGCTCTTGAAACTGTGGCTATTCAAACTGCAATGGAATATCATTATAAAATATACACCAGATTGGGAAGACATAGTTAAGAAATAATACTGGGAAATGTCTCATTAATAATTTTGTATGCTGATGACATGTTGAAACCATTCTTTGCATATGCTGTTAAATAAAACATATTGCTCCAATTAATTCCCTCCATTACTTTTTAAAATGTGACAACTAGAAAGTTTAAATTTGCATATGTGGCTCGCTGCATAGTTCTTTGGACAGTGCTGCTCTTTACTGATGAACTCTATCTGCTAAAAGCCACAAGGGCCGTATCTGTGGTCCAGCAAAGTTGGGCTTGTTGACTTCCTGCCATGGGAAGTCTTTGTACTGGAGGAACCATGTGGATTTGAAAGGGGATGAGTGCTAGGTAGTCAAAGAGAGAGAAGAGTCTCATTAGAGAAGGAATCTGAAGAAGAGTAGACTTTAATGGTTGAATATCTGGGGGGTAAGGGAGCACTCATGGACAAGGGTTAGATTTAGGCTGAGAAGCAGACATTCATTGTAGTTTTGGAAACTATGGAGGCAGGATAAATGTGGACATGAATTTGAAAACCCTGTAACAGAAATTCTGCAAGTAGGTTAGGCATTGAGGCTGCTGCTTTGTTGGCAAGACTATTCAGATACTCCAGGAAAGAATGCAATGCGCCCTTTTTATGCATAAAATTCTTCAATATGATGTCTTTCGTTAATTATCAGAAGCATGTCATAGAAGCTCATCCTAAAATAGTGTTTATGTTTCTTGGCCTGACAGTCAAATTCGTGCGTGGTGTAACTGTCTTTTCTAACAATCTCTCTGACTCTCCTTGATATACACTGTGATTGTACAAAGATGCTCTAAAATGTGCCCTGTTCTTGACACCACTTTGATTTGCTCATATCTGTCCCTCAACGTACAACACCTTCCCCACCCCTTCTGTTGAAATCCTTCAAGGTTTAGTTCAAATATCACAGTTCCTTCCAAAGACTTCCCAGACTGTATCCTCTGCATCCAAGCAAACATCAAACACATATCTCAGAACACCTGGTCTTGACCCTCCATGGCCAAGTGACGGGCACACCTTCTGCTTTATGTCATGCTGATTTGGACATGTAACCCCTATTTTGCCCTTCACCCAGCTCCTGGAAGGAGAGGCTGTGTTCTGTCTGAGTCTTCACTCCTGCCTCCTTCAAACAACTCATTTCACATGGTAAGTTTGTAAAACATAAAGTGATGCTTGAATATTCTTCTCCAAAGAAAGAATGCAATTATGTTAGGAATGAAAGAAAATACTGTGTGTGGGTTAGGTTTAGAGATGAGTTGTGATATCCACATCACTTTATCCATGAACACAGACCTACACGACTAAGTGCTTATACACAGACTGAAAAAGCGATGCACTCAAACCCAGCTTTGCCTTTAGGTCCTTGCTTGTGTAGAACACACACACCCACACACTCCCCCACACACATACACACAGACACACACACACTCAAATACAGACATTCTAAATCTGTGCATGATGGGGAGAGGGAGAGATAGAAAAGCATGACCCTTCATTTAGAGGCTGAGTTACTCAGTTGAGGCACCTGCTATATGACCCTGCCTGTGTCTTAATGGTGACAGCAATTGACATCCATTTCAGCATCAGATGGACTTGGAAGAAGTCTCTCCTCCATTCCTTCCATTATTTATCAATGACTTTCTACCTATCTAATTCATATCAGACATTGCTAATCAATGTAGCTATAGAATGGAAAAGTATTCTAAACATACCTTTTGCAGGTGATACATAAGCATAGATGCAGCAGGTAGAGAACTAGGTAGTGTAAGTACATACACTACACTATACATATATATAAACATATGTATACACACACACAAACATATATATACATGTGTGTGCATGTGTGTGTGTTTGGTACTGTTGATTGAACCTAGGGGCACTTTTCCACTGAGCTACATCACCAGCCCTTTTTATTTATTTATTTATTTATTTTTGTTCTGAGACAGGATCTTGCTAAGTTGCTGAGGCTGACCTCAAACTTACAATCCTCCTGCCTCAGCCTCCTTAGTCATTGAGATTACAGGTATGTGCCACTGTGTCTGGTACTAGGTAGTGTTTTTGAGGAGCTGCTGTGGAATTATCTATCCTACCACTCCCTGCTATAGTGTCAGCTGCCCTGATTTTTCTCTCCAATTATAAAGTATATCTTAGTTAAGGAAATATTACTATAATACTGAGAAGTTCAGTGATTCAGGAAACCAATGAGTGGTGTGCAATCTGACTTACTAAATATGTGATTTGGAGCTATTGCTCTCTCTCTCTCTCTCTCTAACTTTAACTCCTGGGCAATGGAGGACTTAAGATGTCTTCTGATTATCTGCTTTTCAGACACACAGATAGAAATGAGCATTATTCTTCAATCTTAATGTCAAGAACCATCACGAAGAGATGGTCATGACTGATCTTTGAAGATAACATTTTGGTGGGTTTTGGTCTGGAAATCTACCATGTTTTGTTTCTAAGTATCCCCATGATGAAAGGAAATTTTGAAAAACTCTCTGATTTAGACCCGGGATCATACTTCAAAGTATATAAAAATCACCAGGAGGCTTGTTAAAAAATGCAAATTGTTGGGTGTCCCCTGTAATAATTCTGAGTCAGCATATCTGGGGGGGGCACAAATCTGAAAATTTGATGAGCCTTTCCACGTAATTCTGATGCAGGTCCATAGACCATAATTGGAGAAGCACTGATCTCAAATGTGAAGTTCGGGACGTTAGGGATTATGTAGTTCCTGGCTATCATTTTTTCAGAGACCAGAGCAGAGTGGATGCTTGTTATTGTTTGGATATGGGGTGTTCCTCAAAAGCTCATGTGTAAGACAAAGCAAGAAGGTTTAGAGGAGCAGTGTTTGGGTTGTGAGAGTCTTAACCCAATCAGAGGATTACTTCTCTGGTAGGATTAACCGAGTGGTAACTGAAGGCAGGCAGGGTGTGGCTGGAGGAGGTGGGCATTGAGGACGTGAATTTGTGGTATATATTTTGTATCTGGCAAGTGGAGTCTCTCTCTGCTTCCTGATCAGCATGTGAGCCATTTCCCTCTGCCACATTCTTCCTCCATGATAACCTGTCTCCACCTGGAGCCGTGATGAATGGAGCCAGCTGACCATGGACTGAGGCCTCTGAAACGGTGAGCCCTTAAATTACCTTTTCCTCCTCTAAAATTGTTCTGGTCAAATCTTTTAGTCACAGCAATGAAAAAGCTGACTAAACAATGCTCAATAACTTGTGCCAAATTGAGAGAAATCACCCTACCGTGTGGTATTTCTCTTGTGTCTAGGTAAATGAATCAATACTTGGGGATGCTAAAGAATCAATGTACTATTAGGGTCACACTGATTGTGTTTCTCAACCTTATCTCAGTTTCTTTGTACTTTGATATTTCCAGTGTACGCGGTCATCTGACAAATACTCAGGGAACTCCCACTGAAGGCCAGTACCATGTATGGCGCTGACGATAGAGCAGTAACCCATCGCCATGATTCCTGATCTCAGAGAACCCACACAAGAGGTGAGTTTTCTGGTTGTCCATTGCTGGGTGATGGACCACCCAAAGATACATTGGTGTAGGACCACAGCAGTCATTGATTTTGCTCCCTGATTCGGGGCAATGGAAGAGTCTGTCTTTAATCCATTGGTTTTTGGTTTGAGTAGGCAACTAGGACTGGAAGATCCAGTTGCTAAAGGCTGACTGGCCACCTGGGTTGACTGTCACCTGGGAACTAGTCTAGGGTTGTTCCCTGGGCCTTTGTTTCCTTTTCTTGTGTCCTTCCTGGTTGCTCCTTGGGGAGGTTTCTGGGTGGTTGGACTTCTTACATGGAGACTGGGTTTCCTCAGAGAGTTTCTTGCAGAACACAGTGCAGGATGCAGAGAAGTTCTTCTGAGATAGGCCTCTGAAGTCACAGGACATCACTTCCCTTAAATCCTGTTGGTCACTGAAATCACAAAGGCTGCCAGATACATAGGACAGGAATTTATCCTTTATCTCTCTCAGTGGGAGGAGTAGAAAAGTCGGGCCACCACAGGGTGAGGAGAATATTTAACAATCTGCCAAATCCCCTTACAGGAAGTATTCCTAAGGAAAAGTATCTGGTGCTATGGAAACATAAAGCAGAGGGAGGTAATTAGGAAAGGACCCCCTGAGGAAGTAATATTAAAGACCAGACAGACTCCAAGTCAAATTGCGACAGTAAAATGGAAGGAGACAGTCATTAGGAAACAGGTAGAATAATTAGGGGAAAAGAAATGAGGATAGAAATGATAAAAGCTAGTCTTAATTACTTTCTTCTTGGCAAAGTATTTCTTCCTGACTTTATATGCATTATCTCATTTAACTCCCATGGAAATCTCGGGTGATGAGAATTTCCATATTACACCAACAAACAAATAATGAGATCACACATTCGGTGAGTGGCAGAGCCAGGATTTTAGGGACTTGCTTTATGCAAGAAATTTTAAACTTGGACAGACCACAGACAGTCACTGTGAGGGGCCAAGAATTGCCCGGAAATTCCAACAGCAGAGCAGGCACCTGAGGAGAAAGTTATGCACAAAGGAAGACTGAAAAAACACCAGAGATAAACTTCATCTCCTGCACCTCTGGTTCTGGTGGAGGGTTGTAATTTCTCTCACAGCAGAGTTTAAAAGGAGATTGAAAAATAACAGCTGGACATCCATTTTTAAGTAGGAAATGGAAGGCCGTCCCTTTGATCTGGCTTCTTTTTTTCCAAAATCACACATACACACACACACACACACACACACACACACACACACACACATATATATATTTAAAGCTTAGGATTTTAGAAAAATCCTAAAGGCCTCTCTCTCCAGGTTCAGCGAATATGGATTCTCTTCTCCAGAGCCAGACAGGCTTTGCTAAATAAATAATATTCCTTCAAATAAACCTTGAAAGGTCTCTGTCACCTGTGTTGTTTCCACGGGTCTGGTGACAGGTCAGCGAATGGATTACCTAAGTGACGCGGGTCTTATGATCTGCAGATGTAATGCTTCAACCAGACCAGCATGATAGACCATCAGGCCGTGTTGCTTTGATGATGTATTACTTGATAAAATAAGGTGAGCTGTCAAAAACTCATTCTAGGGGACTGAAAGTTTGGCGGGGGAAAAATTCATTTCAGGCCTTAAAAAAATACATTTTTCATTTGAGTGGCATGAGAGACGACAGGACCTGAGCCAAAAGGCTCCAGGGCCCAGTGAACCCTAGTGAAAATTACATCTCTCCATACAGCCGCCTCGGGGGAAAGGCCAGGGTCAAATCAATGAAGCCAGCGCCCTTTCCGTTTGGGGTTTTTGTAGGAACCAATTGCATATAATTGTCGGATCCTAAATCCTAAAGTTATGGGTGACTTTGTAACTTTTCACTGCTGTGTCCTTGAGTCAAGCAGAGACTGTGAAAGTTTTCTAAATAGGTGTTTCACGCACCCAAGTTTGTATCATAAACATCTGGAATTAGGATTTCATATATGGGCTAGAAAATATCTTGTTATTATTTTGCATATCCCTATTTATGGATGCTTTAACAACTGTTATTTTACAGAGGGTGATAATGTATTCTCAAATGATCTTTAATACTGATATTTCAAAATCTGTTCTTAAATATGTGTGTGTCATCTGAAATATTTTTAAAAAACTGTCTTCTAATGTTTCACTTGCTTTTTGATGTGCTGACTAATCCTGGAAATTGATTTACATTTATCACTGCATTCAGATGTTTGGATCCACCTGTTTTCAATTTCCACCTGAAATTTATGATAATATGATAGTTCAATAATAGATTTGCAGAATAAATAAATACCGAAAATACAAAGCAAAAGCTACAAACATAAATAAAAAAATTTTTTTTTGAAGGAAAAAGTGAAAGAACTGTTTCTTTTAGGAAAAATATTACTGGCGAGTACTTAGCAAATCCTAAAGTTTTAGGGTTGGTGACAGTTGAAAGGTAGAGGGGAGGAAACCTCATCTATTCCTCCCTGAGATGAATTTCAGCATATGGAACCAAGAAAAACCAAAAGTCATTCAACAGAAGATAAGTAGGCTTGAATAGTGACAGTGACATCAAAACTTTTATATTGATTTTTGTTCTTGTTTTGCAAAAGTATGATAGAGGTAGAGAGAGACCATAAAGCATTTCATTTTCCAAATTTAGAGAATGATCCAAAGTAGATTCAAATTTTATCCATGACGACTCGTCCTAATTACTGTAATTATATCTGTAAGACTCTGATGAATGTTGGTGTTGGGATGAAGTTGTGGTCAGGGGATTGGTCCCAGTAATTATTTGATGATGATGGACCCAAAGAACAGTCACATAAACTCAGTAAGAGTTCTTAAATAAGTTCCTATACGGGCATTAATTTAGGCCTTAAAATAACATTTCAGTGTATAAGCACAAAAACAGTAATTTTATTGTCAAACAAAAGTCATGATTGCTTATGGAGTCCCTCCCTACATCTTTGCCAGAAGAAAACACTGTCTCAGGAAATGAAGACTTTTAGATGCATTGACTGGTATTAATATTTTTTATTTCCATTTTTCTTTAAATATACTTTTACTTTATTTAAAATACCTAGCATGTTATTTCTTAACTGTTGAGGAAAAGATGCAAAAGAGCTTCTTTTTTTTTTTTTTTTGCGGTGCTGGGGATTGAACCCAGGACCTTAAGTGCTTGCAAGGTAAGCACTCTACCAACTGAGCTATATCCCTAGTCCACAAAAGAGCTTCTGATAGTGTATCAGGAACATCTTTTCATCGAGATGACAGATATCTTAATTATTTAGTATTGATTTCTTTGAAGGGCATAGAACCAGTAATTCGATACTTGAGAAATTTGGAATAATGGTTTGAACCTGATTTACTTAATAAGAATAAGAATAATGTAAATAAAGAGAATGACTAAAAATAATCAGGCATTATTTTTAAAAGAAAATCACACAAAATCTGTTTGTGTTTAAATGCCCAAAGCAAATCCACAGAACATAGTTAAGATAAAGGAAATGCAAGAAATAGATACACACATACCCACACACATAAAGAACATATAATATACACAATATGTATGTATAAATCCCTGCATTTTTTCAAAGTAAGAAATAAAACAAAAATGGGAATGATCAGAAGTGTTGTAATGAACACTTATAGGCTGTCAGGAAATATTTTTAAATTGTGGGAATAATATTCCATTGTGTATATATACCACAGTTTCTTTATCCATTCTTTTGTTGAAGGGCATGTAGGTTGGTTCCACAATCTAGCTATTGTGAATTGAGCTGCTATAAACATTGATGTGGCTGTGTTACTGTAGTATGCTGATTTTAAATCCTTTGGGTATAAATTGAGAAGTGGGATAGCTGGGTCAAATGGAGGTCCATTCCAAGTTTTCTGAGGAATCTCCATACTGCTTTCCAGAGTGACTACACCAATTTGCAACTCCACCAGCAAAGTAAAAGTGTGCCTTTTTCCCCACATTTATGCCAAAAAGAAGAATAATATTATGGCATTTGCAAATAAATGGATGGAATTGGAGAATATCATGCTAAGTGAAATAAGCCAAATCCAAAAAACCAAAGGTGGAATGTTTTCCCTGATAAGTGGATGATGATATATAATGGGGGTGGAGGTGGGGAGTGAGTGAAGAATGGAGGGGCTTTAGATTATGTAAATAGAAATGTTGGGGGGGTATGAAAGATGGTGGAATGAGACAGACATCATCACCCTATGCACAGGTATGATTATACGAATGATGTGAATCCACACCGTGCACAACCGTAGAAATGAAATGATGTACCCCGTTTGTGTACAATGAATCAAAATGCAGTCTGTAAAAATAATAAAAAAAATAAAATAAATTGCGTGAAGCTTCAAACGTGTCCAGGAGTGTGGTGAACAAATTGGAGTCCCCCATGCAAGGAGACACAGTGGTCTGGGAAGAGGCTGGAGTGGAGGGTGTGGGAAAGCCCGGGGCACCTTCTCACCTCGGAGAGGAATTTTGAGCGACAGGAGAAAGGAATACCTAAGTCAGAGAGCGGCTTAGGTATTATTTGAGTGGAATATGCAATAAAGGAATACAGTAAAAATAGATGGAATCTCAGGCCCCTAAGTGGGGCTGTCTCCTGCCTAACAGCATAGTATTCACATCTTGAGCTCTTCAGTTAGGAGTAATGAAACCAGCTTTGCGGGACTCTCTACCTGACCTGGATGGATGAGTGCTGTCAACGTACCCAACACCTGGAAAAGGGGGAGGGGGAAGGTGAGCATGCATTCAATGAAGACGGTGCAGAAACTTACAGGGGCTCCGGGATCAAACAACGTAGAATCTGTCCAAGAAACAATCACAATTTACCTCTACGTACCTACTACGTTCTCCTTTGGGAAATGTGACAATTCTCCTGTGGGGGAGGGGAGGTGACACTTTCTCCTTCTCCTCCCTTGGGTCATGGCTGACATCTCTGTGTCCAAAGCAGTTTAGCAAGAGAAAAGGCACAGGTTCGCACGCGTGGCAGCTTTCAAAATGAGGAGCCTGAGAACCAGGGTGAGCTGACTGCTTTTCCATTTGGGTTCCATGAAGCGTGGACGGCATTGTAGAAATCTGACAGGCCCAAAAGGCGTGGCCTAATGCTGACAGACGAGGGGGAAGCCCTGTGTGGCCTGTTTATTCAGAGGCTTCCTGGCCTCTCTGGGTGGTACCCCTTCACCCTGAGAATGGCTCAGGAGGACCCCTTCTAAAATTAGTGGCTTAAGATCCACTATGAAATTCAGTATGTCGTGGTTTACATAAAAGTTGTCCCCCAAAAGCTCATACATAAGACAATGCAAGGTGATTCAGAGGTTAAATGATTAGCTAATAAGAACTGTAGTCCAATGGTGGATTAAAACCAGGATAGGGATTCACTGGGCATTAACTATAGTCAGGTAAGGTGTAACTGGAGGAAGGAGGTCACTGGGGGCTGCCTGTGGGATTATTTTGTCCCTGATGAGTGGAGTTCTGTCTATGCTTCCAGATTGCCATATCCTGAGCTGCTTTCCTCCTGCACTCGCTTCTGCCATGATGGCCTGCCTCACATGGGGCCCAGAGCAATGGAGTCAACTGTGTATGGACTTGTGTATGGACTGAGACCTCTGAAACTGTGAACCCCCAGTTTTTTTCTCCTCTTATTGTTTTTGTTAGGTCTTGTTGGTCACGGTGATGAAAAGTTGACTTAAATAGTCTGTAAGAATTTCTTCACAGTCAACTTCAAGAGAGCAAGATGGAGGAGATTGGAATAATATTTTTAGCCTTTATGACTGACTTTGGGGAGAAAGGGTTCTAGTTTCTATGACACACCTTTGGGAAGAAAAATTCTGGTTTCCAAGGTGTAATGGTTAACTTGAATGGTCAACTTGGTTGGATTAAGAGAGGCGGATGAGTAAGAGGCCTCTGGGTGTGTCCATGAGGGCGTGTCTAGGAATGATTGGCATGTGGGATAGCAAACTGGAGTGGAGCCCCTCCCTCAGTGTGGGCAGCACTGCCCAATAGGATGGAATAGAAGTTGGAAGAACAAGGAAGCTGGTGCAGATGCAGCTCGGCTCTTCTTGAACTGGTTCTTGATCACTGCTTCCATCTCTGCGGATATCTGGACTCTTGCTTCTTTGCTCTTCCAAAGCAGACTCTGCCAGGGATTCTCCAGGGAGTTTCCAGAAGCCTTGGTCTTGGACTAGGTAGCACTGTTGGTCCCTCTCGTTCTGGGGCTTCCTCCTCTTGGGCTGCGCAGCTGCTGGTTCTTCCAGCTCTCCAGCTGCAGAGGCCACTGTGGACCATCCAGCTTCTGGTCGTGGAAGCCCATCTAATAAATCCCCTTTTATAATCCTACCTCCTGTGGATTCTGCTCCTCTCGAGAACCCTGACTGGTACACATGGCTTGCTTTGAAGAGAAGAGTGGGAGCCAACAGGATAGCAGAAGGTCAGGGAGTGTTTGCATCTGAGGCCTTCAGATGGGGGTGGTTTTCTAAGCCCTAGCAAACTCAGGGGAGAGTTTCAGAATGACATTGTTTTCACGAGATGTCTCAGTGTGTCCCAGCGTGTGATAATCCTGCTCCAAGAGTATTCAGAGCAACTTTAGGGAGTGTGCCAGAGATATATATTTTTCATGTTATTTGTTCCAAAAATATATTCGAAATATATGATTTCACAAATATCATTTCTTGAGGCCAAGTCAGTGATTCAGTACTTTTTTTTTTTTTTTTTGTAAAGTGAGTTGAATGCGTGAGATCCTCAGTTCAATCCATAGCACTGCAAAACCAAAACCCAAACCAAACCAAAACAAAACAAAAAAGCAGTTGATAGTTAGTAAAAATGTTTAGGGAGCACAGAAGTAGAACAGAAGTAGTCAAGAGATCAAAAAAAAGGTCTTATTCACTACCTGTTTGATTCTGTGTTCTTTTCCCCTTATAGGATTGATGACATATAATTTGTGGGGTTCAGTGCAACAGGAAAATGCAGGGACCCCTTTGTTGAAAAACAATTGAGGATTTCAAGATTGTGCCCACAGAGCATTAAATCCAGGGCGGGTGATTTTGAGCAGAGAGCCAGCTTCAACCACATTAAGATCACCCCCGGAAGCTGGCCTTTCTTCCTCTGCATAGGAGGAGGTAGGTAAGTTGGGGTCTGTCAAAGATAGATATTAGTTTTTGCTCCAGGAAATCTGAGAAGAGAGGTTGTTATTTCTATTTTTATTTTTATTTTTTTAGGGGGAGAGTTGGAGTTGGGTTGCTGCTATTTTTGTTGTTTCTCTTGGAAAATCAGACAGAATATAAGAGTCCTGGCAAGGACAAACATCAAAGCTTTTCCTTGTTCCACAGGTGGGAGAAGATGCAGTTCTGTGAATTACAGAAACCTGGGTCCAGAGAAGCTGTTTTGAACATTCTTACGATTGCATATTGAACTCTCCTGTGGAATCTCCTTTTTAATTTTTTTACAAAATCATTTTGCACCAGGTATCAAAACCAGGGCCTCTCACCTGCTGGGCAAGTGATCTACCAATGAACTACAATGCCAACACCTGGAATCTTCTGTTTTCCATGGATAATAAGATTTCCCAAGTGCCTTGTCTGGGTTCCCATGGGACACCTGTCGGTGAAGCAGTATTTCAGTGTCCCGTGCAAAAACCACCAGCATCTGTTCTCTTGCTAGGTGCTTTGTATCCCCAGCCTCATGAAAGCTACAAAAATAAGGATGCCTCTCCTTTCTTTTCTCTGGGTGCCGTTGGGTCCTCTCCCTGTGACTTTCAAGTCTCAGCGTGGAGGGCCTCTCTCTGGGACCTGTTTCTGAAGCCCAGGCTTGCTGTTCTACCCAGTCTTCCAGTAAGTTTAGGTCTGTTTTGCTCTTTCCTTGGAAGAGAACTTCAAAGGTCCCCTGAAGTTGCCTGCTTGTCTGTCTTCCCTCCAGATCCTGAGACGGGTGCAGGCAGGGTGGAATCCCGTTAGTATTTGCTTCTTCACATTGGAAGATCTTGGCGAGGAATAAACACCCGTCCAGATTTGGTGAGTGACGATTCAAGAACTGAAAGCAGCAATTAAAATACATGTGAGAGGTAGGAGTGTTGAGGTTGTGTTCAAGAAGCACAAATGATTTCATCAAAAACATCTTTTTTTACGATCTGTGATTTATCCTTTGAAGTTTTATTAATTTTTTTAGGCATTTATTAGTATCTTGATCTTGATATTTTGGGTTCAGAATGCACTTGTCTTGTAAATAATTGTCTGAAAAATGTTCTCTATATTGTAAGTCTAATTTCAAAGTTGATTTCATACTGACAGTACATCTCTCAGCAATAATATCGAAAAATATTCCTAATAAACATGGATTTATTTCAGGTACTAAATAATATTTTTTAAAATCACCAATATTTATCTTCTAAATATATGAACCATGCTCCTGGTTTTATTTTGAGGTGGTGGTGGGGTGGTTTTTATAAATTAGCCTACTTTTCTGCTCCAAATGTGAACAGTTTTATTTGGTGTTACATTTTCTTATAATCATGTGTTGCCATTCATATGGTAAATCCAGTGACGTAAATATAAATCACATTGAAGTTCAAAAACACAATTTTCGTGGTTTTCTTTAGTTTGGGAGTCATTGGCTCTGATATTAGATGCTTCTTGTTGTTTTAAAACTCTCCATTGCTGTTACTGATAAAGCTCTAAACTCTGAACTTGGATTCAAGTGTCACAGATGATCCAATCGGTGGTTGGGTGGTTTCACCTACCCTAGATACGCAGCTTGGGTATTGCCTACAATTCCCTTATTGCACTCAAGTGAAAGACTGTCTAATTTCCAGCTGTCCTAGAGGAGTGTTCTGTCATTAAGACATTTTGAATAATAATGTATGATGACTTAATAAGTCTTTGAACGGTTTGCAAATGAAGTAGATAAATTAAGCTTTGGAGAAAGCTGTTTCTTTCTGTAGAAAGTCCTCAGATGATGACAGGGGATGGAAACTTGGTAGGAAAGAAAGATATTAAAACGCCTGACAGTCCTCATAAGTGTTAATTCGGTTTGTTTTTTTGCATTTCTCCTTGGGAAGCAGTGGACTTGATTTGGTGTAATAAGCATGAGATCTATGCTAAAGTGCAAGTAAATAGCAGCTCATAGGAAGTGATGTCTGAATACCCTTTGATTGTTAGGATTCATTTTTCACTTTTTTCTACATCAATAGTCAAATGTTGGAGACAAATGCTAGAGTTCAGTTATCATATTCTTTGCCATTTTATATTTGGTGAAGCTATTGGACAAAATAGCATCAGAATAGCTTCAGAAGCTATTCCTTATATAATAAGGGCAAATACAAGGACCTCTGGGCTTTGAACAAAAAATATTGTGTTAAAAATCACGTAAGTGCCTTAGCATCAGAATACCTTTTCTGTCTGGCTCGTACCACACTACCAAGCAGTGAGATGTTTAATGGTAACTTAACCTCTGCACAATGACAATATTGCCCTTATAATATTATGAATATTAAATAACTTGTGTAAGAAAAATAAGTTTCCATGAGGTCTTTTAGATATTAATCGTTAAAATTAATTTTTGCTATTTTCATGCAGAACACTTTGGATAAATAGAAGAAATGGACTATGAAAGGAAATTAATAACTTTGTGACTTTATAAAGGGCATTGGATTTTATCAAAGACTCTTCTGTTCCTATTGAGAAGATAATTTGGTTCTTGTCCTTGATTTTGTTGATCTGGCTTACGAGGCTAATTTTCTCCCCCATGTTAAATCACCCTTGCAATCTTGGAATAGACCTCACTTGACCAGGGTGTATCATGCTTTTTATGTGTTGCTTGACATAATTTGCTTACATTTTGTTGAGGAGTTGTGTATTCATGTTCACAAGAGAAGAACCTTGCTTGTCTGTGTCTGGTTTTGGTGTCAGGACAAAAATGGTCTCAGAATGAGTTGGAAGATTTCCTATTCTAATTTTTATTCTTTTTATTTTATTTTATTTTTAGAAAAATTGTGAATAGTTCAGTCATAAAGGCATTTGGACTTGCTTTTTTTTTCTGAGTAAAAAGTTTTAAAATTGCTAAGTATACAATTGTTAGAGGTCGGTGAATTATTTCTTCTTTAAATTTTAGTAATTTGGGTCTTTCTAGGAATTTACCCATTTCATATAAATCCTCTAATTGGTTGGCATGCACATAGTTGTGCTATAGAAGTCTTTTTCTCCCCCTTGATCTGTCTAGTTAACGGTTTGTCAATTCTGTATCTTTATTAAGAATAAACATTTCTTTCATGTTCTATTCTTTTACTGACTTCTTGAATCTCTCATTTCCTTCATTTTTTTTTAGTTTGCACTCTGTTCCTTAGGGTCTTCTAGTAGACCATTACATTATAAACTGGAGGGTTTTTTCTTTGTGTTTTTTTTTTTTTTTTTTTTTTCTTTTTAACATTTTGAGACCCGGTCTTGCTAATTTGCTGAGGGCCTCACTATTTGCTGAGGCTGGCTTTGAACCTGAGACTCTCCTGCCTTGGCCCCCTGAGCTGTGTTCTTATTTTTATTACAAGATTTGAAGCTATAAATCTTTGTATAGCACGATTTTATATAGCAAGATAATAACTATTTATATGCTTTAAAAGGACTTAGGAAATCTCAACTTTATATTAAGGAAATTTGGAAATGATTTGGGTCTGTGATAAAACACAGTCATGTTAGGTTGTATATCCAGTCTCCTCAATCTCCCATTATTTATTAAGAGTTTTAGGTTTCTGTGAAGTCAGTGAATATAAAGCATATTAGAGAATCAAAATTATTTCTGTAGGTAAATAATGGAGATATAACCAGTGACCATGAGTCTTTCATTCTGAATTAGTTAAACACTAAAATCCATAATACTTATTTTATAAACCATATTATAATTAATTTCAAGTATGCGAACCAAAGAATCATGTAAGAAAAAATACACCACCAAGTTCTCTGAAACTTAACTGTTACAACACTTGATGTATGCTTTAAATAAACTTTGCAAAGTTGAGAAGCTATGTGTATGCAACCCCATCTTTTCTCCCAGAAAGCTAAATTTATCAGTCTTTAACATTCATTTATGTTTATATACTCATATATAATCTTCAATATCGTTTCAGTTCTTAAACATTTTACATGACATGATCCTATGTGTGCATTCTTTACTATGCTTCTATTTTTACATTTGTCCAGTTGATATGAGTAAATGTAGTTAATTCCTTTATTATTCTTTGTTGTATTCTTTTCCCCCAGAAAATTACACTTTAATTATCACATACCCTAAATTTCAAAACAGTGAATCACTTTTTTTTTTTTTTTTTGCCTATCTTTTGTATAGTTACAAAGCTTTCTCTGGCTTCTAATTTTTGT
This sequence comes from Sciurus carolinensis, assembly GCF_902686445.1. NCBI lineage: Eukaryota > Metazoa > Chordata > Mammalia > Rodentia > Sciuridae > Sciurus > Sciurus carolinensis. Next base: position 23,873,703 of record NC_062231.1, on the reverse strand, counting down.
CTGTATAATGGTACACACTACCAAATGAAATTTTTTCTCTCTCCTGATATAAATACACCTGACTCCACACACACAGGGTTGCCTTCATGCTTTGGGCTCACTCAGTTCCTGCCCATCCTCCTCTGGGTACTAGGAGATCAATATCTCACACACATTCCTAACTTATTCATGAGACGTGGAAAATTTGGAAATTATATATGAGAAAACAATTTCTAGCTCAGAGGGTATTTATATATATCTTCAACTAATTTTGTCATATTTTTATAAAAAGTGATTCACATTCATTTTGTTATAATGGTCACTTAAAAAATTAAATTCTTAAGGAACATCCATCCTCATTAAGTAGGTCTATGTGTCTTTCAATTGCTAGTTTTTTTAATTTTGATATGCAAATCATCTGAAGTTTGTTTTTTGTTTGGTTTTACTCCACTTTTCATAGAGCATGGAAGAATTGCTTGCCATATTTTTGGATTTGCGATTAATTTTTCTTGTGTTAATTTTTCCTGAATTTTGTTTTTCCTAAGCTCACAGTAGTATATGATTATCATACAGTTGGTAGCTGTTCTTTATTATCACACCATATTTGCTCTATTTGACTTTAATTTCTCTTCTGGGTGTGACTGGCTACACCAGCTGTACCATGGTTGAAATGTGTATGGTATGCTTCTCCATTTTTAAACATTTTTTCTGGATATTTGATTTTATTCTGATTAGAGAGCATGTCTTTTAAAGTGGGAATTTAAACAAATTTGTGTGTGAGCACTTACAAATTTGAATTCTTTTTCTGAAGTTTTCCACTGATTGTTCATCTTTTTTTTCTTTGTGCCTTTTGTTGATTTCATAGTGTTATGGGGCGCAACTTAAGAACAGACCAATCACCACTGAGAAGTCCAAATTTGAGAGTCTATTAAGCTGGCCAGTTGACTGTCTTGCACAATGCCCCAAAAAAATGGCTATTGGGAGAACAGCCCCGACCACAGGGTTTTAGGGGTTCTTATACCAAAAATCACATTAATCATAAGTGTCTGTTGCTATGATTCAAAATTACACACTAACATCATGAGATCATCGACAGAGGGGGAAGTGGGTCAGAATGACCCTTACCTAGGTACAAACTAAAGAATGGTTACTAACATCCACACAATCACCGTTCACATGGTACATTGTTTAGGAGAAATAGGAATCAAAAGAGAGCAATTCTTTACTACATAGGCGTTGCCATTGTGTATTATTAAACATGTCACACCAAGTAACTGAGGATGGGCACAGAGGCAGGGTGTTCCCATGGGAGAAGCTTATTTCCTACATCACATGGAGTCTCAGAGCAAAATGGAGTCTGTTTAGTCATTTCCCTTAGAGTCTGGCCTGTAACATTCTCATGGAGTCAGATCTGTCAGTCCATCACAATAGTTTTCTATATTTGTATTTCTTCTTTTTAATGGTGTCTAGGTAACTGCTTCATTTTTGTGGTCATCTGTAAACACAATATGTGATTAGTTATAAGGTATTCCAATGGTATTCATTAAATATTTCCATCCTCTTTGCACATGTGACCAGAATTCAGTGTCTTTTAAATGGTTTGTGATCAGCCCACCCCTGACCAAAGGAGCCCTTTCAGACATAGTCCTTTCTTAATCACCTCTGAGGAAACTTTACTATCATGGATACATGTATATCTGCTCCCGTACCATATGTATATCTCTTATGCATAAGAAAGCAAGTGCTTCATCCTCCTAAGAAAGTTTTCTCACTGACTCTGTAATCAGTGCTGTTATACATCTCTGTATGCTTTAAACTTTCACGCTTCCCGTGGATGTCCAAAGTTCATTATTACCCAGAGTTCTAAGTTTATCTTACTTGCAAATGGAATATCAAAATTTTCACCCTTCTTATTTCTTAGAGTTGGATATATTTTATGACTAAAAAAAAATATTTAGTGCTAAACTCTTTATTAGAAATCAGCCTGGCAACAGGTGTTAAAATGTAAAAGGCAGATCTCCTCGAACACGGTAATTCTACCTCTGGGAACACATTTTGTGCCTAAAGAGCTGAGTGTAAGTGTTTATTGCCATATCATTTACAGGGCAAACAAAGCGCTGTAACATCGTGGGTGTGTGTGTTGGTGAATGCCTAAATAAATTCAGATACTGCCAGGGTGGAGTTGTATGTAGCTAGCTGGTAAAGCAGGAGCTGTCAACTGGGGTGTAAAATCCAGGGGACCTCTGGGCAGTGTCTGGAGGTATTTGGGGGTTGGCACGGTGAAGGGAGGAGTCTGATACTTGGATCTGGAGAGTGGAGGTCAGGATGACCTTCCCCTTGTCCAGCATAATATGGCAGCATTGCTGAGGTCGCGAGACCCTCAATTAAATTAATATCCAGAAACCATGGCAGAATGAGAAAAGAGCTCTCAGGGACCTATGTCCAGTATGACCTCCTTTATGTAAAATAACTGAAACACCCCTTCCCTCAAACACACGTAAATACCTGTTAAAACCACATAGTCTCCATTATAGGATCATTGAACTACATAAATATGTGAAAATACTTTGAAAAGTTCTCAGATTACATTGCCTGGGTCAGAGAAGAGATGAGATATTAGATGTAAAGAGAATGGAAAAAAATGCAAGTTCATGATTGTATCTGTGTTAAATTACTGTTTAGAAAACCATGATTGCAAAGAAGCTAACTCCTTCTAAAATCTAACATGTTCGGCTGTTCTCTCCTTTCTGAGCTCACTACCATTTCTTGGGGCCTGTGCCTTTCCTAGGATTTATTGTCAGTGAAGTCTGTGACAGTTTTTAGTCGGGCTCAGGGCATGGCAAACCCTCTGAGTCTTTGTATGTCTGAAGATAATTTCATTTTCGCCTTCTGTTACGGTTTAGATACGCAGTGTCCCCTCAAAGCTCATGTGAGACAATGCAAGAACATTCAGAGGTGAACCGATCCGATCCTGAGTCCTGTAACCTAATCAGGAGATGAATCTTGTGATATCGACTAATGGGTTGGTTATGTGGGCAGGTGGGGTGTGGCTGGAGGAGGTAGGTCCCTGGGGGGGTGCCTTTGTCCTAGTGGACAGAGCTCTCTGCTTTCTGAGCAGCTGTCCTCTGCTGAGTCCTTCTGCCACGATGTTCTGCCTCACCTCAGGCCCAGCGCTGTGGAATCAGCTGTGTGCAAACTGAGAACCCTCAAACTGTGAGCCCCAAATGAAGTTTGTCTTCTCCAAGTTGATTTTGTTGGGTCTTTTGGTCTCAGTGACATAAAAAACTGATTCAAATACCTTTTCTCTTGGAAAAAATTGATGACTTGGTAATAGAATTCTAGATTCATGAACTTTGACTTGGGCACATTGAAGAAGTTATTCTTCCTTCCAAAAACCACTGTCACCAGCAGGGACCCTTCTTTTAGTCCATTTGCTGTTCTTCGGAAGGTCGTCTCTTACTCTCAAGTAGCTATTTGGTTTTTGAGTTATTTTGAGTAATGTTTTGATGAACATGTATATGAAATTTTCCTTCAAAAGTGCAAGTAGTTTTCAAAACCTCTTTTTTCTTGGTGTTGGTGTTTTCAAGACCACGTGACTGGACTTGGAACTCTTTACTGCCCTGTAGCAGGAGCACACTTTTGGTCTGAGAAGCCACAACTGTTTTTTTGAACTTCCCTCAGCTATTATTTTGTGCAGTACTGTTTCTCTTCCATTTCGCTCCACTGAGAAGTCTGATCTGCCTTGCCTTTTCACGTGAGGTTTCCTGGTCTCCATTAGCTCCTCGCCACCGACACCAGCCTTTGCATCTGGCCACCTAGCAAGCAGCTGATAGATTCTGTGTTTATTCTGCTTGGGTCTGTGGGGAATCTTGCTTCTTTTGGGGGGACTACATGGGATTGAACTTGGGGGCACTCGAACACGGAGCCACATCCCCAGCCCTATTTTGTATTTTATTTAGAGACAGGGTCTTGCTGAGTTGCTTAGCACCTCACCTTTGCTGAGGCTGGCTTTGAACTCGCGATCCTCCTGCCTCAGCCTCCCCAACCATTGGGATTACAGGTGAGCACCACCGTGCCCAGCTTCTCTCTTTTGTAGTTCTACATAGTCACCAAAGTATTGAATTAACCAATACTGAACCTTGTGCTCCTCAGGGAATATGGGATGAGGTTCCTGTATGTTTCTGTTTAAAGACACCTTAATTGCTGTATCTTGTGGATCTGCAGCATGCTCCTGTCTGGACAAAGCGGAACTAACACACCGTCTTCTCCACAGGGCACGTCAGCAGCCTCTTTGCACTTAGAAACACGAGACAACGCTTTATGTGCTCAAGGAACATTTTCAGTAGTGAAATCTGCAATAAAAATGATGGAAATCTAAAAAAATGGGGCACTATATATCCCACAAAGAGGAAACTTGTTTGTAGTATGAGCAGAGAAACAAGAAGGCAGAACGATACCTTCAGCCACGACCAGGAGAGGCTGTAAACAGTGATTGAAATTGTCAGCCACACATGACTGTGAAAGCAGTTTGAGGGTTTGTGGTGGGGTCACAAAGAAATCCTAGGAAAGAGGAGAATCCACAAATAGGGTCGTCATGAAGAATGAAGATTGGGGGGGCCAAGATGGCGGACTAGAGGGCGGCTGCATTTCACGCTGCTCCAGGACGCAAGATTCAAAAGAGGAGATAGTGAGAGACTTGGGACCAGCTCAAAGCTGCCGGGTGAGTCTCTCCTGTTGGGGAGGCGTCCGGATGGGGCGGTAGCCCCGGAACAGGGAATTTGTGAAGTGGAGTTGCTCGGCGAGACGCCCCTCCCCCCGCTGGAGCGGTAAACACGGACAACTGGGATCATCGTAGAGGAGGCGGCTCAGCATAGCGCTTGGACTCGAGCAGCCGCTGGGGCTCTGGGTGGCTGCCTGGGGAGGAGCTGTGTGGCGAGCTGTTTGGACCCAGAGTGACCGCTTCCGAACACCGGGGGGTTGCCCGGAGGAGGAGGAGAGGCCCGGAGGGTCGCTTGGGTCTAGGAGTGACTGCATCAGAGCCACGGGCGGTTGCTAGAGGAGGAGCTGTGTGGTGAGCTGTTTGAACTCAGAGTGGGCGCTCCTGAGCGCCGGGGGACTGCCCGGAGGAAGAGGAGGAGCGCGGCGGGACGCTTGGTCTGGGAGTGACTGCATCAGAACCACAGGCAGTTGCCAGAAGAGGAGCTGCGTGGTAAACTGTTTGAACCCAGAGCGAGCGCTCCTGAGTGCCGGGAGGTTGCCCGGAGGAGGAGGAGGAGCGCGGCGTGTTGCTTGACCTGGGAGTGGCTGCATCAGAGCTGCGGGCGGTTGCCAAAGGAGGAGCTGCGTAACGAGCTGTTTGAACTTGGAGCAGCTGCTCCAGAACACTGGTGGCCTGCCTGGAGGAGGAGAGCGGTGGGACGCTTAGCCTGGGAGTGACTGCATCAGAACCACAGGCGGTTGCCAGAGGAGGAGGCGAGCGGTGAGCTGATTGGACTAAAAGCAACCGCTCCTGAACACCGGTGGCCTGCCTGGAGGAGGAGCGTGGTGAGTCACCTGGTCTTGGAGCCACCGTTCCTGAACACCTGGGGGGCTACCCCAAGGAGGAGGAGGAGGAACAGGGCGGGTCACTTGGACTTGGAGTGACTGCCTAGGGCTACGGGTGGTTGGCGGGAGGAGGAGACGCGAAGTGAGTTGTTTGGCTTCCTAGTGACTGCATCAGAAACCGGGCGGCTGTCTGGGGGAGGAGGTGTGTGGCGGGTCTCTGGGTCTCGGAGCTATTGTACGGGGCTCCAGGTGTTGGCTCAGGGGAGGGGCTGCATAGCCAGGCGATTGGTGCAGAGCAGGGTCCCAGGAGCTAGGTGGCTTCTTGCTGGAAGAGCCGCACAGAGACACGCCTAGGGGCGGAGCGAAGTTTCCAGGGCTGCGGGCAGATTCTCTGGGAGAGGCAGCCTAAGGAGACTCGCCTGCGAAGGGTGAGGCTCCCAGGCCCAGGATGTAGGTTCGGGCCCCTGGGATCGTTGCAGAAGAAGACAGCCCAGCCCAGGAGGTAGTTGTAGATTGAGGGGAACCTCTAGGAGGGCAACTGACTAGCGAGACGTCCCCACCGAGTGACTCTTCCCGGCCGGGGGAGGTTTTCCCACAGGGACGGTAAAGCCAGAGACATAGGCACAAACAGGCCTTGCCTCAGCCCACAGTCTACTTCCCCATTGGATGACCATTGGTCAACAAGTGGAGGCACCTCCGCCCACTAGCAGGGAATATACGCCACCTGAGGGTTACCACACCTAGAGAGGCAGCTTCTTCGTGGAGCTCTGCATTATCAACCTCCTCCAAGACTTCAGGCTACTGAAGGATAAGAGGGGATATACTAGCAATCTTCAGGGACATTATAAGTTGATAGAGGAAATCTGCAATATCTTAATGACCCACTGATCCCTGAACAATATGAGAAAACAAGGGAAGAAAATGCCCCAAACAAATCTAGATGTTACATCAATAAAATCCAACGACAGCATGGCAGAAGAAATGACAGAAAGGGAGTTCAGAATGTACATAATTAAAATGATTAGGGAAGCAAACGATGAGATGAAAGAGCAAATGCAGGCATTGAATGATGAGATGAAAGAGCAAATGCAGGCATTGAACGATCGCACCAATCGACAGTTAACAGAGCAAATTCAGGAAGCAAAAGATCATTTCAATAAAGAGTTAGAGATATTGAAAAAAAAACCAAACAGAAATCCTTGAAATGAAGGAAACAATAAACCAAATTAAGAACTCCATAGAAAGCATAACCAATAGGATAGAACACCTGGAAGACAGAACTTCAGATATTGAAGACAAAATATTTAACCTCGAAAACAAAGTTGAACAAACAGAGAAGATGGTGAGAAATCATGAACAGAATCTCCAAGAACTATGGGATATCATGAAAAGGCCAAATTTGAGAATTATTGGGATTGAGGAAGGTTTAGAGAAACAAACCAAAGGAATGAACAATCTATTTGAAGAAATAATATCAGAAAATTTCCCAAATCTGAAGAATGAAATGGAAAATCAAGTCCAAGAGACTTATAGGACTCCAAATACACAAAATTACAACAGACCCACACCAAGGCACATTATAATGAAAATACCTAACATACAAAATAAAGACAGAATTTTAAAGGCTGTGAGAGAAAAGAACCAAATTACATTCAGGGGGAAGCCAATACGGATATCAGCAGATTTTTCAATCCAGACCCTAAAAGCTAGAAGGGCCTGGAACAACATTTTTCAAGCTCTGAAAGAAAATGGATGCCAACCAAGAATCTTATACCCAGCAAAACTTACCTTCAAGTTTGACGATGAAATAAGATCATTCCACGATAAACAAAAGCTAAAAGAATTTACAAAAAGAAAGCCAGCATTACAGAACATTCTCAGCAAAATATTTCATGAGGAAGAGATAAAAAACAAAGAAGCAAATCAGCAAAGGGAGGAATTATCCTAAAGGAACTGTCAAATAAAGGAGGAACCAAGATGTGTCAAAAATTTTAAATATGAACCAAATGACTGGGAATACAAATCATATCTCAATAATAACCCTGAATGTTAATGGCCTGAATTCATCAATCAAAAGACATAGACTGGCAGATTGGATCAAAAAGAAAGATCCAACAATATGTTGCCTGCAAGAGACTCACCTCATAGAAAGAGATACCCATAGACTAAAGGTGAAAGGATGGGGAAAAACATACCATGCACATGGGCTCAGCAAAAAAGCTGGAGTATCCATCCTCATTTCAGATAATGTGGACTTCAAGCCAATGTTAGTTAGAAGGGATAAAGAAGGACATTTCATACTGCTTAAGGGAAGCATAAATCAGCAAGATATAACAATCATAAACATCTATGCCCCAAACAGTGGCTCATCCATGTATGTTAAACAAATCCTTCTCAATTTTAGAAACCAAATAGACCATAACACAATAATACTAGGTGATTTTAACACGCCTCTTTCACCACTGGACAGATCTTCCAAACAAAAATTGAACAAAGAAACCATAGATCTCAATAACACAATCAATAATTTAGACTTAACAGACATTTATAGAATATACCATCCAACCAAGAGCGAATACACTTTCTTCTCAGCAGCACATGGATCCTTCTCTAAAATAGACCATATATTATGCCACAAAGCTAATGTCAGCAAATACAAGAAGATAGAGACACTACCTTGTATTCTATCAGATCATAATGGATTGAAGTTACAAATTAATGAAAGAGTAAAAAACAGAAACTACTCCAACACCTGGAGATTAAACAATATGCTACTATATGATGAATGGATAACAGAAGATATTAGGAAGGAAATTAAAAAATTCTTAGAGGTAAACGAGAACAAAGAAACAACATATCAAAATCTCTGGGACACTATGAAAGCGGTACTTAGAGGAAGATTTATTTCATGGAGCGCATTTAATAAAAGAAGTAAAACTCAAAAAATAAATGACCTAACACTACAGCTCAAAGCCCTAGAAAAAGAAGAACAGACCAACACCAAAAGTAGTAGAAGACAGGAAATAGTTAAACTGAGAGCTGAAATCAACGAAATTGAAACGAAAGAAACAATACAAAAAATTGACAAAATAAATAGTTGGTTCTTCGAAAAAATAAACAAAATTGATAAACCTTTAGCCACACTAACAAAGAGAAGACGAGAGAAAACCCAAATCACTAAAATTCGGAATGAACAAGGAAATATCACAACAGACACGACTGAAATACAAAACATAATTAGAAGCTATTTTGAAAACCTATACTCCAACAAAATAGAAAATTTCGAAGACATCAACAGGTTTCTAGAGACATATGAATTGCCTAAACTGAACGAGGAGGACATACACAATTTAAATAGACCAATTTCAAGTAATGAAATAGAAGAAGTCATCAAAAGCCTACCAACAAAGAAAAGTCCAGGACCAGATGGGTTCTCACCCGAGTTCTACACAACCTTTAAAGAAGAGCTCATTCCAATACTTCTCAAAGTATTCCAGAAAATAGAAGAGGAGGGAACTCTCCCAAACTCATTCTATGAAGCCAATATTACCCTGATTCCTAAACCAGACAGAGACACATCGAGGAAAGAAAATTTCAGACCAATATCCTTAATGAACATCGACGCAAAAATTCTAAACAAAATTTTAGCAAATCGCATACAAAAACATATTAAAAAGATAGTGCACCATGATCAAGTGGGTTTCATCCCAGGGATGCAAGGTTGGTTCAACATCAGAAAATCAATAAATGTCATTCACCATATCAATAGACTTAAAGTCAAGAATCACATGATTATTTCGATAGATGCAGAAAAAGCATTTGATAAAATACAGCACCCCTTCATGCTCAAAACACTAGAAAAAATAGGGATAGTGGGAACATTCCTTAACATTGTAAAGGCCATCTACGCTAAACCCATTGCTAATATCATTCTAAATGGTGAAAAACTGAAAGCATTCCCTCTAAAAACTGGAACAAGGCAGGGATGCCCTCTTTCACCACTTCTATTCAATATCGTCCTTGAAACTCTAGCCAGAGCAATTAGACAGACCAAAGAAATTAAAGGGATACGAATAGGAAAAGAAGAACTCAAACTATCCCTATTTGCTGATGATATGATGGTATACTTAGAGGAACCAGGAAATTCCACCAGAAAACTTTTAGATCTCATAAGTGAATTCAGTAAAGTAGCGGGATATAAGATCAATGCACATAAATCGAAGGCATTTTTATATATAAGCGATGAATCTTCAGAAAGAGAAATTAGGAAAACTACCCCATTCACAATAGCTTCGAAAAAAATAAAGTATTTGGGAATCAATCTCACAAAAGAGGTGAAAGACCTCTACAATGAGAACTACAGAACACTAAAGAAAGAAATTAAAGAAAACCTTAGAAGATGGAAAGATCTCCCATGTTCTTGGATAGGAAGAATTAATATTGTCAAAATGGCCATACTACCAAAAGTGCTATACAGATTCAATGCAATTCCAATTAAAATCCCAATGATGTACCTTACAGAAATAGAGCAAGCAATTATGAAATTCATCTGGAAGAATAAAAAACCCAGAATAGCTAAAGCAATCCTTGGCAGAAAGAGTGAAGCAGGGGGTATCACAATACCAGATCTTCAACTCTACTACAAAGCAATAGTAACAAAAACGGCATGGTATTGGTACCAAAATAGAAAGGTGGATCAATGGTACAGAATAGAGGACACGGACACAAACCCAAATAAATACAATTTTCTCATACTAGACAAAGGTTCCAACAATATGCAATGGAGAAAAGATAGCCTCTTCAACAAATGGTGCTGGGAGAATTGGAAATCCATATGCAACAGAATGAAACTAAACCCATATCTCTCACCATGCACGAAACTAAACTCAAAATGGATTAAGGATCTCGGAATCAGACCAGAGACCTTGCATCTTATAGAAGAAAAAGTAGGTCCAGAGCTTCAACATGTTGGCTTAGGACCAGACTTCCTCAACAGGACTCCCATAGCACAAGAAATAAAAGCAAGAATTAATAACTGGGATAGATTCAAACTAAAAAGCTTTCTCTCAGCAAAGGAAACTATCAGCAATGCAAAGAAAGAGCCTACAGAGTGGGAGAAAATCTTTGCCAATCATACTTCAGATAGAGCGCTAATCTCCAAAATCTATAAAGAACTCAAAAAACTCTACACCAAGAATGTAAATAATCCAACTGACAAATGGGCTAAGGAAATGAATAGACACTTCACAGAAGAAGATATACAAGCAATCAACAAACATATGGAAAAATGTTCAACATCTCTAGTAATAAGAGAAATGCAAATCAAAACCACCCTAAGATTCCATCTCACCCCAATTAGAATGGCAATTATCAAGAATACAACCAACAACAGGTGTTGGCGAGGATGTGGGGAGAAAGGTACACTCTTACATTGCTGGTGGGGCTGCAAATTAGTGCAGCCACTCTGGAAAGCAGTGTGGAGATTCCTTAGAAAACTTGGAATGGAAACACCATTTGACCCAGCTATCCCACTCCTTGGCCTATACCCAAAGGACTTAAAATCAGCATATTACAGAGATACAGCCACATCAATGTTCATAGCTGCTCAGTTCACAATAGCCAGATTGTGGAACCAACCTAGATGTCCTTCAATTGATGAATGGATAAAGAAAATGTGGTATATATATACAATGGAATATTACTCAGCCATAAAGAACGATAAAATTATGGCATTTGCAGGCAAATGGATGAAACTGGAGAATATCATGCTAAGTGAGATAAGCCAATCTCAAAAAACCAAAGGAAGAATGATATCGCTAATAAGTGGATGATGACACATAATGGGGGGTGGGAAGGGTTAGTGTTGGGGTTGGAGTTGGGTTTAGGGAGGGGGGCAGGAATGGAGGAAGGAAGGACTGTATAGATGGAGGGGAAGGGTGGGAGGGGAGGGGGGGAAGGGGAAAAATGGCAGAATGAATCAAACAACATTACCCTATGTAGATTTATGATTACACAAATGGTATGCCTTTACGCCATGTACAGACAGAGAAACAACATGTATCCCATTTGTTTACAATTTTATAATAAAAAAAAAAAAGGGAAAAAAAAAAAAGAATGAAGATTGACGATATACATTGGTGGATTTTTTTTTTTCTCTTTCTACTTTATTCGTCCTTGTTGGGCATTTAAGGCAATAGAATTTTATTAAAGCGTGAGCTCAAAAAGTCACTTTGACTATAGGTTATGTTTAATTTTTGCAGGGGGGGTGTTTGTGTTTTTATAGTGCATTGTAGTGTTATTTTAATAGGTCCATTTTTAGGGGGCATACTGGGGATTGAACTCGGGGGCACTCGACCTCTGAGTCACATCTGCAGCCCTGTTTTGGATTTTAGAGACAGTCTCACTGAGTTGCTTAGGGTCTTGCTAAGTTGCTGAGGCTGGCTTTGAACTCTCGATCCTCCTGCCTCAGCCTCCTGAGCTGCACCACCACACCAGGATGGGAGGTTCTTCTTGACATACTCATAAATGCATGTAATAACTTGCTTCATTTCTATCCCCAGCACTGCCTCTTCCCCTCCCCACCTCCCTCCCACCAATCTGCTTTCTCTACTCTGCTGGTCTCTCATCTATTTATTGATTTTTAAGAATTGACAAATTATAGTTATTCTCAAAAGTAGAATTCATCATTACATAGTTGTATATGTACATAGCCTAATTTGGTCAGTGTATATAGGTTTTTTTTTCTCCAAAGAAGTTTTAAAATCTAGTTTTTAGTATAAGTGTTATATACAATGGGGTTCATTTAGACATATTCATAAATGCGTATGACATAGTTTTATCCATTTCAGTTCCCAGAAGTATCCACTTCCCTCCCCTCTCTTCTTCCTTTTCTGTATTTGGTCGTCCTTCTATATTTTTTATTTGTTCTTTTTAGATAGGCATGACAGAGTGTATTTTGACATATTATTCACACATGCAGTACAGCCCATTCCAATCGGGGTTCCATTCTTGTGGTCACACATGATGTGGAGTTTCACTGGTTGTGTGTTCATATGTGAGCAAAGGAAAGTTAAATCCTGTTCTTTCTACTGTATTTCCTATGCCCATCCCCCTCCCTTCCCTTCATTCTCTTTGCCTAATCCAGCGAACTTCTAATCTTTCCTACCTACCTTCCCTTGTTGTCTATTAGCATCCACAGTTTAGAACATTCAGTCTCTGATTTTTGGGGGATTGACTTATTTCACTTAGCATGATATTCTCCAGTCCTATCCATTTACCAGCAAATGCCAGAATTTCATTCTTCATTATAAATGAGTAACATTCCACTCTTTATCTGTTCTTCTGTTGAAGGGCACCTAGGTTGTTTCCCTAGCTTGGTTATTGTGAATCGAGCTGCTATAAACATTGATGTGGCCATGTCCCTGCATTATGGCCATTTTGACAATATTAATTCTGCCTATCCAAGGTCATGGGAGGTCTTTCCATTTTCTAAGGTCTTGTTCAATTTCTTCTTGAGTGTTCTGTAGTTTCCACAGAACTCTGTGTTCTGTGTTTGACATCTTTTGTTAGATTGATTCCCAAGTATTTTATTTTTTTGAGACTGTTGTAATGGGATAGTTCTCCTGATTTCTCTTTCGTTTGATTCATCATTGGTGTCTAGGAATGCAACTGGTTTATGGGGGTCAATGTTATATTCTGTTATTTTGCTGAATTCATTTATGAGGTTTAGAAGCTTTCTGGTGAAGCTTTAGGGGTCTTCTAAATATAGAATCGTGGGCAAATAAGAATAGTTTGAGCTCTTCTTTCCTATTCTTTTAATTTCTTTCATCTAATTGCTCTGGCTAGGGTTTTAAGGACTGTGTTGAATAGGAGTATTGAAAGAGGGCATCCTTGTCTTGTTCTGGTTTTTAGAGGGAATGTTTTCAGTTTTTCCCCATTTAGAATGATGCTGGCCGTGGGCTTAGCATTGATAGCCTTTACAATGTTGAGGTATGTTCCTACTATCCCCAGTTTTTGTAATGTTTTGAGCATGAATGGGAGCTGAATTCTGTCCAGTTGTTCTTCTGAATGTATTGAGATAATCATGATTCTTGTCTTTAAGTCTGTCGATTTGATGAATTATGTTTATTGATTTCTGTATGTTGAACCAACCTTGCATCCCTGACATGAACCACTTGATCATGGTGCACTATATTTTAAATACGTTTTTATATGTGATTTGCTAGTATTTTATTAAGAATTTTTGCAACTGCGTTCATGAGGGGTACTGGTCTGAAGTTTTCTTTCTTTCACGTGTTTTGTCTGGTTTGGGTATCTGTGTGCATTATAGTTATATATAAAATTGGAGTGTGCTGTGGCATATTTAGATGTGCACCTGGTATAATTTGGTCAACTTCATTCCCAAATTCTTCCCCTCTCCCCCTCCCTCCCCCTTGGTGCTCATTTTACTCTCCTGACCTTGCTTTCATTTTTGTGAGGTCAGCTGTTTTCTTCCTTTCTCTTTGTTTCCACATGTGACAGAAAGCATTTGACTCTTGACTTGGAGTCTTATTTCCCTTAGCTCGATGTTCTCGATTTAATAGTAAAAGGCATGATTTTATTCTTATTGGTTGAGCAAAACTTCATTGTGTATATATACATATGTGTGCACGCGTGCGCACACACACACACACACACACACACACACACACACCATGCACCATGTTTTCTTCATTCATCTGGTTGATGGGTACCTGGACTAGTTGCCTAACTTGACTATTGTCAATTGTGCTGCTCTAAACACTGGTATGCATGTATCACTACAATATGCTGCTATTTGTTCTTTTGGTTAAATACAAAGGAGTTTTCCCCCATTTAGAATGATGGAGAGCCAGGTCCTATTGTGGTTCCTTTCCTAGACTTTGAGGAACCATCATGCTTATCATATATAATAATTATGCTTTGACTGTCAGTTCAGGGAGAATTAGGACATTCCATATCACTGCTAGATCTATTCTTTGATCAATAAATTATGAATCCTAACGGTATTCTGTCCTGTTGGATTATAGGCTTTCCTTAATGGATTATTATAGGTTGCTTTAGAGCAGGAAGACTACCAGGGATCTCACTGCCCCTACTGTGATTAGTGTAGGGTTTTACATGTCTTCTACTATTGATGATGTGTACGTGGTAACTCTTTGTTATGGGGCTTGACTGCGTATTGTAGGAATTCAGCAGGACTCCTAGCTTCTAACCATTAGAATCTGTAGTCCCCCATCCCAGAAGTTGCAGAAACCTAAAATTTCATCATAGCTTGGCACATGTGCCTCCAGGGGTGGCGTGGGGCATTATAATGAACCTTGGCTGAGAGCCACAGATGTACTGACACACAGGCGGTCAGTACTTCAAAAAATACATGTACTAAATCACCTCTGGGTGGACTGGTTTGGAAGTCTACCCTCATGAGAATCCATAGTAGCTTAAACACTTCAAATGTGAAACAGCAGACCTCTCCAGGGATGTTCATTGGTGGGTCCTCCTCCTTATCCAGGAATAAAAAATGAAAATGGAGGCACCTTGGAAAGACTGTCTTTTGAATCAAATGGGAATGAGTACAGAGCATATTAAAAAATATTGCATGCAGACATAAGTAGCAAGCCCTTTACATGATTGTCTCAAACGATCCTCCCACCGTTATAAGGAGTATTATTATAATTTTCAGAAAGCTGGGACTAAAGCTATTAAATAACTTTGTCAAGGTCACGAAGGTAGCATGTTTTGAAGTAAAAAATTACTTGTGAGCATTCTGAATTTGAAATTCATTTGCATTTTTAAAGCTTAAAGACCAGCACCCGTATTTGAAAACCGAGGGGCTAGAAGGAAATATATTTATGTTTCTGCGTATGTATGTGCCATACAGAAAAAGAAGATTAATGCAGCTGCTAGAACAAACATAACAGAGCAGGTCAGAGGACCAACCGTGGAGAATTGTCATATCCATAATTTCTCTTCATTCTTGTCATTTTGAAATCTTAGTAGTATTGAGAAATTCATTTAAGGATAACTTGATCTGAAGGAAATATATCTAACCTTTCTGGTCTCCTAAATCCTCACATTCATGTTTCTTGATAAACACATTTGTGCATATATATGCAAGCAAAATAATCCTAGTATATCCATGTAGTAACCCTGGAAGAAGATGTGTAATAAAAAGGATCAAGTTTGCCTAAGATGTATTTGTCACGACCAATATAATACTTGTTTTATCATCATGACTGAGACATGCAACATAATGTTTAAAAAATAGGAGTTCAAGCCAGACATGGTGGCACATACCTGTCATCACAGCAGCCCCTAGGCTGAGACAGGAGGATAGCAAGTTCAAAGCCAGCCTCGGCAATTCAGCAAGTTCATAAGCAATGTAGCGAGACCCTGTCTATAATTTAAAAATGTAGACAGGGCTGGGCATGTGGCTCAATGATTAAGTGCCCCTGCGTTCAATCTTCAGTACCAAAAAAAAAAAAAAAATGTGCTCTATAAGAGCATCATCAGTGTTTCATAATTAATATTGGGTAATTCATTGACATCGGACTGAAATTCCTGTGCTTTCCTTTTATCCCCACAGATTCATTTGATTTCATGAGTTGAGTTGGGATAATGTGGGTGAAGTTGAATAGCTGCGAATCCAATGTGTCAGTAAACAATACATGCTTATTTCTTTGGTCAATTACCATGATAGAAAGTTTTTTAGGAGTAACATACCTAACTATTGAATTTTGAGTACTGCAGTGAGAAGGTCAAAATGTTAGGGTCTATTTTTTATTCTGGTCATAAATGAGAATTTTTGAAAACATATTATGTTATTAAAAATTTCTTGGATTTTAAGTGCTTTTAAAGTGAACTTAGAAAATGTTGTAACTGAACTCTCACATGCCAAAGACCTGGTTAGAGTCTTTGTTAACCCCTCTGCATTTTATCTATAACACTAGTTGAGCCAGTACTTGTTGGACTAAGGATATGCAAACATCTTTACATTTATCAACAACATCCTATAGTTTGATCTCTCACAAGGTCAAAACTGTCCACTAATTTGAAGGAACTTGGAGTAGAACTTTGGATCAATCCATTGATTCTTTTCTTTCTTTTCTTTTTTTTTTAATATTTCTTTTAGTTGTTGTTGGACCTTTATTGTACTTATTTATATGTGGTGCTGAGAATTGAACTGGGTGCCTCACACATGGTAGGCGGGAGCTCTGCCACTGAGTCACAACCCCAGCCCCCACGGATTCTTTTCTAAGACAACACATATATGTATTAAAATTTCACCTTTTCATTTGGTTGTTACATACTGGCAAGTGTGAGCAACCCTATTCTCTGTCTTTAGTCTTAAATATCTACTTATTTTTATGTGCAACACCAGTTGACAGCTACTGAGTCTAATTTACCTTGAGAAAATACCATGGGCTGGGGTGTAGTGGGTGCATGCGGCCCTGGGTTCAATCCCATGTACCACCACCAAAAAATTGTTTCCTAAGTCAATAAGAAAAAGAAAAAAAAAGTCAGAAACTTTGTGTCAGAATTTAGCTTGTAAATTCTGCAAATAAGGGTGTGAAGTTTCCAGTTACTTGGGATAATTGCTGGCATATCAGGGATATAATATTATACAGAATGATATAAACCATGGTGAGTCATTGTTTTAAAGTATCAGATTAATAAAAGAAAATCCACATGGTTTGTACTCGGTATTGACAAAGGTATTTTAAAAGAAATGACATCTTAATGTAACAACTATTTTTCCTTTGACTAATAGGCTGGTTATGTAGTTTATATTTTTTACTTTCTTTTGTAATTATTTTTATTCTTTTTAGGTCTGCATGACAGTAGAGTGTATTTTGACCTCTTATACATTCATGAAGTATAACTTTTCCTAATTAGGATCCCATTCTTGTGGTTGTACACGATGTGGAGTTTCACTGGTAGTGTATTCATATGTGAGCAAAGGAAAGTTTTGTCTGATTCCTTTCACCGTCTTTGCTGTGCCCACCTCCTCCCTTCCCTTCATTCTTCTTTGTCTAATCCAGTGAACTTCTATTCTTCCCTACCCTTCCCTTATTGCGAACTAGTATCCACATATCAGAGAAAACATTCAGCCTTTGGTTTCTTGGGATTGGCTTATTTCACTTAGCATGATAGTCTCCAGCTTCATCTGTTTACCAGCAAATGCCATAATTTCTTCTTTACAGCTGTGTAATATTCCAGTGTGTATATACCATATTTTCTTTATTGATCATTTATTAAAGGGAATCTATGTTGGTTCCATAGTTTTGCTATGGAACTGGTCAGTCCCATCCAAATTATATGGCTCTTACAGATGGGGAGATTGCTGTAATGGATGCAGTACCCACTCATGGAAGTGGACAGTGTCTTGAAGTCTGTTCATCTCTTCTCTGCTCTGTGGGTCCAACCTCTTCCCATCCACATGGAAATGACAGGCTGCTGAGTGCAGAGGGGACCAGACCCCTACCCACAGTTCTGTGACTCAGAAATGGGCAACTTTATCTCTGTTCAATCAATCAAAACACCTACCCTGAAAATCAGGACTCCAGTTTTCTTGTGGATGCTTTCTTGAAATAAGGTAAAAATTTAGGTGCTAACATTAGTGGCCATTTCCTACTCTCTCAACTTCATAGCCATAAAAACTCCTGTGTGCTGAGAAAAAGAATAACTCACAGGGGCAGAAAGAAACTGAAAAGCACAGATCGTTTCCATGATTTTCTATAGCAGGTATGTAAACCTCTTGTTCTGTTCTGGAAGCCCTAAGACGTTCCCATATTCTTAAGCTCACTCTCCCTTCTCCAGTAAACCAAACTCAGGTGGGTTTCCATTGTTCGCACCCAAAAGAATTCTAAGGAAAATGGACCTCCTGTGCTCAGAGAACATAGTGACTTCTCCTTCAAGGTTTTAGTATATATATCTGGAGCATGCACTAATCCATACTGTGGATGGGAAGTGATGTGTCACAGGGGCTGGAAAACTTGGCAGTTAGAATTCAGATTAGTCAATTGAGAGTTCTTTTCTGGGAATGATGGCAAATCATAGGAATCAACAAGGCAAAAGTCTTCCTTTTTTATGTTCCTCCTGTGATGTGGTTTGTCACGGTGATGAGAGGAGATTGATTTTGGAAGAAACTGGTCATATTAAAATGGTGGGATGCGTTGTCCTCATCAGTGAAATATTGATACAACGTTGACTTCAGAATGAAACTTGTGCTTCGTGCCTGACTCCATCCAGTGTTGAAACTTGGCTCCTGTTTAGAACTTCTGTCTTCTTAATGTTTATCTTATTTTCCCAAAATGTCAAAACGATCAGGAAAGGAGGTTAACGGTTACTAAAATTCTTGGCCTATGATATATCACGAGCAATATTTTGGTGAAGGAGTGAAAGAATGATTTAACAAGCAAGTAAAACTCGTTGTACCATAAATCTCATATTCTGACTTTGATGTCATCAGAATTTTTTTGGTGCTTTAGTACCAGTTCTATAATTTTAAGACTCAAATTGCAGCATTTTACACTCATAATCATTTGTCCTGGAATTTTTCAGATCCTTGCTATGTGAAGTGCGGTCCAGAGATAAGTAGCAGTTGCCTCTTTGATACCTTTTTGGGGGCTTGTTGCAATATAGAATCTTGGGTCTCACCCCTTCCAATCTAATAATAACCTGCATTTAAAAAGAAGTTCCCCAGAATTAAAATGCATATTACAGTTGGCATTGGTTCACACAATGTTGTTTTGAAATTAGATAATACATAAAACCTTGATGAAATGTTACATTTTTGGTTTATGCTGCACAGTTTATTTCTTGCCACAGGTATTCATCATGAATTTGCTTTGCTAAATCACAGGCATTGCTAGTCAAATGTGATTGGCTCTAAACCTAACCAGTGAAAAAAGAGATATTTAAAAACAAGATCAATTTTTAAAATAAAAATAATACTTAACTCTAGGGTGTCATTTAGATCTATGTTATGAAATTTTATTTGCAGGAAATACATTATTTCATAACTAACAAGACCTACAAAACTAGCATACATATTATGTTTGCTGATGTGTGTATGTATAACATTGACATCGTTGAAATCACACCTGTTGGTGTAGGGCATTTTTAAATTTATTCTATTGGTAATCTATTTATTGATACTAACAGGCATTAATCCTGGAAGAATCAACCTTACCAGCAGACATGCACGAATGTCCATTACTTCAGTTCTGGAAGCCGTCGTTAGAGCATCGCTTTCTGCATTAAAGTTGTACATTGTGCTGCATGTTCATAGCTTTTGGGGCATTGCTCTGTATTGACCATTTAATTATGATGAACTAAAATGTATGTAATTAATATACATCCCATTAAACCATTTCAACTTAGTCACATAAGAATTTCTAGGTAAAATATTAGTCTTAGTCCCATGAAAACTAGACTCTGACTGTATAGAATTTCTCGATTTGTCCTTTTCCTGTTCCAAATTAACTTATTTTGCTAAGTCTTTCAAGGTTTGATGAAGCAAAAATTCTTATATTCAATCCAAGGAGAATTCTACCATATCATTTTTGGTAGAAGAGTAGTAAGTTCTCCTGACTTGAATACATGCTTCAACAAATAGTCACTGAGCCCCTCTGTGAAGACTGGAGTTCTGATTACCGTGTGGGATAAAGCAAATTACCAAAAAATGTCTCTTTCCCCTATAGATAGTGAGTGGACTGTGTGTATCTGGTTTTGTGCATGTAGTACCATTGACAAGAAAGGCATATTGCATTTGGTGATTTTTCATATCTTCCAAGGACTAGATATGATTTTATACAGGCAATATTAGTCAAAGTACACCTTTCTAGGACTGGGGAGATAGCTCGGTTGGTAGAGTGCTTGCCTTGCAAGCCCAAGGACCTGGGTTCGATCCCCAGCACTGCAAAAAAAAAAAAAAAAAAAAAAAAAAAAACCTTTCTGAGCTTCAAAATTTTGTCAGCAAATTTGCTAAACATTTCAGTTACTTCATTGCACTTAAAATCCTGTGAGCTGGGTAGTATGTATCATGCCCTTTTTGCAGGGTAGAAAACAGAGGCTCAACCAGATTTTGGATATCTTGCTTAAGATGATGGAGTTAATAAATGATCGATTCTGAAATCCTAGCAAGCCTTTTATTTGTGTGGTTGTGTGTGTGTTGTAAATTCCTTATCCTGGTAAGCAGCAATGAACAAGCACCCACAAAGAGGCCCCCGGCAGCTGCATGGGAAATTCATGCTGAGAGCACCCTCGTTCTTGGACGTGAGTAGCCCACAACCACCATTAGGGGGAGTCAGCAACCTAGATGGCGCCCAAGTGGTTTCTCAGCAGGCCCAGGACCCCGTTTTTGCCTCCTTGGTCCACGAGGATGGGTTTCAGCGGGCAGCCACGGTCTCAGCGCCAGTACTGCCCAGTGGAAATGCAAACATGAACTTTTCCCAAAGGATGGACGTCGGAAACAAAGTCTGAGTCTGTTTCTGAGTCTGTCACTCTGGGGTCCCTGCCGTTCCGCTGCCACCTCTCTGACGGCCTCATTTCCCCTGCAGGATGCTCTGAGTGTTATTTTCTAACTTGATTTACTTTTCTGAAAAAAAAAAAAAAAAAAAAATTACTAGACAGGAGAAAGATGAGAGAAGCCTGCTAGAGAGTAGCCAGTGACACCAGGTGATCCCTTCTTGCCCCCCCATTATGCCGCAGTCAGAGCCTCAAAGGAGGAAATGGAAGACTTGGGAACTTGGTGGCTCCCAAAGGCCTTTGAAGTGATGAGAGTGGACTTCGCTTTGCGATCACTTGGGGCCTGTTAGCACAGAGGGGTGGCTATTTTTATCTAATTGGGCTGGAGTTGGACTTCCCATAGGGCCATAAAGCAGAGGAATCTAGACCATCATTTTGAGGTTGTTTCAGTTGGAAGACGGTTAATGCCTGAGGCTTCCAGAGGAGCCCTGGGCGTGTGGGAGGAATTAGGACTTCTGTATGGAAGGCTGTTATTTCTTGCTCTTTTCCCCTTATCATTAACTAATAGAAGGATTATGATATTTTTTCCCCTTTTTTAATTGTAGTGTCATGAAATTCCACTCGTTCCAAAGTTTTGTATCTGCGAGTCCTTTCTGCAGTTTTGCACACTGTAATGTGGTATATATTTAGACTCAGTCATCACTCACCACCTCCTGCTTTTAACACATTTGTAGCTGGGAGGAACTAGTTCATTTAAACCAGATTCATCACACTCTGCCTGAATTAATATTTGTTAGCATGAATTATAAAGATGGCTATTTCACATTTTCACTTCACCTCCTCTCCCTCTCTCCTGCCATCAAAACCCAGCTCCATTTCCTTAGGAAAAAGAAGAAAGAAAAGGACAAAGATATAAAAATCCAAATCCAGAGCTAAGTGTGGAGGGTAACTGAACAACAACAGAACTGACATTTTTTTTGCGAGTAAATAATGGACACGTTTCTTAAGCAGACTCTAAGTGAACAGGGTTATTTGGCCTCTGAGTGCTCATGAAATGATTGAAACTACACAGCAAAGAATAAAGTGGAATGCTTGGGAACAGGAAGGTCCTTTATGCTCTGGGTGGTAAACCTGAGGCTCCTCAGGTAAAGCGTGATGGACTTGGTGACCTTTGGAGCAGGCTGCCACGGTTTGGGCTTATCCCAGCTCTGTTTAATGATGTCCCTCGATGGCTGGAAATTGGCCACAGACATCATGGGAGTCTGTACGTGCTGCTGTTGAGGCTCTGCTCCCCACTCCCTGGAGCTCTGCTACCCTCTCACTCTCCCCAACTTGTGTTATCAGCCCTGAATTGGCATTTACAAATCCTGGCGCTTACCAACCTGACCACTCCTCCACCTAGCACAACTGCAGAGTAACTGGAGAATATGTACCTTAACGCTCCTGTTCTATATTTCCTGGCTACCTTGGGCACAAGTGAGTATGTCCATCAATATTTGCCTAGCAGATGAATGACCGTGGAAAATGAAATAAAAGCCATCTCTCTCTGCCCACATGAAGTTCTTTAGAAACAGATACATTGCTCAAAGAAGAACTCATATCAGAAATTGTTGTGTGCCTTTTATAAACAAAAGTTTCATATAAGAAAGTCAATTAAAGAGAGTGCTGAATTCAAACTCCAGCTAAGTTACTTGGTACATTGGGGAACTTAGACCAGTTAGTTATTCCTCTATGAGAAACTTCAGTTTCTCTTCTGAATGTGCAGATAATAGTACCTACCATAGGTTTATTATGAATATTTAATATCTGCTATACATTCTATATACAAAAATAGCAGTAGATATCACTAATACAACAATTATATTTGCTAGCCTTAAAATTATTTTAATCTGATTATTAGAGGACACTGACTTTTGTAAGTATCAAGTGATCAGAATTAAGAACAATTTTTATTTATGGAGTTGTTCCTATTTCATTCATGTAGACTAAAAATAAATTTCAATGAGTAGGATCTTTCATTAAGATTCAGAATTCAAGTAGGTCTAACCTAGGTACCTTCCTTATCAAATATTAAGGTTCATTTTTAATAAAGTAGCTAAAAGTGGCAATTTAATTTTCTTGAGATATAATGGTGAGTTTCCAAGACCAGGAAATACCAAGCGACTGCAACATAGGCATCTTTTGACCTTTGTTATTCCCTGAGGGAATTAGACAAACAGGTGAGTATGTAACAATTCCATTCTAAAACAAGGGTTTTTAAACATTAGCATGAAGGGAAAAAAATTGCCAGGGATGTCAGTTGGTAAAACAGATTATTGAGGCCCTTCTGCTCATTTCCTAGCCGAGAAGGTGGAGTAGAAGGGGAAGAAAGAAAGGAGAAATGGACGTGTGAGTAGGAAGAGTTGGAAGAGCGAAGGAGCCTTATGTGGTTGGAAATGTATTCTGATAAGTTAAGGGGTATCACTGTTGCCCATTCCCGATTCCCCAGAGTCTTAACAACTAGGAATTGATACTGACATAATTTAGGGACACTGAGCTCCTGGGGAAAGAAACCCTAGTGGAAACAGCGTGGTAAATTGAAATGGTCAGTCAACTCTGATTTTATTTTCTTGTTGAAGCCATAGGAAGCTTCCAGGTCATATCCAGGTCACATCTTGAAGTGAGAGCAGGCTCAGGTGTTTGTCAGCGGCAGGTGGTATACCTGCCCGACATCCCAAATCCTGAAGGAATGTGAAATGGCTACGCCATGCCAGAGTCACCTTGATACCCTGGTAGGGCGACCCTGTTACAAACTGGTAAAGCTACTCTGTTCTTTATCATTCCAGTCCCACGGTTCAGGCAACAGTGTGAATAAAGAAAAGCCATCGGTGTTCTCTAACTCAAGGGTTCCTCCCTGAGAAAATTGTGTTCTCAATCCTGGGCACCACAGATTCTTCTCTGGGTGGAAGACCAGATTTAAAAAGTAATCTAAAAGTGGGTCACAAATCTCAGTGGATCACAGATCTTATTAGTGGATCACCCTTCGGTGAATTAAAATTTAAGGAGAGTGCATGATTACAGATTGCTGCTACTGGTTTTACACAAATCGGTCACACATCGGTCAGAATCCAGCCAGGGTACAGAAGCCGTTTTAAACCTATAATTCAATACAGAGACTTAAAAAAATTTTTTTTTAAATTTGTTCTAATTAGTTATATATGACAGCAGAATGTACTTATGCATTTTGATAAATCATAAATGGAGTGTAATCTCTCATTTTTCTGATTGTATGTATCATAGGATCACATGGGTGTGATCCTATGATCACATACATACATATTGCCTTATGTATGACAGCATGTCATACATAAAGCAATAATGTCTGTTTCACTCTACTATCTTTCCTATCCTTACACCCCTTTCCCTTCCTTCACTCTGCCTAATCTACAGAGGACATAAAAGCTCATGAAGTCAAAAAGAGAATCAGAAAGCTGACAGAGATGGGAATGACGATAGGAAACTTGGCCACCATCTGCAGGGATGGAGAGAGAGAAGAGATGGATGACAATCACACTAGCCCAGCTGGGTGTGGTGGTGCACACCTATAATCCCAGTGGCTCAGGAGGCTGAGGCAGGAGGATTACAAGTTCAAAGTCAGCCTCAGCAACTTAGTGAGGCCCTAAGCCACTTGGTTTAGACCCTATCTCAAAATTTTAAAGAAAAAGAGCTGGGGATGTGTCTGAGTGGTTAAGTGCCCCTGGGTTCAATTCCAGGTATCAATAAAAATAAATGACACCAGCCACCAGGGTGCTATCCAACACCTGCTATACCACCCGCCAGGGAAGCCATTGCCCATAATGAGCTCCCGGCACAGCAAACAGGAAGATTCACTTCTACCTTCTGCTTTGCAGAGGAGTAGGGAACATCCCTGGGTATGACACAGAGACCCAGGCAGCTCATCCCCACGTGGTGTTCTTTAAAGCCATCCTTTGGATGGATTCCACATTCAAACGGTGCCATCGCACGGGGTATTTATTTATTTTTTTTATATATCTCCACTTTTAGAG
Organism: Sciurus carolinensis; assembly: GCF_902686445.1. Lineage (NCBI taxonomy): Eukaryota > Metazoa > Chordata > Mammalia > Rodentia > Sciuridae > Sciurus > Sciurus carolinensis. Next base: position 23,848,645 of record NC_062231.1, on the reverse strand, counting down.
TTTTGACTGCTCAAAGAAGAAAAATCTCTTTCCCAGAGCCCATGTCTAGCACAAGTTCATTTATGTTCCCTTTTACTGTTACAATTACTGCACCCGATAACATGGTTGTAATTTGCCTGGGCTGTAAAATGTCAATCACCAGCTGTTGGTTGCCAGAAGAGGAAGTCTGTCTCTGCTACAAAGTTTCCAGAGCTTTCCCTTTAGAGAAGTGAAGGATGATGTGGTTCTGACTGATGGTATTCTCAAATATCTCGTATCGTATGATAAGCACATAGAAGTTCATAGCACATTTTAAACTGCTTACCATGGATGGGGCTCCTATCGGGATTTTAAGACCAGTTAATGGAGGCAGGGAGAGAAAGCTGATTGAGTACCGACTATGTGCTAGGCACTAAGTAGGTATTTTTCCAGGAGTACCTTACAAGTTTATAAGGTAGACAGTATCGTTACTGGGATCTAATATCTATTTTCCCTCCCTTACAAATGCATTATTATGCATATTTTGAAGTGAACTTACTTGCAGTTTTCTAAATGTCTTGACATATTTTGTCTGATCTTCCCACTTATTTCCAGTTTGGTTTATTGTGAATATTTGAAGCAACTTTTAAACTTCGAAGGAATGAGACGGGTTCTAAATAATCAACATTACTCAATGTAGAATTCTGAAATACACGTTACATTTGTGACCTTCTTGAGGACAGAGACTATTTAATTAACATTTGTCATCTGAATACCAAGTGCCGGATGCAGTGTGACTTTAGGATATGTGTGTGTGTGTGTGTGTGTGTGTGTGTGTGTGTGTGTGTGTGTGCAGGTGTACATTCATGCTCATGTTTGATATTTCAGTTACACTTATTTGCCATGGAGATGTTTCTATAGTCGTAACTGATTTTCCTCTGCTTCTCAGTCATTCCTTATTTTCAGAAGGTGTTGTTTACAGGGGACATAATCAAAGAGTGTTACCTACTGAGCCACACCCCCACCCTTTTAAATTTTTATTTTGAGACGGGATCTTGCTACATGGCTTAGGGCCTCACTATGTTGCTGAGGCTGGCCTTGAAGTTGTAATCCTCCTGCCTCAGCCTCCTCAATGCCTGGGATTTCAGGCATGCACCACCACGCCCACCTTCTCAGTCACTCTTGCAGGTGAGAGTGAGTGCCCATTAAAGAGAAAGAGTCCATCCTGCTTGCCTTTTCTCAGAGTGGTCTCCTAAGAGATTTCATTGATGTATTGTATTTGCTCACTAACCCACAGTTGCATTTAACTTGAAAAAGACATTCTTCCTCATTTCTAGAGAAAGAGACGTTTCTCTATAAACTCATCGTTGCATTTGTATTTTGTTTTAATGTGTCTCCATTTCGGTGGTGTTCTTCACTCTGTGGGGACTTCATGCAAGTCACAGGGTAAAGCATTCTAAACACCACTGTGCTTCAGTCCGCAGACATCTGACAATTTTCTTACATTTTTTCTTTCATGGAGTGGTGTCTTTAATTTTGGAGTAATCTTTCTTTGTCTTCAAACAATAAGGTGGTAAGGAACAGCAGCATGCTCTCTCAACAATTCCCGTCAGTGGAAATTGTGTTTATGTGTTGCTCGCGACACTGTGAATCGCTCGTTGGGGACCAAAGCAGATGACAATGGAGTTTATTGCCTCAGAGTCTTAATGATTATTTTGCATAACTTGGCTTGGGAACATGCTAAGGAACAAGCAATTTCTGAGAGCTGTTTTGCTTTGGTAATTTTGTGTTGTGGAGATCGTGGGGAGAAAGAGGCAGCTCTGTAGACTATAGAAAATGAGAGAACCCAGGGAAGGCTGAGTTGATACCTGGAGGTATTCACCTTTGCACACCCAGAAGGTATTTGGTAATCAGCTCCTGCTAATGTGTCTCTCTGATAATATATTCCTGTCTTGAGCACAGCCACGTTTTTTTCTGCTAACACATTCCTTCTAGCACTTACGTCTCTATTGCTCCTCTGTGCTGTGTGCATGAGTTCATGTTTTCACATTGTGTGTTTTGTTCACACCCCACTCTGCACTTGAAGCACTTAACCCAACAGTGTATTATTTATCTCTGCTGAGCACTGTGTTCATACAGGTACAAGCTTAGCCAAGAACATTCTAAACACTCCGCAATTATAGGTCAGCAAATCCACCAGTACTGGATGTGTTTGACAAAATAACCATTTAGTTCAAAGGGAAAAAAATAGGGATACAGTACCTTTTTAAAAAATGTAATGGAGTGGATTGTTGGCTTATTCATTGAGTCAGATCCAAATGCTACTCAAATTAGAAGAGATAATGGGACATAAATACATGAAAATATTGTGATGATTGATGTGTCAGTCAATTTGCTGTTACAGTGACATAATACCTGAGATAATTACCATAAAAAGAGGAAAGTTTTATTTTGGTTCCTGGTTTCAGGGATCTCTGTTCATGGTTACCTGGCTCTGTTGCTTTGGTCGTGTGCTGGCAAAATGGATCATGGTGGGAACACATGGTTCAGGAGGCCTGTTCACCTCATGGTGGTGAGAAAGAGGTGGAGAGAGAGAGAATAGGGAAGCAACCAGGATTCCAATCTTTCTTCCAAGGGTAGGCACACCTCCAGGGACCTGATTTCCTGTAGCTATGTTCCACCTTTCCAAGGTTCAACTTTCTCCTCCTTGGACTATGCAGTGAGGACCAGGCCTTTAACACAGGTCCTCTGAGAAACATTTCAGACCCAAACTACATATAGTACAAGAGGATTTTCCCAATAACTCCTTGACAAAGCTCCTCTCCCTATACAGGAAGAGGAAGGAAGGCATTTGGCATACCTACGTGGTGATGTTCGGAGACGAGGGATCACCCTGAGGGTGATGATGACAGTGTCTACCCAGTTCATTCAGACATCGGAGACCAGGTTCTGAAGGCACGGATCTCATTTTACTTAGGATTATCCAGGACATATGTAGGCACATTATCCAATCAGGTTAACACGCTTGATAAAGCACAACACAGGCAGCCTGTAGGTGAACTATATGTTGAGGTAGTGCAAAGGAACCAAGCATGCCTAAGCAATTCTGCCCAGCAGCAGGTCTGAGACAAAGGACTGGGGAATGGCAAGCTGAGCACACAGCATGAGGCGAGGCAGCCCGGGCCAGCTCACATCACAGCTTGCTGGGATGCATGACAGAGGAGGCCTCCCCTCAGCTCAAACTCAGCCTCAGCGACTGCAAAGACCTGCAGTCCATGGCGAGTCTTTACCATTCCCTCAGTTTCTCTGTCCAGACTGTTTGGCTTTCTTAGACCATGGTGTCAGCAACTGCTGTCACGTAAGCTCGAGGAATGGTCCCTACACCTACGTGGTTGGGCTCTGGTTCTTGCACTGAGTGAATTCTACTTGGAAAGCTAGACATGGTTATCCTAAAACCCAAGTGGGCTTGGAGACCTCTGGTTCTCTCTCCTGCCTGTTTGCTCTTTTCCCTGGAAGGTCACCTGGGATGCCGTAGCTCCTCCGGAGCATGGTAGTGGCAGTTACCACAGGTGCCACTCACTTCTTGAACCAGGAAGACCTCAGGGATGTTGACAAACCCTTCCTCACTGCTGACGGGCGCTGGGATGGCCCTTCCCACCCCTTCTGACCCGTTCTTTGATCTTTCATCTTTTAAACCTCTTGAAAACAAAATTTCTTGGAGAAAACCTTCCATGTATCATCATTAACACTGGGCAGAGGAGGAAGATAACTTCTGCATGTAATTCAGAAATATTCTTTTTCTTTAGCTGGGCATTAAATCTTTGGTAGCCTTCTTAAACTTTTGTTACCTTTGTAATGGGAGACGACATGTTAAATGCTAATGCAGTTGATAGGGGTGAGCCACTGGTCAATGACTCGCCTGATCAGACTACCTAATGCAGGTAAAATTGCTGAAATATTCTGGCCCCTTGTAATTTTGGCAGAAAACAGTTTTCTGCTGGGCTTTATATCTCCCTGGAGGATATTAAAAGCCAGGTGTTGTAAGTAGCACATTTCTTTGAAAGAAAGTTGGAAGACCTCAGCCACCTAGATATTTTTAAACAAAGAATCAGCGTGTCTTCAGATTTCACCTGCATCTGTTTTGAATGAGAATTTGGACGATAGATTATAATAGAGAAGGTGAAAGGCCCTTGTCTGCTTCGCTCCTCCAATCACATAACAGAGTTTTAGTAGGTGAGGACTTGATTTTTCTTTTTAAGCCCAGGTCCTCCGGCGTAATATACAGGACATTTTGAGTAGCATTGAGTCACGGAATGTTAGCCTATGGGAGTAGGGAATAAATGCAGGCTTGTTTAGTGTGGATCTCCGTGGGAGCTGCAGCATCCCGGGTGGCCTTCCAGGGAAAATAGCAAACAGGCAGAAGAGAGAACCAGAGGTCTCCAAGCCCACTTGGATTTTAGGATAACCATGCCTAGCTTTCCAAGTAGAATTCCCTCAGTGCGTGCGAGAACCAGACCTCAACCACATAGGTGTAGGGAACATTCCACAAATAAGTTAACCTTTATTTTAATCACTTTGGTGCAGCCCGAGATGTGGATGAATAGCTAGCCCAAAAAATACACATCTGCCCTATTTGTTTTCTAGAAGTATTTCTGTTCCTATTTCCTTTTTCCTTTTTATTTCTGTTAAGTGAACTTTTATTTTCCTGTTACCTAGAAAGCCTGATTACTGTTACCCACAATGCACTCTGTTCCGAGAAGGGTAACACATCCTCTGAGGTCCCTCTGCACCACACACCAGGGCTCTTGGCAGGTCCAACATGAACTTGGTGCAACATGAAAATGTGAGGCCCCTTTGTTTAAAAAAAAAAAAAAAACCAAAAAACTGAGAATTTCAAGATGACAGCAGTTGAAAAATAAACCAAATACAGGACACGTGTATGTTTGGGGTCTGTGAAGCTCACAGGACCACAAAGTGGCCCTGGTTCATGATTTGGATAATGAAGCAAGAGCTGGATTTTTGACCCCCACGTACCTTTTCAGGGCCAAATAGCTCTTCTTTTAGGAATACTGTAGGGTCATTTAAAATGGATTAGGAAAGGATTCTGACACCACTAGGACATAAATTAAGTGCATCTTAAAATGGCCTTAACCTAAGTTTATGCGTTTGGTTGCAGTGGATTCTGGGCTCCTGGGGTGAATGTTTGACCCTGCCCAGTTTCTCTGAGCACGCCTACATGGAGTGTGGTCAGTAGTGAACGTGGCATCTTCTTCTCCTCTAGCTCATCACGCTATCAGTGCTATGAATTTATCATCCATTTGTGATCACATTCATTTTGTCACGCGAGAGCGAGGAACTGAAACTCTGTACCTCAGTTCTTGGGTTCTTGCAAGAGAACTTTATTATAAGTGAAAGAAATAAGGCTCAAACAAAGAGCCCCCTCGAGAGAGTGGGTCTTCTCTGAGCAGGGAGTGACTCAGGACCCAATGCCGCTTCCAGATTGACTGCAGTTGGATGTCTGCTTTAAGAACAGGGGACCACCTTCTGCACTCCACCTGTCACGGGCTCAACTCCTCCTTCACCTTGGGTGCTGGAGATTTGGGGCCCTTGTTGTTTGTCTCTGGAACTGTCGTGGTGGCCATCCTATTCAGGGGCACCTTCTAGAAGTCAGCCTCACATGAGTGAGGACAGTGGGGTCAGTCGCTCCTCAGCGATTGCCTTACTGTGCCTGAGCCACTAACGGATCCCCCCTTCTGAGATAGAGGGAGACGCTTGGTGCCAGAACTTGTAGTTTAATCTTGACCTTTATGGACCCTGTCAAAATCAAGTCCCAAGCATCATTCTTTCTTGATGTATTGCCTCCAATTTGTTCCTTTTGTTGGTTTGTCCTCAAAGTTTGCACACCAATATTTTTCTACAGATTATCTGCTACAAGTTATTTGCTCATCTGCCTTGGTAATATCTTAAATAAAACTTTAAAAGTCACTTAAAGTAAACCTGTAATCTTACTATGCATTCCACGGCTCTTTACTAAGTAGTCCCTGACATTTTCAGTCCTTAATAACCAGAAGAAGGAGGAGAAGGAGAAGGAGAAGGAGAAAAGGAAGGGAGGGAGGGAGGAAGGGAGGGAGGGAGGGAGGGAAGGAGAGAGAGAGATAGATTTTAGGTTCAACTTAAGGAAGTCAGATCTGAGTTCAAATCCAGATACTATCCCTTCACTTGGGAGAATTACTTAGATTATGTTTGTCATCTCCCAAATCAGGAAAATATCTGCAACGTAAGTTATGGTTAGAATTTGTCAGGTATATCTGTGTAAAAGGCATTCAGTAAATAATATCATTCATTATGGAAGATAAAAGCAGGTTGTTTCTCTTAAAAAAAAAAAAACAAGAATTATATTAATTACTATTAACTTCTGTTAAAGATATCTCAACTTCTCACCAGTAATACTTCAAAAATCTAAAATAGAATCTCTAGACAAATAAGTTAAGACTCTATCAGGAGAGAAATGGATATAAAATCAAACGTGAGATGATATCAAACCTGAATATAGCAGGCAGACTTTTTAAATGAGATAATGGGAGTTTAAATGAGGACTTTAATCATTGAGTGAGTTGGGGGGATGGGTATTTTAGGGGAGAAAAACTGTTTTTATAATTGCATTTTCATTTAGGAGACCAATTATTTAAATAAACATCACCAAGGAAATTAAGAGATTTACCAAGGATGAGCATCACAAAAGTAAATAACTAGTATTCTATGGAGAGAAAGGAAAGAATTGAGTCTGGAGAGTTTTGAGCATTAGCCAGTTAACATATTTGCATTGTGCAAAATTATTCCCGTAGCGATGGGAATTTGGAAGTCTCGGAGCAATTTAATTCTAACGTTTTATCTCACTTCCTAATATACTTCATCTTGAAAAAAGGCCCCAAATTCTTGTGATATCAAAAGATATAAATATCAATAGATAAAATTTGCCAGAAAAACACATTTATAGTATAGAAGAAAAAAAAAAAAACCAGTATGTTGAATTTAGCATGGAATCTGGATCCAAACAGATGGTAGAAATTCTGGCTATCAACATTCAATAACATCCTTGTGATATCTTACCCTAGTTTCCTCATTCTTAAATCTCTCTAACCCTAGAATCTTCATTCTTAAAATTAGGGTAATAATACCAAGTCTGCCAGAACTGATTTAAGAATGAATATAACATGTATATATGGCCTTCCAAAACAATTGCTGCTCAGTAAATGGTAACTGTTGGTATTTATTAATAGTAAAAATAAGATTTGAGAATGTTCTTGATTTTATATTTTCATTTTTCTCTTCCCAAATGAATCATTAACTTTTTGTGGACCATTGCTCTACTAAAAATCCTCTTGTTTTTCTTTTTAATAGTGCCAGGATTGAACCCAGGAGTGCTTAACCACTGAGCCACATCTACATTTACTTCTTATGTTATTTTGAGACAGGTTCTTGCTAAGTTGCTGAGGCTGGCTTTAAACTTGGGAACCTCCTGCCTCAGCCTCCGGAGCCACTGGGATTATAGGCATACACCACCCAGCCTAGTCTTCTTATTTTCTTTAAAACACTGAGCTCAGCTTTAGCTAGCTAATTAGTCACTGAGTCAGGAATGCTGAGAAAATACATCATTATTCAGCAGTAAAGCATACTCCATCTGGAGCAGGGTTGGAAATCCAAATGCCAACAACCAGAGAGAGGATGGCCAGATTGTCTCTTGATGGAATACTGACTTGTGTTTTTTCATTCCTGATACACATGGCAGATAAATCTTCTACAGATATTCTCCATTTCAACAAGATTTAGTCTCTGCTTTTCCAGAATTAAGAGCCTTTTCAGTCTGTCTTTGACTTTCCCACATCTGTTGGAACCATATTTTCAAGAACATTTTACGTCCCTCTTAATACTAAGAATAAACAAATGCATACAGGTAATGATAAATATTCAGCTAGCAGTCCACCCTGATGGTAACAGAGAGCCGGAAATGGAGACTGTAAAAAGGGGTGGGGCTTATTCACCATCCAGAGGCACAGATCCACATCTGATCATGCTGGTGATAAGCTCTGATAACAGTTTTGAACCGTTTTCCTAAATTGGCTCCGGTACTTGGACATCTGTGACAACTACTGATCGGATGAAATTAGTCAAAGGGGTGGTAACTTTGTGCATTTTTTTTTTTTTTTTTTTTTTTTAAGATCTCTCCAGATCTCAGGGACCAAAGACACATTCTTGCTTGCTGCTCCTTCCTGGAAGGGAGGAGTTTGAAAGGATATTTGACAAAGTAGCAGAGACAGGAATGTACCCAGGAGATATTAAGAAAAATTCATACAGGAGTAGGATGTTGTCACAGGTCAAAAAGAAAGGTGTCTTCCAGCAGCTACAACTAGCCAGTTCCTTGAGCCTCCCTCCTCTAAGTACGCGTTCAGTTCTCTCTGCTGAAACCTGGTGCTATCCAAGTACCTTCTCACCTTCTCTGCTGTGCTCTTGATGCGTCCATGCCACTATTAAATTTTTTCTGTGTTCTGCTTGGTTCCATATAATTGCTGTGACCCCCAGTGAGCCCTGTGTCTCCTGACTTCTGCTGCTTTCCCAATTTCACTGTGTGGCCCTCAACTCAATCTGCTTCACTGGGAAGATCTTGCTGGGTCTTTTGATTGACATCTAGTATATATGTGGGTTCTTCTTACATAGCTTTCCAGTCAGTCCACTGCTTAGTCTGTGCACCACTGACCTATGGACACGTGACTTAAGGGCATGTACCTATTCTGGTGCAATCAGTTGTGGTCAAGTTCCGTCAATTGATGAGATCCGCAGCTTGTGATTGATTCGCCAGGGGAGGGTTTAGGTCATGGCGAAACTCGGGCACCTCAGAAGGAAATATTCTAGTTCATCACGTCTTCTGTGGCCAGTTCAAATCCTCATGTTCCCCTGTTGACTAAGTTTGACTTGTAGTGTGCAAAAAATCCGCAACGCTGCATACACTTGCAGTTCAATAATACAACATATTATTCTGTCTTGTTTGATAGTCTGACATCTTCTGAACCTGCAGGGTTCACAATCTTCACTCTGCCTGAAGTGATTTATACCTTTGATACTAAAACTCTATTAAGAGTTGGTATAGTTTTAAAATAGAATTGCAGATTTCCATATTGCACCACGCAAGGCTGGTATGCATAAAAGTTCAGTGATGATGTGAATAGAAACTGCTTGTGTAGCTTAATTCAGAACAGTAGGTTAGTAAAATATCAAATCAATTATTGGAGGAGATTTATGTAAAGTGTCACTCCTAGGAGGCAGCTGAAGTATCTGCCTTGAATGCTTTATTTCTAATTAGCTATGAAGTTTTAGCAGGAGTGAGTTATGCAGAGATTGAGATAGGAAGGAGTCCTCTGCCGTGGAGGCTGGAACTTCAGGATGTGCAATGCCCTTGATTTCTCCATTTTGATCAAGACCTCGCTCTGTGATTTCCTGTTCCCATCAAAGCGAAATAGAGCTCAGCTTTCTGAGCAAATATTAACATTTAATTTTGGACTTTTATAATTGGGAAGCTATTGTATTTCTTGTTGAAACCCAGAGTTAATATGCTCAGTGGGTACTGAGAGCCATTTTTTTTTTCTTCTAGAAGGTTATTCATTTCTTGCTTTCACATTTAGAGCCTCTGCACACTCCTGCATCATAAGAAGTAGAAAAAGTGAAATGTTCTAATTCCAGATGAATACATATTCCCTGAAACAATTTGCTTTCCACTCCAGTTTTACTTTAGTGAGTCTCAAAATTTTCACTGGACAACTTAGTGGAAAGCTACCATTAAAAATAAGTGAACAAAAGAACCATCCGTAGAGATTCCTATGTGGTATAGTAATCGAAACTAATATTAATTAAAACACCATTGGGACCTCAGACCCTTTTCTTCTGCTTCACTTTGATTTTTAATATGAATATGTAACATAATAAAAATGACTTATTTAAAAATAATACCCAGGTCACTAATAGAACATACATTTTTGATTATACCCTTTTTATTGTATTTAGAAAACCCACATAACAAGATCTAGTCTATTAACATTTTTTTTTAATGTACACTACAGTACTGTTAGCTATAAATACAGTGGTTTCTAGCAGGCTCTAGAACTCTCCGTTTCCCCCTCCCTCCATCTCTGGCAAGTGCCATTAGGTGACCTTGACTAATTTAAACACCTCACATGATGTATAATCTTGGAATCTTCATCCTTCTATGGCAGGCTTATTTTACCTAGCAGAATGCCTTCAGATTTCATCTACATGGTGGCGTATGAGAGAATATTATTCTATTTATGACGGATATTTCATTTGCACGCATACTTAGTTTTCTTTGTCCATTCATCCTGGGGTGGACATTTTGTTTATTTCAAGAATTTATTGCTTAACTTTTATGTATTTCTGAATTTTCTAGTCTTCCTTCTGCATCTGACTTCTGGTCTCAACCTACTGTGTTCAGAAAAATACTGGGATTTCAAATATCTTAACTTTTTTTTTTGACCTACCATGTTTTACCCTGGAGAATGTTCTATGTGCTTTTGAGAATCATCTGGGGATTTTTTGTCTTTGGTTGGAAAAGTTGTGTATACCTGTTAGGTACACAAGGTCTGAGATACTGTGATCTTCTGTCTGGATGACTATCCGCCCAACATATAAAGTAGGGCATTAAAATCTCTTACTCGTGTTGTGTTTGTCTTTTTCTTCCAGTGCCCTTGTCTGCTTGATCCATTCAGGTACTCTAGTGTTGTGTGTGTGTGTAATTATTATAATCTTCCTAGTGAATTAACCCTTTTTATCTTGGTATCTGCCCTTATATGAGTCTTACTTCATTTTTTAGCCTAAAGACTATTTGGTCCAATGGAAGTATGGTCAGTCTGGGTTTCTTTTATTGACCAATTCCATGGAAAATCTTTTTTTATCCTTTCACTTTGAATTTGTGTGTCCTAGGCTAAAGTGAAATGCTTGTAGACACTACATAGCTGGATTGGGGTTTGTTGCAGTTTTGATTCTGTTTTTCAGCCTTCAATCACTCTGTTTTATGTACTACCACTCTTTTCTTTCAACATAGTCCTATGCAGAGCAATTGGACAATAAAAAGAAGTAAAAGGAATCTAAATCAGAAAGAGATAAGTGAAGTTATCTCTATGTGTAGATTATTATATAGGGAGAAAGCCCTAAGGATTCCATTTATAAAATGTTAGAACTAACAGATGAAGTGACTTTGCTATACACAAAGTCAACACACACAAATATGTTTCAGGACAGTAAAAATGTTCCATCTGGAAAGGAAATCAAGAAATCAGTCTCATTAACCATAGTATCAGCAAGAATAAAGTACTTTTGATTAAACTTAAACTAGGGAGAGAAAGAATTTTATACTGAAAACTAAACATTGATGAAACAAGTGGAAAGACACAAATAAAAAGATATCCCATGTCCATGGATTGGAAGATTTAATATTGGTAATATTTCTATACTATTCAAAGTATCATAAAGAGTAAATCCTATAAAAAACTACAGAGATAGATACTCCAGAAATAGAAAAAAAAGTCAAATTTCATATGGATTGTCAAGTGACTCTTAATAAGACAAACAAACTTGATGAAGCAGAGCAGAGATGTAGGATCTGAACATAAGGATTTCAAATTTTCAAACTCTCAGAAATAAGGTCTAATGATTTTCAACAAGGGTACCAATGCCATTTGATGGAATCAGGGCAGTTTTTAATAAATGATGCTAGGAAAACTGGATATCCATATGCAGAAGAATGAAGTTGGATCCTTACCTAACATATGTAAAAATGAATTCATGGTGAATTCATGACCCCAATGGAAGACATAAAACTATGAAATTTTTAGAAGACAACGTACTGTAAAATCTTCATGATGTTGGGGAATTTGGGCACGATATTGTGTATGTGATAACAAAGACACAAATGAGAAAAAGCAGAGGAAAAACACAAAATTCAGACAAATAGAACTTTGGGAGAGATTTTAAAAGTGTATCCATTCAAGACAACAACAACAAAAAAGCACTGTGAGCAAAGGAAGAGGCAATCCGAATAATGTGGAAAAAATGTTTTTAATCTGTATCTGGTAAAGGAGTAATATCTAGAATAAAGTATTCTCCAAACTCAATGACAAAAAGCTAACAATCTGATTCAAAAATGGACAACAGATACTCACTGGCATTTCTAAAAGAAGATGTTTAGATGGAAAATCAGAACAGGAAAGATAAAAATTGTCTCTTGGTGGTGTAATGCCAGGGCTGGGGCTGTGACTCAGTGGTTAGGTGCCACTGGGTTCAAACCCCCAGTACAAAAAAAAAAAAAAAAAAAAAAGGTAATCCTCACTGTTCCTTAGGGAAATGCAAACTAAAACCATGAAATATCTCCTCATATCTATTAATATGGCTCCTAGTAAAATACAAGTAGGTTGAGGAAGATGTGCCCAAATTGGAAGTCTTTTGTATCACCTTGGTAACTCCAGTGTGGAAAGTCACACATCAGTTTCTGGGTAACTTTTCAATATAATTATTGCGAATATTAATGTCCTGCCAGAAGAGTAGCTGGCAAAGATTTTCTCCCATTCTGCAGTTGCTTTCTTCATTTCTTTTGTTTCCTTTGTGGTACAGGTGCTTTTTAAATGAAAGTCATCCCACTTACTGAGTCTTAGTTTTATTTCTTGGGTTTTAGGGGTCTTAGTAAGGAAGTTGGTGCCTATGACAATATCCAGTATATTGGAGTGTGATTCTATGTTTTCTTATAGCAGATAGTATGTCTGGTCTAATTGCTAGGTCATTGATCACTTTGATTCTCCCCCCCACCCCCAGGGTGAGAGCTAATGATCAAGTTTCACTTTTTCCACACATGCATTTCCAGTTTATACAGCAGTATTTGTTTAAAAAATTTTTTTTTGGTGTATTTTTGGCATCTTTGTTCAGTATCATGATTGTATTTACATGGATTTGTCTCTCTCTCTTCTATTCCACTGGTCTTTATGTCTGTATTTTTTTTCCTCTCCAGTATCTTGCTGTTTTATTGTAGCTCTGTAGTATAATTTGAGATCAAGAATTATGTATTACTTTTCTCACTCAGCATTTCTTTGGCTATTGTGCATATTTTATTCTTCCATATGAATTTTATGACTGTTTCTTGATCCGTTAAGAATGTCATTGGTATTCTGACAGGAAATACACTAAGTATGGATGTTGCTGTCAGTAATAAAGTCCTTTTGACTGTATTTTGCATGAGGGAGGTTTTTCCATCTTCTAAGTTATTTGATTTTTTTCTTCAGTGTTCTATAAATTTAATTCTAGAGGTCTTTCACCTCCTTGGTTAGATTAATTCTCAAATGTTCTATTTATTTTTTTGAAGTTATTTTGAATGGACTAATTTTCTCTACTTCTTAACAGATTTATTTTTGGAGTGTAGGAAAGTGATTGATTTTTGTATGTTGATCTTGTATACTGTTACTTTGCTTATTTTTTGAAAATCTCTCGAAGTCTACTGGTGAAGTTTTTTCTGTCTTCTAATCATAAGACTGTGTCCTCAGTAAACGGATAACTTGACTTCTTTTCCTATTCGTATTCCTTTAATTTCCTTTTCTTACTTGATTGCTCTAGCTAGATTTTCAAGAACTTCATTATTATTCTAACAGGAAATTAATGTACAGAATATATAAAGAAATCAAAGCACTTAGTACCAAAAATACTAAATAACTCAGTCAATGGAAAAATGAATTAAACACACATCTATCAAAAGAAGAAATGTAAATAGGCCAACAAGTAAAAGAAATATGTAGTACTTAGCTGTTAGATAGATGCAAATCAAAACTACTCTCTGACTTTTAGCCTACTCCAGTTAGAGTGGCAATCATCACAAATAAAAATAACAAATACTGATGAGGATGTGGGGGAAAGGTACACTTCCATACTGCTGGTGGGACTGCAAATTAGTGCAACCACTGGGAAAAGCAGTAGGGAGATTCTCAAAAGACTAAAAATGGAACCACCATATTATACATGTTTTACTCCTTGGTATTTATCCAAAAGAAATAAAATTGGCATACTATGGTTATACATGAATAGTGATGTAAACCATGTTCATGGTTGTGCAATTCACAAGAGTTGTAGCTCAGTGTGAGGCGCTGGGTTCAGTCCTCAGCAGCACATGAAAATAAGTAAAAGTATTGTGTCCATCTGCTACTAAACATGTTAACAAAGGAAAACAGGCTTCCACGGCAGAATTTCACTCAACTATAAAGAAGAATGAATTATGCCATTTTGCTGGTTAAGAGGTGGAAATGGCAAACAAGATCCTAAGGAAATAAGCTGGACCTGGGAAGTCAAGGGTCTTCTTCCATAGGTGGAAGTTGGAGAGAAATAAGGAATTTTTTTTTTAAAAAAGTGGGTCTCATGGAAAAGGGGGTGGAGGGGTCAGAAGGAGGAAAAGGAAAAGGAAGAAACTATGAGATGAAATGGACCAAACTGTGCTCTGTGCATGTATGAATACATCCCAATGAATTTCACTGTATGTAATTTTGATACACCAGTTTATCAAATGAATAAACAGAAGAAAGGCTGATAGAGTAGAGGCAGGCGAGCCAGGGGAAGGAGAATGGAGGGCAAGGGGACACTACGGGGATTGACATGGAGAAAATCATGTTAATGACTTCATGGACATGTCAAGACGAATCCCACAATTATGCAAAGCTGTACCGCTAAAAACAAAAAAAGGTGCAAAACTGTTCACAGTCACATGTATGATGTGCTTAGAAAAATTTGTAGACTATGTATAAGTCATCTCTGCGGGGGTTGGGAGAATTTTATTTCTTAGACCTTTATTGTCTGAAAAAAAATTCAATGGAAACATGGATTATTTGAAAATGGGAGGGGGGAAGAATTTTGGAACCTATGATTCTTACGTGATCGTTCAGCTCCACTTCTCTGAGTATAGACTCAAAATAGAGTGTTGAAAAGATATGGATGCTCTCATATCTAGACCAGCACTGTTCCCAATGGCTAAAACGTAGAAGCAACCTCTGGTTGACAGATAAATAAGAAGCAGAGAGTGACAGTCACAGTTCAGAGGAAACTTGAGGAATGAGGGTAAGTGAATAAACCAGCCACCCAAGACTTAGGTTGTGAGACTCCACAAACTCATGGACCCACTGAGTGGCATTGGGATTGTCAGGGGCTGAAGAGGCAGAGTCTGGAAAGATTCCATTACATGGGGGTAGATATGGTCAGTTTGCAAGATGGGAAGATCCGGGAATGGACAGCATAGTGGTTGCACAAGAGTACAAATAGTACCACTGAGTTACGGTATTGAAAGTGGTTCATGTGGTTAATTTGATGTGTGTATTCTGTTACAAAAAAGAATGGTGCTACCTGTTTTAATTTTCAGATTGAAAAATACTTTCATGTATCTAATGGTTATTGGTATTTCCTTTTCTGTGAGGTTTGTATCATTTGTTAAAAAAAAATGAATACTTTTGTTACTTCTTGATTTGAATAAAGTGCCCTTAAATGTAACATTGTCTTTTGTCTGACATACTGTATAAAAGTTTAAAGCAGATTTTACGTTATCTGATGATTCAGAGTAATATGGAGCTGCTCTTAGAAAATGATAGGCTATTATGGCCAAACAATTCCAATTAGGTATTTTTTTTTAAGTGAACTGTCCCTTTATCACCTTAATTTTGGTCATAAAAAGCTATAATTTGTATGTAATTGAGATCATGTTTTGATTAAAAAATGACTTTCCAAAGTCAAGCATGCCATGTTTTTGGAAATTGAACTCCCAGTAAGGTTTTTAAAGTTTGACTTCCCTGTCAATTACATTTTTTTATGGTGCATTTGGCTTGTATGTTGGTATCCTTTTCACTCCTAAAAAGTGTTATAAAAATAAATGAGTTGATTTATAAAAAAGAATGCAATGCATATTTTATTATTTTTCTTCTAATGCTTATTTCGCCTCAATTCCTAAGTGGGTAGTATATTGGATTATTCTTCACATGTTCCATTTGGATTTTAATATGTTGAACAGCATTATCAGTAAATAGTAAAATATATAATTGCATGTTAGGGAGCCGATTCTAAAATGCATCTAATTTTCAGCATGACTTGGCATATATCATCTGGAAGATTTGATCCTCCAAACACTCATACCTACTCTGAAGGCTTTATAGCATTTCTATTTGTGCCTGGAAACAATATATTATATTTTAGACACCATTAAACTAACTTCACTAAGCACATTTAAATGAACACATTTTAAACCCTCACAATTGAAATGAAATTTTAGCTGCTGTTAATTAAAAGAACCATTTGTCGGGGTGTTACATAAAATGGATGTTAGGCACTGCCAATCATTTAAAACTTTCAAAATGAACCCAACACTGTTACTCACCTAAGGATTAATGGTTAATTCTAATATTCCATCCTAAGAGATGGCTATGTTAAAGAATTCGCTTTCCACTTTAAAGGAAGCCCTGTTGGAGTCCAAAAAATTCCTGTATGGAAGTTGAAAAATCATGTGTATAAAACTCAAATATTGAATATATAATTATGTAATAGTGTGGTGTGGAGAATCGGGAGATCAAGGTGGTTCTCCATTCTACCTTTGGAGAGTGCATGAGGGCCTGACCTACCTTTTTGAGACTTAGTCTTCTTTCCTCAAACTCAAGGAAGATGGAGTCCATGGTGGATTTACTCTATGACTTATGAAGTTCCAACTTCAGGGACCTTAACTTGGACAGGTCACTTCCCAAACCCTGGGGAACCCACATGTTTTTAGATTAATATTTTCAAAATCAAAGGGACATTTCCTTCCTTCCTTAATTAGTACCTCTCCTGGATTCTTCTAGTTATAATATGGATCTCTGAAGTCCCCTTGAGCTCTGCAGTCTAGTGCTTCTATAGACATGCTGAGTAAACACTGACATATAATTCCATCTTTTACCCACAGTGTTTTCTGGTCTGTGTCTGCTTTTCTGGTAACGCTTCACAACAACTAAGTTTGATCTTTCACTGGGATATTGTAAAACCCTAGAGTTCTCTTGTGTTCTCATTCTCCAGGGAAACAGGACTAGCAGGTTCCATCCTGATGGAAGAAGATGAGATGAGAAGTCCCAGTTCAAGCACTGGGGTGGGATAGAAAAGGGAGAAAAAAGGAAGAAAATTCCTTTTTCCAGACTTTGCACCATTTAGGTTCTGAGTGGAATGGATGATGCTCACTGGGAACCACAACCTACTTTACTGAGTCTGGATCCACATGCTGATCGTTCCTGGAAACAACCTCAAGGACCCACCCAGAATTAAAGTTTATTTGGGGAACCTCCTGGCCCATTGACATCGGCACGTGAAATGAACCACCACATCTGTTCTCTTGTGTTTATTCCCCATTTTTCCCCCGGACTTGCTTCTTACTTCAGCTCTTCTCAAAGGGTGATCCCAGCATGGAATGTATCAGAATCACCAGGAGCTTTGTTTTTATTTTTGTTTCTGATGAAGAGTCTTGGAACTGCCATTCAGTTCTTATTGAAGAAAGGGAGAAGGGGTTGTAGATGAGAAAGCTTCATTGGGAAGAGTCCTCCAGATGCTCCTGTGCCTGTGATTTTTAGGAGCAACCTACTTGCCTTCAAGTTCCAGAAGGGTTGTGTGGGTTGTGGGGGTGTGTTTCTTGGCAATTAAAACCAAAGGGCAAGGAGAAGGAAAATGGAACAAAAGATGAACGTAGGTGAAATTTGTGACTTACTTTCCAAACACATCAAAAGGGTGAGATTTAGTTTTTGGATGAGACTCCCATAAAGGTTCAGGTGTCAATGTCTTAGTCCCAGGTTGGCACTATTGTAAGGGAGTGGAACGTAGGAAAGGTGGGGCCTAGTGGGAGACCCTTAGGTATTTGGGGGTGTGCCCTCGAAGGAGATTGTAGCATTCCAGCCTCTTAATCATTTTGCCTCCTGGGTCATGAAGTGAGCAGGGTGCTCTGGCACACACTTCCCCACAAAGTATTTTTATCTCCAGTGGCAACAAAGCAAAAACAAAAACCAAATACCTGATCTTGAATTGGAACCTGCAACACCATGAGCCAAATTAAACCTTTTGTCTTTATAGGTAAATTGCTTCAGGTATTTCATCATGATACAGTGAAACTGAGTAATCCAATTTTACTATATTTTATAATGCTATATCCTATCACTCAATTTATGTTCCCCATTATTAGTCCACTTTTCCCCTCTACTTTTCTTGGTCCTTATAGCTAGAGTTAAGAAAGGAGAGACCTGGAAGAGAAATTTATCTTAGTTTTCCTTGTTGAATTTCTTTCTCAGAGGCTGAGAACTCAGGAAATGAGAAGCGGGTATCGTGAAGGGCAGACACCAGACAGAGAAATGTCATCTCACACCTCCATTCTGGATAAGATCTTTCAGATTTTCTTTATACCACAAGGGGCTTCCCTTGCAAAGTTAGAGGTCAGAATATCATGTAACTCCACAGAGAAAATAAGTCTGGTTTGCACCCTGGATCTTGCCTGAATATCATACATGATAGATGCTGAGTTGAGAGCCTGTTAAAACCATGAAGCCTATCATGGAACTCCAGTGACCCACAGCAAGGTGGACATGTACAAAGCATGCTAGAATCCACATGGGATGAATGGAGAGCTGGCGTTCCAAGGAATCTGACGTATTCTGGAACAGAAAGAAGGGGTGATTTTAGAATGTTGGTGTAATTGCCCAAGTTCCATCTCATCCCACTTTCCCCATCTCCTGACAGAGTTTGGAAACAACTGGCATTAAAAGTTGAAAAACACAGGTGGTCTTTAGGGAGGACTTTGGCAACCCTGTAATGTCTTTATCTAGTTTTTTTTTTTTTTTTTTTTTTTTTTGTTTAGTATGACATTGCTGGAATAGGTGTGTCTTGTAGATAGAAAATGAAAATAGAAAAGCACAGACCAGAGACAATTATCCACACAAGACCTCAATTTTTCTGCCACGTCCCAATTTTGAGTGGAGATTCCATGCTGTATTTTGGAGGATATGAGCACATATTGTCTATGATAATCAACTGCATAAGCGAGAGTGTTTGTGCATACCGTAGAGGAATGAGTGTTTCTTTTTCTCTGATGTGTATGTTGCTCAATTGAAATGTTCTGCTGCCCCAACAATTCATATTTTCATCTTCTTCTGCAATCATGCTTTTTACTGTGGAATTTAGAAGGTAGACCCTTCTTCAGAAGTTCTTGGAAAATTCAATTTCCAACTTGTTTATCATTGTTTTCCTGTAACAAAAAGTACAACATGATCAGAGGCAGAGTTTAAGTAAATCTTAGCAAAAAGTAGATGTAATTTTTCTATAGAGAGGATAACTGTTAGATAATCTTTAGCTGAAAAAAAAAATTCCCAGGAAAACAATGGCAAATTGAGGCAAGAGTTTCCAGAATGCAGGTAATGAGTATCAAAAAAGGGCTAGTGGGAAAATGTCAAATGAGTAATGGGAATTTTCACTAATTAATTATTGTGCAGGTCTGTGCTGCTTGGAATGTACCTTGTCATAACTCAGTCAATAATTTCCATTTTTATGGATTCTTGTAAAGACCCAATGGGTGTTGATATTGACTGTCTCATTGAGAGGACAGTTCTTTATGATGAAAAATTTCTCTTGTAAACAAATTTAGGTTTCTATCTCAGAGTGAGTGGTGTTCTTGTTGAATATATTGAATGATCATGAAAAAAAAAAGAATAATATTTGGAAGTCAGGCTGTCCATTTAAATACTCCTTTTATAAGCAGGTTCTTGAAACGTAGAACTCTTTCAGTGTGGTCTTTTCTGTGTCAAAGTTAACTTTTACCCATATACTCAAGTATGTTTCTACTCCGCCATTAGACTACAGATGAATGCACACAAAATGGCAGTGAGTGCTATTATCATTGATTCTCTTAAATGGTAACTTTGAGATTTCAAGATAATCTATCTGGCTGTCTATTCAGAAGTGAAAAAGAGCCTTAGAGGCTCAATTGGTCTATAGAATCATTTGAAGGGATCATGTTGGGAAGTTACTTCCAAGAGAAAAAATTTGGATTGCTAGAGGATTGTGTTAATCCATGTTCTGTAACTATAATGAAATCCCTGAGACTTAGTACTTCATAGATAAGAGGAGGTTTATTTAGCTTACAGTTCTGAAGGCTCAAGGACGTGGCTGGGGCATTGACTCAGCCCTGGTGAGGATCCCGTGGCTGCATCCTAATATGGACAATATGATGGTAAGAATAAGTGTGAGAGGAAGAGATCATTTGGAAAGATATGAAGTCAGAGAACAATTCAGCATTCAGACTTCCTCTTGTATAACAACTTCATGTGGGGAACCTGTAGTGACATTGATCTCCGTGGAGAACAGCACCTCAGTGATCTAAATCCTTCTCAGTTGGTTCCATTTTTGTAAGGGTACCATTACTTGCCAAATAGTCTCACTGAGGGTCAAGCTTCTAAAATAGGAGCCATTGAGAGGGACACTCAAAACTTATCTGAACCACAGCTGGGGTTATTTGTTATTGTTAATGTTGGCAGATTAGTTTTTGTTGTTTTCTTTGATAGCATGTCAAAAATAAGTTCAAAGCAATAAGATCAGTTGTCATACAACAGAGTTAGGTTCACTTTGTTGTTTAGTTGAGTTTTGACAGGACTCCAGAGGCCATTAGAGAATGCTGGGCTATTTATCAAAAAATCCATTCATATTATCAAAATATACTTTTGTCTACACGTCACTCATTCCAGTGACTCATGCTGGACATGCAGCAAAAGATGGTGTAACTTTGACAAGAAATTCTTATTTATTTGTTTTGAACAGTAATTTATTTCTGAAAATTCTTGGGGGAAGTAATGATCAATATACTAGAACCAATTTTCTAGATGATACCATGCTCCTACCAACTCTGTTAGAATTCAGTGTACTCCACACTTTTCACATAATCTTCTCCCAGAAATGTTCATTACTTTGTACCTGATTCTAACCAACTTTTTTTTAAAGTTTTTTTTTTTCAAATGTATTTTTAACATCAGGAAGTATTTACCTGGCACTACATATTTCTACTTTACCTCTCCAAAGATAAGTTATCCCTATTAACCAATGTGCTCAGTCCTAATGAGGCAAATGTCTTACCATTTGATCAGTATGACTGTATGAATCTCGGTGAGAGACTCTAGAGTGACTGAAATTTAGGTTTACTCTGTCAAAACTGCTATCTGCTCATTTCCTGGAAAAAAAATTATTCTACTTAGTAACGACTTTCCCCCATGCTACGGAAGTGGTAAACTCTCCATAAAATATGTAGCTACATATTTCTATAGAAACAGGAAAACAAGCTATAATAAAACCTATAAATTTGGACACTTGTTAAACGGCGAAGGAGTATATTTGGTGCTGTGATAGCTATTAAATGCATCTTAACATCCATAATAATTGAAAATAGTATCAAAGCAATCATTATGAACAGTGAAACAAACATAAACTAAGAGGAAATTGCTATTCATTATTTTTTGTGGCTTTTTCTGGTGTCAGAGAATTCTTTCCTACCGTGATAATGGTATGAAACATCAACGTAAGCTATAAAATATGAAGCAATTTTCAAGATATTTTCATAATTATTTCATTACCCCCACTCTTGTTTCCAAAAATATCTTAAAATACAGTAAGAAGAGAGTGGAATTAATCAACTGGACTGTCCAAGAAAAACATGCTATTTTTGTATCACACCACAGTTCCTTTAACGTGGACTTATTGTGCATAAGGCTCTTTGCCAAGTTCTAAAAGTTCTGAGAGTAAAAAACTTGGATTTTATCTGAAGAGGTCATGAACTAATGACAGAAACGTGAACATCGATGTGTGTATAGAACTGCGGATACAGTGGGTAAAAGGTGAGCCAAGGATTCCCCACTGGGGAATCAAGACTTCCAGCCTATCTCCCCTTTCTTCCATCACAAGCAACAGACATGCGATTCCAACAGGGTAGAAGCAGATTTGGCACAACAGAGCCCGGAGAGCAGAGCTCGAGGACTTGGGCTCCTCATGTCCAGCACTCTGCTTTGCTTCCTCCTGACCAGACCTGGTACATGACCTACCTACTCTAAATGGATCTCGGGCAACTCCAGACTTGAAGTCCTAGTGGACTTCATCTGAGTGGAAAGATACCTCTTCTTTCCTGATGCTTCTGTCAGTTTGTTTTGTTGTTGTTGTTGTTACTGTCATTTGAACTATGTGATGTCACAGGCCCATGCATGAAAATAGCCATTCTGGATGTAACGGGAGAACAGTGGATATTGTACTTTCGTGTGATACAGATGTAAGTTGTGCAAGAGGTGGTGGGACTCCATCCAATCCACGCTGACCCAGAGAGGAGGACAGAATGGATG
The DNA here is from genome assembly GCF_902686445.1 of Sciurus carolinensis. Lineage (NCBI taxonomy): Eukaryota > Metazoa > Chordata > Mammalia > Rodentia > Sciuridae > Sciurus > Sciurus carolinensis. Next base: position 23,826,236 of record NC_062231.1, on the reverse strand, counting down.
ATGGGCAGGTGAAACAATTGGTGATCACTAAGGAAAACTTAAAAAAGACTTCCCTTCCTCCCTCCTGCCTTCTGGCTTCCTTTCTGGACATTGCCAATATATGAATTGTCCTCTTTGGATCCTGCAGAATTGATCAGTTTTGTAAAGGTGGTTCCAGAAATTAGTTCTGTGATTTAACTTAGGACATGATAGTCTAAATGAGTGGCAGAAGAAAAACCTTAAATTTAGTATGCAGAGCCTACTCTCTGTGGTGCCACTGAATAGCTTCCTACTAAGTCTGGCCTCCATTCAGGACCAGATAATTAGATCCATAGATTTTCACTCTATCATCTGCTAGGCTGGCAGTTAATTCTCTTTCATTTGCATCAGTATACTTCAAAATGAACTTTCAAGAGAACAAAAGGAATACCAGGTAGCCTAAAAATTTGGGCTTTGTCTATATCTGTGTTCTACCTGAAGGAAACAATTTGAGAGCCCTCCAGTTCCCTAAGTTGTGGACAACTGAGCAGCAACTCACTTTTGAAATTCTTCCCCTCGTGCTTTGTGTTTGAACTATGTCACTCTTGGTACTCAGGGCTGCATAACAGAAATAACATCTAGGAAGGGGAGAAGTTGTTCAAAATGGATTTGGAAACCTGTTCTCTGATACCAAAACTACTCTTCTTTCAAAATATTTTATGATAGTGAATAATATGCATTTTATTTTTTTTTATTTGTTTTTGTATATTTGCATTTAACTGAATGCCCCAGAATTTTCCTGGATAACACTGACTTAGAATATTCATTTCACTTTTTTTTCTTAGCAAGGTATTATGCCAAATGAAAATGATGTCAAAGGTTATTTGTGTGAATGTACGTGACTCACAGCATTATTTATTCTGCAACTTGGGTTTGAAAAACCTAATTTTTAAATCATGCTGTGGTAGATCACATCATTATTCCAGAGTGCTTCTTTCCTCTCCATATTCTTCTGTGGTCTGAGCACATTTCCTTACCTTTTGCCTCTGAATTTTGCTGGAACCTGCTTTGGCCAGGGACCTGTCAACAGATTATGATATGTGATAGAGACAAAGCTCACCGTGCACTTGTGTAGGAGGCTCAAATAATTGTGCTTCTGCTGAGTTTCCAAGAACCTGTCCTTAAAATCTGCCATCTGCTTAAATCGGATCCCCTAGTGAACACATGGGGAGCACAACCAACCCAGCTGAGTGACTGACTCCATTCAAAAAGACATACTTATTGTTCAGCACCATTGAGATTAGCTGGATGTTTGTTACACAGTGATAGTTGACTTGTACACATAGCTAACACATGCATTCTTAGAAAAGACAGTGTAGGTAAGGGGCAATTGCTGCCTCAACCCTTCTCTGTAAGTGAAAGCTCCTTAATTATTTGAAAGGAATATAAATAGGTGAATATGGTTAAGGTCGTGTTGTTTAATAAAGCACTATGAAATAACGAATTGCAACGTCATTTGAATACATAAAGAAGACACTTAGCTAGGTCCACCCACTCCTGGTTACCTCCCTCTAGTCAGAGAATCTGGCTCAGTTCCTTGTCTTACATGTGTCTCTCTGTGTACTTTGAAGTCGCTTGAAATGATCTTAAGACCAGCAAATCCTTAACTAATAGACACTAACTAGATTTGTCCCCAAATTGCTACACTAAATCATGCAGAGATTTTTGTGAAGCCTGTTAACTAATCATTAAAACACAGAAGTGTGATCTTTTTTTCACAACCACAAAGCATCAAAAGGCATTTTTTAACATGATGCTATAATTCATAATCAGTAAAAATTTTCCAGTATGTTGGGAGCTAAAATATGCTTTCAAAAAATGAAATTGGTACTCTGCTTCCATTAATGAGCGCTTTGAAATATGTATGGAGCTACCGCTCCTCATTTTCAATAATTCTTCTTGTTCATTATGGCATTTGAAGGGGTAGAGGGTGGGAAGTAAAAATACCATTTTGCAGGCACAAAAAATTTAACTAGCAGCAGATGGTGAGAGTGTAAAGAAACTGCTCTTCACATGAAGCTTATGGAAATTGGTCTCTTTCTGTTACAGTCACACATCATTTAGTTCTAGAAACAGGGGTCAGGGCAATACTTGCCATATGCTAACCCCAGTATATCTACCTCTTGCTGGTATAGAAGCTACATTTCAAGGAATTTGATTTGAGCCAAAGAATGCTGTAATTTTTATAATAACAAGCCATGGCCTTTGCTGACATTTTACCAATGCCCAATAATGAATTCTCTGGAGAACTGGACACAACATATCTTTAAAAAATTGAAATAAAGTTTATTCTTCCATAAGTTCTTTGTGTAGCAACAACAACAAAATAACTTCGTAACTTGGTACACACCACCTAGTCCTTCTCTTTGAAGACTAAGTCAAGTCATTGTGTGTTGCTATGGGGATGGAAGGATATCATGGAGGGATGACTATGCTCCAAGATTACCATCCCTTTATATTTTTGAATACACATCCATACACATTCTTAAATACACTTCTCTTTAAAAGCTGGAGACTAATTTATTTTCTACTTAACGCGGGTGGGAATTTTCAACTTTTACTAATAATGGAAAGTAGGAAAAAAAGATTCTGTGACTTAAAGGTGTAGGTCATAACTTTGATTTGGCGCTCTCTGAAGTGTTTGTTCTGGGCAAACGTGGCAGCCATATTGTGAGGTAATTCACCTAGCCATGTGGAGAGGTCTGTGTGAGGAGGAACTGAGGCCACCAGCCAATAGCCAACACTGACTCACCAGCCAGGGCAGAGCATCCATTGGGAGCAGGACCTTGAGTCTCAGTCAGGGTTCAACTCTGTTGAATGTATGTATTGCTGAAGCTCATGAGGTACTCTGAGCTAGAACTTCCAAGTTAAACCACTCTCAAGTTCCCAGTCCACATGCATTGTGTGAGCTCATAAAGGTTTATTACTGTTTTAATCCACCACGTTGGGATTATTATTACTCTGCAGTAAATACCTAGCATTTAGTATTCATTCTCTCATTTGTCAAAATGATAAGGTGGATACTATTATATGTGTAAAAGAAACTCTTCTTTTTATATGCATGAGAGAAACTGAAGCTAAAGAGTAAGTTGCTCTATGGATCACCAGATCTATGCATTAGTAATAGTTAAATTCAGCTGCAAGAAACAGGTAATATAAAATTGAAAGAATAAATACATATTCATACACATAGAAGCATTATGTACTGGGAAACTGAGAGTTGATACTTTGGCTTGTGGGGTGTACCATGGATCCAAGCTGCTTCTAACCTTCAGGCCCACCATTGTTCAAGTGTGGTTTTATATTTGTGATCAAGTGATAGTTGCTGCACTTTCAGTTGATGTAACCATAATTTGTGCAGAAAAAGGGAAAGGAACCAAAGTTGGCAATGCTTGCTTTGAATAGCTTTGCATTTCCATGTTGGAAAGAAAAACCTTCATAACAATCTCCTATACCTCCCTGGCCATGATTACATAGGATTGCCTATTTGGGCTGAATTCATTGTCTCCTGGTGTGGGGTGGGGGGGAGATCTGGTTTCATTTGGGAATTAAGGGATGAATAATGGTACTTCCAGACCACTAGCTGAAGTCATCATTACCTCTTTGACTATATTCTGAAAACATTTTTCCTCCTTTTAAAATTCTGTAGACACAATCATCAAAGAGGCAATAACCTCCAAGACTCATCCAGCCATTAACTTACTCAACTTAAAGTCTAAGAATTAGGGTGGTCTGTAAATCTCTTTATTATTCCCAGAGTTAAGGATAAGACTGAAAATGTGTCATGCAGGCCTACGAGTGAATGCTTGGAAATGAAATGAGTCAGGGAGGGAGGATGAATGGATAAAGATATGTTAGCAATGAGGTACAGTGAAAGTCATCAGTTGAAAAATTTATGTTTTCTGTAGAGTTAAAATGAATAAGTCATTCAAGGGATACTTGATTATTCATTTCCCAAGCATTTATATTTGGATATAAATCAAATTGTTCGATCCAAATTCTTAATCTTTCATATTCCCCTAATTCTTAAGAAGGTGATTACAAACCAAGAATTAAGATAGACCATTCTATATGTGTATTCAGTGTATTAAACTGTATACTTTATTATTGAGAAACTATTATGCACAGTCATTGTAAAAATGTATTAAACTTGTATGAAGTTTGTCTTAAGTTTAAATGGTTAAATAAATGTGAATATACTCGATCTTTATTTTTTATTTATTTATTTTTGGTACCAGGGATCAAACGCAGAGGTACTTGACCACTGAGCCACATCCCTAGCCCTATTTTGTATTTTATTTAGAGACAAGGTCTCACTGAGTTCCTTAGCTGGCTTTGAACTTGAGATCCTCCTTCTTTAGCCTCCCAAGCTACTGGGATTACAAGGATATACCACCACTCGTGACTTGTGTACTTGTTTTTAATCGTTACTTGACTCTAATAAATTTCAAGTATGTTTTCATGAGACTAGCTTATGATAAGGCTAACACTTTCAAGGATGTCTTTCTAAAAGTGTTTTCAACATAAACTTCAAAATAGTCTAGTGAGCAATACATCATTTAAATCTCTTTCCAGATGATATTGAATGAAAGATATACAAATAATCCACAAAGCATTTAAAGAGGAGAAGTTTTTATCAGATTTCAGAATTTGAGTTGACTTTTGTGAATTAGACTGTATTCTGGTTTCACTTGTTTGCTCAATAGGAATTCATTGAATGAATCAATTTAATAACAGTATTATTAATTAGTAACAGTAGTAATTTTATAGACTGAATTGTGGTCCCCCAAAATTCACATCTTAAAGTGTTAGCAGATATTGCTCCAAAATGTGATTGTGTTTGGAGATGAAGCCTTTAAAGGGGTAGCAAAGTTTAAATAAGGTCATTATGCTGCATCGTGATTTAGAATGACTGATGTCCCTACAAGTAAAGTGGTTTAGGACCAAGATTGACATAGGAGAAAGACTGTGTGAAAACAGAAGAGAGGACCATCACAAGGCAAGCAAAGACCACAGAAGAAATCCATTCTGGCTTTGAACTTAGTCTTCCAGAACTGTGAAAAGAAAGATTTCTGTTTAAGCCACCCTGTCTCTGGCACTTGGTTACAGCAACCCTGGCAAACTAAAGCAAGAACTTTCACAACTCAGGAGAAGATAGTAGTGAAGATAGACTAAATGACATCAGTGAGCTACCTATGTCATCAGTAGGTCCTAACTAAATGTGATTAAAAAATTAATAACTTCAACATAGAATGGAGAAAATGGGTGATGAACATGGGAAGAATTAAAGTGGCTCAAGTCAAATCATTGCTTCTTAGAAGCAGAACCAGAAATGGAGGATGAGATGAATTTATTTATAAAAAACAAACAAAAAACTTCTATGTTGCTTGACTTTGTTGTTGTTGCTCATGGACTACTTACTGTATTGCAAAAAGTAGTTCAAAACTAAATGATTAATTTTATCTATCTACGGAAGCCATCAACTTATGGTTTCTATATGAATTTTTTTCCTTATTTAATCTATTTTGTTTAATAATTTAAAGTATACAATTTAATGGTTTTTGGAATATACACATAGTTGTGGAACCATCACCACAAAATAAATAAAGCACATTTCCATCCTCACATCACTCTTTCTCTTGATAGTATAAAGTATCTTTTCTGATTTTTGACTTGAAGTTTACTTTGTCTAATATAGAGTAACTACCTCTGCTTGCTTTTGTCTACCATTTTCATGATATATCTTTTTCCATCTGTTCACTTTGTTGTGGATGTCTTTGTCTGTAAGGAGAGTCTCCTAGAAAGAATGAAAAAATGAAAGTCCTCTGTTGCACCTGGTTGGGCTTTGTTTGCTTAATCCAATCTGTCACTCTGTCTTTTGGGGAGGCAAGACCATTTAATTCAGTGTCATAGTGAAATGATTTTTATTTCATACCTTTTTGATGGTTTTCTAATGCTTAATTCAGACTTGATTCTCCTTTGACTATTCTTCTAGAATAGTTTATCTCTGTGGTTTTTATTTTTTCATTTCTTCTGCATGAAATATTTCATCGAGTATGTTTTTTAGTGCAGACTTCATAGTTATGAATTCTTTTTGTTTGTTTTTAGTGGAAGGATTTTATTTCATCTTGAATTCTGAAGTATAGTTTTGCTGAATATAGTAATTGATTGACACTCATTTTCTTTCATGGTTTCATATATAGAATTCCAAACCCTCCTGACTTTTAGGGTCTGGTTTGAGAAATCAGTTGAAAGCTTAACTGGTTTACCTCTAAATGTGACCTGCTCTTTCTCTCCTGTGGCCTTTAAAGTTCTATCTTATTTAGTATATTAGGCATTTTTATTATAAAGTGTTTTGAAGAGGATATTTTAAATCCTCGTGTATTTGGGGTTATGTATACATCTTGTAGTGGAATTCCATCTCATTCCTAAGAATCTCTTCATTGAAATGATCTTTAGTTTCTCTATTTTATCTCTAATTTCATTCCTTTTTTCTTCTTTTAGCTCATTGAGCATTTTAACTATGAACACTCCCCAGTTTATACCCAAAGAACTTAAAATCAGCATCCTACAGTGACACAGCCACATTAATGTTTATAGCAGCTCAGTTCACAGTAGCTAAACTGTGGAACCAACCTAGATGCCCTTCAACAGGTAAATGGATAAAGAACTTTATAAATTCTTTCTCCGACATTTCTTCTACTGGGCTACCAGTGGGATCAGTTGTTGACGCATGGGTGGTTTGTTCTCTTGCTTTTGTATAATTGCTTGTATGTCTCCCCATCTTTTGGAATATTTATTTCTTCCTCTTTCATAGAAGAGACTGTTGAGTGAGTAGCTTTCTCTTAGAAGCCCTAGGCTGGGCAAATATCCAGGTATTGATAGTTTTAATGTGTGTCCTTGATTCCCATTGTCAGCACCACTTTGAAGACACTAAATGTGAAGACACATTTAGAAGACACTAAACTCTATTTTCTACAGTCACTTCAGAGCAAAACCACAGACTAACTTTAGGAAAAGGAAAAAACTTGTTGATAATATTCTCCATAGTTCCTCTAATCCAGGTATAAAATTTGGTAACATCTTAGAATAGGTTGAAATATTAATTATTAAAGACAGAAAAAATACTACATTGTGGAGGGGTTGGAAAGGAGAGGAGAAACAAATTGAGCAAAAGAACATTAAAAAATAAAGAAAAGGAAAGATAGAAAAAAATAAGATGAAAAGCTGGGTGGGGTTGGTACTTGAGGCAGTAGCAGTTACCTAAAGGAGAAGGAAAGGAGGGATTAAAAGGGATAAGTGTAATCCTGAGCTAGGAAACAAAGATGGATTGATCCCAGTTACTGCTTTAACATGTGAGAAGAAGTAGAACCAGATGACATGAGGACACAAGATCAAACACTATGGGAAAAAATATTGAATCAAAGTGAAGAGTCCTATACATAGGATCACAACTGACATTAGCACTATCTATATAAACCATGCCAAGGTGAAGAAAATTCTGTTTCCCTGGTTTGGATTTCATCAGGATTTTGGACCTTTAGGAGATGTCCGTCACTCTTGAGCTCTGGGTCCTCCTAGAAATGCTAGTGTACAGGAGCTACTTCCTTGGTTAGTATAAACTATGAACCAGCTGGTTTTTGCTCATTAACCAAGGTGCCTGAGACCACATGCTCAGAGGATGGGTTTTTGCATCTGCTGGCTGCTCCTGGTGGGAGCATAGGAGGCAGGACTTGGGGCTGTTCCTCGTAGTGCACTGGGACATTATGTACTCATTTCACACCACAGAGTCATCTTGAAAGTGACATAGAGCCTGGTGACTGTCTGCAAACATAGGAACTGTGATTGTGGGCTCTCTGTGGATGGTCTCTGGTGCAGAAATCTCTCCCCTGACTTACATAAATCACCAGGGTACCATCCCTATGACTCTCTGGTCCGCTCTTGCATTGTTTCCATTCTGGGCTGTGGAGGTACTGTGGATTGCTGCCTGGATTTGCTCCGCCATCTTCCTCATGATGACTTTTGATTTATAATGCAAAAAAGAATAGAAGTGTCTCTAGGAGCTAATTTATTCTTTGGTTTCCTAAAAGGGAGAGTATGTTGGTGACAATACACAAGGGAAAAGTGTAAAGTAAAAGACGGACTGCAAAGGAGATGTCCCTGTGAGAAACATTGTGGGAGTAATAGAGTGTAGGGAGTGTTTATAAATGATCACCACCGTCCTGGGAACAGATGGAGTAACAGGTGGTAGAACAACAGATGATGTAGAGAATGCTGATGGAGACCAGGAGGAGATGACCACATTCAGTTTTCTGGAAGGGTTTCAGTTCTCCTCAGTGCCTTGAGAAAGTTGATTATATTTGACCAAACTGAAAAGCACTTCTGGGGTACCCGGGTCCTATCCACTGACCTCAACTATTCACATAATTCAACTCTTGATATTGTCAGAAAATATGCAATGTAGCATAATTAACTGTCATCAGGAAACCCTTGAAGATGAGACTGGAGATGGCAGTCAGTTAACAAAGTAAAGCAAAGGTCATTGAAAGACTGGTAGTCTGGATCAAATGTGTTGCTACTATATTTTGAGGGAAAAAAATAACTTGGATCAAAATCTTTTTTTTTTAAGTATTTTCATCTGTTTTTAAAATACAAGTGGAATTTTTTCATGAAACAAAAATTTTTAGACATATGCCCAAGAATTTGATTCCTAAGTTTAAGTGAGAAGGAACTAAGGCATTGTATATGGGAAGCTTGGAACAATTCTACATTGATGAATAAGCACAACAAGATAATCTCAGGTGTGAGGCATTATTTGGAAAGAATAGTTTAGATTTTATATTTAATTGGCCAGAAAATTTTTGTCCCTATGTATTAAAAAGAAGAAAAAATCAAAGAGATAAAATGTCTGAATTCCTACATCCTATGATATATATCATTTGTAATGTGTATTACAGACCACTGTGTTAAATATAAGATATCCTGAACTTGTTCCTTTTAATTCTCATGTCTCAATTCGTAGAACCTAGCTTGGATTCTTACCATATGACTGAAATACTCTTAATAGATACACAAGCACTTGTTTTGGTAATTAAACATTCATCTTATTTGACCTCCCAGCAACCCCAAATTCCAAATTTATGTATTACTCTGCTTGTTTTTTCTATTTGAGTATTCCCAGATAACTCAAAATCAAACATTGAAAGAAGGAAGTCACTTTTTTCTTCTTCAATGTTCTGACTGGTTGAACAAACCACAAATTCAAACAAATATAATTCATTCTTCCAAGCTGTTTTCTAAGCCATATATTAATCATTAATTAAGGTTGGTGCTCCCAGATGTTTTTTTTTTCTTCCTAATCTGTTATCAATCTCCCTCTGTGCATTAGTCAAGGTTAATGTTATCTTTCTTATGAATTATAGCAATGACCTTCTAACAAATATTATTGTCTATTATTTTCTAAATCATTTCCCTTTTTTAGGTTGCAGACAAAATCCTTTTCAAAAACCAATCACACAAATGTGTGTGTGTGTGTGTGTGTGTGTGTGTGTGTGTGTCTAGCTTCACAGGCTTCTAAAGCTCATTGGATCGTCTTTGGATAAATTTCCAAATACTTAATCTGGTTTATAAAAAAAAAAATACCTGTATAGCTTCTGCCTTCTCTGATTTATTTCTGCTTTTATAGCCCCATCTCAAACAGTTATAAACCCTAAATTTCACTACTTATTCATATTGAACTATTACCAATTCCAGAGCAGTGATGACTTCCTTTCTTATCCATTTGTGGTTTTTGAACTTACTTTTTCTTTTATGTGCAACTTTTTCTTTCTTTCTTTAATCCTGAACCCTGCTTTCCAACTCTGTCTCATGACTAATCTCATGGGTGGAGAGGGTCAACAGCTAGCTGGCAGTGTGGTCTTCTCTTTACCTCCTAGATAGTTAAGATTTGTCTCTGGTCAGTTCTGACATGAACTCAAGGAATTGGTAGGAGTCTATGTGTTTTGGATCAAAATAAGCAGAAATCTCTTCAAGCAGTCTGGAATTGACTGAAGCACCTATTTTTTTTTTTTCTTTGAACAGCAAAGTTGACTTGATGCAGCTACCCAAGCCTATGGAGCCAAATCATACACCCATGAGTGATGTCTGAAGATTTATATGTAAAAGGCAAAGACAGTTCAGAGCTATGGCTTTGCAAAGCTGAGGTTCTCCATGTACTCAGCTTGTCTCTCATGGTGATGTCTCCCAATGTGACATCACATAGAGGTGTCCCTGGATGTCACAAACCCTGCAGTGCTGTCTCTGGGCATGTTCAGTTTCCTTTCTGCATCTTTTCTAAAAATTCAGTACACCTAGTGCTAGCTGAGCATGCCGTTGCTCACAACTTACATGGTCAACCCAAACCCATGACTGTTGCCAGAAAAATAGAGTTGAATTTCTCCTCATCCATTAGAATTTGTTAAGAGGTCACTTTTAACTTAACCCAAGAATTGAAGACCTTAATATTCTTATAATACAGAAACATATTTCTGCTCAATGTTTACCAAGCAATAACATAATTATTCCTTAACTTTATTCCTCATAAAATTATATGGACACTGTTCATCTTATTAGTGCATTCCCAATATGCAATACAGTGATTGACACTTAGGTGAATAATAAAAATTGAGGAAATAATTGGATTTCTAAAGAAAATAAATCTCTCTGTACCATAGGGAATCAATAAGTGGTTAAGGATTAGGGAACTTAAACTAAATTTTCCATTTATTTTATCCTTGTATCAGTTTGTTCTTGCTGTGTAACAAATTTCCAAAACCCAGTGGCTTGAAACTACAATAATCACTTACTATTCCTCTTGTGTCAGCAGGTTGCCTGGATTAGGACTGGTCAAAGTGTTGTGGGGTACAATTTAAGAACAGACCACTCAACAGTGAGAAGTCCAAATTTGAGAGTCTTTATCAGCTGGTGGGCTGACTGTCTCACACAGTGCCCAACATGGCTCCTGGGAGAACAGCGTAGGGTTGCAGGGTTTTTTATACCATGAGTAAAGCATGTCAGTACATTAGTCATAAGTGACTGTTGCTGATTCAAAACTACAGACAAACATCATGAGATCTAAAATCATAAGCAGAATGGGAAGTGAGTCAAAATGACCCTAGTTGGTTATAAGTTAAAGAATGGTCACTAAGATCTAGACAGTCATTCTCTAATGGAGTACATTGTCCAAGAAAAATAGGAACCAAAAGAGAACAATCTTACATTGTATAACAATTGCCATTTTGTGTTGCCAAACGTGCTATGCTAGCAGCAACTATTGATGGGTACAGAGATGGGGTGTTCCCACGGGAGAAGTATTTCCTACATGACATGGAGTCTCAGAGTCAAAGGGAGTCTGTTTGGTCATTGCTCAGATAGCCTGGTCCATAACATTCCCATTAGGTAAGGGGTTGCGATGGCCATGTACGTATAATAACTTAACCGATGAAGTATGTTGTTTTAGCAGCTTGGGTCTTATAACATCATCCAAGTAAGTAACCAAGGGTGAACGCTATCCAAAAATGGCTGCTTAGTCTCAAGATGGAGTCAAATATGTCAACCCATCACAAAGGTGGGTCTGGGACAGCCAGCTTCAGGCTGCCATGACTGGGTGGCTCTGCTTCTCACTGAGGGTCTGTGGGGCATCCCTCACCTGTCACTTAGAGATCTTGGACCCGTAGAGTCCCCAAGCCATGCCTTTCACATCATGGCCGCAGGTCGGGCTTCTTGTGGAACAGTCTACACAATGGCACCTGGTTACTCCTGACCCTGTGTGATTGGCTAACATCGCCACATGCAGAGTTGAAAATCAGGAAGACAATTGCACGCACACCGGGCCCGGCGGGGGCTGTGGACAAGCAGTGGAGAGTGATCAGGGTGTGTTCAAAAGCCACTGTTTGTTGATCCTTTGCTGTGACCTAGGGTCATCCCGTGATACCTCTCCTGCAATGGAGGGTTGCTGGTTCTGTCTCCCTCTGTAGTTTTTTTAGGGACCCATTCATTCAAGCCCATGATTCATTTTAAAAAATTAAGCTGTCACTTCTGAGTATGATTGTAAATCATTCTTTCTTTGAGTCTTCCTGTGATTATTTTCATGTATTTTTTTTTTCCCTCCCTAACACCACTCAAATGGAAGCTCACCTCTTGAGTGGAGCATTCTGATTCATGTTGAATTTCTCTAAGTTACCTCACCTGGGTCTTCTATTTGCTTTCTTGCTGATCATTAAAAAAAAAAAAGAGAGAGAGAGAGAGAAACAAAGAAAGAAATGGAAAACAGCATATAACTACTTTTCCATTCTTATGATCATGTTGACTTTTCCTCAAATGAAACATGGTTCATTTAAATGTATTCTCTCCCCTGCTTAGTTATTCAGGTCAAAGTATTGCTTATTTTGTTTTTCCTTGAATTATGTGGTTAATTTTCTTGATCATTAACTGGTCTTGTCCTGCAAATACCTGACTAAAGTGTATTGCTTTCTGCTAAGCAGTTGAGGTAGTCATTAGCATTACTGAACATGTTTTCACCTTTTTGTAATTTATTTTAGTCAAAGAGAAGATCAATTACATTTTGAAAATACCGTTCACGTTGTTCGAAAACTTCCAATCAATTCAAGCAGGGAAGATGCAGATTCATTATTTTATAATCTAGGTAGCATCTTAGGTAATGATAAATGCTTTCCTCAGAATGAAAACATGCTTTTATTTCTTTTCTAACCTACAAATTACTTGTATAACTCAATATTTTAGCTTGCTTCCCGTATTAGAGAAGTGAATGATTTAAGGTGAATCAGTGAATCCATTCCTCTTGACTTCAGATGTGTCTTCATTATATGAATTCCAAAGAAAAAATATTATCCAATCTAAAAAGATATATTGTAATCACTAAATAATCTGCTGAATGCATTTGTAACTGCATTTTTTCTTTGCATTGTGCAACGTTCTAATTGCTCCTCGTTAACTTTCATTCAGTGCCTTGCAGAAGGAGTCAAGGTGCAAGAGTATTCAGTAGATAGATTGAATCCACGTAGGGAGCTGCACAAAGGGACAGACAGACTGAGGCAGTATTCTGAGAGCAGTCAGGGTCCTAGGTTTTAAACCCGGAGTGCTGGTTGTGAAATTGGTTGAGGTAGAAATAGAGAAGAGGTAGAAATAGAGAAATGGAGAAAGTTACAAAATGCTGTTTTTTTGTTTTTTTGTTTTTTTTTTTTCAGATTTATTCCCTATTTAAAATTTTCTTTTCCGGTTGTAGTTATACTAAGTTAAAAACTATTGAGGTCTGAGTCATTTGGACAAAATGATGTGCAGAAAGTTGAAAAGCAGTAGATGCTCAATAAATAAGCCAGATGAGACTTGTGTAAATCATTGTCTTGATATACTGCATGCATGATTAGATGAATAAAAGATGTTCTCTACTTTCTACACTATCTTCTTCATTAGGTTAGTCTGTACTTTTATGTCTATGTGTGCACGTGTTTGCCTAATAAAAGGCAGGTCACTGTATTTTGGGGAGCAAAATAAGGAAAGTACCTGGTGGGAATTGGTATGACTTACCATTGCTTGTGATGATTGATCATTGAATAGATCTTTGAGGTATAACTATAAATATGACTTCTTACACCACCTGATATTTGAAGAGACTGCACATTGATTGACATATGAATCATAGGATGAGAACATAGGAGAACATAAGAATATGAGAAACATGGATAAAATGTTTAACGGACTGTCTGATTTTTCTGGTATTCCCTATTTATGACTTGGCCAATACTTGATATGTATTGTAAAACTGGATGAATAGATGGTACAGGAGGCCAAAATTAGGAATTAACATACAGTGCATAATTGAGAGAAAGAGATCTTGCAAGACAGGTTGGTGAGAAGATAAAAGGTCATAACTGAGCAGGACAGTTCAGGAAATGAAGAGGGGGAGGATTAACCCTAAAGCAGTGGACACAGAGTCTTTTTTTTTTTTTTTCTTTGTACCGGGGATTGGACACAGGGGAGCTGAATCACTGAGCCACATCCCCAACCCTTTTTATATTTTATGTTAACATAGGATTTTGCTAAATTACTTAGGACCTCACCAAGCTGTTAAGACTGGCTTTGAATTTGTGATCCTCTGGCTTCAGCCTTCCCAGCCACTGGGAGTACAGGCGTGTGCCACCGTGCCTGGCCACCATCATTTTATGGGACCCATTTTGACCTGAACTGGACACCTATAGACAGGCAGGGATCGAGGATGTGTGTTAAAACTGTAAAGAAAACACCTAGATGAGTTGTGCATATGCTTATATTTGACCTTGAAATAAAAATGCTACATGTAAGACAGGGTTATTTGCAAATTTATGGATCCTTATTTTTTTCCCAAAACTCTGAAAGCAACTTAGGCGAAACATCTCATTGATTCTTTGCAACAGTCCTGGAGTAGGTATTATTTTATGACCCATCTTTTGTGAAGGAAAAGGTGGAGATGGAGTGAGTTTAAATAATGTTTCCTAGACTTTCTCATCTGGGAATGGGGTGGGGGACCAGGACACAGTCCATGTGATGCTTGGTGAGCTCTTACCACTAACCTCTGGGAAGGACACCAAAGGAAGAAGGGAGTCATGGTCGGAGGCTTCTTATCATTTCAGCTGAAGTTGGGAGCACTTACTGAGAGGGGTAGTTGAAAAGCTCATGAGTCTTCAAGCTTCTGTTTTACCCAGCTCTTCCATCAGAGAATCTCAGGGGGTCTGAAAGAAGCAGTCCCATCCACATGGGTACAGAATCCCAAGGTATCAAAAGAGATGACCTTGAACTTCCTCATCCTGAGTCCGGATGGGGACCTTTCTGACTATAGCCTCCTATCATAGGCACGTTGGCATCAAAGCCCAAATGACATTCAGTAGTTGGAGCTCCCTGGGGGAAAAGAAAAATAAACTCCACTAACCTTTGAAAAATATATCTAAAAGCCATATTTAAACATTTCAGAGAGCCTCGGTGCTGAGATTTAAAGTGCTGACTTTAATCATTTTGCATCATCTGGCTCTGTAACAAAAGCTTAAAGTTTTAACTACTTAAGGAGACAGTCTGGTGATCACAGAAAGAAAATTTCTTTTCAACATGTTATTTGCTTGAAAGGGTTCTAGCCCTCAAGGGTATTATGCTAGGCATTCACAGACAATAAAATAAATTGAAATTGAGGCACTGGACACTGTTAAGTTATACTCAGTTACTAATAGGGAGCTTTGCGGTGAAGTACTGAATTTGGAGTCATACACTGAATTATAAGAAAAGAGGCTACTGGTAGTATAAAATATAAATATGTTCTCTAGGACTTGAGACTTTGAACAACCAGTATTGTATTTGTTTCAGATTATTTATAATTGATCTCATTTATGTTTCTGGAAAAAATAATTAAAAATGGAACTGATCCCAGCGGCTATGGAGTCTGAGGCAGGAGGATCGCAAGTTCAAAACCAGCCTCAGCAACAGTGAGGCCCTAAGCAACTGAGTGAGACCCTGTCTTTAAATAAAATACAAAGTAGGGCTGGGTATGTGGCACAGTGGTTGAGTGCCCTTGAGTTCAATCCCTAGTACCCCCCACCATTCAAAAAAATGCAACTGACAAAAGTTTAATAAATGTTTATCTAAGGTTTTTCCAGGTTGTCAGATACCCTCACATGTGTATCATCCGTGCATAATGAATGGTTATTATTACACTTTCGAATTGCACATTTAAAAAAAGTTTGTGATTGATTTGCTTAGACGTTGTACGCTATTCCAGTTGCATACCTGTATTTCCCAGGTCACTGAGTGGTAGAGTATCACAGGGGACCGAGAGATGAGACTGGGCGCTACTCTCCAGGGACAGCTCCTCTCCAGCCTGCTACTTCTCTTTGTCCCCTTCTGCAGCAGAATAAAGAGATGGGACAGGGAAGACTCTTGGCTCATACATTCTTCAGAGCTTACGTTCTTCTGAGTCTTAAGAAGTTGAGTAGCACATCTTCAGGAGGAAGTCTAAAGCAACAGGGTGGAGTGTGAGATCCGCGCAGTTGAAAACAGGAGCAGGTTGTGCTGAGGAGTGTGCCTGTCTTCTGCCTGCACATGGCTGTTCCTGTAGCTTCCACAGTGTTCCACCCATGGTCTTCTACTGACAGTATGGACCTCTCTCCTTGGGGACATCACCCCCTTGCAGGTGACTCTGCTAGGACTGCAGAGGCAATATGCCCCTGTGACTGGCTGGGTTCTTATCCAGGTTAAATACCAGTGGTGTGACCTTGGGCGAGTTACTTGGTGCAGGTTAATGTGATACTGTAGCACCTTCCGAACTGGTTCATTGAAAAGAGTGGTTCAGCCTGAGTTGTCCAAGAGCAGAGGCCTGGAGGAGGGTCTAGCGCATGCAGGCGGTTTGCTCTGCACAGAGATGCCAAAGAGTGGAGGTTCGGAAGAGGCTCCTCCCAGTTTGTGTCTCCCTGCTGTCCCCAGCTGGGGGGCTGGAACTAGAACCCGTTACAGATGCCTGAAGCCCGTGCAGAGTGCGTAGAACCCTCTGGGATTCGGGGAGGGAGTATTTACACAAGAACTTCCATCACCTGCTGGCCAGACTTGGCTCAAGGGAGGCATTTGCTGTCTCGTAGATGCAGTTTATTCTGTAGAGTATGTTCCAAGGAAACTCCTGGATCTGGAGCCGAAGTTGCGGGAAGGGTTCTTAGGAGACGTATTTTGGGGGAGAGAATAAGGAAAGTACACGGTAGATATTAGTAGTGATGACTGACCATGGCTTGTGTGTTCACCTAGAGATCTTTGGTAAATCAGGAGGCGGGCACCCTGTTGCCAGATGACACACCTACCTGGAGGAAAAATGACTAAAAGACAGGACAAGAGATACGTGGATAGGGGATTAAATTAAAAGATGTGTGAAATCCCTACCCCATTGTGTGGCTCACACTGAGCCCTTAGAACATGTTAATGAGAAAACATACAGTTTTCTGGCATAGACACATTACAATTTCACAGAAAGTCACGGCTTGACATATAGGTAGGATGCATATATTACGTCTTGGGATAAAATGGTCACAGCCTCCTGTTCCAGGACCCGTGATAAGGGTGGGTTAGTCTTCGTTTTTCCACGAGAAGGAAGAACTGCCTGTGAACTGGACTGTTGGGAAAAGATGTGCTGGCCTTGAAAAGGCAAGGTCATCCAGGAGGAGGAGAGCGGACACTTCCTGCGCACCCAGGGCTTTAGGAGCAGCGCTGGATCTCTTCCCACGCCCCCACACACGCGTGCTTGCACACACGCGTGCTTAAGCACACGCACGCGCTTGGTTGGATGGAGAGAGTGTCTGATGAGGACCAGGTTCTCAGAAAAACTCTATGTGGGCTTCACTCTGGGAACATGGCAGGCAATTAGGATTCACGTCGAGACCCACTTACTTCCCGGTTGGCTTCTCTAAGGACATTGAACTTGACCTCACCCATCAGATGGAAAAATTAGCCAGAGTAGTTTTAGGTCGTTCATCTTTTTTTTTTTTTCTTTCTGAATTCATAATTTAAAAAGCTCTTCCTTTAGTCCTTGTTTGTTTCCTCCTCTTGGTATTTAAATTTTAATTTTCTGTGCTGGTAGGTAGCATCCCATAGGCTGAGTAGTCTCCAAAACATCTGTAAGTGAAGATCTTTTTGAAATGGTCCCTGGAAGTCAGCAAATGTTGTCAGAGGAATTAAGCCTAAAGCCTATAGAATCTGTATTTTAAAGAGTAGAAAGATGTCCCAGGAAGAAAAGCGAAAATGCAAATTTTCAATCTCCTGTGTTATCCCCCAAAATATTCCAATGGGTCAGAAGGTCATTTGGAATATTTAAAAAAATTTTTTTTTGACTTATCATTTTTTTCTGGACCATCTGGCAAGTGCTCGTTATATGTGGTTTATTTTCAAAAGCCAAGCTATTGATCTACTTTCTGACAGCTCTTTTTTGGTTTATTAAATAAAGCATTTGGACTCTTGCGCAAGACCTTTAGAAATCAGAGCATCGGTTTGGTTTGCGGAAATTCAGAGCTTAATTGAATTGGGCAGCAGTGGAAGTGACAGGTGAGGGAAAATCAAGTCTGTCAAGCCGTTTTATGAAAGAACTCAGGAAGGAAGAATTGGGTGAGAAGACCACTTATATTCGATTAGCATCAACTGAAGTATCTGACAAGGCAGTGCAAATGAACACGTTCCTGCTTTTCTGCGTTTCTTCACAGAAAATGGTACAGGAATCAGGTGTGCACCCGCAAATGGGTTTACCTTGGCTCCTCGCAACACTTAACTACAACTGTGATAACAAATGGCCACAAATCAAGGCATAAATTTAAGACTCGGGACACTTAGGTCTGGTGTTAAGAGTGACTTCTTATAAATAAGAACTGGCTGCCCTTGAACATTTTTAGAGCATGTGTGAATCTGGCGCTAAAACGAGCAAAATTCATGGCCCCTTTTTCCTTTGCGAGTGGAAAAATTTACAGTATCTCTCCTGGGTCTCCTGAGCTGTGTGGAGATACACAAATCTCAGATTTAGTGAGAGCTCTACACTGGCTTTATTAGTCTTATGGGAACCAGAATCAGCTCCATTGACTGGGAGATTCGCTCATTGTAGAAAAGTACATGGACTTTTGTATTTAGGATACTCTATATTATCTTAATTGTGACTCTTTTAACATACTTATTGCTTAATGTATAGGCATTTCTTTGTAGTTTATATCACCTTAACTCTGTTACTTGGATTTGAAGATACAGTAATTAGAACAGGAGGACTGACCTTCCCCAGGGTCAACCTGAAAAACCAGCAGCAACTTGTGAAATATGTGGATTCTTTTAGGACACAGATGACCTAGATTATTTAAAGTAGTAACAATAACTAATACAATTTCTCATTTTAAATTAGAGGGCACTTTCCAATGGATTTTCTACACTAATATATTCAGCTTGCAGTTACACATTATTATTGCATGAATACTGTAGGCAAGATGCTGGGGAAAAAGCCAGGAGAGGCATCGCCATGAAGCTGCTAGTGTGGTCAGTGAGGTCATTTAAAAAATAGCTATAGACCCAGAATAAATGTCTATGCATGTTCAGTGCTCATCACAAACTGGATTATTCAAGTGCCAAGAGCAGAATGAGTTACCAAGCTGTGACAGACCTGCATTTTAGACACCAGGACAGCCCTGAGAATGTGTAAATTATATCCACATGCAACATCATGGGTGAATCTAGACTCAAGACATGTATGATTCTATTGAGGTCAAGCATGCACAAAACACATCTGTGCCATGGGAAGTCAGGAGGGGTCAAGAAGCCACACTAGGGTACTGAGACCCTCTGCTCCCTCCAGTGATGTGCTGTGTGTTGATGCAAATTCACAAAGCACACACTGATCTTTTTTTTTTTTTTTTATTTCCCTGTAGAGAGAGCTTTCATTTCAGTCGTAGCACCATGTACAGCCAGAGGAATGAGACGTTCTGCTCCATTTGTGTACATGTGTCAAAATGCATTCTACTGTCATGTAGAACAAATAAAAACAATTAGAACAAATAAAAAAAATTGCTATTAAAAATTAGTAAAAAAAAAATATGTTTAAGCAGTATTGGCTAGTAGAGTCCACTGGAACCTATCTGAATGAGGTTTTTTGTCACAGACTGGGCCATAATCCGCTAGGGGTCACCACCTTACTTAAAGAATGGGGAAGATTTAAAGATCTGAAGATGGATACATTTCTTAAAGAAGGAAACTCACTAGCAAAATATTGTTGGGTAAAGACTGAGCAGGCTTGAAGGCCTCATAAGGGAGTTAGAAAAGTATGCAGAGGAGAGGACTAAGCTAGGATTGTGGCAGAAAATGAAACATTTTTAAAAATCATGAAGGCAGTTTCCAAATTTTTCTTTAGGTGATGGCAGCCAATGAAAAATTTTGAACTATAAAATGACATCATTCAAATTATGTCTGTTAGCTGCGTGTGGTGGCTCCCACTTAGAATCCCCTGTGGTTTGGGAGGCTGAGGTAGGAGGATGGTAAGTTGGAAGCCACCTTAGCAGCTTGGTGAGGCCCTGAGCAAATTAGTGAGACCTTGTCAAATAAAAATGAAAAGGCCTGGGATGTGGCTCAGTGGTTAAACACCCCTGGATTTAATCCCTTATACCAAAAAAAAAAAAAATACATACATATATATATATATATATATATATACACATATATATATAAATACCAAAATAAATTTATAATATATATAAATATATAAAAATATCTGTCAATCACACTTTCGATGACAGATTCAAAGGTTGAAATATTGAAAAGGAAATAGTTTGCAGTGTCACGGAGGAGAGGCAGGGAGCCAACTTCTGTTGATTTTCAGCCTTGGGAAAGTGAGGGGTACCTAAGGGTTCAATAAATATGGGCTGAATGAATAACAGGGTGAACGGATAAATGTTAGAATGTGATTTTGCACTAGACCCTGTAAAACAGACCTCTGGTGCTGAATTTTCCTTTCGGTGGCTTGTTTTTTTTTTTTAATGCAAAGGCACTTGAGAGACTTGAAGTCGTAACTCTTCTGAGTCCAAATTGTATCTGGAATGCAAGAGCAGGCTAGCTTGTGTGGTCCTGCTGCGGCTTCCATCCAAACGCACTTGGAAGTAACATGCAAACTTGGCTCAGGAAGAATATTGGACTCCCTCTTGATTACTCTTCTGAGTAGAAGATCGACAGTTAGAGCATCCTTCTGGGTAACTTGGTTAGGTGTCGACAGTACAGCCCTTAAGTAGTTTTATTACTGGCGTTCATCAGGGACCTACAAGGTTCTGGGTCCAGGTCCTTGGTCTCCTAAACAAAGATTGGAGCAAGACTCAAGAGGCTGACCAGCAACCGTTTAATGAAAGTGGAACTGTGCACTCTGGAAGAGCAGAAGGGGCAGAGCTGCAAAGTAGCTCAAGACCACATCTACACAGAGGTGCTCACCATCATTGGACTGTGCTAGTTCTCCCCTGGGGGTTGATTGACATGTTGATTGACAGCTGAATCTGACATGATTTATTATCCTGTGCAAGTGTTATTTTCTGTTTTCCCCTAGAAAATACAGGGGGAATCCACAGTGCTAATGATATGTTAACTACCAAAAGTTCACTTTTAGGACAGCCCCTTGGGCTATTGTGCATGCCCAAGATCAGGAACTTTCCCTTCAGGGTCTTGAATTTCCCTGTGTTGGTCTGGATTTCTTCCTTTAGCTGCAAGATGACCCAGTTTCTCCATGCCCAATCACCTGCCTTAAAGGACTTATCTGGGATGTCAGTAATTCCAACCTTGGAAGAAGTAAGACACATGGCAGTAAGTGCCACGTCCCTGTTTTCCCTCAGAATTCTGACTTTATAGGATTTGGATCAACGACACCTTGCTTTAAAGAAAGGGAACATGCTTGTGATGTATTGTCTCAGTCCTGTTTGTGAATACTGGAAACGAAAAGAGAAAAAACTGGTTGTTTTGGTGGGAATTGGTTTTGGGCAGGTGAAGAGGGCCAGGGCAGGGAGTGGGATTAGCTCTGAGATTCAGGTAAGGGCGTGAGTCAGGTGGAACAGGGACATGCTGATCAGCCAAGCAGGTGGGTGTGGAGAAGGCCTGAATTCCCTCATGCTTCCCTGCTAGCGTTGGCTGAACTGAATCTGCTACATGATTATCTTCATTTTCTCTTTGTACTCCACAGTGTGTAGTTGTGAGGGAATGAAGGAGATGCAAAGCTGAGCAGATTCATTGTGTATCAGGGAACAATTCTAATTCCATCCGTCCTTCTGCTCATCTCCTGCCCTTTGCCAAACCAGCCCGCCATGTTCTTGCCAATGTTATCAGTGAAAATTTTTAACTGTATCATATCACATCTCTGATAGAAAAGTTCAATGGGGGCAATTTAGAGGGCATTAGCCACTTTTATTGGATCTTAATAGGTATTAAAGTGTTTGTAGACATAACACAGAAGGAAATAAAAGAAAATCTACCACTCATGGCAAGCTCAGAGGTGACATGACCATAAATAAGATTGTGGCTTCGTTTTATTTTCCTGATTGTATTTGAAAGGATCCACTCCATGTCAAGGTCCTCAGTAGTGATGATGAGTTAGTTATTTTGGGACTTGTTCCAGACTTCGCTATAAATAAAATGGTTACGAATTAAATACTGATTCTGGGGAAATTATTTGAGATGGCTAAATGTGCTTTATAATGTAATGCTATTATTCTAGATTCTTTATCATGAGGAAAAATCTTTGAATTTGAATTTAAACTTATGGAGCTGAAAACTTTTGTTCCAACCCTAAGATAATATATTCAAATTCATAAAGAGAACAGAGAAATTAGAAGAAATATCAGGTTAAGTCCAGGTTAATTACAGAATGAATCAGATATAACCTTTTCCATTATAAATTGTACCTACTTCTGAAGTCTAAGATTATTATTAACATGAAGATGCCATATTTTTAATGGAAATTCTTGTAACATTTTAAAGGAATATTCACTGCCCATTCCCCCCAAAATATACCCATATTCATAGAATTGTTTTTATTGGGTCATTATTTAGAATTATAAAAAAAACTCCTGAAATGAAATTTTATTCTTTGGTATAGTAGAGAGTTCATATAGAACTTTAAATAATGATATATGCAACATGAAAATGGGAATGCTGATTGAAGGAATATTCTTAGTTTTTCCAGTGAACTTTCTAATATGCAACTTCTTTTATATGAAAAAATAACATAACTTGAATTCATCATTTTCCTCTTCAGAGGCGAATTGTGCTTGGTTATTGGCACTTATCTTTCCTTTGCAGGGCGATAGACCCAAAGACCTTTCCAAGTCATGGTTTGGTAAGATATTATTTATAATAAGATAAGCAGGGCAAGTCTGATGCATCTTGTTTTCCTTGCCTTTTAAAAAGTTTTCTTTCCCTTCCACAGATTTACTTTCTTATACTCCAGCTAAAAATATCTTTTTTTTTTTTTGTTTAAGGAGGAAAAAAAAATAATGCCTCGTGACAATTTGCATAATATGTTAATGCGGATATGCATCTAGACATCTGGATGGCATTTTAATATCTCATTCTCATTCAAGGAACTAGACCTCACACAGATGGCAGAGCCGATTTTAAGAGCATTGTTGTAAACAAATAAGGGAGCCAGGAAACCAAACACTCTCCAAGATAGGCTTTGCCACCAAAGAAGCTTTTTAGTGAGATGTTTTGACTACAAGACTGTACAGCCCTTATCAGTCTCTGACAAAGCAGAGGTACCAGCAGGCAATTTTTGTATGCAAAGGAAGGAAAAAAGAAAACATACCAGCAGCCACTAATTTTCAGTTTTGAATGTTTTAAAGATGAAATAAATTTTCATGCACTTACACAGAATATATGTGCATGTATGTATTCACGTACATATGTACGTGTGACCTATGTAAATGTGTATACGTACACACATTTTAATACAATAGCTTTGTACAATTTAGCAATAAGTTGCTCCTTCTTTTCTTCTCTCCCTAGAGACCCCAGTCCTGTTTAAAGAACAACACCACAAAAAGTCACCTGCAGTCAAATCTTCAAAAGCACACAATGCTGGAATTATTTTGCCTGGGTTTAAACCAGGATCTACCATTAACTAGCTTTGTTATTTTCAGCAGGTGACTCAGACTTCTGCTGCCTGTATTTTGTCATCTGGGATAATAATGATCCCAGTCTCATAGGGGTGATAAGAGGGTTAAATGGATCAAACGTACTTCAAATGTTTTCTACATGCCTGTGCATAGAAAGTGGTCAGTAAAGGTGAGTACTTCCTACCTTGTTTTCTTTTTATTTTGCCATGCTCTTGATTCTGACCACCTCGCACATAAAAACATTAGACTTGTTTTCTTATGTGGTGATAATGGATTTCTGGGTCTCCTGGGAATGTGAAAAGGATCCATACTCTGAAACTGGTGTGCGTCCTACACAAACTGGACTGTCATTGTCACTATGTTGTAGTCTGTAGATGTGGTATCCCCCAAAAGCTCATTGTGAGACAACATAAGAATATCCAGAGGTGAAATGATTGGATTATGAGAGCCATAACTTAATGGGTGGATTAATCTACAGATGGATTAACTAGGTGCTAAGTGTAGGTAGGTAAGGTGTGGCTGGAGGAAGTAGGTCCCCTGGGTGTGTCTTTTGGATTTATATTTTGTCCCTGGTAAGAGGAGCTCACTCTGTTTCCTGGTAGTCATGTCCTGAGCTGCTTTCCCCTGGGATGCCCTTCCACCATGATGTTGTGCCGTGGGCCCAGAGCTATTGGAGTCGGCCATCTATAGACTGAGACCTCTGAAGCCATAAGCCAAAATGAACCTTTCCATCTCTCAGTTGTTATTGTCTGGTCTCTTAGTCACAGTAGCACAAAAGCTGACTAAACCAGCTTACTTAGGTAGCAAGGGAAGACAGTGTCTAATTGACATTTTGCCTGTGTGGCAAAGCATGTGGAGTAAATGGTTTGGGGGTGTCTCTATCTAGGACTCAGGTCTTCTGCTGAGATTTGCATAGCTACTTCTACCCAGATGAGTGAAGACACAGCAACTGTCTTTATGTGTTGTTGATTTAGTAGGACTAATTGGGGCCAGTCTGAATTAGGAATTGAGAGAGGTGTTTGTGAGTCTAAGATGAACTTTGAACAATGGATTTCATTTGAAGAGCTACCTACCTGTTACGTTTGATCTTAGTTAAGCAAAGAGAAGTAACAATTTCTCAAGAGAGAAAGAGTAGGACACGGGAGTGAATGTCCATCTTGAAGAGTAAGAAGGAAGTCAGTGAAATAGCAGAAGGTAAAGTAGGGTCCACTTTCTTGGGTTCCAGATAAATTCCTTTCTCTGCTTTCTATGGCATAGGTGAGATTCATGCAAATTGATTTCATTCACCTCGTGATCAATTTTCCTTCAACAGGAAAATAACCAAAATATCCCTAAATAGTTAGCTTGCTTTATTACCACTGAGCTACCATGGTGACCTTGTCCACTTTATGTAGACAGCACAGGCTCACCTTTGGAGATCCCCGACTTTAAAAACTTGACAGAGACCATGTCTCTTATGAAGTTTGGAAATGAGCTCAGGATGGTGAATCTCTGGCACACTTGCTGTTACTATTTTACCTTGCTCCTTTGATAGACACCCTTCATCCATGAAAGCCTTTGGCCCCACTGAATACACATGTGGTCCACAAAGGTTTTCCTTGTGTGACTTTAGCAAGACATGCAAAGGAAGAATAGAGCCAGTTGCAGGGATACCCAGCTGTCAAGTCAGTAACTGGGGAGGCTGAGGGAGGAGGATAGCAAGTTGGCTGCCAGCCTCAGCAACTAAGCGAGTCCTTAAGAAACTTGTCTCAAAATGAAAAAGGACTGGGGGTGAATCTGAGTGGTAAATTACCTACCCCTGGGTTCTATCCCCAGTACCAAAACAAAGCAGAATAGGATAGGATGTGATGCAAGGAATAAGTCAAGGCAGAGGGCTTGGGACCAACCCTGGGCTGCACATTGCATGTAATATATGGGGCAGGTGTAGTCTCGTAAATAGAGAATGCGCATAAACGTGGAAAAATGTAGTTGATATTATCCATTTCTTGAGAGAATGAGACCTGAGAATGAGACTGGCGTTAGAATGGAAAAGCAAACCCAAACAAGATCCAGCTGACGTTACTATGTGCCAAGGAAACGAGAGAGGTGATAGGAGCTTGTTGTGCCCATTTTCCAAGAACATATTATGCACAGTTGCCTTTTCCTTAAAAATTAATTACAAAGACACTATGATCATCATACATCCAACAAATAGAGACACAAAACAGCCAATGGAAATTTGAAGAAAAACTAGCTGGGAAACTTCAGACACTGTAAAATCTATTTGTTACTGAGAGCGTGCTAAGGGTCTTCATGCTATTTTGAAGGAACTTGGTAGACGTTATTCTGTGCACATAACTGGATTTTGCGTTTCTGGCATGCCCATAAATATTGCACTTTGAATTGGTAAACTAATTAAATTTTTTGTTTGTTTTTTGGTGGAAACTCCAAGCTGATAATTTCTGTTCTGTCATTTTGAGCCATGATGCTTATTTGTTTATTTCTCTGAGACACAGAAACACCAAAAACTTCAAGTAGGAGACATATTTCCACCTCAGAGACATAAAATGATTAAAAAACTCCAGAAACCACAGTTTGGGGTTGATTGGATTGGCCAGATGACATGGATCTTGGTGTTAAGAAAAATTGAGATGTTTGTCTTGGTTGGACTTGGCAAATAAAGGATGATTGTGTTAAAATTATAAAGTGCTAATTTGAGTCGGTTATCATAGATGTTGCCAAGCATGGCAGACAAAAAACCTATTTGAATGTGAACCCAGATTATTTATCTTCTCTGAGTTTTGGTTTCTCAGTATGTGAGGTGGGCATAGAATACAGACCTTACAGATTGTTAGACGAGTCAGTGAGAGAATGTATATAACACGGATGTACAATGTCTAGCACCAAGTATAATAAAACCCACTCACTGTCTAACAGAAGCAGCTGCTTACCAGTGTCTCATTGCCATAATGGCATTATAGTAGAAATGGACATGGAAAACTTATCATTTCAACCCAATCCTCAGTATTTATGGCAAATATTATTTCAGCATTTCTGTTAAGCTCATGTATCTCTCTCCCCAAAAACCTGTGATGGTGATCCTTATTTATCTAGTTGGTCAGTAACCTCCCTTCTCTTTCCAAATCCTACCATCCAGATGTTATCAATAAATAGTCATAGGAAGAATTCAGGTCTGTGATAATTTATGGTGCAGTCATAGGTAGGCTGTATGAATTTTTTATCACACATGAACTTTTTAGTGGAGTCACTGAGGTCCTGAGACTAACTCCAGATTCTAGATCCTAAATTTGTGTTCACTAAAAATTCACTGGGCAAGATACATTTCAAATGCTTACTCCATTTTTAAAAAAATTATTAGTCTTCCAAATTTTAATGATGCATTGGGTAAATGATAGCAAACAACATGAGTCAAGGCACAGTTTTTAATATATTACTTATGAAAAAAAAGAAGAACTGAAGATGGGCACAGTGGTCCACTCCTCTAATCCCAATTACTTGGGAGACTGAGGAAGGAGGATCTCAAGTTTGAGGCCAGCCTTTATTTTGATACAGTCCCCTGTATCAAAATAAAAAGGACTGTATGTGGGGCTCAGTAATAAAGAACTTCTGAGTTCCATCCCCAAAGAAAGGTTATGAATCAAGTTGATGCCTACATTAAAAGTTGTTTCAATCTGGCCATAAAAATAAAAGTAATAGTAAAACTCTTACTGGGAAAAGAAATGAAACTCATCTTAATCTTTGTGGTGTATTTCTAGAAAGAAACATGTATTTAAGACAAGCTGTATCTATCCTTACCATTTTGTGTATGTGAGCTGCTCTGCTTAGTTTTTAGATTTTTTTCAAAATGCCAATGAATGCTTTGAAGAAGTATACTCCATCTAGGGAAGTTATTAGATTTTATCAAATGGCAGGTGGTTATGAATTTTGTTTCCAAAAACGGGACCTGGGGGATATTCCATATTAAAGGTTTTATTCCCTTTTGGTAGAAACATGCAAATCATTTGTTTTTGCTAAAAAACATCTATGAAACATTTCTTCTCTTATTATTTCCCCCAGGAATAGCAGTTCCCTATTATTCAAAATTGTGAATGCAGTTGACATTTTAAAGTTTATGTTCATGGGACCAAGATATCATTTGGATATTGTAAGGATGTCAAACCCAGGATAAATCTAATTTTCCTTTGTATGTGTATGTAGATTCCATATGTTAACTGGACTGATGGATGGCCATTTCAGATTTGAGTCTGTTACTCATCTTCTCTTAGGTCACCCAAAGAGATTGGGAATTGAATTTAAGCAGAGAGCAAATGACTCTTTTTAGGATGGGATGCAAAGAATATAGAGAGGTAGACATGAACAATGTATGAACTGAAACATGGTTAAGTAGAACCTATTGCCATTGTAAAATACAAAATATTCGAAGCAGGGAAGACCAGTACTTGGAGATCAAATGAGAATAAAATGATAATGCAAAAGCAGAAGACTTCATGAAGGACTCCTGGTTCTCGGATGCCTCAGTCTTGGTTGTTTCTCTGCTCCATAATCGGCGAGTATTAACACGGATCCATTCCCCCTACGAGACTGGAAGAGCGACCACCTTTGAATCCATTCCAGTTCATCATTTCGTTCTACAACCAGGGCATCTGCTCTTCACAGTAGAACTCCATCACATTTCACCGGGGACCAGAGAGGTCTTCGGCACGTGGAGCAGAGCTGTGAATCCGATGAGTGCAGAAATGTCTGATTCATCCATCTGCCTCTGAATCATCGGTTAACTCTGGGCACCTGTATTCACAAGCATGTAGGTGTACGTTGCCACCACACATTCTCTGCAAGCAACAACTGCCGGGAGTTGCCAAAAGAATGATCGCACTGTGGTGCAACACTGCTGTTTGGGCAGTGCCAAGATCGGGGATGAAAAACGAGGTACAGCAGGGGAAAGCAATGGAAGACTGCATTCTCCTAGGAATCCCGCCTAGGAATCCACGCTGACCAACAGGATGGGTGGGTAATGGATGGGTGGAGGCCACCTTGCGTCTTCACTTCCCCAACCTCCTTTCCCATCCCCAAAATGCACCCCAGGCAAACAAACACAGCTGTGTGCGCTTGGCAAATGGATACCCATTTCATTGTTCAGTGGTTCTGAAAGGGCACTGAACGCAACTCTTGCCTGGAAACATTTGGAAAAAAAAAAAAAGACTACTGTTCATGATATCTCTGTTTCTTCCTGACTGACAGTTGAAGGTGACTTTCCTTTGTACAATCCTGCCTGCCGTTAGCAATTTTCCAAAATTAAATACCATATTTTGCGTTTGATAGGCACAGCTGTGTCTGTTACCAAGGGCAAACCCACCTGCACAACACTCTGTGTTCATTTATAAACTGAGAACTTTATTTAGATCCCAGTTCAATGGGGGGAAAAATCAAATTTGTGAGAACCAAATTTGTGAAGGCAACAGATTCTTGAATTCTACTTTCACAAAAAAGGGCAGATTCATTTGCTTCCCATAGAAATAATATAGGCCTAGTCAAAAATCTTAGCAGTGCACCAAACAGGACGTGCTCCCTACCACATGAGCTACGTGTATATTTGTTTCTACATTTTGTTTTTAAAAATTCCATAGTATTCTAAACCTGATGAAAATTAGTGCAAGCAGTCTGACCAGGCTTAGAGATTGGTTTGAGAGAACTCGCTTTCTTTTGTGGACAGGAGACTTGACTTCTCCAAGTCTCCAATTATTGTACCTGCCAAGTAAATATGTCAGAGTGGATGAACACTCATAATCATTTAAAACTAAAATTTCTGCAGTTTGGGAGAAGGAGAGGTGACGAATATGAACTCCATCAACAAAAGCAACATAACTTCAGGGAAAATTAATATGATGCTTTTGAGGTAACGTTGGTTGACCCTTGATATGTCTGAGGGACCTCCATTTTCTTAATTGTGACACACAAATACTGGTTCCTTCAGGAATTGTGTGCACAGAGAAGGGTGCTGTGAGCTACTGCGTTGGGCTTGCTTTGTGTGTTTTCTCCCTCCTCTTGGAGTGTCATCATTTGCATTAGCATTGAAGGGATCTGAGAAATCAGGGTGCTAATTCCCTTAACTTCCCCTTGCAAGCCAGCTCTCTCTCTGCCCAGCAGGGGTCGCTCTTCCTAAGAGGTGGACGGGGCAGCTCTTCCTTCTGTCCCTGCAAGTCTGGAGGTGTAACCTTCAGGTTACCTGTTCCCTTCTTCGTTTTCCGGCAGACTGCTCACACAATTTAAATAACTCCCATTCCAGGAAGTCCTTCAACTACCAAATTTGAATGTCAGTTTCTTTCTGCAGGAATCCTGAATGATATGCATAGTATCTTCCCCCACCTTTTTCTTTTTTTTTTTAAAGTTGCTACCATATAGTTTTTTTTTTTTTTTATGTAAAAACAAATTGCTTTGTTTAGAGTGAGGAAAATTCTGGTGGTGCAGAAGTATTGGGAACCTGTTGTTGGGTGAGCTCACTTATGTCACTAACTCTTGATGGTTCATCCATCCTTCCAAGTACAGAATTAGCCTCAGGCCCTCCCTGTGAATACTGCTGCTCTCCCATCCTTTGTGAGTTTATTTCACCTTTTTCAGCCTGCCTTCTGGTCTTTGGGAATCCAGTAGTGGTAAGAATCTCAACAGTTAGACGTCAGGGAGTCATCCCATTAATCTATTTAATTAACACATGCTTAGGAAGCATTTTTGTTTGGGCATGTGTATTTGGGCTAAAAGAGTAGAGAAAAATTAACATCATCCCAATCAAATGTTTATAGATCTTTGATTTAGAGCTCTGATTGTCAATCTCTGCTTGAAAAATATGTGTGTGTGTGTGTGTGTGTGTGTGTGTGTGTGTATAGTTTTTTTTAATTTTATTTTTGGTACTGGGGATTGAACTCGGGGGCATTCGACCACTGAGCCACATCCCCAGCCCTTTTTTATTTTTGTATTTTATTTAGAGACAGAGTCTCACTGAGTTGCTTAGTGCATCCCTGTTGTTGAGGCTGGTTTTAAACTCACGATCCTCCTGACTCAGCCTCCCTAGCTGCTGGAATTACAGGCACATGCTGCCAGCAACATATTTTTAAAACCTGGATTGTTTGATGCACCTGAATAGAGTTTAAAAAAAAAAAATCGAGGCGAGAATGCAGGAAAAAAAAAATCCGATAGTCATTAAATCGTTTGCTGGTTATTTGTGAACTGAACAACTCTTGGCTTTCTTGACCATGTGTTCTTTTACAGTCATGATGGGAATTTCTGGTGATGGGTGGCCTCTAGGGCCTCTCTCTCTAACGCTGGGATGCCTTCACAGCTTTCTCTCTCTTTTTGCAGCAACTTTTTATTCATCCTTCCGGGTGTGCAGTGTTCTCCCAGAGACATGGATACAAGAGTGTTGTCTGCAATGTAGCAAAAAAGAGCTTTTAGAGGGTAGTGGGTATCAAGTGCTCTGGAGACTCTTTCTTTCTTCCCTGGCAATGCTGACAAGAAAGGTTGATAAGTGCTTCCCATTTCTAGGTTCAGAAATAGATGGATTGTTGTGGCAGTCAGTCCCTGCCAGATAGCACGCGAGCAAAGAATCGCTTTTGAGTACCGCCACCCCTGGACCACATTTACAGGTCTACCGGGGAAGATGGAGGATTGTCGAAGCTGTAGTTAGCCCCCCGTCTCACCCCTTCCCATGGCTAGTGGGTGGAAACGCACAGAACTGTCTCCCATCTCTACCTTCCCTAGGGCCCTGGGGTATGGACCGAATGGACAGGAGGAAGGAGGCCGAGGTGCCACAGCTGACGTCCCATAGCAACTTACTTTCCGTGGGTTGCCAGGGCAAGGACTCAGGAGGTTCTCAAGAGTCAGTGACTGATATGGAAATCAGCTTTGGCTTAAAAGATCTGTGTCAGGCTCAGAGGAAGGGAAGCCACACGAGGAGACACAGGGGGAAGGTGGAGCGGTTGGGTGTCAGTGGTGTGCTCCTTGGTGGTGGTAGAGACTTTCACAGGAGAGTGTGGAACTTTGATAATTAGATGGTATAACAGAAATCATCATGCAGGACTTTATTTTATCATAAAAAAAGAAAATGCATTGCTGGTGGAGTTGCAAATTAGTGTAGCCACTCTGGAAAGCAGTGTGGAGATTCCTTAGAAAACTTGGAATGGACCCACCATTTGACCCAGCTATCCCACTCCTCAGCCTCTACCCAAAGGACTTAAAATCAGCATATTACAGAGATACAGCCACATCAATGTTTATAGCTGCTCAATTCACAATAGCCAGACTGTGGAACCAACCTAGATGTCCTTCAATTGATGAATGGATAAAGAAACTGTGGTATATATATACAATGGAATATTACTCAGCTATAAAGAATAATAAAATTATGGCATTTGCAGGCAAATGGATGAAATTGGAGAATATCATGCTAAGTGAGATAAGCCAATCTCAAAAATCCAAAAGATGAATGATCTCACTGATAAACAGATGATGACACATAATGGGGGGTGGGAGGGGGGCAAGAATGGAGGAAGGAGGGACTGTATAGAGGGAAAAGAGGGTTGGGAGGAAGAAAAAAATAACAGAATGAATGAAACCTCATTACCCTATGTGAATGTATGATTACGCAAATGGTATGCTGTTACTCCATGTACAAACAGACACAACATGTATCCTATTTGTTTACAATAAAAATAAATTAAAAAAAAAAAAAGAAGAAAAAAAAGAAAATGGCATCTGTTCTAGGCAGCCGGAGGGTAGAGGGTTCTTCTAGACCCAGAATGTAATGTTCACATTTCCAATATAGGAAGATGTGTATTCATACACATTTGCTTTAACACAGCTGGTTCAAACTGGTGAACTCCACAGAACTAGAAGCTTAAGACCTCTGTGTACAATGGCTTAGAGTAGCATGTTGGGGGTGACCAATTGGGTGACATCAGTCTCTGCTCATATAGAAAGAAAAAAAATTCCTACCAGTGTACAAATGTATGTATCGAATTCCAGTTACACATGAGTGCTAAGAAAACCCACTATCCTCCTCAAGAAATGGGAGTGTTTCCTTTAATGTTTTATAAAATCTCTTTGGGCTACTAGGAAGTTTGATTGAGATCTGCCCTCTACTTCCTCACAGGTACAGGTATCTTTAGTCTATTTGCTATCTTTTACTGCAACAAATTTTCACACTCATGTTAATTTTTGTGTCTCTTTATCCATCTCATCCATTGATCTCATCATACCAAGTCTTCCTGAAAATGTTGACGTCTCAATGAATTTAATTATGTTGGTCAGTGGTCCTTTTTTTGTCCTCGATTTGTTCATCCAATATCAGTACGACTTGGAAATTGCAATTGATAGAAAACATTAAAAGACGATTAACAGATTTTACAAAATTAAATTTTAGTCACAAAAATACATGTGCACAGATTCTGGAATTTGAGTAGAGTTCTTTGTTTTTTGACTTTCAAATGAGAACAAGAAAGAACCAGGATGGTTTCTTAACCTGTTGTCCCAATTATAATCTCACAACTCTCTGCTCCCAACCCAGCTGGGAACATCATTTATCTACAGAATTCTTCTGTGAGTGTTTTGCTCCCAGGGATGCAGAGAAAATAAAGAGTTCACTGCTTTTAATGTTTGTGCTTTTTATGTTCATCCTAGTGTTCTGCTTTTAGCAAACACCCCCATACATTAAAAGTTGGCTCCCAATTTAACCTCAGAAATTTCTTTGGTAAGCTTGTCCTAAAAACTTGTCCCAGAATTATACAAATGCCATTAAACATGTATTTGTGCTTCTTTTTTTTTTTTTCACTTTGGCTGAAACTATACTCTCTGTAAAGTGCACATTTGCAATAGGAATATATTACTGATAGTGGAAATAAATTTCAATGCAAATTAGTATTGTTATTCCACAAAGCGAAATGACAGTCTTTTGGAGATCGTGTGCCCAAGACTTCCTGGGGCATCTCGGGTCTATTATCAATTTCATGCATTGTGCGACTTTTATTTTAGGGTCCTCACCTGTATTTTGAAAGGAATTATCTGTCCCTCAGTCCTTGCCATGTACTGCGGGCACCTGGGGTCTGTCTGAGGCTTACCCCTGAGTGGATGACATACTAATATGTGCCTATGTAATTGGATTTTTGACATATGCAAAAAGGTACAATAGATAAGAAAGTAGAATAAAAGATATTGAAAGGAAGGGAACAGATGGCTTCTTTGTGAAGATGTTCAGATAAAGGCAAAAGCTGACAGATGGCGCATGTGCGTGTGGTGGGTGGGCGATGGAGCCCTGGGCTGGGGCAGTAGAATGGCCCACACTCCAGCTTCTCCCAGAAGCTGAATTTTGGATGATAAGAGGAAAGCATTGTAGACTCCATGGAAACACAGACAAGCTATTGAAAATGCGGCCTACTGCACTTTTCCTAGAATTTCCACTTGCCTTTCACCAGCCTATCAATAAATAACCTCCACTCAACTATTGAGGAAGATTTTAAAGGTGAGGCCAGGAGGGCAGATCAAACAGCTCAACTGGTACCCAACCCAATGAATGCTGATTTCAGTTTTTCTTAGGATATGGGCTCAGCCATGTTGAATTTACTTCACTAAGAAAATGCGAAAACCATTCAAAATGGACCAACTCACTTTCCTTTATAGATACGTATTGCTAGTTATTTCTACTTGGAGAAAAGAGGTGGATTATTTTTAGAACAGGGTCAGCGAGGTCTCTTTTCTTCTGTGTAGCACTTTCCAGGTGGAATAATTGTCAAAAACAAAGAAACAGACCCGTTTTCTATTGAACAATGATGACATCGGCAGGGCTTGAACGATACAGCTTGAAGAATCTCACATAGATGTAAGGGTGCGCACCATGCACAGTATTGACCCTATTTTAAATCTGTTTTATTCTGATATTCAGTGGGGATCATTGTTACCCTTTTAATACTGATTTTCTTTTGTCATTTTCTGTGAATTTATTTCCTTGTACCCGTGTCCAAATTCACATGTGGGTTTTATTAAAAACCTTAATAATTTTTATAAGTTTTTCCTTTTTAACAATGTCTTAGGGTTTTACCCAGAAACGCCACTCGTTAATGAATGGCATAATATTTCATACAGTGAAAGCACTGTATGTGTGTGGGAGATGTAGTTGATTTCATTAGAAAAAATCTATTTCCAAGCATGCTTCATCGAGCAAACATGAATAGACATATTTATGGTCCTGTGTGAGGAAAATGAAAGCAGAATTTCTAAATATGAAGAGTAAGCACTGGAAAAAATGTTTCATAGATGCTACCAAATTACATTTACTAAATTATTTTCCCACCAAAGTTATAAAAACACAACAATAACCCAATGTCCTGTTAAAAAATAAAAATCAAATTAAACCTGATTTTACAAGCGTTAGTTAGCCGGCTATTTGAGTTATTGGTTAATAACAAGAGGTAACTGTCTTTTGAGCTGTAAGAAAATTCTTTCCATCTCTTTCAGCTGAAATCTCCCTGTAGCATGAATCCCTTGCTCCCCGCTCTGCCCTTGGGAGTGAAAAAGGAAATGTTTATATTTTGTATGTCTAAAAGAACCCATGATGTCTCTTCAAAATGTTGCTTCCTACAGACTGAGCATCCCTACTTTCTTTAATCATATCTAACTAGGTTGGTCACTTACCATTTCAATATCTCCCCACCATATACATATATATACAAAGTTAATACTCAAACCATACACATACTATACTCAAAATAAGAAGTAGTCATGTGGAAAATACATGAATGGTTTACAAAGCCCTACATGAGATTGCATGTGTTTTATACTTTTGCACTTATCTACCTCAAAGAAATTTGAAAAATAACCAGTCCAATTTTCAGAGGTTTTCCTAAAAACCTGACCTATGTATTCATGGGCAAGGAGATGGCCACTCAGTTCTGTGTTGACTTTCCAGCTCCCCGGCCCCAACCCTTCCAGAGACTCACTCCATGAATTGCACCCATTGATTAAAATCACCCTATTTTATTAAAGGTCCTCTCTGCTTTACTTTTGGCTTCTTTCTGGCTCTTTCATTTCCTTCCTACAATTTTTCCAGTAATATCTATATCGTTGGTGGTGGTCACTGCGCTCTTCCATGGTAATTAACATCTCCGGGTTCTAAAAGCAGATTTTTCTTCTGTTGCTCTTAGATCTGCTTCCTAACAAGCCGGTTGAGGAGAGAGATTTGACTGACTGGAAAATGGGAAAAGTGGTCTTCCCCCCTCCCACAAATGTGACTGATCTTACATTCCACACCTTTCATGTTAGAGGATTTCAGTTGTCTCATAAATAGGCAAGTTCAGGCTTGACCGACCTTTAGGTGAGGATCTGCTTTGAATCGGACAGTTTGAGAAACCTGTAGAAAGTGTAGTTACACTAGCAACACAAACTAAGTGTTCAAGATGGTATTCGTGAAACAAATGCTTCCCTTTACATCAGAGGGAGAGAAAAAAACTTAAGGTCTGAAGGTATAAGAAGACAGCAGTTCACACGTGAATATTTTCTAGTTTTGAACCACTTAGCTCAAATGACACTTAGCACAACCTGGTGAAATACTAACGCGAGCCCAAGTGATACTTAGCACAGTGCACCAGAAAACCAATACCGTCGTTTCTAAAGAAGAGAAAATGGACTCTGAAGTAGCTAATGTCCTCCTGCTGTCCTGTAGCTACATCAGCGCCAGGGATGGGATGCTGGTGGTCCTTTTCTTGTTGATTTCCAAGAAACTGACAACTTATTTCTTAGTTTTGATTTTCTTCATTCAGGAGTCTCATTTACCAATGGAAGCAGCGACTGATACATACTTGATGGTATGTATAGGTTTGTATTTTTTTAAGGAAGTATAGTTGGTTGAGGTTTAAAAAAAATCTATATAATTTCTTTAATAAATGAGTAAAAGAAGCATGTACTTCCCTGACATAATCCTGTATTTATTTATGTGATGTCCGCTTCCTCTGTTTTTTAAAATCATATACTATGTAAATCTTTGTTAAATAAATGTATGTAGAGCTTCAATTATACATAATCATATATAGAGTGACAAACTGATCTATTTATTTCCATCACATCAGGCTTTGACATTTTGATAGCTTTTTATAGAATATCCATTTGATGATCATAATAGGGTTTTTTTTGTTGTTGTTGTTTCTGTTTTTGTTTTGGGTACTAGAAATTGAACCCAGGGGGCCTCAACCACTGAGCCACATCCCCCGCCTTCTTTAGTTTTTATTTTGAACTGGTTATGTAGGACCTCACTTAGTTGCTGAGGCTGACCTTGAACTTGAGATTCTTCGGTCTCAGCCTCCTGAGTTGCTGGGATTACAGGCATGGTCTGCCATACTCGAGAGTATCTTTTTCTTACATAAATATTTTTTTTAAATACTTCATACATTGGAAGAAAAATTCATAGGCTTAAAAGATCAATAATCACCTATCATTTGCTGCATCTTTATATTGATACAGTCTGCATCTTTATAATTTCTAATAGTGATGTACTTTCACCTTCTCTTGATAAATTATATTTTAATTACACATTTACACTTGTTCAACTTCATGGTTAATGTTTTTTAGAGCAAGCGCTGTCTGAAGTTTTGCCTTTCCTTTGTAATTAGTGGGTGCTATATACTCTTACCCCTTTATTTGCTTCTTTATAGTACCTTTACGCCAACTGCTGTTCATATGACACCCCCCCCAAATTTTGTGACTAAATGATGTTTGTGCAAACTTAGGGGTTTTTTTGGTTACTTGGAATTTTCAAGCAAAGAAGTTTGTACCCTTAATACCTCTTTTTAAACTTTTATAATGAAAAAAAATATTTTGAAGAAGAGTCAAAACATAGTAGGTTTAAAGTCACATTTTTTTGTTTTTAAATTTTTTTATGGTTGTAGATGGACTCGATACCTTTTACTTACTTATTTTTATGTGGTGCTGAGGCTCAGACCCAGTGCCTCACACCTACTAGGCAAGTGATCTACCACTGAGCCACCACCCCAGCCCATTAAAGTCACATTTAAATATTTTTGGAATATCACCAGAATTGAGCTGTGTGTGGTATAAAAGAATTGGACTTCGAATTCAGTCAGGATATCGTTCCTCTATTCCCTTAATGGCAGTTCCTGCATTGGGAGAATTTTCTGTTTCTTCTGACACATTTATTAACTGTGAATTAAACCATTCTCCTTTTGAAGTCTATCAATTTC
Source organism: Sciurus carolinensis (assembly GCF_902686445.1). Lineage (NCBI taxonomy): Eukaryota > Metazoa > Chordata > Mammalia > Rodentia > Sciuridae > Sciurus > Sciurus carolinensis. The sequence continues at coordinate 23,788,321 of NC_062231.1, read as the reverse complement.
TTTTACATGAAAAAAAATGCACAAGTAATCAAGTCAGTTTCCCAACTTGGTCTCCTAAAATGCACTCTCTATAACAACTGCTTTGTTCACGCCACATCAATTTTGTATTTTGCAAATACCGATGATTTTTTTTTTCTCTGCAATTTCTCAGTTTCCCACAGGCTTTGTGTATTGGTTTACAGTCTATTTTCAGTGGCCATTGTTTCTTCCTTCATTAATGAATCTTTCTTTTCCCCCCATGGTTAAAAGAAGTTCCTCTCCTGTCTCCCCCTGGCAGTTGGTACTCACTTCTGCTTTGTTCGTTTTATTTGAATCTGACTTCTCTTCGTCGTCCTTATTTGGCTAGCAATTCTTGAAGTCTCTCACTGACATTTATTATTTCTCTTTATGTAATTTTTTCACTAGGTGAGTTTTTCATACTCTGTTCTTGGGATTAGGAAGTGGCGACATTTTCTCCGCTTGCGGGACTCTCCCCGGCCTTTCAGCCTGAGAAGGGGAGCTCTTTAGCCGTGTTCCTTTTCTCTCACTGGCGACAGAATGAAAGGAGACATCTGCTCCTTTGCTGCGATCAGCATCTTTAGGAATTTGGCAGAATGGTTGGATGGAAATTTTTCTAAATATGATCATAGTACTTTATAGATTTCCATCTTTTATTTTTTCTAAACAGGATAAACATGGATTTCATTTGTCCTTTAATGATATGTTTGTGGTTCAAGTAGATGGACCAGAACCTAGATGGGTCTGTGGGTGGACTCTGTGTCTTCAAGCTAATAATTGAGGAGAGAAAGTTAAAACTATTGTCAGAAAAAAAAAATTGTTTTTTCTACCCTGCATCATTCTTTGATTCTTTGCATTCTTTGATTTCCAATTTTGAACAAACTCTAAGACATAGATATTACTGCTTTTCCCATTGAGCTATGAGAGGGTGTTGGGATGATTGGATGAAATCACGTATGTTAAGTTCTTCATGCGTATGTGCTGCTACTTCTGCTTATTTTACATATAGACAATAATCCTGTGGTAAAAAGAAAAGTGTATTGTGGGCTCTGGTTCTGGAGATACAATTTGCAAAGTGTGTTTTCATGAATGGTTTCTCCAGTCATATAAATTTTACACCCTGGGTGGATTGGTAAGTGCTTTCTCTTCTTCAAAGGTTTTCATGGACTGGACATGTCTTCTCTCCGGGACCTTTTGTCCTCAAGCTCCCCTCCCAGGAAACTCTGTACCAAGCCGTCTCCATGCACCCACCTTCTCCCCAAGAACAGTTCACCTTAGTTCATCCAGAGGACCTGCCTTTGGCCTGGTCTTCCCTCTAATGTACATTGGTCTACGGGTACAAATCATTAGTGCAAAATGTACTTAAAAGGGGTATGAAAATAATTTTAAGCACAATACTGCACATAATCCAACAATTTTTGATTCTTAGAATACCACATTTCCATTTAGAGTGATACTTCTTTTATACCATCAGCCGGATATTTTGGTACACTCCGTGGGTACCTCAACTATTTTCATGTGTTCCTTCCCACCAACCCCTGCCCACAGACTCTCTTCTCTTCACTCTTATAAATTTTGGTTGCTGATTCATACACATCTTCAGACTCAAAATTTCAAAATTGCTAGATGTGATTGTGCCTGCCTGTAATCCCAGAGGCTCTCGAGGCTGAGGCAGGAGGATCCCAAGTTCAATGAGAGCCTCAACAGTTCAGCAAGGCCCTCAGCCACTTAGACTTGATCTTAAAATAAAACAGAAGAAGGGGCCGAGGATGTGGCTTAGTGATTAAGCACCCCCGAGTTCAATCCCCAGTACAAAAAAGAAATAAATAAAAAGATCTCAGAATTACTGATCACTACTTCCTTTCATTATTCCCACAATTAATTTGTCATCACGTTCTTTCATTTGTACTTATAAATGCTTCTCCAGTCCAACCTTTCTCTTCTTTACACTTTGTCATTGTATTTTGTACTGTATTTATATTGTAACTTTATTACCTGGGCTATACCTGAACTTCTCATTGTCTCTCTCCTCTCAGCTGAAACTTTTCCTCCTCCTCTTGGTCATTCTGTTCTGTCCTCCATGAAGTTCCTAGTCACCATGTCACTGCATTAAGACGTCATCTTTTCAGGTGAAAGTTACTAGTCCAACACCATCACCCATCAGGGAAGAGCATGTTAAAGTGACAACACTTTCCTACTACACATTCATTGCTAGAAATGTGAGAACACAATGACAATAGCCAGTGCTGAGAAGGACATGGGACTACCAGGTCTCTCCCACACTGGTGGTGGGAATGTTAATTGACACCTCTTTTCTGAATAATACTTAGTCAGCCTTCAATAACGTTAACCATATAGTTTTCACAATGTTGCATCAATCACATTGCTGGTCATTTCTCTCAGGGAAATAAAAACATGAATTTGTATAAAAGTCTGCCCACAAAAAATTCATAGTACCTTTCTTTGTAACTACTCTGCATTAGAACAGGTCTACTAATTCGATGAAGGGTGAAGAAACAAACAGTGGTACATAATTAAAATGGAATACTACTCAGCAAAGAAAAGGAGCAAATTATTGATAGAAGTTGGATTTCCTGCAAGGCAGTATGGGGGTAAAGCCAATTACTCAAGTTTCCTTCCTAGTTGATGCCATCAAAGTGAGAGTCTCTATGTGACAAAATTGTAATGATGGAGAATAGATCACTGGTGGCTGTGGTTTATGGATTGTGGGGAAACTACCAATGGGAACCATGAGGACATTTCTTTGTGGTCATATAATATTTCTGTATCCTAATTGTAATAGTTTCACAAATCTATAAGTAGAAAGATTTTCATAGAACTATACAGCAAGGAGAGAAAAGGTAACTGGTAAAGCTTATAAAATTGAGTAAGGTCTCTAGTTGATTGTGTTGTACCATGTCAGTTTTCTGGTTTTGGGATGTTCTTTGTTGTGCACAAGTACGTGGATGCCTTTGCATTTAAAAAACAAGCTACTTCAAAATGAAATCTTGGTTTAAAAGAAAAAGAGGTCTCTGAAGATTGCTTAAGGGAAAGAGTGATGAAATACAAACTTTTACCAAGGATAATAATGCACATCCAGGCTATTTTTAAATCCCCTAAATAACACTTCTCTTGATTTTTGTGAGTAGTTCATATATTAGCCATTCTGAAATACTCATAGATAAGCAGAGAATTATTTCTTTGCCCCTCTGTGTCTGTCAACTTTCTGTTGCTATGACAAAATACCTGAGAAAAGTAAAGGGAAGAAATGTTTATTTCAATGTATAGTTTTGGAGGTTTCAGTCCATAGCCACTTGACTCTATTGTTTCTGAGCCAGTGGTGAGAGAGAGCAACATGGCAGGGAGGTGTGGCAGAGTGAAGCTGCTCAGCTCATGGTGCCTATGAAGCAAAGAGAAAGATGAGGGCTGAGACAAGCTATGCCCTTCCAGGGCACTCCCCAGAGGCCAACTTCTCCAGCAAATCCCACCTCCTTAAGTTTCCACCACCTCCCACAAGTCCTTTCAACTATGACCCTTGGATGGATTAACCCATTGATGAGCTCTCATGATCCAGTCATGAGATTAGGTCTGTGAACAGATCCCACCTCAAAGTCCCACCTGTGAACACCGCTGCGCTGGAGACCGAGACTTCAACACACGAGCTTTTGTGGTACAGTTTGTATCTATAACCATTATACCCTTTTTATTTGGGGGTGTTACCGCGGATTGAACTCAGGGACACTGGACCACTGAGCCACATCTCCAGCACTGCTTTGTATTTTATTTAAAGACAGGGTCTCACTGAGATGCTTAGTGCCTTGCTTTTGCTGAGGCTGGCCTTGAACTCACAATCCTTCTGCCTCAGCCTCCCGAGTTGCTGGGGTTACAGGCATGTGCTCCTGGCATCTGACCTGTAATACCCTCTAATAGCAAATTCCTACTTATCTGTCAATCCAGGGCCCAAACTCGTCCTCCTTGAGCTCCTCCTCAAATCTGAAGCACTGCCTCTCCCCTTTGTCCTAGTGACAGGTTCTTGGTCCTCTCCCTGAGCACTTGACATATTCTCTCTGCCATTTAGTTTCTCTGTGAGCCTTGGTTTCGTCCACCAGACTGGGAACTCGTGGGCCAGCACGTGGTCTTGCTATTCCCACTTCAACCAAACGGAGATTCAGTATCACTTCAACCAGTTTGGAAACTGCATAAGTGATTTTATAACCGTGCCCCCAATAAACCCATATTTCCTGTGTTGTGTTCAAGCTGCCACCCTTAGATCTGGCTAATAGAAATATTTTAAAAATTTTCTTCCACCAGTGGTGAATGTCTACTTCATAGTGTTTCTGACCTGCATATTCTGACCATGCTGAAGCAGAGTTTCCGTGCTATTCAGCTATATTTTTAAAAGCAACCTTCATGGATCTAATAAACACTAATACCATCTGTGCTGTTCTGTAGCCCAGGGAAATTCCATCTAGAGTTACAGGGCATTTTTGAATAGAGTTAGAAATATCTACAGTTCCCTTGGAGTCCATAACATTTTATTTGCCAGAGATTATATGTGTGGCATCTAATACTTGCTGTTATGTGCTATTACAGGCACAATTTTAAAAACATTTGTTTTATATATAAGCTCTTAGGTCAAGTTCTTGGGAAGTCATTCTAGGTGGTTGGTTTTATATGATAGAATTGTTTTCTAAAAATGTTTACAATAACATGATAGATGGTGGTAACTGGGCATAGAAAACAAAAAGAAAAAATACATGAGGTATAAAGCAAATTATTTGATATGTCGGATGCCACAATTAGCAATCTATTAACATGCTTGCTGATTCTGAAATTTTATTCAACCTGGTTCCCCTGCATCATCAGTAAGCCAAGGACTGTCTCTCTTGCCGTAATAACTTTTTACTGTATTATGGGCAGCACAGAGCAAATGCAATGAGTGTTAATCAAGAGAATTAATATGATTCATAAACCTTCCAGTGACATCTCAGCCAAATCCCATATCTTATATTATGAGGTTCTGCATGAAAGCCTTTGGCTGTCTTTCCTCCCTCATTTTAAAATCCTCCCTCTGCTTCCAGACTTCTTCCTCTTCTTCCAACAACCCAAGCTCCAGCAGGCTTTGGAACTTGACACTAGCTGAGTTCCCAGCTCAGAATGCAACTTGGAGTCCCCCCCCCCCCGTGGCTTTGACTGGTTATTCCCATCCAGCTTAAATGACACTTCAGTTCAGCGTCCTTCCCTGACCATCCAGCTGAAAGTAGCCGAGGCAGAGTGTATATCCTGAAGGAACTCAGAGGAGCTCATTAGGGTTGAAGGGGTGCATCTCTTCCCAGGGATACCATGTTGGAAGATGGGAAGCACTCATGACCAGGGTATTTACTCCACAGGATACCATGTTGGAAGATGGGAAGCACTCATGGCCGGGGTATTTACTCCACAGGATACCATGTTGGAGATGGGAAGCACTCATGACCGGGGTATTTACTCCACACGAAAGGGCAAACACCATCACTTAGGGTTTAGTTAGTTTTGGACAGCTAGTGGTTAGGCATTTACCTGCATAATCCTGTCTCTATCACCGGATTGCATGTGACTCTTTGCTTTATACTACTCAGGAAATTTATTTCTCTTTGCACAAATCTGCTATCGTATTCATCTCTCTGTTACCTATAGGATACAAATGTCGAGAGAAACCGTTCAGTGGTCTTTCTCCAGGGCCTGCATGGTATTTTCACATCACAGATGCACAGTAAATATTTTTTAAATGAGTGAGTCCACAGCTCGACCTGTCCGTTGTTCACTAATGTTGACGTTACTGATGTTTAACATCCATGAGTGGACTTGTTTTTCCTGTCCCATCTATTCTGTGATTGTGGTCCTCAGGTAATATTTAGTTTTGCTTTTGTTGTTTTATTTCTGGTGGTGCTGGGATAGAACCCAGGGTCTCATGAGGTTAAGCAAAGTTTCTACCACTGACCCACCTTCCCAGTCCAGTCAAGTAATATTTGATTATATATATATATATATATATATATATATATATATATATATGCCATATTCCTGCTTTCTTTCCATTAAGTCAAACACCTATTTCAAGATAACTAGTTAGATCTGCTTTATCTGGCATATGAACTTCACTCAGAAGAGAGAACTTTTAAATCCTTAAATCATCCAAGAAATCTCTCCAATTCTTTCATGTCAAGGTTAATAATTAAATGTTTAATACCTCTTTAAGCTATTAAGCTAGCAATAAAAATGCAATATTTTAACCCAATTTACTCGATTAAAGAACAATCCCAGATGTTATTTAACATGAAGAATTGCAATGATCTGCATTTCATTCAAATCCCAGTACTAGAAAGAGAATTTTAAACATGTTACGTAAAGAAGTTCATTTAACTCTTTTCAATAAGGGAATATGATCTTCATTTCCCTGGAAGGATGCTGTTTATCACTGGGTGCTGAGTGTACCTAACGTGAATTACTGCCCTTTTCTCTGCAGCGCTGTGTACTGATAGTTGTTAAATAACCCATTATCAACCGAAATTTAAATGCAGGTTTTATTCTCATTCTAATGCTGAATTCTTAAATTTATTTTCTTGTTTCCATGAAAATGAATATTGCCTTGATGTTAAAATCAATAACACACAGAAACTTCATTTGAATTGAGATTGTTATAAATCAGTTCTGAGAATTTGTTTAAATGTAAGAAGAAAATAGAAAATATTCTTTGTTACAGCTCTCTTCCATTTTCCTGAAAGGGTGGGTGAGTGGGATAAGCAAAGAAGCAAGGGCCAAAGTTTTCTTTAAGAATATTACAAAGGAACTGACAGGCGCTTCGTAGAAGAAAAAATAGGATCAGTCAACAAATATATGAAAAATGGTTCTATATCTCTAGCAATTAGAGAAAAGCAAATTAGAACTACCCTGAGATTTTATCTCATTTCAGTTATCAAGAATACAAATAACAATCAATGTTCTTGGGGATTTGGGGGAAAAAGTCACACTCATACATTGCTGGTGGGACTGCAAACTGGTGCAACCACTCTGGGAAGCAATATGGAGATTCCTTAGAAAACTTGGAATGGAACCACCATTTGACCCAGTTATCCCACTCCTTGGTTTCTACCCAAAGGACTTAAAATCAGCATACTACAATTCACGATAGCTAAACTATGGAACCAGCCTAGGTACCCTTCAATAGATGAATGGATAAAGAAAATGTGGTATACACACAATGGAATATTACTCAGCCATAAAGAGAAATGAAATTATGGCATTTGTAGGTAGATGGATGCAACTGGGGACTATCATGCTAAGTGAAATAAGTCAATCCTAAAAAATAATAAGGGGCAGAGTAAGAAAGAACAAAAGTACTTTGGATTAGACAAAGGGAAATGAAGGGAAGAGAGGGGAATGGGAATAGGAAAAACAGTGGAATGAATCGACCATTACTATGTGCATATATGATTGCATGACCAATGTAATTATACAACATGTACAACCAAAACTATGAGAAATTATATTCCATATATATGTATATATATATATATATATGTATATATATATATGTATATATAATAGCTCAAAACACATTCTACTGTTGGGTATAACAAGTAACAAATTTTAAAAAAATTGGTAGGGCTTCTGCTCTCATTATTGGCAAATTCCCAAATAGGATTACTTGAAAATGTTAGGATTTAAAGAGGGAAAAACAATGAAAATTGGATGTCTTAGAATAAGATTCTTGTCTTTCAAAACCGGATTCAACTTTTATGCTGTTTCCACAGTATGAGGTTGTCAAAGTAAAAACACATGGTGGTATTTTCTGATATTTGGTATATGCAGAATCAGAGCCGTGGTATTGTTCTAAAACTGCAGCTAAGTCAGTTGAGATATGGGTTAGCTGAAAAAGTGAGACTGTGATCAAATGCAGTTCAATTTCATTGTTAAGCATCTGATGACATTGTTCACTCTTTAAAACATTTTTTATGCTAATTTGTTGTACGTGTCAGTGGATTGAATTTATACGTTTTGATAGATGATACATAAGTGGAGTGTACCAATGCTAAAATGTACCTCTTGCCTTGGGAGCAATGAATTTTACTAGGAAATCATAGTTCTTCACAGCAAGTCAACCACAGCACAAAACTGCAAGTATTGATAAAGCCCTTCCTTAGTACCACACTCTAGGAGGTGCTGTGGAGAATTCAAATAGAAACAGGAGTGTTTTTTAGCATCAGAAAATTTTATGATTAGAAAGCGTAAAATATATGTGAAGGGAACAAGAAGAAGATAATCAGAAGAAAACACCAAGAAGTATTGAGAGGATTATCACATCAGTACATCTTACACAAGAATTCCTAACATGAAAGACAGAAAAATATGGCGGAACCATTTGTTGACTTCAGAATGTCAATTTTTTAAGAAAGCAAAGCTCTGTCTAGATTCCAACTTGTAGAAAGGGAGAAACAAATCTGTGATTAAAGTGATCGTAGAAGATACCATAGAGACCTGTGGATGGAGGAGGTAGAAGGGAGAGAACTCGTGAACTGCATACCAGTGAGGATGCCCTAGATGGAAGAATGGCGAAGGACAGAGGTAAAAGACCTGCAGAGGGGAGGAAGCAGGATGGGGTAGTGAATGCAGAGCAGGAGGCCACCGTGACCTTGGGGGCTTCGTGCTCAATGAGCATAGATTCCAGCACTAAACCAGTCTAAGTGAAAAACTGGGTTTTAGGTGGAAGGTGCAAAGTTTTTCTTCAGACGCATTTGCTTTGAGTTGAAGGGACCCTCCATACAATGCTGTCCTTGTCATTGATTTCTAGATTCGAGAGTTAGCTATTTGTATTTGAATATTGCTGAGTTCTCTTATTAAAAAAAAAAAAGTCAACAAGGAATTTCCTATAGGCCTATCCAATGACAACATCATTTATTATTATTACTCATTCATTTTTCAGTACTGGTTATTGAAGCTAGGGCCTTGCTCATGCTAGGCAGCCACGGTGCCACTGAGCTACAATCCCAGCCTTTGTTTACAACTTTAGACATATTATTGCATCTCTTGGGTACTTTCTGGGATCACTAGTTTTTTAGTGATTTCTAAACATTTTTGATTGATCCCTATGAGTAACAAAATATGAACTCCAATATTGCATTTATTGATTTTTAATGATGTATACTATTTATTTCCAATAGTTTAAAATGGATACCAAAATGTGATGAGAGAAAATAGGTTTGATCAGAATTTTCAGTAACTAATTTCCACTCCAGTGGTTTATTTTTGTCAGTATCCCAATCTGAGGACAACTGAATTTGAGCTGACATTTTTTCACCTAGGAATCCATTTGTCTGTCTCATTGCTACAAAGATTAGAAATTTAGGTTAGAGGCTTTCTTCCGTCTGGATTCATGCTAATTTTAGCATATTGTCAAGGTTATTTGTATCTGAATAACTACTGATCATTTATTGAATTACAAGGTATTTTGCAATTTTATTTAATACATTGAATGAGTTTAAATACCCATGACAATAAATCAGAGCTGGCTAACATGTTTTTATTTATTAGTAGTAAGTGGAAATTTATCTTTTTCTCCCCCTTCTGAACAAACGACACTCTCCCCTCTGATTATTCCTTTCCATGTGACTCTGGTGAGCTTGCCAATCATGAGACCCTGGTTTATGAGTTTAGTAAAAGTTTTGGCACAAAATATCTATTGAATAAATGATAGCAACTATCACTACTGTTTTTGTGATAAGCATATATTAGGATTTATCAGCAAGGACTGTTAAGTGTTTACTATACAGAGTCAAGTAGAATGTGTCTTCTGCATTGATGGTCCTCAAATATGCCATTGTACAAAAGTAGCAATAGATCACACATAAATGAATGAATGTGGTTGTGGTCTCATAAAACTTCATATGTTAAAAGCAGACTGAATTTGACTCAGGGGTGGGGTCATAGTTTTCTCTGGAATAAAGTATCAAAGTGTTTTGGTTTTATATACAAGTCCACAAATGGTGTGTTAATATATGAATATGCATATATACATGTTTGAGACTAAATAACTTTCAAGTATAATGAGAGGATGTGTTCTCTAGTATTAGTCAGTTTCATTCCCAAAGGCTAAAGGATGAAGGAATGAGTAAGAATATTTACCAATTCTGTCAAATGTCTCTTCTGTTTTCATTATGGACTGAATATTTTTTCACCCCCCCCTCCCATATTCTCAATTTAAATCCTAATTGTCAGATGATATTTGGAGGTAGAGTCTTTATGAGGTTATAGGTCAGAAGGATTGAGCCCTCATGAGTGGGATGCTTTCTTATCAACAGAGCTAGGAGAGAGCTCGCTTCCTCTTTTTCTCTATCAGGTGAGGAAACGCTTCCAAGGTTCTCATCAAAACTCAACCCTGCTGGTACTCTGATTCGAGGCTTCCAACCTCTAGGACTGTGAAAAATAAAATAGTTTTGTGATATTACCCAAAGTTGAAGGAGATAGATTTCATTGCTTATTTCTAAATGATTCTCGAATCCTCTTTTGTGCTTCACAAAGATCCACTTTAAACTTTTATACCCAGCAGTCACATCCAGTTGGTCACTTTCCTATAGCAGAACTAAAAGACAAGTTGTATTCCTTCCTGTTCTTCCTTTCCTCGATGATCCAAATGTCTTCTGAAAAGCTTCATTTTCATATCAACTAGAACTTTGCTGTGCACTTTATTCACATGTTTAAAACTACATAAACACCCAAAATATTCAAACAGTGGTGGTTTATTGTGTGTACGGCATACCTGTTATTCACATGTGTTTTTCAGAATACTCTGCTCAACTACATTGGTACCATAACTTCCATAAATTTTTTTCTTTCTTAGTAAGGATACAAATTTCTCTTGCAGGTAGATATTTTTCAAGTTAACTCAATTATCAATTACCTCAATTATTAAATAACACAGTTATCACCATTGAGTATTTTTCCTATGTTCTGCTGTCTCTCCTTTTTATGTTTACCAATCTTCACCCTCAAGTAGCCAAAGCAACTTGAGTTTCCTTGTGGTCTCCTAAGGCTTTTCTGATACGTTATGTATCCATTGCCAATTTTGACTTAGACAAGCTCTTACCATTCTTATTTTAATAAAAAGTTTAAAGATTGTCCTCTTTACTGTTATACTTAATCTGTGTGCATTGTTCTCAACTTAGCCCACTTTGGAATGAATGTCCAAGGCATTTATTTTATTATGATGCAGACCTACACTATCACACAATTCTTTGCTAATTCTTGAAATAAAATTAAACAAGGTCATCTTTTGGTCATACTGGGAAGAGAGCTATTTCCTTTCTGTCATCTGAGACCAAGTACAATTCCTCTTCCAACTTGGTTAATACTGAGTCACAAATGTTGCCCACATTCCTTGGTATGCAAATCTGTTTCTACAAATTGGTGTTGGTCTACAAGATAAAAATGTGAGTTTATTTTGATAGTAAAGGTAAACTACTTGGTTCTCATCTCAGAAAACAATTACAGGGATGGTTTATTTTCTTGATAGATTGTTTCTTATATGTAAGGTCATGAAGGTCAGGCACACAAATGAAAATGTAATTATGACAAGTTCTTACACTATTGTCCCCATTCCCTGTGCTTTTGCTTTTAGTGTGAAACCAGATGGTAGGTCACACTAGGAAACTTTCATTAATAAGGGGAGATTAATGATGGTAGCAACCTTTTAAAAAAAAATTTCTTCATAGAACATTGGAGCTTAGTTCTTTTCGTCTTGAATCCAGGACTGCTGAACAAGTAGCAGGGGTAGTGTGCCAGCTTCAAGTCTACTTCTGTCTCCCTCTGCCTGAATTGCTAGTTTTAAGGAAAACCAGCTGCCAAATAAGAAGTTTAAGTACCTTGAAGTCACCACACTCTGAGGAGGGTCTCAAGCTTTGGTCCCTACATCATTTAAACACTTTGCAATTTCAAATGAGCTGGTTCTTCATGCAGAATATATATTTTTAAAAGAACAGATATGGTTTAATAATTATTTTTCATTAAATTTATAACAAACATGTATTTAGTTAAAAAGCATCTTTACCAACAAGGAATCCTTACATAATGTGAAAAATAGAGAAATAACACACAATGTAATAAAACACACAAAGTAATATTATAAGAAAAAATTTTAGGGTACAAACTGAGATACTGAAAAGGAATCCCACCTCAATTCATTGCTGTGGCACCTGGTATTCTGTTTCAGTATCATTACTTTTTCTTGTATTATTTTTTGTAAGAGATGGGTTCTCACTGTGTTGCCCACATGTTCCTGGTCTCATGCAACAGTCCTCCTGCCTCAGCCTCCTGAGTAACTGGGATTTCAGGGGCATAGGTATGCTGCTTATACCTGAGAAAGGAGCTGGAGATTGAGAATAACATGATTCTACAAAGTTGCACCTCAAATGGATCATTGCAAGTGAGCAAGAGGCACTTGGGCTCATCAGCTTTTCAAGGAAAGGAGATAATTACAATATAATAACGGGATACTTAATCACAAGTCAACTAACGGATGATAGTTCCTGAAATAGTTGTATAGCAGGGTAGAAATATTTAGTTAATGCTTGAAATTTTTGATGCTCATGTAAAAAACAACAGCCTTGTCTTCTAACAAAATCCCTTATTTTCTGCAGGGATGAACATCCATGCCGATAGAGCTTGTCTCGTTAACGCACCTCTTAAAATATAACAAGTGCTCACAATTGTGTCTGAGTACGGTCTCTTTCAACAACCCTTCCTGAATGAGATAATTTGTAATTTTAATTGTCTCTGTGAAGAAGAGAGTGCTGGAAATGTGACTTTTGAAATACTTGGAAACCATTTGATACCTTTGCTTTTTGTTGTTTCAGTCAAAATTGGCTTGCTTTATTTTATGGTAGATAATACAAATGTAAATCTTGCACCTACTGTTTTTAGAGTTATTGCAGAATTGGAATCAACAGAGGGTAAAGTCGGTGTGTCTTACTCAAATAACTTCTTACTCAAATAACTTCCTCTACAGAGTTCAGCTCCCGATCTACCACTTTCTAGCTCCAAGACTCCTGTCCCTGGGATCTGGAATGTCCTCCAAGGCCAGGGAGTTGAAGGCCTGGCTCTCTCCTTGGCCCTGTTAGCTGTCTGGGCCCTTTCAGAGGTAGGCACACCGGGAGACCCTCCAGATTTTGGAGGCATGAACTTGAAGGGGATTGTGGGTCCGTGGTCTTGTCTTCCTCTTTCTTGCCCCAACCATGACTCCTCACGATGGTGTGCTGTCTTGCCACGGACACCAAAGCAGTGGCTATGAACTAAAATGTGCAAAACTGACAGTCAGAATAAAACTTGTTATAAGTCGATTGTCTCAGCCATTCGTCATAGTGTCAGAAAGGTGACTGACCTCATGACCTCCTGCCAATCATTTCTCTACCTCCGAGGTGCCTTGGAGGTCCAGATGATTTCATGCACGCTTGTGATTTTTTTTTTCAGAATAATTTTTGCTGAGCAATGCATTCTTGAAATCCATTGCTAACTCGGAAGATAATTGTATAAAGCACTAACCTGGGGTTTCTTGGAGAAGCTCTAATAAGTACAGTGTGACACTATTAACGTGTGATCCATGGCCTTACAACAATAGGAAAATCGTTGTTGGCTGGGTGAGCAACAAGGAGGGAAAGTTTGTTAGATTACATTCCTCTTTGATGTACGCTTCCCATGTTATTGGCTAATATCAATTCCTATAGATGGCAGGGGTTTTGAAATTCCTTACTACATGGATGACTCATTACAAACCTTGAAGTTGAATGCTACCCCATGACGGGAACTCTGTGTGGAGCCGGGATACGGCGAATCTGGATGGAGTCGTGCACATTAGTTGTAGGCAACATATTAGTTTAGATTTTATGCGAAGAATCTTATCAAATAAATGCAAGAGCGCCTAGTGATAAGGAAATTAATATGCTTTTGAGGCACTATCTATACTGTTTTGCATGGTGATTCTCTGGTGGAGGGTAGTATTTTCCCAAAGTTACTCTACAAGCCTGTGAACATTATAAAAGACAGAAACATGTTGTACGTGTCATGTTATCTTCAATACCGCCCATAGTATCCAAAACAAAACTGATACTCAATAAATATATTGATGAAATTGAAATGTCTGGGATTTTTTTTCTGGGTGGGTAGCATTTTGCTTTGGAGTTCATAAGTTTTACTCTCTGGCACTATTTCTTATTTATTTTTTGGCACTATTTCTATAAAGTACTTTTTTTTTTTTTTTTTTTTTTTTAAAAGCATGCCAACCCAGTGAGCACAAACCACATACACAGAACTTCTGAGTCTGTCACCAGTTGATCTGCTGAAAAGTTTCATGTAAACTTTCCCTATATTCTGACATCTGGAGAAAATTTCTTGCTCAGATGGGCAAGTTGTATCCAGTACAGGAAGACAAACTCATTTTGCTGTCTCAGTGTGTTACTCTGTGTTTATTATCTCTTTGTGCTTTCTTTCCAAGTCATGCTTCATAGACACTGGTCTACTTATAATAGATTTTATTCCAGAAGGGTCAGTATGCAGAATGTAGCTTTCCAATGTTAATTCAAATAAATTAGAAAGTTTTGTCTACTTTGGTCATCATAGTTGAAAAACAGACACAGAGAAATTCTTTACCATTATCGAGTATGCATGTGCAGATACCATTCTAAATATAGTACATTTGTCATATCTGATTTAATCTAATACCCCTAACATTTCATAGGTAGATATTTATATCTCTACTTTCTTAATGAAAAGAAACTTGAGGATTCAAAACATTCAGGAATTTTTCTAAGGACACAAATTTATAGAGTCGAGATGCAAACTCAGCTTTATCTTGACTCCAGATCACATACTCTTAAATAATAAATAACAACTTTTAAACGCAAAAATCAAAGTTCATCTCTTCCCTTCTGGCTTGAGCATTTTACTCTGAGATATCAAGGGGAAGAAGAAAGTATCTTCTATATTAAAACCCCTCATCTCATCATAAATTTGTACACTCTTCCAGTTTTATTCCCAAAGTGATGGATGAGTTCAAACAGACAGAGGTGAGGGATTGGAATATTAATATCTGAGGTCTCGAACAATTTTCTCCTTCCTGTGACAGCATTGAATAAGCTTAAACTAATGTTAGCACTGAGATCTTCAAAACATCATCCATTGTGGGGAAAAGGGAATCGATACTAACATCAGAATCTTCCCTCTTTCCCCACAGCTTTAATTCACTTCCCTGTACAGCTTGTATAACCCCAAATGGCAAATAAATTTCACTTAATAACGTGGCCTCTGAATTTAACATATTCATCTTACATAGTTCCATTGGATACTGCATTTACCATTATGTTCATTCAACAAATACTTACTTAGTACCTATTATGTGCCAGCCCTGTTGTTGAGTCTGGGAAAAAAAAAACAAAAACAGAAAAATCGATGAGGTCATAGGGCTCACATTTTGATGGCAAGGGTAATAGATAAAGTAAATAAGTTAATTCTGTCACATGGGACAATGTTGTAAGTCCTCTATGGGAAAGTAACTCAGAGAAGGTAGGTAAGTTTCGGGAGTGGGGATGACTTTTCAACTGAGCATTCAAATAAAGATTTATTAAAATGTGAAATTTCAACCAATACAAAAAATTATAGCAGCATAAACCAGTTGTATATTTGAAAGGGTGGGAATATGTTGAACCCATTCCAGTGGGAGAAAGAGAGCTAGGGAGAGGGATTTGGAAAGAAAACGGATCGTAAGGAAGCCTGTTATTTGCATTTTAGAGACTGGGGATCGACGCACTTGTCTAAAGGGCCAGAATGTAAACAGCTAGAGATTTGATGGTCAGTTTGTGACAGCTGCTCAGTTCGGGTGCAGTGTACTGTCCTGAATCTGTGTCCCCTTGCATCTCTGAGTTAAAGTGGGGTCCCTGGGGTGACGTTGCTGCAGGTGATGGCACATTCAGAGGGGACGGCCACATCAATGTTTATAGCAGCTCAGTTCACCATAGCTAGACTATGGCACCAACCTAATGGATAAAGAAAGTGTGATATATATGTATGTGTGATATATACATTTATACCTCTCTCTCTATCTCTCTCTCTCTCTCTCTCACACACACACA
Organism: Sciurus carolinensis; assembly: GCF_902686445.1. Taxonomy (NCBI): domain Eukaryota; kingdom Metazoa; phylum Chordata; class Mammalia; order Rodentia; family Sciuridae; genus Sciurus; species Sciurus carolinensis. Next base: position 23,772,170 of record NC_062231.1, on the reverse strand, counting down.
CACACACACACACACACACACACATATATATATACACACACACAATGAAATATTACTCAGCCTTAAAGAAGAATGAAATTCTGGCTTTTGCTGGTAAATGGATGGCGTTGGAGAATATCATGCAACTTGACATAAGCAAACCCAGAAAACCAAAGACCAAATGTTTTCTCTGATAGGTAGAAGCTCATTCACATTAAGGGGTGGTGGCTAGGGTAGAATAGAGTTATTTTATATTAGGTAGAGGGGAGTGAAGGGAGGGGAAGGGGTTCGCATAGGAAGGATAGTGGAGTGAAACAGACATTATGACCTCATGTGCATGTATGGCTGCATGACCCATGTGATCCTGCAGTATGAATAAACAGGAAAATGAGAAATTACACTCCATTATGTGTGACCTATCAAAATGTACGAATGCAGTCTACTGTCATGGACAACTAATTAGAACAAATTACAAAATTTAAAAACAAGAGGAGGGCTTTATGTTCTTGGCAGCATGTCCCCAGAGGAGACTGGGATTCTGCAGTCCCCTCTCTCTTTGCTTCCTGGTCAGGAAATGAGGAGTGTGCTCTTCAGTATTGTCTCACCAGGATGTGTTGCCTTATCAGAAAAGCAATGTGGCCCTCAGTCTTACACTGGAACCTCCAAAACTGTGAGCCAAAATACATTTTCTCTTTTAAGTCAGTTGCCTCAGTTATTTTATCATAGGAACAGAAAACTAACTGCACATAAGACAAAAGTCATCAGAGACACTATGTAAGTAACTGAGCCAACCTGCATTCTCATTGACTCAATCTTGATTTGTAAAATAAGTGGTAGCAAAATTTGCTGATTGCAGCATCGATGACCAGAAAATTTTGGATTTGTGATTTGATGAGAGGACCAGTTAAGCAGTTTGTTACAAATTGCCACACATTCTTTGATACTCATTTTATTGGGAGGGGTCTCTATATCTCATCTTGAATTTGGCTGAACTTTGGACTTCTTTGACCAACATAATATGGTGAAAACGATGCTGCGAGTCTTTCAAGATGCAGTCATAAGGAAACATGGAACATTCCACTCCTCCTGAGACCCTCCAACTTCATGTAAGTAATCTGCCTCTTCTGGCAGCCGCCATATCAGAGAGGCCATGTGGGCAGAGCACATGGTGAGACAAAGACCTGTGTCTATCCAGGATCCAGGCATCTCTGCCATGCCAACACTGGCCTCAATCCTGTGGGTGAGGTAGGTTTTAGGGTGACTTCAGCCCAGCCTCCGTTTGATGACGTATCATAAGAGACCCCAACCCACATCAACTCACCTGAGCCAAATAAGTTCTGAGGAACATGAGAAGGAATAATGAATGCATATCCTGTTTTGAAGCTACTTTAGGGATTGTTTGATATACCTAGATACCTGAAATTCATGACCTTTTTGGTATTTTGAGTGGAGGAATAATGTTCATATGTTTTTTATTAGGACTTCTCTGGCTTTGAGGGAGCAGAGGAGGGAATCAGGAATACAATTTTAATAATCCAGGTGGAACATATTAATGGTGTGGGCTTTGATGGTACCTGTCAGAGCTTAAGAAGAAATAAGTTCTACTTAAATGAAGAGAAGGAGGACCCAGGCAACAGCTTTGAATGGGAGATTAGATGTAGATTGAGAATCTCTAATCCAGAAACAAGAAATCTGAATTTCTCTCTCGAATTCCAAAATTGAAACCTTTTGAACACTAACATGCTACAAGTAAAATTTCCATACTTAACCTCATGTGAAGGGTCACAGTCAAAATGAAGACACTAAAAAAGTATGAATGCCTTCAGAATGCTCCCTAGGTATGTAAAGTACATTTGAAACATAAGTGAACTTCATGTTTAAAATTGAGCTCCACCTCTGAGATGCCTCATTATGTGTACATAAATAATCCAAAACCCCCCAAATACTGAAATTCCAAACACTTTTATTTCCAAGCATTATGGAAAAGGGCCAGTTGATATGTGGAATATAAAGCAAAGGGTTGAATGAAGATGTCTCAAAGATTTTTGAGCATTGGGAATGTGAATGGAACTATCATTTACTAAGATGTGGAAAGACTATAGAAGCTAGTGGTTCAAAGGTCAAAAATAGGACCTGGATTTTGAACTCATGTGAACTTTGTATGCTCTTTGTCGTCCATATGGAAAAAGCAAAAAGATAGGTATTGGTACGAGTCGAGTCTAGCTTTCCTAGCACGGGTACTATTTGGAGAGGAAGGTGGAAGCTGCAAGCATATAAAAATATTGAATCATGAAACTTTATATAAGCACAAAGGGAAAACAGAATGGTCAAAATCTTGGAGTGCTTAAATTGTAAGAGGACACAAGGTAGGACAAGTGGCAGAGTAAGAGAAAAACTTGAGAGTGGCATCCAAGGAAGTCCAGTGGAAATATTGCTGATGCATGAACCAGCACTGACGTTTGCTATGAAATTGAGCACCAGGAAAGCAGTGTGAGGATTTAAAATCTCTTTGATTTCCCTTCATGAAGGCATGTTGACCAGCACCGCCATCTTGAATCAACCTGGTGTATGGAGCGCCAGTAAAACTTTACTCGGTGTTCTCAATTACAAGTGCCATTTAAGCTTTGAGAATGGATGGGCAGGAATTGAAAAATTTTGCTGGAAATGATATCAGACTTTGATGACTAAAGGGACACATTGGGACAAGATGATTTGGCCTGGTTTCAGATGATTTGGTTGAGCATCAGAAGAAATTAACTGCCATATTACCTCTTATACTTTGGGTGGAAACTCTTCTACAAGACACCATGTCTACACCAGTCCATGGTGTTCATAGGGACCGCTCAAACAGCTACGAGTAATACCTTCTTTTTGATATGCTACATGTGGTTGTAGATTTAAATATGTAAACTACAGAAACAAACTACTTCAACTGTCTTAAACTTCACTTTTGAAGTAGCACAATTAAACTTAGCTTTGCTGATTTTTCTCTGCTACATTCCACATGTTTATTTTAATCAAAATGCAGATGTCATGATTTTGTTATTTTATCCCTTAATTGTGTTGGTGTTAAATATAATGTAAAATCTCAAAATAATGCACAATAATACACACATAAAACTGGGTTTCTAAATAAAAACATGCAATGAGCTCTTCAAAGATGGAATTTGCCATTAAATGTTCCCTTTTCAAATAAACAGCTAATATGCATCATGGTTAGAATGTAAAACCTGCTTCATTACTCATTTAATGACCTGGGGAATTAAAACCATTCTTTTCTCTACTGATGCATGAAAGATAAATTTAAATTTTAAATTCCATGTTGTTCTCATTATTAAGGATTGGTAATGTACACAATGCATGTGAAAACAAACTTCTAAAAAGCAAAGGCATTGAAGAAATCAAGACAGTGTATTGATGGATGATATGTAAATGAGCTACTAAGATGGCACACAGAGCCCAATGGGGCACCATTATGGTTATGGTGACAGTGTTAGAATCCAGAAATTTGAATTTAAAATTTCACCTAAAGAAAACATTTATTTGCAGGCACTTTTCAACGCAAATGGGGGTATTATTCCAAGGAATCCATTGTAAGTTGAGAATGTATTTAATACACTGAACTGCTGCATGCCTTCACTTAGGATTCCAGTTCTGTGGAGTACTGGTGGTTAATCCTGATGAGTGGGTAGCTGATCACGACCTCTGCCTTCTGTCTGCTGCTGGAGAGCATTTTCTGAGACTAGCATACTGCATGTATCTAGTCCAGGAATGATCCACATTAAAAAATCACCATATGCTTTCTACCGAATGCACATTATTTCTACCTCATCATAAAGTTGAAGCATCATAAATCGAACCATAATATGTTGAGTATCCTCTGTAGTCATGGCAAAGACCTCTGTGAAGGGTTCTACACAGGCAAATATTGGTGAATTTGTTCAATATTACAATTTTCACCTGCAGCATTTCCGTACTCTGCACCTGTATTCTAAATGCGCCATTTTAAGTTATTCTTTTGTGTATGAATAATGCTGTTTGGTTTCTTAATTAACTTGGCTAGAGGCTTATCAATTTGATTGATCTTTTGAACAAAACAGTTTTGGTTTTGTTTGTTTTGCTCAATCGATTTCCTGTTTTCAATTTCATTGATTTCTTCTCTAATTTTTATTGTTTTCTCCTGCTTGCTTTGGATTTAATTAGCTCTTCTTTTCCTAGTGTCCTGAAATGGAAGCCTATATCAATAATTTTGAATCTTTTTATTTTATGTGCACTCACTACTTTAAATTGCACTGTAAGTTCTTCTTTTAGTGCATGCAACTGATTTCATAAGTTGTATTTTCATCGTCATTTAGTTCAAAATATTTTATTTCCCTTGAAATTGCTTCTTTGACCCATGTATTACTCAGGAGTGTGCTATGTAACCTTCAAATGTTTTGGGGATTTTCCAGCTATCTTTTTTCATTATTTGGTTAATGGTTGAGTTCTGTTGTGACCTGAGGGCAGATATTGTTTAATACCTTGAGTTTTGAATTTGTTGAGTTGTGTTTTATGGGCCAGAATGTGGTCCCTCTTTGTGAATGTTACATGTGAGCTTGAGAAGCATGTCTTCTGCTGCTGTCGGTGAAGCTGTCAATAACTGTCACTGATAATCAATCATTGATATTAAGAGCCTACGTCCTTGCTGACTTTTTTGCCTGCTAGATCTGCCCATCTGACAGAGGGTGTGGAAGTCTCCAACTATAGTAGCTGATTCATCAACTACTCGGGAGTAAAACAATCTTGATTGGTGTATTTTCTCTAGCATTTTAATTTTCTTTCCTTAGCATTTTCCTTGGCTTGCATAGCCCATCTATTCTTGCATGCTGTCTCTTTTATCCATCAGAGTCCTTGGCATATTAATCACAGTGTTTTAAATTCTTAGTCCGATAATTCTCACATCCCTGCCTTAGCTGTGTCTGATTCTGGTGTTTGCTCTGGAAGTGTCTATTTTGCCTTCTAGTATGCCTTGTAATTTTTTTTGACAGTCAAACATGATACTTTAAGTAACTATGATAAATTGACCATTGAGGGTAAGAGTCCTGGGATTATCTCAGACCTTTAGCGAGACTGTGCCCCTGGATTGTGAACTTCAGAAGGGCTTCTCCTTTATTATTTGTCTCTCCTCCTTTCAGTAGCAAGCATGGCGTGGAAGGCAGGAGTGGCCAAGAGCTAGGTACATCTTGTCTTCCACAGGGAAGGCTACAGGGGTCTGGAGTAGTAAGTTTCCCTTCCTCTACATGCTTGGGTGTTTTCTTCCTCCAAGTTTGTTAGCTTCAGGACAAAACAGTAGTTTAGGCTCTGATGAAACAGATTATTTTGAAGACAGACTATGTTAAGAAGAAAACATCACTCTTGTGAATTTCAGAATGATTATAATCTCCCTCCCACCAATGGAAGAAAGGGATCTTTCCCTGATATTTGCCCTAAGAATCTTGTTCAGTTTCTGGAGTTAAATCTTGCAAGTATGGATCTCTCTGATGACCGGGCTCTCTGGATTTTGATTTCTCACACTTGGGCACCCTTAGTCTCCAGCAATTCCTCAATGAAACATCTGGTTCTGGTTTTCCTGTTACGGTACTTCTTTCTTCCTTTTCTTTCTTTCTTTCTTTCTTTCTTTCTTTCTTTCTTTCTTTCTTTCTTTCTTTCTTTCTTTCTTTCTTTCGTTCTTTTCTTTCTTTTTTTTTTGTGGTACTTCTTCTTAGGGAGGTTTATGCTCCTGGGCTTCTATTTAGGTAGGTGATAATTCCCTGTGTACACCTGGTGTCTCTCCAATTTGAAGGCAGTTCTTTGCCCAGTGATATTACTTCTCTCATGGATCTAAGGAGAGTTACTGACTCACCAACTTTATTAGCTTTTCAGTTATCAAGGCAATCCAAGTTTCTTACTTGCCAGCAGACATTTTATAGTTACTTTAATAAGCATTCACATTATCAGAGCACTCAAATTTTCACTTTTATATCTTCAATAACATGAATATTTATTACTTTGCCTACATTTCTATAATGTGTTAATTTCTTATTGATTTGTAGGAACTCCTTATATTTAAGATATTAAGGTTTTCATATATTACAAATACATTTTTCAGAGCAGTGTCCTTGGAACTGAAACATTAGTACAGTTTTAACATTGTTTATTCTCTTGGCGCTTATAGAAAACTTAGTAGTCAATTACATACAGTAATATGTAGTAACTAAAGTAAAAAAAATAGCTGACATTTTTAGATTGGAACATGAAAAAGACCCAATTGTTTCCTTTCCTGTACTATTTTGTACGTATATATACATATATAATATATGTATATTTGAGTGTACATATGTAATATATGTATATATACATCTTTTTTTACATGATGTATACTCTGTCTTTCCATAAGTTGTCCACTCAAGTGTGACAAGTTAAACTTTCTGCTCTACTTCCAACAACTTTTGCTGAATATCATTCAATCACTCTACATTTAGCTGTTATGCTCTGTTTCTTGGTAAGGTCCCTGGTTTTTTTTTTCCCATCTTTGAGTAAACACTCAGTAACTTTTGTGAACCGATCACAAACTCTGTTCAAAGACACATACAGTCCACTTTTAGTTTCAGCTCCCACATTCCCAGGAGATGCGTGGCTCACCCCGTGCTCTCATTAAATACTTATTACCAGTGTCCAACTTGGACGTGACCACTGCCTTGATAACTAAAGAGTTAATAAAGGTGTCTGTCGAGTCAGGAACTCTCCTTAGATCCATGCATTGGTACCTGTTATCAATTCCTGGGCAAGTCAAATATGTTCTGATGTAAAAATCTCACTTTAAAATAAACTATGTAAAATTAAAGACTGCCCAGAATCATGAGAGGTACTAAGGGTTGTTGAAAGAAGTGGTAATGTATTGCATAAAAAAAATAATAAAGCACTAAGGGGAAGAGGAGCATTTAGCTGGTAATCAATTTCAAACATTGGAAATAAGTTCATACTAGGATGAAACTGGAATGGACTGCTTTGGAAACTTTTTTTTTTTTTTTGGTACCAGGGATTGAACCCAGGGGTATTTTACATCCTCAGCAACTACTTGCCCTCCACTTTTAAATTTTGAGACAGGGTCTTGCTAAGTCACGTAGGGCCTCACTAAATTGCTAGGCTGGCTTTGAACTTGTGATCCTCCAGCCTCAGCCTCCCAAGCTGCCTGGATTACTGGTGAATGCCACCACATCCAGCCTACCTTCCATTTTTGAGACTATACTTGTATCTGGCACACTTCCCAGTAAAGACGCTTTCAAATGAGTTCTTAATATTTTTCTGTTAAAAAGCAAATTTTGGACATCCTTCTGCGGACATATTACTTTTATCCCTATCATGATTTCTGCTGGTTTCTTTTTTTGTATAAAGCTTTCTATTTGGGAGAAAAATAACTTTTTTTTACTGCACACTTCCATTTTCTGTGACATCTTGTCATTGTATAAATCGTGAAATCGGTGATTGAATTAAAAACAATGGGACTTTGAAAAAAAAAAAAAAACAAAAACAAATTTTCAAGCCATGCCTTGGCACATGCCTGTTATTTCAGGACTTCGGGGGTTAAGGTGAGAATATCACCAGAGTCTGGGAATTGGAGACCAGCCTGAGCAACTTATCATGACTACATCTCAAAGAAAAGCACATTTTTTGATATTAGGGTAATTTGCAGGGGCAAAAAGTCTCAAAATTTCATTAACGTATTATAGTTAAATAATAGTGGAATCACCACCACAGACTAGCAGTGTTTGAAAAACAGCTCTCCTTCATCAGCAGTCCACTGTCGAAGCAGGGCTCCTTCCTTCCCTGAGTACACGCGCTCAATTATTGATAAGAATTTGTTCTTGTAAGTTAAGATAAATAGAAGAATCATCTCGAAAGCTCATCATAATTCTTACTTGTGAGAAGTGTTAGTCTAGCCGGCATTGGACCAGTTGACTCAGTCTTCTGTGTAACAGGCATGGCTGTTACACAGCCATGATGGAGATGCATACTGGAAAAAAAAATGTGTCCTTAGTGATCTTGTCATTGTATGAAGCATGTCATTGGATGTGATTTCTTCACCTGGTGGTTTATCAGATACTAGGAGAGCTTCAAAAATGGAATCTAAATACTTCCCCAAATAGTCCAGTCCATTCTCAAGCTCTTCAGGAATGAGAAAAAAACACTCTCATACTGAGTGGAAATTTAGATCCTTACATCTGTCATTCTTGACCCCCTGGGCTCCATCGATAGGATATGAACTTATATGCATCGGCACTTCCTGTATTTGAAGTTGATGACCATTGGTGACACTCTCCCATTTAGTGTGTTTTTAAAACTTTCTCATGTTAAACGTGACCGTTTCATTCAACATCCGTTAGTACGTATCATTTTCAAAGTACTCACTTGAATTTAGATAGTACAGCCTACTACACACCTAACCATACTCTAGCCACCATTATATATGATGTCTGCCATTGACTAGGACATTGCTATGCAGCGTTTGCCTAGGTCTCTTTTAGTCAAAATTTAGCACTGTACCTGTGTAAAATTACTTTGTCATACCTGACTTTTGACTTTTAATTTTGCAATTAATTATGATGTAGTAACAGGCACTACTAAATGGTAGCTTTGCATTTTTATAAACTCTTAGAAAAATTTTAATTACTGGAGAATAAAAATCCTTTCCCCATAGTCTTGAAGTAGAATGATGTTAAACATATAAATTAGAAATAGATTACCAAAAGTTAATGCTATCTCAAAGGTAGTATGACTAATTTACTAATTAACTTGATGTATATACTCTTGAAAAATTTCATCCTTTTTTTTTTTTTTTTATGTTCCAAAGTAGACGTTCTTCTTTTTCTGAAAGGAAGAAGTTGAATAGGAGAAGCAGGTGTGTGTTTTGCTCAACATGCATAAAAACAACTAGTGGTCATTGTATTATTTCTTTAGATCATTAATAGTGAAATTTTAAGTCCTTTGGGTATAGGCCGAGGAATGGGCTAGCTGGGTCAAATGGTTCCATTCCATGCTTTCTGAGGAATCTCCATACTGCTTTCCAGAGTGGCTGCACTAATTTGCAACCCCACCAGCAATGTATGAGTGTACCTTTCTCCCCACATCCTCGCCAACACCTATTGTTGCTTGTGTTCTTGATAGTCACCATTCTAATTGGGGTGAGATGGAATCTTAGGGTAGTTTTGATTTGCATTTCTCTTATTACTAGAGATGGTGAACATTTTTTCATATGTTTGTTGATTACTTGTAGATCTTCTTCTGTGAAGCATTTGTTCATTTCCTTAGCCCATTTGTTGATTGGGTTATTTGTATTCTTGGTGTAGAGTTTTTTGAGTTCTTTATAGATTCTAGAGATTAGTGCTCTATCTGAAGTATGAGTGGCAAAGATTTTCTCCCACTCTGTAGGCTCTCTCTTCACATTACTGATAGTTTCCTTTGCTGAGAGAAAGCTTTTTAGTTTGAATCTATCCAAGTTGTTGATTCTTGCTTTTATTTCTTGGGCTATGGGAGTCCTGTTAAGGAAGTCTGATCCTAGGCCGACATGTTGAAGATTAGGACCTACTTTTTCTTCTGTAAGATGCAGGGTCTCTGGTCTGATTCCGAGGTGCTTGATTCATTTTGAGTTGAGTTTTGTGCAGGGTGAGAGATAGGGGCTTAGTTTCATTCTGTTGCATATGGATTTCCAGTTTTCCCAGCACCATTTGTTGAAGAGGCTATCTTTTCTCCATTGCATATTTTTGGCACCTTTGTCTAGTATGAGAAAACTGTATTTATTTGGGTTTGTGTCTATGTCCTCTATTCTGTACCATTGATCAACCTGTCTATTTTGGTACCTATACCATGCCGTTTTTATTACTATTGCTTTGTAGTATAGTTGAAGTTTAGCTGGTAGTTCCCAGGCAGAGATGTGGGAGAAAGTCTGATATCCGGGCAGCACTGGGATCTACAACTTCCTGTGGTCTGTCTAGTGAAATTCGACCAGGTAAGAACAGTTAATAAGACGCTCTCCAGATAAAAAAGCTCCGTTTATCTCTGAATGCGAATATATTGATGTTAAATACCTGAATGGATGAGGTTAATTTGAATAGTGTTCTTTTATTGCAAGAAGTATGGAAAAACTCTTCTTCTTAATCGTGGCACAAACTGAAAGAAGTTTCTTCTTATCCTGTAAAAGTGATGGCTCTACTGCCTATGTGAGAGGAAAACATCAACTTTTATTTTTTTATTTTAAACAAATGGGATACATGTTGTTTCTCTATTTGTACATGGAATAAAGGCGTACCATTTGTGTAATCATACATTTACATAGGGTAATGATGTTTGATTCATTCTGTTATTTTTTCTTTCCCCCCACCCCTTCCACCCCTCTTTTCCCTCTATACAGTCCCTCCTTCCTCCATTCTTGCCCCCTGTCACCCCCCATTATGTGTCATCATCGGCTTATCAGCGAGATCATTCGTCCTTTGTTTTTTTGAGATTGGCTTATCTCACTTAGCATGATATTCTCCAATTTCATCCATTTGCCTGCCAGATTGTGGAACCAACTTAGATGCCCTTCAGTTGATGAATGGATAAAGAAACATCAACTTTTAAAGACTGAACCCAGAGGCACATCAGTGTGGTGTCTAGGAAGAAACCAAGTGTCGTACCCTGGACCTGCTCTCTGTCACACTTTCTGAAGTCATGCTACATTCCATCAAGGCTTTTCCTTGGAGTCCTCAAATATTTCCAACTAGAGTCCGACACTGGAATAAGAAAGCATAGATTACAATGAAAACATTTAGTGACTATAAATTCAGTTGCCAAGAAGTTCTTGTCTTTGGGATACTCAAGGGACACAGTCCCAGGACAATAACTTATTTCCCTTGTTTGCTCTACAGTGATCACAGAGACTATCCACATAAATATTTTGATAACTAGAAAAAAATAGTGGAGTTTTTCTCTGACTAGAGGCAAAGGTCGTTAAGTTCAAGTAGATAATTCAGAGTTATTATTCTGAAGAAACGTTGCATTGCCCTGGAGTTTGGCAAAAGCAGAGTTCTCGGTTATTGTTCAAACTTTTCCGAATTGCAGTTTTGTACCTGGTGGGAGGCAAAAGCTCTTTAATTGCGCTGGAGGAGTAAAATGCTCATGGCAGGAACCCCGGTCTGGGAGATCAGCATAACACTGAGCTATAGATGTTGCCAGTTCAGTCATTATCACCTTCGAGGAGAAAATCAAAGGGCTCTCAGTTGATATAAGTGTGCAAATCACAGAAATGTTGTGGTTGGTCTTTTGAAAACCTCTATGAACACTTCACCAGCTGGAAATTCTTTCCTGTGGATCCTGTGACTATCTCCTTAGTTGAAATCCAGAGAACAACATCTTTGCCAGCTGCTTCCCATTTGGAGACTCGAAGACTAGCTCAGCTTGGGGCGAGGTGATGGTCTTGGCACTGATTCTTTTTCTGGGCCTTTTGTGCGAGGTAGTTACCAGTAATTGGACTACTTTTAAGTGTAGAATCTGTGGGTGAGCATCCCCCTTCTGATGAAAAAGACTTGGAGTCCGTTGGCTAGCTAGTGAATATAAAATGAAAGCAATTTTGCTGGGAGCTAAATATATACCATTAAGTGTGTGTGAGACTGGTGTACAGCTGCAGAAAGTTCCATGTGCATGTTTATCTGCTTATGGTGTTTTGGAAAATGGAAACTGAGAGATAGAGAGAGAGAGAGGGAGAATATACAGAGACTTTCGACTCCATTGATTTTAATTAAGCTAACCATATACTGGCAAGCACTGAAAAATTCTGGTACCCAGGGAGATAAAAGCAATCATAGAATAGGTATGGGAACCAATGGCTAGTCCTCAATTATCTGAAAGTGTCAATGATCTGTCAAGTTAATGGAAATTATTTTCCATAGAGCCTGGTTGGTATGGCAGCACAGTATTAGATTTAAGGAGGAGAAAGGAACCTGGTCTAAAGAGAAGTTCCTTGCCATTAAAAACAGGCATGCCATGAACAGATAGAAACCCAGGAAGATGCTCAGGATGCGGTACGTGGGGTGGGGGGGGGAGATAGTGACTGTCCCTGTAATTTGTGTAAATTTAAATACACCACATATTTTGACCCGTTCCACCAACATAGAATGTCTCTCTGGTCATGTATGTATTTTATTTTTTTTTAAAACTATAGGGACACTCCATCTGACCTGCAATAAAAAAAAAAAATCTGAATCCATTCCTTCTCAGTGTGACATGGAAGTGTTTTCAAAAAGACTAAACATGAAACTTTACATGTGTATTTATTTCTGGTGGGAAACCCTGGCTGACCGAAGCCCCAGTCAGACAGTGCTCCTAAGACATCAGGGAGTGTCTATTTTAGATGGCGCCCCCATGCCTCTTCCCATGCCCCAAAACATAATGGTGGAGGTGTAAAGTTGGGTTGGGATGAGTTTCAGCAAGATGGTTTCATTAGCCCAACCACCCTCTCTTTCTGGGCCGAACCCAAGCACTGGGTTAAACCATCTTATTACATCAATATGTGTCCAAGGAGTTTGGGGCATCTGGAGAAATTAGTATTTTGGTCCATTTCTTTCCTGTCTCCAGTAGCCCAGGATTTTACCTACATTGGTTGCCTTTTACTTTCTAATCCCTTTTGCCTAATTTCAGGATAATACGTGGCCAGCAGATTTAAGTTCACATATTAAAGAGGGAGAACGTAGAATTCAAGAAAATAAAGACAATCAGTATGATAGGCTTACAAGTAAATAGAAACACAGTTTTGAAAATTTTAAAGTATCTATTGATTCACAGTTTTCTTACATTTCCATCTTCATATGCAACAGATGCTGGAAAAAATTAAAAAAAAAACAAGCTATTAACTCTAATGGGTAATTTTCATTTCTTCTCTAATGCGTACTGATCCTTATTATTATGATTATTATTATTTTGGTTTTCTGGAAGGAACATGCATTATTTTTGTCATAACAAATGTTTGAAATTATAAGAAGATTGCCATTTTTATGTTCTAGTTTATAAACACCAAATATTCTCATTGCTCACCTTCCATAAAGAGGCTCCTAGCTGTGCTATGGGATCCCTGGATACACAGACAGGCAAGCAGTCTGTAATGAGACCACCTGTCAATAGGGGACCCAGAGTAAAGTCACAGTTAACAAAATCTCCCTGTATGTACCCTTTTTTTTAAATTAAAATATTTTTTATTTTTACAGACTGCATTTTGATTCATTGTACACAAATGGAGTATAACTTTTCCTTTCTATGGTTGTACACAATGTAGACTCACACCATTCACGTAATCATACATATATATAGGGTAATACGGTCTATTTCATTCTATTGTTTTTCCATCCCCACCCCTTCCCACCCCATTTTCCTCTACACCAAAGTTCCTTCATTCTTCTCTTCCCCACATCACCCTCCATCATTATATATTGTCATGCACTTATCAGGGAAAACATTTGGCCTTTGGTTTTTTGGGCTTGGCCTATTTCACTTAGCATGATATTTTCCAACTTTATCCATTTACCAGCAAATGCCATAATTTTATTCTTTATGACTGAGTAATATTCCACTGTGTGTATATACCCCAGTTTCTTTATCCATTTGTCAGTTGAAGGGCATCTAGGTTGGTTCCACAATCATTTGTGAATTGAGCTGCTATAAACATTGATGTGGCTGCATCACTGTCGTATGCTGATTTTAAGTCCTTTGGGTATAAACCTGGGAGTGGGATAGCTGGGTCAAATGGTGGGTTCATTCCAGGTTTTCTGAGGAATCTCCATACTGCTTTCCAGAGTGGCTACACCAATTTGCAACTCCACCAGCCCACGTACGAGTGTGCCTTTTTCCCCACATCCACGCCAACACTTATTATTGCTTGTGTTCTTGATAATAGTCATTCTAATTGGAGTTAGATGAAATCTTAGGGTGGTTTTCATTTGCATTTCTCTGATTACTAGGTATGATGACCACTTTTTCATGTATTTGTTGATCACCTGTTTATCATTATCACCTGTTATTTGTTTTGTGAAGTGTCTGTATGTACTCTTTATGCAGATTTATAAAAAGTTAGCAGCAGAGAACCTCTGATTCCCTAAGGACTTGCTCTGGGGACTGAAAACTGAATGTACTGGATAATACTGCCCAACTCTGTTTCTGGAACCATATCTAGGTATATGAAGGCCAAAAATAATATCTGTGGCTTTCATTTCCCAGAGAACTGTTTTTGAGATGCCCTCAACCTTGGGTCATTTGGGCCATAACAAGTAGTCAAGTGCCTTACAAAGCAAACAGGATGTCATTTAGATATGCCTTCTATCTGTAATCCCAGTATCTCGGGAGGCTGAGGCAGGAGGATCTGGAGTTCAGAGCCAGCCTCAGCAAAAAAGCGAGGCGCTAAGCAACACAGACCTTGTTTCTAAATGAAATACAAAATAGGGCTGGGGTTAAGATTCAGTGGTTGAGTGCCCCAGAGTTCAATCCCCAGTACCAAAAAAAAAAAAAAAGAAAAAATAATAATACACCTTCTGTTTTATTTCAACACCTAAATCTCCAGGACAATGATCCTGAACACTTTAGTGTTTTGAGACTCCTATTATTTTTATGTCTTTCTTGAGCAACAGTGAGCATTCTGGACATTCAGAAGCAGTGTAAATGGGGGATGAAGGGGTCTTGAATAATAATGAAGGGCAATGCTAATCTCCTGTGACATTTCATACAAGGCTACGCGTAACCACAAGTACTTACAAAGGGTCTGAATGGCTTATGAACAAGCTTGTTCTTATTCTGGTCAAATATGACTTGCTATAGATGAGAGCATATTTCCTCTCATTTATCACAGAGACTGGCGTTATTTTAAAATTATCCCTCTAGCTAAAAAGGTAAAATTGGACTTATTAGTGGAAAAAAAAGTAAATACATAAAAGCCAATTTTTCAGATCACGTTTGTAGTAAATATCCTGAAGTTTATCTTTCCATTTCTAAAAAGTTACCTAATGTAGGTTTGATAAACATAAACTTTCTGTGTGGTTCTTTAAATGCTTCAGGAAATACTTTCTTCTTGTCCACGATTCTTGTCTTTCATGTGTGTGTTTATCTTCTGCGAGTGGCTGTTCAACTCGGCCTCCGCCAAGAAGATAATGGGGTAAGAACATCTTTTGCTCCCAGATATCAAAGTGAGTCCAACCCCACTCATATTTTTTACCCTTCAGGAAAAACCTCCTGTGAAAATTCTGATTGCATTTCTCTTCATAGAACTTGCTTTCATATTTGTTAACAGAAAGATGTGGGTCAAATCAGCCACATGTACTCTCTGTGATTTATCAGGAAAAGGATTCTTGGAAAGATTAAGTTGCAGAGGGGGAATGGTATGGGAGGCTCCAAGTAAAAATGCTTAAATTTATTTTCTTTGGAGATGTAAAATTTCAGCAAATTAAACATGTAACATTTAAACCCATTTATACTTGAGATTGGATTGTTGGTGGGTGCATTAAAGAATTACTGTTTGTGTGCAGAGATAAGCAAATGGAAGAATCATAATTATCCATCACTGTGTTTGGTGTTTCCTGGAATTTTAAAGTAGTCAAAAAAAAAAAAGAACAGTGACATAAAGAATGGAAAAAATATTTCATGATTAATACTATGTTTTAAAGTAAGTAAGACTTTGGAATGTCTTAAATTATTGTTAGCCAACATAATCCTGTGTGCATCAATTCACTGTGTTTTAAAATGGACATTGGTTATCTCTACCTGTGATTTTCCATCTCTCTCATTTTTTTCCCCCTACTTCTCTAGTGAGAAAGGCAGAATGTGGGAATGATTTCTGGAAGCATGTCTCTTTTTCCTTAGATGACTCACATTTTGTGGTTAAAGGTCAATTTGAAAATTCTGATTTCTCTCTCATGACACTTTTTGAACACTGGTTATTTCCCATCTCGATGGACAAGAGAACTCTATACCATCTTTGCCATACCTGGCAAAGATATCAATGTATCTTTCATAGCCTTTCCTTCTACTTCACATCACTCAAAACGCCCCGATTCAGCAAGGTGACTATAGATAACATCACCTATTTTATTTCAGAATGCCAGTACAAAGGATTTGCAATATCTTCAGTGCAAGAATATGATAAATACCTGGGGGGACTGATAGGCTTACCCTGAGTTGAACATTGTACCAGGAATATACGTATGTGGAGATCGCAGGGTACCTCATCAATGTGGCCCAGCATAATTTTTCTCTAGTTCTTTGATTCTAAATTCTAAAAATTTCCTGAAGGGTTCCACAACTTCCCCGTCTCTCACGCTGCCTCCTGCACTTAACGGTCTTTTCAGGACCCCACCTCACCCCTGCACCCTTGGTGTATTTCAGTAGCCTTCTGATTGTCTCCTGCTCTTGTTTCATGTCTTTCCAAACCACAGGGACCGCAGCCATCTTGAATTCACATGTAGTATGAACCAGTCTCTGGGCTTAGGCTTTTCTCTGTTGAATATTAACCTGACAGCAAGCACAGCCAGTGAGATGTCATCATCCTGCTAGACAGTAGCTGTCCTGGCCTGCACTACCCTCTCCTCCTGGAAACGTAATGAACACTTGTCTTCTTATCTCAGGTTCTGAGTTCTGAAGCGATTGCTAAGTCCAGGTGGAGCTGGTTCCCTCCTCTTCTGGAACTTTCTGTACAGATGCTGGGCAATGAATTCCTCAAAGGGAAGACTGACATGTCTTCTGATTTTATAATCTGCACACTCTATCCTGGCACCTGGCTAGTGTTGGGACTGAAAATACATTTGCTTAAAAAATGAACTTAAGCTCACTTATTTTCCCTAGAAATTTTTCCATCATCCGTCCTCTAGATAGCACCTGTCACTTTTCCCGTTGCTGAGAGGTGGGTAGTTTTCCAGAATCATCTTGTTGGACCAATGTAATCAGATCATTTGGTCAGAGCATTTGGACTGAATTTTCTACCTTTAAAAACGAATTCACCCAAGCAGAAGCTTAGTGTACATCTTCTTTAATGGATCTGTGCCAAGAGCCAGCTAGTAGGCTATTGAATTCTCACCTTCAAATTCACTCTTTGAGTTTACCAAGATTATTTCTCTGTTCCATTTGATTCTTGATGTGAATGGTTTCCTGCCCTGGGCCATGTTTATAATTGAATTGCTCTTTCAAACTGTTATCATTTCGTTCTTTTTTTTTTTTTTCTTAGATCTTTATTTAAAAATTTCTGGGTGTAACAGTTCCTTATAATTTCTATTTCTATCCCAGGTTTCCAACTAACCACCGTGCTTTGTTAATAAGGGCTGGGCAAAGTTTCAAAAGCATTTAATCTTACATTTTTAATTATTCCTCCCCTTTCATGGCTTTGACACGCTTACTGTAATAAAGGGAAATCATTAATTCACTTATATTTCTGTGTGTGAAAATGATAGTTTTCTTTTTAATTAATTTCCATATTAATCACTACTTTGCTGTTAATTTACTCTGCATTCAAGAGAATGAGAGTACAGAATTTGATTCTTCACCTGTTTGTTGGGGAAAAAAAAAAGAACTGTCTTAAAAACCAAGTGGGGTTGATAATTTATTCGCAATTTGACCATAAAGGGGAGGAGGATACTTCTCCTTGAAGGTGTTTTTCTCACTTCATTTTTATTTTTCCTCTTTACTTAAATACACTGTACCCTTTCCACTTTCCTTGAAGAAAAAGCCAGAGCTATAGCCAGTGTGATATCAACTCCTCAGATAGGTTTTTTATCCTTTATGAAAAGAAATCTTTATTTCCCTTTGGCTTCTGGAAGAAAATCCTCTAAAAATGTTAAGGTGCTGTTTCCATCTTAAACATTTTTGAAAGATACCAGGGTCAGAAAGCAGGAATGATTCATGGCCATGGAGGTCAAGTACCTCATCCAGGGTTTACACAAGCGTTGGTGGAAGTGTGGGATGAAGTGGAGGTCATTTTCTGTTTGACATTGTATTGCAATTTGGTTGGTGATATTAAACATGTAATAAATAACAAAGTTAATAAAAAGGAACCTATAGTTTCAGCTGTGGTTGTTTTGGGAAAGTATCAGTACTGAAACTGTGAAATAAGAATCCAAATGTAGTATGGATAAAACTAAGCCAACTCCTTCAAGTCCTCTTGCATAAAGCCATCGATGAAGTCCTCAAAAACTATTTAGTGAGGTTTCAGATTTTACAAAGGCAAAAACTGAGACACCCCCGTCATTAAATAAACTTGTCTCATTTACTTCTAATAAGTGGGCAGACCTGGGATTTGAACCCCATAAACTAGCTCTAGGGCTCAGATTATTAATCTCAATACAATTCTGCTAGTTATTAAATAAAATTAAGGTCGAGACACCCGTGAAGTTTCTCTGGCTCCATAGAAACCCTTAAGGGATGCTTTCTGTGTGCCCATACTGTCTGGGGTTGGGAACAAAGGATTACAGTGCTCATAAAGGAGCTCTTGATGTTGACTTCCTCCTGGACCTGAATTGTCGTTTTTTCTTTTGCTAGAACAAATTACCATGGATGATTGGGGATCTCTAACTGGGGATAAAAACACTGAACACAAAGGACTGGGGCAAGGATTGGTGAAAGTTGATGTAGGTCTATATAGCTTAACGTAGTGCCTGGAATATACTAGTCCTTCAATAATGATGGTTGAACTAAAACCATTTGTAATATCTCAAATGGAAGAGGGGAATAAACACATAGAGTTACAAAGAGCACAACACAAAACCCAGATCTCAAAGTTTAATTTGTTTCCTTTTACCAATTCATGAGAACTTTACATTCTTCTGTACAGAGCACATATTTTAAGATTAAAAATGATGTTTGAAATTATCAGTGGAAGCCTATTGTTTATGCTACTTCTAACTTTGGCTAATGGTCAAGTTTATCTTGGCCATCAAAACTGGAAAATCAGGTTGCAGAGTGAAACCACCTACAGTAACAGAATAATACTAATTTGCTCTGAAGTAGACTTGTCAATGTTAAGGTTATAAAATCTTTGGCAGCATTAAGGTAGGTGTGCGTGTGTGTGTGAGAGAGAGAGAGAGAGAGAGATGGACTCAGATGGTGTGACACAAAATGTCTGTTGGTTCTTTAAGCACTGGATGATGATAATTCTTAGCATTTTGGTTAGTAATTTCTGCCTGCTCTCTCCTCCCTGGTCTTGAACACTGGTGCAGAACAAGGCCAGGAACTCACTGGCATGACTTTGCCTCTAGGTGGCGCTAACTGTGGTTCCCATTTTTCCCTGTCCACGTGTTTAGACCCAAGCAACAGCTCTTTCCTGTGTCCTTCATTCTTGGCTCCCAGAGTGGCTTCCTTTCCCACCTCTGAGAACAATCACCTGAACCAGAGCCCTGGCTTCAGAGGTTGCTTGCAGGGAACCCAAGACACACAGACTTGATAAACATTCAGACATATTGCAGTGATATCCATAGTGAAGAAGAAATACTGGAAGTTTAAAAATCTTAAGGCAAAATGATTTAAATGCAGAGTTTTGAAGTTTTGTTTGGTTTTGGTGTTCCCTAGCATAGCTCAGAGTTTCAAAATGTAGTATGGTAATCCTGGGAGGAGTATGGGAAATGATTTTGAGTGACAGATTTGATTCCTATAATTGTGTGTTATTTACAGTCTATGTGTGCTTTTTTCTAAGTATACAGTCGTTACATCGAATATGGGATTGTGTGTTTGTGATTGGTAAGGAGAAGAAAAACAAGAAAAGGATATTTAAATTTTATCTAAAAAGATCATTAATTACAGATACCAGAAGGACACAGCAAAAGTCTAAATCCATGGTTAGAATTTCAGGAAACTGGTCCCCTATCTGCTTCTTGTCTGTTTTTCATTTACCTCCTAGGGAACTAGAATCTATTTTTGAATCTCGAATATGTGAAGCAGACTGAGTGATGGTGACAGTTTTATTTGGTTTGCTGTGTGACAGTGCTTTCCAGCCATGGTGACATCCAGCAAATGATTGTCACAAATACAAAGTGACCGCCTTCCTTCAGTTGCATGGTACCAAGGTCCTTTTCCTGGCTAGCTCACGGTCATCACCTGGTCTCCAAAATGCTCTTTATCATGGTCTGTTTTCTAAGCTGTCCTTGCTGCCTACTGTCACCAAGTCTGAAAAGTTTGAGTAGACTCCATCACCTCTTCCCCGGAAAGTCAAGCTGGTTTCTGCATCTAAATACCCTGATTCTTAACTGTTGGAAACCAAGCTCCTCTTTTAGAGCTGTCAGTTTTTGCTTTGTTTTAGAAAATTGTGGGTATTGTCTTAATTTCATCTTGGTAAAGCATTCCTGTACACCTCGTATGCCTGAAAAAGCAGAGAATATTCTAAGTGGATCTGCTGCTGGTGCCTACACTTCTGATATTGGAAAATGATACTATTTCTTAGGAGAACATGACATGCCTCATTTGTGATAAATTAACATTGGTAAAATAGATGGAAGTTGAAAATAAATTTTAAAAATTAAGGTGGAATCATAAGTGGGTTCAGTCTAGAGGTCAAGGAAAGGTACAGAAATCTTGTTATCATCAGGTGTTGCAAGCAAGGTTGGCAAAGACTTGGTGACCTGTTTCTGTCATGCGGACTTGCTTGTTGAATTATTTGGAATGAATTATAGTCCACTATACCCTCCCCAGAATACAAGTGTATATTTTTCTCTTCTTTTTAGACATGATTTATTAGGGGCAAAGATAATCTATGCATCACATTGCAGAGAATAGGTTGTGATTTGCTTCCATTCAGATGAGATGCTCTTTAAAAAGCCTGACAGTGTCTTTGAATGCAGGGTATTCTCACTCAGGATTGCTTATGTATGTGCATTTGTGAGTCTTGTGGGAAAGATCTTATATGGAAGTAGGTTCTCAAGATTTTCCTGACCCACAAAATGACAAAAGTTATTAGAAAACATGGGAACTTGTAACATAAAAGAGGGAAACTGGAAAGAATGATACTGGTCCTTGTTACCTAACATGATCTCATAAATAAAGTGGTCATTAGTAGTTGGGTTTGTATTGATAACTCTGACTTTCTTCTTACCTTTCTGAACATTCTCTTTAATTAGAACCAGTCTCTTATAAGCATGTCTGTCTTAGATATTTGTTCAATGTTGTCTAAATTGTCATTTAAAACAGGTTTTATTGTGGTAAAATAAACATATCAGAAAATTTACTTCTTAAAGTATCTTCCCTGTACAGTTTCTTGTCATTCAATGTATTTATATTGTATAACGATCACTCTGTCTCCAAAGGATGTTTTTATCTGAAATCGCCTACCCATTAGGCAACAGCTCCTCCTTTACCCTTTAACCTTTCAGACCCTGATAACATCTATTTCACTGTCTGTGTTTATATAAGTGAATATTCATATACATAGAATCATATGATATTTGTGCCCCCCACACACTTTTTGGTGTGTCTTAACCACAGTTGTTTTGATTATAGTCAGGAGGGCCCAGGATGAGAAGAATTTCTTTTTCTTTTTCTTTTTTTTTTGCCATTTGACCTTCATATCTACATTACTGCCCAACATATAGTGGTTTAAAAAAATAAATCCAAAAAAGACTGATCCACATAATACAGTCAAAAAAAATTTTTTTTTTATTCACTCACATCGTCTTGTGAATTTTGGGGGAATTCAAAGGTGATGTGGTATACAGGTTAAGAACGCAGTCCTCAGATTCAGATAGACATGAATTCCAGTCCCAGCAATGCTACTTCCTCCTGTGTGGAAGGACATATGTCTCATTCTGATTCAGTCACCTCATAAGGAAAATGAGGGGAAAGGGGGATCTCAGGTGAAGTTGCTATTGTGACTAAGGAAGTTAATGCTTTACTTATGATAAACATTTCTGAAACACTGCATTATGTTTTGGATTTGAGGTGTCCCTCCCAAAAGCTCCTGTGTTCATGCCGGAGGTGAAGTGATCAGACTGTGAGAACTGTGACCTACTGAGTCAATCTGAGTTAGAATGGACTGACTAGGTGGTAAAGGTAGGCAGGTGGGGTGTGGCTGGAGGAGGTGGTCATTGGTGTATGCCCTAGAAGCGCTGTTCTCTGCCACCCCTTCTCCCCCATCTCTCTCTCTTCCTCTCTCCCTCCTCCATCTCTCCCTTTGTTCCTTTCTTCACTTCCTGGCTGCCAGGAGGTTTGTAGCTTTCCTCCACCATGCCGTTCCGCCATGATGTTCTGTCTCGTATTGGGCCCAGAGCAATGGGGTCAACTGATGGTGGACTAAACCTCTGAAACCATGAGCTCCAAATAAATTGTTCTGCCTCTGAGTTGTTCTTATCAGGTATTTTGGCCACATTGTTGCAAAGGCTGACTAAAACACAGGTCAGGCAATGTTGTATGTGCTGATTAGTCTGTGTGAATAATATAGGGAAAGACCTCTATGCCTTACTGCAGCTTACAGTGCCTGGCACATAATAAATACACAGTAAGGGTTAATTGTAATGATCCTGGGATAGTTGAACTTGATCGCTAGTGTGAAGAAAATACAGAGGCTTTAGTATATCCACCCATTTTCAAATTTCAAGTGTTTTATTCACTACCTAAAGATAGTATACAAGTCAGAATATTGGAGAAAAGTATGTCAGTTGTAGATAATTGCCTTATTAATCAGGTATGACTTCAGAGCAGATACTATCAAATTGAGAGCATTGAAATGAGATGGTAAAAAAGCATCAGAGCCTTTTTTTTTTTCTTATTGAGAGTTTCTGAGAAAATATCATGCTGAAGTGTTTGGACGACCAGAAGAGCTTTATTCTGCTGTGAAGTGTTGGAAATTCTTTGACGAATTGGTTGATATTTGGGACCGTGAATGAGTCTAAGATGGCTCTCATCTTCTAGAAAAGAACAAATGTGAAATAAGACCCCTATTATTTCTTTAGGTCTTACTGAGATTTCTCTTTTTTTTTTTTTTGGAAGAGGATGTGAGATTTCTATAATAACAGCATGCCTCATGTTGGATCACTATGTCGTTATGGGCTAATCGAGGGCTGAGGGAAAGATTTTTATGACAAGCTTTATAATAGACTTTCAGTGTTTTTCAGGAAGAAAATCCAATGGAGGATAGAAAGTTTATTTTTTTCTTTGACTATAACACATTACAATAAAGATGATCTTCTGATATTGGAGTTCATGTTTTCTGCAGGAAAACTTTAAGTGTTTTTTTTTTCTTTTTTCTTTTTTTCTTGATGACAGGGACAGTCTAGAAATGCTAAGGCAGGGAAAATTGGCATGTGGGTAACATTGTCACAAATAAGAAAGAGAGAGTAACCCCAGGGTCCACAAACTAAACTGGGAATTATTGCCCAGTATGTTTATTTTTTCCTCTTGAGCCTCCTAAATTTTTCCTGATTTCAACACTGTTTACAAGGTTATTCCAATTTATTTTTCTTTCTCTTTTGATTTGAATTAAAATGATTTTAGAATAACTATGGGTTACCTCATTCTTCACTTGACGGACAAGGTGTTCCTTGTCATCTATATCCTTCCATGATGATTAATTTTGTTAGTTTGGCTGGATCATCGTATAATCAGACATTCAGTCAAACACCAGTTTGCTGCTGTAAAGGTATATTTAGTTTAGTGGACTTTTGAGTAATGCAGATTACCCACATGGGCATCAAGCAATAACTTGAAGAGCTTCACAGAATAAAAAGACTGGCCTCTTCTGTGAAGAAGAAATACTTCCCTCAGGCTACCTTTGGATATGAGCCACCATATTGACTTTTCTCTGCTTCTCCAACTTGGGACCTGTCCTGCAGAGTTTTTGCTTTCAACCTCTACAATTGTGTGAGACAATTTCTGAACACAAGTTCCACCCCCCCAACCACCCCAATTCCTTCTTTCCATCTTTCTCCCTCTGTTCCTATTGATTCTGTTTCTTTGGAGAATCCAGATGCACATGCCTTGTTTTGTGAACCATTCTTGAAATGGAAACATCTACCTAGGCAAACACCTGATCTGAAAAGAGTTTTTGCCAAGTCTGTACCATAAATAGTTTGGGCATATTTGGAAGAACTCCTTGTAGAACAAAGAGTAAAATTTAAAAATGGAGATACATAATCTCTTCTAAGTCCACCATAATGTTTCTGGTTTGCCTATACACCTTTTAATGTTCTTCCTCTTCCTCACCCAAATGATTTCAACTGTGGTTGAGATCTTAAGACATAGTGGAAAGCAACAATTTAATACTCATAAATAGATAGTTTGTGATTAAAAAGAAGTACTCTTTCAGTCTAATAAGTCCTACTGTTAACAAGAAATTAATCTTAGTATTAAAAGTCCAATTTTTTTTTTTTAATTCTTTAATCTGAGAGTAGTAAAAAAGTTGTAAAGAAGCAAAATACCCTATGGGAAAAGGGAGAGTATGAAGAAATCAGACAGCTTGTATGACAAAGAATGCTTTCTGCTGGCCTGTCGGGATGTCACTTGAAGGAAAGTTGGCCACAAATGGAATAAGCTAAATAAAATATGCTGGAGTTCTGCCATCCTGGAGTCAGTTCTGTTTGGAGAATTAGAATTGAACCTGAGATAAACTAAATGTTAGTCCCCTGGATCCCAATTATTCTTGACTGACTAATAGCAAACATATTTAATTTACCGTTCTCATGACGAGCACTAACAATTAGAAACCAAGCCACCCAAAATATGCTGGGGATTTTGAAGACATGGTGGTGGAGAAATCAGTCCTGGCTTCGGGGTCTATATGAAACTCATGACAGCCGGCTGATTACTGTGGTCCTTCTTATCTCCCTTTCTCTAGTGCTAGCTCATAGAAGTCTGGGAACGATACACAACGGCAAACACACCACACACACAGACACACGGAGCTGGGTCACAAAAATGCTACATGAATGATTTGTCAACCTCAGTACCTGTTTTTAGTCAGCTTTTCACAGCTGTGACTAAAAGGACCCAAACAGCACAATTATACAGGAGGAAAGGTTTATTTGAGGGCTTATAATTTCAGAGGTCTTAGTCCATAGAAGGCTGGCTCCATTCCCTGGGGCTCCAGGTGAGGCAGAACATCATGGCGGAAGAGGATGGCAGAGGGAAGCAGCTCACGTCATCAGGAAGCAGAGAGAGAGAGAGAGACTCCACTCTCCAGATATAAATTTATACCCCATAGCCACGCCCCACTCCCACCTCCTCCAGCCACACCTACCAGTTCAGTTAATCCCATCAGGGATTAATCCACTTATTGGGTTAAGACTCTCACAACCCAATCATTTCTCCTCTGAACCTTCTTGCATTGTCTCACCTGTGAGCTTTTGGGGGACACCTCACATCCACACCATAACAGTACCTTACAGCTTCTTCATCTATCGGTTTGCATTCATCTGTGGGCTGAGGGTGGGTTGGCTGATCTGTGCATCCAGCAGGACATCTCTGCTGATGTCTCCTGAGCTGTACTGGATGGTTTTGTTCTTCCTTATAAGTCTCTAGTCCTAGAGGGGTAGCTGGGCTTCTTCTCATCACAGAGACACAGGTACTAGGAAAGCAGTTCCAGCCATGCAGACATGTAAGTTTGTGCTGTGTTACTTCTACCCACATTGTATTGGCCACACCAAGTCCCAAGTCTGTGTCCAAGGTCCAGCAGGAGGAGATGTCGCCTGCCAAGCCACTGGATGATGTTCGGACATGCAGTATTGGAGGGAGGAGAAGTGAAGTGTGGATGTAATTGCCAAAAACACTTCAGGGGTTCAAAGTAGGTGCATGTCTCTTCAAACTCCATTATTTTGTGGACTGTTAAGAAGAACTTAAAAAAGCAAGAGATTTGGTCTTAATTACTGAAATAAGTATGCTTCTATGCAGAGACTCAAAGATCGTAAAATAAAAGAGTCACTTGGAATATCTTAATGAAAACAACAGGCAGCTCACATGAAAGGTGGCATCTTTTGTAGAAATGCTGGTACGCAGAGTCACACGCAGTGACAAAATTGTTCTCATGCCTCTCCTAGAATGTTAGGATTTTCTTTGATGTGAGACTTGCTCAGAGTGAATGCAGATCAAGCGACAACCCTTAGCGGAAAGTACTAGAGAAAATTGACTTTTTATGCCTAATAACTCAATTTTCCACCTCACTTTATGGACTACACAATCTGGAAAGAATAACAGGTGTGAGTTAAGAAAGTCTAAGAACTTAAATAAAATCCTTCTGTAACAAAATGTCAAGTTAGAGTAACTTTTGGTTCCTAAAAAAAAAATAAATAAATAAAATGAAATATAACTATTTTCTTTGCAAAATAGATAGCACCTTCGTGCATTAAAATATTAACACGTATCTGTTCAGATATTCATACAATCTCATTAATATAGACAAATTTGAAATCTCATTTGACATGTGGAGAAATAAAAGCTCAAGTTAATGAAAGAATAAGTCAATCTGGGTCTACATAATAGTATGGATGCATCTGACAGCAAATGAAAAAAGTCTAATTTAAATTGGTTTAAAAATTTAAAAAAAGAATAGGTGCATAGAAATTGAAGCTCAGAGGTAGTTAGGGATAAACCTGGTTTAATAAGAACTTGGCTTTTCTGTGATTTCTGAGTCTTTTCCATATGCTGGTTTTTATTTTTTGACCCGATTCACAAGAAGCTTGAAGAACAGAAGCTATGTGTGCTTCCTGATTTCCATGCTCTGAAGAAGGATATTGGGCTTTTTGCTCCTGAACGTTCTTGATCCAGTTTCAAAGGCCTTGGAATACTAGATGCTGATTGGTTGGTAGCTGGGTTACATGGACCAATCGCCGTGGCTGTGAACACATGGGCGGGGCGGGGGGGGGGCGTTTCCAGCCAGTTCTGGCCCTGGTGCTGGAAGTTTAAAATCTGAACTTCATACCTCTTTCTCAGTCAACATTTCACTCTAAAATAATGTATCTTTTATTGATTAATATGCATCTCATAATGGTTTGCCATAGGTCTTCAGCTCTTTCCTCTTTGTGTGAATAGTTAAGATGGAGCACATTTCTTTTTATAGTCTGATGCTTGCTCGTTGACACTATCTAGGAAACATCAGCACTGGCAACACTTGGCTACTGCTAAGATACTGTATTTCAATATTATCGTATACTCTGATTCTATGGCTTAATTATAATATTTAATGAAATTCCTGCATCAGAGTCAGTAACTATTTATTTGATTGAGTCACATAGACAAATCCTTAGCTTTTTAGCATCATCTTGTTACGAAAGATCTGTCAAAGTGTAAGTAAGAGTCGTTTCCCTTGAAGATTGCTCTCTGTGTCAGGGAATGCACATTTTGGGGGGTGATAAATCACTAGAATGTTTGTAGTTGTGTATGTGTTATATGTGAAGCATTGTTGATGGCTACCATCTTTGTACTGGCATAGTTGTATGCTGGACGATTTAAGGACGATTTTGGTCATTTTTCAGAAGCTCCATTAAATTTTCCAGGCTACTTAGAATACCATTTAGTAAATTACTGCCTCAGGGCACTAGATGATGATTTTTATGGTTTAAAGAGTTAATATACTTAAATTGCTCGACAACTAAAGTGCATAATTGCACACAGACACACACACGCACATGCTTGCCATACCTTCAACTACTAAATTTCAGTGTAAGTAAAAAAGTAAAAATAAAAATAAGGACTAATGTTTCTAAAACATGATTGAATGATGGTAATTCAGTTTTCAACACTAAAGGGACTCCAGTGAACCTGTTACAACACTTCCTCATTATAAAAAAGGAGAGAAGTGAGTCAAATGAGTGTTGTTACTACTCGCGACCCTAGTATTTTGGAAGGATACAGCTATCAGAACTCCCAAGGCATGCAAGATTCCAGGGATCCGGTTCCTCCTTTTGCAGAAAATAAAATGTGCTCAAATTCTGTGTAAAGATGGACGAATATGAAATGGAGGGAGCAGAGCAGAGGGAAGTTGTCTAAAATTGCCACTATGGTGGAAGAGAAGCAGTAGTGTTAATTCTCCAAGAAAAGCGTGGTTATTATACTGTGCAACTTGCAGTTCTCCCAGCAAAAATGATCCCGCTGTTTTATAAAAATCCATGCATACCACAGGGACTGCTGCAGACGGTCATTGGGCTGGTGGCATCTTAGTTAAATAGTCCTCCCCGCCCCGAGCACCTACTCCAGCTCTCTCTGGATGCTGTCCTTTCCCCTCACAGACTTGACATTTTCTTTTGACCTTAACTTTTTAATGCTTCTTCATTTTCTGCATGCTTCATTTTTCATGCGTTTGAAAACGGAGTCTTTGACGTCAAGACACCTGTCATGCTGCGGTTTATAGTAAAATCAGTCTCATAATCCAGACATGGAGCTTCTCTGTCTGGTCGTTTTATAGAAGAAGATTTAAAGTAGTCAAGTTAGTGCCCTTCCTGTGAGTGAGACTTAACCTTCTCCAGCTTCTCCTATTCTGCACACTTGTTTTAATCTGTAACATTGATTCTCTTTCAACACTAAAAATCCAGGCTAGAAATAAATATTTTTCTCCAAGTACAATCAAGCTCCTTTTCACTTCATGTCCTGTATTAATTAAAAATTAATTAATGCTCTACCCTCTCCCTCCTGTTCCAGTCTTCCCTGACCGCTGGCTCCCTTGAGTCCCAGATTAAAGCAGACTTTTCCCATCCGCAAGTTACTTTGTCTCCTTTGTGAAACTCCTGCTTTTACAAAGAGCATGTTTTCCTGATTTCTCTCTAACTTCTTTAACCCTGTGGGTGATATTTTAATCTGAGGATGCAGTTGTACGTATGCTTAACCTTCTCTCTGTCTTTAGGGGTCACCTCTGTTCCCAAGATGACCCATGGATAAGGCTAGATGAGTGGTTTTCATCCAGGGTAATTTTTACCTCCAGGACCCATCTGGAGGACCAGGACCATGCCTGTCAGTAAATTCAACATGATTTGGGGGCACTTAATTCTTCTTCTTGCCTAATAATTGATAATGAGCTTCCCTTCTAAACATTCCAGGTATTTAACTGGTTTCACTGCTGGGGAATTCTTCTTTAATCCTGTAGCTGTAAAATATGTTGGTTTCTTGTTTGTATGACAATGACTTTGATCTTTACCATATTGACTTGTGTAAAATCTTGGTCTCTTTTCTGCAGAAGGGGTGTGTTCATACTAATGGTGGGTTGGAGATCACCTGCATATATATTTACATTTGCCAGTACATGGTGAACTGTTTGGGCAAAAAGTATTTTCTACTCCATCATTTTCTTTGCAATGTGTCAATTTCACCCATGACAATTTCTGGTAATGAGACTGCTCTCCGTAGCTTTTCTGCTAGGGAAGACTTTGAAACTTTGGTAATGAAGCTTAGGCTACCCATCTTTTTATGCCTTTCAGTGAGTGAGTGTGTGTGTGTGTGAGAGAGAGATAAAGAGAGTGAAAACAAAGTATCATTCCCATAAGTCTCAAAATTTACATTTTTCAGGTTTCCCATTTTTATACTCTTTTAATCTCCAGTACTCTTTCCCTCCTGTAACTATTCATGCATTCCCACATAGATGTGCTGGTGCACGTGTGTATGCATTAGTATATGTACATACATACCAACACATGTACATACACACGGGTTTTGAGGAATCTCCTCCATGATTCTAGTGTAAATACACACAGAATTGAAACCTGAGAATATTCTCACAACCTCCTTGGACACACCCCTGCTCTTCAGAATTGGGATGCCTGGGACCATCGTCTTAGAATCTGCATTTTTAAACCAGCACACAGTGATTCTGTGTGAGCTCAGGTCAGAGACCCATTTCCTTTGCCCAGGTCCATGTGGGTGGAAAAGTCACTTCCTGGTTCTGTTGTCCTCACCCTGCTGCTTCCACTTGAAAGCCCTGTTTCCCCATCAGTATGGTGGAATGGTTACTGATAGGCAGCTGCCACTAATCTGTATGCTTTTGAAGACTAGGACTCTTCCACATGCTTTCTGAAGACCTTATGGAAAGTCTTTTGATTTCACCCAGACTCAGTCCCTCAGACCTCCAGGAATAATGCTTGGACTTCAGATGGTGCTTGGACACCATCTGGTCTCAAGGAAACAGTGTAAGCTTTGAAGATAAGGATGTGCTTGTGTATTGAGGGACCTTGTGCTAGTCAGCTCTCCATTACTGAGGAAGAAAAAAAAAAAAAAAAAAAAAAAGAATAGCAGAGATAATCAACTTAAAGAGAGAAAAGGTGTCTTTTGACTCCTGATCTTAGAGGTTGCCCCTTGTCTTTGGGACCTGAGGTCAGATAGCACCTCATATCGGGAGGACATGGTGAAATGAGCTTCCCAGCTGGTGGCCAAAAGAAGCAGGGCAGCAGAGGAAGGAGTAGGGTCCAGCTGTCCCTTTCATGGTACACTCACAGTGACCTGAGACCTTCCACCAAGCTCCACCTCTTCAAGGCCACTACCTTTTTACAGGGCCAAGGACTGGGGATAAAGCCACTGAAACATGGGCTTTTGGGAGACATTTACCAAAACCATAGCAGACATGTTCTGTAGTGTCAAATCGCTTAATAACCTGAGATGACTTTTTATCATTTCTCTTTCTTCCCCTATTAATGTGTCCCTATTTTAATTTTTTTCTGCCACATGTACTTCATGAGGGTTTAATTCCTTTATTGTAGGGCTTGGCCTTCTAGGACCATGTGTATACCAGGGCATGAGTGTTGGTGTGGACAACTGGCTACAGACAGCCACTCTCTGCTTCAATTCCAATTGTAATGTACCTTGTAATACCTAGTTCATATCCAGATTTTTCTTTTTTACTCTTTCTTATTTTTTAATGGAGAAGAAGCATAGTGATCTTGAGCTTTCGGTAAGTGTGCTCAGGTCTCCTTGAGCTCTGGGAGAAGTTTAAACTCCAGGAGCACGGATATTGCATATGGCGCTAGACGAACCAACTTTTTAAACTATCTGACCTATTTGTGAAATGCATAGTTTAAACAAAGTTTATAACTAGGTCAGTAATGTCAAATGCCCTGAAAAATGTGTATGCAATAAAGGCTATTATATCTAGGTAAATTGGGGATAGAAATAATGACATGGTCATCAAATATGAACCCATATTACATATTTTCTTTCATTGTTTTCAAAACTGCCCCATGAGGAATATATTTTTACGAAGGAGGAGACACAATTCAGAGTCTGTGAATCTTATTTCCACAAAAGAGGTCATTGTAATAGATGAGAGCTCTTGTTTAAATCCAAGTCTGTCGGATTCAAAGCCTAGATGTTTTCCATTAATGGAGACCATAAGTAAGCATATTTGACTAAGGATTTGAAAACATGAAAGGGAATATTGGAAAGGTCAATAAGATAGATAGAACCAAGTGATGGAAGACCTTGAACACAAGAACAAAGATTTAGGTGATTTTTTTTCTATGATACACATTTATGCCCATGTATATTTATATCCTATCCATCGCAGAAAGTGTTAATGAGAATAGGTAAATCATTTTTAATAAAGATACTCGAAATAAGTTCCAAGAAGCATCACACTTGTCCATATGTAGATGCCCATATATTTACATGTGCATATAAGTAGAATCACAGGCACCAGCAGTAGTGGGTTAGACTACCTCTACTACTAGCTGAGTGTGGAGATAATACCATAAGAACTTTGTCACAAGAACACTGTCCTGCTTACGCCACATGAGAGATCTGAAGGAACAAAGATGGGGGAGCTCTTGAGATAGCTCAGGGAAGAAATAATGAGAGTCTAAACCAGGGTAATACCTCAGGAGCAGAGAGGAGGGATGGATGGGAGAGATGATGAGGTATAATGGCAGTTGGTATCATTAGCTTCTTTGGATAGTTTCCAAGTTGTACTTATCTTAGTGAAACCACAGAGCATTATTCTTAAGCACTCCTACATCTTCAGAGTTTCAGAATAAACCAGGTTATTCTGTGGATGCTAAGTCTATAATTAAAATCAGCCCACTTACAAAAAAAAAAAAAAAAAAAGGGCAAGGTGGAGTGGGTGATTTAATGGAGGTGCAGGGGCATGTTCTGTGGCTGGTGAGAACTTTGCATTTAAAGGACATGATACCCAAAGACCAAGCTTATGAAGCCTTTGGGTTTTGGAAATAAGAATCTCTGAACAAGATTGTTGTGATTCTACTAATTGCAGCCACCACCTGCTTTAATGGCTATACTTTCCTCTTGTCCTCATTGTTCCCAAGCATATGTGGCCACATTGCTCTGAAGTGCACAAATTGACCAGTGAAGTCAAGGAAACTTATGGCTCCTGGTGAAGTGGGGGCTGGATTATTATTATTATTGATCCACTTGGCTGCATCTTGACACCATATTGCAGCTTGCTTTCAGTGCTGGGAAAGAGCAATTACATATGCAAAACCTCCAACACGAAGAGGGGAGGAAAGTAGAAGAAGAAGAAGAAAAAAAAAAATTATTCATAGCCTGATATCCTGCTGTGCTTTGGTTTAGGACAGAGGCTGGTGAGAAAGACAAATTTGGAACTTGGCAGGTAAAGAGTCCTGGCATTAAACCCCCAAATTTTTATATAAATTTTAATAAACGGTGGGATAAGCATTTTAGATTATATGAACCTTCAGTTTATATGTTAATTTTGGAGCACCTAACCCAGGAATCACATCATCTAGAATTGTTCTAATAAGAATTTTGGCCGTGACTCAATTCACAGTTATAGAAGAGACGTTACTCTGAATTTAGTCTCATTTTTGGATCATGAAAATTCTTCAATTGGGTCATAGACACCATGGCGCCGAGTGGTGCTTAATTAACTTAATGGACCAAGACTTCATTTTGCAGGATCCTAACGGGATTTGTGAAAGTATTGCTGGTGGAGACGGCAGGAGAAAAGTCAAGAATCAGTCACCAGGTGGCGCCTGAGGACTTCCTTTGTCCACACGTCACTCAGTCAAATCAGGATTTATTGATGTGCATAAGCAATGTGACATTAGACATTCATTTCTAGAAAGGTGGCATTAACCTTCTTTAAATGTCTTAGAAACTATATGCTTGTCCTAATGAAGATTCGATGTAGTGGGCCAGGTCACTGTGTACACAAAAATTAAACTTCCAAGGCTCACAGCCTTATCTCAATGGTCACAATAGTCCCATGAAGTAGGTACAATTGTTGTTATTGTTCATTTCCTGGAAGAGGACTTGGAAATCCTGAAATATCTATCATCATCACCCACAGTTCGTTAGTAACAGAACTGGCACTGAAATTCAGCCATGGACTCCAGAGACTGGACTCTACTGCATTGTTCTTCAGAGAGATCAGCATGGATTTCATTGCTTGAAGTCCAGGGAATTGTTTCCATTCTCAACAATTTGGGTTTAAAATTTAGGAGGAATTTTAAGGTTTTAGTGGATATGAAAGTTGCATTGAATTTCTTTCCTGGTGAATAAAGAAGCAAAAAGTATTAGCCGATTACATTTAGTAATAGACACGGAAAGATGATAATAGCAAGCACAATACACTGGGGCTGCCTTTGTGAATTAATTTACAAACGTTTGCATGCCTGAAATTGCTGAATGTGATCTTCGCAATAGAAGAACCCCCGAGTTACCCTTTCTTGTTAATAGGATTGTCACTTTTTTTCTCTCTCTAACTCTGAACAACAGATAACACTGTCTAATACTTGTCCCAGAAGAGTCCCAACTCAGCGGAGGATGGAGAATACACAGTTCCATTCAGAGGTCCCTTTTCTTTGTTTTGTACAAACCTGTTGGGAAGAGGCTTAAATCACAAACAGAGATGTAACTCAGCACAGGGACGAGTTCCTTCTCCATTCTGACAATAGCCTTAATCTTAATTACTCGATTCACTCCAAGGAAGAGTCAGATTAATGTACCTGTTAGACTACCACCCAGTGCCTCTAATTAATGTGAATTGTGAGGTTTTTCAGGAGGTGCTTGGAAGCAGAATGCGTTTGTCCCTGTAATTTGAAAACATCCTAATTAGAAGGTGTACTTGGAAAAGGGTTCCCTGGATACTACCTCTAGGGAAAATCTACCAAAAAAAAAAAAAAAATTTGGCCACACTGGGGGGTGTGTCATCCTTCTGAGCACAGATGTAAAACAGGGACACTGTGACTGGCTGGGGTCTCACATCACTGAGTTCCCTGGAGATCCTAAGGTAGAGGAAGTACACTTCAGGACTTTGCACATGCTGGAACCAGTCTTTGGTCATTAGTTTACAGGTCTCTTCCTCACCAGCAGCAGTACCTTGGCCACCACCCATGCCCCCACCCCACCATTATCATCATACGTAATTACAGCCGCTTATTTAAGACACCAGGAAAGCAGGAAGGGTATTCTTAGAGGTTGAATATCAAGATGCAGGAGATGGAAGTAGGTGCTTCAGTGCTCATCATGTCTTCTTAAAACACTGGTCATTCTCTTCTTTTACTTTAAAATGTGTATGATTGCTTTCAGGGCACGCTAGTGTGATGACTGGATCAGGTCTCTCTCTACCTAAGGCTGTAAGCGAGGTGTTATGGTGTGGATGTGAGGTGTCCCCATTGTGAGACAGTGCAGGAAGGTTCAGAGGAGAACTGATTGGGTTGTGAGAGTCTTAAATCCAATCAGTGAATTAATCCCCTGATCAGGATTAACTGAGTGGTAACTGAAGTGGTAGGTGTGGTTGGAGGAGGTGGGAATCTGGGCATGGCTTTGGGGCACATATTTGTATCTGGTGAGTGGAGTCTCTCTGTCTCTCTGTCTCTCTCTCTCTGTCTCTCTCTCTGTCTCTGTCTCTCTGTCTCTGTCTCTCTCTCTCTCTCTCTGCTTTCTGATCACCTTGTTGTGAACTGCTTCCCTCCACCACCCTCTCCCGCCATGATGTTGAGTCTCACCTCAAACAAACTTGTCCTCCTCTACAGTTGTGCTGGTCGAGTAATTTATTCACAGCAGTGAAAAAACTGACTAAAACACTCGGTAAGATCCGGGACCTTGTATGATTTTCCTGGAGTAAAGAGGATTTTCTGTTCCCTCAAATTTGAAAGCGGTATCCCTGGGATAGCTTAGTGGTATCAGGCACGATAATTCAGTAGAAAACATTTAATAATAACTCCAAACTTTCACAGTCTTCTCAAAGTCATGCCTCAAGAAAAGAGGTACAATGATGGCAATTTCTCAGTTACCATCAATGACAATAGTAAAACACTTGGCAGTGGACGTGGCCTGGATGCTGATGAATTTCAACACTTACCAATGACTTGTGTGGTTTCACTGCTGGGATCTGTTGGGTACAGTTTCCTGGGGACTGAACTATGTCATCTCCAGTTCCTATGGTGAAGCTCCGAGGCCCACTGTGGATTGATGTGGAGAGAGGTTTAATGAGGTGGCTTCCTAATGCAGTAGGAATGGAGATCTCAGAAGAACTGTCCTGCCACCTCCCACCATATGCTCAGAGGAGAAGCCTTCTGAGGACAGTGCCTGTCAGCAAACGTGTCACATAACCCTTGTAAGAACCAAACCCAGCCAGACCCTGATCTTGGGCCTTCCAGTCTCCAGAACTGTGAGAAAATACTTTTCTCTTGTGTTAAGCCACCCTGGATGCTGTAGTTTGGTTCTGCAATAACTCAGAGGTCTGAGCATTAAAGACTTGGTCCCCAGCTTGGTGCTCCTGGATGGTGTTGGTGGAAATCCCATCCTCCCTCCTTCTCTCTCTCTCTCTTTCTTTCTCTCTCTCCCCCTCTCTGTCTGCTGTTGCTCTCTCTCTCTCTTCCTGCCCATGATGCCTACAGTTTTGGTCTTCTGCTTGCTTCCACCATGATGTGCCAACCTGCCACAGGCTCAAGAACCACGGGCAATCCTGTCATGACCTGTAACCCCCAAACTGTGAGCCATTACAAACCTTTCCTCTTTACACGTCGACGACCTCAGACGTTTGTCATAGTGACAGAAAGCTAACACATAGGTAGGGTGTTTAATTACGGCAGCTCTTGCAGACCAACATCCCCTTTTAATTCATCAGAAGAATAATCTTATCTCTAATAATCAAGTACATATTTAACAGGCAGATTGGGATGAGATTATCTTGGTGTGTGTGGGGGCAGTTAGAAAAACACTTCTAAATAAATTTTACAGCTTTTTATAACGTGATTTAAATTTGAGAAGTCCACTGGCAGGGATATTCTTCAGGACCCTACATGCAAGCTCTCACCATAAAATTAAATGACTTCCTACAGAATGTGAATCTTGGAGAAACCTATGTGGTTGATTTTATTTCATAATGGAAAATATGATTTTTTTGCAGAATTTTCTACTTCTAAAAAGGGTATGAAAGAGTATGATATGCCAGTTACCACAATGTGGTTCTTTAAAGGATAATTGATACACGTTGTGGTTTGGAGGTGAGGTGTCCCCCCAAAACTCATGTGTGAGACCATGCAGGAAGGTTCAGAGGAGAAATGATTGAGTTATAAAAGTCTTAACCCAATCAGTGGATTAATCCCTGATGGGATTAATGAAATGGTAGGTGTGGCTGGAGGAGGTGGAATTGGGGCGTGGCTTTTGTATCTGGAGAGTGGAGTCTCTCTCTGCTTCCTGATGACGTGAGCTGTTTCCCTCTGCCACACTCTCCCGCCATGATGTTCAGCTTCCCCTGGAGCCCCGAGGAATGGAGCCGGCCTTCTATGGACTGAGACCTCTGAAACAGTGAGCCCTTAAATAAACCTTTCCTACTTGACAATTGTTCTGGTGAGATCCTTCTAGTCACAGCAGTAAAAGCAAGCCGATTTAAAACAATACACTAAGAGGAAGTGTTCTGATCAAGCCAGTGTGGGCGATGATGCTTCATTAAAACAAAGCTCACCTGGTGTACTACATTGCTTTCTCTTAGATCCTTCTGGAACTTGTGTGTTGAATGAAAATATCAGCAAAGTTCTTTGTTAGTTTTTGCAGGGGATATCAGGGATTGAACTCAGGGGAACTCCATCACTGAGCCACATCAGCAGCCCTATTTTGTATTTTATTTAGGGACAGGGTCTCACTGAGTTGCTGAGCACCTCACCATTACTGAGGCTAACTCTGAACTCGTGGTCCTCCTGCCTCAGCCTCCCTGAGCCTTTGGAATTACAGGTCTGTACCACCACACCTGGCTGTACTGTGATTCTTAAGAGGTAGAGGTATAATGTGGCGTTTTCCAAATTTATTCGGCAACGAGATTCTTCATTCACTTAGGAAAAATGAAAACCCACGGAATTGATGTTTTGAAGAACATATAGCTTCCTCTGTAAACCCACTTTTAAAAAAAATGATTTGCAAAGGGAAGCATCCCTATATGAGTAGATTGCAGAGAAGAAAAAATGTTCTTGATATTCCCTACTGAAGAGAATTTAACACTCGGAATGAGGTGCTGACGACAGTTTTGAAAAGGTGGCGGGAGGCAAAGGAAGGGGAGGATTTGCTGTCACTCTGTTTCTTGAGACCGTCCCCTGTACACTGCATTCAGCAGATTCGGAAAGCATCTGGCACTGCTACTTCGCAAAATAAAAAATAAAAAATCAACATCCGCAAACTACTGAGGGGGTCACAGAGTCCCTTGGTCCCAGAGGTGGGAGCTGCCAGGGGATGTGGGATCATTGAGACAGGTGATGTCCTGTCTGCTCAGAACAGCGCTGGCTTCTCTTGTCGGAGGAGGACGGCCCTCTCTGGCTCTCTCTCACATCCCCACGTCTTGTACAAGTGCATCTGCTTGGCAGGTACAAACTGAATTCAGAGCCCTAGGGGACCCAGGCATCTGTGAAGTACAATTCCGAGCCTTCCAGCCTCAGAGTCACAGACGTACGGATTGTACACTTCTGGGTTGCTGTTTATTTTGTCCATGAAACGCACTGTAAACAGGTGATCTGAGGCTCCACACCTGGCTTTCCGTCACTTCTCTAAGGAATGCAGATCTCTTGAACACGCTCAGGCTTGAAGAATTCATGGACACATAGTAGGGGCTTCATAAATATCCGTGAGCCCCTAAGTGGATAAAAGACATCTCAGTTGTTATGTGATTAAGGCAAAGGGAAGTTACCACGGGTGAAAAGAGAGTTGAAGAATGAATGGTTGCAATATCGAATCCATGCGGAAGATTCAGGGGGGGGTCATAGTGAGATAGGAGAAGACTTTGTTGACTGGTGACCTATTTGGATTACTTTACCTGGACAGCCATAGAACTAAACTATTTAGTAGAAGACATGCATGAAACGTGATAAGTATTTATTGAATATGAGTATAAAAAAGTTAAAACAGAATAAAAAACTCCGCCCACTGTCCCCTGTCTCTCCTCTGAGTCACAGTGGCCAGACTCTGATGGGCTCTCATATGCTCACCCCGGCCCAGCTCTGTGTGACAGTTGATGGAGGCTCCTTGGTGCCTCCTGGGGTGAGGCTCACACACACAGGCTATCCTCAGTCCCTCTGTGATAAAGCTGAAGTTTGGACTGGGGCTGGAAGTGTCCACTGGATAGTACTAAGCTCTGAACAGTAGTATGGTCTGTCTGTTCTACTTCCCTCCCTCTATGTCCAAGAAAGCTAGAGCAAGGAAAGATGAAAGAGACATAAGATGCACCAACACTCAGGCACGGCGCCATGGTCCAGTATCCCTCCTGGGTAGGTTTAGAGG
Organism: Sciurus carolinensis; assembly: GCF_902686445.1. Taxonomy (NCBI): domain Eukaryota; kingdom Metazoa; phylum Chordata; class Mammalia; order Rodentia; family Sciuridae; genus Sciurus; species Sciurus carolinensis. Next base: position 23,733,539 of record NC_062231.1, on the reverse strand, counting down.
ATCTGATGAGCCTTGGACTATTAGCAGAACTGATCCTAATACTCACTGTCTGATGTTATTAATTTCCTGGATGGTTCTTCCATTTCTCTCTGTCTCTCTCCTTCCCTCCCTCCCTCTCTGTTCCCATAAACTTGGAGGCTATCCGTGATTGGAAAAGAGGAGTCTGATCACGTGAGACTTCATGATGCAGGAAACACACACACACAGCATGATTCCTCCAAGATTTCAGGATCTGTTTTGGAAATTAGTAGTTCTTACCTTGAGCAAGGAAAGGACGCAGCCACTTGGTAATAAAAATCCCACAGACCGTCTGCAATGCTTGTCCCCTTTCCTTTGCAGACCCCTAGTGAGAAACAGAACTTAAGAAACACCACTACTACATCAGGGGAGTTGCATGCCCTGTTCCCAGCATGCATGCTTTTTCTGGAGGGAGGGTGGCTATGTCATATAGGAGCCTCCAGAAGTTCCAGGGTCCACAGAAAATCCCTGTCTACAGAGTCAAACATTGCCTGCATTTCAGGGAATTTTGAGCTTCTGTGGGATTTGCAAATCATGGAGGCTGCTCCTGAAAGGAAAGAAGCCTGTTTAAATCTGAGCCGTCCTGCTTGGGCTGTGGCCTGAGAAGCCCGTGCATCAGGAATTTGGTTTGCAAGGAGTAGGAAGGTGGCGGGTGGCAGGAGCTGGGGGTTATTAGGATGGATGGTCCAGAGCCAAGAGGCCTGCTCAGTAATGTAACACAAAGGATTGAGAGAAGAGGGAGCACCAGCGCTGGGCAGCGCGTCTTTGTGGTAGAGGTCTTTTGTTTCCTGCTAACGGCCTTAAGTGTGATTGCTGTGATCTTGAAGCCTCTTCCATTTAATAGACTCCGGAGTTACTTTGGAGAGGAAACATATTTTACACTTACATAAAACACTTTTATTTTTATTTTTGTTTTATCAGAACACAGATGCTCCAATTGGTACCCTCCCGTTCTAAGAGAACATTTCGAAAAGGGCCCCCAAAGATTTCGGGCCTGCATTCACCATATGTAAAGAATGATTACAATACTCCTGAACTCAAAGATGCATGCAGCAGAAATCAAAGCCCTGGAAAGCGTGCTATTTATTACTTTCCCTCTTGAGGAGTATCAGCAAAAAAAAAAAAAAAAAAAAAAAGTTTATAAATATGCACTTAACCCTGGCAAGCCCAGGTATATAGATTTTCAGTAACAGCTCGAATTATCAATACATTGCACTCATTGCTTGGTTAGGTGCCCCTGAATTGTGAATTTTGTTAACAACAAAGTATTGGGTTTCCTTGAGAAAGTGGTATTCTTCTCAGTAGCCTTAGTCTTATTTTAGGAAATCCACAGGGGATGTAAAACCTAAGAGTTCACCATGAAAGATATTGTATTATTATTGCCTATATCTTTGCAAAAAAAAAAAGTAAGGTCTAGGATTCTCTATTGTTCCAAAGTACAAATCTATAAAAAGGGCACATGGATACTCTTGTTGAAGGAATCAAACCACCTTTACCTAATACAGCATGCTTTGAATGGGTACCATCTGCTTCTCAGATCAAAAAAAAAACACTTTGTCATCTTTTACTGATTTTGCCTTATCTCTTTGAGCAAGAAAGGTGGGAATAAAAATATCTTTCACTGCATTTTCTAAAGCCACTGCAGGATGAAAGAGACATGGCTGGCTGTGTAGTTTTTAGCAGAGGTCATTTTTTTGTGCGACTTTATAGGACAATAAGGGGTGGTCAGAGAGAGAGAGAGATGGGATATGTGGAGTGAGTTTTCAAAATGAGGATTGTGTCTCTCCTCTTCTAAATCCAACCTTCTAGGCCCAAACCAAGTCTGAAATCGAGGTTTCCAAACGGACTGCAGCTTGTTACTTGAGAGAATTGTGAGCTTCTATGGAGTTGTCAAAACACGGAAGCCTTTACCAAAAATATTAGCAGGCCTTCTCCAGCTGCTCTCTGACTGTAAAAGGATACAAAGTTATTACTTCCTCCTGATATTTCCAAGGTTGAATGAGATGAAATTTGTAAAGAGCTTAGGGTAGGACCTAGGAGAGAGTGATCTCAGCAAATGTGAACAGGTTGATGTGAACATTGATGGTTGTAAAAGGGAGTAGTTGGATCAGTAACCTGTTGGCATCTGTAGAGTTTCATTGATAAAATCTGAAAGTTAGAAACAATCACTCGTTGTATAAGCTAGTCATATCTCCCTTCCTGCCTTCTTGCCTTGTTCCTTATTTTAAATGTTTTTATAAGTGCATTATTAGATGTAATTATGGATTTTATTTTGACATTTTCATAAATCCACCATTTGAATCCCCAGAACTCTCTTTCCTTCCCGTGATCTTCCTCTACCCGATTGGTCTCCCTTCTGTTCATTCATTTTTTAAAAAATTTGTGTGTCATGGTTGTACATAAAAGTGGAGTGCATTGCGATGCCCTCATACAAACCTCTAGTGTCCTCTGCCCAGTCCATTCCCGGGTCTTACCCTTTCCCTGCCTCCTCCCTCCACCACCTCCCCCGCCTCTACCTACTGATCTTTAATTCATCCAAGCAGTAATTATTCTCTGAGCACCTGTTCAGAGGCACCTTGAATAACATAAAGGTCAAGTTAAGCTCAATCTCTGCTTACGTGGAATTGATATGCTCGGGGATAGAGGCAAATATCAAACCACAACAGTCAGAAATGATTATGAAAATGTGATTTGCATTACGAAGGGTGGGCACAGGAGGCACGTGGAGCTACAGCCTAGGCGTCTAACCAGGAGAGAGGTGACTCATGGGTTCATGTCACCAAGTTATATGAGGTTCTCATCCGATGAGTTTCAAAGGTCGCTTCTACTAATGGGCACACCGTGGTGATAAGAACCAACAGGCTTTTCCCTCATTTGTGTTAACATTTTGATTTTGCCTTTGTGCTCTCAGGACCTCAGATGTGCTGTTGGTCACCTTGGAACTTTGGGAACGTCTCTCAGGGAGAGAATATGTCTGAGACTCAGCATTGAGAGTATGTCAAGTTCCAGCGCTGAGTTAAATGGTGGATTTATGAAAATGTCAAAATAAAATCCATAATTACATCTAATAATGCACTTATAATGCGTTGGAACCTAGTTCTCGCTTGACCCATTTCTGCACGGTTCAGCTAGGCATTGGTTTCAGCTAACATGGTATCCAGCAAAGCGAGGACTTCTAACACATGACTGGCAAAATATAGTGCTTAGAGAGAAATAATCAGCAACCATCAATTAAGGTCAGGTCTGCAATATGAATATATTTTTTTTAGTTCCAGAGTCTTATAAGAATTTATATCTCCAATGAATGATCTTATTCTTCCTATACTTCCTGGGCTGTAAACCTCATTCTCTTGACTTGAGAATCTCAATTATCCTACAACTTTGCTTGTATATGAGATTGCTACCATTTGTCTTAATGCTAGCTACTCAAAACTGAATATTATGCACATTTTGCAGCTGGACATTTATCTCTATCACCTAGGGTAGGGGGCAAGTCTGTGTAGTTTCCTGTTGTAACCTCAGTATCCTAATGTATAACTGGTATCTAATTAGGAGGCAGTTGTTATTTTATAATTAATGCTCCACATATGGTGTGAATCTCTAATGTGGACACTTATCTTTTTATTAAATATTTTTTGGTTGTCAATGGATCTTTATTTTATTTATTTATGTGTGGTGCTGAGAATCGAACCCAGTGCCTCACACATGCCAGGCAAGCGTCCCACCTCAGAGCCACCACCCCAACCCGCCACCTATCTTTATAACATTATCGCATTTGCTTTGCTAGTAGTCTTATAACACAGTTGACTGATATTGGGTTTCTTATCAGTTTTTCAGATTAGTTACATCTCATTTATAAAGGTCCTGAGGGAAGCCTTTTAAGGTGGGTCATTCTTGTTGTGGGGAAGGAGTTTGAGAACAAAAAGATGTGAGTTAGGTAAGTCAGATGTGAGTGGGATCCCAACATGGAAAGGGAGCTAAGGAATGACATGACCTCTCTTGCATAAGTACTCCGCACTTGGAGACGGGAAAGAACAAGGAAATCAGAAATAAAACTTTAACACCATTTTGGAAATGCCAAGGCATAATGCAACATTTTTATGGCTTTATATTTTAAAGGTTCTGCATTATAGTATTGATTTGAATGATTTGAAATTCATATGAAATTTCATTACCTTTTAACTTGATGAAATTCGCTGAAGAAAGAAATGCTACAGAAATGGGCTTTTCCATAATGATTTTCATATTCATGTGAGATTGTCAATGCAGACAATTGGGACTTCCAACAGTACGGTAGGAAGTGCTTCAGATCCCAAATCTGCGCGAAAGCAACTTGGCACTCGGAGGACCAAGTTTAAAATAGTCACTTCGAATTAGAAGTTACACTGCTAGGAATTTATTCTAAAGAAATAACGAGATAGAGGTTTATATAAAAATAGTTTATCAAAGCATTCTTTATAGTAGTGAGAAAAGTGTCTTAATGTTCATTAATATCAGATCAGTAAAAGAAAATGATGGTTAAGTCTATAAGACAATTAAACAATTATATTCTCAGAAGTGTAAGTATGTGTTATAAGCTACCTTTCAACTTGAAACAGACAAAAAAAAATGCAAAAGCAAAATAAAAACTGATAATGGTTACCCTGAATCATCCAGATGATTTTAACTGTGAATTTAAAAGCAAGCCAAGTATAATGTAATTCAGTAATATGGAAAAAGAGTCCTAAAATTCCAAATGAAAATTTTTAAAAAAGAATCTGTGTACAAGCTCATGAGTCAAAGGTACAGCAAAGAATTGTTTGAAGAGACCTTGAAATCTAGTACTACGTACCTTGTGTAATGCATTCAGAGACAACGATAGTCCCCAAGATATTACATACATATGTATATGTAGTAGTATTTCTACAATAGAGATAATGTTATATTTGAATTATTACCCAGATATTTTTGGATAAAGCAAGTACTTTTTATGTCACTAGGAAGCATGGTCTGTGTTGCTAAAAGGAACTAAAAAAAATAAAGAAGTTAAGCATAAACCCTATAGTCTGATGTTTTAATTCAAGTCACCAGAATGAATTCGTGATACACTTTATCCAGTTACAGTATTTTCTTGACTTGTCCGCTGGAAAAGTCTAGAAACACTCACTACCCAGTGAGTAGCCCAGCACAGGCTGTGGTCTCTCAATGCTCTTTCCCAATATAAGGAACGAGGTCACCCTGGGGATGGCCAACTCCGGGTTTGGAAACGGCAACACAACTGTACATAACCCTGGAATATCTTCTGCAAACTGATAGCAGGGAAGAGACTCCTTCTGTGGCTTCTCAAGAGGGGGTCCTCTATGACCTTCCCAGAAGAGGCGGGCAATGGGGGCACGTTAAATAGTGATAATGGCCACAGAGAGAAGTTCATCACCGGGAGATGCCGTGGACCTGCAGTGACACAAAAGAAATAAATAGAGGGAAAGGAGTGTGTGCTTTTCTTGTCCTGTGCTGAGCAACCTCCAGGTAGCTGAAGACTTTCTTCCTATGCGAGTGTTTCAGGTAACCAATGGAGGACACGAGGTCAGGACCATTTTATATTCAGGAATGAAATGAAATGTAATGAGGAGCTGCAGAAATCAAAACCAATTTGTAAAAAGTTAGGGAGAAGCTCTCCAATGGATGGGTGAGCTTGTCAATGACCTTTAATTTAGGAGCACCCCCACCCAATCTTACACACACACACACACACATTGGAGAAGATGCATCTGCTGATGTGATATCAGAGGAATTACTTAGCAACATCACTCCTGTCGATTATGGATACCAAAATATTGAACCTGACCAAACATTAAAATTGACTCACCAGGCTGGGCGCGCTTGTGCAGGCCTGTAGTTCCAGCAGCTCGGGAGGCTGAGGCAGGAGGATCACGAGTTCAAAGCCAGCCTCAGCAAAAGTAAGGTGCTAAGCAACTCAATGAGTCCCTGTCTCTAAATAAAAAACAAAATAGGGCTGGGGATGTGGCTCAGTGGTCAAGTGTCCCTGAGTTCAATCCCCAATCCCCAGTACCAAAAAAAAAGAAAAGGAAAAAAAATGCACTCACCATTCTGCAGGATAAGTTAGAGCAGCATCTTCAAAACAAGCCTGTGACGTCTATAAAGAAATCGGCAAAATACTGAATGGGCACATGCCTTCCTCCATAATTTTATAGCAGGAAAAATAAATGAAGGACGAAGCTGGAATAGATGTAGACTTAACAGATACTTCAACCAAGCTATAAATGCTGGGATTTTTTTCTTTAAAAATCCCAATGTGATCAAACAAAATAACAATTACTTTAAAGATAATTGGGGAAAATTGAATATTTGCTCAAAGATTTTGAAAACATTTGCAAATGGATTAGGTGTCGTCATTAATATTATAGGTTGATTTTAAAATAGAATCATATTTTTAAGGTACAAATAAAACTATTTCTATACACAACCTTAGAATGGCTTGTATTTGACTTAAAATATCTCCGTGAGATGAGAATAATGGGTGGGGGTGAAGTGAGTCAAGTTTGACCATATGTTTATTGAAAGCTTCCTGAGCTGGTAAAGAGTATAAGGTGGTTTAATATAACACTTTTCTAATTTTACATATCCTTCAAGTTTTCCATAGTAAGAAGTTATAAATATTTTTAAATGATATTAATAGTAATTAACTCTGGGATACAAAATGTACGAATTCTTTATTTTTAGCATTATAATTTGGTGAGAATTTATTATTCTTAATATCATTTAAAAAGCTATACTTTTTTGTTTTCTGTTTTACTTTTTATTTCTGTTACCAAGTACCAGGGCCTCTCACATGCTTGGCAAGCACTCTATTGCTGGGCTGAACCCCCCAGCACTGGTTTTATTATCTTCCTCTCATGTTTTCAGTGCTTTATAATTGTATGTAATACTGGGATTCATAGTTACATATTTGTCCATGCACAAAATATAGTGATATAATTTGTCTGATAGCATTCCCTAGTATTCCCCTTTCCCTCCCCTAAGCTATACAATTTTAAATGAGCTCACAACAGAATCTGAGCCAGCGTATCCAGCAACAATTTCCCTGTCATTTACATTAACAAAGTACCACCAATTTCGTGGCTTAAAACAAGACAAATATATTCCCTGACAGTTCTGGAGGCCAGAAGTCCAAACTCAAGGTGTTGTTGGGGCCTGAGTCCTTTGAGCCATGCAGGGGAGTATCTTGACTAGCTCTGACTTCCTGCCTTGACCATGCCTTGTGGCTCTGTCACTACCCAGCCTACGATGCTCTCCATGTGAGGACGATACTGTCTCATCTTGTAAGGACGTCAGTCATACTAGATTAACCCATACTACTCCAGTCTGACATCTTCTTAGTTGTTCATATCTGCAAAGATCCTATTTCCAAAACAGGTTACAAACTGAGATATTGAAGGCTTGAACTGCAACATGACTTTTGGGAGAACACAGTTCAGCCATGGATTCACTACATCCATCATGAACCCCGAAACAGCTGTGATGTACTAGGCAAATGGCTACCAGAAAGCTGTTTTAGTTGCTGAGGCTCATCAGGCTAGATCCTGAGATTCCCACCAGGAAGCAGCTGAGATTCTCTGGCTGAAAACCATCTGGAGAAGCACATAAATGGGGTTTAGCAAATACCCCCTAACTTACACATCAGTTCTGGTGGATACATGAGGTACTACAGATAAATCCCACACTTCCATGCCCAGCCTGGGTGGAATCCAATACCCTGTAAATGGTGACAGCTTATTTCTGTTTATTCAGAAATGAAAAATCCTTAGTTGAAGAATTAACCAAGTTAAATGATTAAAATCTCTACAAGGACACCATGAATTGGGGAAGGAGGTGCCAAGATTTATTTAATGGAGATTATCTTACTTTAAAGCCCCAGTGATTTGAACTCAGCCATTAAACTGTGTACTGCTGAATGACAGCTGGCTTCCCAAATTAATATGGGTATGAAGAAAAGAGTGACTTAGATTAATTTTTCTATCTATGTATGTATTACATACATACATACATATATAGTTAAAAATATATGTTTGTATAAAACTTATATTTTTGAGAAAGTGTCTCACTAAATTGCTGAGGCTGGCCTCAAACTTCTCATCCTCCTGCCTCAGCCTCCAGAGTTGCTGGGATTACCAGCACATACCACCTTACCTGGCTCTTTTGTGTCTTTCAAGTATCAAAAGCAAGAGTTTAGACCCATTGCCTGATTCATTTGGATTCTTTTTTCCCACCGAGGTACAGGTCTTCCTGTTCATTTGCCTTCTGTTCTCTCCACCCAGCTCTCTTCTTCCTTAATAACTGCTGTAATTAAAAGTCTCAGCTTTGGAGGGGGGAAAAAAAAGGATCAAAAAATTCAAATCCCAGCACTGAAAGTCAAAAATCTAAATGCAAATTATGTCTCTTCTTAAGCTTTCGCCTCCTCCATTGCAGCTAGCCAGTTGCAAGGATTAAATGAAATAATGCACATGAGATGCTTAGCACTCTGTCTGCTGGCCCTGATCAAGGACCGTTCCTGCTTGGGGAGTCTTTCAAGTCTCCTTCAGCTCTAAGATGGACCACAACAGCTGCCTGGCTGGTGCCCTCTCCCCTGCCCTCCTCTCTCTCGCCTCTCTTCCTTCGATCTTCATCAGCTGAGTTCTTGCCAAAGACAACTGATTTTATTTCGTCACTTTCCTTTAATTCCCGTAGTCTTCTTTTTAACCAAGAGAAGGTCTTCCAAGCTCCTCGGTTTGACCTCACCTCTCTGGACTCCTTCTTCACCGTCGCCATGGCAGCCGTGTGCTCCTGGTGCTCTCTCCTAGAGACTGGTATGTGCAATGTCCTTCCTGCCGCTAATCCCTGCTTGGCATCCAGATCCACCCTGGTTGTTGCTTTTCCAAGCTTTCCGAAGCACCCTGTGCGTACACTCTAACAGCCTCAAGCACATGCCCTGGTCCCTGGCGCTGATCCGCTCTCCCTCTCCACCATTCTGTCTATAAAGTCATGCATCTTTGGACCTCTAGGTGTAGACACACGGGAGAAAATGCATCCATGCTACTTCATGAATGAATGGTGGAGGGAAGGGCATGCACCAGGTCTTCTTTCCAAATTTGACCCATTAAAGATGGACCCTTGTATATGCTTCAGATAGGAGGAGCCACTGAACCCTATAGCAAAGAAACTTAAAGTATGGTGAAAGAATTAAATAAGAAATCAGTTTCAAACTGGGCATGATGGTGCATGCCTGTAATCCCAGCAGCTGGAGAGGCTGAGACAAAAGGATCACAAGTTTGAAGACAGTCTCAGCATCTTAGCAGAAACCTAAAGCAACTTAAAGAGACCCTGTCTTCAAATCAATATATATATATATATATATATATATATATATATATATATATTTATATTTATATATATATATGTATATATATATATATATATGATTGGCAGTATGGCTCAGTGGTTAAGTGCCTGTGGGGTCAATCCTGGTACCAAAAAAAAAAAAAAAAAAAAAAAGAAAGGAAAGAAAAGAAGTTGGCTTTGACTTAATCCATGCTCTGTGTTCTTCTGGTGAAAAGGTTATTTCAGAGGCTGTATTTAGTGATTTAAAGATAGCCACAGTTCCAATAGTGGTGACTCCATGGAGCTCTGAGAGGTGAGATTGAGCATAAACGGGAAGGACCCAAACTAGTCACTCCTTTCTACTGGTCTCTGCGTTCCTGGACAAAGAGCATGCCCAGCAGTAACAAGAGTGCACTGATCACAGGTTGACACCCTAGTTATCCTCAAAGGTAGAAAGTCCAGGATCTGCATCGTGTTACCCAGCCGTTGGGAAAGATCACTATTGAACTTGGTGGAGACTGGACTTTCCATGTACAATCTGAATTGATTTAGAAACTAGTAAACTATGGCCTGATCTTACCTTCATGTCCATGAAGTCTCACACAATCTTTGTACTGTTCATTCATTTTATTCTGCCTAACTAAGCCTATCAGAGACGTGGGAATTTTTTCTTCCACATTCACCTGTAATGACTTTATGCCAGTTCTGTCCATTGCTTGAATTTACTTCCTTCAGTTCATCTCTGGGCACTTTGCTGAGGTAGAAGTGCAAGTCTTGTGGAGTTGGTCTTATTTTCTTCCCGGCTGCCTAATTCTCCCTTCTTCTTGGGTTGCCTGTTTCTTAGTCTCACAGAATGATTTTAGTGGAAGAATAAAATGAATGAAAGGAGTTAAAGCTACATTTTAGCAAAGAGAGTTTATTTAGAGATAATCTGTTTGGGGGGAATCATCTCCAAAATATTCCCATTGTCCCATCCTCTCATATTAAAAAGCATCTTTTAAAAGTAGGTTAGCAGTTGTAGTATATTCTCATTTGGATATGAAATTGTTCACGTTGATTTTTACCCTTGGACTTAGCACAAGAGAAAATCAGGGGAGATACTTTCCTTGTCTTCCTTTCTTTCCTTTTGGCCTGAACTATTATTCCCAGAAATAAGGTTTTTGTCCAGGTACTCCCTCACCTATGCAGCAGATGTACAAAAAGGTTTTGTGAGCCTGCTTGTGAATCCATCACCAGTTTACAAAAGTCTTTGTATACTATTCCATTCTTTTGCAAATGCAAGGTCTCATAAGACATGGGCCGACTGGAAGACCATTGCTTGCCTGAAACCCATTCATCTCTTTCACGTTACCTTTCCTATTTATATCAGCTAATTTCATGTATTGAAACGGTGACCCAGCGCTCTGCAGAGTCTCTTGAAGTGTCATTTCTGAATGACAATCTTAGAAATCACATTCTTAAGGACTCGTCTGTGTTCCTTGAATAGTAGATGAGCCATCACAACTAACCTCAAGTGGGCGGGATTGTGTTCATGTTTGCATTTAGGCAAACTTTGAATGTGCATTTCCTCTTTGAGGATGCCATCTCTCTTCTGGTTTAATGGTCTCTTAGGATTGCAGATTTCTGGGCTCGAACCCATTCTGACTGTGGGCCTGTTTTAAGATGTTACCACCTCTTACCTTCACCTTGCCTTCAATCAAGTGCTTCTTAATGACACTGTAAGGAGTTAATTAGGAAGGTGTTTAATGTACTGTGGTTGAGAGTACTTTCTATCTGGGAAATTAGTTCTGCTCTTTATTAGAAGTCGCAAATAAAACAATTCAATAACCCAAATCCATTCCAAATAAAATACTAACCGGGTATCTTCAAAGAGGCATAATTCCAGACAAATAAATGCATGTGGGAATTACTTTCTCCTTCCTCCTACAGCTTCATATTCTTTTTATCCAGTTCCACCAGGCAGAGATAAACAACACATGTCTGTCCGTCTCAGATTACCAATCTCTTTATCCCGGGTTAGCAGAAGGACACCCATATTTGCTGGTAGCTTTACTGCCACTGTGACAGCAGGTCTGTATTTCATTTTCAAATAAATAAAATTAAAGGTACTCAGCGTGGTACAGTTCAGCTGTCTATCTCCAGACTACACACAAGTTGCAGCTGCTTTTAACTTTTATTTTTAAGCTCCTTTGTCAGCCCTCAATGGCAAAAATAAAGAGAGTCTGACAATGAATTCCTTTTACCTGGCTGCTTTCCTTCTAAATATCTAGTGGTTGAGTTTGCGCTGAGCTGCTAGGGCAGTACCAAAGCAAAGGACTTATTTTTTTGTCAGAAATAATGGAATAATCTGGAGAAAAAAGATAGATTCCATTTTCATTTAACAAATTTCCCAGGCTTCACGAAACTGAGGGAATTTACTTTTTGTGACGTGCAGACTGGGGACAGGAGAAAATAATGGGTTTATTACAAGAGAGGATTTTTGTTGCATTTGCAATAATGCTATATTCATTCTGGTAAGAGTTTTACTTCAGAAAACACCCAGTTGCATAGAATTTTGTAAAACGTGTATGAACTTGTGATAAATATCTGACTCTCTCAATTTTTCTCCCAAAATTTTGCACCTTGAGGGTGACCACGTAAGATAGAAAAATGATGAGAGTTGATTCATCAATTCAATGAAGAGACTCTCTGATATCCATCAAATTCTGTCCCATTAAAAAATATATTATAGTCCTAGCCCATCCAGGTGACGTGGGCCTGTAATGTTAGCAACTGGGGAGGCTGAGGCAAGAAGGATCACAAAGTTAAAGTCAGCCTCAGCAACAGAGGGAGACTCTAGCTCAAAGTTAAAAAAAAAAAAAAAAAAAAAAAAAAAAAGAGCTAGGCATAGGGATATAGTTCAGTGTTAAAGTGCCCTTAATTGATCTATCTATCTATCTATATCTATCTATCTAAAATATAGTATATATATATTACGTAGTGCATGCACACACCACACACATAGACACACACACATGCACACATGCATACACGCACACATTGAAATCCAGTGGAAATGATGTCATCCTGAATTAGGGTGAACCCTAATTCATCATGAATGATTGGAATCCTTCTAATTCAGAAACAAGAAACACAGACCCAGGCAGCAACCCAGAGGGAAGTCAGCCATGTGTCCATGCAAGGCAGAGGCTGCTTTCGCGGGCTGCATACCAAGCAGTGCTGGGAACTTCCAGACTAGAGAGGAAGGGAGCAACAAAGATGTTCCCCTGGAAGCATGGGAGGAACGGTGGCCCTGCCCAGTCCTGGGTTTCAGACTCCTAGACTTTAAACTGTGAGAGATCATGTTTCTCTGGTTGTAATCCATCCGGTCTGTGGGGATCTGTGACCTCAGCCCAAGGAAACTGCCAAGCCCTCCTTTTTAATCTCTGGATGGATCTACTGAAATAGCCTGGTTCTGGTTCACTCCTGGCCTCAGGCTTCATTTCTCCTGTTTGAATGTTCTCATCGTCTTTCCAATAAATTCCTTTTCAACGTAGGCGAGCCCAAGGAGATTTCTGTTGCATGCATCATACTCTCTACTTGATAAGCAAATGTGTCTCACTATCTTTATGATCATCTGTCATGGGCAGTTGGTTAGATTCTCTGTCTTAAGAAAAAAAAAAAATCCAGAGTCACGTGGCAGGCCTAGGGAAAGCAGCATGGTCTCTCAGACCCCTGTTAGATTTATTAGATTAGAATAGCTTTTATCAGGTCCATCTGGGGATTGTTTAATTAGCTACACTTGAGAAATAGGCCATCATTGCACTTAATATGACAATAAGTTTTAGGCCCAGGTCCTGTGAAGTTACATGTTACTTGTGGGGTTTTGTCCAGCTCAGAGATAAATCAAATTTTTCTGGCAGAATTTTTTTTTTTTTTTTACCCAAAGGTGATGCTTTTATTGACCCTGTAGAACATCACCTGATCTTATATATCTCATCTAGCCATTTCATGACCACTTCATCTTTCCAAAGCCCAGATGACCCTAGTTCCAAAACTTCTCCCTTGAATCGCCTTTGCCTTCTGCAGATTTCCTCATGAAGCAAGTTTTGCTCTTTGTAGGAAAATTGTTTCTTTTACCCTTTGATGATGATACTTGGCGTGTGTCACGTGTGGCTAAGATTATTAGGAATAGTGATAGTTCCACATCAACTGAAGGACTGGCAACTCGACAAGATAGAATGTAAGGATATCAATACCAAATTAAAAATGTAACCAGATTTCAGAGTGTTGAGAAAAAAAATAGGTTTTCCTTTTGCTTCAAGATTAGAAAAGCGATTTCCTAGACTTTTTAAAAAATACATGATTCTGAAAAGGCTATCCACTCAGCAAATATTGATTTGAACACAACTAAGTGTCCCTTAAAGTTTAACCTATCGTCACTGAGGATCCCGTTATTGAGAGTTGGATTCAGTATGTTCAAGTGGGCAGTATTTTAACCTGTTTTGGGGGTCAAACAAAATCTGGACACAGAAACATTCCAAGTCTGGAATCACTCAAAGCAGCTGTGAACCAGCAGTAAGTTGTAGGATTTGGTTAAAAAAAAAAAATTGAGTTAATTGCACATACCAAGATCAGAATCTGTTAGTTTTCTCTGCAGTTTTGGAGCATCAATTAAATCAACATCAACAAGAAAGAAGGAGTGGAATGAATTCCCATGGCAAACATAACAACATGACATTTCTGAAAAGGACACATCTTCTGGATAAAAGGAAGTGTGTGCACACGAGTGTGTGTGTGTGTGTGTGTGTGTGTGTGTGTATGTACACGAATGTGCATGTGCACACCATTGTCAGAAAGTTGGGCAAAACCAATGAGTGAACGAGGAAGCAAGAACAATATTATCATTTCCTGCATTTCACTGTATGTCCTACTCTGGCCAGACTCCTTTAGAAAATTACAGTATTTAATGCTCACCCTGACAGTGCATGTAGTACAATCGTTACCACTTGGAGATGAAGCTTAGGTTGATATTCTACCTCATGCACCCCAAGGTCCTGGAGAAACTCATCCAGCACCAAGATTCAAACATGGCTTTATCTCTCATAATTGTGTTTTACATTTACTAAGCAAGGACATCGCTGCTCAAGATTAGATTGGCAGTTTGGGGTGGGTCTGCAGGGATTCTGGTGGATTCCACACGTTTTAAATGAAGCTGTGACCTTCCTTGGGCCCTGCTTGAGGTGGTGCACAGGACATAGGAAAGGAGAATAGAGCACTCATTTCTGCCCCTACATTGCCCCCAAACAGCATGTAACCTGGGGAGTGTCACTTTTTGCTTTTTTAACCTTCAGTTTCCAAATTAATAAAATCAGATGGCTCAAACCAGATCAGCAGATGTACAATTGTGACCCAAGCCGTTGGTTTTGTAGTAAAGTAGTTCAATCTGACTTCATTCAAGAAAACGTATTGAGGTATTTTATAACATAGGCAATTCTTAGATGATAGCATCGGGATGCCTATTCTTCATACACCACTGAGTAGGAAAACGTTAATACATACTCTGACACAATGCTTTATTACAAATTAATATTTTATTTTATACATTAATATTTTTATTATATATTTACAGGAAATGATTTCAATGTGTGTTTACATATTTTTACTGTGCATCTTTTCTTCATTGCCAGGAAAACAAATTTAGTTGAGGTATTCTTAATTTTTTCTCATTCACAGCCCAATTTTTCCAGAAAACTTTTAGACTGAAAGTTGTGTTTTTTTTTTTTTTCCCAGTCAGATGCAGGGTGCAAGCCTATGATCCCAGCAGCTCGGGAGACTGAGGCAGGAGGATCGTGAATTCAAAGCCAGCCTCAGCAATCTCAAGGTGCTAAGCAACTCAGTGAGACTCTGTCTCTAAATAAAATACAAAATAGGGTTGGGAGTGTGTCTCAGTGTTGAGTGCCCCTGAGTTCAGTCCCAGGTACCAAAAAAAAAGAAAAAAGAAAATTTGTTTTTTCCCCCATACTCTAGAATCTTCTAGAACTTTAGAATTTTTAGTAAGAAGACATTTCTTAAATGATGGTTGATCTCTTTGCCTGAATTTTTCTTTAAAGCTAAGGATACATATTAAAATTTTGATACTTGCAGATGTACACAAGTGTGTATATTTGCAAGTGTGTGTGTATACACATGTATCTGTAAATGTGAGTTGTAGGCATGTGTGTGTCCTCTAACAGATCTGAGTATGGACCCCAAGAGCAAACATTTGGATATTATTCACCTTTATATTCCTTTCAGTACTTACCACATTACCTTTCACATAAAAGAAACTCAGAAAATAACTCAAGCAGAACAAAAAGATGTACTACTTTTTACTCTTTTCTAATTACTTGGCTTCATAGGTAACCAAAAACTACTGAGTAAATTTCTTAGATATGCTGAAAATACTTTTCTAAATGCTTCCCAATTCCTAACCAACATAGTAGGAAAAGAAAAAAAATCAAGATATGAATTGGAAAGTCTATTAGTGAAGTCATTTTTTTTTCCTTAGAAAAGATAATTTAAATATATTTCATGGAATTCTTAGGTATTATTTATTATTTTTGCCTAATTAAATGTAACTTATAAAGCAAACATCTACCAGGTTCCTTTCCATCCATCAGTTAGATTAAAAAAGGTAACAAGATAGTATGTTTTGTTTTCCATCTAAGAATGTATTTTGATTACTAGCATTTAAAATCCGTACTTTATTGTCATTTGGTGTTTCTTGTAATTTGTACAGTAAGATTTTGAAAATAATGACAACATTGCATTTTTATTAATCAGAAAGGTAGGGTATGAAATGTTACTGCAATTGAAAACTCTTAGATTCCAAAATTCCCAGTCCCCTCCTGGGAACTAGTCTTTCCAGCTACTCCTACAGTAATAATTTTTAGTTAATCTAGAAATAATTAAAAATGTGATGAAAGTAAGTAAGTTTGTGTGTTCTAGAGCAAGCTGTTCCAAACTGCAAGTCTTTGATATTTCAAGACAATAGCTTCCTCAGCTACTAGATTATAACCAGGAAAACAAAGTCAACCTGATGTACCAGTTGTACAAACTCTCTTCATTTCTGAAATTTAGTTCAAAAACTTGTCAACCATTTAGAATTCTACCTGCTATAAGCCACATGCCGTGTCAGTGATAAATTAAAATTTACAAATATCTCACACCATTTACATCAAACACATTATGGTCTGCTATTCATTGACATTATTTGTTTTGTTGTGATTGAGTAGAGTTCTTTCCATATTTTGGATCGGTGTCACCAAGCAGACTTAATAATTTCAGTGAAGCAAATGCTATCAAAAGCTTACTGCTCAGGTACGTTTTAGGAGTGTCTTAGGAAAACCTTAAGAATAAAAATATTCAGTAAGTCCAACATGATGGGGGCGATCATCAGCCTTAGAAACCACTGTTAAAATCTCCTCTAACCATCTGAATTTACTAAATCTAATATTGCCTAGTCTTAATAAGGAGCATTGTCTTGAACTCATAGAGGTGAAGTTTGATGAGGTGGTTCAAACTCAACATCATCTCCATAAGCACAACCATCTCTTCTGTCTGTCCATTTGAAGGGAAGAATTGAAACAGTCTTCCGTCTTATCTAGATAACCTGAGCTTTGCTTCCCTGTACAAACAGAATTTGTTTCAGGCAGATATAATTAGCCCTACCTTTGTTCCTTTTAATTATCATATATTAAATATGAGTGAGAGTCTCTTAAGCATCGTGTGCTATATTAGAATGTAAAGCCATTTCATTATTTAGCAGCTGAGACTACTGGGTATCTTCCTCTCATTGACCCCAGCGTGTCTGATTAGTTGCCATTAGTCTCTAACCTTGTTCAAGTAATGGAAATAAAGCAAATAGATTGCACTATGCAGGTTTTTTTTTAAAAAGTCTGAACTGTCTCCTTTGACTATAGTTAAATGTGGATGCTCATTTGCAAAGCTTGTACAGTAGTGTCTCCCACATTGAGTACATGGGCATATTACTTTTGTGTAAAGTGTGAACAACAAATCTTGCAGTCAATTTTGTTTGAGAAACTGTGAGATCAGTTGAGGGAAATGGGTTTCTTTACCACAGGATTGCTCAAAACCATTCTGATACATGATCGGTCTGCAAAAGAGAGACAATATTCTGTATTGTTTTAGTTACATTTCCACTTATGTCACCAAAAGACTCATCAACAGAGAGGAGGGAAAGTTTATTTGGGGCTCACAGTTTCAGAGGTCTCAGTCTATAGATGGTGGACTCCATAACTCTCAGCCTGAGGTGAGGCAGCACACCATGGGGGAAGGACCCAGGGGAGGAAAGATTTGCACTCACGGCAGCCAGAAAGCACAGAGACGGGGTGAAGAGGCCACTAGGAAGATGCACCCTTCCAGGACACAATCCCAGGGACCCATCTCCTCCAGCCCTGCCCCGCCTACCTACAGTTACCCTCCAGCCAGTTCATTCAGACTAGTATGGATGGATTGGGTTTCAGTTCTCAGAATCCAATTGCTTCACTTCCAAACATGCCTGCATGAACAGGAGACTTTGGAGGACACCTCACACCCAAGCCATGACTTCTATCTTCTCAGTATTTCCGCCACCTTTTTGTATTTTTTTTTTTTAAATTTAGACTCTTTCTTAGAGATAGTGTTTTCCGGCAGACTCCTTGATACTTTGGGTCTTGTGTCTGAAAAATTGAGATTAAAATAATAATTGATTTGCTACCCCTGGAATTCCAACCCATTCTTCTTTTTCACATGGATCGTGGAGGGTTAAGGAAAGCAATTCAATCTTGAATAATTCTGGGAAACAAAATATATGGCATTTCAGCTCATTCTTCCCCTGGGAACAACCTTGGAATTGACTATTTCTGTCACCATTTTAGAAATTGATAGTATTGAGCATATTTAAAAGAAAAGTTATTAGCAAGATCAGCAAGGACAGCCCCCATGAACCTCCAACTGTTGTTCCCAGCCTAATGACAGTTGATGGCTAGATTTCCTCCTAAGTGGTGCTGAGAACATAAAAGAAAGCCTTCCAGTTACACATCTAATGAGCCAGTGAGGAGCTACTCCAGGAAGCGGCTTTGTGATAAAGAGGGGGGAAGCTTGCCTATGAAGGACCACCAGGATGAAATGGATCTTTAAATGCTATGGCTTTGTGACCCAGCCTTATCTACAGAGATGGACGACGATCCAACTTGGAGGAGAACTTGGAAAACTGGTAGATGGATTTCGGCTTCACTGCCGACCACACATGATACATAGTAGCTTTCTAGTATTCTGCGGGGAAAAATTCAATTTTCAGGGGCAACAAGTATCATGAATGAGCAAAAGGCCACATTTCTAGTGATGGTACACTTGACAGTATAAGGATTCTCTACCTGCTATTCGCGATTCAGTTCAGTTGTGTGTTTTGCCGATGGGTGGCTGTGATTCACAGAAATTATGTAACTTGTTCAAAGTTAAAGCACTAGCTAAGGATAGAGCTGGGTTTTGCAACAGGTGTTTGTATCCTGAGTCTTTTTTTAAACATAGACTGCTCAGCTTTTACTCTGAAGCAGTCATCATTGGCCTCTTTGGCATTTTAAAACATCTAAAATAAAACAATTTCATAGCATCGCATTAGGGATGTTGAGAGGGTCCTTCTGGAACTAAAATAGTCAACATGACACATTTGTGTCTGAAAGTTTTTACAGCGGTGTAGACACAAGGAAACTGAAGAATCTTTCCAACTTGTAGAATACACCAGGATGCAAATTGCACACATTATTATATTTGGTAAATAGGGCAATTCAGGAAGGACAGAGAAATGTCCTTGGTAGCCAAGGAAAATTTAAATATCATAGTTTTTTTTTTTAAATTTAGTGCTTCTTTAAAGTCTTCGAGTCTTGAGTACACAATTAAAAGTGAATTCTATCCACTTCATAGCATCTGTGCACATGGAGCAAGAACTGATCAGAAATGGCTGGAAGTGGAAAGTTTTCTTTGTGTTTCTTTCCCTGTTTCCTTCTGTTTCTTCAGGTTTAAATTGAATAGAGTGTCAGCCATCTGTTTATTTTTATGGTGAGTATTGTGTATTGGATAATTGATAGAAGATAGGAGTCAATAAAGAATCATAGACTTCGGCTGTGTGGATTAGAAACCAGTGGAAAATACTATGTCTACCATCTAGGAGATATCTTACCTATAAATTAAAAAGAGGCCCATTAAACATTGGGTACAATGTGTATTTGGGTTTCCTAGCTTATAAGGGTATCTTTTCCAGATTCAAGTAACAATATACCCGAATTCTCATAGTGAGTACTATTGTGTCTGGACATGGAATTGAAATCATAATTTTAACTTCGTCAATTCTCTTCCCATTCATGTACTGAAAAATAAAAGAAAGCGTGGTAAGAGAAAGCAGAAATATCTCAAATGTAAAACACATGAAAACTTACCAAAAGATTACAGATAGATACTTAGAGCTCAAATGGCTATTTAAAGTTTACTGTAGTTGTCTCTGTTTCAAATGAGAAAATGGAAATCTCCAAAGATGTAGTGATTTGTGCTAAGCTTGGTGGTTGGGTATGGTGGGAACCAAGTTGAAATTTGTACTGTAAGACCATACAAGCATAAACTAGGATAAACAAAGACCATTCTTAGAGAGCAGTTGTGGTGGTGATAATCGGGAAGGTCAAAACCACATTTCTTTCTTCTTCATTATTGGACAAGGAAGGTGCATTGATGTAATCTGAAAACTTTATGGAATACAGGCTCTCTGTCACAGTTGCCAAAACAGCAGAACATTCACATGGCTAGGTTTTGAAGACACAGCTATTTCCAAACTGTTTTTATTTTCATTATGTTTTATCACTGGGTTTTTTTTTACACATCATGAAGATTAAGGTCTTTGTAATTTAAAAATTATGCAACAGCTGCAGCAAACTGCTTCTTACACAGGAACATGAAATTTATATTGGGAAAATACCTATTACTAGCTATAAAATATGCATGAGGTTCTGCAGCCAACTTTGTGAAATGGAATTTCTCCTGGAAGCGAAATGGTATGGTTACTTTGCTTGGGGGATTCTCTATTAAAGGAGAATTGTATTGATATGTGTTAAGTATTGTTCTTCGCCATGAATAATGCAATCCCCCACTGTGAGATTCAGCCCTATGGAATGATTGCTATACTGTTTTGTTGTTTAGACACTTCTAGGCGCCCTTTTACAGCTGGGCTTATTTTGTTTAATAGAGTGTATAATTGTTTCCATATAGATGACAAAATGTGTATTTGCAGTTAACGGGATTCTATATGCATCGACAGCTCATTAAGGCAGACTTGTCTTAAATCTGTATGCCCAATTCCTATCAACAAGAAAAAAAATCAGAATATTTTAAGGTGATTTCTTTTTATGAAAAGATGACCAAAAGTTAGCAGTTGTTGGTGCTTTACTTTAAAAATTGTTTCTCATTTCATTTCCCAATTACAGAAAAATAATGTTTTAATCACATTGGGTCTTAGTTCTTTACTGTGTAAGATGCACTGGGTTTTTGCCTTATACTTAAAGTCCAAACTCAGCATGGTTGAACAGTCGACCTTCTGCTAATTGTACCCAACACAGACAAACAAATCCTCCTAACGTATTGCTAGTGCAATATCATCCTTTAGGTTGAATCTTCAACATTTCCTATGGTATACTGAACAGGTGCAGGTAACAGGTCACTGTGATGTGTTAAACCCTCCTGAGGACACCATTAGGTCACCTTTCCCACCATTTCCAAATCTTTTCCTCTGAGTGCATCTTCCACTTTATACCCCTAGCCAGACATTTCTTCTTCTCTTTCCTTCTTTGTCTAGTCCTCTCTTAAATGAGCTCTGTTCATTACCGTCTCTTAGAGTGGTTTCCACCCTTTCAGATGCACACATCCTGTATGCCTTCTCTCTTACACAGTTTGATTCCATCTTATTTCGTGGGACTAGGTATTTGGGGAGCGGGGAAAAGATACCCTCGCTACTCCTGTTATTCATTTTCATTCTTCAGTTCAGTTCCATGTCCCAGTCAATACGTCAGAGCTACAGTTGACACTGTCCATTGTGACTCAAAAGATGACTTGATGATGTGTGATTTGGAGTAAGTTCTTAAACCTTCCTGCACTTCAGTCTCCTCATGTACATAAAGGGGACCCAGCATACAGTTCATGCATTTTAAATATATGTAATCTCAGTACCTTACATGTAGTCAGCAATCAGT
Source organism: Sciurus carolinensis (assembly GCF_902686445.1). NCBI lineage: Eukaryota > Metazoa > Chordata > Mammalia > Rodentia > Sciuridae > Sciurus > Sciurus carolinensis. Next base: position 23,711,913 of record NC_062231.1, on the reverse strand, counting down.
TAATGTTAGATATTGAAGAGGAAAGAAAAAAATTAGGATTTAATATATAGTCCTACCCATCCAACACTCTTCACCTTATGCCTGATTTTAAGATAAAAAGATCTTTTATATATCTGTCGCTAGCTGAATTCATATGTTATTTTCATTCCTATTGATTCAAACTGCTAATATAAATTTAGCACGTTAAATAGATCCTGTCACATGCCTGAAGTCAAAATACTTAGAATGGGAGCCAAATTCTTGATTTCATGTGGAAATTGAGAAAAACTTCCTGAATTGCCTATATTTTATCTAGATCGCTTTTTTAATGTGCTTAGAAGAATAAGTCATTAGCAACTCTGGTCCTAAGAATTTTCAATAATTTATTAAGGGGTACATGTGTGTCCCTTAATATTTCTGTATATCTTATATGGCAATATTCAGATGAAATGTACAAACTATGTATGTTGATATGCTTTCGGTTTTACACTAAAACATAGTAGCAATACAGAAGCTTGATTTCTCAGAAAAGGTGATGTGATAGTTAATGAATTCCATTTAAGGCTCATTTATCTGATAGTAGGTTATAGATACCAAATGGTGCAAGATACTATATTCACCATTTGGCGAAAGGTCAGCAGGTCTTGGAACAGCCTGTAAAACTTGCTGCCTGCAGCATAGTGTGACTAAGTGTTCTCTATTTTCTGTAAATGTTTGTCCCTAATTTCACTGTGAAGGGTTGTGTATGTCAGGCATAGTGATGTACACGTGTAATCCCAGGCAGGAGGACCACAAAGGCAAGGTCAGCATAAGCAATAAGTGAGAACCTCTCACAAAATAAAAAATACAAATGGCTGTGGGTGGAACTCACATTCTGGATCTGCTACCAGACCCTCAGCATGGTAGCAATATCCTTATCCTGCTTGTGGCATGACTTCATCATTTAGGGAATGAATAATGACCATCAACAGTTAAATCACAAAGAGTAAAAAATAAATATGCATCATGGTAACTGATTATTTGTGATACCTGTAGAGATTTCTGAGCTTAGGCATGATTGCAAAAGGTATTTAATGAAAGGGTGCCAACTCTGCAAACTGATCCCACCACTTAATTTATGGAAGTTCATGAAAATACTGACGAGTAGGTAAAACCTGGTAAATATAAATAGAGCATCGTAGATTTAATTGGATATTTGTTGCTTCCAGAAAATACTCAAATTCATTAATTAGGTTCCAAAATTTTGAGATATTTGTTGAGGAAATAGTGAGATTCTCAAAAATCCCCCCAAATTTAATGGTGGTGCATACTTTTATGTCTGTTTTCACCTTCTTACTACATTTTTCTCTTGTGTTGCACCTAGTGCTCAGTTTGATTTCCGAGCTCCATTGATTTAAATTGTTGCATCAATTTTAAATATGTGCTAATTTGATCAGATATGGGTTGTAAGGTAATTTGAGCAGAAAAAAACATGGCCTGGTAATAAAATTCGGACCAAGTTAGAGTGTAAGCTTGATCCTCTTATAATAAGAAATGCTTTATGTAGAATATCAAGTGTATTTTACCATCAGGGCAGTCAATAACTCTGCTTATTCTGGTATTTTCTTTGTCTCTGTAACAATATTTGAGGTTCAAGGATGTGAAGTTTCACTTGGACAGTTCATTTTTTCCCCTGCTTCTAATTACCATGTTTTTTTAAATATAATAAAAATACTTTTGTTTTTCAAGCTTGGTAATTAAGAGTTTTAACTAATTCAGGTTGACCTTGTCACCGTGGGTGTAAATTAGATGAAAATGAGACTACTTTTCTGTGTTGTCTCAGTTTTTACCATACCTCATTAGTTAGATAGTTCAGTTCATTTTATCCATTTACAGTGAAAACCTGGCTGTCGCACTTAGAAATGGTAGATCTGTCTCAGTTCTGAAACACAATTTTAAAGTACAACTAGTGTATGTGAAAATTCCTACTTGTTATTTATTAAAATTTTACTGTATAGATAGACTGTCATATGATGCTGAACTCCTCTTTTTTATATTATTAATAATAAAGAAGAAACTTTGATAAAATGTGACATATTAGTCAGGATAGGCTGGTTTATGCTGCAGAAACAAGCAGTCCCTCAAATCTCAGCAGTTGAAAATACCAATATTTTTTTCTTTCTCAAGCTTCATGTGCAAGGGTTGCATTATAATTTATTATCTTCGTAGTTTCACTGGACTGAGTGCTGAAGACTTTTTCTCTTCCACAGTCACCACAGCAGAAGAAAAGGAGATATAGTTGATCAATATTGACTTTAAAATTTCCACCTGAAAAATGTAAAATTTGCTCTTTTTGCATTGATCAAGCTCATGCCTAATTTCAAGGGGACAGTCACACACAATCCTACTCTGTATTTTGAAAACCAGGAAGTGAGAATGTTTGTAATTATCTTTATTGATCACCCAAATCTTCCCTTCTGGTCAACAAATATTCGATACGCTCTTGTGTACCTAAATGATACCTATGTGCACACACCACCTCCTATACCCACTACCACCACCACTATGGACAACAACATTTACATGGTTTATGAAGGAAATCATTCACAAGTCAATCTAGTTGCACTATGAGAATTAGTATCTAGGATACCTGAGCAAAATATTGGAAGTGATTATACTGAGTATTGATAATTATCACATACAGTAATTTCTGGATCTTGGGGTTCTAGCTATTAGTGTAACATAAAGATGAGAAATCAGTGCAGAAAATGGTGCAGAAAGTTCATGCTATTTCTGAATGTCTGGTAACATTTTATAATTACTACAACTCTATAAAATTTAACTCGGTAGCAATCAAATCTGGTAATATATGAAAAGTGTTTACACAATTATCAAGTACTGTTCATTGATAAGCCATCAAGACTTGTTTGATATTGAAAATTCAATATCAACATATCAGCAGGTTGAATAACTTTTTACATCAATTTATAAGTAACATTTAACAATCCAGTTAATCAAGTTTATGGATAATAGAAGCTTTCAGCAAACTAAGAATCAAAAGGAATTTCCCCCAACTTAATAATATTGTATAACTACACAAATGGTGAAAGATTCAATGCTTTTGACAAAAGACTAAGAACAAGCAAAATGTTATCTAATCTCTGGTTCATATTGAACATGGTACTGTGAGTTCTAGATATTTCAGTAAGAAAGAAAAGGTGTATGGATTACAAAGGAACAAATAAGACTATCTTGATTTTAGATTACGTGATAGTTCATGAAATGTAAAGAAACTGCATAAAATGAACCCTTTAACATATTATGTGATTTCAGCAAGATGACAAGATATAAGATCAGCACACAAAATTTTATATTTCTTTCTACTAAAAATGTGCAGGTCAAGGCTGAAATAAACATATACTACTTATATCTGATTCAAATAAATTAAATTCTTAGGTATACGCCTAAAAAACAATTGTAAATCTATGTAAGTTACAGAATACCATTAAAGAAATCAAAGGTGTCCTAAATAAGTAGAGAGAGGAACCATATACTTATGGATTGAATTACTCAATGGGCAAGTGTCAATTTTGGAAAATTTATTTAATTCTCTATAAATATTTGTCTATATTTAGTAAAATCTGTGTGTATCTGAAATGTGCAAGAATTCTTATCAAAATCCAAACAAAATTTTTCACCAACGTGGACAGATCTATTCTAAAGCTTATGTGAAAGGTACATATCTAAACCCTAGGTAGAATATTTAAACCAAATTTGAAAGAATTAAGTGGGATTAATTAGTGTATTTGCTAATATACTTGATATATAGCTACCATACAACACAGTAGGATGCTGGCAGAAACACAGATGCATAGGTCTGTAGAATCCAAAATTAGACCTGCCCAGGGATGCCAAACTTGTTTTTAACAAAAATACCAAAGCAATTCAATGGAGTAGGGAGAGCGTTCCCAGTAAATGGGGCTCATTTGCTGCAGGCAATGAAAACTGAACCTTGACCTAGCTTCATTCCTTATGCAAAATTAAACTTAAGATGGATCATAGACTCATATGCAAGGTAGAACTCTGAAACCTAAAAACAAGATAAACCGAAAGAAAATCTTCAGGATCAAGAGAGAAGTAAATAGCTCTTAAGAGGACATTAGAACATGGCTCCTGAAAGGAGTGATTGAAAACTCAGACTATAAGAAAATTAAAACCATGTGCTTTGTGAAAGACCCTTTTCGAGGAGTGGAGAAACAAGGTGCAGACTGGGAGAAAATAGTTACAAAGCATCTGTCCAAATAGATACTCATAGAATATAAAAGAACTCTAAATTCTGCAGTGAAAGAATAGTCCAATTAGAAATTAGGTGGCAATAGATATGAAGAGGCATTTCACTGAAGAGAATGTATAGATGGTGAATAGGTACATGGAACATCATTATCCTTTAGATAGATGTCAATTAAAATTGCATTGAGACATCACTACACACCAACATGGCTAAAATTAAAAAATAACAAAGTCAAGGCAAGGGTGCAAAAGATAACTGTGATACCTATACATTGCTTTTCAGTACGTAAAGTATCACAACTATGGAAAGAAATTTGGCAGTTCCTTATGAAACAGTACATTCAGTGACATTATAACCCAAACATTGAATGCTTGGGCATTTATCCCAGGGAAATGGGAATATATATTAACTCGAAAATCTGAACACAAATTATCAAATGTTATTGTTAATAGACTTTAAGTGGAAACAACCCAGATGACCTTTAGCTGGTAGATGGATAAATTAACAGTTTATCCATAGCATGGCATGGGTCTTAGCAATAAAATAGGGGGTAAGATTGGGAGAGACCCAATACAGGGAATCTTTTCATAATATTTCTCTCTCTTTAAAGTATTGGAGATTGAACCTAGGGGTGTTTTACTACTGTACTACATCCCTAGCCCTTTTTATTTTATTTTGAGACAAGGTCTCACTAAGTTGCTTAGGATCTCCCTAAGTTTCTAAATCAGCCTTTAACTCGTGCCTCAGACCCCTGAGTTACTGGGATGACAGGAGTCCACCATCACACCTGGCTTGAGATATTCCTTATAACTACATGTGAATCCAGAATTACTACAAAATACACATGCTAATTAAATTTAATGTGTTTCTTTTTGCAAATGACATTATTTTTAAACATAGGAAGTCCTAGAGTTTCCACCAAAAAAAAAAAAAAAAAAAACTTTTAGAACTCATAAGCAAATTCAGTACAGTTTGTGGCTATAAAATCAGCATCTAGAGATTGGTGGCATTTTATCCATGACTTACAAGCCATGGGGTAGAAGCTGGTGGGCTAAGGGAAGGGGCCACAGCTAGGCATGTCCTCAATCCTGGTCTTAAAAGCAGAAAGATGGGTTCTCAGTGAGGTGGGTAACTGGGGAACTCTGAATCTTAATACTGAGCTCTAAAAGAAAAAATATGTGGAGAGTCACAGAAATCAGAAAAGCAAACATAAGAAATAATTCATTAGAGAAGTGCCAGTTTGGGCCCCAGCGTGACTGTCAGTGACTAGTGAAGGGGACAGGCAGTGTGGCCAGCGGATAAAGAAGGTAAAAACTAAAAAAGAATTGATTTGGAGTGACCTGCAGATTAGATAGAAAGACTGAATTTAATAGACTCAGAGTCAATCAGTAGGGAAAAGAATCGGGGAAAGCAAATCTAAAAATAATTCCCGGGGAGGGGAAGCATTCTGGGCATGGAACCTGGCTGCCAGGCTATGATGGTGCCCCCCAGGGAAAGCGCGTGCTCACCCCAAGGGAAGGCAGGTACCCCTTGTGACTGCACCAAGCAGGAAAAGCCTCTGTCCTCTGGGTTCTGTGGCTGGAAAAGTACAGTGCTCATGCAACCTGGCCCACCTCTGCAGCCCCCTCCCTGCCTGCAGAAGCCCCGCCAGCAGTCCACCGCTGGGAGGCAGAAGCTCAGGAACAACTCCTACAGCTGACCAAAACTTCCCAGAAGGCGCCTGAAGCAGAGAGTCTGAAAGGGGCACAAAGAAAAGTGTGCCCTTCAGGACCATTTGGGCTGCGGATCCCAAGGGAGAAGCTCTGACGGTTGCTGGCACACAGGAGCATCCGCACCTTCATAGTGGTGAAGGTGAAATATGGGAGTGGGTTTTGCCAGAGACCGGAGAGTTCCAGACATCCTGCAGAGACTGGCATCCTGTTCCAGCACCCGTGCAGAGTGACTCTCAAACACCCACCCGCAGACGTCCCAGGTTTGATCTAGATTAAACCCCAGTGACTGGTGTCTCCCACGTGGAACTCAACAACACCCACCACAAACACACAGCCTGTCAGCGTGCACACTGTGCTGCCCCACTGTATACCAGGGAGCCACCAGCTGTGCCTCCTGGCCACCAGTGCTGGCAGCTACTGGGTGTAGTAACCCCCAGCCCTGGACCAAGGCTTACAAAGCCAAAAACTGATACCAAAATGAACATCCATCCCTGCCTACGGCTTGACCTTCTCCGTGGAAATCAGCCCTTTCTCAGCAAGATTTTTCACTTTTTATTTCTTTTTTCTTCCCTTAATCCATTTTTCTGTTGTTTTCTTCATATTCACAGTTTTAAATTTAATGTTAAAAAGTTACATATGTATCTCTCTATTTATCTATGTATCTCTCTATTTATCTACCTATTTTATCCATCCATCCGTCCATCCATCCATCCATCAATCCATTCATCCATCCATCCATCTGGTACTGGGACTGAACTCAGGGGCACTCCATCACTGAGCCACATCCCCAGCCCTATTTTGTATTTTATTTAGAAACAGAGTCTCACTGAGTTGCTTAGAGCCTTGGTTTGCCGAGGCTGGCTTTGAACTTGCGATCCTCCTGCCTCAGCCTCCCGAGCTGCTGGGATTACAGGCATGCGCCACCGCACCCAGTTCCTTTTAAATTTTAGCTTAAAAAATTTTCAGATGTCCTTTCATAGTATTGCATTACTTTTTACACTTTTCTATTATGTATTGTGTGTGTGTGTGTGTGTGTGTGTGTGTGTGTGTTTGTCCTCATTATGGGATAGATTACAAAAAGGATATGTCTATTCCTATAACTTTACTAGCACATTGATCCCGTCCTTCTGCACCTGTTTATCACTTAACCTTCTCTTGTCTTGGGTGGGGTTCAGCTCGGTGTGGGTTCCAGTGGTTTTGATCTTGCAGTTGCAGGCTTGTCCATTCACGGTTTCTCGCCTCTTTTACCTACCCTCTGTCACTCTGTTCCCCGACTAATAGCCACCTGTCCTCCCTCTCTTTCTTTCTGTAAATCTTTTCTTCCTCCCTCTCCATAGCTGATATCTGCTGTCACCTGCCTCTCCTTGGATAACTTTTTAAGAATATTTTGAACTTTCTTTCACCTTCTCACCCTTCTTCCTCTGTGCTTCAGAAACTGTAATAACACCAAATAATAGAACTAGGTAGTTGATGTGATTCACACCCCATTCGGGTTGTGATTATTAATATGTAGACGTCGCCTGCCTGACCTAGTCCACAGCTTTGTGCTTTGGGACTGAGGTTAAACCCTGACCTCACTATTTCTATATAGGTGGAAATTAATAATAGAGACGTCAAAGTAGACACTGGACATTTATCTCAAAACCTTGCATCTCTGACTGACGTTAGTGCTACTCTTGGCTCCCAGCACCCCTTGGAGAAGCCAGAAGTGTTGGTTCTTAAACAAGGATCTGTGCACTGTATGTGAGCTTTTTGGATATTTAGGTCACACCTTTGGTTCATGCTTTAATCTCTAGTTCCCAATGCCCAGTGCAGATGATGGAGTCCTAAATGCTAAAAAAAAATTCCCAAACTATTCATAACAGCATGTATATAGGAAAAAAGATGAGGAATTTGGGCCGAATATAAAGAAAGTTTTGTTTTGATGCTGTAGGGTGATTTCATTGTCTGTGAAAATTTGCAGTTTGAGATTTCAGGATTCCTGTGACAAGGAAAGAAGGTGCTCACACTAGCTACCATTTTAAAGTCCCAAGCACACCTTCGAGTTCCCACGATGTCACACCCTGAGGATCATTGTGTTCAGAGGGAACAGAGGACACCTCCTGGTGAGGGTCATCTTGGCCTTGCCCAGCCTGGGGCACAGGTTGGAAAACCGAACCCTACGCACGAGTCACAGATGTCTGAATGAGGTTCGACAGGTCGGGCCCCGTTCCTCCGCCATCTCTGGTTCAGCTTGCGGCTTTAACATGTGCGCTCCTCTTAATCACTCTCTCCTTCGTGAACTAGCCAAATTTAAATGTCATGTGTTTTTATTTGCAGAGCGAGGAATCAATCTCATTATACCCTTGACTGCACCGCTTTTACTAGGAGTACCTCCTTTGAAGCCAAAAAAATCAATTTATGTTTAACTGGAGGAGTGATATCTTTTTCTCGGTCTTGGCACAGTGAGGAAGAGGGAGCGTGTGAAGCCGCCCTGCTTAGTGCGTGTTCAGATGTCGCCCTGTGGCTGCCTCCTGCGCAGTTTGGAACTGGCAGCTCATTTACATTGTCAGATCATGTTAATCTCACCTTCACATTCTTTTGTTCTTTCTGGATGACAACTGAAGTGCATATTCTGCCACAGGTGGTATAGGATCATATTAAAATGGTTTGTTGTTTTGTTTTTGGTCCTGGAGATTGAACCTAGGGGTGCTTACCACTGAGCTACATCCTCAGCCCTTTTTATTTCTTGAGACAGGGCCTTACTAAGTTGCTTAACGCATCACTACATTGCTGAGGCTGGCCTCAGACTTTTGATCCTCCTGCCTCAACCTCCCTAGTCGCTGGGATTACAGGCATGTGCCTGTCACCTTTTGCCAAGGGCACAAATGGGTTGCGTTAAGTTAACACAGTGGGGTCAAGCTGTACTCATTGTGATCACCAGGGATTTGTTCACTTAAAGATTAGGAGACGTGGCTTTGGAATTACTAACACAGAAAATAATTATTCTATAAGATCATGGGCAAGTCTGATGGGAATGACTCAAACCACATAGAGATTACATTGATAGCTTCGCGGTAAGTTTAAATTCAGTTCACTTTTCTCCATTGTTAGTATGCTAAGGTTAACACAAGAATTCTCTCTTGGATGTCTCTTGCATGACTGTGCTGTAGCTCAGAGAGCATTCAGGGAAGTCCTGGTGTTTCCCATAATGATTGAAGATTCAAGCTTATTAGTCCAGATCTTTGCAGTTGAGTGAAATGCTTTCACATGTATATCTTTAGTTGATCCTAGCAAAAGCCTTGTAAGTAGGCAGATCAGTTACTAACTGCAGACAGGTTAAAGAACTTGATCACAGATCACACATTCTGTAAAAGACAGAGTCGAATAATCATTTTGCCTATTGATGGAATGAACTCATGCATAAATAAGTGGATCGAACGTCTCCTTAGAGTAGAACTGCGTCAGACCTCCAAAGGCATATTCCAGACGCTGATTAATATCACACATTCCCCCAATGCCTTCAGTTAATCTTCTGTATGCATTGGAAGGAATGCTCGAAGAAGGTGGTATGGCCCAGTCCCAATGAAATTATTACTTTTTGCCAATAAATAATTGGATGTAGCAATTTAGGCAGAAAACAGGTTTAGACAGGTTCTGGTAATTTATACAGCTTTAACATTCTCAGATTGGTCTCCAGCTGATAAGATGCAGTGGCATCTGGTACGGCAGTAAGGAGGCTTCAGGAATTTTATGCTGTCAAATGCAGAATATCACTATGCATGCTATTTGATTTCAACAAATGACATGGAAGAGCATTCCTATTCTTGTCATCTTAAAATCTCTGACAGAAACAGACAAAGGAGAAGGAAAGATCCTTGAGATCTCTTTTTAATCAAGAAGTGCACATTTGGAATTTTCCATATGCATTCTCCTCCTAGCTAGATACCATCGACATGAATTCTGTATCATATTGATGTCATTTTTATGAATTCTGTGTCATGCTGATGTCAGTTTTATGAACTACTCTATCAGAGGCTAATTAAAGTGTATTTTAGGCTTAAATAATATGCTGCTAAGCTTAATTATCTTAATAAACACATTTCATCAGTCTGGCACGTAGACCATTTCATTAAATTAATGGTTTCCAGAAACACTGATTTAGTTGACAGTTTGTAATACCATGAAGAAATGGGATGTATAAATGAATGTATGTTTTATGATTTATAAATTGTGTAACACAGGTGCACACGTCTTTTCTTTCCTTTCAATGTTCATTAGCTAATGGTATTCCCATTAGTTATCTTGTACACATGTCAGGGCCGTAGGCAATAATGAAACTATTTGCACCCAGAAAGAGCAAGCAGTGCGTTGGGAATTATTCTTTTCCCAGTGACTTAGTCGTGGTCCAGTTCCAACATAACTACTGCAGATTCTTCTAGTTAAAATACCTGCATTCACTGCCTAATCTCAACTTCTGTTTTCAAAAAAATAAACAGAGAAATGGTTTTCAAAACCGACCTGTAACTGCCAACTCTGTTGCTTAAAATCTCTGTGGCTCTGTGCTTGCCTCTGTGGACGTTAGGATAATAGTAGCTATTATAAAAACTGAAACCCAAGTTTTAGTTATTGAACAGTAGAATATTCCTTTCCAACGGTTCAACATAGTTGATTCTTGTAGGTGATTTAGTGTTACTTGTGGTAACAGGAACCCAGATTCTATTCCTTAATGGTACAGAATTGCCTGCATGCTGATGAAAGGTTTTAGTGAAAGTCAAAAGTCACTTTTATCTTTAAACATGGTATCCCAGATGTTCACAAAATTTTAGTGCATTCAATTTTCCCAAAGTAGCTGTATTTATCCAAACTTGTGTCTGGGAATATGTTACTTCAAATAGCAGTGGTTTCCCTGAATGAAAAGTGGTACCCATTTTTTGGCAAAGAGCTAATTGTCTCTGCTGCAAACCTGTCCCTTAGAAGGTGTGGGAGCCTTCTGCTTTATGGGACTTTATCAAGTATGTTTTATTTGGCTCATGTAAACATCCAGTGTATCTTTTTAATGTCACATTTCCTTTTAATTGAAAGTTGTGTGTATATATATATATGTGTGTGTGTGTGTGTATGTATATGCTTTTCCTTGCCTACTTAATATCTATTCGTTCTTTAGATTTCGGCATAATGGCGACTTTATCACATTCTTACCCTCTGTTATAAGCTTTCTTAGGTACACCTTAATCTCTGCCTCTATTGTGACATTTTTTATAGTTGTCTTATTTAAAACTCCGAGACTGCAAAATATTATAACTACTCTGGAAAGCAGAATGGAGGTTCCTCAAGGAACCCCCATATGACCCTGCTATCCCAGTCCTTGATGTTTATACAAAAAATCTTAGATCAAAATAATACAGTGATATAGGCACGTCAATATTTGTAGTAGTGTAATCCACAGGAGTCAAGTTAGGGAACCAGCTCAGGTGCCCATTGACGGGTAAGTGGATAAAGAAAATGTGTTGTATATGCCCAATGGAGTTTTACTCAGCCATAAAGAAAATGAAATCACAGTGTTTGCTGGCAAATGGGTGGAACTGGACAACCTCATGCTAAGTGAAATAAGTCAACCAGAATGTCAAGGGTGGAGTGTTTTCCCTGAAATGCAAAAAGCAGGACCAAAATAAGGGGAAAGGGGAGGGGGCAGGGGACAACCCTGTGAAAATCAAAGAGAGATCAGTGGAGCGGAGGAATGGGAAGGAGGGGAAAGGGGGAGAACAGTGGGATGGAACCGGCCAGGCTGTCCCACGTACGTATGTGAATACACCACAGGGAATCTCACCTTCACGCACATCTAGAGAGGGATTGTCCACGGAGCGTGGAGGTTGGTTAAGTCCTCTCTCCCTTTTGACCATAGTTAATGCTTTAGTTAGGGTTTCCTCAGAAGCAAACTCTGATAGGAATATCCAAGTGAGAGTAGTTTATTGCTAGTTGTGGGGAAAACCAAGAGGGAAATGGGGAAGGCATACAGAGAAGGGGAGAGAGGCCGTATCATGTGATTAAACCACCACGAGGCAGTCACGTCCATAACGTAGGCCAAACACGTGGGCATCTCCCCACAATGTCGGCATTGTTGAATAACAGTAAATTCATAGATGGCATGGTTTTCAGCAGCAGAAGTTCATCAAATACTTGTGGGTCAACTGATAGTCACGAGCAAGGCAAATGCAAGTTCTCTTATTCCAAAATTCATTACTCCATCATTTATTATAATATCTATAGTTAATATCTATAATACTCAAGTCTCTCATCATAGGTCGTACAACTTGTGTGTGTGTGTGTGTGTGTGTGTGTGTGTGTATGTGAGAGAGAGAGAGAGAGAGAGGGAGGGAGAGAGAGAGACTTAAGAAAGGGCTAAGATGGCCTCAGGTTTACTGGATCATATGCCAATAGCACAGGCAGAGAGAGATAAATGTACAGTGAGAGTCACTGTAGGTGGTCGGGAGAGATTGTAAGGAACCAGTTCCACCGAGTCACAGAGCACAGTTCTGGATGGATGGCAGTTGTGGTTTCAGAGTGTCAATCTAGAGTGGGCAGTGCATGGTTATGGTGGTCAGGAGAAACCATGCTCTGCTGAAGCCTGATGGGACAGGAAATTGAATGTTTGTCACTGTGGTGATTTTCCTGGGCAAGGCTTTGGACAGCGACCTGGTGACAGGGTCATGGTGTTTCCATGTTCAGTCTTGGGGGGCTCTGCCCTTCCTGGGTCTTAAGTGAGGGGCTACGTCTGGTGAGATTGAGACTCTCTCATGTCTGGTGTTCTTCACCTGATTGGGGATGCCCATGTCTCCAGGTATTCCCAGTTTGGTTTGATAAGTTAGCACGCGTCAGTTCTTTATCAATTTGTGCCTTGTGGTTTGGCTGGGCAGATGGTGCCTGTTTACCTGTACAGACAAGGTGTGGAGTCATTCTACCTTGGCACTTGACTTCAAAATTACAGTAGCTCATGGCAGACCACTGCTTCACAAAATGGAGTGACTCAGCACGAGGCACAGCCTGGAAAGTACTGTTCTGTATGTGGTGGAGTAACTCTGAGTAGGCACAACCTGCTCTCCACCTAAACCATGGTTGGCACCTGAATAATCCCATAGAAAGGCTGAAAGACAGCTTTCAAAATGCATACCGAGCATCCAAGATGGTGGCCAGTGGGCTTGGGCTGCTCATAGATTCTTAATTATCATCATGAGCTAAAGACTGATGTGAAGGAGCATTGGTTTTCCAGCAGAGATGTGAAAAGCAGAGTGGCCTTCTGGTAAAAGAATTTCCATGAGGGGGTGCAGAGACTGGCAGTTGGTTTAAAGACCCTGGTACTTGAAAAAAGATGTACCAGTGGAACAAACCACTTTGGCACCTGAGGAGCTCTACCTGAGTTTAGGGCTAGCTGTGGTCACCACAAAACTCAAACCTTATTTCCCCCTCGCATTGGCCTATCTTCTTACTGGTTCTGGGTTTTTGTTTCTTCCAAGTGTTTCTGGAATACTACTGACCGCATCATCGCTCCTGTTTAATGGCTTCCAAACAGTCCTCTGTGAGCTTTGTTTTAGCACAAGGTTCAGTCTAAACCTTCAGCTTGCATTCTGTTACTTGCATGAGTGTCGTTTGGTCTTCCATGCTTTTCTCCACCTTTGGTCCCCATTATCAAGTTACCTTCTGTGATGTGTTTCTGTGCCATTCTATGTGACTCCCTCAATCCCCTCCCTCCGCCTGGAATCATCTTGGCTTACCGATTCCTCGCTTATTCCTCAAGAGGGACCTCATCACTCACTGCGCTTCTTTCTTAGAATGTCTAATCTCAGATTGGTAAAAATGGACAGGATAAATGCATTTGCTGTTCCTTTATGTTTTCATGTCCAAGTTTCACACAAATATGGCAGGGTTATTTAGAGGAGACTGGGTGAGTAATGTGTTGGATATCAAGACCTGCACATGGTTTCTCAGCCTGCGAATCAGTGAACTCCTTCCTAATCGGTCCTATCAGTAAGTCCTACCAGTATGGATGGTTTCGTGACAGGTCTGTGACACACACAGTTTTTACATGATTTGGGGAACTAATCAAATGTATTTTTGTAGTCTATGACAATTTTCATTCAGAGGGCAGAGGGATGCCATAATTCAATCTGTATCTCAGAGTGCCAGGGTTTTGCTTGTGGTGAGCAATGAAATTATCTAGAATGAGTCAACAGATTTCTCCATCCCCTGAAGGAAGTCTCCTTTCCCTGTCTTTATCCTAACCTTCGTGTAGCGTGTAAGGGAATAGGCAATGAGCCTACCCCACTGACCCGAAGCTTGGGTTGATGGTAATACACAGTCCTGTCCTCAAAGTGAATGTGTTCTTCAGAAAATAAGCTATGAAAACTTGTTTCATTATCTTATTTCTGAAAATCATGTCAGAATATTCAATGGGGTTGAGTAAATAGTGCATGTTTTCGTTGTGCTAGTTTTGCCAGTGAGCTGAAGTGGTTATATTCATGTACTGGGAATCTTGAGGGAGTCCCTGGTCACATCCATTATCTGATAATTGTCTCCTACCCCAGGGGTGTAATACCCTGTGGACATATTTGCACTGTGTATTTCTATCTATCCCTGTTTTTACTTACCATGGCATGGAATATAACATTTGCAGAAGTGAGGCGAAATGTCTCATCTTCCTATTGTCAATATGAATATGCTGAATATAAAAATGAGACTTTTCAGGCTTACATGGGATAAAGTACAACAGAAAATCTAAAATGTTTTTATCAGTAGAAATTGAAAAACATCCTCTTTTGCTCTTTGGACTACATTGTAGTTTCTCAATCCATATACAGATTTAAAGTTTTCTTTTCATCCTTTCAACTAAGCCTTTACCCACACATGACCTCTGTAGTTTTATCTTGGTTCTCAGTCCATTAGTTAAGATTAACTGTCTCAGTGATAAATACACTACATTAACTATGAGATATTATATTCCAAATTTTTCTGGTAGGAGGTCCACTTATGCATGGTTTTATTTAAAAAATATTTAAATAAAATATTTAAATATTTGTGATTTCTATCTCTTCCCACCACCCGCATCATCCAACACACCAGAAAAAAATATATATGTAACACAATTAGTGAAACTATTCTAAACTGAACACTGGTTCATTCCAGATAAGGATCTGTAGTTGTCCTTCTGGATAATGAATGAGGCTAGAATCTTAAAAGTCAATATTTGGACCTTGGGTATTGGCACCCCTCGAGAGTGAGAGAGCTTGTTAGAAGTGTTTCCTCAAACCTAGTGTGACGACTGACCTTGGAAGAAGTTCCTCAAGTGTTCTCTATGCCAATTTTAGAAACATGGAGCCTGCACATTCTAGCAGCAATGTTGACTAGACAGCTATCCAAAGCTACTACCTTTGTGTTTAATATTAGAACTTCTAGCTTCAGTTACTTCCCAAGTTACCATGGAGAATTCACTGCCCAGCTTCATTTGTGCTTTGGCTTAGCCATGGAACAGAATGGAAGCTAATGGAAAGTGAGTGGAATATCTGTGAGGTCCAGTGTCATGCCTAATAATTGACTGTGTCCTTTCCCAATCAATGCTGCTTGGTAGATAGGAAAAAACGTGGTTTGCGAAGTCGGATCCACAGAAGGGAATAAATATGTCGAAGCTATTTTGGACTTCTTTGAGAAAAAACTTTCATCTTGTTTAAGCCACTACACATATTTTTAAGATCACAATACCATGGCTAGTATGATATTGAAATGCCCCTGAGTCTCCACCATCTCCCCATATATAAAGTGAAAGAAATAACCAAAGTGGATTGTTTTTATTATCTTCCATCATTGACTTTTTCAACAGCTGAATCATCTTAACATAATACACATATTAATTAATTTTTTAACACTTATCTCTTTCACAACATCTACATACTTACTGTTAGCAGTCTTGGAATTAAGGATAGATCATTCTTTCTGGAAGGTGCAATGATCAAAACATTATCAGAAAAGTAAAAAACCTCTAAAGCATGCAAAACAATTGAACAATTATTTAACTTTATGATTTTGAATGTTAATTTTGTCTTATATCTAAAACCCACTGTAATTGCATTTTTTTCTGATTATACAGTTTGATACTTGGCAAAACAAATGTTGTTTAACTCACGGACTTTCCTTCCTACAGCAGGATCCCCTAGAGTGTAGGGATTTATTCCTTGCACACTACTCTACATACAGAATGTATTCATCTACAGAGCCTGCCCGAGCTTTCCTTTCTTTAAACAAAGCTTTTTATTTTTTTTTTTAAATACTGTTTTGAAGAAAAGTTTGAGATTTTTAGAAAAATTCCAAAGAGAATGTATATACAGTTCATCCTCTGTATTTACAGGTTCCACATCTGCAGATTAAAAATATTTGACAAATGATTGTCTATGCTGACCATTTACAGACTTTAAAAAGTATTTTTAGTTGTAGATGGACACAATACTTATTTATTTCCATATGGTGCTGAAGATCAAACTCAGTGCCTCACATTTTCAAGGCAAGTGCTCTACCTCTGAGCTACAACCCCAGCCCCAAAATATGGACTTTCTCTTGTCACTATCCCCTGAGCAGTACAGTATAAGTATTTCCTTAATACAATGTACTATAAGCAATCTAGAGATGACTTAAACTGCATAAAGCATACAGATAGGTTACATGCACATACCATGCTATTTTATCAAAGGGATTGGAGCATCCTCAGATTCTGGTATCCAAGGGGGTCCTGGAATCAGTCCCCCACAGATAACCCACACTCAATTTTCACTATGATTAATAGCTCATATTGTGGGGCATTTACTTCATTCATGAACCAACATTGATGTATTATTATTTATTGTCTTGCATATTTCATTCAGATACCCTTAGTTTTTCTCTAACATCTTTTATCTGGTCTGGGATTACACCTATTTTAATTCCATTGTCATGTCTCCTAAGACTCAGCAATTTCTCATATTTTCCTTGTTTTTAATGACACTGTTTTTTTTTTTTTTGTTTTTTGTTTTTGTTTTGTTTTGTTTTGTTTTGTTTTGTTTTTTGAGTACTGGCTAGGTATTTTGTTAGATGTCTCTCCTGCAATTTGTCTTGTGTTTTTCCCACACAAGTGGTGAAATTGTGTGTTGGGAGGAAGATCACAGAGCTCAGGAGCTCTTTCCGTCACCTCACAGTAAGGGTCTGTACCATGAATAGGACTGGGAACTTGCTTTTGACCTTGATCACCTGGTGAGACAGTATGCATCCGGTTTCCAAGACAATGAAAACTGCTATGTAAATTTCTGTGTGATAGGATGATGGCGTCACCTTTTGTGTCTAGTATACTAGATTTAGGGACATGTCTTAGTAAACTATGACTCATATTTCTGTTTTCTCACTGTGTGGTAGAATTGCCCTGTGTTATTATTTGATTGATATTAAACTCACTATGTTACAAGTAAGAATGTATTACTCTCCATCTATCATAGGCGCTTGATTGTTAAGTATTTTATACTGGTTCCCACATTTATTGAATAATGTATGAGAGTCTTTAGTCCAGTATTTTTCAGGTGAAATTTTGGTGACAGTAATGAGATTGGTGTTATATAATCAACTATTAATTCTAAAACAGTATATTCAGCAAAACTTGGAACACATTCTTCTGAAAGTTTCCACTGTGAAGTTTTTATTCAAGTTTTATGTAATGATTGTTTTAGTTAGCTTTTGTGTCCCTGTGACCAAAAGACCTGACAAATACAACTTAGAGGAGGAAAGTTTATTTTGGCTTATGGGATCAGAGGTTCAGTCCCTGGTTGGCTGAGTCCATACCTCTGACCCTGAGGTAAGACAAAACAACATGGCGGAAGGGTATCAAAGAGGTAAGCAGCTCAGGACAGGACAACCAGGAATCAGAGAGATCTATGTTCACCAGGAAGTAAATATAAACCCCACAGCACTTCCCCAGTGAACTACCTCCTCCAGTCAAACTTCCTGTCTACAGTTATGATCCATTTGATTGACTCAAATGGATCAATTCATTGATTAGGTTACAACTCTACTAATTATTTCACCTCTGAACTTTCTTGCATTGTCTGACACATGAACTTTTGGGGACACCTCATATCTAAACAATAACAATGTTAGTTGCACAGGAGATCCAATCTGATCATCCCAAAAGAGTTCAACATTCAAAAGATAATCTACCCACATAAAATGGGTCATCTGAGGATTTCTGCTGTCCCAGAACATATATATAGATTTAAAATTGGAAAGTTGCAGTTATTTTGGATGGGTCATGATGTCTCAAAAAATAAGTTTGGTCTCTTTGTTACAACATTTCAGTCCCTTTCATTTGTGGTAAATCTTAGGGGCATTTTTACAGTTTACATTTGAATTTGATTGTAGGTAGGTGAGTTTATTTCCTTCTGTTGATGGAATGAGAATATAATGTACTCCCAATTATATGATTTATTAGAATATGCAAGTATTTCCTATTTTCACTGCATTTATTATACTGTGATATTAATTGCAAAACAAAGTTCACAAGCAACTGAGAGATGTTACCACGACATGGTGGTAGACGGTACAGATAGGAGGCACTTTTGCGACGTGTGATGTTTAACAGCTCTTGCATTTTGACTGAGTTAAGTGCACTTAGAACTGGCACTTGAAGAATTAACGAGACATCAGTCATCTGCACAGGTTTCCAAACACAGTGACATTGATTAGAAATACCCTTGCTCCAGAGACAGCAAATAAAAAGGACTTATAAGATTCTGCATTAATGGAAATACTAATGATGCATTTGATAGGCATGGCACATGGAAATGAATTAAGGATCATATTGCCACCATTTCATTTTTTTTTATAAATGCAGTGGCCCTTTGGCTAAATATCTTGTTAACAATGAATCTCATTGCTTGACTCTTGTGACCCCAGTTATTCTAAAATAGAACTTAGATAAATTCAATGGACTGCCTACTTGGACGTAGAGATTTTAAGCCTACACATTCTGGGGAGATTTAAGTGTCTTTAAGTAACTTGTTTGCAGTTATGGGATGATCACAGGGTTTCATCATTTGAAAAAGATCAGTGTTAGATAGCTGAGGTCACTAGTAGAATTAAAAGTCAGGGTTTTAGCATTTATCTTTTCAATTGAATTGACAGAGACCTTGGCAATGACTCATTGAGGGGTCAGTAAGTTTGGGAGCTAATACTTCTCTCATAGGACTGTAAAAAAAAAATCAACAGCATCTATAATGTGTAGCACAATCCCAGTAAATCATGTAAGAGAATATCCACCACTGATATTTGGGACACAAAGTGTATTACTTGTGTGTCAGTTTTTCTTTTTCTCCCATTGAAATTGCATTTGAAACTGACTTAGGTTCAATTGAATTTCACAGATACATCTTAGAATGTTATTTTTTGTTTTTCTCTTTTGCCTTTTGGTCTAC
Organism: Sciurus carolinensis; assembly: GCF_902686445.1. Lineage (NCBI taxonomy): Eukaryota > Metazoa > Chordata > Mammalia > Rodentia > Sciuridae > Sciurus > Sciurus carolinensis. Next base: position 23,692,495 of record NC_062231.1, on the reverse strand, counting down.
TCAAGTCTCTGAAGATTTTGTTGCCAGTGAAGTGAAATTTTAATTCAAAATCTGGTTCAGCATTATCACATGTGTGGTGTATAGGGCCTGATTATAAAATACTAATGATTCAAAAATGCTTCAAAATTCCACCTAAATAAAACAAAGAAAAATAAATAAATAAATATGATATCTCTAACTACTTTAAAAAACAAGCATTAATTGAATAGCCATGGGATATCAAATCAACGAGATGCCATATGGTTTTGAAGAGTTTTCTGTAACAGAAGAGTAGTTCCTCTCTGGGAAAATGTTCCTAATGTATTTAAGATTAAAGGGAGTCTGTCAAATCTTAAGATTCCAATTTCAAGAAGAAATGATTCGAGTATATGAATAGATAGGGAGATGGGAAAAGAGTTGGAATAAGGGAGGTAAGAAAAATAAGGATGAAGAAAACAGATTTAATAACAATGCTGATATGGTAGATTTCGTTCTGTGTGGTTTTTGTGTTTTTTCAAATATGCATAAAGGTGATAGATGTTAAGAACCAGATAGAGCTATTATTATCAAGACTGTTAGGGATTTTAGTAGTCACCTCATGCCTACTCCCTTTATTTGTATTTATTTATTTTTTAGTTGTTCTCTTTAGTTATAAATGACATCAGAATGCATTTTGATTCGTTTACACAAATGGGGTGCTTTTCATTTCTCTGGTTGTACATGATGTAGAGTCACACCATTCACGTAACCTTACATGTACATAGGGTAACAGTGTCCATCTCATTCCACCATCTTTCCTTCTCCCTGCCCCCTCCCACCCCTCATTTCCCGCTACACAATCCAGTGTTCCTTCACCCCCTTATTTTTAAAGAATCTGAAATCTAGAGGGCATTGACTTACACCAAGGATTAAATTGTCCAAGTAGGAAGGAAACTTGAAATCAGGGCTTCTGACCGCTGACCCTTGACTTCACTGGACCTCAGTGCCTTCCTTGTTAGGCAGTGTCTCATTGCTGTAACAAAATGCCTAAGACTATTATCTTATAAATAGAAAAGGTTTATTTGGACAGGATTTTGTGTCAGAGATTCCACTCCATGATGAAATGTCACCATTCGTTTAGGTGTCTGGCTTGGTAGTAAGTACATCATGGGGACAACAGGTAGTGGAGCAAATTCACTCACCTCATCAGCCAGGAGGCAAAAATGAAGAGGAACAGACTGAGCTTCTCCCAGTCCCTACAAAGGCTCATGATGTAGTGACCTCCTACTTGGCTCACCTCTAAAAGTTTCTACCACCTCCCAGGAGAGCCACTTAGCACCTGAACCTTTGAGGAACATCAGCATCTAAAACACAGCAACTTTCTTTTCCTGCTAATTGGTTACTTCCTTTCAAGTCTTTATTAAGCATCAGGAGCCAAGATCCTTCATAAGAAGGGAAATAGGAAGTGAGTGCTCTCACATAGAAAGTAAAAGTAACTCCTCCAAGTTGTCAACATTTTGGAAATGGGGGGATGTCAAGAGACCTCCCTAGTTAATGGCCGACTCTCCTTGGGCTGTGTGTTTACAGACCGATAGGTGCAGTGAACAACTTCAGAATCAGGGGTTATAGGAATGCACACTTACCCAAAGGTGGGTTTGGGGTGCCACTCTAAGATTGCAGTATGTAGGTTTCATTCAGTACTCGTCCTCAGTTAATTTTAAGGGGCATTTTTAAGAGCTTGACTGACTTAACAGTTAAGCCCATCCCACGTTGATAGCATGTGGTATACAGAAGTTGTTATTCATTGTTAATTGTGGGGAAGAAAGGAGTGGGCAGGAATTTTGATGAATAACCCGTTTTCCCCTATCTCGTTGCTCTTCTTGGATTAGTAGCCGCATGAGTTAGAACAAAATTTTTTTTTTTTTTTTTTTTTTTTTTTGCGGTGCTGGGGATTGAACCCAGGGCCTTGTGCTTGCAAGGCAAGCACTCTACCAACTGAGCTATACTTCCAGCCCCAAAAATAGATTTTTAAAGTAAGACCAAGCCAGGTGCAGTGGTGCACACCTGTAATCCCAGCAGCTCGGGAGGCTGAGGCAGGAGGATCACCAGTTCAAAGCCAGCCTCACCTCAGCAACTTAGTGAGGCCCTCAGCAACTCAGTGAGACCCTGTTTTTAAATAAAATATTAAAAAGGGCTGGGGATGTGGCTCAGTGGTTAAGCACACCTGGGTTCAACCCCCACAATCCCCAGTGCCAAAAAAAAAAGAAAAAAAAAAAAAAGAAAAAGAAAAAGAAAGAATTGCAAACTTCACTTCATTGATTGCTAGAGTCATGACCTTAGTCAGACTATTAAAATTCTTTGAGTTGGATAAAGATAATTGAGGGGCAGAAAGATGCCCTTAGTTTTTGTTGTGTAGTATGGTTGTGGAGTATATTGTAAGTATTTTCTTATAGTTTTTTTTTTTTTGTCAGTAGTGGGTTTTGCTTCACAAAATTTTTAAAAAATTCGTGTATGGGCCATGAAGAAGGTAGCTCAGTGGTAGAGTGCTTGCCTAGCATACACCACGCCATGAGATCTGTCCCCAGCACTGCAGAAAGAAAACATGTGATTGTTTTGCTTTAATTATCTCTGAATTTGAAACACAGTTAGCAGACCTTTCCCTACACCAAGATTATGGAGAAATTTATGACTTTTCAAGCTCTTCCTGTGTGCTTGTTCTTCCATATTAACTTCAATATCTGTTTATCTAATTTCATAATTTGTCGGCATTTTGATTAGGTTTGCATTGAACCTATAAATCAACTTATGAAATCTTTTTAATGTTGAATCATTTGGTTCAAGAACGAAAAATATTGGTGTACACAGTAGCTCCCACCTGTAATCCCAGTGGCTGGGGAGGCTGAGGAGGAGGATCGACAGTTCAAAGTTGGCCTCAGGAAATTACGGGTGTCCTAAGTCATTGAGTGAGACCCTGTCTCAAAATTAAAACTAGCAATGGCTCATGCCTGTAATCCCAGTGGCTGGGGAGGCCAAGGCAGGAGGATCGTGGATTCAAAGTCAGCTTCAACAAAAGTGAGGCCCTAAGCAACTCAGTGAGACCCGGTCTCTAAATAAAATACAAAATAGGGCTGGGATGTGGCTCAGGGGTCGAGTGCCCCTGAGTTCAATCCCTGGTGGTACTAAATAAATAAATAAATGCATGGATGGATGGAAGGGGATGTGGCTCAGTGTTTAATCACCCCTGATATCAGGGGGGGGGAAACACAAAAGAGAGTATTTTCCATTTGCTCATGTGTTCCTTAGTATTTTCTAATAGTTTTGAAATTTTCCATTTACAGGTTTTACTAATTTTTATTACATTTTTTCCTAAGTATTTAATATTCTTGTTACTGTTATAAATAGGGCTTTTTCAACCTGTAAGTTCTGTAACTGTTCATTATTAGAGATATAGAAAAGCCACAGATTTTTACAATTAATTCAAAGCCAGCTAATTTAGAAACATTTTGTTTCGTAAGTTTTATCCTTGACTCTCTAGGGTTGTCAAGGTATAGTATTCATTTTTATTTCCTCTTTGTTTATTTTATAAGTCAAATCTATTTCAATGTGAAAGCTAGACACTTGTTATAGTCTGGCTCTTTAAAACATTTTTATTTGTTCTAATGAGTTGTCCATGTCAGTAGAATGCATTTACATATTTTGACACATCATGCATAAATGGAGTGTCATCTCTCATTTTTCTGATTGTACATGTTGCAGGATCACATGGGTCATGCAGTCATACATGTACATGAGGACATCATGTCTGTCTCACTCTACTGTCCTTCCTACCCCCTACCCCTTCCCCTCCCTTTACTCCCCTCTACCTAATATAAAGTAGCTCTATTCTTCCCCAGAAACCCTTATTGTGAATTATCGTCCACATATCAGAAAAAAACATTCAGTCTTTGATTTTTCGGATTTGGTTTATTTCACTTAAATTGGTTTATTTGTTCATTTTTTAACATCTTAGTGATGTAGGTCAGTATCTATGGAATAATGTGGGTTGGTAGTGATCATGGGAATTCTTGACTTATTTCTCTTCTTGTTGGAAATACCTCTACTGTTTCCCCACTTCCTTGATTTTTTAACATCATTGATTGGAGCTTTTTATGTCCTAGATTTATCATTGTGAAGATAAGGTCATTTCCTTAAACTGTGAATATGACACATGATTTAAGAGGGTTCATAGTACTAAACAATTTGTGCATTCTTGAAATAACCTGCTTGGTTATTCTCCATATGGTGTTAGATTCAGTTTGACAATATTTTAAAATTTTATGTCAATATTTTCCTGTAATTTTAATCTGGAGTTTTCATTCTTTATGCTGCAGTTATTTGGTCTCAGTTTCAGTATTACAGTGGTTTTCCAAAAGAAATTGAGTCCCTTTCCTTCACTTTCAGTGTAATGAAGTCATAAAGCATTAAGACTGTCTGACCTTTCCAAAAATTCCCTGGTGAAATTCTTTCCAAGATTGACCTGGTGAAAACATTTGGGCCTATTGCTGTTTTGTGTAGTTTTCATAGTGTTTATCTGTGTTTTTTAAATTTTTATTTTGTGTGTGGGGATATGTGTGTTTGTTTCTTCCAGGAAACAAGTTTTTTTAAGCTTCCTAACTGTAATGTGAACCATGTGTGGAGTCTTTATTCCTCTAGAAAATTAGTTAGAATTTCAAACTGACTTGTATAGGAGTATGAAAAAGTAAGTTCTTAAAATTGTTTAAATTTCTTTTGCTTTCCATAACAATTTTCCTTTATAAATTCTAATTTTGCATGTGTCTTACATTATGTTGCAGTTGGACGGTGCAGTAAATATTTCTGTTTAACAGAAACATTGGCCTGGAATGGTTCAGAAAATCTAAGCTCCCAATGTACCCATTTCCTTTTTTAAAAATTTTACTTTGTGTTACTATATTTAACATGTAGTTTAACTTCTATCAAAAACAGTTATCTTCTTTTTTGTTACTGGGATATTTTTTTCTTCTCTCTTTTCTTTTTCTTCCATTCCTGGGGATTGAATCCAGTGGTGCTCTAGTACTGAGCAACATTCCCATCCCTTTTTATTTTCAAACAGTGTCTCACTCAATTGTCCAGACTGGCCTTGAACTTGGTATCCTCCTGCCTTAGCCTCCAGAGTAGCTGAGATTTTAGATGTGTGCCACCATGCATGGCTTTTAGACTTTTAAATAACTTCGACTTTGGTAACTTTTGAATATCTCATGTTTCTCCTTTTCTCTCACATCAAGTCATATGCCTTGAGTTGATTTATTGCTACTGCAACCTCTGTGAGCTGTTACTCTCTTTTCCATTTACTTGCTCAGTTTTAAACCCTTGGTACCTTAAAAGGGATGATTTCAAAGCCAAGCAAAGTCATTCCTTTGCTCTGACCTCTTACTTCCACCAATTCCTATGATCCAGCATATCTGACAGGCAGCTAAGATCGAGTCATCAACCCAGGATTGAGTTTTCAATAGCTCCCTTTGACTCAGAGAATAAATAGAGATTCTGCAGCAAGTTATTATTCAAAGGCTGAGACAGTATCAATCCAAGTTCACTTCCAACCATTCCCCCCAACAAGGCTAATTTCCAGCTCTATGGAGGTACCCACTGTTTTACCTCTAGATTCTCCCTTATGCCTCCTGCAAGGCATTCCTGTTACATGGTACTCTCTATTCCTCTCGTGTGAGTTCTGCATGTTTTTCAAGGTTTATCTTAGATGCCACCTCCTATGAACCCTTTTCCAATGCTATCATGTAAAAATAATACTTTTGCATTATTTTTCATTTTTCACTTTCCTTAAAAATCTTCCCTTTGTAAGAAATATGATATTTGTCTTTCATACTCTTTTATCCATAGACTATTTAAATCTCCTCATATGGACATTATTTTTTAAATATATGTTTGCCATGTATAGAGGTAGATATTAGATATCTCAGGCTCAAGAAAATGGTTAAATATTTCTGAAGTTCTATGTATCATTAAGAAATTGCTATAAATGTCCCAAACTACTTTAAGTCTATCATATTTGCCTTAGTTTGTTTAAGTCAGGTTAGCACTTACTTAAGTGCTTGCCTTGTGTTACGGTTTAGATATGAGATGTGCCCAAAATCTGATGTGTAAGACAATGCAAGGATGTTCAGAGGTGAAATGCTTAAATTGTGAGAGGGATAACCTAATATGAATTAACAGGGTGGTAACTGTAGGCAGGCAGAGTTTGACTGGAAGAAGTAGTCACTGGGGGTGTGCACTGGGTGCATACATTTTGTCCCTGGTGGGCAGAGCTCTCTCTGCTTTCTGGTTGCCATATCCTGAGCTGCTGTGCTCCACCATGCCCTTCTGTTGAGATGTCTGGGTCATCTTGGGCCCAAAGCAATGGAGTCAGCCAACCATGAACTGAACCTCTGAAGTCATGGAACAAAATAAACTTTGTCCTCTAGGTTGTACTTGTCAGAACTTTTGATCACAGTGATGAAAAGCTGATTGGTACAACTCAACAGTCTCTTTTGAGGACTGGCTAACTTTACCCTAAGTGTATTACTATCTACTGATTAAATGGTCCTTAGTTCATCATTATTGGTTTCAAAACATACAGTGAGAGATCAGCATATTAACTGAACAGGAAAGGTTATCCACGTCTCTGAAGTAGTGGCTACAACTTACAGCCATGGATTCTATAATAGGTTTTATGCAAATAGAAGTTAAGGGATTGGACACCATAGAGGATGTTTCTTGCTTTCCTGAGTTAGCTATCCATATTCTAGTTTTAAATAACTTACTACGTTAAGAGTCTCTATAGTCAGCAGAAATATTTCTTTCTTCAAAATTTGAAAAGAGAACCTACCAACTTTGTCATCCTGTCTAGCAACCAGGACTCAGTCAATCACTGAGATTTCCACTTTGGTCATGATACTGTGCCTGCTGCTGCAGAAGAGTCACCCTGTTTAAGGAGCGAGTGGAATCTGCCACTGGGTACTAAGTGGCAGTGTAGACTTGTGACTGTCAGGACAGCCTTGTGGTCGCTGTGGCTTAAGGTCTGTGGTGTGCACTGCTCCAGGGTGACCGGGGTGCTTAGCCTTGCTGAATTGGTTTTATAAACACTCTTTGTTGTCGTTTCCTGCTGCCTTTATTTCTTATTCCTCTTCATCTTTAGGTTCAGTGGTCCTGCCTTCCTTCCTGATAGAGCTCTAAAACTATTTATTATCCTTTCCATGAACTCTTTAAATAGTTCTGCCCTCAGTTACCACAGCCTGTGACCTAGGACTTGGGTGCTACAGTACTCACTTGGTGCTGGGTGGGGTGTGACATGCTTGTAATCCCAGTGACTTGGAGGCTGAGGCACAAGGATTCCAAGTTGGAGGCCAGCCTCAGCAATTTAGTGAAATACTGTCTTAAAATTAAAAATTTTTAAAAAGGAAGGGGGAACTGGATTCAATCCTAGTACCAAAACAAAAACAAAAACAAAAAAAAACAGACAAAAAACCAACTCCTCCCTTGGCATCATCAGCGAATGTATAGTGACCCTCTTTTCAGCGTTGTCTCTTCTAGCTAGATGAGAAATATTTGTTTAGTTTTAATTCTCTATTGAGTCATTACCAGAACCTCCTTGAATCTTTTTAACATCCAGAGTCTCAAATCACCAGGTTGGTTTAAAATAAGTTGAAGGTACAGATTTAAAGTCCAAATCCACCCCTTAGCAATTAGGTGACTTTCAGTAAATAAATGAACTGTGATCTTCGATAGTGCATCTGTAAAATTGCAACAATGTTACCATTTCATGGATTCTTACAAGAACTCAATAATATTAATAAAGACCCAAAGTATGGGGCAGAGATCATGATAGGCTCCCAGTTTCGTAAATGGCAGCCCTCACTGGTGATCATACAGGATTGACATGGCCTCAGGACAGGAGGCATTATGTGTATTCCTTGTATATGGCCCATCAACTTCTGCAGTCGATTTCCACTTAACCTAAATATTTTCCTTGCTTTTACTTCCACAGTGTTATGGTTGTTTATTTAGTTCTTGCTTTTAAAATTATATTCACTCCGGACTTAATATCCAGTGATTAAAAGGAAGAGGGAGTGTCCTCTTTAACAACCACAGGAGTGTGTTAGGATGGTGCTAAGTCAATATCTAAGAGTTTTATGGTGAAATAAACAAATAACATTTTAGTGCTGCTCATTTCAATAGGATTTTATGTTGTTCCCAAGGTGGGAGGCAGTCGGCCACTAAAACGAACAGAGATGTCACTGTGCAGAAACCAGCAGCACCCTGCCTGGGCACCTAAAGAGCCAACTGGTCTTGCAGGCACTGAGAGGTGAAGCCAGTTAAGTACTCCGGGGGTGTCTGTCACGTCCAGCATGGATGAGGGAAGGGTTAACTGTCAGAGGATGGTGCTGGCTATAAATCAATTACTAACACACTTATCTAGTCAATAAACACAAGAGCCAATACACCTTTCAAATGAAAGGGAATGTGGTGGTTTGGGCCATACCAGATCTGGCCTCCAACAAGATGGAGGACCCTGCCTTCACCTTTATTTATAGTCACACAGGTAAAGGGGCCCAGACTGGGAGGGGCTTCTTCTGTGAGGAACAGGATGGGGTGGAGCTAAGGGAAGCCATTTGCATAGGGAACTAGCATATCATCTGAGGGTGAGTCACTCCCACACAGGGCCACTTACTCCTGGGCCATCTGAAACAGCCCCCCATGACCGCCAGTTCCTGGGAGTCAGACCTTTGTACGCCACGGCTCAGCCAGGCCTGAGTCTGCTAGACATAGATGGCTCCCCCAAAGCACCATGGAGCAGATGTCTTGTTATGTTTTCTTGAGCTACTAGTACCACTCAAAATGTCAGTAGGGTTTTGTGAACCAAAAGAGCCTTTTACTCAGTTGTGCTAGAATCCCTGCTTCTTAGGACTAGCCCTGGAGTGTTCTCCATCCCTACTGGTCCATGTGAGACTCTGGCCCATCAAAGTAAAGAAAACTGACTCACCTACCTACTGTATATTTCTCCTAACCTGCTGGGACATAGTTTTGTTTGTTTTGATTCATTTTCACAGGAACCTTTGTGATTGTCCACTTGTGACCAATCTCACTGCCAATTGAGATCAGAGCAATAGTGAAGGCTCATTTTAAAAGTCTGGAAAATGTGGAAGTCTCTACGCTGAGCTCGGTGGAGTCATTAAAGGCTTTTGAGGTGGAACAGTGAGGGATTGGTGGATTACAGGACTAAAGGACAGTGGTGTGTGGACTTCCTTGAAAGAGAAGGGGGACAAGATGGAGGCCAGGGGATCCAAGACGAAGCTGTGGCAATGCCTCAATTTGGAAAAAAATAAGTAGTAGAATGAAAGTATGGAGTGGGAGGAAGCCATGAGTACAAAAGGCTCGTCCCCATGCCACGTGATGGATGAAGGTGTACAGAAAGGAGAACAGGGGCGGGAGGAGAGCAGCCAACCTGACCAAAGCGTCCAGTCTCAGGGGTGGATCCTGTGTGGCATCATTTAATTCTCCAGCCAGTAAAACAACAGAGTGGGTTTTGTTTTTGGAGGAATTTTGCAAATACTGTTGGAGCTTAAGAACAGGAGGATTACGGGGGTGTCTCCAACTTTAATTGTCTCTCATCATCACTTGTCAAGGACGCAGTCACGTTCCAGGTGTCTGTCTTGCATTTTCTGATGTAGTGAAGAGGGTCGAAAGGTGACATGGATCGTGCCACCTTGCACTTACTGTTCAGGCGGAAGAATGTTGTCCTGAGTCATTGGTCTGATCCAGTGGTGGTTGACACGCAGGAGGGTTTCAGATGAAAAGATCATGGGTGCATTCTGAATACTTCTGTGGTGGTTGCTAGAACAGGACACATGATGAGTATACAAGGTGGAGAAATCTTGCAAGGAAAACACCCCCAAATGAAGGATAAACATAAGTTGGGGTGCCAGGCACCATGGTGAATACCTGCAATCCCAGCAGCCCGGAGACGAAGATAGGAGGATTGCAAGTTCCAGACCAACCTTAGCAATTAAGTGTAGCCCTTGGCAACTTACCAAGACCCTGTCTCATAATAAAAAGGGCTGGAGATGTGGCTAGGTGGTTAAGCACACCTGGGCTCAATCCCTAGTACCAAATAGACAAATAAGATGGGGTAAGTCAATTTAAAAATGTTTTAATTTCTTCTAATGAGTTGTATATGGCAGTAGAATGCATTTATACATTTTGCTAGATCATACATAAACACAGTGTAATCTCTCATTTTTTCTGATTGTACATGTTGCAGGATCACATGGGTCATACAGTCATATAGGTACATGAGGTCATGATGTCTGTCTCACTCTACTCTTTCCTACCCCTTCTCCCTTCCCCTCTCTTCACTCCCCTCTACCTAATCTAAAGTCACTCTATTCTTCCCTATCTTGTAAGATCATTTTTCTCATCACCTATTAAAATATTCCCATTCACTTCCCATCTTAAACCTCCAGATGTTGTATTGCCTGTAGGGAAATGTACAGGGAATATAACGAAGTTAAAATTGTTGTCCTAAATAAATCTTTGAGTTAGATATTAATATCCTGCACTACTTCAGAATCAGTTTCACAAATGTCTTCTCTAAGATTCTGAGTCTCAGTGTCTTGTTTTTAAAGTTATTCTGGGGCCCGAAAGAACCACAATTCAGAACTGATGACTGACTAGACAAGAACTAAGTAGAATGATATGATACAATCAATGAATAGTTACAGGATTTGATTTCAAAAGAGAGATCAGAACTTATAATGTAAATTTTAGAATCGCGCCCATTAGAGGAAAAACCTTATCTTCATATGAAACATAGAAAATATCTCCAAGAAAGAGACTACAAGGAGAGAAGAACTAAATTTTGAAAATAAAAACTGAAAAAAAAAAAACCACAAATAACATTCAAAATAGGGGAAAATTATCAGTAATGGAGAATGAGAAAGAAGGCTATAATCTTGAAGAGGGTATAGCCGGTGGAGACTGTTAAGAGTAATAAAATCAACCTAGGTCAAGAAAATTCAAGATGAGAAGAAATGTCCTTTACTTTGATCATAGAAAAGTGCAGTAGGTGGAATAATGGCTCCCAAAGATGAATGAATTCTACTTCTCAATATTCGTGAATCAAATATATTACAGTCAAATGGGAATTAAGCTTCAGTTGACCTTAAAATAAGGAGGGTGTTCTGAATTACTCAAATGGGACTAATGTAGTCACAGAGTCCTTTATACGTAGAGGAGTGGACAGAGGACTCAGGGATGGGAAGGAAGCCACTGAGAAGGATTTGATTGGCTATTCCTGGCTTTGAAGAGATGTTTAGGTCCTGGGTAAGGCAAGAAGACAGGTTCCCCAGAGAGGAAGAAAGCAAGCAGAAACCTTAATTTTAGCCCAGTGAGACTCATTCTGGGCTTTGGACCTCCCAAATTATGGAAAAATCTGTGTTGTTTTAAGCCACTAAGTGTGTATGAGTTTGTTGTAGCGGCAGTAGAGAATTATGCAGATCAATTTTACATTAGATATACGTACAGTTTCTATTAAAAGGGTAAGAACTTATTGTGGATTCTTAGAACTGAACAATGGAAGTAGCACATATTTTTTAACAGATTAGAAAGTGGAATAAGTAAAAATGGAAGAGTACTGTCTGAGAAGCAGTTAATTGGGGAAAACTTCAGTCTAATTAAATAGAGATAGCTTTGTGAAAGATGTTTTACGATGTTTCACTCCTTTGCATGGAAGCAGGATCTTTCTAAAGATCACTTGAACGGTACTGCCAAAGCCAACAAATGAAGGTATCCCAAATTAATGGAGGAAATAAGTGAGATCTAGACACACACAAAGCTCTTTCCTTACCATAAAAAGCACTTTGGAAAAGCCTGTCATCTCTAAATTGCATGAAACAATGATGACTACCAATCATGAATGGGATTAAAATAGACACTCAGCAGAAAAGCTGGTAACCTCATAAAAAAGTCAATTTTACATATTAAAATAAAAAGACATGATGTTGACATGTTAAGACATTTGTAGAAAATTATTTGAGGATGCATGTCAAGGCATACAGAAGAAAATGGAAGACTAGGGTACAATCATCAAATGGGTTTATATAGAAAATCAACCTTGTTTTTCACATAGATTTGAAAGAGAGGAAATTTAGGAACATTTAATAGTAGAAGAACTGAACCAGCCAAATGGTACTGTAGACAATACCGAGCTACATGGGTCATTTTTATGCAAAACAAATTCCACTGTCAACACTTAAAAAGTCTTTCCTCTGCAGCAATTTGACTGAAGATTGGGGTTAAAGTTAAGAATGCAGTTTCAGTAAAAACCTATCTGGGTATAAAAGCTCAGATGTCAAATAAATGGTTTTGACCAGGCTCCTTACCAAGTTTATTCTAAAATAATGGTTCCCAGTATTACAGCACTAGGGATTGAAGAAGTATTACTTGTACAAAGGAATTTAGCACCAAATTTAGATAAGCGCTCAATTAAACTTGGCCCCACGAATTCTGCTATCCTTTAATAAGCATGTATTTCCAAGAAAATATTCCTAAATATAGTATTTTTCTCCATAGATGTATTGATAACTAAATGTTTTTCTTCCTGAGCTCTCCAAATACCTGTGTATAACACATTTCACTATTTTCCATAGTTTAGAATTCTGAAATAAAAATGAAGTATAAAAAGAATGCTCGTGACAAATTGATTTCAAATTACAATTTTTCATAGACCCTTGGAGTTATAATGAACTGCTAACTCTATGTTTCTGCTCCCTAAAATTTTATATTCCTGACCCTACTGGAATAATTATCAACACCTAACGGTTGCCCCTACAGGGTGGTCCTACAGGGACTGTTGGTTCAGGTCCCTTGGATGCTGAGAGTTTCTGTTCTATTCCATGTTAGTGATGCCTCATTCATCAAGTTTCTCTCTCCATCATAATCATTTCACCTTTTTTTTCTTAATCAAATTTCAATATACCCACACTTCTTTCTAATTTAGCACTAATAATGCCAGTAATTGTCTCAGTATCCATGAAACCATTTAATTTCCATGACTTATCTCAGTCTTCTCAAGTTAGTAGCAGGTGTTGATTTTTACCATTTTACACAAGAGAAAACAAAGTGGAGAGAGTCCCCAGCTTGTCCCTGGGAGCGTGCAGAACTCAGGTCTGCTTGTCTCCAGGGCTTGCATCTTAAGGCTCATGCCCCATTTTCTCGCCTTCTCCATTCTTCATCATGAAACCCATTCTCAAGCCTATTCAAGATGGCAGCTATCTCTCAAAGAATTGAGTCTAGGTAGATGGGAGAAGAGAGAGACACTACTTATGAGGCTAGAAATCAAGGAATAGAGATCTGAGACAACATCAGAAGGTGATCACCAAATCTAAGATCAGAGTTGCTGACCTCTGAACTTACCGTGCCAATGGGTGCTTCCTGACTTTGGAACTTAACACCAGGCCTTGAGAAATGGTCCTGGGTTACTTAGGGAAGTCATCCTTTCTTCTGTTTCCTCTTTTCCATTTGACCTTTCATGAGCCTTAGCCCTTCAATGAGGAATTTGGTCATATCTTGGTGACTCATTTCTTGACTCCGTTTGTGACTCCAAGTCTTCAGTCAGTAGTCCCTCTCCTCCCTAGCCCCGCATCTCCATCAGAGGCCTGAGAAAGAATCTTCCTAAGTAAAGGGATTTTTTTCTTGTTCAATACTATTGCTCTCTGAGATTTTCTTCCAATCCCAGAGAATGATTCATGCCATTTATGCCATGTCTGTCCATGTAGCTCAGGCAGCCATGGTTACCCATTGGCTATACAATATAAAGACTATATCTTTCTGATTTGCATACAAAGCTCCTAGTAGCTGTGGGCAAAATGGTTATGACTTTTTATTTTTAATGTGATAATGCCATCTGTAGTTTTCTAACAATTTTTTCCTCTTTCCAAACTTACTTATGAACTTAATGAGAATCCAACAATTCTACTTAAACTCATCTGGGAAGCTGTTTTGAAATCCTCGTGCCTGGTTTGTTTGCTTTGCAGAGGATCTATACATTAATATTTTTTAAAGCATCCCTGCTGATTCTTGTGTGCACCTGGGAATGAGAACTGTTGCTGTAGGCAGCAGTTCTGAAGCTGGTCTTAAGCAAGGTAACCATATGTGTCAATTAGCCTAAAGAAGGTCCTGGCATAATTTGTGTGTTTGTTTTTTATTGACAGATAATGATTGTACATCTATATGGGCTATAGTGTGATATTCCTCCATTGTAATTATTGATAGCTCTTTCTTCTCAGTATCTCTGATTTGAATGATAAATTGTGTGACTCTTTAATCATCTGGGGAGTTCATTAAAAATTGAGGTTATCTTTTCCCACACCAAAAGATTGAGTTTTTATAGGTCTAAGGTAAAGCTTTGAGTCTGCATTAGAATCAAGTATCATTGCTTTGAGTTGATTGTAACGCTGATGTTTTAGTCAGCTTTTGCATTGCTGGGACCAAAAAGACCTGAGAAGAACAGTTCCAACAAGGGGAAGCTTATGTAGGACTCATGGTTTCAGAGGTTCAGTTCATAGATGGCCAACCATACAACTCTGGGCCCAAGGTAAAGCCAAACATCACAGTGGAATGTGGTAGAAAAAGGCAGCTGAGGATGTGACAACCAGGTAGGAGAAAGGGAGGGAGGAAAGGAGACTCTCAGTGACCTTCTTCCTCCAGTCACATGCTACCTTCTTACAGTTACCATTGAATCAATCCATATCAATGTTCTAATACATTGATTAAGTTAGAGTTCATAATTTAATCATTTCACCTCTGAACATTCCTAGATCTTCTCATACATGACCTTAGGAGACACCACATATCTAAACCATAACAGCATAAAATTTATGCACTAAATTTCTCTTTAATGTAGATCCTGTTTCTTAGAAGCACTTTAGGTTCACAGTAAAGTTGAGTGGAGCATGACAGAGTTCTCCTACACCCTTACCCTCTGCTGGCCTCTAGCCACACCCAGAATCAATATTGCATTCCACAGTAGTAGATTTATTGTAACTGATAAAATTCATGAACGCATATTAGTGCTCCAAGGTCATAGTTCACAGTAGGATTCAGTCTTTGGTGATGGACTTTCTTCAGGATTCAACAAGTGAGTAGCACAATGTACCCTTCTGTACCATACAGACAGATTTCGTTGCTCTCTGGGCTTTGCCCATTCAGGATTTCCTCTCCCGTTTCCTGAAAATCACCGCTCCTTCTGTTGTCTTTATAGTTTTGCTTTTTCCAGAAAGTATTATGGTGGTAATTGTGTGGTATGTAGCCTTTCCATATTAGCTTCTTTCACATGTTAGTGTTCATCTAAAATTCCTTCATGTCTTTTCATAACCTTATAGCTCATTTTTTTTAGTGCTGAATAATACTCCATTATTTGGATGTTCCATGGTGTATGTTTTCATTCACCTACCGAAGGACATGGTGGTTCCTCCCATGTGGCAATTATCAATATTGCTGCTGTAAATATTTTGTGTAGAGTTTGCCTGATTGAAAGTTCTCAACACCTTTGAGTAAAAAAGTAGATTGGTAAGCTGGATCATATGGAAGGAATTTGTTTAGTTTTGTTAAGGAACTGTTGAATTGTCTTCAAGAGCCACTGAAGCTTTTGTACTCTGACCACTGCTAAATGAGATTCCCTGCTTCTCCACATCTTCACTAGTGTTTGGTGTTGTCAGAGGTTTAGAATTTCCACAATTCTTATAGGTGTCTAGTGATATCTTCTTGTTGTTTTAATTTAAACCTTTAATGACATACAGATGTTAAGCTTCTTTTCATGATTAGCTGCTATCCATACATCTTCTTCCGTGAGAGTCTTTAAGACACTTTGTCCATCTTTTAATCAGATTACTCACTTCTTATTGTTGAATTTTACAATGTCTCTGTATATTTCAGATAACAGTGTGTGTTATCTTTTTTATTGCTGCAACAAAGTATTTGAGAAAATCTCCTTAAAGGAAGTAAGATTTGCTTGGACTCATATTTTCCCAGGTATCAGTCCAAGGTCAGCTGGTTTCATTGTTTTCAGCCTCAGATGAGGCACAACATCATGGCGCCAGGAAACATGGTAGAGGGTGCTCTTTACCTCATGGCTGCTAGGGAGCAAACAGAAAGCAAAAGGAAGGGTCCAGGGATAAAAGTTGTTCCTCACAGACATTCTTGCAAGCTGACTCCCACCTTCTAAAGTGTCCCCCACCTCCTCATAGCACCACTAACTGGGGACCAAGCCTTCAGCCTGTGAGCCCTTGGGAACATTCCAGGCCTAATGGGCAACATGATCCTTTATCATAATGTCTTCTGAAAATGTTTCTCCTACGCTGTGACTTGTGTTCTTATCTCTGGACAGGATCTTGGAGAGTACAAGTTTCAATTTAGGTAAAATCCAGCCTGTGAGTACTTCCATGGATTAGGCCTTTAGTCTATGTTTAAAGTTGTCATTCTACCCAGTGCCATGTAGATTTTCTCTTCTGGGATCCTCTAGGAATTGTATGACTTTGAATTTTACATTTGGGTCTCTGATCTGTTATTAATTTGGTAAAGGGCATAGGTTTTATCTAGATTTTTCTTTCTTTTTCTTTTTTTTTTCTGTATGGGATATTCACTTATTCCAGCACCATGTGTTGAAAGGTCCATCTTTCTTCCTGGTATTGCTTTTTATCCTCGTTCAAAGATCAGTTCACATATTTGTGTGGGACTGATTCTCAGCTGTTGATTCTGATCCACTGATTCGACTTTTTATGCCTTTAAACCTGTAGTGGGTATGGTCTCACCAATTTGAGATGACCTCAAAGGCATTTTGTCTTTGTGCAAAGTATTTGTCTTTTCTTTAGTGCTATTATTCTTTTCTACAACAATACCTTCCTTGGCCCAATTTTACCTGCACTTTTCTTTCCAACTTTGAAGTTTTAAATCCTTCTGCTTAGCTATCTGCTTCTGATTCTAACAGTACACCTGGCTAAAACCTGCCAGCATTATCCATGCCACTACTTGAACAGTGTGTTGCTTTGAAATTTCCTCTGCCAGATTAATTAGTCCACCACCTTTAAATTCAGGTTCATACAAAGTCTCATGACCTGGGCAAAATTCCTACAAGTTGTTTACCAGTATGTGACACAAATAGTCTTCAGTCCAATTTCCAAGAGTCCCCATTCCCTCTGAAACTTCATTAGCATAGTCTATATTTTACACAGTCCTATTGACATTCTGCTCTTTATTTTATTAAAATAATTATTTTTACAGACACATTTTGATTCATTGTACACAAATGGGGTACAACTTCTCCTTTCTATGGTTGTACATAATGTATATTCACGCCATTCATGTAAGCATACATAGATATAGGGTAATATTTTCTGTTTCATTCTACTGTTTTTCCATCCCCACCCCTCCCACCCCTTTTTCCTCTACACCATCCAAAGTTCCTTCATTCTTCTCTTCCCCTGCACCACCCTCCATTGTTATATATTGTCATGCACTTATCAGAGAAAACATTCAGCCTTTGGTTTTTTGGTCTTGGCCTATTTCACTTAGCATGATATTTTCCAACTTCATCCATTTGCCAGCAAATGCCATAATTTTATTCTTCTTTATGGCTGAGTAATATTCCATTGTATACATATCCACAGTTTCTTTATCCAATCGTCAATTGAAGGGCATCTAGGTTGGTTCCACAATCTAGCTATTGTGAATTAAGCTGCTATGACATTGTACTCTTTTAGTTTCCTTCAGAATTGCCCATTAAACTTTGGTGATAACAGTTTAATGCCTCTCTAGCCTATATCTCCAAACTTTTCCAAACTCTTCCTGTAAATCAGTTCCAGAGGCTCCTAAACCCCACTTTGCAGTACCAGTTTTTTGGTTAGTCAGCATTGATCCCTGTGACTAAAATACTCAACAAGCACAACTTAGAAGTAGTTTCTTTTGGGTCATGGTTCCAGAGCTTTTGTGCATGGTGGGCTCAGTGCATTGCTTGGTGCCCAAGGTGGAAACAGAACATCAGGGCCAAAGGCCATGGTGGAACAGCATGGCTCCTTTCTTGGTGGTCAGAAAGTAGAGAGGGAAAGGGCCACAGGGAAGACGCACCCTTCCAGGGCGCAACCCCACGACCCACCTCCTCCAGCCACGCCCCACCTGCCTGAGCACCTCCCAGTCATCCATTCGGACCTGGATGAACTGGTGAGGGTACAGCTCTCACTCTGTAGTCACTTCACCTCCTGCACTGACGCAGGAACTTTTGGGGAAACATGTCCTATCCAAACCACAACATTGGTCTAAATATCTGCTGTTGGTAAGTGGTAGGATTTTGACCCAAATTTAGGTCAGTGAGCAACCATCCTCGAGTATGAATGTACGTGACACCATTTCCCAAATACTTGTGACTGATTTTTCACAAAACTTTCTCATACTGATGGTAAAAGACCTGATAATCTAGACAGGTAAAATGATTTTACCATGGTTTTATTATATTGGTAGAGGTTTGATTATATTGATAGAGGTTTTATTTTATGGGTAATGGAGGCAACATGTGAATATAGGTCATTGACCTTCATATCGAATATATTTTCTTTCACTTAATGTAGATTCAATGACTATTTATTTTCTGTGACTTTTTAAAGACCTGTGAAAACCCCCACACTTTAGCAGGAAGGGGAAACAAATGTCCCCATATTTTAGGGTAGACCAGAATTTCTTAGTGTGTGCTTTGTCAACTCTCTCCGCACTTCAAACACTTCGGAAAGTCCCATCTCTTCCGTCTCTAATGGCAAAGCCATCCCGCTGGCTTTCCAACTCCTTGGTAACTTATCTCTTATTTATCACATTCAAATCTGCAATCTTGATGCTATTTTTGTGACCGTAATTCATGCTCAACAATCTGCTTCCATTCTCAACTCAGTGAGCTGGCAATCAATTTCTTAGTGCTATTTGGGAAGAAAGCAAAATCTAAAAATGAAGCTATTAATATATTACAAGTCAGTACTAAATCTGTAGGTAGAGGCTGGCAGATCACATTAGAACCACTGCCCTCCGGCTCTCCCAGGCGCGAGGAGGGAGTTGTGATACATGATACCATTATTGACCTTTGAGTCACACAATTTATCAGAGAGGAAAAAATAGTTTCCTTTGTGTGGGTAAAAGCCACTAAGTGAGCCCTTTAACCTAGATTTCCAGGAGAAGCAAATTGGTCATTGCGAAAGTGCACTAATTAGGCTGTTTATTTTCCCCAACAGAAATGGGATTATTGTAACCTGACCAGCATGCATTTAGCACCAGGTCTTACCTTAATATTTTATCAGAAGCCAGAATGGAAGACAGTTGCTTCTCAACTTGGACAGTTTCACGGACTTGGCTTCCGTGGTCTGGATTGCTTTGAGAGTGTGAAAGAGTAGAGACCCCCTTATAAACAGAACAAGGTAGAGACCCTCTGATATAAAACAGATATATCTAGTTAAGATTGACCAAACCTAAATGAGTGTGGGTAAGATCTTTGAGTTGCGTGGACTGTGGTAAATACAAGGACAGTACCTGAGATAAAATGATGTGGTCACGAGTTAAGGACATGGTGACATGGCTTTGAAGCAACCCATCCCTTCGGAGGCTCTGGGGAGCTGCCGTTTCAGAAGTGGGTAGTCTGGCTCCCCCGCCTAGCTCGCCCTGCTAAACCCGCCAGGTGCAGCCTGAAATAGGTAAACTGGCGTTGGCTGCTTGCATCCCTTGGGGAAAAAAGGAAAAAGGGGCCCTCTTGTCAACCTGCCAGGATTTTCTTTTACGGTTTTCACTTTAAAAACCAGCTTGTGGAAGTCACTCACTCTGACTACCCCAGTTGGAGTAGTGGTCCTCATGTGTCAGCCTGTTTTTTCTTTCTCTCTCCCTAAAATAAAGTTTTTTCCTAGTCTCAGCTGGTCTCACTACTGGTCAATAACCGGACCCTATGACAACAGATTTGAGAACCCTTGGTCCAGTGTTTTGTTGTTCCAGATTTGGAATTGGTGTGTTGTTCTTCTCATGATTGCACTGGGGACACGTGCTTCTAGAATAAAAAAAACAAGGACATCTATCGGGGCCTTTCTCATCATGTCATCTCAAAAGCCATCACACGACTTACCACCCACAATGCTGGCTTTCTTGCTCCGTGTCTGTCAGGTTTCTCTGCTGTAAAGTTAGCCATTTTCCTCCTTCCCATAATACATTCTTCAGCAGGAAATCCACGTGCAAAGCTTGAACAGTGTAGAGAGAGACTGTCCTCGTCCTTTAGTGGGGCGTATGACATAGACTCTGGAATTCCTCTGTACGACAGATGGTCTCTCTTCTCCTTTTGTTTGTTTGTTCCTTCATTTGTATCAGCATGAACTCCTAGATACTTTCTACTGTGGTTTGTAATCTAGTACTGCCTTTTCTATCTCATTACCAATGTTTAAAGTCCCGTCATTGGCTGGTCCTTCAGTAGACTGCTCTGTCCTTGGGACAGATCCCCTTTTGCTGTTTATATTTGTTTAAATTGTGGTTTTATTTTTAGCACTTTCTTGTTCTCTGTTACCATAAGATACTTCTGGATAACCTTCTATAATTTCTATCTAGGCTTTAAAATCCATTTCTCCAGAAATGGTTTCTTTTCCTTTTTTGGAGAAACCCATACCTGGGTGCAGGATGTGCACATTTCTGTAGGAGTACTTTTCCTTTGAGAACCCCTCCCACGGCTGATGGAGAAGAAAATGTGTATCCTAACCTCTGACCATGCACACTTCTGTAACTCCTTCTATGTGCATCTGTGCGTTGTGGTATACCTGAGTTCTTATATATTCATAACTTGCTAGTCCAGCAAGACTTGGATTATTTTAACGTTTCTGCCATTGCTTACCTCTGATTCCCCAATCCTACCCATCAGAAAGCTGGCCTCTGCTCACTACCATCCATCCGCTTAAGGGTTCAGTCCCAGCAGGCATGTATGTGAGCTCTTGAGTTCTTAAACCGCACACCATGGGAAGCAGCCTTACCTACTAAAATGGCTTGCTTAGGTGCACTGCATTCTGCCATTCAAACTGCCTCTACGCATCTGTAAAGGTAATGGGGACATATTTGCTGACCATTTTATAGGAAAATATCCGAACTCTGAAAAAAGTCATATTTAGTATATAACTAATTACATTACAGGTAATTAAAAACTCCCAGAGTTATAGTCACAGGTATATCATCATTCATAGTTTTGGGGTCTAGGCTGTTCATTGAACATTTGCATATTATAGTAACTGTATTTTAACTGATTTTTTCTGGGCTAGGTATATACTCCATGGTCCAGCACTTGCCCGACATGCAAATGGCCTGGATTTAACTCTAGCTCCACAAAAAATTTAATTTTCTAAATTGGCTTTGGTTTTCCTGTTTCTTTCTATGATTTTCACATCACAAAAAGTAGTATTCCATGCAATTTGATATGCAGATAACATTAAAATATATTATATAATTTTCCTTTTTATTTGTCTTTCAGTGGGATTAAAAATGCACTAAATATGTATCTTTAAGTACTTCCTTGAACTCCAAATAACAGTGACAATTAGGAAATTAACCACCATAATATCACTTTAAAAATGTTTAATGGAAAATATGTAAATTATAAATTATGTATTATTTTAGGAAGAAAATGGGATTCTTGTGAAACTATTAAGCCAACGCAGCATTTGATCATCTGAAATAGAAAACCATGCTAGACTCAGTGGTCTCTCCTACCAGAGGAATCATGAAACTTTACAGCTCCTAAAGGAGAGAGCTCATGTCAAAAATAGCCTTTCTGTAGTCTTCTCTTAGAATTAGAATATGTTTTTAAAATAATTCATAAATAACATAAATTGAGAACAAGAATTTAAAAAGGAAGGACTACCTGTTTTCTTTTTTTTTTTTTTTTTTTTTTTTTTTTAATTTTCCTAGAAGTCGGGCTGGGTGCCAGAATGGGTCTCTTAAGTTCTACAAAATCAATTACGTACACAGGCTGAAATGTGTCTGAGATTAAGGCAAATAGAAGGAGCGGGGTTTCAAGGATGAGAGTCGAAAAGAGCAAACCTTTCCCTGAATATCGGATATAAAACATTTAGGAGCCTACGTTGAAGAACTCTTCTTTTGATTAAAATTTAATGATTTTTATTTATAAAATGACTAGCTTTGAGGTTTTATATATTCATAACTTCAAGGGTTTCTCAGATACTTCAAGTACATTCAAGCTTTTGTAATGAAGATTCATTTTGAATTAATGATTTATTACTTCCAGAAACATTTTAAAGTAGTTTGTAGTGTGATGTTGGACTCCAAAGAGAAACAATCTCCCTGAGAGTTCCAGCAGGTAGATTTTCTCTGTCCTAACAGAAATCAAAAGGAGGTGGTGGATACAAGAGAGGATGATGGAAAGCTTCCTGTGTATTTTCCAGGATTCTAGCATTCATAGATGAATGATACCTGTATTTCCTTAAAAGTATGATTGAGGCGTGGCTAAGCCACAGAGGTGACTGTGCATTTCATTTTGAGCCAAATGCTAGTAAGAAAATAGGATTCTTACTGGCAGCAATGGCTATACTATGTACCTTCCTCTTTCCCACCTGAATAATCTTTTTGCTCAAGAATTTAATGGGGACCTAGGAATGTACTAAGTAGACTATTTTAGGAGACTAGTTTAAACCCAACATGGAAAGGGATCAATTAAAAAAAAAAGATGTAGCTCAGTGGTAGAGCGTGAACTGAGTGTGTACATGACCCTGGGTTGGGTCCCCGGCAGAACCCACCCCTGGCAAAATGGCCACTGATCATTGGTAGTTTTCTCCATTTCTTTCCATGTGTGCCTGAGAGTGACGCAGGGGCATATTACAGGACTGCAGTCATTTCTTGAATAGCGAGTGATTTTGTTTTTCAACCTCCTTGTTTTCAATGGCTCTAAGACTTAATGAAGGGAATTAGAGGAGAGTAATATATATGACAGGCAGCTGAAATTCAGTACCAGCTAAAAGTGCCAACTCAGGCTGGGGTTCTAGCTCAGTGGGAGAGCGCTTGCCTAGCACGTGTGAGGCACTGGGTTCGATTCTCAGAACCACATGTAAATCCATAAATAAAGGTCCGTCAACAACTAAAAAAAAAAATTAAAAAAATAAGTACCAATTTACAGAAATGATTATTCAAGGGAGGTAGAAACCTCATTGCATTAAGGAGTTCAGGAAAATTCTGGGCACTTATTGAATGATGTTACTTTAAAAAAAAATCAAGGTAGGACAGGATCTAAAAATGGGAGCTTTGGATAGTTCAAAAGAAGAAAAGTTTTCTGTTTTAAGATTGAATTGCAAAAGGGTATAACAGAAAGGGTAGGCTAGCTGTTTCCACAGGGCTGAACTGAATCTAGGAAGACAAGGTATCTGTGGAAAATAATAAGTGATGGAGTTAAAAATAAGTATCAGGAACCATCTGTTGAGGGTATTCAAGGCAAGGTGAATTTTTTGCATAATATTGAAGGAAAAATAGATTGCATTTTTATGCCTTAGGAAATTAATACAGAAACATTGTTTAGTGATGAATAAAGTGAAAGAAAAGATGCAAGGATATGAATTCAAGATGTGTTATAATCCAGGTAAGAAGAAACAAGGGTTAACTAGTTGGGTCATTGTTGACATTATAGCACAGGAACTGATGAGCCACATAATGCTGTTGTGACCCACAGAGTTTGGAAATGCTTATAAGCATTAAAATATGAGATCAAAGATGTCACATTGATTCTGGATCTAAGTGCCTCTCGGGGTTTGTGAGTCCCCCTTGACATTGAAAGAGAAGCTGACTTTTGTAAATGTGGTGGGGAGAGGGTGTAGGAGGGCGTGCCCTGTTTCTGAACCTTACAGGTCCTTAACACAGAACACGGTTCTATTTTAGTTAATCTCATCAGGCACTTCTGTGAAAGGAATCCCAGACTTAACTTGCCCTGATATCTCTGGGATAAGTTCCTAGAAATGAAATTATGGTTTCAAAGATTTGTTTCTGCACGTGCATATTCTTCTGTTCTTCTCAAGAAGCCTGCGTCATTTCCAGCCATGTGTGAGGGGACACTGCTAATGATATTCCCATACAGCTTGATCCTTCTCCAGTTAGTTACATTAAAAATGAAATTTTCGTAATTTTGCATATTTCTTTGGTTTTCATTGAAATCAAATGCTAAAACACATTATTAAAGGTTGTCTTTAGAATGTCCCCTTTCTTTCTCTAAGTTGTTCCTTTATTCAGTCACTCTACCATTTATATTCCTCTGCCACTTATTTTCTGTAGGTCTTTATTTTGTGTGTGTCTGGGTGGTGGTGGTGGTACAGGTGGAAGGGCCAGTTGGGGGTCCACATTCTTGGGATGTTTCAAACAAAGAATTGAGCAAGACACACAGAAGCAGCAACCAGAACACAGATTTATTCCAAGTGAGGGGTGCTAAAAATACCCCCCCTAAATCGGAGCCAGCCTAGGGGGAGAGAAAGGCTCAGGGACTCTTCTGTCTGCTCCAGGTGAAGCTGATTGGAGACCCACCCACTTTGCTCCCATTGGTTAGTTTATTTTCACCTCATTAGAATACAGAACTTATGGAGGGTTGCCGTGGTGATAGATCCTCTACAGTGGGAGTTGCTATGGCAATGTGGGTGGTACTAGGGGGCCTGGGTGGGAGTTCCCATGGAAACATGGAGGAAGCGGGTCTATTGGTGACCTGGCCAACATCTTGGTATATTCTGGCATCCTGCCATCTCATGCCTGGGTGTGTGTGTGTGTGTGTTTGTTGTTTGGTTTTGTTTGCTTTGTTTTGTTGTGGTGCTGGGGATGGCACCCGGGGCTGCGTGGACATCCCAGGCAAGGACTCCACCACCAAGCTGCACGGTGGTCTGTCACCTGCAGGCAGGGTGGGTTCTTGCCTTCTCCATCAGAACCAGATAAAGCCACCCGGGGATGAAACAAGGCTTTCTATTAGGCGACTTCCTGAATAATAGAATAAATAGCACTGACGGGAAGTGTCATGCTGGCTCACAGGACAGAGGTGTGCAGATGTTATGGCACCTGCAGGACAGGCAGCATAATGGGCCCTTGACATGATCACACGCACAGGAGCTTCTAGGTGCACCCGACCCTTCCTCATGGTGGTTGGTGTGGCCCGTGTCTCATTACCACCTTAAGTCTCCATGATGGTTACTTTAGTGACTCTTTTGAGCATGGGTTTGTCTTTCACCTTGGAGTTCACCCCTTACCACCTGGGAAAGTTCTTAACATTTTCATAACAGGGGGACTATGTTGTCCTGCCCCAGTGGTATGTTACCAGTGACCTTGTTCAGCTGGCTCTGGCTTCTGGATACTTCTGCTGAGCACGGAGTTGCAGAAGGCTGAGCTCCCATCTTCACCTCCTGTCTGCAGGTGCATTGTCTTAATTCAGTACCCTTGGAGACACGGGTCCACTTTTCAATTCCTGATTTTCTGGTATGTCGTTAACTCCATAATACTGAGGGTTACTGCCTGTCTCCTTCCTTCTAGAAAGGTCCAACTCTCTTCATCTTAAGGGGGGGCCTGGTTTTCATGGAGGAGTGTTCCTGACTGTATTTTTCCTTTTTGACTAATTTATAAGAACTTATCTGTGTGGAAACAGGCCCCTTTGCAGAATCAAAAGAAACTCGGTTCAGAGAAGCTCGGCAGGAGATATAGGAGAGTGGCCCCCAAAGTAAACTGGAAAACTAAAATAGATTAGTTGAAGAAGGACAGGGAGTTCTTATTATTCTGGAAGGAAGTTGCACAGAATTTGGAGAAAGAGAACATTTCCCCAGTGAAGAGCGAAAAAGGATCTTTTGGTGTCTGGATAAAAGAAGAGCTTCAGGTTAATCCTTGGGGTGAGCTTAAAAGATTTAATAGGTGACCAGGTGGTATTGTAAATCACCCAGTGGAAAGGAGGAGGAGGGATATGTTGAGAGTTCTGGAAAATATATGTTTGGGGGTGAGAGGGGCCAAAAGGTCACCAAAATAGGAAGCTAGAAGTTGAGAAATGAGGGAGAGGGTTGGGGGTGTAGGTCGGAGGTACAGGCTAAGAAGCCCTGGGTCCAATCCCCACAACACACACCCCCACAAAAAACAAAACAAAAGAAAAACCCAGGAAATGAGAAGAAATATACTGAAGGAAAGAATATTCATTTCTCTTTTTTTCATATAAATGTTTACTTAGGTATCTGTATGAATATACTTATATATGCACAGATGCAGAGATATACACTTATTTAAAATTAAACATATATAATAGATATATAGATAAGTAAAATTTGGATTACCTTCATGGATTGACAGTTTAGACGAGTAACCCAGTCAGTGAATTACAAATGCAGAGTATTAGAGGTCTGAGGAATGTATTTTACCACTGGCAATTTTTATTTTTGGATTACGTCTCTTGTATTTATTCTTTTGGTTGTTGTTTTTATTATACATGAGGGTAGAATGTATTTTGACATATTATTCATGTATGGTGTATAATTTCCCATTCTTCTGATTGTACATGGTGTGGAGTTACATTGGTCATATCTGCACATAAGAAAGTACTGTCCGGTTCATTCTAGTCTTTCTTTTTCCCATTCCTCTCCTTTCTCTTCATTCTCCTTTTTCTAGTCCAATGAGCTTCTGTTCTTCCCTCCATCACCTTTATTGTGAGTTAGCTTCTGCATATCAGAGAGAAGATTCAGCCTGTGGGTTTTTGGGATTGGCTTATTTCACTGAGCATGGTAGTCTCTAGTTCCATCCATCTACCAGCAAATGCCATAATTTCATTTCTCTTCATGACTGAGTAATATTCCATTGTGTATATGGACCACATTTTCTTTATCCATTTGTCTGTTGAAGGGCATTTATGTTAGTTCTATAGCTTAGCTATTGTGAGTTGAGCTGCTATAAATATTGATGTGGTTGTGTCACTAGTATGTTGATTTTAAGTCCTGTGGGTATAAACCGAGGAGTGGAATAACTGGGTCAAATGGTGGTTACATTTCAAGTTTTCTGAGGAATCCCCATACTGCTTTCCCAAGTGGTGGAACCAATTTGTAGTCCCGCCAGTGAAATATGAGTGTGCCTTTTCCCCCACATCCTCACCAACACTTATGATTGCTCATATTCTTGATAATCGCCATTCTAACTGGAGCGAGATGGAATCTCTGTGTAGTTCTAATTTGCCTTTCTGTAACTGCTAGAGATGTTGAACACTTCTCACTTATTCGTTGGTCAGTTGTATTCTTCTGGAAAGTATCTGTTCAGTTCCTTTGTCCACTTATTTATTGTGCTATTTGATTTTTTGGTGTTAAGATTTTGAATTATTTATATATATCCTGGAAATTAATGCTCTTTCTGAGATTTTGTCCCAGTCTGTATGCTTTCTTCATACTCCTGATTGTTTCCTTTGCTGTGGAGAAGCTTCTTTATTTTGATACAATCCCATTTGTTGATTCTTGTTTTTACTTCTTGCACTTTACGGTATTGTTAAGGAAATTGGTTCCTAAGCTGACATGATGGAGAGTTGGGCCTACTTTTTCTTCTACTAGGCACAGGGTCTCTGGTCTCATACCTGGGTCTTTTATCCACTTTGAGTTTTGTGCAGTGTGAGAGACAGGGGTCTAATTTCATTTTGTTATATATAGATTTCCAGTTTTCCCAGCACCATTTGTTGAAGAGTCTATCTTTTTCCAATGTTTGTTTTTGGTGCCTTTGTTTAGTATGAGATAACTATATTTATGTAGGGTTGGTCTCTATTTATTCTATTCTGTATCTTGGTCTACATTTCTGTATTGGTGTCAGTACCATGCCATTTTTGTTACTATAACTCTATAGTATATTTTAACGTCTGGTATTGTGATTCCTCCTGCTTCACTTTTCTTGCTAAGAATTGCTTTGACTATTCTGGGTCTATTATCTTTCCAAATGGATTTCATGACTTTGTCTATGAAGAATGACATTGGGATTTTAATAGGATTTGCATTAAATCCGTGTAGCTCTTTTGGTTGTATGGACATTTTGACAATGTTTAACTCTGCCTATCCAAGAACATGGGAGATCTTTCCACCTTCTGAGGTCTTCTTCAAATTTTTTCTTTAGTGTTCTCTAGTTTTCATTGTAGAGGACTTTCATCTCTTTTGTTAGATTGATTCCTGTCTTAGTTATTTTGCTTCTGTGACTAAAAGGATCTGACCAGCACAGTTATAGAGGAGGAAAGTTTATTTGAGGGTTCACGGTTTCAGGAGTCCTAGTCCACAGAAGGTCAACTCCATTCCTTGGGGCTCCAGGTGAGGCTGAACATCAAGGTGGAAGAGCATGGCAGAGGGAAGCAGCTCATATCACCGGGAAGCAGCTCATATCACCAGGAAGCAGAGAGAGACTCCATTAGCCAGATACAAATATATACCCAAAGTAACGTCCAATTCTCACCTCCTCCAACCACACCCGACCACTTCAGTTACCACTCACGGGGTTAATCCACTGACTGGGTTAAGGCTCTCACAACCCAATCATTTCTCCTCTGCATCTCCCTGCATTGGCTCACATGTAAGCTTTTGGGGATACCACACTTCCAAACCATTACATTTCCCAGTTATTATTTTTTGAGGCTATTGTGAATGTGGTATTTTTTCCTAATTTCTCTTTCAGTTGATTCATCACTGATACATAGGTATGTAATTGATTTATGGCTGTTAATCTTATACCCTGCTCTTTGTTTTTTGAATTCATTTGTGAGCTCTTAGAAGTTTTCTGGTAGAGTTTTTGGTATTCTAAAGATAGAATCACGTTGTCAGCAAAGAGGGATTTTTGAGATCTTCTTTTCCTATTCTTATCCCTCTAATTTCTTTCTTCTAATTGCTCTGGCTAGAGTCACAAGGATGATGTTGAATAAAAGTAGTCTCTTTTAAGGCTTAATTTTCTTTGTTTTTCTCCTTTCTTCTCACTTTCCCTCTTATTTCCTGTCATAAGCCCTACTCTGGGACTCCACCCTAAATTCTGATGCATGGGGTTTATGCAAGAAAATACTAATACTGTTCTTAAATTTAAAGAAGATGTTCCCTGTCTCCAAAAAACACTTGTAAAGTGTGAGTTTGTCCCCAAAGTAGTTTGCATTCTTTGTCTAAAGATGCTAAATGTAAACAAAGCACGGCTATTACCATGATATATGTGAGACTCCCCATGTGCTTTGGCAGGAAAAAAATGCTACAAAAATGGAAAAAGGAGCAAATATTTTAAAAGAACACATGAATTTATTCCTCAAGGGGAATTGTTAATTTATGTACTGTGCTTGTTCAAAAGGTATGTGCATGATTCATGAGTTAGTCTATAAGTAATTTTATAGTGTAGAAAGACAGCTAAGAGGATACTTAACTGTTTCCAAGTATTGAAAGATTCATTTTATGATAATCAACTCTTCACCATTTTATGGTAGAATAGAGAAGGGAATCAATTTAAATTTCACCTGTAAAAGTTTGTTTAAGATATAAATCTTGCTAAGGATCTGACTCTGTTGTGGACCCTTGGAATAGGAAAAATAAATGTACCTTTTATTCTCTGTTCTGATACTTGTGTCTGTATCTTCTCTGTTCTTTGTATCTACTCTCC
This sequence comes from Sciurus carolinensis, assembly GCF_902686445.1. Lineage (NCBI taxonomy): Eukaryota > Metazoa > Chordata > Mammalia > Rodentia > Sciuridae > Sciurus > Sciurus carolinensis. The sequence continues at coordinate 23,662,843 of NC_062231.1, read as the reverse complement.
AGCATTTTCCCAATTAGAGGAGCGTTGATCATCTTCTCCCTGTAAACCCTTCTAACTGGTCTTTTTAATCCCAACAGAGTGGCCAGTTGGTTTTATTTAATAATTAATTGATTTCCACCCTTAACGCAGATCCCTATTCTGGTGTTTGAACATGTACCCTGTCTGTAAAAACTGAAGTCCATCCCAAAGTTACTTGAAAGCAACACCTGACATCTGTTTTTATCTTTGACACTTTGTATGGGACTGGGGTGTACCTTGGTGGTGGGTTGCTTGTTTAGCAAACACCAAACCCTGCCCAGCCCAACACACTTAAAGAATCTGCACGTAAAATATCTTCTGTGTAATAACTTCAAATGATGATGAAATTAGTTTTCAATTTTCTTTTTTCTTTTTGTTTACACTGTATTTTGACTCAGCAGCCTCCACCTTTTCTTAAACAGGCGAAAGCCTATCGTTATCTTTCACATTATGAGAGAGTATAATTCGCTGTTAAATGGTAAAATATTGAGGAGAGCCTTGAGCGTTACTGAGTTTCTCATTGTGATGCTAGAGTTTCACGATTCCCATTGTTCATCTTGTCTTCGGATGCAATGAGCACATCCTGAGGAAGACGTCACCTCCAAGGAACAAGGCCAGTACTTTCCATTCCAAGCTCATGATCTTCATGCCCGCTCTCTCTACACTTGCAGCTATCGGTGGGATACGCAGCAGCAGCTCGCTGACTGGGCAGATTGCAGGAGCTAATGACCAGCTAATTGTTACCGCCACCCCACACCCCCTCCTCTGAAAATGCAGATCCTGCAAATCGGTGATGAGCGTCTCCATATGCTTAATGGGAAGCCAACAGGAGGCTCCGATGCGCCCCTGACGAAATGGGAGGAGAGAAATCATTGCCATCGCCTGTCCCTGATGTAAAAGTGCTCCTGGCCATCTTTGGTCCACAGCCAGGAGTGTAATAAATTAAGAAAAGGCAGTCTGTGACTGAGATGACATCCCGTGGGACATGTGAGTCGCGGGCAGGTAGACAAAGGGCGGAGGAAATGGGCAAAGCCGGGTAGCCTTGGGTAGGCAGACGAAGTAGCTGCACTGAGAGAAGCTGTCAAGTTGCAATCCTGATAAACTCATAAATCACAGCTCTGATCGTCATTGTTAAAGGTCGGTCTGCCTCCTGCATTTATAGTTGAGAAGTTTCTCCAACCGGCAATTTGGTAACACTGGACTGAGGAATGGAAGAGATGTGTGCCACTCATGAAGGGCAGTTCGGGAATGGTAAGGGACTTCTAGGAGAGACGCTGGACCAGGAGTAAGAAAGGGAAACTGGGACTCAAAGTCACACTCACTGAGACCCAGGCACTAGGCAGATGACACCAACTTAAAAACCCTTTATTTTCCCTATAGGAAAAAAGGTAGCTTTTCATTATAGATAAGAAAATTGTAGTTTGGAAGCTTTTCTTTCAAAACTCTCTGACTCCTCTGTTCACTCGCCCATTCGATCAACACTTCTTTTTGGCTCCAATCTTTGGAAAACATAATTGAGATTTTTTAAGTAACAAAGAAATATTATTTCCATGTCATGTTTGGGCATAAGGTCTTCCAAGTATTTTGTAATGTATTTTGTTTTAATAACTTTTTATCACTAACTGTAGGTCCACGCTTGGTGAATTTATATGGTACATTGCAAATATTTGTTTCATAAAGATATATATGACTCTGATTTGTGGTAAATACAGAAGATTAAGGTTTATTTTCTTGTTGGATATTTTATCAGTTCTGTATTTAACCCAGCATTATTATCCTAACATTTCTTCATTTAATCATCTATAAATACCCATTTCTTTAAATGTTCTTGAAACCAGTTTTCACATCTTCTTTCTGTCCTCATTAGCCTTGGGTTGGATACAATTTTTGAGACACTTTATATTAGTAAGAAAGTTAAAAAGGAGCACAAGATAAATAAGGCATAGTAAGACCTTTTCCCCGAGGCCTTAATAGGGAAAACTAATATTTATGCAACTACTAACTAGGGGGAAAAAAAAGGTTCTAAAATTAGAGTAGAGGGCTGGGAAGGTAGCTCAGTGGTAAAGCACTTGCCTAACATGCGTGAGACCCTTGGTCCCATTCAAAGAACTTCAGAAGGAAGGAAGGTGGGAGGGAGGGAGGAAAAGGAAGGGAAGAGAAGGAAAAGGAAGGAAGGGAGGAAGGAACAAAGGAAAGAATAAAGGAGAATAGGAGCAGTAAAGACCAAGTAAAACTGGAACAAAACTCGAAAGAGGCAAAGATGGTGACTTGGGAGGACATTTTGAGTACAGAGGAGACATATCATAAGGACAGAGAAAAGATTAGATCCGTCTGACCCCCGGACATGAATTTTTTCCCTATCAGATGTTCTTTTCTGTCTTTTTTGGAAAAACTTTAATTTCTAGTCGTCATCTTTAACCTCTGTGGTCATGATATCTCTCACCTAGAAAGCAGGGGTGTGGGGATAAAGAAATCTGACCTATCTATGATTGCTGAGGGTTTCTTCTCTTTTTAACTTGTATGAATTACATACTACAAAGAGTGTTTGGCCGTCGCCTTCAGAGTAATTTAAAAATAATGCAAAGAAATTCCGGTTTTATTTTTTCCTTGGGTTTGTAGATGGATGCACACTAGGTACATGTCTGTCAACCCAGCAACATGGAAGCCTGGACCGGAGGATCACAAGTTCAAGGCCAGCCTCAGCAACTTAGTGAGACTTAGTCTGTAAATAAAGAATGCAAAGGGCTGGAGAGGTAGCTCAGTCTTCAGTCAGTTGTAAGTTTGAACCAACTTCTCCCAATTTAAAAAAAAGTCAATATAATAGATGAAGTTCAATGTTAGATAATTATACATTTGTAACTTTGGTTCAGGTTTAAATCTAATAGAAATTGACTTTTGTTATTGAGGAAATGGCTATATTTTGGCTGCCTCGCTTTGGATTTTCTTCATGTACCCTTTAAATCGGTCTTCTTTTTATTTTGTATCCTCAAAACTACCCATGGGAAAATTGACAAAATAACTATAATAGCTGGATTGCACTGATTTTACCTTACTTCTGAAATTCTGCCAAATCACTTGCTGTTTTCCATCCTGTTCGGCCATGAAGTGGGTTGAATGCTGTATTAGGGTCTTTTAGACTAGAGATAGGTCAAATCAATTAGTACTTACCAAAATCTACATTTCCCATTCTTTGTTTTGGTACCAGGGATTGAATCCAAGGGCATTTAACCCTGAGCCACATCCCCAGTCCTTTTTTATATTTTATTTGGAGACAAGGTCTTGCTAAGTTGCGGAGGGCCTCCCTAAATTGCTGAGGGCCTTTCTAAATTGCTGAGACTGGCTTTGAACTCGTGATCCTCCTGCCTCAGCCTCCTGAGCTGCTGGGATTACAGGCATGTGCCACCGCGCCCAGCTTGCCATTCGTCCTTAGAGCTACTCGGTTGAAATCTTCCAGAAGTCTTTTAAATATTCTTGAGAGGCTTAACGGGGTGACAAGTGTTATTATGTACACAGAGAATATTTGAAAAAAAAAAAAAAAAAGGAACAAATCAGCAAATAACTAATATAAAAATATCTGTGTGTACTTTTTAAAATCAAGCAGAAGGTACTCATGACTCAGTCCCTGTAGCACTGTATGTTCCCTGAGATTGGATGATATGTTTTACTATTGTGTTACATGTTACAGTTCTGACAACGTTTCTAATTGCCGCCCCCCACCATGATTTTCTCTGTGTTTTGCTATTTAAAAAAGAAATGTAATGGGCTGATATTCGTGCATAAACCAGTTCTTAAAATGTGATTGCTTAAAACTCCCATTAAACTTTGGGCCTCAACCTAATGAGACTGTGGATTGTGTGGACCTTCCTTTAATCTTACCCATCTGCTATTTGTGCAGAGGTAACAGTGACCAGTTACCTTCTGCCCCCCCCCCCCCGCCCACCTCCTGCCTTCCTAACAGATTCAGTTTCAGATTAAAATTTCTGAAGGATGGTGGTGCTGAGGATTGAACCCAGGGCCTTGTGCTTGGGAGACTAGTACTCTACCAACTGAGCTACATCCCCAGCCCATGACAGTGGCAATTTAAAAAATGCTTTTCTTCCCTTAATTGCTCCCTCGTACATTCTTTCATTTATTCGATGAACATAAAATGTTCCAAAAACGACCTGTGACGCAGAAGACGTTGCAAAGTTCTAGTGGTAAATTATACACAATCTTTGAGTATAGAACTCGGAGCTTACGGTTAGAAGGAGGTAATGAAATACATAATGAAGGTCATATTTAATATCAACATTATACCTTTCAGGTTACACAGATTATAGGGTATTATTAATCTTTTTACTATATTGTCATTTTCTCCCTGGAACAGTATGCTATAGGGACATTTTACACAGGTGGTCTATAATTGAAATAATATACCTTCTAAATTATATATTGCCTGGGGGAGCATTCGAATACAAATAAAGCTCTCTATCAGATAAAATTAAAATCATATAGTTATCTCCAAAGAGACTCAATGCATATATTCAATGAGACGGAAAAAAAAATAGAAAATAAAGGGCTGTGAACATGGGGAGATGTGTTTTCTGACTGTAAAGCAATGTGGAGAAACAAATACCAACATTTTCCTTTTGTTCTTATCAGTTAAAGGATGGGGAATACCATTTATAATTATTTAGTGACCCCCGCCTGTGTGGAAAAGGAGTATTTTTTTTTTTGTCATGGTCCATGTTAGCAAAAATTCTTGTTGAAAACATAATTATTTTGGAGACTTTTGAGCAGTGAATAGATCCCACAAACCATTCTTTAAAGTCTCACCACACTTGGGTGAGGCTTTATTTACATATGAAGAGACAATGATAAAGCAGGACATGCAACCTTAGGTAATAGCAGCTGAGATGACACTCCATCACCTAAATTTAGACCTAAAGATAAAAAATGAAGTAGTTGCCAAAATCTGTGGAAAGTCAGTTAAGTAAAAAGACTTTGGGAAAACTTAAAAAAAAAAAAAAAATCACCCTCCAGTATGTTGAAAAGTATCCAGATGATGATGAACTCAGCCCGTAAGAGGTAGTTTGGATTTCAGTGTAACATACAAGGGAGGCTTAGCAACACCTTCAGGTACAAGGTGTGGACTTCTTAAGCACCTTCATGAACCTGGTTGCTAGGTTCTCAAGAAGGAGCAAAGGACCCATCTCATGTTCCTGACTGTCTTGGGGTTTCCTGAGCTGACTGTATGCAAATGCCTGAGGTCTTTTGGATGGAAAGTTCCATCTCCATACCAGTTGATTTTCTTGTCCCTGGGTGATGCAGGACAGAGGAGACTGGACGTCCAGGAATTAGCAGGAAGCAGGCTTATTGATTGCAGCTGCCCAGTGGGGGACTTTGACCTATATCAATTCTTCCCTCTGAACCCTAAGTCCAGAAAGTTTCAGAACCTTAAACCCCGTGTGCGAGGCAGGGTTTTGGTGCTCACAATTTGCAGAAATCTACATCAAAGTAGATTTTTTTTCCTTTGAATTCATAGAAAGTGCCTCCTGTCTAATTTTTATTGGATTATTCAGAGATTTTTGCACACTTTACCACAAAAACAGAAGTAACTTCATGAAGTCCTTGGCCAAATTTAGTTATTGTGAGACAGAGCAACAGGAAACAGGAAACCTAACCTCACTTAAACTCTTTTACAGAAATTCTTGCTGGTAGTCTAGAATAATTATGGTGGGGGTCTCTGGAGAAGCTTAATAAAGATTTTTAGTGGAGGAGAAGGCACCACCCTGTGGGAATAAATGGTGGATTAGTTGCACTAATTATTCATCTGCCAGAATTCCAAAGAGTTGAATAGTGGTTCAAAACAATTGAGAGTGTGGGTTAATAATCTTGGTCTCGCTCTCCCCACAATACAGAATTTTTTACTCTGCCAGATTATACTTCATGGCTAAGAAAAACCAAGGTGGTTTGGGGATTGATATAAAGGCAAATAGAAACAAAAAATATTTATTTTATGCATATTTAGTTGTGCCTAAAATTTTATGTACATCAGAGTAAATAACCTATGCACATAGAGAGTTATGACGTTAATACATGAACTCCCCAAATAGGTTCTCCTCAAGGGTGGAATATACACTCACAGGTATTTGGAGTGGGGTTGTGGGCTCGAGCTATTGAAATTGAGACAGGCTGAACAGCAAGGTGGATCAGGGAGACATCCATCCGTGTGAGATGACCGGTGACTGGCCACTAACACTGTAGGAAGTCCTTAGAATTCTTTTGTGATGGTAGGAAGGGATCCAGAGAGGAATTTGTTCAGAAGAGAAGGTAGCTTGGAGGTCAGGAAATAAGAGAATATGGAAGGTGGTGTTGGGTTGGAAGAGCCGGACTCAACATGGAATCCCATTTGGGATAAAGGGAATGTCATTTCTAGTTGAGGATCATTTCTACAGAGGCCCTGATTTGGGGGTGAGGTTGAGTTTGAAAACATAAAACATTAAGGTGATGTTTTGACATTGGCTACTTTAAAATTACTGGCAGAGCTTCTAAAATACGAATTCCCAGACCACTGAGGACAGTGAAATTAGACCCAGGCATCAGAGTTGTAAAAATCTTTCGCAGTCATTCCACTCTGGTGCCCGCAGGCACGATGTAACCTCCGGACATCATGCCACCTTCTGTCTGTCCCTCTGAGCTTCTGTGAGGACTCCCTGGCACCCATCTGAACGGGGATTTTATTTGCTATTTTTGAAGATAAATGACCGTGTTGTCTTCATAAGTAATAAAGGCTATCCAAAAATGGAGATGAACCATAAGCTTTTGCATATGTTAGAGTTTAGTTCTTAACATTAGGAAAATTCAGATCCTCTCCTGCTTTCTGATCAGAGAAGGAGAAAAAAAAAGTATTTTTTAATGAATTTTTTTAACATTAGACCCCTATAACCTGGAAGTAACCTCTATTGATATTTTTATTCATATTCTTTAAAACTTAGTTTAAACAAAAGAGAGATTATGCTCTTTATATTGTGTTTAATGTGCTCTCTCTCTTGACATTTTAAATATATTTTCATGTGTTGATGTATATCTGCAACATCATTTTTAGTGGATGGATACACCATAAATCTTTTTAAAGCACGCTCGCCTGCTGCCTATTGATTTCCTTTCCAATTTATCAATAGTTTTTAAGTTCCCTGTAGTTAAAAATCTAAACATACAGATATTGTAAAACATTTAAAGTGATCAATTCAACTAGTATTTATTATTCACTTCCTATATGCACATTCTTCCATAGAGTTTTTATCTCAGTACTAGGGATTGAACTTCGGGACACTGGACCATTGAGCCACATCCCCAGCTCTATATTGTATTTTATTTAGAAACAGGGTCTCACTGAGTTATTTAGAACCTTGCTTTTGCTGAGGCTGGCTTTGAACTTGGCGATCCTCCTGTCTCAGTCTCAAGAGTTGCTGGGATCACAGGCGTGCACCACCACACCTGGCCATTCTTCCATGGAGTTTTGAAAACTTAGATGTTTCTCTCTCTCCTTCTTTCCTTCCCTTTTTCTCCTTTCCTCCATCCTGTCTCTTGGTATCTATCTGGACTTTTCTGTCTCTTTTCCTGTATTATAAATAGCATTATGCTATGAGGACTTTGAATATCTGGAATACAGCAAACATATAGAGAATGATAGTTGAATTTGCCTACGTGTATAATTTCCCTTATATCCTTGTACTATTATACTATTTTAATTAACTTATATTAATTTTATTTAAAATGACAGAATTACTCACAAAACAATTAGACTGGATTCCTTCTCCATTGATGGTGCTTGGAGAGTTTTCTGATCTCTTTCTGATTTTAAAGTTTAAAATCTGATTATCGAAACTTTCAAAGGGAAATCAGAGAAAACCACCCCATCGCATGTATTTCCAGACACCTATGGTAGGGTGCATCACATATGCTTCTGTACTAGATAGTACACATATATGATATTTTCTTTTGTGTAAATACTGTGATAGTTTAGGTATAAAGTGTTCCCCAAAAGCTCACGTGCGAGACAATGCAAGAATGTTCAGAGGTGAGATGGTTAGATGACGGGTGTTGTAATCAGTGGATTAATGCAGAGAAATGGATTAACAGGATGGTAACTGTAGGCAGATGGGGTGCAGTTGGAGTAGGTGGGTCACTAGGGCATGGCTTTGGAGTTTATATTTTTTTCCTGGTGAGCAGAGTTCTTTGTGTCTGTCTGTGTCTCTGTCTCTCTCTCCGTTTCTCTCTGTCTCTCCTTCCTGTTGCCATGTTCTGAACTGTTTCCCTTTGCAATGTCCTTCCACCATGATATTCTGCCTCACTTTGGACACGGACCAATGGATTTGGCCATCTGTGGACTGAAATGTCTAAAACTGGGAAACCCAAGTAAACTTTTCCTCCTCTGTGTCTTGTCAGATCATTTGGTCACTGTGAGAATAAAAAGTAGACCAAACCACATTGTCCCCAAAACTTCTCTGCTAATGTGTATGATCCTGCCTCAAGCCAAGCCTGGCGTTAAAAACTGTCAACTGAGTGACAGTTGTGAGAACCCTCAGAAAACATTGATCAGTGTTCAAAAGGATCCGAATTCTTTCTCCATTCGGAACACATGACTGCGGGGTACGATTATTGTTTTGCTGTGTTTGGGTGGTCATCCAATATTTTGAGTTTTCCTAAAATGTACTTGTAAGAAACAACCTCAGTGTATTTCACCTATATCACTATGTAGTAACTGACGTCACAATGTCATAGCAGTCTAGACTTGATTCAGTAAAATTTTAAAATTACAGCATGAATGTTTTATTTTTAATTTTAAAGTAATATAGACTTTAAACAATTCAACAATAGAGAGGTGCGTAAAGGGAATAAAACTGAATACGCTTTCACTTTTTGCTTCAAGCCTAAAACTCTTAAAATAACTGGTGTTAACAGATTGGCACAGATGCCGCCAGATTTTCCCCTAAGCTTCCAGGAACACAAATTTTCCTATCTTTTTAAAATTTTTACACATAAATGTGAATATACTAAAATTATTACCCTGAAACTGGATTTTATTTTTTAACTTATCACTTTATTACAGTTTCTAAGTCACTGCTTATGAATCTAACTTATGAAAAGCATAATTGGTTTATATTCTTTGAGAAGTATATGCTATAATTTGCTCAACCGTTTCTTACTCAGAAGTATTCAAATTATTACTGATTTCTTTTCTACAGTGATTATACTGCAGCAAAGGCAATTTTGCATACCCTTGGGGTCTCAGAGCATGCACCTTTTAATATTTTTATTAAATAAAAATACTACATAGAGATATCCTTAATATCTGTAGCCTACTGATATATAAACATTGAAAAGAATAGCAGGTTTTTTACTAATGTTAAGCCATTTGCCCGCCATGTTTCTTCTTGCTGGCTTTTATTCTTTCCTCCCATCTCTCTCTGGTTCTTTTCTCTCTCCTGCAGTCCTCACCCCATCCGTGTCTTCTCTTTCTCTCCCCCCTCACCCCTCTCCCTCAGTATTTTCTTCTTCTTTTTCTTTGCATCTCTTCTGAATTTTCCTTTTGTACATTATTTTCTGCCTTTGCTTTACATGTGCATTCTCTTTATAATAAAATCAGTTTTCAAAAATCAGAAAAGTTGAGATCCTCTCCTGCTTTTGGACCAAAGATCAAGAACTTGAAGTTAGTTGTTTGTTTTAAAGCCTTAGTAACCAAACTGTGCGAACAAGGGTAGATATTCTACCCATGTACAAGTCACCCAGATCTGAGGTAGTAGGGCACAGTGAGATGACCCTTGAAATGGGAATTTCAAAACTGGAAATGAGATCTCCAAGTATTTCCCCTGGCTTTGGATTCTGAGCTGCTAGAGGCAGTGAGCACAAGGTGCGTTTGGCTTCAGAAGACGTGACTCTCTCTGCTGTCCCCAGCAGATATTAGTTGTGCCACCTGAAGCAACTTGTTGAATGATTCATGTTCTCCTCTACAGAAGAAGAAAACATGATGGTTATGGGAACAATTTTTTAGAAGTTTAAGTTTTCATTTCCCACTGACTCTATAGTTATATATGTACATGGGGTAATAATGTCTGATACCTTCTCTTATCCTTCCTACCTCAGACCCCTTCCCTCCTTTCACTTTGCTCTACTAATCTGAAGTAACTCTATTCTGGTCCCCTAACCACCCCTCCATCGTGAATTAGCTTCCGCCTATCAGAGAAAGCACTCGGGATTGGCTTAGTTCACGCAGCATGATATTCCCCAGCTCCATCCCTGTATCATCAAATGCCATCATTCCAATACTTTTACAGTTAGATGATACGTCACAGCACACATACTCTGTATTGGACATGGACACACATCCTCTTGTACCTGCCCCTTAACAAGGAGAAACAAATGCCTACGAATGAGGAAGACATCTCTCTATTGTTCTGTTTTGTGCTTACGTGAGAAATCTTTTCTCTTTAATGAGAGTCTGCAGGATGAAATCTAAACTACATAAGTTGCTGTTTTTGATGACTCTTTGTTTCTTTCTTTTTTTTTTTTTTTTTTTTGAGTAGAAAGCTTTATTAAAGAAAAGTTAAAGCAGACTTCTCCCGGGTGGAAGAAGGGGACCAAAGGCGGAATCCCAATTCTTTGTTTCTTAATGCTAGGAAGTGTATTGTAATTAAGTATAAAATGAAAAGTTTTTCAATTACATGCACTAAAAGGAATGTCAAGAAACCCATAGTGCATTATTCCTGCTGCTGAATGGTTTAATAATCTGCATATTAGGGTCTGCAGAATCCATTTATTCATTTGCTGATTACAACTAAATGAGTTATATGATAGGTCACATGCTGGGTATGTGACCCTTACCAATGTGCATGAGGTCTGGTCTTATAGCCTGATAGTGGAAGAAATGGAGGTTAATCGATATGCTATATAAAATTAATATAGTTACAGTTTTCATGTGTGACCAAAACAATAGAAGGCTCTTGTCCCATATTAAAATTCTGTTACAATCAAAAGACACAACATTAATACATTCAGAAAAGGTTTGGAAGAAATATGCAGTGTGCTAAAATCTCCCCAAGTGACAGGAAGGCTTGCTACTCAAAACACATTTAAAAAGTAAAGAAAAATGTTGTAGAATTTCATCGTTTGTGTAAACCATTTGCTTGGTCTGTACTTTCTCTTTGAAAAATGGAATACCAGGGCGTAAGACTGCATGGAAAGAGATTCTTCCTCTGTCTCAGAGTCATGCGCAGGAAGGAATTCACTGGGAAGTCATTAAGTGAGATAGCAGTAGCCTAACCACCAAGTCCGTTGAATGATGGGCATTAAAAGGTTGATCCCTCCCTGTGAGAGCTTTCCTCTCCTATGTGAGAACTCAGAATTTCGGAAAGCGAAGAAATGATCTGAACACTCTTGCCATTGGTAACTGCTTGTTTTCACTATGGTGGACGCTGGTACTTCATTGTTTCTGTGAACTTGTTAAATCATGTGGAAACATATGTTTACCCTTTTTCTGTCCAACATTGCAGTAAATCACTCCAAGTCTTCATGAGGTGACAGAGCATCCCGAAGTTCAATATCATCAGTTTCTTGGGGAACTGAAATGGACCCAATCCACCACAGACACTAATCTCAAAAACATAAAAAAAAAAAAGAAGAGAAAGAAAAAGAATCTCAGTTGATTTAAAGTTGGAGCTATATGTGGCCTAAGATCCAGAACTATTTGTTTTCATGGGGCATAACCTTTCTAGTGGGAAAATCCATTTCGTTTATCAAATTATAGACCAGAAGTTTGTTCTGTGAGCAAAGGGATTTGGGGTTTTAAGGGATATTTCTGGGATAGCTAGTGAATTGAACTTATTTACTCTGAGGATATTTCTTCCTAAAAAATAGAACTCACTTTCTAAGGTCTATGTGTGTGTTCCCCCCTCCATTGGAAACTAATCCGAAATGCTTATTAATGTTTTCATCGTCTTAATTGTTGATGGAAATTCATTCTTCACATGACCAAAGTTAAAATATTGAGACCCACCCATTCCTGTAGTCTTCTCATCAACACTGTGTGGTGTCAAAGAAGTCACTAGATAAAGTGACTTTTGTTTTGTAGGAGGTGACAAATTTGAGGGAAAAATTCATGCCAGTGGCTTCTCAGAGTTGGGTCTGCTTTGCTTCTAAGAAGCTGAACTGCAGCAAGATGGTTTGATTGTTAAAACTAAGAATACTTCCAGTGGATAGCAAGCTGGACTTAGTATTTGAAAGAGTTTCAAGGAAGTTAAATTCTTTTCTCGGTTTGGTCACTAAGGGGCACATTACTCTACTTTCTGAGTCCTAGATTTCACTTTTATAAAATGAGAGAACTGAGTAGCGTTTTTCTTTAAAAACATGTGCAGATTTTGAGAAACATCTTGCATTATGGGTCACCAGAATTAGCCACAATAATTAGAAATGGACCAGAATTGCTGACAAAGCAGAGAATTGTGAACTCTAATGTGTGAACCATAGATCTGGCTTTTTAGCTTAAATAATACAGTTGGAAATATTGCTTACCATATGTAATGCTCTCTATTTTTGTTGTACAAAAAGGAGGATTTCAGTGACTCTGAAGAGCGAAATAGGAACTTTCACACATATTTGAGACAACAAAAATTCACCATCGTAAGGTTTTTAAGTGTTCAAGTGAGAATTCATCTTGCAAGAGGAAAACTGTCTCCAAATCTCTGCCTGCAGCACTGTATGGGCGTAAAAAGGAACCTCTGAACATAAACAGGTGGGAATCAGAGGCAGTGATGACTCGTGCTAATTTAGAGACTACCTCTTGTGATAAGCAGCATCAAATCTGTACAATAAAATCTACCTCAAAGAGCAAATTGTGCTTGCTCTGCAGCACTGCCCTTCTGAGCCCTGGGGGATTCTGTTCTTTCCTGCTGACTCTGCTGAATATGAAGCTTTGTAAATTAATACCAACCTCCTCAACCTAAGTGGTGGTCCAGCCCTGTGCTAATTATGCAGCAGAGAAGGATTTAACAATTTGACATATTTCAAGGGTGAATGTGAATCGCCTCCCCGCTCCCCATTATGTATCATCAAGTATTAGGGATCCATTGCTACCTGTTCGAGAATTTTCTTCTCATCTCAATCGGCACTGTAGGCAGTGGTATACTGGATATTTCATTTTGAACAAAACCATTTATTTTATTGCTTACTGAAGCCGCTCAATTTTAGCCTTTGGCTGTGTAACTTCAATCAGAAGTGCTTGTGATTTAGAGCACCATAGAATGTTTATTTTTGCAATTCATTAGGCCATTCAGTCCTTGGGAAAAGTGGCAATAAACAGGATATAATTTTGTCCCCTAAAAATAAAAAAAAACAAACTGGTTCATGACCTACTATTGTAGAGAAAAATGTTCAGTGACTTCCCTGCAGAAATAGACTGTCATGGTTTGAAATCCCAACACTTGTTAAAATACAGTTGATTTGTAATGGTCACATGCTTCTGACATGTTTTCTTTCCAGTAAGTCTTAGAGTATGACCCTTTGCCTGCATAATATCAAATTGCAGCACGTCTGACAAAGGTAGACGTCTTGGTCTTGTCCAGGATTCCTGAATACGAACTTTCAGTCAGTGGAATCTATGGGTCTTCATTTATCCATTCCCAGGCAATTCTTGTCGGTATTAAACTTTGCAGTGTTTTCTTTAAATACTCTACTTTTTCATGTAAAGAAGTTATGATCCTGAGAAAATACGTGATCCTTCCCCACAAACTCACAACTGGTTAATAGCAGAACTTGAGTCATAATTGGTATCTCTTTGCTCCTGAGGTAATTTCTCGGGAACTTATGGGGACTAGATCTCATTCTACTCATCACCTTCTGGAACTGGGAGAAGTGAATTTCACTTGTGCTGTTGACTTGTACCAACAGTGAAACCCCCCGTTCTGCATAATCACCGTGCTTCAGTAAATAAATAGGATAGAGGAGGAAGAGGGGAGGAAAAGAGGTAGTTGCAGGGACCATTCTCAACTTATTAGGAAAATGAAAATCTGTCTGAACATGATATTCTAAATACTTACCATGAAATTCTAAATGAATTTCATGATTAAAGAGTCCATTCTGTGATGCGGAAAAATCTAGATGGTCGGAAGTTTTCTTCTTTAGGTGTGTGTCTCAGCTGTTGCTATAAACTTTCTCCAGGTTAACCAGACTAAAGTCTCCTTTCTGGATGTGAGAACATTGTCTCAAATGCAGAAGTTTGTCTCACATGAAAGAAATAGAGATGAGACTGGCTATGCTGGAGAATGTCTTCATGACATGCTGCGTTCATGAGTTCTGTTGGGTGTCCCAGTCTCAGGAGGACTTTGGGTGTTAAATTTCTGTCTCTACCATTTGCATGACTTGAGGTGTGCTAAACTTGACTGCGGTAACAAATGCCAAAGTCACACTGCTGTATCCCAACCAGAGTGTGTTTCTCCCTCATGCAGCAAGCCCAGCAGGGTGTGGCAGAGAGCTGAGTCTCCTGGTGCTCAGTGCTCAGCGTCCTCTGCTGTCCTACCCTTGCGGCCCACAGTGGGATTGCATGTGCAGGCTGTCTGTGGTCACACTGAGAGTAATGTGGCTATTTCTCCTTGAAGTTTTAGAGCTGCATATGCTGAAATATTCATCGCTGGCTGAAGTGTCCCTAACCATATTCTTCTGGCCTTGCAACTGGTAATAGGGAAGATGGTGGCTAGTATGGGTGCTTAGGGAACCATGAGAAGCAGAGCTTCGCTTCAGGTCCATGAGAGAGAGATTACACGGGGGAATCCTCTAAGACTGTAGGATTTGTTTGTTGCATCAGCATCACGTGACTGTCTTAACCACCTGCCTATCATACAAAGATTCCTCCTGACTGTATAGAGGGAAAAGAGAGGTGGGAGGGGTGGGGGGAAGGAAAAAAATAACGGAATGAATCAAACATCATTACTCTGTGTAAATGTATGAATATGCAAATGGTATGCTGTTACTCCATGTACAAACAGAAACAACATGTATCCCATTTGTTTACAATACAAATAAATTAAAAAAAAAAAAAAAGATCCCTCCTGCAGCAACTAATGCATGCAGTTTGTTAACACGTGACCTTTGGGTTCTCCCCGCATGGTAAAAGATCCTACAGAGTACCTAGTCCTTTCTCTGCTCAGCCCAGCAAGGACCTAGGTCACTCCTTGCAACACCCAGGGCCCCAAACTGGTCACATGACTTCACCACTCCACAGGAAGGGGGATAAATATAGTTTTTAAATTTTATGGATAGAAGGAATTAATATGAGTCAAAAGGGATAAAGTGATCCACATTATTGCATAAACTTGCTATTTTTATTCGTTGAATGTTTCACTGATACGGAAGTTGGAAAGAGAGCACTGTTCTGTAGATTTGACATAATATCAGGGTCATAATGGAATAGACAGATAAATATGACCAGAATAAAACTGTTAAAAGGAAAAAAATACTCATTTTTTTTAAAGTGTGACAAATGTATTTATAGATTATAACAGAGGTCAGTGCCTTAACTCCATTAAAAAGCTTTACAAATCATTTTAATGGAAACATCTTCATATTAAAGAAGACAGAAACAGTCAATTCATAACATGCAAACACAAAGTCAGTAAAAGTGAGATATTCGAGAAAATGAGAAAAACGTTCGCTCTTGTTTTCATCTAGGAAATATTGTTTACAAATGAAATATGTGCCCTGTCTAACAAATTGGCAGTAATATTTTAAAAGATGATAATAACCGAAGGCAAAAATAATAGGCACACTTGCATGGAGCTGATTGACTGTAAAATCTACAAGTCATTGGAGATCAATTTATTAACATTTGTAAAAATTAAAACTGGAACGTACATTGTGGGGAAATATTCAAAAGATTGCAAGGATATCTGTTTGAAGATATTCACTGTAGCACCATTTATAAAATGATGAAAATCAGAGAGATTTTTATAAATAGGGAATACTTTAAATAAATTTTAGCATACACATACAATAAAATTCTGCCAAATACAGAATAAATACAATGACTTGGTAAAATTTGGGTAGGTGCAAGAAAAAGTGTAGGGTTATAAGTCACCTGAAAAGATGTTTGTGGACGATAGGATCATGGCAGTTAAAGCATGCATGATTTATAGCTCATGGTAAGAATTTTATTCTGATTGTGATTTGAAGCCTAACCAGTGGATTTGACCAAAAGAGTTTCATTACTCCAATAAAGAATGATAGGATCACTCTGCCTGTTGTCTGGCACATTGACCAAAATGGCATAAATTTTGTCAGGTTGAATTTAAGATGTTGGTGACTTGAATCCAGAGGGTGGTGAGAAACCTAGAATGATTTTAAGGTTGAACAATTCAGATTTATTGATGGATTAAGTACAATGAGAGAAAGAAAGGCATGCAATTGATTCCTGGTCTCCACACTGGCCAAGTTTAAGGGTGCTTGGGAAAGAGTGGGGAGGGTACAGGTTTATGAGAAAATCAGGAATTTATCTGGAGGCAGTTCAAGGTTGTGATGCCTGTTTGGCATCAAAGGAGATGTCAATTAGAAAGTTGGATATGTAAGTCAGCCTGAAGATAAACTTGTTAGAATCATTGTGCATGATGGTATTATGAAATCTTTTTAAAGTAGTGATCCTTGATGATCATCTAAGGAGGGTGTATATTGATGATCATCTAAAGAGGGTGTATACTGATGATCATCTAAGGAGGGTGTATACTGATGATCATCTAAGGAGGGTGTATACTGATGATCATCTAAGGAGGGTGTATACTGATGATCATCTAAGGAGGGTGTATATTGATGATCAGATATCTAAAGAGGGTGTATATTGATCATCTAAGGAGGATGCATATTGATGATTAAGGAGGGTGTATATTGATGATCATCTAAGGAGTGTTATATATTGATGATCATCTAAAGAGGGTGTATACTGATGATCATGTAAGGAGGGTGTATATTGATGATCATCTAAAGAGGGTGTATAGGCAAAAAGGAAGACATTCCTAAACAGAGCCCTGAGGTATGTCCCCATGTCCTACTTCCTGAACTGAGTCAGATCCAGCTAAAGACAAAGAAAAGGAACAACTATGAGATTAAAAAAATAATAAAAAGAATGACACTCAGATGCCAGGTAAGAGTATTTCCAGGGCAGTTTGTGATCAGCTCTATTGATACAACGTATATTCAACAATGTGGCTGGAAATCGATGGCATGAAGATGATCGTTGGCTTGCGTATGAAATTTTGGAGATGAGGTGAAAATAAAGATCTAATCTCAGTGGTGTTAAGACATGGAAGGAGAAGATGTGGAAAAGAGTGAGAACAGTTTTCCCATGAGGGAGTGGAGGTGCAGGACAGTGGACCACAGGGGATGGAGAGGGAAGGTAAACCTTTATTCCTTTTAACGAGAAAGACGATAGTGTGCTTGTGCACCAGTGGCAATAATCCAGTAGCGAGAAAAAACCAAGGAGTCGTAGAAGACACAGCGAGTGACTGGCAGAGGCTGAAAGGAAGGGTTCCGTTTCATCAAAACTCAGGAGTCAGATTTACTTCCCAACCTTTATAGAAATAAATGCAGCAGTATACCTCAAATGCCAAAAAAGGGAGGAAAAGGATGTGAAAGAAGAACGAAAGAAGGTGAAAGAGAACTTGGACCTATTTTTGCTAGGCAATGTCATGTATTATGTGATTTTGTGCTTTTCATTTACTTTCTGAATAGATTCTGTTTTTTAGAGTAGTTTCAGACTCACAGCAAATTGAGCAGAAATTGCAGATGATTTTCAAATCCCCCTGCCCTGGCACATGGGGAACTTCCCCCCAGTATCAAAATCCTGCACCAGAAAGGAAAAATCTTTACGATCCACAAAACTCTATCGACAAGTTACTATTCCCCCAAGTCTACAGTTCACACCAGGGTTCACTCTTGGTATTGTACATGCTATGGGTGTTGACAAATGTATGGTGAAGTGTTGTGTTCCAGTAGAGGATTGAACGGAAAGTTCCATTGCCCTAAAAATCCTCTGTGCTTTATCTATTCCTCCTTCTTCTTCCCACAAATGCCTAGAAACCATGAATAATTTCACTGTTTTTTTTCTTATTTTATATAGAGGTATAACTCACATAAAATTTACCTTCTTTACCATTTGCCTTTTTAGCCATTTAGCCAACATATATTTCATTGATGTTACATGTGTGCTTAATGGCGTGCAAACATCTCCACCATCCATTTCCATAACACCTTTAATCTTGCAAAATTGAAACTCATATACCACAGTTTCTTTATCCATTCATCTGTTGAAGGGCACCTAGGTTGGTACCACAATCTAGCTATTGTGAATTGAGTATAAACATTGATGTGGCTACATTACTGTATCATGCTAATTTTAAGACCTTTGAGTATAAACTGAGTGGGATAACTGGGTCAAAAGATTGTTCCATTCCAACTTTTCTGAGCAATCTCCACACTGCTTTCCAGAGTGGCTGCACCCATTTGCAACTCCACCAGCAATGTAAAAGTGTGCCTTTTTTCCCCATATTCACACCAACATCTATCATTGTTTGTGTTCCTGATAATATTCATTCTAATTGGAATTAGATGAAATCTTAGTTGGTTTAATTTGCATTTCTCTAATACTAGAGATGTTGAACACTTTTTCATATGTTTATTAATTGCCTGTATGTCTTCTTCTGTAAAGTGTCTATCCAGTTCCTTGGCCCATTTATTGATTGGCTTCTTGTATTTTTGGTGTCAAATTTTCTCACAGTGAAATATTATTCAGCCATAAAGAAGAATAATATTATGGCATTTGCAGATAAATAGGTGGAATTGGAGAATATCATGCTAAATGAAATAAACCAATCCCCAAAATCCAAAAGCTATATGTTTTCCCTGATAAGTGGATGATGATATATAATGGGGGTGGAGGGTGATAGAAGAATGGAGGAAACTTAGATTGCATAGAGGAAAATGAGAGGGAGGGGGTATGAAAAATGGTGGAATGAGACAGGCATCATTACCCTATGTACATGTATGATTACATGAATGGTGTGAATCTACATCATGCACAACCATAGAAATGAAATGATATACCCCATTTGTGTACAACGAATCAAAATGCAGTCTATAAAAATTTTTTAAAAATAATAAATAATAAAAAAGTCAAAACTCATTAAACACTAACTCCTCATTTACCCTTATTGAACTACCAGCCTACTTAGATCTCTGTGATTTTGACTAAGATCAGTAGCTATGATAAGTGGAACCATACAACATTCTTTTGTGACAGGCTCATTTCACTTAGCATAATGTCCTCAAGGTCATCTATGATACCTACCATGTAGCATGGGTCAGAATGTCCTTCCTTTTTAAGGATGAATGATATTCCTGTGTATGTGTACAAATGCCACATTTTCTTTGGCTCAAAATTAGTCTCTTGCAGTTAGCTCACGCATTTTGAACTATTTTTACCAATATCTATTTTTCAATTGGAGATCGTAATTCATTTCATGTAATTTGTCTTTTTGCTGTTTTCTATGTATTGCAAAGGTTTATTTTTTTCTCTTATTTCTACTGTCTCTTTTTGTTGTTGAGTTGATGTAGTAAAATTTTTAAACTGTTTTCTTTACCTTTTGTTTGTATTCTATAGCTATTTTCTTTGTGGTTACCATGGGGATTACATGTAATATCTTAAAATTATAACATTTGATTTGAACTTAATGCAACTTAACACACAGAAGACTCTACTCCTTTACAGCTTTGTTGCTACCACTTTTGTTTTTGATGTCAAAAAGCTGCAAATTTAAATACAATATGCCCAAAACATAACCTATACTTCTTTCAAATGCATTATTCTATAAAATAATATAGATAATGTGTTGTTACAACACAAAATCACATGAACTATTAGACTGTTTATTTTTAAATGTATTATTCTTTTAAAACATGTAGAAAACAAAAACGTGAATTTACAAACTGTAGTTATACCAATACTAGCTTGTATAATTACCTATGGATTTATCCTTATTGAGGTCTTGTTTTCTTCCCATGGATTTGAATTACTGTCTAGTATTTTATTTTGCCCTTTGGAAATCCCCTAAGCCAGTTTTTTTTTTTTTTTTTTTCAGGGTATATCTACTGAAAACAAACTCCCTCAGTTTTTCTTGTTCCATGAGTATCTAGATTTTTCCTTCACTTTTAAAGGAAAGTTTTTTCCTAGATAAGATTCAAGGTTGACACTTGTTTCTTCCTGTATTTAAAATATATTGTCTGGTCTATAGGTTCAAATGAAAAATCCAGTGATAATCTTACTGTGGTTTATTTACATGTGAAAAGTTGATAAGTCTCTTGCTGCCTTTAAAATTCACTCTTGCTCTTTTGAAAGTCTGATTATGTGTTTTAACATGAATTTCTTTGATTTCACCTCTTGGAGTTTTGTTGAATGGTTTGTATGCTTATATCCATGTCTTTCATCAACTTTGGGAAGCTTTCACCCACTATTGCTTCAAATATTCTCTCTTCCTCTTTCTCTCTTGCTCTTTTAGCCTTCTGGGACTCTCATAGTACATACATTATTTGGTTTGATAGTATTCCTCAGATCCCTTTGGGGCTCTGATTACTTTTCTTCAGTAATTTTTGTCCTTTCCGGTCCTCAGATTCAAGAATTTTCATCATCCTGTGTTCAGGTTCCATGATTCCTTTTCCTGCTCAATTCTGCCTTGGAATTGAATTTCATTCATCGGCAACTTCCATGACTTTTTTTCACACCTTTTCCTAGTTCTTTGAGCATCATGAAAATAGGTCTAATCTATAGAGAAATGGTGTTTGAAGGAAGCATTAAAGAACAAAGGAGGTCTGTTTCCTCTTGAGGTTCAGGGTTCTCAGGGGTTTGGGAGGAAAAAGAGTCACAACTTAAATGAGGGTCACAGAGGAAGCCACACCCTTGGGGAAGAGGTAGGATTCCACAACAGTTAACTCACGAAGAGGATGTTCAGAAAAGAGGTTGAAAATATGAGTGAATTTTCTGGATCATGAGTTCCACAGGGCAGAGTCAGAGAGGACACCTTCAGGAGTCATGGAGAATGGGCAGTGGGGTCAGACTGAGATCTTCAGGTCCTGCAGGGGGAACAGCCCTGCTGATCAAGGTATCTCGCAGGCTCTAGGAGACTCAGAGAAGGGAAGTTCTGAGAGTCTGTGAGAGGCTGCTGGAAAGGCAGCTGTGTGCTGGAGGAGAGGCAAGGCCCAGTTAATGGGAGCACATGGTGATCCTGACTCTGTTCTTACGCCTCCCTAGGTTCCTGAGAAGCTTTAGGAAGGGGCAGAGCTGCCAGAAACAGAAAAGTGGTGTCATATCCATATCAAAATATTAACAGTAGTTTTCTTCACAGGGGGTGCTCTTGACTGGGGCTCTCATTTGTATTTAACATTTTTTAAGTAACAGTTTTCAAGAATCTATGTGTTCTCATTTTTAAAATTAAAGATGGAAATGTTGTCCTGGAAGGGAGAAGACATGGGAAGAAGAACTATGAATATCTAATGTTCTTTTGCAAACACATCCTTATATCTCTATTTTACTTCAGCTGTATTATTGAAATTACTTGGCTAAAGTAACCCATGTTCATAGGGAAAATTATCATCATTTACATAAAGTTGTGGGAATGTAAGAGTGGATTCTCACAGTCGTACTTGCGGATGTGTCAGTTGTGAAACACTGAGCAGATGTCTTCATTAGATTCTCTGTAATGATGCCTGGTTAGTTTGAGGGAGATTTTGACTAAATTGGAAGCCACATAGTGAGTCCCACCCAATGCTGTTGCCTACATTACACTTTTATTTCTCAAAAAAGTTTTTGTATCTGTTAGTCCTCTTAATGAGGGAACTCTTAGGTTCTCCTTATTTCTTTCCCATTCTTCAGTGCTACTGGGAAGACTTAAGCATGAGCTTTGGAATGAGTGGGATTCTAGTGTGTGAATGACAATAATGTCCAGCAGATGAGGTGTTTACAATGTAGTTTACAATGTCACCATTATAGAGGACACATGCATCAGTCTCTGTAGTACAAAGTGGACAGACATAAGTCTCATGAAAATAATATCAGCTCAAGTGGTAGAAAATACGGAGGGAAAGACATTTGACTGTGGGTTTTATGAATCTAGTATATTAATGATAAAATGGTGTTAAAGAGAAGGGAATTCCAAGCAGAGGAATTTAGTGGTGATAAGAAAGTGATGAACTAATGCAGTGTTCAGGGAAGGGTATAGAAGGGTGGATGGATGCATAGAGTGCGGAGACTTGTGGGATGTGGGTAAGTAAATTCTTGGTAGAATCTGAACAACGGTCTAATCATTCCCATTGGCTTTACTCTGCACTTGACTTTATGCATCATTAAAAATAGTTCAGTACAAATGCTGATAACTGGCCACAGCTCACTCTAAGGTTTCTGCACAGGAGAGCAACCAGTAAAACATTTCAATCAATCACTTATTTACTACTGGATGCTAGAAAAATGGTTTTCCTGAGTCTTTTTTTTAAATCTTTAAAATTGACTATTTTTTTTGAAGTTAATGGTTCAGCAAGTATAATGGAAGATTAATGCTTAGCATAATAAGAGTAGTGTGAAAATTCATACTAGGGACAAATACCAAACTAAGAAGGGAATTGGAGCCATATTGCACCACTGACCTTCAGATTTAGTATCTGAAAGTTTTCATTAGATGAACATGCCACCTTTACCGGGGAAGAATTAATGTCGTGAAACAGGGTGTAGAAAACTTTTTGTATTCAGGGTCAAGTAGTAAAGTTTCAGTGATTTGCAGGATGGATGGTCTCCACCACACCACCCTGCTCTGCCGTTACAGTAGAACAAAGCCACCATAGTGAGTGGTAGGTTTGCCTTCCACATAAGTTTTATTAGGTAGTTGGCTCAATTTGGACCACAGACATAGATAGCTAACTCTATCGTAGAAGCTCATTGGAAGCAGGTGTATATAAATTTGAAGAAAATGACTGTTATATTAAGATGTTATGGGATAGTGACCAGTGCTCATTAGATAGTTGCTCTGACCCATCAATAGGAATTGATCTGGTCCCTATTGTGGCTCTGATGTCCCTAACTCAGAACTTCATCTGTAGTCAGCAGAAGTTAGTTTATACCTTTCACCCCTGGTGGGGCAGAGAGAACAATCATTCCAACTGAAATTCAAACGCGATGTGGTTAATGATAAATAAATCTCCTGGAAATCTAAAACCAGAAACTGCCATGGAAGTGGGTCTCACGAGAAATAGAAATCTGTTCTGACCATATAGCCCATCTCATAGAGTGCTTGCCTAGCATGCACAAGGCCCCGGGTTCAAATCCCCAGCACTGTGGGATGGTGGAAAAAATAAAAAAATAAATGAGAAATAGAAATCTGACTGAGTGATTTTAAGAGTGCCAGGTCCTTTTCTCCCTTCATCCTAGGATGGATTTAATTTTAATTTCAGAAAAGCCTCTGAGGTAAAGGCTGATATCATCTCCATCTACAAATAGGGAACTGAGGCACAGGAGCTTAAGAATTTTCCCCTCACCACACAGCTCAGAAAACATTAGAGCCTGGTTTTCAGTCTACCTTGGTCATCTCAAGCACTGATACACTTAAACTTGGCCCTCATAGTCCTTAGGTTTAATTTGCTTTGCTGTTTGACATTTGAGTTAGTCTGTGAAAACAAGCAGGATCTACCTAACTAGAAGAGCTAACATGTAGTGATTAGTAAGTAGATAAGCCAGGGATTTAGACAGTGATCTCCTTTATAATCTTTGCAACCATACTGTTACCCAAAGTGACACAAATAGCAATTAGGTGAACAGGGATTCTAGGCTGGTGAGTCTGACCGCAGAGCCCATATATTTGATCTCTAGGAAAATAAAGAGTCTAAACAAAGACTGGAAGGGAGCCCAGAGTTCAGACTGCCAATTAGGAAAGGGAGGTGTTCATTGGATCATAATAAAGGGCAGTTCTGATAGGTAGAAGCCCTTCAAGATGGTGGAACCCACTGAAGGAGGCTGTTGAGAATTGCTGAAGAGTCCTAGTTCAGAGAATGCAAGAGAAAGTTGTTTGGGGGGTGTTATGGGGCACAACTTAAGAACAGACCGAACACCACTGAGAAGTCCAAATTTGAGAGTCTTTATTAAGCTGGCTGGCTGACTGTCTCACACAATGCCCCCAAAAACTGGCTATTGGGAGAACAGCCCCGACCACAGGGTTGTAGGGGTTCTTATATCAAAAATCACATCAATCATAAGTGTCTGTTGCTATGATTCAAATTACACATTAACATCATGGGATCATCGACAGAGGGCGAAGTGAGTCAGAATGACCCTTACCTAGGTACAAACTAAAGAATGGTTATAACATCCACACAATCACCATTCACATGGTACATTGGTTAAGAGCAATAGAGATCAAAAGAGAGCAATTTTCACTACATAGGAGTTGCATTGTATATTATTAAACATGTCACACCAAGTAACTGATGATGGGTACAGAGGTAGGGTGTTCCCATGGGAGAAGCTTATTTCCTACATAACATGGAGTCTCAGAGCAAAATGGAGTCTGTTTAGTCATTTCCCTTAGAGTCTGGCCTGTAACATTCTCATGGAGTCAGCTCTGTCAGCCCACCACAGGGGGAGGTTCAGTAAACCAGGAGACTGGAAAAAGAGCTGAAAGATGGTAGATCAACAAGATATCACCAGTTTCTGTTATCCATCCATGGTGTCAGTGTTGTAGGAAACCGAGAAAAGGGGAGAAGTTGGAGGCCTGATTCACAGGAAAATGTGATCTGAGGACTCATCATAGGAGACAAAATAAATTAAAGACATACTTAGCCTGAGATGCTGAGCAACTGATGGTATAATAGATAAAATGAAGGATTTTAGTCACAGAAGCCCATTTGAATTGAAAGTAACTAAGTCTGTTTGGATTTTCTGTAATGGTACTAAATTAAAGAGATCTACTATCTTGGAACATAAGTCAGAATAAGTCAAAGGGAAGGAGGACTGAGAAGGCTCACTGAGTTGGAAGTGAGAACACCATCTTTACTTACGTCGGCAAGGGCAGCCTCCACAGAGGGATGTGAACTGAAGTCCATTCTCACGGGAGAATGAGGAGAGGATGGTTTGAAGCCAACAGCAAAATCTGAATCTGGAAATGCAGAGGCAAGCCATCATCTTCATGACAATTGGTGACATCCTGGGAGTACAAGGCATTCTCCAAGGAGGACTTGCAAAGCAAAGTTTTGGAGATTGAGCAGAATGACCTTTGTCTGGAAGTCATAAAAAGAAAGCGTAACAGGAAGAGCACAGGAGGACCTGGTCAGAGTGGTGGCAAACGGAACAGTATTAGTGCAGGGGACTGAACGAAGTTCAACCCACGTTTAGGCAGTTAAAACAAGATGCTGCTTCATCTAGTGGTGATTTCTGGAAGAGGGTGGCAGATTTTACAAAGTCATAGACTCCAGCTACATTTAAAGGAAGAAACAAACCAAATGCCCATCAGCAGGTGATTGGAAAACAATTTGTAGGATAGCCAATGGAACAGCACTCAGCAATAGAAAGGAAATGGAGTAACGAACCATTGATCCATGCAAGAACCTGGGCGAAGTCCTTCATTACTAACCATTTGGGCGTCCAATAATTATGACAGATGAAACAAATGCACTCTTGGATTCAGTGTATTAAAATTTCTACTAAGTTAATTAAATTATGCTCATGGCAGGCAGATCCCTGGTTGCCTGGGGAGGTTGAGGAGACTCTATCAAGATTAGGAAAGAAACTTGGGGGTGGTGGATTATGTTATTTGTGGTGTATATGGTATATGTATATGGGAGTGTAGGGGTGCAAAATTCATTGAATTGTTCACTTTAAATATGTGCATTTTACTCTATGTCTAATGTATATCAATGAGGCTATAAATAATGAAGAGTTTGCATAAAGCACTAGAACCGAAGTTAGATTTCAAAGGGTTACATGAATGGTCAATGGAAATCAAGTTAGCAGGAACCTAAGACTACTCAGTACACTTTTCAGAACATTAGCTATATATTAAAAAAAAAAAAAAAAGTGGAAACAGAAAACTATTGACTAGAAAAAAATAACACACCCTCCTTTTTAAGAAACTATGGCAAAGACCTACTTTTTCTGACATTGTATTTACTTTTCCTCCGGTAGCCCCAAGGTACAATACGTAAGTGCCATTTGTTTTCTAGTAATACTTTTTTCCCCCCAGAAGCAGAATGATAAGTTGTAGGATAGATATGTTTTAATTATTTACTGAAAATGTTAACTGCTTCAAGCCATATAACGCCATAAATAAAAGTGGCTAATTTTGGAAGCAGAAAAGTGTACACAAGTCTGATAATTTCAGTTCTCCCTCAGCTCAAACTAGCAACGAGAAGTACTCAGTCTCTTTGTCAGGAATTTGCCCCAAGGGAAACTAATCCTGATGGAGATTGGTGCCTGGTTTGAGTGGGGAAAATATGCATATGTGTGTAGTCTTGAGATGAAATTTTAATGATGATTTGTGTGAAATGTTTGCAGCTGAACTGAAAACCTAGCTTTCTCTAAGTTTCTAGAATACCATTTCCACGATGGTTTTCATTTCTCTTGTAGAAGAAAAGATTCATTTTACTGATCATTGCTTGTAACATTTGCCTGGAAACCAGGATCCAGATTTCCTAGTCAATCTCCATTTCCCTTCAGGTTAATCCACTTTCCCTTCCCAATCACTGAGTATTGCTCTTAAAGGAGATAAATCTTTATTGAGGGATATGTACAAGGGATAAAGAATGTAAATCCTCATTTACAGTTGCTCTTGACTTGAGACTTGGTCCTCTAGTTCATTTCAAGAAGAGGCCAATAATATATGAATACCAAGCTTTAACCATGGGAGTTGTCCTTCGTTATAAGAGGGTCCCCAAAAGATGGGACCTCACGCACACAACTTTTCATGCTTGGTAAAGGAAATCCTATTAATAGTCCTGATATATTCTGATGGAACTAGTTTGAATTCATTCCTCTGTTTGGCAAGACGCGGGGGAGTGAGTGACTTTATCGTACGCCTTTGGGACTGCTGATGAGACACAGACCATCTCAGATGGAGTTGGATGTTCTCATTTGGATCAGTGCAAACTTGAACCTCCATGGTGGTAAGGAAGTCCCGTCTGCCTCTTGGCAGATCCCTGTGAGGTGGAACCAAATGGTAGATTTAAACATCTTGACAAATAGGCAGAGTAGATAATCTTCTGTACATGAATGAAGGACAGACATACATATACATATTGGCATGTTTTTCCTTGAAGGAACCCAGAAATTTAAAATATAGATGATAGCTTTTATCAGGAGAAGAATATTTTACTCTTTTATTATGTTTTTAGATCTTGAGCCATATGACTATATTATCTTTTGGAAAAATTTTAATACAAAAGTTGCCTATTGTTTCTGATTTCATTTTGTTTTTCCTTTTCTGATTTTATTGCTTTACCCCCACCATGTCCTTGAACTGCCTGTGTTTCGCACAGTGACTCTCTAGAAATGCATGCTTGTGTGTGGTGGGATTACTCAGATGGTGAACTCTGGGAGAATGGGAAAGAAGCCGCTCTCTTGTTTAACAGGATCACAGGCTGAGGCACCTAAAAGTATATTTTCAGTAGAATTTAAAAATATTTTTATAAAGTGAAATGATACTACTTTGACCTAGATCTGGGCACTGCTGATTTTTAAATAACAGTTCAGAGGGAGTCAGTTCAATGTTCTTCTGAAGGAAACCTAATTTTATTGCCCCTTATAATGACTGTTTCTGGATCTACCCAAATAGCAAGTGTTTGATAATATATACTCCAAAAGCTATGAATGTAAATGTTTAGTGAGAATTTTCTTTTACTTTGTCACATAATAGTTCTCTTTCATGGCAAACCTGTTCTGTGTTGAAGTCTAGGCTTAAATGGGGGATAGGTTTGCAATTCTATAAGTGATTACAGAATATAATGATTAGTCTAATAAATTATTAGACTATAGAGGATTTATTTACCAGTATGAGCAATTTCTCTAATGAAAGCTAAAGTTTGCAAAAGGCTATAGTGCAAAGCTGTTTAAATGCATTACTTGATTTTTCTTGCAACTTTCTGTGGCAGATGTTACTGGCCCTGTCAGATTGGTAAAATAACAATGCACCACTTAGACAGTGTGCCTAAACTCATGTGGCTCATTGATGGTCTCGGGCCCAGGTCTCTTGAATGTAAAACCCATGTTCCTGACCAGCACACTGGTTATGCATATGCAGCTCTCAATGAGGTATTTTTTAAACATTTTATTTAGCAACTAGATCTGGAGTAATTAGTAAAGTATGTTCTGTTTCGTAGGACACTGAGGGCTTTAAAGAGGACAGCCAGGTATTTCAGCACTGATATGCCCCGACAACTTGATCCACATAATCAACCATCTCCTGTGATGATGCTGTTGTAAGAAATCGCAATCGTAGCTTTCTGTAGTATTGCTAGCTGAAGATCAGAAGGGCTAATACAAGTGGATCCAGTACCAGTGATCTTATTCATTGCTACAAACATTTGTTATTTTCCACAAATTCGAAACCGACTATTTCATTATTTGTAATTTCATGATACACCATATACATATTTATGTTAGCACAGATTGTAAGCCTCTCATAGCGAGGACAAACAATCATAATTAACAAAAATGGCTCTTTATTTTCTGCTATGTTACCTTTTACCTTTATTCTTGGTTGCTCGCTATTTCCAAAAATCATTTTCAGTAGCATTTACGTAACATCTTCAGAAGTTATATTTGCATAGCACCAAGAGTAACTGATGATTGTATAAGAACATTGTGATGTTTAAAAAGTCACTTTGTTACAGATGGGCTAAAAGAATTCATGTAAGGTGGACATTTTGCTGTCCTGTTTTTGTTGTGGAATCAAGGAGAGATCTTAAGATTTTCTGTTTATAATTTTAATATGGGGATCATATTTAGTATTTCAATATGGTAACTGAGAAAAATAAAAGACCTCTCTGTGTTATTTTATTACCTGTAGCTATATAACTGTGGTCTTAATAGACTCCCTGTCATTCTGTGGTGAGATGTGAGCTTTATTGCATTGTTCCTGGATTCTTAGGTAAAATGTCCAGTACAAGTAACAAGTATCAGAGTCCTTCCCATATCATTGTCCTGTGAATATATTTAAATGTGTATCTGTGAACTGCTTAATTAGATTTGCGAGGTTTTTGTGAAACTGTCATGGATGGATATCAGCCAACTTGTAAATTACATTTTGTGTATGTGCTAAAGGGGAGGCTTCTGTTTCCCTTAAAAAATAAAAGGCCCTAGTAAGTAGCAAGGTGTATCCCTTAAGCAGAGGGTGTGTGGATAATAGGAGTATGAGGCTTGCCCAGAAGTGGGGTGCCTACCATCTTTACCTGTTCAGGTGCTTACTGATTTCTCCAGTTGCTGCTGATAGAACATGAATACAAGCTGAACTCATAGTCACACTCGAGTCATGTTTTTCTCCGGCTCCAAATATTTGAAGATGTATTTGAGTAGATCAGTGTCTTTCCATTGTCTTCGAAGCACACATCCGACTCTGTAAATTGTTTTGAGCTTCCCTTTTAATCGGATGGAGATGAGTGAGACTTATTTTCCATTTCTGACATGCTCGAGTGAGAAAACAAAGCGACTTCACCATCCCCCCGAATGGAAAAACCACACTCTGCTCTATGGGTTTTGAAAAATAAAAACACAAATCAAAACCTTCTAACAGCACATCTGTTCTTATTTACAGGAATTAGACGCTGCAGACTGCAACTCAGAATCAGAGGTAAGCATTACATTTCATCTGTCATGCCTGCAGGTTTTTATGGAGTTCAAACGTTTTAAAAGGTTTGGCTTGACAAAACTCCCTCGTTACATTTCTTGATAGAGCTCTGTCATCTCCGTCCAGTATCTCACTAATAACGTTTCCAGTTCAGTAGGAGCAGACATTGTTCATTGCCTTTTATTTGATCTCAGGCTATTTAATACTGCAAGATGTTGTGTGCACACCAATCCTTTAGGATTTTAAACCATTAGGTTAAGGTACATCCAATTATGGTATATCTTTAAGCAACTTGAAAGTGTGGGTATAGACAGACATTTACCACTGAACGAGGCTGAAATGAAGTTTAGTCTGGGAAATGCCGACAAAGGACAGGGAATCCGAAGTTGAGAGTGACATTTTGTCCTTCCCGTGCGCTTCTGTGGAAATGAAAGATGTTGAACGCAGGATAACCTCAAGGTGATTGGCAGTTTACTTGTTAAGATGTTTTTATGGATGCATCATATGCAAGGTGGTAATCATAATAGCCATCATGTAATCATCAGGAGTTTAGGAAACCCTCGCATCCATATGATTTCACTTGAATAGTTCCATGGTGCATGTGGAAGAGGCGGCATTGGTCTGTTTTTCCCCAGAGAGCACATAGGGAATCTCAGAGTAATTATTCTCTTTGTGTTTGTAAGATCAGTAATGAATATAATTGCCAAGAAATGTTGGGTCTGAATATTCAGATACGGAGTCTGATATTCAGTATTGTGCTATCTTCTTGCGGCCAACAAGTGTATGTGTGTGTCAGTACACTCAGGCACACGTGCATGCTTGTGGGCAGAAAGTAGAAGAACCTCAGAATCCGAGACCACGCTCTGTGAGTTGGCTGTTTGAATCAGGACACTCTCAGTTCCATACACTTTGACTCAAACTGGTGTAAACATTCCTGGGGATTTATTAGCTCATGAAAGCATGAAGTCTGGGGCCGTGGCTCTTGTGAGTCTCCTGGAAATGTGTTCAAGTGTGCTAGATTTACTTGTAGGCCTGTGTCCTGTTCGCAAAAGGTCAACGGCAGTTTCCGGAAATCTGTGATCCATTGTTCCCGGCATAAATCCTGAGATAACAGCAGGTTGAAATAGCCCTGAAGCCTCCCAGTAGCCAGGGGTAGACATATATTTGAATTAGCAGCAGTGATGTCTGTGGAAATAGAGGGTGAATGAGAATGTGCTGCTTGGAATCTATCAGTTATGTCCTCCTTATACTGGGGGACTTTCAATTCCATCTAACTACAGTGATTTTACAGTGTGGAGGGTACCATCCATTCTGTCCAGGCAACTGTAATGTTTCCTAAAACCCAAGCTTTATTGCATAGCTACTGTGTTACACACTGTGTACTCTAGACATGTGGAATCGCAGTGATTCGATTTCAGGTATGGAGAGAAGAGTTAACATACTCCTAATTACTTTAAAGTTATTCTTATGTTATGGGCAAATAATTCTATTAATTTATTTTTTCTTCCATTTTATCACTATGGTCACGTTCCATTGTCTTTTCCTTAGCCGATCAAAATTTTAATGCAGTTGAGATAAATATCTTTTTGTACATGTTATACAGTTTGTTTTGTGTGCACAACTTTGGGCACATAAATGATATTGTGCTATTAACCCAAAACATGTTTTAAAGATGTGTTGTTCTGCATTGATATATCCAATTCATTTCTTCCTATGGAAGTACACTTTTCCTGGGTGAGCATATATTACAGTTGTTTAACAACTTCCTCAGTAAAGGGTAGTGATTCTTCTTCACGCCTCCCCACTACCACAGTATCATTGTAATAAATTCCTGCCAACATCTTCTTGCACAGTTGCTAGCATGCTTTGACTTACATATGCAGGACCAGAATGAGTTGCATTATGATGTGTGTGTGTGTGTGTGTGTGTAGACACACACACACACTTAACTTGACTAAGCAGTTTTGAGCAGCTCTCCTGAATGGCATTATTATTTTACATTTTCCAGTAATAAAACTTGAAGCTCTTTGGTGGGCACCATCTACCAAACATAGTGTTACCGATGGATTCAATTAAGTCTCAGTGGATGGAATGCAAAACCAAGTCTAGGCTGCTTCCCTGGAAATGATGTCAGAGCAATGTTTGCATAAATGAAAAAAGGGAGCTGCACACTTGGGGGCCAGTCTGGAACTTTTGAGCTTAAGAAAACACTGCTACAACCCTTATCCAAGTATCAGGAAACTACAGCTAGAGAAGAGCTCCCAGTATTTCTAGAGGTAGGACATTCTAGGCATCCCCCAAATGACACTGGGAAGGCTAGAGAATGGAACATCACCACAGAAGTGGTTCATATCCCTAGACTAGTTCCTGCCAGCAGAAAACAATAGAAAGGGCAGGGAGTTGGTGAATTTCTATCTTCTAAATGTGTGACCATTCAGCTAACTGGTACAACTTATCTTATTACTAAATATTAACTGCAAAGGAGTGTAGGGAAAGCAGATTTGGCTTTCTGGTCTCTGGGATGCAGAAAAACACATTAAATAAACAGAAGATGGAAAGGTCTTTGAGAGGTCATCCACAGCATCCACCACGTCAGCTCTCTAATGACTGGTACTACACTGTGTGAAAGAGTTTCTATTCTGTTTAGTGATGCGGTTTTCTATTTCTAGGAAATACATGTTCATCTTCTTTTTCAATTTTCCACTCGAACCTTGAATCTCTTTTCATTGATTTCATGATATGTTTGGGATGTAGACACCTTGCCCTTGTGGTCAATGCAATGTTCTCCCTGTTAGGTTTGCTAATTTGTCCATGATGTCTTCAGTCTATCTTAAATTTTCTATCACATGTACAGTGTTAGGTGAGTGTGTCCATTGGGGTCTTGCATAGGGACAGAACTCCTAGGTACATGCTCAGATGGGGTTCAGTTAAGGGAACTGGCTGATATGATGAGGGCAGCCGGGAGTCTCGCGAGAGATCATCTGCATACTGGAGACTGTGGGATACCTGCAGTAGCTCCGTCCAAATCCACAGACCAAAACCAGGAAAGCTAATGGTATAACTTGTAGTCCAAGATTAAAAGCCTCAGAACCGAGTCTTGACATGGTGTGTAAATCCTGGAGTTGGAAGGTTGCAGAACCAGAAGTTCTGATGTCCAAGGCAGCAGCAGAAGGGAACCCACCTCTCAGTGAGAGGACGAGTTTGCTCTCTCTATTTGTTTATCTGGAATCCCAGCCCACTGGATGGTACCTGCCCACACTGACCATTGATTTTCCCTGGACATTCCCCTAAGTCGCATACACTCATCTCCTCCGGAGACACCTGACGATGCATTCTGTCAAGGTGACTCCTACAGTTGGTGATCACATTTGGAATCTCATTTCCCTTCCCCTGCCCTGTAGTATATGGATTTATCAACACCATCTACTTAACATTATTTCCTTTATTCGTTAAACTGTGGCACACTGCCATTAAAGGCCAAGTTCCTGATGTGTGTGTGTGTGTGGTGTGGTGGCTGTCTGGATTATTTGGTGTTTTTCTGTGCTAATGACTATGTAATGGAAGAGGTGATGTAACAGCTTCACTAAATTATGCAGCACATAGGAAATCTGTGTCTATGTCTTCCCACAGGCCTCTCCTCTACCTGTGTTTCTTTTCACTTCTTGTCAGGATACCAGTCATATTTGGTTAGGGCCAACCTGAGTGATCTCATTTTAACTTCTTCAGCAAACAATGGTTTATTCTTGGGTTCATAGAATTTCCTACGGCATCTCCTTCACATTTTCTTTCTCCCTCCGTCCTCCCTCCCTCCCTCCTCCCTTCCTTCCTTCCTTCCTTCCTCCTTCCATCAGTCCATGGAGTGATATTTTTAAATGCTATTTTTCAGTGTTTTTATGAACTCTTTAAAATACTAATTGGTGCTTTCCATTTAGATTTCACTAACTTTCTGGAGGTTATGTACGTAACTTCCTTATTATGTCATTCTATACTCTTAAATAAGGAAAGTAACTCATCTTCATTAGAAGTTTTAAAAATATGCATATTATTTTCATCCATGAAAATTAGTAGACACCTAGAGAGTAGGTAGAACTATATAAATTTGTCATTTTTATAATTTTAAAAGAGTTGGGACTTGGTAAGTTTATATGGTTCAACATGATACTTTGTGTTGCTATAATCAGTGATAGGTTTTATTTTTCTGTTTATTTTGTGTTGAAAATAACTATTAAAAAGTATAAAATAATGATATTTCATATATTGCTGTCTAATAGTTTGTTGGTCACATTACATTGTTTTTTCCCTAAAATCTCTCCTATCATCTGCCAGTAAAAGCAGTATTACCATTTACCTTCCATACCTAAACATTTTTTTCTCTGTTCACATATCTTGACCAAGATGTAGGTTATTCAATATGCATGCCAATAAAGATAATCATAATAGTAGGTCTTCTTTCTTGTATTTTTTGGAGGAGTACCAGTGATTGAATTCAGGGGCATTCAACCACTGAGCCACATCCCCAGTCCTATTTGAATTCTATTTAGGGACAGTGTCTCACTGAGGTTACTTAGTGCCTCGCTGTTATGAGGCTGGCTTTGAACTGGTGATCCTCTTGCCTCAGACTCCCAAGCCACTGGAGTGACAGGCATGTGCCACCATGCCCAGCTCTTCTTCTTTATTTTTAGAGAATTTTATTATATAAACTTACCACATTCATAATGTTTCTGGGTTATTTTAGTTTGCTAAGAGATTATGACATTTTCACCACAAAGGTTTGAAGGAAGATTCGTTTGAGTATTGAATATTAAAATCAATTTTTAGAGAAGCCTATCTTTTTTAATGGATGATTCTCATTATTTTCTGATGTTGAACCACCCATGGACTTCTCCCTTTAGTATCTCCTCCCTTCCACTTTGATGCAAGTCACCAGCGAAGAGCCAGCATTTCAATTAGACTTCCTTGCACATGCAGTGGGGGTTGTGGGACTAAGCAAAGGGAATGGAAGGACAGTAGGTTGCTAACCTGACTCCCCGCTTCTGTCCACCTTGATGAGCAGCATCTGTTGGGAACACCGCTCATGCCTCCATTCTCATTGACTGGATGTAATGGGGGACCATAATGACTTTAGAAGTAGTGTCAGAAGCATGGCGGATCTGTCATACCCGTTAAACCCAATTGGAAGCTCACATGATATTTAGGGACTCTTTGTGATTCAATTAAGCCTTTGCCCAAACTAGTTTCTGTCCTTGTGCTCTGTTTCAGAGGGAAGGTCTTTGCAGATGCCAACAAGTTGAGCTGAGGTCCACCAGGTAGACCCTAACTCAATGACAGTCGTGTCCTTTTAAGACAAGAAGAGTCGCAAACATTTACAGAGCAGGTTGCTGTGAAAAGACAGACATAGGGGTTTTCAAGATTGCAGACTAGAGGGCGGCTGCATTTCATGTTGCTCCAGGACTCAGGATTCAAAAGAGGAGATAGTGAGTGACTTGGGACCAACTCAAAGCCACCAGGTGAGTCTCTCCCGTTGGGGAGGCGTCCCGGATGGGGCGGTAGCCCCGGAACACAGGGAACTTTGTGAAGTAGAGTTGCTCGGCGAGATGACCCTCCCACCACAGGAGCAGTGAACACGGACTACTGGGAAATTTGCAGAGGAAGCTGCTCAGCACAGCGCTTGGTTCAGAGTAAACCGCCGGGCTTCGGCGGCTGCCCAGAGGACGGCCTGCATAGGCAGGCGATTAGGTGCAGAACAGGGTCCCAGGTCCTAGGCGGCTTTTCAGTGGAAGAGCTGCAGAGACAAGCTGAGGGGCGGAGCAAAGGTTCCAGGACTGCGGGCAGCTTCTCTGAGAGAGGCAGCCTAAGGAGACTCGTCTGTGAAGGGTGAGGCTCCCAGGCCCAGGAGGTAGGTCCGGGCCCCTGGGAACATTGCCTGGGAAGGTTGCCCTGCCCAGGCGGTAGTTGTGGACTGAGGGGAATCTCTAGGAGGGGAACTGACCAGCGAGACCTCCCCACTAGGTGAGTCTTCCCCGCTGGGTGAGGTTTTCCCACAAGGACAGTAAAACCAGAGACACAGGCCCAAACAGGCCTTGCCTCAGCCTGCAGCCTAGTTCCCCATTGGATGACCATTGGTCAACAAGTGGAGGCACCTCTGCCCACTATCAGGGAATATACCCCACCTGAAGACCACCACCCCTAGAGAGGCAGCTTCCTTGGGGAGCACCGCAGTATCAACTTCCTCCAAGACTTCAGGCTATTGAAGGATAAGAGGGGATACACTAGCAATCTTCAGGGACATTATAAGTCAATAGAGGAAATCTGCAACATCTCAGCAGTCCACTGATACCTGAACGACATGAGAAAACAAGGGAAGAAAATGCCTCAATCAAATCTGGATGTTACATCAATAAAATCCAATGACAGCATGGCAGTAGAAATGTCAGAAAGGGAGTTCAGAATGTACATAATTAACATGATAAGCGAAGCAAATGATGAAATGAAAGAGCAAATGCAGGCATTGAATGAACGCACTAATCGACAGTTAAAAAGAGCAAATACAGGAAGCAAAAGACCATTTCAATAAAGAGTTAGAGATATTGAAAAAAAAAAACAAACAGAAATCCTTGAAATGAAGGAAACAATAAACAAATTAAGAACTCCATAGAAAGCACAACCAATAGGATAGAACACCTGGAAGATAGAACCTCAGATATTGAAGACAAACTATTCAACCTTGAAAACAAAGTTGAACAAACAGAGAAGATGGTAAGAAATCATGAACAGAATCTCCAAAAACTATGGGATATCATTAAAAGGTCAAATTTGAGAATTATTGGGATTGAGGAAGGCTTAGAGAAACAAACCAAAGGAATGAACAATCTATTCAATGAAATAATTTCAGAAAATTTCCCCAAATCTGAAGAATGAAATGGAAAATCAAGTTCAAGAGGCTTAAAGGACTCCAATACACAAAATTACAACAGACCCACACCAAGGCACATATAATGAAAATACCTAACATACAAAATAAAGACAGAATTTTAAGGCTGTGAGAGAAAAGAACCAAATTCCATTCAGGGGGAACCCAATATGGATATCAGCAGATTTTCAATCCAGACCTTGAAAGCCAGAAGGGCCTGGACAACATTTTCAAACCCTGAGAGAAAATGGATGCCAACCAAGAATCTTATACCCAGAAAAACTTACCGTCAGATTTGACGATGAAATAAATCCTTCCATGATAAACAAAAGCTAAAAGAACTTAGAAAAAAAAGCCAGCATTACAGAACATTCTCAGCAAAATATTCCATGAGGAAGAGATGAAAAACAAAGAAGTAAATCAGCAAAGGGAGGAGCTATCCTAAAGGAACTCTCAAATAAAGAGGAACCAAGTCGTGTCAAAATAAGCAAATAAATGAATAAAATGAGTCAATGACCGGGAATATAAATCATATCTCAATAATCTGAATATTAATGACCTGAATTCATCAATCAAAAGACATAGACTGGCAGATTGGATTAAAAAGAAAGATCCAACAATATGTTCCCTGCAAGATACTCATCTCATAGAAAGAGATACCCATAGACTAAAGGTGAAAGGATGGGAAAAAAACATACCATGCACATGGACCCAGCAAAAAGTTGTAGTATCCATCCTCATTTCAGATAATGTGGACTTCAGCCAAAGTTAGTCAGAAGGGAAAAAGAAGGACATTTCATACTGCTTAACGGAAGCATAAATCAGCAAGACATAACAATCATAAATATCTATGCCCCAACAGTGGCTAACCCATGTATGTCCAAACAAATCCTTCTCAATCTCAGAAACCAAATAGACCATAATACAATAATACTAGGTGATTTTAACATGCCTCTCTCACCACTGGACAGATCTTCCAAACAAAAATTGAACAAAGAAACCACAGAACTGATTAACACAATCAATAATTTAGACTTAACAGACATTTATAGAATATACCATCGAACGAAGAGTGAATACACTTTCTTCTCAGCAGCACATGGATCCTTCTCTAAAATGACCATATATTATGCCACAAAGCTAATGTTAGCAAATACAAGAAGATAGAGACACTTCCTTGTATTCTATCAGATCATAATGGATTGAAATTAGAAATAAATGAAAGAGTAAAAAACAGAAATTACTCCAACACCTGGAGATTAAATAATATGCTATTATACGATGAATGGATAACAGAAGATATTAGGAAGGAAATTTAAAATTCTTAGAGGTAAATGAGAACAAAGAACATCATATCAAAATCTCTGGGACACTATGAAAGCAGTACTTAGAGGAAAATTTATTTCATGGAGCGCATTCAATAAAAGAAGTAAAACTCAACAAATAAACGACGTAACACTACAGCTCAAAGCCCTAGAAAAAGAAGACAGACCAACACCAAAAGTTAGAAGACAGGAAATAGTTAAACTCAGAGCTGAAATCAACGAAATTGAAACAAAAGAAACAATACAAAAAATTGACAAAATAAATAGTTGGTTCTTCGAAAAAATAAACAAAATTGATAAACCTTAAGCCACACTAACAAAGAGAAGACGAGAGAAAACCCAAATCACCAAAATTCGGAATGAACAAGGAAATATCACAACAGAAACGATTGAAATACAAAACATTAATTAGAAGCTATTTTGAAAATCTATACTCCAACAAAATAGAAAATTTCAAAGATATCAACAAGTTTCTAGAGACGTATGAATTGCCTAAACTAAACAAGGAGGACATACACAATTTAAATAGACCAATTTCAAGTAATGAAATAGAAGAAGTCATCAAAAGCCTACCAACAAAGAAAAGTCCGGGACCAGATGGTTTCTCAGCCGAGTTCTACAAAACCTTTAAAGAAGAGCTCATTCCAATACTTTCCAAAGTATTCCATGAAATAGATGAGGAGGGAACCCTCCAAAACTCATTCTATGAAGCCAATATCACCCTGATACCTAAACTAGACAGAGACACATGGAGGAAAGAAAATTTTAGACCAATATCCTTAATGAACATCGACGCAAAAATTCTCAACAAAATTTTAGCAAATAGCATACAAAAACATATTAAAAAGATAGTGCACCATGATCAAGTGGGTTTCATCCCAGGGATGCAAGGTTGGTTCAACATCAGGAAATCA
Source organism: Sciurus carolinensis (assembly GCF_902686445.1). Taxonomy (NCBI): domain Eukaryota; kingdom Metazoa; phylum Chordata; class Mammalia; order Rodentia; family Sciuridae; genus Sciurus; species Sciurus carolinensis. Next base: position 23,623,788 of record NC_062231.1, on the reverse strand, counting down.
ATAAATGTCATTCACCATATCAACAGACTTAAAGTCAAGAATCACATGATCATTTCGATAGATGCAGAAAAAGCATTTGATAAAATACAGCACCCCTTCATGCTCAAAACACTAGAAAAAATAGGGATAGTGGGAACATTCCTTAACATTGTAAAGGCCATCTACGCTAAGCTCATGGCTAATATCATTCTAAATGGTGAAAAACTGAAAGCATTCTTCCTAAAATCTGGAACAAGGCAGGGATGCCCTCTTTCACCACTTCTTTACAATATCATCCTTGAAACTGTAGCTAGAGCAATTAGACAGACCAAAGAAATTAAAGGGATACAAATAGGAAAAAGAACTCAAACTATCCTTATTGCTGATGATATGATTATATACTTAGAGGAACCAGGAAATTCCACCAGAAAACTCTTAGAACTCATAAATAAATTCAGTAAAGTAGCGGGATATAAGATCAATGCTCATAAATCTAATGCATTTTTATACATAAGTGATGAATCTTCAGAAAGAGAAGTTAGGAAAACTACCCCATTCACAATAGCCTCGAAAAAATAAAATGCTTGGGAATCAATCTCACAAAAGAGGTGAAAGACCTCTACAATGAGAACTACAGAACACTAAAGAAAGAAATTAAAGAAAACCTTAGAAGATGGAAAGATCTCCCATGTTCCTGGATAGGCAGAATTAATATTGTCAAAATGGCCATACTACCAAAGTGCTATACAGATTCAATGCAATTCCAATTAAAATCCCAATGATGTACCTTACAGAAATAGAACAAGCAATCATGAAATTCATCTGGAAGAATAAGAAACCCAGAATAGCTAAAGCAATCCTTCGCAGGAAAAATGAAGCAGGGGGTATTGCAATTCCAGAACTTCAACTATACTACAAAGCAATAGTAACAAACAGCATGGTATTGGTACCAAAATAGACACTTAGATCAATGGTACAGAATAGAGGACACGGACACAAACCCAAATAAATATAATTTTCTCATACTAGACAAAGGGGCCAAAAATATGCAATGGAGAAAAGATAGCCTCTTCAACAAATGGTGCTGGGAAAATTGGAAATCCATATGCAACAAAATGAAACTAAACCCATATCTCTCACCGTGCACGAAACTAAACTCAAAATGGATTAAGGACCTCAGAATCAGACCAAGACCTTGCATCTTATAGAAAAAAAAGTAGGTCCAGATCTTCAAGGACCAGACTTCCTCAACAGGACTCCCATAGCACAAGAAATAAAAGCAAGAATCAACAACTGGGATAGATTCAAACTAAAAAGCTTTCTTTCAGCAAAGAAAACTATCAGCAATGCAAAGAAAGAGTCTACAGAGTGGGAGAAAATCTTTGCCAATCATACTTCAGATAGAGCACTGATCTCCAGAATCTATAAAGAACTCAAAAAACTCAACACCAAGACTACAAATAATCCAATCGAAAAATGGTCTAAGGAAATGAACAGACACTTCACAGAAGACCTACAAGCAATCAACAAACATATGGAAAAATGTTCAACATCTCTAGTAATAAAAGAAATGCAAATCAAACCACCCTAAGATTCCATCTCACCCCAATTAGAATGGCGATTATCAAGAATACAAGCAGCAACAAGTGTTGGCGAGGATGTGGGGAAAAAGGTACACTCATACATTGCTGGTGGGGTTGCAAATTAGTGCAGCCACTCTGGAAAGCAGTATGGAGATTCCTTAGAAAACTGGAATGGAACTACCATTTGACCCAGCTATCCCACTCCTTGGCCTATACCCAAAGGACTTACAATCAGAATACTACAGAGATACAGCCACATCAATGTTCATTGCTGCTCAATTCACCATAGCCAGATTGTGGAACCAACCTAGATGCCCTTCAGTTGATGAATGAATAAAGCAACTGTGGCATATATATACAATGGATTATTACTCAACCATAAAGAATGATAAAATTATGGCATCTGCAGGCAAATGGATGAAATTGGAGAATATCATGCTAAGTGAGATAAGCCAATCTCAAAAACTAAAGGAAGAATCTCGCTGATAAGTGGATGATGATACATAATGGGGCATGGGAGGGGTTAGTTTTAGGGTTAGAGTTAGGGTTAGGGAGGGGGCAAGAATGGAGGAAGGAAGGACTGTATAGAGGGAAAAGAGGGATGGGAGGGGTGGGGTGAAGGGAAAAAAACAGAATGAATCAACCAACATTACCCTATGTAAATGTATGATTACACAAATGGTATGCCTTGACTCCATGTACAAACAGAGAAACAACATGTATCCCATTTGTATACAATAATAAAAAAGACAGACATATTTGAGATTTTTTCAATTTCTTGCATATTTTAGTGAATTTCACATCATTTCATTGTATATTTATAAGTATGATAATGGCTTCTTTCAGTGAAACAATACTCTTGTTTATTTTTTCTCTCTTTCCCTTTCCTCTTACAATTTTTCCTTTTAAAGCAGCAAGGAGAGGTCAGGGAACACAATACTCTGGATGGAAATTCTGTGATTGAGATGATCTAGTTCCATAGGTACATCTCTTGCCTTGCACGTTCCTGCAGGCAACAGTATTGCTCAACGGTGATTATTAAGAAGATTTTCTTTCTTTTCTTAGTATTGAAGGTACTCTAAGCTTTCACTTGCACTCTTCAAAATCTTTCCAACTTCTCAGCTTCTGTCTCCTCTTCTACTCCCTCATTTCCAACTCAGTCGCATGTTTTGAAGCTTTTATTATAGTCCCTCTTTTAAATGCCCACATCCTGATTCAGTTACCTATTTCTGCATTTAAAAGTAGTCCAAGACTTGGCTAAAATAACAAACATGCATGTTTGCACAGTTACAAGGGACAGAGAGCTCACTTCCTTGCTATTTGACTCTCGCTATAAGCCACTGTATCTTCGCTGAGTTCCCCGGGGAAGAGCTTTCCAAGAAAGAGAGCCCAGTTTTACCTGGAAGGTGACTTCCTGACACCTGAGCTGTGTTCCTGGTCACACACACCAACACTGGTACCAACTGGGGGTGGACTAGATGATACCAGAGATCACAGAGCACTTAGGCATGATTTCCATGATACAATATGGGGAGGGGGCTTGTTCAAGAGTATCAATATAAAATATGCTTGATCATCACCTGATGGTGGTCTCCTGAAATTGCCAGATTGGGATTTATGTATCATAGAAATTTTTATGAATCAACTGTGCATATCATAATGACTTGTTATTGAAATCCAACAGGCAACAAATTTTAAAATCAATAGGAAGTATACTTGTAATAATTCTCATCATTCTGACATTTGAGGGCACTATTATAACAAAGCTTATTTTTGTAAGTGTCATCTTGTTAGTCTTGATATCAAAAGAGACACAAATGGGAAGAAGTCCTCATTTAGACTAATGGTGCAGGAAGGTTATTTCAATTAGAGTTGTCCAGTACTAGTAGGTTGACTATACCGTTGGAAAATTTCCTTTAAACTACTGACCAAGTCTTTCCAAGCTCAGTCAGCAACATCTGATGTGATTACTTTCTAATGTTACAGCAGTTAGGAGCTCTATAAAACTATTTTAACAGGACTTAGAAATACCACTTCTATAAAATAGACCGATGTAAAGTTAATTCCTTAATGCATTTCATTAAGAGAAATGTGTTTACTTTCCTCTCTGCAAATAACCCCCTCATTAATCTGGGAAGTATCACCTGAGAATGCTATTGAAGTCAATAAAATCAAATAAATAATGACAGGTGCTGATAGGAACTCAATAAATTCAACTCTAAAATACACTGCCCCATGAGAGCTGCTGTAAACCAGGCTTAGACTTGGCCATCTTGGCAGGAAGTTTAAAAAGAAAAGACACATTTGCAGCAGTGTAATTATAGGAGAATCACACCCGCTATTTGGTGCAGAGTAGAGGTTACTTCTGGTTAGCATTTATTTTCAGTTTTTTATGCTTAGCTTTCTTTCCCCTTTCTTCATTTCCCTGAGAGTTTGCAGGCACACTCTGGGAATATCTGCTCATCTTTGATAAAATCCTGGAAAGCTTCCATTAGGAGGAAGATCGATCCAACCCTGCCAGTTCCCATGTAGACACGTTTCCCTTCAAAGTAGCTGACTTCTTAACCTCCGGAATTTGATTTCTCCCCTTAAAGAGCTTCCGTGGAAGACTCCATTGTCTTCTGAGGGAGTCTCTGCTACAACAGGTCATCCTGTTGAGTTGGAGGAATCTTCATCGTAGGACGCCTATTGATCCACTTGAAGTTTCCCCAGGTCAACAGAAATTCTGCCCTTGAGAATCTAGCAAAAGTCTCCCTCCTCTTCCACATGGTGGTCTTTAAATATTTCTAATAGGCCTTTTTGCATCCTTGTTGGTAACTTACTACCTTATGAACTGAATGAAACTGCCGTACTTGAACTTGCCTGGCCTTTGGGTGCCCTCAATTTTCTTGAGATGGGCTCGTAGTCCACGTCAGGGCTGCTGATGCCCTTGCGATATCAGGTGGGTGCTGGCTATTTCCTGGAGAGATTTGTCTTTGTTTCTCAAGGACATGCAGCCAAAAGAGCTCAGTGGTCTTACCCAATCACATACTTCCTGAGTCCCGGACCATACAGAGAAAGGCAAATGAAAGAATCCTGAGAAGAAGTGTATTCGTTCTTTGTTGGATGGTATATTCTATATATGTCGGTTAAGTCTAAATTGTTGATTTTGTTATTGAGATCTATGGTTTCTTTATTCAATTTTTGTTTGGAAGATCTATCCAGTGGTGAGAGAGGTGTGTTAAAATTGCCTAGTATTATTGTGTTGTGGTCTATTTGATTTCTGGAATTGAGAAGGATTTGTTTGACGTACATGGATGAGCCAATGTTCGGGGCATAGATATTTGTGATTGTTATGTCTTGCTGATTTTTGCTTCCCTTAAGCAGTATGTAAGGTTCTTCTTATCCCTTTTGACTAGTTTTGGCTTGAAGTCCACATTATCTGAAATGAGGATGGATACTCCAGCTTTTTTGCTGTCCGTGTGAAGCAGGGGTATCGCAATACCAGATCTTCAACTCTATTACAAAGCAATAGTAACAAAAACGGTACCAAAATAGACCAAAATAGACACTTAGATCAATGGTACAGAATAGAGGACATGGACACAAACCCAAATAAATACAATTTTCTCATACACAAAGGGGGCAAAAATATGCAATGGAGAAAAGACAGCCTCTTCAACAAATGGTGCTGGGAAAACTGGAAAACCATATGCAACAGAATGAAACTAAACCCATATCTCTCACCCTACACAAAACTCAACTCAAAATGGATTAAGGACCTCGGAATCAGACCAGAGACCCTGCATCTTATAGAAGAAACCGTAGGTCCAAACCTTCAACTTGTGGCTTAGGATCAGACTTCCTTAACAGGACTCCCATAGCACAAGAAATAAAAGCAAGAATCAACAACTGGGATAGATTCAAACTAAAAGCTTTCTCTCAGCAAAGGAAACTATCAGTAATGTGAAGAGAGAGCCTACAGAGTAGGAAAATCTTTGCCATTCATACTTCAGATAGAGCACTAATTTCCAGAATCTATAAAGAACTCAAAAACTCTACACCAAGAATACAAATAATCCAATCAACAAATGGGCTAAGGAAATGAACAGACACTACACAGAAGAAGATGTACAAGCAATCAACAGATATATGAAAAATGTTCACCATCTCTAGTAATAAGAGAAATGCTTATTTCTCAAAATAATCAAAACTACCCTAAGATTTTATCTCACCCCAATTAGAATGGCGATTATCAAGAATACAAGCAACAATAGGTGTTGGCGAGGATGTGGGGAAAAAGGTACACTCATACATTACTGGTGGGGTTGCAAATTAGTGCAGCCACTCTGGAAAGCAGTATGGAGATGCCTCAGAAAACTTGGAATGGAACCACCATTTGACCCAGCTATCCCACTCCTCAGCCTATACCCAAAGGAGTTAAAATCAGCATACTACAGAGATACAGCCACATCAGTGTTCATTACTGCTCAATTCACCATAACCAGATAGTGGAACCAATCTAGATGCCTTCAGTTTGATGAATGGATAAAGAAACTGTGGCATATATACAATGGAATATTACTCCACCATGAAGAATGATAAAATTATGGCATTTGCAGGCAAATGGATGAAATTGGAGAATATTATGCTAAGTGAGATAAGCCAATCTCAGAAAACTAAAGGACGAACGATCTCGCTGATAAGCAGATGAGGACATATAACGGGGGGTGGGAGGGGTTAGCATTAGGGTTAGGGTTAGGTATAAGGAGGGTGGTAAGAATGGAGGAAGGAAGGACTGTACAGAGGGAAAAGAGGGGTGGGAGGGGTGGGAGGGGTGGGAGGGGTGGGGGGAAGGGAAAAAATAACAGAATGAATCAAACAACATTGCCCTGTAAATTTATGATTACACAAATGGTATGCCTTGACTCCATGTACAAATAGAGAAACAACATGTATCCCATTTGTTTACAATAATAAAAAAAAAAAGAAAGAAAGAATCCTGATGGGCTCCATGCAGAGGGAAAATTGGTGTGGGTGGAACTGGATCTGAATGCTCACCAAATGAAAAGTGCAGAAGGAGCTCCTGAGGTGGAAAGGCAGAGCCTCTTCAAGAACTGACATTGCACCATGATGTCAAGTCGAGAGAAGGGAAATGAAGGAGGGGAACCTTCGAGTTAATAAAGTAGCGAGGTGTGTGCACACTCCCTGGTTGCTTTAAAGCGTATGTTGTTTGTGGCAGAGAGGATAGAGATGAACTCCTCTAGAATTTTAGGGCTCCATTTTCTTAAATGTCAAAATAAAACTTGGGAGCAGGGATATGAACACCTGTTTCATTTGTTCAGCATCCAATCCACAAGTGGCTGTATGCTCTGTGTTGAGACAGGATGTGCTTCGGGGACAACATGTGTACAGTTCTAGGTAGAGACGTACCTACAGCCTTACGATTCTGCTGGATCTCCGGTGACAGTAACCACAATCACAGATCAGGCATAATAGGTGACTCCAAAGGCCTAGCAGAGCATTGCATCCAGATTGTTATTTTTAAAATCATAAATAATATGGTAAAATCTTTCATAATATTATCGTGAAATTAAAATATTATGAAAGATTTTACCATATTATTTACATGGTCTCTTATTTTACAGCTTACAAATAGTGAAATATGTTTGTCAGATTTTCTAGAATTGAATCCAATTAAGAGACCCTATTTTATGTTACTTGCTCTGGTTGGTTTTCTTCCAATGTGTTGACTCTGCTAGAAATTCGAAGTATCAATGGCAGAGAAAAATAGGTGAGACTGCCATAAAAATTCAGGGATTTTCATGGAATCCTACTCAGTATAGTCAGGGGTGATACCATCAGTGAGCTTTGTGAACACAAATTGTCTGTGTGCTAAGTTCTTAGAGAATATAGTAGAACGTGAGACTCCTAGTTTTGTGCCATGAAAGGAAAAGCAGTTTACTGAAGGAAAATACATTTTTATGCACCAAGTACTAACAATCACTTGGAAATGATCAGAGATTTTTGAAGGAAAAAAAAAATAACTTGCATACAGAGAAAGGTCTTAATCAACAGAACTTTTGGATATTACAAGTGATGACTAAATGGTATTTTAAAATCCTTTTTATGATTTTTTAATTTTATTCTAATGAGTTACCATGACAGTAGAAAGCATTATACATTTTACATTTTTATAGATCATATATAAATGAGTATAATCTCTACCTTTCTGATTGTACATGTTGCAGGATCACATGGGTCATGCAGTCATATGTGTACATGAGATCATAATGTCTGTTTCACTCTACTGTCCTTCCCAACCCATACCCCTTCCCCTCCCTCCACTCCCCTCTACCTAATATAAAGTAACTCTATTCTTCCCCCACTCTCCTTATTGCGAATTAACATCTGCATATCAGAGAAAACATTCAGCATTTTTTTGGGGGGGGTTTGGCCTCTTCCACTTAGCATGATATTCTCTACTCCATCCATTTACCAGCAAATGTCAGAATCTCATTCTTCTTAAAAGCTGAGTAAAATTAGAAGCATTATATTGGACTGTTACTTCCAGAAACATGGAATGGACATATTTCCCCTTTGCTCCTGCTACATACAGGAGGAAGTGTAAAGCTATCATATCGAAACAAACAGTAAGACAGAGAAGTAGGTGGTCTAATTAAAAATCTTGGGACACAAGATGTACCTTGGTGGTTAATTCATTGGGTTTCCTTTTGATAATCATTATCACAAATTGGGAAAAAGTCTGAAATTCACTCATGCCAGAAAGCACAGAAATCCTGAGCAATACCCTGTACTCTCTCTAGACAAAGAATGGAGAAAAGGGCAGCAGAGAAAACCAGACATCTGTCAGTAGGTGGCGACCCCACTGAAAGGTCCACAGCCCACTTCCACCAGCAGAGGCCATGTGGATGCTGGACTCCCCTTCTCATATAATTGTAAGGAGGTTCTCCAGCCCCCATCAGGGTGTCCCAGAGGTGGCTAGAAGGACTACGGGTGTCTCTTCGCTGTCAGGCGCGAAGTTCCTCCTACTCACCGTGGTGCAGAGACCATATATGGAGCATGAACTTCTGTCCCAGCCTTGAGGCCGTGAAGTACTGCTCCTCCTCCCCACTGGGAGATGCCAAAGAGGACCCAGAGAGATCAGACTTGAACCACTACTGGCTGTAAGTCAGCCATGCCTACTGTGGTGTCAGTGGAAAACTGAAAGCAGAGCAAGGTACTCTCCTCCTTCCTGGTGATCATATGACAGCAGAAGCTGGAACTCCCATCCACCTCTGTCCAGCAATAGCACCCACTCCCAACTGGGTGCCGAGAGGGCCAAATGGGGGATGGACACTTCTACTCCTGCATGGAATTAGTGAGGCGTAGCTCCTCTTTGCTCCACTGGAGTGATATCAGAGGAGGCCTGCTAATACAGACTGCAACGAATCCAGAGTCCAGGGAACGTAATAAGTGTTCATGTTGCACCAGAAAAAGGTCATTTGTTGCTAGGCACATTAGTGAACAAAAGTAATCCCAGTGAGTAAGGAGGCCAAAGTAGGAGTATCACAAGTTCAAGGTCAGCCCGGACAACTTGGTGAGATCCTGTCTCAAACTAAAAAAAAATAAAAATGACTCGGGATGTAGGACAGTGTTAGAGCACCTCTGGGTTCAGTCCCCCATCCCAAGGAAAAACATTATTTGTCATCCTAGAGTAAAACACCATCATCTGGATGACAAAGTTGCATGGTAGTCGTCATAGAGTTGTTCTAATAATCAGTTATGATCATGCTTGAAACAATCAAAAGAGTTGAAAGTATCAGTAAGTAAAGGCATATTTCAGCAAAGGAATAGAAAATATAAGGAGGAACCAAAGATAGAAAACTTGGAATGAACCCACCATTTGACCCAGTTACCCCACTTCTGGGTTTATACCCAGAGGACTTAAAATCAGCATACTACAGTAACACAGTCACATTAGTGATTATACCAGTTCAATTCACAGTAGCTAGACTGTGGAACCAACCTAGATGCCCTTTAATAGATGAATGGATAAAGAAACTGTGGTATATAGACACAAAAATTTTATTCAGCCATAAAGAAGAAGATTATGGCATTTGCTGATAAATGGATGGAATTGGAGAATATTATGCTAAGTGAGATAAGTCAATCCCCAAAAAACCAAAAACTGAATGTTTTCTCTGATAAGTGGATGCTGACACATAATGGCGAAGGGGAGAAATGGAAGAATGGAGGAGCCTTGAAATGTGTAGAGGGAAATGAAGGAAGGGCAGGGGTCGGGCGAAGGAAAGATGGCGGAATGAGACAGACATCATTACCCTATGTACATTGTTTGATTACAGGAATGGTGTGACTCTACATTGTGTACAACCAGAGAAATGAAAAGTTGTACCCCAATTTTTGTATACAATGAATCGAAATGCAGTCTATAAAAATAAAAATAATTGTTTTAAAAAAAGAAAAATACTCTTGTAAACCCCCCCAAAAAAATGTCTACAGTTGAACTGGAAAGTATAATAAAGATCTGAGGTTCCTTCTGTCTTGATACACTGCCACACACAGCTTCAATTCCCATGCCCTCATTTAGGATTTCCACCTGGGTTGTAGGAGTTCAACTTATCACAAACACATTCCAGGGAGGAGAAAGAGAGGGTAAGGATTAGAACAAGGTGTCCCTCCCTTCTAAGGTGCTTCTCAAGAAATGACACATTTAACTTAGAGGTAATACTATTTAGGAAGCTAGTTAATATGCTTAATAAAATAATACGAAGACAGGAGGAACCTCAGACCTTGTACTCACACTCACTCTCTCTCTCTCTCTCTCTCACACACACACACACACACACACACAAACCTCTTATTCAACACATTTTTCCAGCAGAATAAACATTTTCTTACTTTAGATTTTTAGATTCATGGGGTTCATTTTTTATTGTTACTGTTTGCTTATTTTGTTGATTTTTTTAAACTGTACTTCTAAGAAATAAATTATTTTAATCTAACATGATAGAATGGAATTTTGTAGTTTCCAGAAGAATTTCTTAGAGTAGTTGGTTTTACTTGGTAGATCTATCTATATTTATCTATCTATGTATCTATGTATCTATCTATCTATCACACAACTTACTCCTTCCTGAAAGAAAAGTGCTTTTTCAAATGTCGAGGGCGGGCATGTAGAACAAACTTCTGGGCCACTAAAATAGGCCCTGGCATCATTGTTTCTGTTATTTCCAGGTCCCACTGGAGTTTTGCATTTTTAAGTATTCATGATGGAACCCAAATGCAGTTTGCTTTCATTTCTCAAAAAATCGAAAAGAAGCAGAAGTATTTTAAGTTCTACACCTTGTTGAAATAGTAAAACAAGGCAATAAAAATATTAATGGCAATAAACATCCTAATCTTCATAGTGAAACCAATTAGCACATGATCATTAACTCATATAATAAAAGTCAGGACCATAAATGAGGGTTTGACTTTTAAAGATATTAATAGACTATGTCCTCTCTTCCACTGTCAAAAATGGAATAAAGAGGATGGTGAAAAGAATTAGTTTAAGAGAGGACATCAGAAATTACCCATCTGAATGACAAAGAGAGAATAGACTAGAAAAAATAAGAAGAACAAGACAGGTCCTGAGGAATTTTGGGGACTATAATGAAAGATCTAATATTTATGATCTAATGAATATGATCTAACAAAAGATCTAATATTTCATCTGAAAGGATGAAATTAGGGTGAGGCTATGGAAGTATCAGCAGAAAGAGTGGCTAAAAATTTTCCAGATTTGGAAAGACATATGTTGACAGCCTTAGGAAGTAGAGTAAACCCCAAGCAAGAAAAAGCCATAGATATTAACACCAAGGTACATTGTAGTTCAACTTCTCATACTTAATACAGAAAATAAGTATGAAAGGAATGAGAGAACAGTACTTCCACTAGAGAAGAAAAAATGGCAGAGAATTCCTCATCAGAATCCATGAAGACTTGCTTGCAGGAAAGGAAATCATATTTTTCAGACACTGAAGGAAAAGAGGTAGCAGTCCAGACTTCTATACCTAGCAAACTATCCTTCCGGAATGAACAATGCATCAGTATACTCTAAATGTTCTCTTTCCTTCCTCTGCCTTTCCCTCCCCCACCTCTCTCTCACATTTAGCTGTTTATTTGCAGTGCTATGGATTAAACTGAGGGCCTCAGGCATGCCAGTAAGCTCTGTTCCACTGAGCTATACACCTCAGGCCAAGACATGTTATGATGCAGGAAACCTAGAAGAATTTGTCACTTGCAGACCTATTCTGAACGTCTTTAAAAGTATGTCTTAAGGAAGTTCTTACAAGAGAAAGAAATTATAGAAGCAAGAATTTCAGATTGTCAGTGTAGAAAAAAGAGCACAGAGAAAAAAACCCTGGGTAAATACAATAGACTTCCTTTTTCCTCTAAATTTTTCTAAATTATGCTTGATGCTTACACTAAAACTTAACACTGTATGATGTGGTTCTACAAAAAAAAATAAAAATAACTAAATAAATAAGTCACCACCACAAAAATTGGTGGAAATTAATCTGATTACCTTGCCCTTCATATGGTCCTTGGCCTGTCAGCATGTCTAGATTCCATTGAGGACTGCCCGCAACTGCATTACGTCGGGCAGTATCAGACATAACTCCTGGTTGGCCCACCTTCCACATAAGATATTGTCCCCCAGATAAACTGCTTTTGCTAAATTACCCCAATCAGTCGGAGTAAGATTTTGACTTGCAACATTCTCTAATAAAGAAATGGTAAGTGCAGCTTGTACTCCATAGGACATAACTGCCTCTTTTAACTGTTTCACTAATTTATATCTAATATTTGATGTTATCTCTGATTGTTTTGATCTTCAATACAAGGACTATTGGGAACACTGAGATTCTACATCAGCCCACTGTCTGGGGGCTGTCCCTGTGCAGCAAGTGCATGCACCCCTACAACATTGGAAAAGAGTGGTGACCTGGATTATATGCCGAAGGGCGTGGCGTGGTATGGGCTAAATGCTCTGAGAGACTTCTTTCTAGCTCTGTCTCAGATAGTTCCTGTTCTTCAGAGTCACATCCCGGTTCGAGTCTGAACATCTACTTTCTCGTTCAGAAGCTCGACTTGATTGTTCTTTTACAGTTTCTAATGTCTCTTTTCCTTCTCTTAGCTGTTCTTGAAATTTGGTTTCCTGGAAGTCGGACAGAAACGAACTAATGTCCATATAGGCAAATTACCAAGAGGGAGAAGCATTAAGAGAGCCTTCCATGTGAATCCATGAAATTTAAACAGAAACCAAACAAGAAAAAGTAACAAAAATATCAACACACTAACACCTTACACACATTCATTTACTACAGGAGGTCCTTTGCTGTCTCTTGGGACAGCCCTTCTGTTAAGTTCCCTCACTAGGGAGCCTTCCATTAGTACCTTAAGGCCACTGTTTCCTCGAATAGGGAAACCTGCTAGTTGACTGCTAGTTGACTGTGCTAGTGAAAAATTTCTCCTTTATTACTTACCTGAGTGCTCACCGTTCCCTGTACCGGCCACCAAATGTCGCCGTCCAGCAGGACATAAAGACACGTACACCTCAGAGTGTCATGAAGGAGCTTCTTCTTTATTCGGATCCCAACAACTCCCAAAAAGGCGGTTCTCACCCTCAATACATAAGCAGTCTCATGCATAAGCAATTTCGATCAGATATGTCCCCCAATCCTGTTAAAGGTCAAGCAATCAGGAGCTCAGCATACAAGTAGCCAATTGCAACAGCTTCCTGTTTTCCTCCAGGCATACCAAGCATGCCCTTTGCTCCCTGCCAGCCCACAAAAATGCAGAACAACTTAATCAGAAAACACAGTACCTAAGAGTGTCAAGAGTGATCCTTTCTTACAACCAGATGTTAAATGTGTGTTTCCACTAATTTGGACAGTAAATAAAATATTATTAAAAATTTCAATTTGTCTCATCAAAGTACATTTATCTATTTAAAGTCACCAAAATCTTTATCTTGGCAGAGGACAGAATTGGGTAGGGGATACTATGTCTTCTCTGAAGGAGATTGTTATGGTTTGCCTAAGTGTCCCCCATAGACCCTCATGTGAAAGGCACAGTCTCCAATCCAGAGCAGTATTATTAGGTGGTGGAACTGTCAAGAGTTGAATCCACATGAGACATATTTTGGTCACTGGGGACACACACTTGAAAAGGATATTACCCCCCTTCTTTCTTTCTTTCTTTCCTGACTGTGAGGTAAAGATAGGCCTTTCATGATGTGCTGTCTCACCACAGACTCAAAAGCAACCATGGCCCAAGATCTCTGAAACTGTGAGCCAAAATAAAGTTTCTGTTTTTTTAAGTTGATTATTTCAAGTACTCTGTTACAGTAACAGAAAGCTGACTTACACAGCATTAATATAAAACAACCTATCATAATAACATAAGAAGTGCAAATGGAAAAGAGCTAAATTGTATAGTCTATATTCAAGCATTATCGGGGAATAAATGAGGTCATATAGGCAACAGGATTTGGGATGGACCTTGAAAGGTGAGGGAGGCTTAGATAAATTCAGTGTCAAGGGTGAGCAAGAAGACAGAGATAAGAATGGGCATGGAAACAACTTGGCTGGCAGTCTTGGATCTGGAACACTGCATTAATTTGCTGAGAGTATCCTAATAATCACCAGAAATGGGGTCTTGAAACAGCAGAAATTCATATTTCATAGTTTTGGAGTCAGCAGTCTGAAATCTACATGCAATAGGATCATGCACCCTCTGAAGTCCCTGGGGGAGTGTCCTGATACACCTCTCAAAGTTTCTGGGTATTCTCTGGAATATCAAGTTTACAAGATAAATTGTAATCTCTGCTTGTTCCTTCCAACTCCTTTCCAACTGTTTTTGTCCCAATGTCCCCTCTCTATAAGGTAATCAGTCTGTAGATGAGGGTCTATCCTAATCCATTATGAACTTATTTTAGTTGATTTCATCTACAAAGGCCTTATGCCCAATGGTCCAATGAACAGCTTCTTGGTTGCAGTATTCCTGTGTACCTCACACACCACAATCATATTCAGCACGAAGAAGCGTGAAAGCTTGAGACTTTGAGCCACTTTAATTTTTCCAAGTTCTTGGAAACTAGACGGTGTTTGGTCTTGTTACAGGAGGAGTAATGAAGCTTATTCACAACTTGATCAGTGTGTCTGACAGCTCTCTTGTCTTTAAAATCATCAGTGTGCACCAACAGGTGGGAGTTTCCTCTAATTTATTGATAGAAAATCTGTGAGCAAACATTGATAATAAAGAACCGCGTCAAAGTGGACATGGGGGGACATCCAATTATTCTCTCTGTCTCTACTTTGTCCCATGATCTTGGGATAATATTTAGCAATTATGAGGAATAACTATTTTGTCATTGATAATAGAAGGGGATTTGTCTGCTTTCAATGATAACATTTATTGCATGTTCTCTGTGTGTCGGGTTGTGTGTTGAACTCTTTGAATTATTTCATTTTAATGCTTAGTATATCCTAGGTCATATTATTCAAGTTTTTCACAGAGCTTGTGGAGAGTTTTAAGATCACCCAGGGAAAAGGGGTGATTAAGATTCCAACCCATATTTATAGCCAGGAGCTAAACTTATAACTACTGTGCAGTGAAGAGGTCACAAAATTGTGATCTGTGATCACAAAGAACTCATGAATCACATGTGACCCAGTGATACATGTTTTTTGATGGATATTCTGTTTCAGAAAAATGAACTAACACTGGAAACATCAAGTAATATTGCATCGAAATACATTTTATAATCTCTTTGAAGAAATTTCTCTGCCCAAATTTAGCTGCAGCTTCAGAGAATTTGCCTCCCAACTGCTCACGAATTCTAATTAAACACAACTCCCAACACTCTGTTACTTCCCAACAGAAAATACCAATGCCAGTTATCATGTGACCTGGTGCTAGCTCTTTTGATTTTCTTATTTATAATGGAAACACTGCTTTTTACTCATTCACATCAGAAGTGGGAAGAACTAACAATACCCTGTGATAGTTATTTTTCTTACGCTTTCCATCTTTGACTCATGTATGTGAGCTTTCTTACTCCTTTAAGTGTGTAAGTTAATAATTACTTGCATAATTACTAACACCTAATTCCTGCAATGCTGACTCTTGATGGGTGGTCCCAACCTTTTTCACTGTGGTGACTCAAAGATCTGACCAGAACCATTTTGGAGGAGGAAAAGTTTATTTGGGGGGTTCACGGTTTCAGAGGTCTCAGTTCATAGAGAGCAGGCTCCATTCCTTTGGGCTTGAGATGAGGCAGAACATCATGGCAGACAAGTGTGGTAGAGGGAAGCAGCTCATGTGATGATCAGGAAGAAAGAGAGAGATCTCCAGTCACCAGGTGCAAATATGTACTCCAAAGGCAGGCTCCCAAATCCCACCTCCTCCAGACACACCCTACCTGTCTTCAGTTATCCATCAGTTAATCCCTTCAGGGGATTAATCCACTGATTGGATTTATGCTCTCACAACACAATCATTTCTTCTCCAAATCTTCTTGCATTGTCTCAAACATGAGGTTTTGGGGGCACCTCACTCACATCCAAAGCATAGCACAAGTACATGTGAATCAACTGGGGAGACTTAAAAGCCCAATATCCAGAGTACACTTGAGCCCAATCAAACTGGAATGTCTGTGGGTATCAATATTTTCAGAATCCCAGGGATCCCAGCTGCAGATAACATTGAAAATCTCTGCTCTAGACGTTCTCTGGAATCTGCTCTGTATTCTAAACTTACAGCTTAGAAGTCGATTGTTCTAAAGATCAATAGGTTGTGTGTCAGCTGCATGTTATAGACCTGGGATTATTGCAGATTGTGAATCTCTGCTGACTGTGCTAAGCAAATCATACCAACCCTTCAGACATACCGCCTGTTCTGGCAAAGTCCACGCCAAGAGAAAAGGTGTCAGAGATGAATCTTGGTTCTGAGGCCAATTTATCATGTGAGGGGTGCTTCTTGATTTCTGTGGAAAACATCATTGGATAAATGAGAAGATACCCCAGGAATACCAACCAAAGTCCTCAGTCTGGCTTAGCGCACACCTGCGCCCAGATGTATGTTTTTCTCTGAAAAATACTCTGTGAGGAGAAGAAACTTTATTTTTTTTAAAATATTTTAGTTGTAGATGGACACAGTACCTTTATTTTATTTGTTTATTTTATGTGCCGAGGATCGAGCCCAGTGCCTCACACGTGCTAGGCAAGGGCTCCACCACTGAGTCACAGCCCCAACCCCAGAGGAACAGTTTCTGTTGAAACGAATTTCTTACGTCTTGAGGATCTCGGCTTCACAGGTTTACATCCAAGAATGAAGTTGGACAGAAGTACTTCCTTTGGTTTTGGACATTTCCTCTGATAATATAAATTCCACCATGTTGTTTGGAGTTCAGTAAAGCCGGGCATTTACAGAGACAATAGATAGATCACGAGAACCCATCCAGAATGCACATTAATTTCAGGTAGATAATACACTTTGTCAGACCCTCATGGAACTCTGTCTCTGTCCTGAAGCAATGATAACCGTGGTATTGTCCCAGGAAGGACAGGATGTAGAGAGAGAAGAGAATCAATCATCTGTTTTCTGAACCAGATCCAGAGCTGGTATGAGCAATCAGAGTCTTTAAGTGTTACCTTCGAAGGAAATAGGAGTGGTGACTAGTCTCCGAGGAATTCCTGTAGATGCTGACTAGGACTTGAGAGAGAAATAGCAATGATATAAAAGTGCTTTATTGGATAAATGTGTCTTTTAAAAACGATTATGCTTGAGTGGGAAATGATAGCACATGTTTCGTTTGATTCCATTATTGTCTATTTTGAGACAGCATTACACCCACAGACGGTGGGCAGTCCTGATGATGAGTCTCTAAGCTGCATCCCTTATCTTGTTAAACTCTCTGTTCTGCTGTATTTTATGAATGACAAACTATGGAAACTTCAAGGTTTTAAAATGATTTATAAAATCAAATCATTCATGTATAATTAATTTGACTAATTTGCATGAGTGTCTGAGGTCCTTCTAGCATAATTAGCCATTGTGGAGGGTATTCTCCCCATCAATTAAGCTAATTGCTTTTCACATAGGTGTAGATTGAATATTGATCCCCGTTATTTTCAGCTCACTTGCATAAGCAAATTATGCCTAATGGCCAGCTTACTACATCATTACACACTTACCATCAATTATACACAAATACACTCCACTAGACTAATGGCTTCTTTGTCGTGTTTTGAAGGGCTTTCTAATTGTGATGCTTGAAACAATATCATTTAAAAATTATTAAAGACCATGCTTAAACTGATAACAGAATAAATCATATGATATAACAACACATCAGCTCCTACCTAGAGAGTCACTTAGCTTTGAATATAAAGAATTCCTCAAAACCAGTTTGAAGGAAACTCACTATGAAATACTATGAACACCCCAACACAAATACTGGATTAAGTCCTTTTTTCATGTTTTTTAAGCTCTGTTATTATTCTTCCTGTTGCTCATATTAATTTCCTCTTTATATTGTGAAAAAACCTCTTAGAATCTCTAAATAGTAGTGAGTTTCTAAGAATCACCGATACAGAACAAAACAATATTTTTAAATGTTAGGAGATAAAAGCAACAGATTCATCTTGCATCCCATGCTGTCTGTTACTGTCTGTTAGAAGTTACACTGCGCATTTGCCTTCCCTCCCTTCTCAGTTAAATCTTTGGAAAATACAAAATGCTATGAAAGTGATATAATCCCAAAGTCTCCTTATGGATTTGTACACCCTCTGATGTAATTGTTGCACATTAGCCCTTCCGAGAGACTGGAGGTAAAACCAAAAGCCCATCTTAAAAATGCCTGAAAAGCGTCTTTTGGATATGTGGGAGGGCTGTCTCAGGATGAGGAGCTTATCTGAATCCTTAGATATCCTGCTCATGAAATCACAGAAACACAGGCAAGTTGTGCCGATGCTCACCTCGTGGAAGGCAGTCTTTCTCCCACAGGCTGTGACCCTTAGCAAAGTCACTCTGCAAAACTGTCCCTACACCCAGGGAGAAGAGAATGGAGAAAGCTCCCACAGGTCTCTGGCCTGAAACCTGCTGATAATGAGCCTGCAATTACCAAGGGCTGTACAGTGATCAGTTCCTCATCTTCTCTCTGGTTCTAATCTTCCTCTTTTGCAAGGACGGCCAGGAGTAGGAGCGAGAAAGGGGAGTGAGACAACCACAGTCATACAGTGCTTAATCTGGGCTGATGGGCAGCTTTGTTGTCATGCCAACATCGTAAAGCATATTTAAAGCCGTGACATCACTGGGAGATAGAATATTCTAACCTTCTTAATGCCATCCTTCCCTGCCTGACTCAGACATCCTGACCTGGCACACAGCTCTTTGTCTTCTGTGTCTTTTTGACAGCAAAATGGGATGATTTTTAAAAGAAGATGTGTTTTAACCATGCTAATATATTCAACCCATTTCCTTAAATTGGGTGATGATTTTGCACAGAATGTTCTAGACTCAGCCTATGGAACCATAGAACATCAACGTTAGCAGATGCCATGGAGATGAGACAGCTTCCATCATTTCTGTCCGTTAGCTGAGTCCTTCCAATGAGAGAGGGTTCTTTACCTAAAGAACTCATTGCATTTCCAGAGAGCATTTAGAATCACAAGACTCGCAGACACGTTTATCCCAATTCTGTACTCTTAATACTTAGAATGTACTCTAATCTCATCTCTGCAGATTTTAGTTGCTGCAGAGAACTTTGATATATTTTTTAATTTTCCTTGTTTTGAACAAACATGTTTAAATCTGCATTCTTATTACATAGTTTCAAGCATAGTTTTCAAGTTCTTTGTTTCTCGATCAATGCCTATATCATTTTCTGAGGGTTTTTAAAGTTTGTATATGTAAGTTGTGAAAAGGAAAACAATCACAAAACTGGAAAAAAATGTATTTTCTCTTTTATCCAAGTTTAACATAGATCCAGAAAAATATATGCATGTGTTCTTTGTTTTTGTAGGACTGGAGAGTGAACTCCAGGGGTGCTTTACCACTGAACTATATTCCCAATTTTTTTTGAGACAGGGCTTCACTAAGTTGTGGAGGCTGGCCTTGAACTTTGCAATCCTTCTGCTTCAGTCTCTCAAGTAGGTATAATTACAGGCATGAGCTGCCATATACACTTTAAGTACATATACTAAGAATGCTAGTAGAGAAAAATATAAGTGAGGTATGAATATTGTAATGCTTTATTTCATTTCATTATATTTATATTTCATTGTATTGCATTACTATTATATTTAGAAAAAAAGTTGGGATCTTTAAAATCCTTTGCCTAAGTGGCATATCTAAACTATTGATTTGAGATGGTTTTCCAAAGTCTGTAATCAACTTTTTTTTTTAAATTTATAAGTTGCTACATAGTGGTGAAAATAACATTTAAATAGAAACCTCAGCAGATACACATATTAGTCAGGATTCTCTAGAGGAACAGAATCCACAGGAACTGTGATTATAAAAAGGGGATTTATTAGATGGGCTTCCATGACCAGAAGCTGGATGGTCCACAGTGGCCTCTGCAGCTGGAGAGCTGGAAGAACCAGCAGCTGCACAGTCCAAGAGGTGGAAGCCCCAGAACAAGAGGGATCAGCAGTGCTACCTAGTCCCAGACCAAGGTTTCTGGAAACTCCCTGGAGAATCACTGGCAGAGTCTGCTTTGGGAGGGTGAAGAAGCAAGAGTCAGAGTCAGAGATGGCAGCAGTGATAAAGAACCCATTCATGAAGAACTGAGCTGCATCTGCCTCTGCTTCCTTGTTCTTCCAGCTTTGATTCCATCCTATTGGGCTGTGCTACCCACACTTAGGGAGGGGCTCCACTCCAGTTGGCTATCCCACATGCCAGTCATTCCTAGACACGCCCTCATGGACACACCCAGAGGCCTCTTAATCATCGGCATCTCTTAATTCAGTCAAGCTGACAATTCAAATTAACCATTACAATATTGTTTAACATTTCAGATTGACTTTAAAGTTTCAGTGATGTTTTATTGATGGAAATGATACAAATCTTACTTAGGGTTTGGATGAATACAAGATGGACTCTGGTATGTTCATTCAGCTAAAACTCTTGATAATGTTCAACATAATAAGTTCCATACTTTCAATCCACCAGATGAAAAAACATTGTCATATTTGGGGCACCTATGCATGAGACTTCAAAGCTGTGTTATCCAACCCCATTTTGTGCTGTTTAGAGTGATAACACATGGAGCTTCTCAGGGCTGCCTCTAGATCTCCCCTCATTAACTTGATTTAAAACTGAAAAGAGGACAGGTCATTCCTAAAGCTACTCAGCAAATATATGACTTAGCAGTCAATGTTGAATTCTTTGCAACAGAAGTCACACATTCTGCTTTGATGGCTGCAGAAAGCTCAGTCTCTCCAACAAATTAGGGGTAAGAGACCATCTGTGCTTTCCTCGTAGCTTCACTGTAGAATGGAAAGCAGACTGAGATCTGCCCTTCTTCCTCTACCTGCCTACTTCGGGAATATCTCGTAACAGATTTCACAGCAGATTTCAAAGGGCAGCATCTGTGGTTTGAACTGTGCGCGGAAAGTTTGTAGAGAGCTAGGTTTTTAGATAGCTAAGGCTTAGTAAAGCATTAGAGGAAGTTAGAGGGAAATTACTCTTGGCTTTGATGACCAGTAGGGAACTCAGTCTCTAATTATGCCATTTTTTTGGTTAACAGGGATAAAGTAGAGTAACTTACACATTGTTAGGGCACAGGACACTCTAGCCCCCAAATGGCACCCTACCATTTCAAAAACAGCAGAGGATGAAGGTCACTACCTTTGGACCTTCTCCCCCTCTTCTCCCTCAACAAAGCCAAACAAAAACTTGTTGGTCAGTATCCACATAGTTCTTTTAAAAATCTTCAGTTGTAATCTCTGAAGCAGCAGAAGAAAAACATCATAGAGGTTATGTTCCTATTTAAATCTGCCTTTTTATCATGTTAAAATGCATAACATAGAGTGCATTTTAAAATGTCACTTGACTGTTACCAAGAATACAGGGCCAGGTATACTATAAAAAGTAGAATCAGTGAGCCAAAGCGTGAGATAAAATTATGTTTGTAATGAATTTCCCAGACTGTCTCTGAACACATCCAAAATTAAAGTAAAAATTAATAATATATGTCTGTGCATGCACATGGCTTTTTTTTTTTCAAAGAACCAACTTCAAATTAAATTCTCACTGTACAATTCCAGCTTTCAATTAGGGAAATCAAATGTTAAATATTAAAAACTTATTCACCTATGATGCATGTTAGTTAAACATGTCTACCTCACAGTCTGGGCTGGAGAACAGAGGATAGTCAGACCCTAATAAAAAAGCCCTTTCCAGTTACCCTGGGAAATGTATCTACCATGTAGAATTGGAGAAAACAGTGTACCTAGTAATATTAAATATTTTCCAAGTTTACAAAACCTTTCTTGCATCCTGTCCTCATATTAAATAACAAGTGTAATAGAAAATCTGTATGATACTTAACCATGTCTTACCCTAACTTCTGATGTATTATCTTTCTCTTTCATTAAATTGATACCTCTTTTTAGACACAGATAAATCTCCAAAAGTCTCACAAAGAATACAGTGCTCAACAAGCAGTACAGAATCAGTTGGATTCGCCAGCATGTTTTTTAACCTTTAAATGTAATCTTATCTGACTTACAGTTGTCAAATTAGACAATTAAAACACAAAGCTTATAGGAAAAGTTGGTTTCTTTGTTTTTTGGTACCAAGGATTAAACTCAGGGGCACTCTACCACTGAACCACATCCCTAGCCCTTTTTTGTGTTTTATTTAGAGGCAGGGTCTCACTGAGTTGCTTAGTGCCTCACTGTTGCTGAGGCTGCTTTGAACTCTGAATCCTCCTGCCTCAGCCTCCCAAGCCACTGGGATCATAAGTATGCACCATCATGCCTGGCTTAGGAAAGGTTTTCTATGCACCACTTTGGAAAAGCATTTCTTCTTCTGCATTAACGCATTGGTTCACGTCAACAGCCCTGTGAGGTTGATGCTTTGATTCTTCTGAGTGATGGACAGTTCAGAGATGAATAAATAAAAGCACAGACCAGAATGTCTCTTCTCCCCATTTTATACTGGGAACGAGTGTCACAACTTGAACTTGAATCTAAGCTAGCTCAGTCAAGATCCTGAAAGGGAGGAAACGTAATTCTCTCCCTCCCTTTTGTAGTTCTTAGCAGGAATGAAGCACGGCAGCAAGAGGTCGATTAACAAGAGAAAGCAAACAGGCTTTGAGGACATGATACATGGAAGATATCCAGGGAAAACCAGTTACTCTGAAAAAACAGGGTTTTGCAGTCAACCTTAAATACCATCTTTAACTGAAACACCTGAAGAAGGGGTGTAGGAGGCTGGTGACAGGAAGATGGCTAGGTGGAGCACAGTGAGCAAGAGCTAGGTTTGTTACATAGGTCTAAATCAAGCTTTTCTGCTTTGCTGGTGAAAGTCTCTCGTGATTTAGAGCTGCACTTCTCTCCCTGAGCAAAGGAGACATCCTTAAAAATGCGAATTTCTCTTACACACGGTTAACTTCTGCCCTTGTTTTCAAAGGTTCTCCTATGACAACAGTCTCAAAAAAATCAGTTAAAATAAACCTTATGTCCTAAAGGCACATTTAGGGATGGCAAATTCTGATCTCTCATGGTCACGTCTTGGGTATCTTGACCCCACATCAAGTCAAAGTTCTTCACCACGACACAACTATCTGTATTACCAAAATCCAGCAATGTTCTGAGGTCAAAGTATTTTGAGAGTTGAAGTAATGAATTTCTTCCACTAATAGTCAAGGTTATAATATACCTATTTTCATTTAGCTCAAAATTGAATTAAGAAGTGGCAAAATTTGGCGACTGAGTGTTTCAGGCAGCTTTTTCACTACGGTGAGCAAATGATCAGGCAAGAATCATTTCGAAAGAAGAAAAGTTTACTGGGGGGCTCATGGTTTCAGAGGGAGTCCATACTCAGCCAACCCCACTCCTTGGGGCCTGATGAGGCAGCACAGCGTGGCGGAAGAGTGTGTTGAAGGAAAGCTGTTGGTAATAGGGCACCAGGAATCAGAGAGAGGAGACTCCTCTCTCTAAGGACAAGGCATGTATCCCAAAGGCACACTTCCAATGACCAACCTCCTCCATCCACACCCTACTTTCTGCCTGCATTTACCACCCAGTTGATTCTTTCAAGTGAATTAATGCAATGATTTGGCTTTTGTAACTCAATCATGTCACTTCTGAACATCACCTGAGCTTTTGGGGGAACACCTCATACCTAGACCATAACAAAGGGAAGGTAGTTGCACACTTAACAGAGCCCATTAACCCATTAAGTCCTGAGATTTACGTTCTATGTAGGGTGATGGGATATAAAGGGTTAGGTCATAGACAACCAGAGACAGCAAGAATGCTCAGAATATGAACAGAAGAGGAAGGAGTTATGATGGACAGGGTATGGTTTAGTCGTGTTTCCCCAAAGGTTCATGTATGGAAGCTTGGTCCCCAGGATAGTGCTGTTGGGATGTGCTGTGACTAATGGATGGGCCTAGTGGGGGTTTCCTAGGCTGTTGGTGGCTTGAGGTAGTTCTCTCATGATCCTTTGGTAATTTAAAATGGTCAGCCTGGTCCCTCCTGCTCTCTCTGCTTTCTGACTTACAATGTGAGCGCTTGCTGTCATACACCCTCTCCTTGATGTCACCAGGAAGGGACACCACCCTGTGGCACCTTCACCACAAAACCTACCCAAATACCATTTGGATTCTGAGCCACCAGAATTGTGAGCTAAATACAACTCCTATCTTCTTAAATGGGCCATTTCAGGAGCTTCATTATGCCACCAAATAGCAAAGCCAAAATAGTGTAAAAGATGTTGCCAAAATAGAGTGTGCCCGCTGAGCTCGAGGCTGGCCCACTGGGTTCCATGACGGTGGCGTGTCTCATGTAGCTGCAGGCACTTAGGTGTGGCTTCCCGGAACGTGGTCTTGAGGGTCTTCTGTCTGTCCCTGCTGAGGTATGTTCTGTTGTCTACTGTCAGTGTCTGAGAAGAGTGCGGTGTAGGCCTGACTGCTGTAGAAGCCTCCCTGGTGGGCGATTCCTGTGCTAAGTTGCCTCTTACTAAGTTACACTCACTGATTGGTCCTGTAGAAGGAAAACAGTATATAAGCTGATTCTGATGTGGGTCGGCCAGGTGTGTACATACATTTCAAGACTGGACACTATTGTCTGTGTGGAGCTAGCATGGACTGTAAAGAAATCCAATGGCGGAAATGGCCCTAGAAGACACCCTCAAATGCTGGCACCCAGTGGCTTCCAAACAGCATAGCATTACAAGGGCTGTGGGTTCAAAGAACCCGGGGATGCAAGCAGACCTTTTCAAGTTAACTTTCTAACCAGTCCAGCCATATTTCAGTTTAACTCAATAGTTTCACCCTGAGAATGACCTATTGTGTTATGGGTTGCATTGTGTCCCTCAAAAGAAAAGATACACTGAAGTCCTAAGCGTCAGTAAGCTGGAATGTGACTTTTTTTAGAAAATAGGGTTCTAGTAGATTCATACTTAGTTCAGAGGAGATCACTCTGGGATA
Organism: Sciurus carolinensis; assembly: GCF_902686445.1. Taxonomy (NCBI): domain Eukaryota; kingdom Metazoa; phylum Chordata; class Mammalia; order Rodentia; family Sciuridae; genus Sciurus; species Sciurus carolinensis. The sequence continues at coordinate 23,598,510 of NC_062231.1, read as the reverse complement.
TAGCAGGCCCTGGTCTGGCATGAGAGTGTTTATAGAAAGGAGAAATATGGACCTAGAGCTAAGCTCACAATAGGAGACACGGTTAAGAAACACAGGGACCCCATGACTCTATGATGAGAATGAGACATCTACCAGCAGCTAGCAGAGGCAGGAGGGGCTTTCCCCTAGAGCCAACAGAGAGAGCCCAACTCTGTTGTTCCTTGACTTTGGACTTCTAGCCTCTAGAACTGTGAGAGCCTGTTTCCACTTTCTTAAGCCAATCGGTGTTTGGCAGTCTGTTATAGCAGCTCTGGGAGACTCATACATGCTGTTTAATGTGAATTTTAAGTTGTAGGGGAAAAGCTCTGGATTTATTTTCATCAATTGCTCATGATTGTGTTGATGGTGCTATTTATATATCTAAATATCTAAACATCTCTGGGTCTCTTTCCTTATCAGAAAAAAATAAGTCCAGACTAGATTCACTGTGTAACATCTAAGGTTTCATTTTAAAACATTTTTTGACATTTAACATATATATACAGAAAGTGCAAATATTGCCAAACATGGAGGTACCCATCTTTATTCCCAGAGACTCAGGAGACTGAAGGAGGATCTCAGTGTTAAGTCTTGCTTCAGAAATTTAGCAAGATCCTGTCTCAAAATAAAGAATAATAGGGCTGGGGTTATAGCTTACCTAGCACATGTGAGGCACTGGGTTTGATCCTAGCACCACATAAAAATAAATCAATTAAAAAAATGTCCACCTACAACTAAAAAAATTTCTTTAAATAAAATAAATAATAATAAAAGAACGGGTAGGAGATTAGGGGTAAAACACCTGGGTTCTGTCTCCAGTATCACAAAATAAAAATAATTGATTAAAAAGGAAAGAAAAACTTGCAAACATCATCACTTCTATAAATTATTATATAACCACATTTGTCTGTAAATAGTAACTTGCTAGTTCTCCTGAAATACCCTCCACCCCATGCTTTGCATATTTTCTCAAGGAACAAGATTCTCCCAGCTTCTAATATCTTAGTTAATATTTGTTTCAATTTGAATATTTCACAAATGAAAGAATTAGCATATGCTTGAAGTGTGCCACAGCTACATTTTTATTATTATTACTATCTTAGGTTACATTATCTCAACGTAAGGCAATTTATCCCTTCAGACATTGAAGCCCCTTGAACTTTCCAGTTCGCAGGTTTGATTTTGAATTTCATGTGCCTAGCTGGCTGGGCCACAGAGTGCCCAGATAATGGGTCAGACATGATCCTGGGTATGGCTTTGAGGTGTTGGGAATGAGATTAGCATTTGAATGGATAGTTGGAGTAAAACAAATTGCTTGTCCAATGATTTCCAGATCTGAATGAAACAGAAAGGCTGACCCTTCTTCAAGGAAGAGGGACACCTCATGATTGATTGCATGGACAGGAGCATCCGTCGTTCCTGGTCTTCAGACTCGTCCTGAATTATTAGCTCTTCCTGGATCTTGAGCAAGCCTCCCATCCAGACTAGAACTGGCTCTCCCAGGTCTCGAGCTTATCAACTACATGCCCCTCTCTCTCCCTGATATGCCCATACGTATATCCGTTGCAGTGAGTGTGTCCGCTATGGGTCCTGTTTCTCTGCAGAATACAGGGTTATTACAAATCATGATTCTATGCATTTTTTGTGTGTCTTTTGATGCATATGTTCACATATTTCTGTTGATTACCTCTTGAGGAGAGGAATCTCAGGGTCATAGAGGGTGCATGTGCCTGATTCTAGTAGATAATGGTGAAAAATGTCCAAAACCTATTAACATCTGCAGTCTCCAGTACATAATTGCCATTTGCCCTAGAGCCTCTCTGAAACTTGACATCATCAGCATCTTTGTTTTTTTTTTTTTTTTTTTTGGTACTAGAGATTGAACTCAGGGTCACTCAACCGCTGAGTCACATATTCCCAGCTCTATATTGCTATATTGTATTTTATTTAGAGACAGGGTAAAATAAAAGAGCTGCTTAGCGCCTCGCCATTGCTGAGCCTCGCTTTGAACTCCTGATCCTCCTGCCTCAGCCCCCTGAGCTACTGGGATTACAGGCATGTGCCACCATGCCTGGCTCAGTCTTTAAATTTTAAATGTTGAGCCAATTGCAATGGTGGAAATACAGAGCTATCCCATTATGCTTTATAAGATCTCTTTAAATTTTATTGATAATCTGCCATTTTATTTTGAGAAATGATTTAAATGAACTTATCTTGCTCTCAATTATTTATTTGAGTGGTGGTGAACATTTGCTAATTACAAGAAGGAGACAATTTTTATTGTCCCCTGGTGGATAAATTTCTCTCTTCTAGAGGTGATCAGAACAATAATATTTCTCACTGTGGAGCAGTTACTGTGGATCTACCTCTCTGACCTTCTGGTCATAAAACATTGTGTTAATCCTAATTGTGCAGGTCCCTATCCCTATCCATTTAATCCTGAATGAAAACTTACCCCAGAATGATACCTCTGCTAACTTTCAATTCTTCCTTCTCTGATCATGGGTGATTTGGAGAGGTTCAGTCTTTGGAACCACAATTTCTGTGTATCTGAAAGAAGATAGAAGCTGCCCAAGCTGCCTACTGCAGACACCTCCTCTCTTCAGTCACAGTCCCAGGATTGGGAAGTTTTCTTTTCCTTCTGTAATCACTGCTTCTCTACAAGACAAACTAAGCCTAAGTCCAGTTTCTTAAACAGCTCCACCAATGGAATGATCCCAGTTTGAAACATGTCACAAAGATAATTTGGAATTCTCTTGTACCTCCATGGGTCTCTCCCTCCTGCATTGTAGCTACAAACACACCAATATTTTCCAAGACTGCCTCAATATCCCGAGAGAGTGCTCCACCCAGGATGAGAAGACAGTCGAATAGTTAAGGAAAACATGGTCCACGGAGCCCAGAGTTAAGAAAAGCACATCCGTTTCCTCTCTTCCAGACACTTGATTTGGGTTCTCTCAATCTGAGATTCTATTCTGTAGCTAAAAATGTTACCTAGAGTCCTCATTCAGAAATCCTTTGCAAGAAAGTTGAATAATTTTTTCCAAAAATAAAAAAAATGAATAAAAAGAGGGGAAAAGAGAAACCCGTTTACCTTGAATCATATCTCTGATCTGCTTTTGCCTGAAAGATGATTAGGAAGAGACACATCTGTTTTATGAGTGATTTCCAAGGGGAAAAATCACTTTGTTATTGACAGAAAGACCCCTGGAAGTGAATATTAATAAGGAGCTGAGACGACTCAGCACACTATCAAGGTAGCTTCGCACGTTTCTAGGTGTGAAGAAAGGCACTGGGAACAGTGAGTAGCTGTGACAGTAACATCCCCCAATGAACCTGCTTTCTTTACCTCTTTTCCTTTCCACTAAAAGTGAAAAATGTTTATCAAGTGAGGTCAGGCTCTGGAAATGTGTAGCAGATGTAAAATACAAGCTGCCCAGAATCGCAGCACATCTCCACCTGCGGGTGAATATTTGCACGGTAACCCCCAGGGTCTGCTTTATACTAACTCCTCAGAATAACTAAATGGCATAGCCAAACACTGATCTACTCAGAATTCATGAGAGAAATGGGAAAAATGAAGAACTCTTGCAAAAAAAATCTCCAGCCTTCCTCCTAAGAAGCAGCACAGATGGAAATTTGCTGGATAAACTAAAAAAGTTGGTAACATTATCAAAGGGATGCTTTGGGCTTCAGTTTGAGGGGAAAAAAAAATAACTTTCTCTGTCCGTAACACACTTCAGCAAAGTTAAAAATCTCAGCCCTGTGGAAAGAATGAAAATTTCTGGTATGTTCTATGGTAAAGAATTTTTATCATGTGCAAATGATGTATAACTATTCAACTAAGCTTTTGTCATTAGTGTATACATAGTAATAAATGGACACCAAATCAGAAATAAAGCCAGCTGTCCATCATTGTGACAAAATACAAGATAGTTGACTGGTAAAGATTTATGTGGGTCCACTTTGGGGAGTTGCAGTTCACAGTTTGTTGGCCTTTGGGTTTGGCCTGTGGTGAGACAGCCCATCATGGCAGAGAACCTTGCTCACCTCTGGTGACTGGGAAACCAGAGAGAGACAAGAAGGATCTGAGGTTCCACTATTGTATTCAAGGGCATGTCCAAGTGACCTAACCTCCTTCCATGAGCTCCTACTTCCTCAAGTTTCCACAAACTCCAAGTTGCATCCCAGGCTCCAACCAAAGGTCCTTGGGAGGCATTTCAAAACTAAACCAGACCAAAAATGAAATGAATGATCTTTACAATACTGAAATATTTAACAGATAAAACATTATTGATGGCTAATATATTTCAAAGATTTTTTTAAGATCCCAACACGTAAGGAGAACATATATTTGACTCATAGATCAGCTCTGCAGTAGAGTCCGCTTCCAGCAAAGACATTTGTAAACTGTGGAGATCCTCCAGTGTAGGAGGAGAGAATATACCTTTGTTTGGGTAGCAGATAAGAAAGTGATGATACAAATCATGTCTCGTAATAAGACCTCTCGAATATCCAATAAAAATCTTAGAGTATTATTGTATGCTTCATATGATCAGGTGAATGTAAGTAATCTATTAGATTTGTTAATTAAAACTGTATTAAAGCTCCAATTAAAACTTTCTATGCACCTTCATCCAGTGAAGTCTCAGACGCTCAGGTTATTGTTGGACTCAGTCTGATATCATGAGTCCCTTTTAGCAACTGGAAGCAAATGTAAAAGAAGGTCATTGAAATCAGAGGAAAATGCACTATTTGTAACCAAGGAGGAGAGTTATTAACCAGATCAATGAAGTATACCTTTGAAAGACCCTGGAAATGCAATTGTTTTATAGAAATGTCCTAATAGGACCCACTTCATTTTAATAGCCTCACAACTTCTTTACAATATTTTGGGAAATTAATATGATTCTTCACGATCTACCTGTAGAGACAGTGAGAGAAAGAGTGTGTCAATCTTTAGTTTAATTTAGTTTTATTTATTTACATCAGGTCTTCTCTGGTTTGGTTGATCTGTTTGTCCTTTTTTTTGTTTTTTGTTTTTGTTTTTGGTCCTGGGGATTGGACTCAGGGCTGCTTTCCCACTGAGCTACATCCCCAGCCTTTAAATTTTTATTTTGTATCAGGGTATCACTAAGTTGCTGAGGTTGACTTTGAACTTGGGATCCTTCTGTCTCATCTTTTGAGTCACCTGTACCTAGGTGGTTATTTTTTTTAATTATTGTTTTGCTTTTGAGTCAACTTTTCTTGTAATTCCAGTTCTTCATATTTAAAAAGTAGTTAAGTACAGGGGCCATAAGAGACCTAAAGAACAAAAGCTCTTCCTAGGATAGAGAGCTAACCTTGTTCATTGCTCAGAGCACAAAAATACCAAGTCACACACATGCTTTGTATTCATACCCTCTGTGGCGAATTTTTCTTCCAAATTTTCTCATTTGAGACGTTTCCTCAAGTACTGGACCATGGTGCCTGAGCATTTGGAGTAGATCCAACTTGGGTGTTTCTGTTCGTTTGTTTTTATTTCTATCTGGTTTATATACGGCACAAGTGAGCAGAAATAGATAACCTACATTGCAAGTTTTAATGATCAGATTCATACATCTGGCCTGTCTACTCCTGGGTCAATCTGTACAGTACAATGTTTTGAGATTTTAACTCAGAAAAGTTTCATAGAAATAGAAATTATTTTTTCTGTCACTAATTTTATCACATAATGTTATAGGGATAAGTGAGTTAGTGGCATTTTCTACCATCAGAGGAAAATGAAATTTTTCATTTGTATAATAACGTGAGTACTCAGTACCTTAAATAGGCCTTATTCTCAAATATTAAATGTCATGGGCATTATACTTAATTTCATTTCATTGTTGAAGGAACAGAATTATTAAAAACTTTGCACAAAAATCACACTCCTATAAGCAGTAGATATTAGTATTATTAAACATATGGTATATATTATGTGTGAAATATATATTAAAATAGATCATTGGCTAGAAAGACTTAGTGTTTTAGTCAAATTTGTATTGCTATGACCAAAATACCTGATAAGAATGACTGGGAAATGAAAAAAAATTTATTTTGGCTCACAGATTCAGAAGTTCAGCCCATGGTCAGTCAAATCCATGGCTCTGGGCCCCAGGTGAGGCAGAACATCAAGGTACAGGTGTGGAAGGAGAAAGCAGCTTAGGACATGGCAACCAGGAAGCAGAGAGAGAGATTTCTCTCACCAAGGACAAAATATAAACCCCAAAGGCACACCCCAGTGACCTACTTTCTCCAGCCACAACCTGCAGGCCTGCAGTTACCACCCAGTTAATCCACTTATGTGGATTAATCCACTGATTTGATTACTACTCTTAGTCTAATCATTTCCCTCTAAACATTTTGGCATTGTCCCACACTTGAGCTTTTAGGGGACACCTCCTCTCTAAACTCATAGGGAGGTAGAAGCAGTTTTATTAGTTTTTTATAGAAAGGATCCACTGCATGAAATTTTCTGCCCCACATGGTTAATGCCAACAGATCTTTAGATCGCCTTCATAATCAAGTATGTTCAATGTTAACTCATTCTTGTTCCTGATAAGTCATTGTCCTATTACCTTTGTCTGCCTAGTAGCCCAATATCCTATCTTCCTATTAGGGGAAACATACCTCAGAGAGGCCAGGTCTCACCACACAGATGGGTCTAAAAATCGGTTTTAATTTAGACTCTGTTATAAACATTTTAATCCTCCCAAAATTCATGTTGGAAATGTAATCACCGGTGGGTGGTGTTAGGTGGTGGGGCCTTTGGAAAGTGATTGAATCATTAGGGCAGAGCCCTAGTTAATACAACCAATGTCCTTGTTAAGAAGGCTCCAGAGAGTGCCCTCCCACCCCACATATCATGTGAAGACACAGGGAGAAGTTGTCATCTATGAGCCAGGAAGTGAGCCCTCACCAGACACATAATCTGCTCATGAATTTGACATCTCCGACTGTATAAGAAATGACTCTCTGTTGTTGATAAGCTTACTCATTTGTGGTATTTTGTTACAGCATCTTGAGTAGACTGAGACAGACTCACTCTTACTCTCTGGAGCCCAGGTATTGTTTTCTGCATTCCTTTAATATACGTGTCCTTGCTTTAGATATTCTCTTTAAAATTATTGCTGCTTCTCCAACTAGTTTGTGCATAGTGATACCATTTTTTGCTATACATACCAATATAATGTTTTCATACATATGTTTAGAGGAAAATATAGCATTTTCCCACAGTCTTCTTGTATCTTGGTTTTGACTTTTACTTTTGGCCCTACACCTGTCTGGCCAGATCTATAATGCAAAAATTATGTGGTGGTTTTAGGGTGAATCTGCTGCATTTGAGTTGGGTGAGTCACAATTCATTAAAAATAAGATCGTGTCTAAACCTGGTGGCAGAGTTATTCCTCAAATAGGAATGTTGAACCACATGCATTATTTACCTAGTGTCAAAATTGGTCAGAAATATTCTATGAGGCAGAAGAGTCATGCCATGACTGCCTCCATTCTTTTTTTTGGATACTTGAACATCCCTGATCTAAACCAGTAATGGCATTGTTTAACATCTTTCAGGAATGGACTCTTTTTCTTAAGCAGATAATAAATTTATTGACATGTAAGAGATAGCTCTGAAAATTGAAAAACTATTTGAAAAGTAATTCTGGGTGAACAAAGTGGAGACAGTTCTAGATGCCTGGGAAGAGGAAATTATGATCCAATTACTCAGGTTCTCTCTTTGGAGGAATCTGCTGTAAACATTTTCAGTTTTTGATCACTCTCCTAGAGGTTGAGATTCTCTTCTAAGTGCAATTGGAAAACTGTGTATCACCCTCCCATTTAGAGACAAGAAGAGTGCAGAATATCATGATAGACAATTGCACTAAGTGACCAATCCATCACAACAAAATTGGGAGCTGTTACCGGAATATAGGACCATTGATGCAGGTTCACAAAAGCTACAGATTTCTATTACAGTCGTTCACAATTTAAAAATAGCTCTACTGCCAAGGTGGCTGGATCCATAGCACACCCACAATCTAAGCTAGATCACTTATTTTCAGTTTCTCTCCTTCCTTTTAAAAATCAGAATGAGATATCGATTCATACTATGTAGATTTAATCAGGCAAAGACAATGACTTTATTGCAGCAGGTAGAGACTGATCTGAGATATTAAGCATCTTCATATTAGAATAGGGAGGTTTGGGTGATCCTGGAAGAATTTACTTATAGGATAAATGTAAGATGAGAGCTCAATGCAAATAAATTGCCTTAGGTATGAAGATATTGTGAATGATGACTTGGACTGACATTGCAACCTGTTCCTGACTGTGGGTGGGACTCAGGCTGAACTCCACTTTCCTCCGACTATCAGGCCACAGGAACTGTAGGATCCTAAGGAGCATCAAGGTTTGATTGCTATGCTTCTGGGAGGCGCTGTGGTACCTGAGGCCGTAAACACACAGACATATACTCTCGTTCACAACTCCTTCCCTTGTCTTTATTGGCAGCAGTAAAGCTGCAAATCAGACGTAGCAATCTGGAGGTAGCCAGGCAGCTTCGTGTGGGCGTCCTGAACCTGACACTCTGCTCTTCCTGCTACATCCAGCCTCATCCATCCTGTGGGTCACAGAAACACAAGAGGATGTGCCTGCTTTGTGTGCTTGGCCTCCCACCACATGGTCCCATCCCAGTGTCTTGAGGGTCATGGGAATACTCTTGAGTATTTGAGAGTCACCTCAGCTCTTTGTTTTCTTTCCAAGGAAGACAGTCTCAGTCTTTCACTCTTGAACTCAATCTGAGCTTAGGCATTACAGAAAAATCATCTACTTGAAGTCATCTATTTCTTTATTTGGCATGTGTATGTTGGGATTTTTAAATTTTTGTTTTCTTGGGGCAAGAAGAAAAATTCCCAGGTTAAAATTCTTTGGAATCTTCTTAAGCAAAACCTGCAAAATATGCAAGTCTTAGGTGGAAAAAATAATACTGAATAGAAAAAAATCCTTTTTTCTTATTATATGACCCTTTTAGTTCTGCTGGGGCTGAAGGAATCGGTCTACCAGGTCTGTATCTATCAGAACTCAACAATTACAAATTCTTGCATATTCTCATTAAAAATAAGTTTCCACTTCAGTGGAAATTTGGCATACCCATAGTCACCATCCTTTCTGAGTATGGATTAAATAAAAGTCTAGAAGGGGAAGCTTAACTTCCAGAATGTACACAGCCCATTTGTCGAACAATTTGAAATGACCGATTTCGTTAGTCAAAAGCTTAAACATTATTTTCACCTGCGTTTCAAAGTACAGGTTGAGTATCCCTAGCTAGAAAATTCAAAATCTGGAAAGCTCCCAAATCCAACACCTTTTGAGTGCCAACATGAGACCCCACGTGGAAAATTCCAGACCTTGAAGCTTGATTCCATATTGTATGATATTACCTTGTGCTGTCTACCTTCACCTGTGCTTAGAAATTAGGATGGGTTGTCAGAGACCAAAGAAGACACCCAGGGTTGGGGTATGAGACTTAGGCTTAATGAGAAATGTCACATCAGGTCCACCCTGTGGTGGACAGGTGCTTTGCCCCAAAGTCTGGTGGGGATGGGCAGAACAGGTGTACTCCTGTTTCACAGAGGGCCTCTGGTACTGCACTAGGAAGAAGCTCCTCCATTCTTCTCTTGTGCTTTGTCAGGATGGCTGCCTGGGGAGCTGTTCGCTCTCCTTGTTGGCATGATTGCCCACCTACCACAGGGAGTTGGTAAGTTCAGTTACGGAAGCAGCTGCAGCCTCAGCTTTAGCTTGGTGTGCTCCTTGAATGACCGCCGTCCCAAGGAGTAGCTGTCCTGGTGGGCGTGCACAAGAGAATCCTCCTTAGGTGACTCACTCGTCCTGGCTCCCAGCATCCATGACAGGGGGTCAGTGTTCTTGTAGTTTTATCTGTGCTTTTCTGGTCTGGAACTGCTTGTCCTTGCTCCTTTGACTGGGCCAGGTTCCTAGGAACTACAAGGATCTTTCAGGGACTTGGTGTTTCCATTTCCTCTTCCTTTTTTTTACAGATGGTAGGTACCTGTCTATGAAACTTAAATGAATTTTGTGTGTACACTTGGATCCCATTCCTAAGATCTCTCATGTGTCTATTCAAATGCTCTAAAATCCAAATAACACTTGTCATTTGAAGCATTTTGAATAGGAGATACTTAATTTGTAATTATTCTATGCTGACAAGGAAGAAAATTGGAGGGTAATTATAACCGAATGAGAGTTGAAACATGAGTGGGGGTAGGGTAAGGAAGGAGAAAGTATGAAGAAACTCACACACGTGGACCCGGGAGGTTGGGAAGAGTAGGGCTGATTTCATTGCTGAGTCCCTGGAAGCTGGGGAGTCACTCAGAGGCAGTAACTAAACTGTGGACGGAGGACATGAAACCGGAACCTGGATCATCATGCAGAGGGAGTAAAGTGAGTAGCTCCCCTGCAGCCAGCCTCAGACCACAGGCCTGTGATGTTTATACTCAAGGGAACCCCAAGATGGGTTCATCAGCAAGGTAACCATTAGAGGAAATTTAAGACTCCTATTGTGGCTGTTGGTACTGGCATGAAGACAGGGGTCCTTCTGTCATTTGGTAGAGGAAGCCTGAGAGTCAAGCAGTGACATGATCAAACCTTATCCCACTTCATGTAGAGATTGTGGTCCAAATCCAAAACAATGGAGAAATTCAAAAGGAAACTATTCTCCCGAGTAAGCCACAAAGAGTTAGAGCCTTATATTTTTTTTAAATAAATGTTTATGAAGAGAACTAACCACCTAAAGGAGAAGAATTGCATCTAGATTTGCCCTTCAACAAATGAATGGATAAAGAAAATGTGGTGTATATATATATATATACAATATATATATATACACCCACACACACACACCATGAAATATTACTCAGCTTTAAAGAAGAATGAAATTCTGGCATTTGCTGGTAAATGGATGGAGTTAGAGAATATCATGCTAAGTGAAATAAGCCAACCCAAAAAACTAAAGGCTGAATGTTTTCTCTGATATGCAGATGCTAATTCACAATAAGGGGTGGGGGAATAGGGAAGAATAGAGTTACTTTAGATTATATAGAGGGGAGTGAAGGGAGATGAGGGGTTAGGAAGGATAGTAGAGTGAAACATATTATTGCCTCAAGTACATGTATGACTGCATGATTGATTTGATCCTGCAATAGGTACAGTCAGAAAAATGAGAGATTATACTCCATTTATGAATGAGCTATCAAAATGTATAAATGTATTCTGTCAGGTACAACTAATTAGGACAAATAAAATAAAAATATTTTTAAAACGTATATTCTAGAAAGAAACAGAGGGCAACCCAGGGAACAGAAGTAAACAGAATCAAGTTGACATTGATGAGTTTGAGAAGTATTCCAACTCACGAAGCAAAATGAGTGTGCTGTGTAAAAGGGGGCAATCGAAGATCAAAAGAGTCATCACAGTTAATCGTGGTAGAATAATTAATCAATATTTGCCGATTGTTGTGGAAAAGGTGCCATGATGGATGATAGAAGTTTTACGTGCCTTTTATCTGTTCTGCAAAATGATTTCTCGGTTGTCACTGCACACATTAATAAGTTGATACTTACTGCAGTTTATGAACTCACACTATTGTGTTCGCCTAAGGATAGCTCACGCTTCAGACCTAGTTTTGACCTCCCAAAGCTGAGCTCACCATCTTGGCCTCCACATTCGTACGGCATGTGTGGTGATAGGAGGTACCATCTTGAAAGAAGGTGACCTGAAATGCTTCATGTGATTCCTCTGAATGGAATCTGACTTAAGACCCCGTACACACAGTAAGAAGATGACGAATAAAATAGCTGTTGCCATCCTTAACACAGATTTACATGTCATTTTGAAAATATCCGGCCTCGTTGGTCTAATTCCTTTCTGCGCAGTCAGTGATTAGAACAGCTGGGCATTGGAACAACTGACCCTTTGTGCATCTGTCATGCTGACCCTGACCTGTTAAGAGCGTTGATTTTTTTTAATAGGAATGCTGTGCTTCAAATCCTTGTCTTCCACCATTGCGTCCTGTGTTCTGTTGTTACTGTTCTTTTGGTATCTTCATTCCACACCTGTAGAATAGGCATTAATAAGCATTGCAGGTGAAATTCAATCATCTTCCAAACATCTTTTCCTTACGTTCTCTTTGTGAACAGAACTACAGGTTCCATTTCTCTGGCTCCTTTGATGCTAAGAGTTGCCCTGTCTTCGTTCATTCTAGCCAATGAGATCCAAGTGGGTGGTAGAGAATGTTTGTTCTTTCCCGTTCTTTAAAAAAAAAAAAAAAGAGAGAGAGAGAGAGGTAGACCTGGGTTTTGGACAGTTGTTTCCTGATTCCGCTCATTTCAGCTAAGGAAAACTTGCAAGAAGCTGTTTGCAGTGTAAAATCCCGGAAAATTTCAGAAGTTCTTACTTTGATGTCAACAAGATATCAGATGCTTCCTCTCAGATTTCTTATGAATAGAGAAAAAATAATGAGTCTAAGCCAGTTGAAATAGTCTTCCCCCACTGGTGGTTGAATGGATACTTAAGGGATACTAAAATCTTTCTTTTGAGATAAAGGATATTTATAAATGACTATATTTATTTGTAAGTATTAAATAAGATAATACATACACAATTTATATTAGGGTCGGGCACATAGTAAGAATTATAGTTATGTTGGGAAAGACAAGAAAATTAAAATTTTCAGCCTTTTCATCTCACGCTGAGGAAACAAAAGTCCCCAGTGTTAAATGGTTTGCACAATACAGCCCTGATCTTTGTTTCTCTACATAGTTTATTGTGAATTTTTTGTGTATTAAACACCTACTTTTTTGGTGGGGGAGGTTGGTACCAGGAATTGAACTCAGGGACACTCAACCACTGAGCCACATCCCCAGCCCTATTTTGTATTTTATTTAGGGATGGAGTCTCACTGAGTTGCTGAGTGCTTCGCTGTTGCTGAGACTGGCTTTGAACTCTTGATTCTCCTACCTCAGCCTCCCAGGCTGCTGGGATTACAGGCATGCGCCACTGCACCCTGCAAACACCTGCTTTTTGATAGGTATTCTGCATAGCTCTGAGTTTAGACTAACATCCTCATAAAGCTTATTTCCAGGGAACATATTTCAGGAATAAAAATTGCCTTCAAATTACTTAAGGTTCCATTTTATTAAATTGTAAGGGGTATCAATGTTGAAGTTTTGTTTGCACCTTAAAAAAAGGAGATGGACTACTTAAACCAACAACACCTGTTGTTCTTTGTATCAAATGAGTCTGCCAGTGTTGCTCATAGAGTTATGGGGACAACTGGTTCTTGGGGCCTGGGTGGGACCTGAACAATGGCCGGTCCAGTTATTCAGGCAGCAGGATTCAGTATAACTGGAGCTTCGACATGAGAAGGTATCTGTTTCAGTATTTTTTTTTTTTTTCTATTTTGGATTCTTCCATTTGACTCAGAAATCAGAAACGGGTGAGGAGGATCTTGGATTGATCTACTAAAGTCACACATTCACTCCTGGGCCTAAGAGATGTCCATCATCTTGACTTGGTATGGGGCACAACTTAAGAACAGGCCAATCACCACTGAGAAGTCCAAATTTGAGAGTCTTTATTAAGCCGACCAGTTGACTGTCTCACACAATGCCCCCAAAAATGGCTTTTGGGAGAGTAGTCCCAACCATAGGATTGTAGGAGTTCTTATACCAAAAATCACATCAATCATAAGTGTCTGTTGCTATGATTGAAAGTTACAAACTAACATCATGAGATCATTGACAGAGGGGGAAGTGGGTCAGAATGACCCTTACCTAGGTACAAACTAAGAATGGTTATTAACATCCACACAATCACTGTTCACATGGTACATTGTTTAGGAGCAATGGGAATCAAAAGAGAGCAATTTTCACTACATAGGAGTTGCCTTTGTATATTATTAAACAAGTCACACCAAGTAACTGATGATGGGCACAGAGGCAGGGTGTTCCCATGGGAGAAGCTTATTTCCTATATAACATGGAGTCTGTTCAGTCATTTCCTTTAGAGTCTGGCCTAGAATATTCTCACAGAGTTAGATCTGTCAGCCCATCACAGACTGATGCCTCCTGTTACTGCTTATGGTGGAGAGAGGTGGTTCTCCAGTAGGAAATTACAATCCTAGTTCCAAAGACGCTGGAATGAATGTGGAATGGGGAAATCATCACCTGACCATGATCTGAAAACAGGACTCTAGCAAACAATACAGAATATCCATGAGGGACCGTGAACCCCAGACAACTCCCCAGTGTGGATGGGGTGTCACCTGCCATGATGGTATTGGAACCCAGGCATTACCTCTGCCAGTCCCCAGGTTGGGTGTGGCATTCCGTGAGCTCAAAGGGAAAACGGCAACCTTGCCTTCTTAGTCTTTTCAGTATGTCATATGAATTCTCTTTTGTATTCTAAGAAGTTCTTACCTGGAATGTGGAATAGAGTCCTGTTTTACTCCTTGCCTATGAAGACTGTATAAAAAAAACTGTTTATGAAATAAAGTAATTGCTAAGTCTTAGAAAACTGGGCCAGGCATCCAATTAGCATCTCACTCTTGCTCACAAGGCTATCAGGATGATTAAGGAGGGTTCCTTCGAGCAGAGGAGAAGGTCTTCCAAGCTGGGAGTCACTTAGACATGTCTTCTGATGACCATGGTCTATTCTCTTTTCTTTTACTCCTGATTTTTAAGGAACTTTGCTTTAGCTCTTATTCATACCACTTCTGCTCTTGTTTGATTGATATTTTGATTCTTCCCCTGTTTTTAATTCTTCGTTTTGTACTTTATATGAACAACTCCAAGGTCAGGTGCCAAGTCGGTTTGGGTGATTCATTGATGAATAACATTTTTTCCTTTTAGCAAAGTAGCTGAAAGGGCAAGTATTTGGAATAGATCATGATGAGAGATAAAAGACAATGATGAAGGTGATGGATGGGTGAGTGATGGAAGTGGAGATGGATGGATGGTGGTTGGTGGGTGTCACAGGCCCTGCAGAGAGACTGCTCAGGGTTTCTCCACCTTATTTCTTATTCCTGAGTACTTCTCCCCTAGTTCCACTTGGCTGTGTATCTCAGTCATCTGCATTGGAATGACTTATTGGGCAGTCTTCTGGGGCCAAGGGTACGTTTCCCATAAGTATTGCAAGGATGAGTGTATGCGAGTTAACATCTCCTTTTAAACAGAGACCCTTAGCGAGTGGCTAATGATAACAGAAGTATGGAGTCCCTGCATCCTGTGTCATCAGAATGAAGCTCCATTCCATAGCACCTGGAATCAGACCCTGGCTTGGTTCCTCTTTCAATATCATGTATAAAGTCCCAGGGAGAGAAGTGGTTGCTTTGTGTTAAATCTGAGACACCAAATCCAGAGGGAAAAAAAGTGAAAGAGTAAGTTGGAGAAAAACTATAGATCAGCTAACGCAAAATCTCACAAGGTGTTTGACTGTTATCCAAAGTAGCACAGTTCATACCTGCCAGTTCTTCCCTCGTGGGAAAGACTGTGGTCAAAGATGGTAGCCACATCAGGGGACTGTCAAGGGAATGAGATCCATTAGCCAGTATTTACTGCATTGCCTTTATTGGTCCCGGAAGCATACACAGGTCACACATCAGATTATTTTCTGGTGTTGGGGAAAGTGTTGCCCACATTTCTGAATGTGTGTAGCCTATTTTCTCCCGGAGGAGAATTATCCTTAATGACAGTTGGAATCAAGAACCAGGGATATGGTGCTAATATTCAAGAATTTTTGTATAGTACTGAAATCAGTTGGATGTTGCAAGAGATTGACTGTGTTGTCCTAGGCCCTGTCTAAGCTGTGACTCTTATATGAACCCATCCATTATGGGGTCTCTACAAAGTGGTGTGATCCATGGTGGGACTGAATATAAACATTAAAAAAAAAATAGCCTATGGCAGAGAACCCAGATTGAGCAATTGGACTTAAAATGATCATCATTTGATATTCCCGTGTTTCTGCTCCCTAGCAAAGAGACAATTTTTTAACTCAGGCTTAATTAAGGATTTGACCCTTCATCATTGTCGATTTGCTAATTTACATTTTTAAGATCTGTGAAGTTTTCTGAAAAATGTTTCTATTAAAATTTTTATTTTAAACATGTAATTTTCATCATGCTCAGAAATACATTTTTAACATAAATTATTTTGACTTAAAGATAATGTTCTAAAGATTTAGGTTTCAGTATTCCGCTTTCTTTTGCACAGGCTAGACATCCATGCTTACTCCAGCCCAGGTGACATGATTAGCAGATGACAATAAGAGGGATGTCCTCAAAACCACTTGAACATTCTCTAGAATAAGAGGACATAATAAGGATATAGACAGCAGCACTTTTAAAGACTTTGATATCTTTTTGGACACAGAAGACAGCTCTTCACTGGATTTAAAATGATTTCAACTTCTAACTTATCAGGAATAATAATATATGCAGTTTAATATTTTTGTGTGAAGATCTCAAGTGTAGCTTTATGTGTGAGTACCATATCCTGCTATTTCTCAGATACTTAGAGGTGGTAGATGATCTCATAGGTACATATTTTTTTTTCTGCTTACTTGAATGTATTTAACAGGAGAAAAAGATTAAAGAAGAAGAAACATTTTCCATATGTATGTATATATTTTTATGGGAAAAAAAAAGAAATAATCTCCACCAAAGTGCTATGGACGGCTATTTCCAAATTTAATGGTCTCATGTTTTAAGAAGTTTTTACCCTCCCACCTAAGACAACAGCTGTGAGGCCTGAAATAAATAAAATTAGACTGAAAATAAAACTTAGCATTTGATGATGAGTAGATCCTAAAGAAACAGATCTTTAGTGGCTCAGTTTTCTTAATGTTCGTACTAAATCATTTGAGTGTCCACATGGCGTGAACTAGTGAAGTTGCCAAATGAGTGTGAATGGACCTCTGCTTTTGTGAAGCTTTACACAGGACACTTGGATAAATTTATCATGCATGGAGCCCGTAGATAAAATGGCTCAATGGGATTATCTCACTCCTACAAACAGCTGTATACATTAGATATTATTATCTCCATGTGAAGGAAGAACCTCCAAGTATTAGAGAGGTTAATGACTGACATCGCACTTAATCAGCAGAGGCAGATTTAAAATCTGAATTCAACTCTAAAAACCAGCAAGTAAAATATCTCCTCCAGTACCAGGGCAGTAACTGTCATGTATATGTTTAATAAGAAATGAAATCTATTTACCTGAGTACTGTATGGAATAGCTACTTAAATGAAACAGAGGTTCTAACTGCCTGGTCTGAACTAGCCAATGGGGTTATGGTGTACAAACTTTTAAAGAGAGAAGTTTGGACTCCTGGATCAGATAAGGCAGGTGAAAAAGAAAGAATCATTCCTTCTAGTTTCACATAGCTACCAACAGTACCCAGTATCCACCAGTAGTATCCAGTACCCACCAATAGTACCTATTGGCCACCAACAGTACTCAGTAGCCGCCAAGAATTCCCAATGGCCACCAAAAATACCCAGTACCCACCAACAACAGTACTCAGTACTCACTTATAGTAAACAGTGGCCACCAACAGTACCAGTATCCAGCAACAGTACCCAGTGACCATGAACAATAACCAGTACCCAAAAATAATACCTGGTGACCACCAACAGTTCCCAGTACTCACCTACAATACACTGTGGCCACCAGCAGTACCTCGTACCAACCAGCTGTACCCAGGGACCACAAACAGTATCCAGTACACAACAAAAGTACCCAGTAAATACAGTAAATCATTGCAGACCCCTAAATGTGGAATACTCTTCAGAATTCTCCTAGTGTGTTTAGAAAGGGAACTTGGGAAACAAATATACTGGTAATAGGTAGATATGCTAAATCATCAAATGATTCATACATTGAATTATTCTAAGTAGAATACTGTACAGTGAAACCTACAGAGATTCCAAAATGTTCAACCTACAGCACAACAGACTTTGACATGACTAGCTTACCAGGTATAGTTCCCTAAACACATCCATGACAACCTAACAACTTAATCAACATCAGTTTGACAAATCTACCTATTAATATTGCGGGGTGGGGGTAAAATAAAACCTGAATTCAAGTCCAGTTGATACATCAGTGATGGTTTATAGAAGGAAACAAATTAAAATTGCATGTTGTGAATTTACTGAAAAAAAAAAAAAAAAAAAAAAAAAGTCCCAGGAGCCAACAATATCCTTTAGCACTGAGGAAACTGATCAGAAATTTTACTTTAAATTTAGCATCTCTTCCCCATGTGTTGATAGAAAAGAGTGCCTGCTGAGAACCAGCAGGAGAGTAGAGAGGAGACTCGGACCTAGATCAAGAGAAAGAGGTATTTGTACTTAGCCTTATAGGATGCTCTGCAGCTTGGGACCAAACAAATCTTCCATATCAGCAGTTTAGTTTCTTCAATTTCACCTTCTCTTTCTCCTTCCCCATCAATCTTACTAGGTTTGTTTCTCTCCTGTTCCACTCAAAGATCTTCGCTCTAATAAAAAGCCAAATTTAGGAAGTTTTCTCATTCTGGATTTACTTTTTACTGCCCCAAGTACAGCACAGAGAATTAAGTTTTCAAAAACCAAGTGATAAAAAAGAAAAAGAGATTAAAGAACATGAAAGTGCTACAGAGATAGAATCAATAAAAAACAAGTGTAGTGGGTTTTTATTTTTATTTTTCAACTGACATCTTTTGAGGACAACCCTGTTCCTTTAAAAAATATGCTGATCTTGAATCATTTATCCTATTTCTATCAATTATCCAAATTAATTTGTGGATCATATAAATATATATAAAGTGGTCCAGAAAACAAATTTCCTATTTGGTTCCTTTCTGTAAAATATAGGTAAAACCATCCTTCCAGACAGATAATTCTCCTGCACACAGGATATGAAATCTTTCCAGCAAGGTTCAAAAGGAAATGGGACAATAGCTGGATTGTGGAACCAACCTAGATACCCTTCAACAGATGAATGGATAAAGAAACTCCTGTGTATATATACACAATGGAATACTATTCAGACATAAAGAAGAATAATATTATGGCATTTGCAAATAAATGGATGGAATTGGAGAATATCATGCTAAGTGAAATAAGCCAAGCCCAAAAAACCAAAGGCTGAATGTTTTCCCTGATAAGTGGAGGATGATATATAATGGGGGTGGGGAATGAGAGAATAATGGGGGAACTTTAGAATATGTAGAAGAAAATGAGATGGAGAGGGGTATGAAAAATGGTGGAATGAGACAGACATCATTGCCCTATGTACATGTATGATTACACGAAGGGTATGAATCTACATCGTGCACAACCATGGAAACAAAATGATGTACCCCATTTGTGTACAATGAATCAAAATGCAGTCTGTAAAAAAATTAAAAGCTAAATAAAAATAAAAAAAATAAAAAAGAACTAAAGTAAAATGGGCTTTCTCAGCTCACTTGTGGCTTTAGGGTGACATTTGCCCTGATAGACCACACCTGGAATTTAGAGTAGAACACGCTAAATTTATCCATTTCTCTCCTTCCTGACCTTCACCCTAGTCCTCTCCATCACCCAAGCCAACCAAATGAAATTATAAGGGAGAACAGTGATTCAAAAATAGCCCTGGCCCTGGGCTCTTGGCACTGCAAAACTTGGACAGTCCAAGTATCTAGTTCATCTTTGAACAATGGAAATTTATTTTTATAGAGCTTGCTTCTTTTTTTAACTACTCTCATGGGAATTTTTAATACTTAAGATTGGGTAAATAAATGATGATTCTATGAAATAAGGCATATTATAACAGGAGAGCATATTTATCTTATTTTGCTAAGTGAAAAATGTAAGCTGAATAATTTTATATCTAGTCTGCCCCAGTTTTGTCGAACTCCTCAAACGCACAAAAAGATCAGAGGTCATAGATCAAAATATGAGTAGGGTTTTTTTTTTTTTCCTAAATAATAGATGTCCCTTGGTTTCCATTTCTTTTTATCCCAAGGTGGTAGAACGATTGTTCTGCTTGTTTTGTTTTCTGAAAACATTGCACACACTTCATAAATGTCTGTGCATGTGTGTGCATGCTTGGAATCAGTGGTATTCTTGTTTTCCCTTCCTAGTGAGACACGGGTTCAATGTTTACATGACTTTGAACAGTAAAAGATGCCAAGTTAATTCATTCTGCCATTCTTAAATTTTCTGGAGGAAACAATGATAGTAATTGCTAAAAGACCCCTGTGAGCAATTTGACCATGAAATGTTGTCTCCCCAAATCTCTCCAAACCCTGGTTTAGAGGAGGCTAAATATCAGCCTAAAATGTGGTCACTGATATACTTTCCATGCATGATCCTTAAAAATGTCCTCAGGCAGTGAGACATGGTGGCCCACTCCTGTATAATCCCAGCAGCGTGGGAGGCTGAGGCAAGGGATTGCAATTTCAAGGTCACCTCCAGCAATTTAGTTCAATCCTGTCTCAAAATTAAAAATGGCAAGGACTGAAGGTGTAACTCAGTGGTAAAACTCCCCCAAGTTTAAACCCCAGTATAAAAAAGAAATGTCCTACAATATGCTTTACCCGATCACTGGTTCCATTCATGGGTTTGCACAAAGATTGTTCCCTAGCAGTGATAGAAGATGCGGTGAAATGTTGTTCAGATTGCCTAGCCGCATTTTTAGGTCCTTCTCAGAGGCAGAGATAGAATCCATTGTACTAAAGAAATGTGGTTTTTGGAGCACGCCTTTCATTCCAGCGACTGGGGAAGCTGAGGCGGGAGGATTGAGAGTTCAAAGCTAGCCTTGGCAAAAGGGAGGTGCTAAACGACCCTGTCTCTAAATAAAATACAAAATAGGGCTTGGGATGTGGCTCAGTGGTTGAGTGCCCCTGAGTTCACCCCCGGTACTAAAAAAAAATATATATATATATATATATATGTTTTAAGACAAAAGATGAGTTGTTTTCCTAAAGGGAAAGTTTAAAATCCTGGGAGAAGGCTAAGCGTGCCGAGAGGTGATGTCCAGCAAATCCATCCCCTCTTGTAGGGTTCTTGCTGTGGACATGGTGTCACTGACATAGAGATTGAATAAATCATCCTTCAGGCTATAAGCTGGATAGTGATATTAGCAACACACTCTTCCAAATGCTAGGAATTTCTCTATTTTCGAGCAGCTACAGATTTTGTTTAGTTTTCTTTTTATAAGAAACATCTGCCTAATCCATTTGATTTCATTTGAAAAAAAGAGTCATCCAAAACATGGGTCTAAGCCAACTTTCCTTCTTTCTATAACATTGATCTTGCTCTTCAATGTCATTTCTGAGTAATACATAGATAATTATAAATATATGAAGACCCAATATTCAGAAACATCAGATAGTCCAAGCCTTCCATGTCTCTGTGTTTAATTTGAATGGTGTGTGAATGCGTTGAAAGCAGTGTTACTGTATTATCCTTAAAAATGCAACATAGTGTGTAGGTGTCAATTATTGAATTTCTTTATTTAACATTGAATTGAGCCAAAGATAGGATTTTAGAGTGTTAATAGTGGTATTCAACTGTGTCAGTTTTCATAGTTTAGGTAAGGGGAAAGAGGAAAGATTAATACAACGTGAAAAATAAATCAGACACAACTAATAGCACGGAGCCCTTTTTGTGCAGCTCTCTCTCCATCTACTTATATATTATTAAGTGTGGTATTTCTCCCTGCATAATTTATTTTGAAGCAAGATAAGATAAAACCATGTGACAGGAATATATTAATATTATCCTTATTTACTCATTTACAGAATAATACATTTTAGCTGCATACAGTTACACTGTGTCAACCAATTAACACATAACAGAGATCTGTATTACTTGATATTTTTCTCCAATGCCTGTTTTTCTTCCAAGAAGCCATGGAACTTCTACCAAGACCTGAGCTCTTAAAATTTCTATTCAATGTTTGTACTTTTAGGTAGACTGGATAAAAATGTCAATTAAATGGTTGCACTTGTAGATAGGTTAGGTCTTTGTAATAGTGGTACATTATAGTATGAAGTATCAAGTTTTATAATTACAAGTATGAGCAGTAAACTAAAACAGTACTCCTTTCTTGTTTGCTAAATTACAAATGGCACAAGCCAAGATGGATGGATGTGTTGAGCCATGGTACGTGGAAACATGGATTCCTTGGTGTTTATGCTTTGCTGCTTCTGAACAGAGAAGAAGACAGGTTTTCCAGGCATGATGTTTCCTTAGCAACAGCCGCCACAGGGAAATTATAGCACATGTTCTCCGTAATCATATCTATAGAATGATTCATCCTATATGTTTCAAAGAGAGCAATCACTGCTGAGCAAGCCTCTTCTCATTTAACTCTTCCTCCAACTGCTAAAGTGGCTCCCCAGCAATGTTTGAAAAAAGTCAAATCAAGGTCTGTGTGCCGTTCAGAGTCCTCAAGAGTTCACCTCTCTCAGCCACTTTTATTTTTGATCACTTTTTAAAAAGAGGGTGGGATTTATTCTAAAATAAGGGTAAATACAAAGAGAAATACAGTCAACATCATAAGAGGCCAATCTCTATTTTTTTGTCCGGTTATCTTATCCAATATTTTTTTTCAACCAGAACAAGAGGGTATCTATTTTTCTCTCATTGTAGTATAACTTAAGCTTCCAAAATTGAAATTGAGGGGTTGGGGCTGTAGCTTAATGACAGAGCACTTGCTTACCATGTATGAGGTACTGGCTTTGATCCTCCTCACCACATAAAAGCTCACACTTCATTTATGCATGATCTGTCAAAATGCCTTCTACTGTCATGGACAACAAATTGGAACAAAAAAATGAAAAAAAAATAGATAAAATAAAAGTATTCTGTCCATCTACAACAACAAAAAATTGAAATTGAGGTAAATATCCAGGTAGAGACTGCCTAAAATTATCCTGGAATTAAAGTGTATTTTTTGTCCTCCTACTTGGAATATTTATTATTTTTTATTAGAGCTTTTTTTTAGTAGTCGGGTTCATACTGAGAAAATCATGCACGCATGGAATTCCACCTAGTTCATTTCAGTCCCCATCCCGCCCCCGCGTCCCCTTCCCTCCTCCTTTCCTTCCCCCTCCCATCCTCTACTGATTTCCTTGCACGTGATTGCTTATTTATTTTTGGTTGGTAGTTTCCGCATAGACACAGGTTGAACACCCTGGGGTCCATTTACATGTGCACATAGCATGATTTTGTCAATTTCATTCCAACTTTCCTCCCGTTCCTATCCCTCCTTTTTCCCCATTAGATCTCTTTCTTCACCTCCACCGATCTTTACGCCACTTTTAGTTTTGAAGACAGATTAGTGGGGTAGGACGGACGTGACTTTTGTCCCTGGGCAGTACTGTTTTCTGAGCTAGGAGTGTGTACCGTGACGCAACACTACTACTACCAAAGGAGAGACCATGTCTGTCACTTCCAGTGCACCTCTGCTAGGTGTAACCAAAGCTGCTCCAATCCTGCCCCCCCGGCCCACTGACCAGGGTGTCTGTCTGTCTTTCTTTCCTTTAATTTTGACTTTCCCAACCTCTCATGTAACTACCGCATGTAGCCTTTTGAATATGATTTTTTTCACTAGCCTTTATGCATTTAGAATTTATTCATACAGGTGCTTCTTAACTAAGTTGAACTCTTGGGTATAGGTTACTAAGTAGTATTTCATTGCATGGTTGGGACCATAGGGTTATCCATAATAATCAATCCTGGAAATGGTAACATTTTGGGGAGCACATCCGTTGCTACCACCCATTAGGATTGATGGGGAGAATCTACCCACACAGTGCTCACATCCAAGAACCCCCTGGTATTGACTTTATAAACTTTCTGGTCAGCTGTGGTGGTTACTAGAATCTATGCATGCTTTAAAACTTACGGATTTGGGTACAACCAAGAAGTAAATTTTAAGCAAGTTAACATTTAGTGATAAACGAGCCAGGCCTGGTGGTGCTTGCGTGTAATGCCAGCAGCTCAGGTGCTGAGTCAGGAAGATTGTAAGTTCAAAGCCAGGTGTATTAACTCAGCAAGCCCTAATAAACAGCAAGACCCTGTCTCTAAATACATACACAAAAAAAGGGGGCTGGGGCTATGGCTCAGTGGTTAAGTGCCCATGAGTTCAATCCTTGGTACAAAAAAAAAAAAAAAAAAAAAAAAATTAGTGATAAATGATAAAAAAGCAAACTCTGCCATTAAGGTCATTTAATTTAAAAATAGTACCTAATAAGCCAAAAAGTAAGAAAGTTTAACATATATTCCTAAAATGCCTAGAAATTCCATTGTGTGCAATTTGAGTAAGTTATTTTTAAAAAGTGGGTTGGCATAAACTACTTTTGAAAATATCACAGCTCTAGTTTTCTTAGTTTCTCTAGGAGAAAAAGGTGTGTGTTTCTCTCTCTGAGCAAAGATCATAGAAGAAAAGGCATGTCTTCATCATTAGAGGTTTTTGTGGTAATTAACTGCAGCTTTTTATGGTGTTCTCATGGGAAATGTTTCCAAACTTTCATTTAGATGGGTTTTAACAGGGCTCATCTTTTTATTCCCCTGAAAGCGATCCCTTGATTCTATCCAACATAGGTGACTTAATACACAACAAGATAAAGCAAGGATGGGGAACTGCACATGAGACGTAGTTCCTCCCAGATATCAGCAGTGGACTGTGTTTGAGACACGCCCAACATCTACATCTTAGTCAGGATAGATGAGTGATTTCCATGTGTAGCTTCACTTACTCCATTTGCTTCAGTTACAATTGGTCACTTATGAACTGTCACTCTGGATATTCACACGTTTCTTTTCCTTTAACACTGTGCTTTTCCTCTGTGATTTGGGGTGCCTCAGAGGTCTTGGTTTCTTAATTACCTGAGCGTCTCTAACATGTATTAATGCGAGGCATCAATTGGTAAATGAGGTAGAAGTTATGCTGTGCAGAGACCTGGCTCTCTCTGGAGTCTCTGCTCTCCATATGAGGCTCTTTGACTTCAGAAAAAAATGATCTGGTGACAGAGAGGGGAATTCTTCCATAAAGGAGAAAACGAAGGCACTGAGTCTGGTTTCTACAGATTTATGTCAAATTGTAAGTCTTTGTTAAGTCCTAAAATTAGAAGAGCTACCTTGTAAGCTCTGGTCTGTTTTCTTTATTGCTAAAATGAAAATAGATCAGAAGCACCCTTCTGAGGTCTCTGGTTTTAGGATTTCATGTTTGACTCTCAGAGAGTGGAAGGTACATAAACAGAGGTATAGTGTGAAGAAATATCATATTCCTTGGGAGACTTTAGCATCTGAGACCTGGTGGTGGTTTCGTCCTCCTGTGCGATTCCCCTCGGTCTCCACATGCCGAATCCACGTTTATCACTTCCCAACCAAAAGAATGATGCAGACTCTTACTCCAATCAGAAAGGAAATGATCAAGAATACAAAAATCAAACAATGTTGGTGAGGGTGTGGAGGAAAATGGTTCACTCATACATTGCTGGTGAGATTGCAAATTGGTGTAACCACCCTGGAAGGCAGTATGGAGATTCCTCAGAAAATTTGGAATGGAACCACCGTTTGACCCAGATGTCCCACTCTTCAGTTTATATCCAAAGGACTTAGTTAAAATCAGCACAGCACAGTGGCACAGCCACATCAATGTATATAGCAACTCAATTTACAGTGGCTAAGTTATAGAACTAACCTAGATGCCCTTTAATAACCAAAGAAAATGTGGCACATATACACAGTGGAATATTACTCAGCCATAAAGAAGGATGGAATTATGGGATTTGCCAGTAAATGAATGGAACTGATCAGGTACATCAAAGATAATTATCAATGTAACACTGGGAACATGGAAGTAAATACAGAATAACCACATCGTATCGGAGAGAAGCTAGTATAGTCAAATGCATCTGTATTTGTTAGAATATAGTATAGTAGTAGCTGAAAACATGAACCGATGACTACATTTTTGGAGAGACCAGCTAAGGTACTAGAAAAGCAATTTATGCAAATCAGAACACTGAGAGGAAAACAAATTTTACCTTTTGTTTCATGTCAGGTAATGAATTTTTTAAAGAATAAATATAATTAGTTATTCAATGCCCTCATACTTAACACTCATTTTGGGTACAGCCAGCTAATTTTCTGGAAACATTTAGCCCAATTAGGAAACATATTTCTTTAAACTTCAGTTCAGTGGAAGTTAAATTTTACACAGAGCTATTGACTAAAAGTCTCACCAGGACCTTCTTATTGTCCCTCATAAGTTTTGAAGTTTCTCTTCTAATGACCCATTCACAATTGATTTGATCTGCAGATTACACACTCAGAGAATGACCATAATAACTTCCTAATGATATTTTGTGGTTTATGAACTTGTAATAATTCTCTGTGTTTAAGAATGATCAAAATGCTTTTCAAATAACACACATAATTATACAATTTATCGTATTTGTCTCCATGATATTCCATCAGAAACTGAACATTGTGTTTATGGTTTAATCTTCAATTAAAACAGTGGGCAAATCTATTAAGTCAAAGACATAGAGGGAAGGAATAAACCCTAAAAATCAATATTTTTTGTTTCCAAAGCTTGATTTTTATTATTTTGTAGTCTGATTTTCGAGCATTTAGTGTCCAAATATATAATGCAAAATTCAAGAAATAGAAATGCCTAGAATATATATATGAAAACATGTTCAACATTCCTAGCCATCAGGGAAATGCAAATCAAAACTGCCCTGATATTTCACCTCACTCGAGTTTGAATGGCGACATCAAGAACAGAAACTATCAAGGAGGTGGGCGAAAGGTACATTCCCACGTTGCCGGTAGAACTGCAAATTAGTACAACCACTTTGGAAAGCATTATGGAAATTCCTCAAAAGAATAGGAATGGAACCCCCAAGTGATCCTGCTGTCCCATGTCTTGGTATTTGTCCAAAAGACCTCGTATCAGTCAACTACAGTGATACAGTCCTATCAGGGCTTATGTAGTGTGAGTCACCATAACCAAGTTGTGAAACCAGATCAGGTGCCTGTCAAAAGAGGAATGGTAAAGAGATTACAATACACACACACGCATACGCACACACACACACACACATACATACACACACATACACACATACACACATACAAACACACACATATACACACGTACACATGTACTCACACACATACACTCACACACACATATATGTACACACATATAAGCACAGGTACACACACACATAGCATGTACACACACACACACACACACACACACACACAATGGAGTTTTACTCAGCCATAGCGAAGAATGAAATTCTGACCTTTGCTGGTCAGTGGATGGAACTGGAGAACATCATGCTAAGTGCAATAAGCCAGACTCAGGAAGTCAAAGTTCAAAGGTTCTCTCTCATGTGTGGAAGCTACAGAGAAATCAGGGGTGGGAAATGGAGGAATCCCATGAATATAGAGTGGAGAGCAGAGGAAGGGGAGAGAGGGGGAAGGAAGAAGGAGGGGAAAATGGAGGAATGGTAGAATCAATTATGCTGTGTACCCTTATGAATATCCCCCCAGCGAGTTTGACCTCTGTATCTGTCTATGAAGCACTGATTTAAAAAGCAATAGATAAACAGATGGAAGCCCAGTAGAGTAGAGGAAAGGAAATGGGGGAGGGTGGAGGGGAGAAGAGAGGAAGCACAGAGACCCTGAAATGGAGCAAATTACATTCCATGCAACTTCATCATGTCACAATGAACCCAGTATATGCATAACTATAATACACTAATTAAAATATTAAAATAATCCAAATAGATCTATATTATCAACAACTGACTTTAGTAGAAGGCATAGTTTTATATGTTGAAGGTTTTCTAGCCAGGTAGGTTATTTTAATTAGAATAAAATATAAGTGCCACTTCTTTAAAAACTCATTTGTTATGAAAATACCATATACTAGACTTGGTACACAGAGTCTTGTTCTCAATACTTGTGTGAAAATCATTCTGTGACTGTTGATGTGAGGAGTAATTACATGGAGCTCCAGGAGGATACAGGAAGCTGTAAAGAGAATGGATGTTGGACATAGAGTTGTAAACCTAGGCCAAAGAGATTTTTCCAAGTAGATATGGTAGCCAGGCATAATAGAATCAGGAAAGGAAATAAGTGAAAATGTGAGGGACCCTTGACATGCTTCCTACTTGCTGATGGTCCAATTGGGTGTCTCTCCTTGTTATGGTGTGGAGATGAGTTGTCTCCCAAAAGTTCACATGTGAGGCGATGAAGGAAGGTTCAGAGGAGAAACAATTGGGTTGGGAGAGTCTTAACCCAATCAGTGGATTAATCCCTGATGGGATTAATGGAAGTGGTAGGTGTGGCTGGAGGAGACTGGAATTGGGGCATGATTTTGGGGGTGCATATTTTATATCTGGAGAGTGGAATCTCTCTCTCTCTGCTTCCTGATGATGTGAGCTACTTCCCTCTGCCATGCTCTTCCACCATGATGCTCTGCCTCACCTTGAGTTCTGAGGAATGGAGCCGGCCTTCTATGGACTAGGACCTCTGAAACCGTGAACCCTCAAACAAACCTTTCCTCCTCTATAATTGTTCTGGTCAGGTCATTTAGTCATAGCAGCGAAAAAAATCTAACTAAAACACTACTCCACCATCTGTATGTTGGAACCTTGCTTGGCAATGGGATAGTTATGGATGTAACTGAGATGTATGCTAAGATGGGGTCACCTTGAAAGACTGGACTTGAATCAGTATGACTGATGTCCTGATGGGAAGAGACACAGAACACCATGAGAAGAAGACTCAAGAAGGAAAGAGGGACACAAGATACTGGAGAAATGGGGATGATCAAATGGCAAGCCAAGAAACCCCCAAGGTTGCTGACCACCTCCAGAAGCTAGGGAGGAAGCTTGCGACAGAAATCCTCAGAGACCCCAGGGAGCGCACAACCCTGGATTTCAGAACTTCAGCCTCCAAACTGTGAGACAATAAGTTACTGTTATTTTTAGACTCCCATTTCGTGGTAATTTGCTATAGCAGGCTCAGAAAGTTCATGTTCTCTGAGAAAGTCACCCTGATCTGTAGAAATAATTGTCACTTATGAATAAAATGAGGGTAGGATCACATTAGCACTTGGGAGCAGAGAGGTTGGACCATCCCAAAGACAATGACAGCCCATCAGCCCTCTTCTGTCTGAAGGGTGAAGCAGACATCAGGGGTAGACCTGTTTTCTTTCCCATCCCTCTTCCCACTTCATCCCTGTTCGCTTCTGGATGCGGGGATCATCCTTCTTATCAATGAAGTGATGTGGTTGGTCCCCACAACGAGAGCAGCTGCATCCAGCAAACCTCGCCCCTCACTGACAGCTTCCCGAAGATCCTCCAATCTCGCTGAATCTCATTTTGGAGATTCATCATTAAATCCCTGGTCATCAACAGATGCAATTTAGAAGGCAATTCAGCGACACGACACTTCTACAGATGGGATAAAAATCATCTCTGATGAACGGATTCAGAAGCGGGGATGGCATTATTGGCTGGAGGGAGTCGGAGGGGCGCCCCTGGAAGCCATCGTTGTTTTGACAGGTTCTGAGTTAAATGGGGGTTACAGGCAAAACCCGTGCCCCACTCCGCGGCATCCAAGACGAGGCATTCTTGGAGATCTGCAGTGTTTGCTTTGGTTTTCTTGAAATGATTAGCAAGAATCTGTCATCTGCCTGACTCGGTGAACAAAAAGCTCTGGCATTTCAAGAAAGAGCCACACTTCGGGTTAAAGGAACACAAAATTCCTCTGGATGTCCACGGTTGCAACAGGATCTGGTGAATAGTCAGTGTGGCTCTTACAAATACTTGCCTTTTTAGGTGGAATCAGTAATTTTTGTGAATAAATGGAGTATTCCAAAGAATGCTCTAAAAGGAACTAGCAGAAAAGTTTGTTGCAAAATTCAAAATGATGAGTATGTAATAAACCAGGTATTCCATGTGGGTAGGGAGACAGAAATAGAGAGGGTGATAAACATTGATTGAATCCAGGTCTCTAGCATGTCTTCACTTAATTTAACGTAAAAGAAAACCATCAATCAAAGATAGGATTTTATTTCAGAATCCAAATGTTGTTAGAATCGACTCTAATAAAAAATACTTTGCCATGGGGCTTTTTGTGATGCCGTGAAAGTGGAGAAAAATAGTTTCTTATGTACAAAGTCAAGTTTCTTGCTTTCAGTGATTGTAATTCACTTTTTGTCTGAAAAATGGAGAGAAGAAATAGAGAGAAATATGGCCATTATTACAAAGGTATTTTCATCATTAGTAAAGTTTTGGACATTGGTCGTTTTCTTCAAATAGATCCAGTACAGTGAAATTTGTACCAGGTGAAATTTAGACCAATAGGGAAAAAAATAGGTAATGTGGAATCTTGAGGTTTATTTAATTAAGATAGTTGAAGTTTATTTAGTTAAGATAATTAAAGTACACCATATATATATATATATATATATATATATATATATATATATATACACACACATACATACATACACACTGGGCTTTGAACCCCAGGGTATTTAACCAAGCTCTTTTTTTTTTGTATTTTAAGACAGGTGTCATTAAGTTACTTAGGACCTTGCTAATATCCTAAGGCTGGCCTCAAACTTGGGATCCTCCTGCCTCAGCCTCCCAAGTTGCTGGGATTACAGGTGTGCACCACCAGGGTGGGCAAAACCCATTTACTTTTAAGAACTTTTTCTGGTCATTTAATTTGCATTTTAAAATGCCTAAACCCTAAGCATTCATCTTAATGAGTTCTGGTAACTATATACACTCATGTAACCAACACCCTAAAAGAAAGAGAGAACATTTTCATGTCCCTAGTAATCTCCTTCCTGTACTCTTTCTCTTCGATTTCCACCCAAAAGTGGAAAGCATTTTGGGTGGAAATTTCCACCCAAACCAACCAGTGTTTCCTCTTCTTGGATTCTTATAAATTGAATCATGCAGGGGATCTGTTTCTCTGTCTGACTTTCACTCAGCAAAACATTTTTAAAACTGATGAATTCTGTTGCATGTATCAGTGATTTTGTTCCTTTTTATTGCTCAATAGTGTACTATTGTAGAAAGATGTCAAGATGTCTGTATCCATTCTTTGGTTGGCATATATTTCAGTGGTTCCTAGTTTTGGTCTACTCTAATTCTGCCCTGAGCATTCCCATGTAAGTCTGTTGGTGGACATATACTTTCCATTTTATTTGATTAAACACCCTAGACCAAAATTGATGGGTCATAAAGTTACATATCTAAGCGTATAGATTTAGCTTTGATTAATGGTCTAAGAAATTCCAAAGATGGTTTTCAATGAGGTGGTACTCTTTTATGTTTGCACCATCTGTTTTTGACAATCCAAGTCATTCTCCAACATAGACAAGACAACAGCCTATCCTAATCCTAATGTCCTAATCCTAAAAATGTCCCAAAATGTCCTAATCCTAAAAATCTATGAATCTGCTCACTTACATGGCTAAAGGGACTGGATGCATATGCTTAAGCTGAGGATCTCAAGGTGGAAGAGTTATACTGGATTGTCTAACAGACCAAGTATAGTCACAGGGTCCTCACAAGAGAGAAAGTCAGAAAAGGAGAAGGAGAAGGGAGAAAGAGGAGAGGCAGAAAGGAAAAGTGGAGGTTGTGCTGCTGGCTTTGGAAATGGAGGAAGAGGCTGTGAACCAGGGAACGGAAGTGTCTTCTAGAAGCTACAGAACACAAGGAACCAGATTATCCCTCAGAGCCTCAGAAGGGACCCAGCCTTTCCAATGCCTTGATTATAGGAAAAGTAGTCAAGTTTTCATTGCTGTGACCAAAATACTCAATAAAAACAGCTCAGAGTAGGAAATTTTAATTTTTGGCTCACAGTCATAGAAGTTCAGCCCATGGTCAGCCGAGTTCATTGCTCTGGGACCGGGGTGAGGCGGCACATCATGGCGGAAGGGCATGATGGACGGAAGCTGCTCAGGAAGTGGAGGCTGGGTGGGAGGGCCTGGGTGGGGGTGAGGACGGTTCAGAGCAAAATGCACCCTTGGAGGGCACAGTGAAGTCCTCCAATCACACCCATCTTGGCTACAGTTACCTCCCAGTTAGTCCATTCAAACTAGGATGGGCTGATTGGATTCAGCTCTCACAGCCCCATTACTTCACCTGTGAACATTCCTCCTTTGACACAGACCCTTTGGGGGGACCCCTCACATCCACAGCATGACATAGGACTTCTGATCCCCAGAACTATAAGATTAAAAAGTTGTGTTGAGACTCTCAGTTTGTGATAACTTGTTATCAATAAGCGACTAACTTAGTATGAATCTTTGCCAATTTTGTGCTGCAGATATTTTTTTCATCCTAATCCATGCAAGAAGGTAAAGCATGTCATTTAAATTTGCATTCCATGGATGGCTAATCATGAGGAACACATTTTCATATGCTTTTTGGACATTTGCATATTCTTTTCCTATAAAGAATCTTTCCCTAAGTCTTTTGTCAGTCATCCTAATGATTAGCAGGAGCTTTCATATATTTTTATGGCAAGTTATATCATATATGTGTACTATTTATTTTTTCCAGTCTGTCTTCCATACCCATTTTCTCAATACTATCTTTTGACTGAACTATAATTTTTAACTTTCATGAATTCCAATTATATTCATAGTTTTTTTTGGTTACTGTTTTGTTGAATCCTGTGAGTTTTTTGCCTACTGAAGTTATTATCTTGTGTTTTGTCCTATCAGGTGGTTGGCTGAGATTTATACAGTTAAATGATTCCTCTTAAGTTCATTTTGTGTCTAAAAAGCCAAGGCTTCTTTTTCTTTCCCAGTAGAATTATCTAATGGTTTTCAAACCATTTCTAGAAGACTTTCTGTAGTCAGTTTTCTGTTACTGTAACAAAATACCTGAGATAATCAATTTTAAAAAGAAGAAAAAATATTTGGGCTCACAGTTTCAGGGGTTTCAGTCCATAGTTGATTGGCTCCATTGCTTTTGGGTCTTTAGGGAGGCAGCCCATCATAGTGGACCAGGGGCTCATGATGGAGCAAACTCTTCACCTCATGCTGGAATGTGAAATAGAGAACGGAGAGTAGGGGCCAGAGTCCCAATATTCTATTGAAGGACGTGTCCCCAGGGAGCTAACTTCCTTCTGGTGGGCCCCACCTCCTAAAGATTCTTCCACCTCCCAGTAGCACCATGTGTGAAGACCAAGTCTGTCATACATGGGTCTTTGGAGACATTCAAGAACCAAAATATGGCACTTTCCTTCACTCACTGAATTTATTTACACCAAAAAATGTCAACTCTCAGTGAAAATAAATGATTTACAAGTAGGCATATAGACAGTTTCGTTTTATGGCAATGTGAATAATGCAGAGCTCAACACAGACATTAGAAGCTAACAGCTAATAATCACATCTTCAAACAAACCAAGAATTTATTATAACCATTTGTTTTAGTCAGCTTTTTCACTGCTGCTGCCAAAAGACCCAAGAAGAACCATT
The DNA here is from genome assembly GCF_902686445.1 of Sciurus carolinensis. Classification (NCBI taxonomy): domain Eukaryota; kingdom Metazoa; phylum Chordata; class Mammalia; order Rodentia; family Sciuridae; genus Sciurus; species Sciurus carolinensis. Next base: position 23,564,884 of record NC_062231.1, on the reverse strand, counting down.
TTAGAGGAGGAAGAGTTGATTTGGGGGGCTCATGGTTTCAGAGGTCTCAGTTCGCTGACAGTCAGCTCCATGGCTCTGGCAAAACATCATGGTGGAAGAGTGTGGTAGAGGAAAGCAGATCAGGACATGGACAATCAGGAAGTAGAGACACTTCTCACCCAGGACAAATACACACCCCATACAAGCAACAATAGGTGTTGGAGAGGATGCGGGGAAAAAGGTACACTCATACATTGCTGGTGGGGTTGCAAATTAGTGCAGCCACTCTGGAAAGCAGTGTGGAGATTCCTTAGAAAACTTGGAATGGACCCACCATTTGACCCAGCTATCCCACTCCTCGGCCTATACCCAAAGGACTTAAAATCAGCATACTACAGAGATGCAGCCGCGTCAATGTTCATAGCTGCTCAATTCACAATAGCCAGATTGTGGAACCAACCTAGATGTCCTTCAGCTGATGAATGGTTAAAGAAACTGGTATATATATTTATAATGGAATATTACTCAGCTATGAAGAATAATAAAATTATGGCATTTGCAGGCAAATGGATGAAATTGGAGAATATCATGCTAAGTGAGATAAGCCAATCTCAAAAAACCAAAGGATGAATGATCTCTCTGATAAGTGGATGATGACACGTAATGGGGGATGGGGAGGGGGGCAAGAATGGAGGAAGGAGGGACTATATAGAGGGAAAAGAGGGGTAGGAGGGGTGGGGGGGAAGGAAAAAATAATAGAATGAATCAAACACCATTTCCCTATGTAAATGTATGATTACACAAATGGTACGCCTTTATTCCATGTACAAACAGAAACAACATGTATCCCATTTGTTTACAATAAAAATAAATTTTAAAAAAATACATACCCCATAGGAACACCCCCAGTGACCCTTCTCCTCCAGTCACACCCTGCCTACCTACAGTTACCACCCAGTTAATCCCTATTGGGAAATTAATGCATTGATTAGGCCAAGCTCTCATACCCCAATCATTTCACCTCTGAACTTTCTTGAATTGTCTCACACAACAGTTTTTGGGGAAACACCTGTTTCTAAACCAGAACACCATTTTTAAATTAGAAAAATTTCAGAATTTGTCACATAGTTTAGGGTCTAAGAAGCATTTGGTAGGGTGAACCATCTTCCTTAGACCAAAATGGCGCTTCCTCTTGGTGTTCTTGCTAAACATGAGGGGCAAACATGAAAACTTAATGAAAACTACTTATGATGGAAATCTTAGCTATTGGGCCATGTTTTAATCATGGAAGAGACCCCTAAGATCATTCTTGACCAAAAGTCATACATTTTCAGCTTTACGGAGAATCCACATAGTGTGTGTGAAGTGTTTCTCTCAGTGTGTGCCTGGGTGATTGCAATTCGACACGTTGAGCTGTCCTGATGCACGTTTTGGGACTACAACCCTAATGGACATTTCCCACCTGCAAAGCCTCAGATCCCCCGGACCCAGGCTCACCTTTCCCACGCTGCTCTAATTATGGTGTTTACTATTGACCTCAGACAGAGGGAGTTTGAAAGAGTGGGGTGATCACTTGCATTTTGTGTCATGACAGCAACTCACTGAGCCTCCATTCCTGGCGAGTCCCCATGCAAGGGAGCCTGACACGGATCAGCTTCCTGAGCTGCACATTTCCCAGCCCTTGACGGTGTCTCTGTCTCTTTGCAGAAAACTGAGTTTTCTAGGTTTCTCTAAGGAGTTTTAATAACCTCGTTGCTTTTGGCATCTTAGTCTTCTCCTCTTTTATGCCCAAGGGTAGCTAGTCTCCTCTGTCAGGGTGGGAATCAAAAAATTAAAGTATGGCTGCATCTCTCAGAAAATGAAGTAAGCCTCTGACCAGTGTTGGATCATCATATTAAAGAAATCCTGCAGATTCACACAGAGCCCTAATTATTTTTGCCTGAGTTACCCAGATAGGGATCTCGATTTCAATAATTTCCTTTGGTTTTATGTATGAAGATAAGACCAAAAAGAAAAAAAAAAATTTAAAAAAGTAATGTTATCTCCATCCCCTAGGTTGTAAAGGAAACCATGACAAAGTTGTCAAGTCATGTGTGCTCTTGTGCGTTTTAACTGAAAGAGACTAAGTTTGTTGACCCCGAGAAGCATCAAAAGGCCAGAAAATACATTTATTTGGGGTCCTAACTCTGAAGGACAGACAGGTTCCCTATGAAAGGCAGACAGTGTCAGGGCTCATGGGTTTACCTGGGGACAAAGGTCAGAGGTTCTCGCCTTTCACTTTCAAAGGACTCATTCATCTCTCGGGCGGAAGCATCCTAGGTTTTGCCAAAACATCCAGGATTCACGAATGTCCCATCCAAACACCAAGGAAGACAAAGTCCAACCAAGTGAGTACATTTTCCTGCAAAATCTAAAATAATACTTCTTATTCCTCAGCATTTATTGTTATCTTCATTATATGAAATGTAATAAATGTTTACATGCACTCCCTAGTCTAAATAATTTTGCCTGAATTATACTGCTTGAGGGAGTTTAGTTGTGTGTGTGTGTGTATAAAATAGAGTTTGTAGAGAGTTGACATATATAAATTACATTTTATGTGCATAAATATATACATACTACATGTATGTACATAATCCATGTACATATAAATATTGTATATATACATATTATATATATATATATATACATACATATATATAAACACACACACACACACACACACACACACACACACGTGCATACCGGAACTAAATTCCCTTATCCATGCAGACCAGACAGAGTGAAATAATTACTGGGGTGAATTAGTGTAAAAAGAAAAACTATCATGGTTAAAGTGATATAATCATAGTGACGTACCGCGTGTGTGTTACAGACACACTGACGCTCAAGTTTCCATTCTGGAATTTACTAGACAACCTTAGGAGCAATTATCTAACTTTTAATGCTTTGATTTCTATAACTCAATAATGTTATTGTATAAAATACAGTAAGTTTTTAAGTTAATAAGTTATTGTGTGAAAGTGTTAGAAGAACATGTAGGTCGTTGCCAGTACTTAGTAAAATCTCCATCTTATCAATATAACAAAATTGCTACTTGTAAAACCTCTCCCTCTGTTTATATATATATGATATATTGCACTGAATCCACCATGAAGCTTTGTTAGGTACTTAGGATATTCAGATATGTTAGCTAAAAGTTGTGAAAATATATACAGATGGTCCTGATAAATCCAGCACAAATTGAAGATGTCTGAGTCAGAAATGTCTTCAGTGCACCCATCCTGTGGAACTTTCTAGCTCAGCCTTGCCTACCTTAAACACTCAAAACTTGTGCCACCCTACAGTTGAGCAAAATCAATGAACATACAGTGGCTTCTACAGCAAAGTGTTGAACATCTGCTGTGCCCACCCAGATGGGGGTTTGCAGACCCTATGGGACAGGAAAGTCTGTAAATGAATATCTAAGCAATGCTGAGCACACAGTCCCCTGCAAGGTGTCTGTGCTTTATCCCACTAACCCCACAAACTGGGAACTCAGCTCTTGGCTAATATCCAACCATACGAAGAACTGTGTTATATGCATAACTAGCCTGAGAAAATATAAAGTTCAAATTTCCACATTTCCACTGACTGTATATCACTTTCACACCATTGCAAATTTGGGACATTGTAATTTGAACCATTACATTGTAGATTGTCTGGGATTATTTTTCCTGTTTTTGTGGTACCTGGGATTGAACCCAAGACCATGTGTAGGCAAGTGATCTTCCACTGAGCCATATTTCCAGCCCTTTTTCCTAAAAAGGAAAAAAAAAAAAAAGTTTGATTTTCAAACAGGGTCTCACCTAGTGATCCATACTAGCCTGAAATTTGTGATTCTCCTGCCCCAGCCTCCCCAAAAGCTGGGATTACAGGCTTGTGCTGTTGTACCTGGCCGGGTTTTCTCTGTTTATGAGAAATAAGTTACATACTGCCAACTTGTCTTGATAACCAACTCTTAATTCTTTTGAAAATACACTTTATAAACATTTTTTTATTTCTTCTAATTAGTTATACATGACAATTAAATACTTATGCCTTTTGATAAATCATACATAAATGATATATAATTTCTCATTTTTTATTGTGCATGTTGCAGGATCACATGGGTCATGCAGTCATACATGTACATGAGGTAATAATGTCTGTTTCACTTTACTATCCTTCCCACCCCATATCTCTTCCCCTCCCTTCACTCTCCCCCACCTAATACACAGTAACTCTCTTCTTCCCTAGTGCTGCCCAATTTTATTGTGAATTAGCTTCTGCATATCAGAGAAAACATTAGGCCATTAGGCCTTTGGTTTTTGAGGATTGGCTTCTTTCACTTAGCATAATATTCTCTAACTCCATTCATTTACCAACAAATGCCAGAATTTTATTCTTCTTTAAAGCTGAGTAGTATTCCATCATATATATGTATATCACATTTTCTTTATCATTTATCACATTTTCTTTATCATTCATCTGTTGAAGGGCATTTAGTTTGGTTCCATAGTTCAGCTACTGTGAGTTGAGCTGCTAGAAGCATTGACGTGGCTAAGTCGATGTAGTGCGCTGATTTTAGGTCCTTTGAGTATAAACCAACACTGTCCTAAAGTGTCATTAGTCCATAATTAGGATCAATTTTTTTAATCCAGTCCTGGGGATTGAACCAAGGACGCTCTACCATTGAGCTACATCCCCAGCTCTTTTTATTTTTTTTATTTTCAGTCAGGCTGTCCCTCAGTTGCTCAAACCTGCCATCCTCCTGCCTCAGCAAGTGTCCTAAGTCATTGGGATTACAGGCCTGCCGGATGCGGCCAGCCCTGGGATCCTTCAGTTTTATCCTTGATCAGAATCATGGATATTAAGAATTAGAAGATCCAACTCTTCTATTTTCCTTGCCAATTGCTCTCTTACCTTTTTTTTTTAAATAATATTGCTACCTTAAAAGAGAAAAACCAAGAAACTCACACACGTTTTAGGAAGTACCTATTATCGCCATGCAGGGCCCACATCTTCCTAGGGAACTGAGAGTTCCTTCTGGAACTTTCCATCATTAGGCCCGGTTACCTTCTTTGGTGTTACACAATGCTGGTGTGGACTCCGGAGCCATCTGTGTGCCAGGAGCAGACCCAGCACCTGAGGACATCAGGGATGTTCTGACTCTGCATTTCCTCTCTTCAGATTTCCTAGCACTAACGTGTTTTCCATTTTGCCTTTACCTCTTTAAAACTGTCATGCTTAAAATTGACGTGAATAATCTAGGTACTTGTGATTCTGTTCTTTCTACCTGCATTATTCTGTTTGGGAAGAGACTTGAATTCCAATAAATTAGTTCCCTTCAATTACAATGCCAAAAACCAAAAAAACATTCAGTGCTCTGACTGATCAGTGATTATTCCAGCTAAACTGAATCCAAGCAGACCCCATGCTGTTGTTAACAAGCTCAGGTCCAATCACCAACAAAAATATGTACAAATATCTATTGTATATGTGTCATGCATCTCAGGGTAATTGCATGTTTGAGTATGATCTGTATTCATGTTTCTTAAAGAGAGAAAAATCTTCAGGATTTTCTTAGACTCAAAAATCTATCAAAGTCCTTAAACTATGTGATATGATTCATTTTAAAATGTGAAAATGAATTCAGATGTCGATGACAAAACATTAATGTGTGTGAATTAATGATAGCATTTAATGTAATTTTTTTATGATTCAGTGGTTTTTCAGTTGGGAAAGTTATAGAAAATAATAAAAAATCTAATCAATCTTATATTTATTTTCTACTTCTCTTCTGAAGGCATACAGTTATTATTGGACTATTTTTTCTGCATCACCTATCGACTACTTTAATGGAAAAATGATCTTTAATAGGTACAGAAAATTTGGGGTACTTGGGTACAAGTATTGACTAATTTTGAAGAAATAGCATTGTTGACTCTTAGGCAGAACAGGGGGAAGGAGGTGAGAGTAAAAGGGGAAATCCTGGGAGCTGAATCAGAAGAAATTATATTTCATGCTTTTATAATTATGTCAAAATGTATCCTAATGGTATGTGAAACTGAAAAGAAACAATAAAAAGAAAAAAAAAAAACAAAGAAAAGCTAATATACTTGAGAATCTAGGGATGTCAGACCAGCAGTTATGGTCTTGGGGGACATCCAGGTGCCAGTTGGCTTCATGAAAGAGCTACTAAGGTGTCAGTCAAGATTTGCAGGCTGTTCCTAGAAGCGTTTAAGTGATCATTAACAGTACTGGTAAACTGCAAGTTCTTTGTTCCTGTAAAAGAGATTTCCCTCCTTGTAACTTTGCTTGTGATTAGTCAGAACATCTCAGATTTAGAGGAAATGTAAGCACTCGGGAAAGTTCTACCATTTCCATAACCTCACCCACACTGGACGAAACCATTTCCATTTTGAAACTGAACTTCGAGATTTCGCTTGCCTTCTATTTCCATGCCTGGAACCAATTCCTTTTCTTGAGATCATACCAAAGCTTTCTGTCTTTTATGTATTAAGTCTCAAATATTTAACAAAGTATTCCTCTTACTCCCACCTCACTATGAGCTCTCTCTATTCCATCTTAAACTGTCATATTGCAAGCACACAAAACGCTACTGAAAAAATTTAGTCACCATGAGCCCAGTGTGGTGGTACACACCTGTAGTCCCAGAGACTGGGGAGTCTGAGGCAGGAGGATCTCAAGTTCAAAGACCAGCCTCAGCAACTTAGTTTGTCGCTGAGCAACTTGCTGAGACCCTGCCTCAAAATAAAAAGGACTGGGGATGTGGTTCAGTGGTAAAGCACTCCTGAGTTCAATCCCTGGTACAAAAAAAAAAAAAAAAAAAAAAAAGATATGTGTGTGTGTATACACAAACACACACACACACCATGATGTGCATCGAACTCCCAAACTTTATCTTCCATAGAGAAGCTGGGTAGCTTTTGACCATTGTTGCCCCATCTCCCCCACCCCCAATCCCACCTTTCTAGTCTGAGCTGCTCTTAGATTGTTTTAGATTCTAAATGTAAATGAGATGATGAAATCTATCCTGTTTTAATTAGTACAGTTAATTTCCAGGATCATCCAAGCTGTTGCAAATGGCAGAATATAAAATTTCATATATATATATATATATCTTCATACATATATAAATATATTCATATATATGACATATATATGTGTGTGTGTATATATATAGTTGCAAAAAGTGTGTGCCATTTTCTTTACCCATTCATTAATGGACAGAGAGTGAGTTGGTTTCTACATCTTGGCTGTTGTTAATTATTCTGCGATGGACATGGACGTACGAATACCACTTAGAGATCCTTTCATTTGGTGTGGTCATGTATCCAGAAGTGAGTTTGCTGGAGTGTATGGTAGTTTCATTCTTATATTTTTGAGGATGCTCTGTAGGGTTTTCCATCCTGACTGCCCATCTCCATTGTCTCCGGCAGTATGAAAAGGTGTCCTTTTCTCTGAATCTCTGCTGACACTTGTTACTTTTGTCTTGTTCACAGTAGGCATGCTCATGGGTATGAAGGGGAATCTCCCGTGGCTTTGATGCTGAGTGACAGCACCTTATCGTCTGCTTGCTCTCCCTTGCATGCCTCCTGTGGCTGTTACCGTTCCACACTTCAATAGGCTCATTTTAAATTTCATTTTGCTTTTTTTCTATATGCTCCTTATATATTCTAAGATGGGCACCTCTCATTAGACACATGGTTTGCAAAGATTTTCTCCCATTTTATAGATTCCTTTTTAAAAATTATTTTGATTGTAACAGGCTTTAATTTTCATGAAGCTCCTCATACCCATTGTGGCTACTGTTGCCTTTGGTTTGGGTATCATATCCCCCTCCCTCCTTCCCTCTCTCTTTATGTGTGTGTTTATATATATATATATATTTTTTTTTTTTTTCAAATTTTGAGACAGGATCTCACTAAGTTGCTTAGAACCTTGCTCATTTGCTGAGGCTGACCTCCAACTTGTGACCCTTCCATCTCAGCCTCCTAAGTCACTTACAAGCTTACAAGTGTGCACCAGCACATACAGCCATTTTCCATTCTTTTGTTAAAATATTTCACATCTTTGTTCATCAGAGATCTTGGCTTGAAATGCTTTGCTTTTAGAGTATCCTTATCTGGCTTTTGTGTCAGCATAATGCTGACCCATGACCTGATAAAGTAAGTTGGGAAGTCCTCCCTCTGATTAGAATTTTGGGAAGGTTGAAAAGGATTGGAGATAATTCTTTAAATGCTAGGTTGATTTCCCTGTACCGCCATCTGGTCCCGGGCCCTGGTTCTGAGGGTTTTGATTACTGGTTCAACCTTATGCATTTGGGGTCTGTACAGATTGTCTTTCCTCATTCTGAAGTCTTAGTAGCTTTTATGTTTCTAAAAATTCATCTGTTTCTTCTGAGTTTTCTAACCAATGGATATGTAATTGTTCACATTAATCTCTATCAATTGCAACATGATCAATTGTAATGTCCTCTCTCTCTTTTTTTTCATTTTTGGCAGTGGGTGGGTGATACGATAGCTTAAGTTTTGTTTACTTTTTCATAAAAGCAACCCATAACTTCACTGATCTTTTCTTTTGGTTTGTCTACTCTAGTTATTTTTGCCTCATTACTTATTTCTTTCTCTGCTAATTTTGGCCTAGTTTGTGCTTTTTATTTTTCCTTCCTTGAGCTATCCAGTTCTTTACTTGGGATGTTTCTTTTCTTTTAAATTTGCATCCCTACAAATTTCTGTCAGAACTTCTTTGCTGCCTCCCATGAATTGTGGTACTTGGTGTCTGTGCTTCTGTCTGGCTTCCGGAACTTTTTGATGCACCCTACATCTTTCCTCCTTCTCTGACCCTTTGATGTCTCAGCCACATGCAGTTGAATGACGACTCATGGACTTTGTGATTTCCCTACCATTGTTAATTTCCCAAGTCTTACCCTTGTTAACTGAAGAGATAGCGGATAGAGTCTGAATCTTCTTAAATTCTTTAAACTTACTTGGTGTCCTAATCCATGCTCTATCCTGTGGTGGTATGGAGTAGTGCTGGTCTGAGTCACAGGGCTATTTCAGGTCCACAGCTGAGGTCAGTGGGCCTCCCGCCTGGCCCACCAATGGATGGCTACCCACAGGTACCCAAGCACAGTCATTCTGGAGTCCAATCACGGTATTGCTTCATGGTCCACAGTGAGGACCAATCTCAGTGAACCAGTTTCTGGAGTCTTGGATGGTGTGGCTACTCCCAAGTCCCTTGGTGAAAGGGGCTGGTGGCAAGACTGGCTATTTGGGCCTGGAGGCAAGTTCACAGAGGAGTGTGGCTGCCTTCACTTCCTGTCTGGGACTGAGGTTGTCACTTCCTGCACTGGGCTCATGTCTGTCTTCTCAAAACTACCATCCTGCGTCTGGGGCTCCTCCAGGGATTAGCACTTCCTACCTGAATTTTAACTACTGCCTTTTAGAGAGTCTGGCCTCTACTTCAACAGCTAGTACTCAATTATAATGAACTTACAGGCCATTTCGATTTCTGGATAATCAATTTAGGTATCACACGAAGTTGCTTGTGGTTTATGAATTACAGTTTTTTCCCCTAAATTGTACAATAATTCTTAGTACTCAGGAGTGTGAATTCCAGAACTTATTTCCAAGATTCAGATTCTTAATTTAAAAATCCATAATCACAACTTTCTATGCATTTCATTTACATTAGGAAATTTTAAAGATACTTTTAGTCAGAATTCATATTTTGGATATTGCTGTATCTATGGGTCTGAAATAATTGGCTTGATTTTTTGTGTGTGTTAATGAAAACTTACTACATTACCACCAAGACTTTAATTAGATAACAACTGAGGAGGGGAAATAAAATTTTAAATTTTATTAGTCAATTGGAATGATAAGACAGTTTAAAACTTACGCTGGATGTAAGTTCTCTTAGAATATTTGTTGATTAACTCCCAAAAGCAAAAATTGTTTAAGATGATGTTTTTGTCCAAAATCTGTCTTATCAATATATCTTTATGAATTGGTAGTACTGCCCTTCAGTACCACTTAGATGTATTACTTAAATTTGAAATTTACTTAAAAAAAAAGGCAAGAAGGTCCACCAACCTCTATGTACTTTTTCTGTTAGTGAAAGTACATGAGGAAAATGGCAAGAAATGAGGAACAATAAAAAGAAAATAGAGTAGATAAACTAAAAGAAGAAACAAAGATGAATTTTTCTGTTGGGCGATGGATAAGACAATTGTCTCTGAACTTGGACTTTTTTCCTGGGTTGCTCACAAATCACCTTTACTGTGGTTTAATAAACTTGTCAGCTATTTTCACATTAGTTTCCATTCCAGCAGCGTCCAACTGTCTTTCATGGGGTTGATTGTTTTTATCCTTATTTCTTTGAAAACGGGAAACTTCTGACTTCTCAGATGTAGTTCCCATAACTCCCAACTCCGCGGACTCTGGTGGAGAACACCCTTCCCCTCTCCTGAGGGATTCTCTGCTGACTGAGCTTTGCATTTCATTGGCCTTTGAAATGCCAGGAGGGTGTTCTTGCCTCTTGGTCCCTTCCTTTCCTCCCATACTTACCATCTGCAGGAATGATCCATTTTTTCTCTCACTTCCTGAGCTAAGGGAACTCCATGGAGCTGAGCAGCTTTCCCTGTAGGAAGCCCTTTCTACTCTTGGATCTCAAAATATTGTTCTTCCAGCATTTTCTAATTCTAAATCATATAGTTTTCCCTCTGTGTTCTCTTCCTGGCAGCTCAGTCCCTTAGGCTAACACCATCCTGATAACATAACCATCCATTAGTTTTTATATAGTCCAGAAATAAATTCAGCTACACCTCAAGATGACTTTGGATGAAGATGTTGGGCTGTCCGAGGATATTTCTGGTGTCAAGAACGTGTACCCTCTCTCTTGAGATTTCTCTTCTAAGGGAAACTATATATGGATTTCACCTTCAGGCCTTCCTCTGAGCTCATTTGGATTTGTCTTCATAGGTTTTGCCCGAATTTGCTGGCTTGTTTCATAATAAAGGACAGCATGTGGATTTCTTGTGTTCATAGATCTTTCTATCCTCCAAACCCAGTTATTTTCTTTTGTTAAGCAGAACATTTGCCTCCTATCAAAATCTTAGGTGCTAAGGTGAATAAAAGTGTTACAGGTTAATATTAACTCTTTGTCAATATCTATCTCCCTTTAGAACAGGAACTTTAAAAATAAGTTGAATTTATTTTTACGTAGTATCTTACACAGAGGAACAATCTGATCATATAATAAAGTTTCAGTCATCAGCTTTCGTACCTTGCATCTGAGGAAGGACTTAGAAGATATTTTGTTTGGTGTGTTTCTTGAGATCATGGTGTAATCACAGAAGTTTGCAAGAAACAATATAAAAAGATCCTCTATCTATTTCAATTAGTTTCCTGTAATGATAACATATTTGTAAGTCTAATATCACAACCAGGCTGTTGACATGGGTACACTCCATTCCTCTTACTAAGAGTACCGTAATTTTGACTTGATTGTGTGTGTGTGTGTATGTGTGTGTGTGTGTGTGTGTGTGTGTGTGTGTGTGAAGTTCTGTGGATTGCTGTTGCCTGAGGCATTTACAAATCCACCATCACAGTTAAGATACTGAGAAGTTCTATCCCAAGGACCTTTGAGAGCATAGGAAAGCATTTTTAATAAATCTATTTTTACATTTGGGAAGGGTCAGAAGTCTTTTTTGTCAGCCCAGTTTCTGTCCAGATCATTTAAATTAATTGTTTCCCTGTTCGTCCGGGTTGGCGTCCCTGCCTGAGTTATGGGCCTCCAGGGGTCTCCTCCTCCGGCTCGTTTAGAGGCCTGATCTATCGCAGGTCTGTATATCACCAAAGCAAATTGCTTCTTCAGTGATGTGTAAGTATAATGCATCATGAAAATGGACATGGTGATAATGCATTAGCCAGAAAAAAAAAAATGCTCTCCAATATGACAGACAAGGTCAAGGGGCAGATTCAGGCAGCTCTTGTACATTTCATCAGCGGCATTACGGGTCTCGAAGCAAAGTTTGTTGGCGTGGCATGATCCTCTTGAAATGTGGACAAGGTTAAAGGCATACACATGTTCCGGTTGATTCCTTGGGTAAATTTAAAACAAGGTGGTTGAGATTCCATTAAAATGACACTTGGATGATGAGCGAATGGGTTTTCTGTCCATAGGGTGTTTTGAATCATAAGCATTCCTTACCCCTTTGGCAGCAAATTGTTTGCCAGGGAAAGAGCGTCCGTCAGCAGGATTGTAAACTCCTTCAGGGTGTGACTGTCTCCTGCTCCCTTCCTTCTTCCTCTCCGTCTGTGACATTGCTGAGCACGTGGAAGAAGCTCTATGGCTCATGGAGTTGAATTTGCAAGCACCAGAGACTCTGTCTCTTCTCTGTCTCTTCACAGCTCGGCTGTTCAGAAGCTTTGCATGCTATGGTTAGGTTCCACTGGGAGAATTTTGTTGGCTTCCTATCTCATTCTCTCTCTCTCTCTTTTTATTTATCTTACCTTTAACTTTATTTTTTTAACTAAAATCTTTTGGCCACAAGCTATTTTTATAAAGGATTTCATTCCTCGCTCATGGGGGATTAAGTGTTTAAGTTGGCTGCAGGAAGTGAGAAAAGTACAACTGATGGAGGTTTTGCACTGCAGAGGGGAGAGGATCTGAGGAGGACACGGGCAGAGCGGTGTTTTCTGGCTCAATCCCCAGATGCTGCTAAATTAGCCTTGCTTTAAAACATGGAGTCTTTATTTCTCTTGTCCTTGGCTCACAGCAACTTTATTTCAATGTCACCAGTGAAGGAGAAAGGAGCAATATTTTGACCAAGACTGGAATTTGAAAGTGAGTCCTCTGAGAGGCAACTTTAGAAGGGATCTCAGTCCTGGGTCCTGGGGAAATAGATCATTTCCTGGTGTTTGGGTGGGATACAGCTGCATTTCAGAAATACACCTGGACCAGTGCAGTGAATGGATCCTGTATTCTCACCAGCTCCAAAAATAATCCAACCACAGTTCTTATGACTGGTCCAAACAGTGGGTATTTAGGATAAAACAAATGGATATATTTCATGGGCTGATTCTGGTATCAACACTGTGTTGATCAAAATGGTTGTTCAGTGATCAATTAGCATGATGTACAGGGGTCCAAGTGATCACTGGAGAGGTACGTACCAGTTACGCATCAACCCTGGTGGAGGGAAAAGGAGGAGAATATGAGGCTTATGCCAACTCAGACCTTGTCCCTGGTCAAATTTTGGACTGTGTTTAAGCAATTTAATAAAGATATATCCTGGGATTTTTTTTTTTTTTGAAATCACATTTCAAGTCACATGAATTGTAAAAGACTTTGATCACGCTAATTGTATATCTATTACCAAAAAAATCACTGAATATTTTGAAACAAAAGGAACAAAGAACTTAAGTGAAAATTATAATCCCCTCTACCCAGAGGCAACAATTCATCAGTAGTTTTGTAGATACATACAAATGTCATTTTACTTAGATTTCACACACATAAATTATTTTAGTATCTTATATATTTTTCCTAATATTATAACAGGAATACCTTAAAAGATAATTTCTGTAAAACTTACCAAAGATTTTTATGATAGTCAATGACATGGACACAGCATAATTTATTGAAGCAAATATTTGTATTTATACATTGAAGTAGGGTCTAAATTCTGTGTATTCGAATTGTACTCTTATTTACTATTTTTGAGATAAAACATGTTTAATTTCCTCAATAAAGTCCCAAAGGTCGACATATTGTTTCATATGTTATTACAGATTTTATGGAGTTTATTTGACATTGAAAGGAGATAGATAAATTCTGCAACTGCAAACCAAATTATCTGATTAGAAGTTGGTGCCAGCAGGTCTACGCCAAGGTGTGTTTTTAAAAAGTGAAGTAGTTCCAAACCTATTTATATGTAATGGGAAATTTGAGCATGACACAAAATTTGCATTTCCTTATGTGCTATTCATCTTGGAGAAGCAGGAGTTGGAGACCCAAGATGGTACCCAACTGAACCAAGTCAGGCAGAAATACTCACAAAGCAAATGTGTACAGACCTCAGACATAACAGCTCCCTCAGTTCAGCACATGTAATGCTTCTCAAAGGAAAATGTTCAACTAAAAAAAATACAGATCTTAAATATATTAGCTGCCTCACTTTAGCACAAGAAAGGACTTCCATTCATCTATTTCTGGTGTTTCTCAAAGAAAAATGTGCAATTTAAAAAAAGATTCAGTTTCCCGGAATCATTTTTCACTTTGGCTCTGTATTTAAATATTTATTAATGACATTATTAGTGACATTTAGGCTTCATGGATGTTTAATCAGTGTACACACAGGGTCCCATACTAAGAAGGTTTATATGCTAAGTTTGATGTTCTGACATTCCTATCTTGACAGTCTTAATATTATTTGATAAAGATACCCTAAATTATTATTTTCTAATGGGCTTCACAAGTTATACCACCTGTCATGCCAATAGACAATCAAATATTTCACAGATAGCCATTTTTTTGTTTTGATTTTTTTTCCTACTGTGTTCACTGTATTTAAATATTAGATATACAAGTTCAAAATAATATATGCATATGTGTACAAAAACTTATATAAGTAAACACACACACATATTTGTACATGCAAAATTGAAATGAGTTAACCATATTTAAAAGCCTAGAGAGAAGCCAGAGGCAAGTCTGAATCTATTTTTTAAAGAAATTAACCCTTAACATGTATCAGTAGACCTACTTGATTTTTAAGATAGGAGGCTATTATTTCACCAGACTTGTGTATTATTTGATGCATCACAATAAATAATGCTTCTTAAATTCTTTCTCTTCTAGTTGGCTTACATATTTTGTAAGGATTTAGGGGTGAGGAAGAAACTGTTAAAATGTGGGTTTTTGCAAAGCACAACATGCTGTATGTGTGGTTCCATGAAGACTCGCCATAAATCATAAATTTGCAGTTGTTAGGCAAATGAACAAGAAAAAAAAAATGGAAGACTGTGTTTGCATAGCTTTAAAGGTCAATGGAATACAAAATGAACCTTGAACTTTAAAAATTTGGCCAAAGTGTGCAGGTAGTGAACTTTGTTAATTCAACAGTTTCTCTTTTCTTTATTCTCATATCCTCCTTCTCTGGTTCCTGTCCCTTCCCCCTCCCTCCCCTCCCCCTCCCCTCCCCCACCCCTCCCCCCTCCCTCCCCCCTCCCTCCCTCTGTCCTTCTCCCTCTCCCTCTCCTCCTTCTCTCCCTTCCCTCTCCCTCACCCCTCTCGTCTCAGTCTTCCCTCTCTCTCTCCCTTCTCTCTCTCTCTCTCTCCCTCTCTCTCTCTCTCTCTCTCTCTCTCTCTCTCTCTCTCAGTATGTTTTTCAGTTGTGTTGAATGGTCAGTATCAAAAATGTTTTTAAAACCCTGTAGGAGATCCTTGGTCTTCTACACTCTGCTTCATGCTTTAGGAGTAAAATATACATGCTATATCCAATTTTTATTAACATGCATTTTACTAAAACACAGCCACATTTCTTTTGCAGTTGAATACATACTTAGAATCTTTTAAATCTTAGAAAATTTCTGAAAGCACCCTTACCAGAAGTTGCTTACAAATCCTTTTTCACCTCCTGGAAGAAACAGTTATTTGGGGTTGTTGGATGGATGTAGAAAGATTTAAACCTTTTGCACTCCTTTCGTGTTATTTGGTGGTTTTTATTACATTCATTTGCTGGCTTATCAGGCTGCTTTGATTATTAAGGATTCTGTAGGTTTCAAATGATAGCAATACTCCTTTAACTAGCTCAGTGATTCTTAAATCTGACTGCATTTTGTACTGACTAAGGGAACTTTTGAAAAATGCTAGTTTCAAAACATTTCAAAAGTCATAACATTTAAAAAAGAAACTCTGGAAGAAGATTCCAGGTGATTCTGATACACAAACAAATACTGATTTGGCTTAAGAAATTTAATTGGGATTTTCATAACTAAAATGTGTATTGTAGATCTGTTTGGTTTTAGATCTAACCAGATTCAAGACTCCAATCATATTGGCAAATTCCATCCTTCATTACAACTATTGCTCTCTGCAGGTTGGCTCCCTCCTGCCTGAGGTAATTTCTTCCAAGTGACTGGGGAAGATGCCCACAGTTGCCTCTCTCTCAGACTGACCCTTATCCTGACCATGTCCCTGGCTTGCAGGATCGAGTAGGATAACATGATTGTACATGGGCCAGAGACCCATCACACAAACAACTGGAAATTGAAACAGGTTTTTCCAAAGATGTGAACCCTGAGCAAACTCTTATCTATTTGTTTATTCTGTTGGTTGTTGAACATTCAAAATAGTTTCCTTTCAGAGGAAATAAAGAAGCCAGACTTGACTCTAGAAAATTAAAAAATGGTTTCCATTTTTTTGTTTTAAATTATTTTGCATTCTCTCCTAAATTGGAGGTTGGACACAAAATTCTATTTTTCTTAAATAGAATTTTTTAATACTCAAAGAATGTGGTCTTCTCAAGTCTGCAGACAAATCTTCTTGGTTAAATGTTTCACACGTAAAAACGAAAATGACTGTGATTATTCAGCATGGTAGTCAACTAATAGTTAGTGTGAGGGTGTCCTGAGGACTCTGACAGTAGATGCCATGTCACTGTGTGCAGTGGTTTCCTGGGATGGCCATGACAAAATGCGATGGACTCAAAGGCTCAAAGCAGGGGAAGGTTACTGTCCTACAGTTCTACAGGCTAGCAGTCCAAGTTCAAGGGGTCAGCACAGACTGGCTCCCTGTGATGCCTTTGAGACTCTTTCCTTTCCTCCCTGACTCTGGACTGTGTGCACAAAGCTTTCCTCGTCCCTTGCATCTGCATAGTCCCCGTCTCCTGGTTGCCACATGGTGTGTCCCCATGAGCATCTATCTTGGGGCGCCATCTTTGAATAACGGCTATAGCCCTGTTGGCCTGGGAGCCACCACACTCCAGGAGAACCTCCTCTGACTGCCAACATCTGCAGCAACCCTGGTTTCAAATCATGTCCCGTGGAGATGCTCTGAGCTTGAGGACTTCAACCTGAGCTTCCCAGGAGGACACAGTTCAACCTCCAAGAGCATGAGGTCATTGTGACTCGTATTTGATAGGTAGAGAAATGTGCATGTGAGGACTCATTTTTGCACAGATTGACACTGAAGTGCCACATGGGTGAGTTAGTCACTCCACTTCTTGCGTCGTTTTCCATTGTCTACAATAGGGTGTAGCTGCCAAGATGGAGCAGAAGAAAGACCTATATACGGGATTAAGTCTATGCTGATCCCGGTGGTCACTGTATAGAACCCAGCACATTATGTTTTACAAAGTCAGCAATAGATATTTGTTAACTGAACGTGTTAGCCAACTTGAAAGTAAAATCTAGTGCAAATATCTCTACCTTACGGCTATTATTCCACTGGTACTTACAATGGTTGTCTATAAAGTCACTTGGCTATATAAAATACGTTGGAGGTTTGGACTAATTATCTTAAAAACCTAGAAAAGCTTTAAGAAATCCTTATTCATTTTTCTTTAATGTATGTTAATTATTAAGATTAGTTTACTGCAGTTTCTTTCTAAAGAAAAATATTAGTTTTCATTTCAAAGAGCATAGATCGGATGGCTCATTATTGTTCTTATTTGACTAACTGCCCAAGTCAAACTTAGGAGGCCTAATTTTGTCTTGGTTATTATATATATATATATATATATATATATATATATATATATATATATATGAAGATGAAAGACAAATTCTAGCTACAAATTTTAGAATATTTCAGCATCCCTCTGCCCAGCTGAATTTTAGGTATGTAAAGAAGAGCTTAAATGTGATTAAAAACTAAAATCTCTTGTGTTGGTTTCAAAAATCTGAGATTGAGGGGGTAACATGACTGAACAAATACAAGGATTTAGAAGGAACAAAAGAAAAATAAGATTTAAAAAAATTAAAAATGAGAGGTTTAGATGCTGTGAATATTGAAGAGAAGGAAGCAATAAGGAGAAAGCATTTTTAAAATTAGTGGATTGGACCAGGCACAGTGGTACACACCTGTAATCTCAGTGGTTTGGGAGGCTGAGACAGGAGGATTGCAAGTTCGAGGTCAGCATTAGTGATTTAGTGAGGCCCTGAACATAAAAATTTTAAAAAGGGCTGGGGTTGGAGTTTACTGGTAAATTGCCCCTGGGTTAAATCCACTGTACTCTCCCTGCCTACCCTGCCCCCAAAGAAATCAGTGGATTGGGTGAGGCAAGGGAGCAGATGGTCCTCAGGTGAGGTCCTCCAGCTCCTCGGAGACTTGGTAATTGACTCTGAAACTTTATGTGGTGCAGTAGAATCAATGAGCCAGCCTCTTGCCACTCAGTGGGATCTTTGTAAACCATCTGCAGCACCACCACCTAGGAGTGTGTTAGAAAAGCAGGCTCTCTGGCCCCAACTCAGGACTTTACAGGACGGCCTGTATTTTCAAAGATTCCAGGGGATTCCTCTGCACATTCCACTCTGAGATGCAGGAGCTACTCTGCAGAGAGCATATAAAGCTGCAGAGTGCTCAGACTCCTCCCGGTTCTGCCCCTGGAGGTCCAGAAGGAAGCCCGGATGCCAACGGTTTGCCTCAACAGCAGAAGCAGGCACAAAGGACAAGGGAACTGGCAGCTCTTGACCTTTCACCTCTTCTCAGAATCCTTAGAAACTCAGAAAGCTCTTCTTTTGCAACACATTTTTCTCCCCGGCAGTGGAATCTTTAGAGTCTGACTTGCCAGAGGATTTCAAAGGCTCCCTCCTGCGGGATTGAGCTGCAGGGACGGTGACGGGCAGGATCAGTCCACCTCCTTGTCCTGCCTTCTCCCAGCGTCCTTTGTCAGAGAGGGCTCCAAACTGCAGAGCATCCTCAGCCCCTGACCACAGACTCTTCACAGAATGTCAGCTCAACTGCTGTTTTATGGTGGGATTTGCTTTTCTTAAAGAATGGCTTAGGAAGTTACTTCCCAGGAGCAACACCCACTTCTGAAAGTCATGAAAGTAAAGAGGGGACTGTTTATTTCACAAAATCCTGATATTTGGGTCTGTGCTGCCCTCTGCACTGTGGAGTACATTTCCAAATCCCAGGCTCAGCTTTTTCTCCATGCCTGCCGCTGACTTTAAAAAGCCACAAGTAATATTCCTACTTATTTTACTCTCCCTGTTACAGGAATTCGTTTTATAACCAAGAGAGTGGTTTCCATGGGCCGGGATCTGTTTTGAATCACGTAGGGGGAATCAAGACAGTGTAAGTGGGCATTGCGCATCTTTTGAAAGCAAAGCGAAGTTTTCAGCTTGGAATTGATGAGACAGAGAGGGGATTAAGCTGTGTGTAGTAATTCTCTGCATCTGGGGCAGTTGGAAGGAAGGGGATTTGGGTTACTGCTTGGTAAGTGAATTTTTAAAGTAGATTTGCCATTTCTGGGGTGAGGGTACTGCCACGGGGAGGTAGATCTTCCGTTGTTGGCAAGATCCAGCATTTTTTAAATTTTTTCTTGCCTGGAAAGAGAGAAAGATGGGCCTCAAGTCTAAGTCCTCTTTTTCTCCAATTAGCAGCATCTTTCTTTGGTTTGATTCTTTGGTTTTGGTGGAAGAGTTAAAGTTCTGACTATGGACAGAAATAGGAAACCAAGTGAAGAATGAAACATTTTTTAAATTTCGCACAGAAGGACAGCCATAACTTAGGACCTAGGATGAACAGATGAATGTAGAAAGAAGAATGTACCATTTTGAGGTTGCTTTGTTTGGAGTCTTTCTTTGCCTGTTCGTTCTGTTGTTAGCGATGGTGGTTTCAGTTGGGGATTGAACCCAGGGTGGGGGTGATTTACTCTTGAGCTACCCAGACCTATTTTTTATTTTGAGATGGAGACTTTTCTGGGTCCTTGAACTTGCAATCAATCCTCCTGCCTCAGCCTCCCAAGGAGCAGGAATTATAAACCTGCACTACTGTACCAGGAACACTTTTAGACAATTTTTTTTAAAGTTATTAGCTTTCTATATTAGTGTTATATATTTGTTGTTGTTAATAAAGTTGTATTGAGTCATCAATAATAACTGAAGTGTGCAGTTTGCTTACAATCCCTTAGTTTTTTTTGGTCCCTTTTCTGTTCAAAGATCCCATCTGGGATGACACGGTATGTTTAGTTGACTGTTCCTTTAGTCTCTACTCTTTTTTTTTCCTGTACTCGGGATTAAATTTGAATGCTGGGGTGCTTTACCTCTGCGCTGCATCTCCAGTCCTTTTAATTTTGAGGCACGGTCTGGCTAAGTTGTCTAGTCTGGCCTGGAACGTGCAACCCTCCTGCCTCAGCCTCCCCAATGGCGTGGGCCACCAGAAGCTCTGTTTTCTCTTTCCTGTGACTTTTCCTCCTCCTGGGATGACCCTCCCAGTTTTGAGAATTAGGTAGACTACATTGAGGTTTGTGAGTGATGATTAACCTGGGATAATGGTTCCTGGGAGGAGGACCCCCAGGGCTGAAGAGCCTTTCCTCATTTCCAAGCACTCTGGCAACCTGACTTTCACTGTCGACCTTGACCTTGGGCCATGGGGCTGAGGGAGTGTTTGCTTTCCCACTGTGAAGTTAGTTTCATCCTTTACCTACTAGGTACTTAGGAAAGAAGTTTAGCACAGCCTGTACTTACAGAGTAGAGAATTATTCCATAACTTCTTCAAGGGGTGCAATAATATCTACTACATCATTTAATATTCTTTGTTGTAGATTTATTTACTCCATTTATTTAACTACTCACTAAGTGTAAATGAATCAGCTGTCAGTTACATCATTCTGGACTCTCAAGTACTTGTTATACTTTGGGTTCTTGGGTTCTTTTTTTTTACATTGTTCTTGCTTTGATCATTGGTGATTTTTCATTTGGCTCCTGGTGTACACCATTTTTAGAAGAAAAATGTGGCAGATATCAGAAACCAGAAGGCTACAAAGCAATAATTCATAAGCAACAACATGTAGGGAAAAAAGCCTAGTGTCTGCAAACAAAAGTCTCACTTGGAGTTCGTAGCTGGCTAGGTTTTGTCAACCACTAGCAATGGATCATGCCTCATTTTACTGTCTGTATGCTCCAAATAATATGACTGTCTGGCCTCACTAGAAGCAGATTAAAAATACCTCATCCTTTTGTTAAAATAGAAAATGAAGCATTGTGGAAAACACACAGAAAATGGGAACTCACTATGCAAATGTGATATTTTATAATTGTATCCAAAGACGAGTAAGCATGATTTATGGGCAAGTGGCTGTCTGAACATGGAACTGCTCATAGAAAAAGGAGCAGAGAGGAGTAAGAATTGAATGAGTGAGTACAAAAGGAGTCTTTCAGGGGCCTCAGTGTCATGTTCATCACGGAGAGAAACTGTTCAGACTGGCAAGACTCACAGGATCACACTTTCAGATCAGGATGATAATGTTGAGCACTCTACAGAACGAGAGGGTCCATGAGCCTTTGAGGTAAGAAGACTACAAGTGTGTGGTCAAGAAAAATAAAATTAAGGACACCTAGGGAGACATTTCCATGAGTTTATACGATTCCTAATGGGGCACAGGTGCATGTCAGTAGATTTTTAGGTCCTGGTTATATAGTTAATATAACTTGGCAGAACCCAACCATAGAGTTTCCTATTTTTGCTTCATGTGAGTGGTAATTTATTGGACTGGCATTTCTTGATCGTATTCAGTGTTCACTTGGCACGGGGTTGTACTGTTCACAGTGTCTACCAGGAGTTTTCCTGTACTGAGTTCTGTGTCAGTGTAATGCAGACCATGGTTGGGTGGGTTCTTTGTCTTGTGAGTTTGAGGAACAACATCCATGCACACAGGGTGATAGCATAGTCACGGGACTTATTAGAGTAATAGAAAGAAAGCAGAGCTCCCAGCAAGGTCAAGGTCCTAAGAGGGCTGCCAGTGGATGTCTGCTGTCTAGGAGTTTTTAAAGGCATGTCTGCTGGCCTTGCGCAGGTGACTGGGGGTGAGAAATGCTAGCATGGACCAGTCAAGATCTTCAAGCTCCCAGCCTAATAAGCCAATCAGAAGGACATAAGTTCAATCCCTTATTTACATAATGAAGGGAAGGTCCAACCTCAGCGTTTGACCCTCTGTTGGAGAGAGAACCCCTCAGGTAGGAGTCTACTCTGTGGCCTGCTATTGCTAGAGGTAAGGGTCAGGGTGAGGGTCGCTGAGGGAGGACTACGCTGGTTGAAGCTGTTAGGAACAGTACCAGGTATTCTAGCAAAGAAGGAGATTTCGTGATTAAAGCTGTCCGGGGCAGCACAGGAAGTTCTCCGGATCCAGTGACTCCTCTCAGGGAGCCTGATGTTTTCCTCCCCTCTTTCACTTCTCAGAGGTCCTTCTGTCTATGGGTGGCCTACCTTCTTCATTCCCACCTTGTATCACTTTAGCCAGCAAAGTCAAGGTCACTGAAACTCACAACCACCACACAAGTGTTGTCTTGAAGGGAGACTCATCATGTGGACTGTCTCCATGAAATCAGTGTTCTTTGAGATGTTTTGCTAACCAGCTACTTATGCAGACTCAGAACAAGTCTTCACCCCGTGAACTCAGTGTAATGGTTAATGTGAATGGTCAACTTGATTGGATTAAGAGATGTCGATGATTAAGAGGCTTCTGGGTGTGTCCATGAGGGTGTGTCTAGGAATGATTGGCATGTGGGATAGCGAACTGGAGTGAAGCCCCTCCCTCAGCGTGGGCAGCACCGCCCAATAGGATGGAATAAAAGCTGGAAGAACAAGGAAGCAGAGGCAGATGCAGCTGGGCTCTTCTTGAACCGGTTCTTGATGGCTGCTTTGATCCTCTGAGGATATAGGACTCTCGCTTCTTCACTCTCCCAAAGTGGACTCTGCCAGTGATTCTCCAGGGATTTTCTAGAAACCTTGGTCTCAGACTAGGGTAGCACTGCTGATCCCTCTTGTTCTGGGGCTTCCTCCTCTTGGGCTGTGCAGCTGCTGGTTCTTCCAGCTCTCCAGCTGCAGAGGCCACTGTGGACCATCTGGCTTCTGGTGGTGGAAGCCCATCTAATAAATCCTCTTTATCTTCACACTTCCTGTGGATTCTGCTCCTCTAGAGAATCCTGACTAATACACTCATTTACTTCAGAAGTGATCTTCAGCTTGGTGTTTGTACCACAGTGTCCTGTTGTCCATGTGTATTGCCACCATGGTGTCAATCCAGGCCCCATTCACTATTTTATGCCAAGGTGGGATAGTAGCTAATGTTCAAGTGGAAAAGGTCAGACACGCACCTTTAATCCTGCTTACCATTTTGTGCATATGCGACTTCTCCAGTTGCCATGTCTCTAGCGTTTGTACAGTGACACAGCAATAATAACTAATCAGGTACCATATTCCAAACACTGTCCTCATTACATCCAATGTACCCCTTTAATCATCATTTAAAAATATTCATTATTATTCAGTAGCATTAAAATTTTAACTATGGTCAATAGAATTGTTAGAGATAGTCAAGATTCATAATCCCATCTGGGATTTATTAAATTCTGTTGCTTCGTCGGCCTATTTCACTCAGAACAAACATGATCTTGAATTTTCAGGAAATGTGTGTTTTCAAGAGGAAAACAGTTGTTATATACCTGTGAGATATTGATGTCTGTAATGCATTCTATATGAGTGAGAAGACACATAAGTGAAGATAAGAGATTCCTCCTCTAGGAGTTTCAAGGACCTGGTCAAGAATGAGTTGAATTTGATTCAGAACTTAAAAATATTTGGATTTTTTTTTAATTTTTTATTTATTCTTTTTTTGGTAACAGGAATTGAACTTGGAGGCACTCGACCAATGAGCCACATCCCCATCTCTGTTTTGTATTTTACTTAGAGACAGGGTCTCGCTGAGTTGCTTAGCCCCTGGCTTTTGCTGAGGCTGGCTTTGAACTTTGATCCTCCGGCCTCAGCTTCCTAAGCTGCTGGGATTACAGGCCAGCGCCACCACGCCCTGCTGGAATTTTACCATGTGAAAGATTCAGCCAGAGGCCCTCACAGCTGAGGAAAGGACTTGAGCGGGAGGTCCACAAAGCCTCTGTGAAGACTGGGAGAACTTGGTGACCCCTAGTTAAAGAGAAGGAAAGAAGAGTTGCACCTTCAAGAACAGAGGCCACAGTGGTTAGGCGTGAACTCAGGATATCGAAGATTAGAGAGCTGTCACTTCTGTCTCCATATCCGGCCATTCCATGCGGGTCTCCAGGTGAGCTTCAGTATCTTCAGAAGGTACTTTGTGACTCTCACTTCTGTCCGGTTGGAGCATGTTCCTTAACATTTCAGGGCCTCTCCATTTTCTCAATGCTTTCTCATTCATTTTTGGGCCTCTGAATATAGTTAAATGAAACATGAAAAAAAAAAAAAAAAAAGATCTTTCCCCACAATTACCTACCCCTTTGGAGATGAAAGAAGATTCTTCTGGCAGATGACCTGGTTCAGAGAAATTGTGTACTTCCAAGTAGGTGTCTTTCCTTTGGCAGGAAACATTTGAATACCTTCATCAAATAAAATCAGAAATGAAGCTCCTTTCTCTGCTGAACTTGCAAATGAAATGTACTTTTTTTTTTAAATGGAGTTTGCCTTTACTTCCTATGTTCCCCTTTCGTTGGCCTTTTACAGAACCAAAATTACTAGCATAGAAGCACCCTGAGGGAAGGCATTTCTTCTTCTTTATTCACTGTTTTCCCCCTGGGGTCAATAAAGGGCCTTGCACACAGGCCAAGGAATAAACTGGCTATTTTAAGCTCCATCTGCTTTATTTGTCATGCTTCTGTGCAAATACTGAATCTGGTTTTATGATCAATTATTCAAAGTTTGCATGCATTAGCTGAATTAGATAATCCCAACAGTTTATCCCATATTAAATAATAAAAGAAAAACAAAAATTATAGTGCATTGCAGGTACTTGTGAGTAACAACAGTCTTCACCCATTTGTTTGGGTTATGATTTTATCGGTTTCGGGAACTCAATTAAATGTGGAAGCAAAGCATGGTATTTGGTGACTGTACAAGCCCTTTATTATTGCAAATACACTCCAGAACCAGGCACATCATTCAGATTTTATGACAAGATGTAATAACCAGCCATCTGTGATGATAAAAGATATTTTTTTCAAATTATATTTCTTTCTAGCAAGGTTTATTGTACATGTTTCCTTTTCTGTCTTATGAAAGTAGCTCAAGGATGTCACCTGCCAGTATTGATTCAAAGAGCTTCTTGAAGGCACGATTGCAAGACAGAGATTGCATCCCGAAGAAAGGATGGATGCTGCTGGGTATGGGGACACATGCTTGCAATCCTAGAGACTTGGGAGGCTGGGGCAAGAGGATTACAAGTTGGAGGCCAGCCTCAGCAGTTTAGCAAGACCCTAAGCAACATAGTGAGAATCTGTGCCAAAATTATAAAAAGGGATGGAGATGGGATCAATAGTAAAGGGTCCCTGGATTAAATTCCAATTATCAAAAAAAAGGAGAAAAAAAGAAAGGATTGGAACTGTTAAACACTATGTGCCCAACAGATTACTCTGAATCATTTACATTAGGGCTTGGGTTAGAGAAGATGAGGAGAGCGTCCTAGAGTTCAATGACCAGTCACAAGAGTCTAATTCCATGTACAGTAATCAAAACAAGTCATTTCTATTTGGGCTGAAAATACTCAGATAAAATTGATGTATAAAATTAACTAAAAAATAAGTATAATTGCCTTAAATCCAGTTATGAGAAGATGAATACTGGTTAGTAAATCAAAGGGTGGTAGGAGGATTGATAATAAAATCACAGTAGCATCAGCTTCCCCACAGCTTCTTGTCCTCCTCAGAAGCAGAACCTTCTTTGGGTGATTTGAGATTTTAGGAAGGCCCCCTCTGTGAAAGTCAGGCACATAGAGGAGTACCTTAGCCCATTAGCTTCTGGATCCTTCTCTTGGACACAGGCCAGTAGGATCTCCCAGACTGGGAGATTTCCAGTCACTTAGGAAGAAATTAATATTGACTCATGCAAACAAGGAGCCTGAGAAGTCTCCTGACCCAAATCCCCAAGTTCCCAGGGGACAAAGGACTCTAGGCAGTGGTGTTTTATGGGACCAAGAGGAGGAGACTCCTGAGGGAGGGAGTCAGGGGTGCATGGTGGGTGGAGCTGACCATAGGTTCTCCCAGTTCTGCAGCTGGACGGGTATTTTAGCATTGTGATGGGAGTGGGCTGACCACTTGACCTCCCTAGTGGAGCGGGTACTGGTTTCTGTCCTACAGCGCATACTAGTTCTGGTTTTAGCTGGAAGCAGGGTTGTGGACAACTAGGTCCCTTTGAACTCTTACTGAGCCTATGTTTCTTAGGTTAACCACCTAAAGCCACCCAAAGGGGTTAGTGAGGAGGATTTTTCAAGTTTATAATGCAGAGATGTTAGGTGGGATGCCCTTAGGGTGGATCCACCATGTTTCAATTCTCTTTACTTTCTTGACTGAGATATCATTTCTTTCCTTCCTCCCTCCCTGGCTCATGACTTCTCTTCCTCCCTTCAACAGTAATCCCACATTTTCCAGGGATTCATCCATTTTCTCTTAACCTCCAATGGCAACAATGATTCCCATGCTCTTTTCTTTAGTATCAGATTTGTTTCTCTCTCTTTGGGAATTTCTTTTTACCTTTGGGTTTTTGAAGTTTCCTGGAATTTACTCTTGCCTAGTATTTTCTGTTTGCTTCTATTTTAATTCCGTTCTTTGAATACTCACGGTTCACATCTGAAAGTTTATGTCTGTCTTCATCTCTGAGAAGTTATTTCCTATTTTTTTTAATTGCCTTCTTCATCTCCTCTGTTCTTCCTGGAAATATTTGTTTTTTCCCCCATAGTTTATGAGAATCGATCAACTTTTAAATTGTCTTATTGTAAATCTGTGATTGTTATATTTTGATTCTCTAAGGGACCTTTCTTAGTTCAGAAATTTTTATATCATACCACTTCTTTATAGTGGTTGTAACAGGTTCTTGGATGATTCTGTAGATTATAGTTTTTAAAATTATCTCTTTCCCATAAGTTGGTTCTTTTTCTTTTGAAATAAGCTTTGCCATTTAGTTTTCTCATGCTCCCTCTTTTAAGTGACTGTGATTCCTCCAGTGATTCCGGGTTGTCAATTTGTATTTGAGAATCAATTTGACAGCTCCCCAAAGGCTGAGTTAAGTTGAGATGAGAACTCATCCTTACAGTTCGCCATTTTCCCTAAAGCCAGTATAGGGCACTTTGAGAGGAGAGGTGTTCATGGTGGGGATATTGTTTTCCTTGTGGTAAGCAACATTGACTTTTACACTCTGTTATGCCTCAAGGAAGGTAGTGTCTGGTTGTGGAATCAGTCCATGGAGATCTCTTTAGATCATTTTTCTTTTCTGCCACACTTATTTTCTGAAAAGTTTTTAGTACCTCCTTACTTTGGTCACAGTCAGGCAGGGACTACTTTAGGCAGACTTCCCTGCTTTAATGACAGGAATTTTTCTACCTGTTTCATTTATTTTACAACTCCTAAAAAAATTTGACAATTTTCTATACACTCTTTCTTTTGTGCTAGTATATTTGTTCATAGTATTGCTTTTTATATTAATCAACTCTCAATAATGAAGCAATTAGGTATGCCTAGTCTACCCTTTTGAACTTGAAGTTGGAATAAGATGTTTAAAATAAATACTGTGAGAGTACCATCCATAGATCTAAAGATTCTCTTGTAATATCCTTCCATATTTTCTTAGAATTTTGATTGTCTTGTATTTCCTAAACAGAATATTTTTAGCCACTCTTATAGTTGAAGTATCAAGAATAGTCTTTAGAAATGATGATATACCTGTGGAGGATTTTATTGGAATTAATTATATTTTTCGAGTTGGGACTAGTAAATTTGATTTGACATCTCTTTGGGCTTTGGTAATGGTAGGCTCTTTCCTGCAAAGCAGTGCTTACAAAAAAAGTCTCTAGAAAAAAAATGAAGTTGTTATATGATAGTACATGGGATCAGTAATGGGTGACCTGGATGGTCTGCTCCAGGTCTTAAGCTGAAGTCGGGTGACAGTGGCGCTCCCGTCTCTTCAGAGGCCTGGGGTCCTTTCCTGAGCATGTTCAGGATGCTTCTCCTCGTGGCCACACAACCAGCCCAATTGCTGTTTTCTTCCAGGATGTTGAGTGGAAGATCATAAACCAGGATCACAGTTCCTGGTAATGTGTTTCTACCAAAAGAAAATTGGTAATATCAGAGAAAGTGGACTGAAAAGTAAAAAAATAAAAAGAGGTGACATAAAGGCTCAGAGTCCTTGCCGTGTGTCCCCCTTCAAAAGCCCTTTTACAACACAGGAACTTATTTTGTCTTACAAACTATAAGAAGGGCTACCTTTTCTCACTTTGAATCTGTCTAACTTCTTGAATTCTTAACCTCTAAACAGGCTTGTAAAGAGCAGATAGTATTAGATCAAACCTACACTGACCTAATCACGTGATTAATAAGGATAAGCTGCTTTTTGATTCAGGTCAACCCATTAAGGACCTTAATCACATCCTTCTAATTCATTTGCTCTATTAAGTAACTACCTTAAGAATAAAATTGTATGGTAAAGGGAGAGAATTACAGGGACATATGCACAAGGAACCAGGGATCCTGGGAGTCAACTTAGAATTGAGGTCTGCATGACGCAAATCACAAGAAAGGATAATAAAACAGTCCCAAAAGATCCAGCTATTGTAGTTATCTTAGACAGATTTTTAATGTCTTATGCATTAGAAATTAGATAACCATAGAAATTTGTAGTAGAGCACTAAAAATGGATTACCAGATTTAGCAAATTAAAAGTACACAATTCTAGGTTAAATTTGAGTTTCAAATAAGCAATTTCATGAACTATTTGGAAAATACTTATACTGAAAATTATTTCTTATTGTTGAAACTCAGATTTAACGTAGTATCTTTTATTGTATTTGATAGTACTAAGTGCATCATGAAATAAAATATTTGAACTGTAAAATGTAGCAAATTCAATCAAGAATTCAAGAGATTCAAAGAACAATGGATTATATACAGTTGAAGATAGGATATACTGTAGCAGTGGAGGAGTTAAAAGATGAAAATTTCAGATAAGAACATAAGAATCATATGGTACATGACAAATAACTGAAAATTTCACTATCATGGTTCCAGATGGAGAACAGAGAGAAAGTCAGGGAGATAATGGTTGGGGAATTTCTAAACTTGACAAAAAACTTTAAGTCATGGATTCATGCAACACTGCATTTCCAGGCAACATAAATTCAAGTAAGTCCTTCCTATCACATTATGGAAAAATACTAAATTATGAAGGGAAAAATCTTCAGTGAGATTTAAAAATGTTATACTACACTTAAAACATTACCGTGATAGCACTGTGATATTTATAATTGATTGCTTATAATGAAAGTGAGTATCAGAAAATGTAATCTTTACATTGCTCTTGAGAAGGAGGAATAGAGTTGTCAACTTAGAATTTTATTCCCAGCAAAAATATCCTTCAGGGCAGGGGTTGTGACTCAGTGGTCGAGTGCTTACCCAGTATGTGTGAGACACTGGGTTCAATTCTCAGCACCACATCTAAAAAAATAAAGCAAAGTTCAGTGTCAACTAAAAAATTTTTTTTTAAAAATATTCCTCAGAATGAAGAGACAAACAAATGGAGTATAATGTTTACACTCAAAAAGTCTGGTATTATAAATTGGCTTTTCCTATTTGCAGAAGTTGGAGCACAAGACCTGTTCAGGTTTCTCAATGTAGAACAAAGTAGTTGATGTCCTCTTGAAAAAGTAAAGGCAAAATTAAAGTGTTTTTGTTTAAACAAAAAAATCAAAAACCTGTCACTAGCAAAACTACACTAAGGCGCTCTTTAGTCATAGTAAAAATATTTTGAGAGGTAAACAAAAAGTAATAAAATCAACAAACTTTACTGTGTAAAACAGTGTTGATAACAATATGTTATAAGGTTTAAAATACAGAGAAAAGATGCATAGCAAAAAGAGCATAACAGATACAGAGGCTCTAAAGCTAATTAACATAGTCTTAGTTCCTTGTGTGTTTGAGGAAAATTTAAAGTACTAATTGATACTAGATATAATTAATAATGCACATTTTAATTTTGGAGAAAAATCACCAAAAGTAAAAGAATGTTTAATAATAAGTCTGTAGAGTAGGAGAACATCATCATGAGCTATTCCCTATTTGCAAGGAAGAAAATTAGCAATGTAACACAGATAGAAAAAAATCAAAAAAATACTAGGAGGATAACCAGTTTTCACTCAAATGTTTTAGGTATTACATTAAATGAAAGGGAAAACATTCTTTAATTAATAGACAAAGATTTTAAGGCTGAATATTAAAAGAAAATCTGTTTCTTCTGAGATGATAAAAATTTATTATAGAATCATGGAACATGATAAGCCTAACCAAAGGAAAACTGGTAATATCAGCGGAAGTTAACTAAAAGACAAAGAACATGACTGTAGAGAGGTGGATAATGTATAACTGTGAAAAGATGAAACAACAGAAAGAGATCACAAAAATAACTTTGTAGGCATCTAATAACAGAAACTTAAAAAACCAAAAGTCAAAAATCGAAGGAAAATAAATAAATTTAGAATTGCACTGGAGGAAATGAACCTCGTTTTCTTAAAATCTATAAGAATAAACAATTAATGAAAGAATAAATAAAATGTGTCATATGCATATAATACAATATTATTTGGCAAATAATGGATTAAATACTGATACAAACTGCATTGAACATGGATGCAACTAAAAAGCATTAGAGTAAATGCAAAAATCCAATCTTCTCCCCTAAAATGTCCATGCATGATTTCATCTGTATGCAATACACAGAATAGGCATGTCCAGAGAAACAGAAATTAGTGAGTGGTTGTCTGTGACTGGAAGATGAAGGGGAAATAATGGGAATGACTGCGGGTAGGGACAGGCTTCTTTTTTTATTATTATTTTTTTTAATGACAATATAAACCTCTAGGTTTTGTTGATGTTTGCACAGCTCCGAATATAATGGAAACCCTTGATTTATATTCTTTCTTGGATAAATTGTTTAGCTTATTAAGTATGTGTCTATAAAGCTCTTTAAAGGCACTTTAAAAAGAGAATAAGCAAAATTCACCCTGCTCCCATCCACCTGAATGTAGCATTACAATGATTTATTATTTATTTATTTGGTTCAGCACGTGGTAGAACAGTTTTTTCCCATCGGGTAGACCTTTGCGGCCAAAGGAACCTGAGTAATGTCTGGGGCCATATTGAACTGTGCAGACAGGGTGGGGTTGCCATTTGCAGGGAGCTGGTTGGTTCTAGAGATGCTGGTGGAGCTCTTACGGTGTTCAGAAAGCCCCCAACCATACCAAATTGAACAGGCCCCAAATGCCTGTCCTGATGTGGTTGAAATGCCTTGTGGTATGGATAGCGATCCTGTTCCTTTTCAGTTCTTAAGCTCCTGTCGATAGGACCCTTCTTGGAAAGTGAGCAAAGCATAATGTCAATATTGGAAGCAGAAACATTACCCATTTTTAGGATTCACATGGTTCATACTATCATCTGACATTAGAGGAACAATTCTGCCAATTTTGCAAACAAGTAAGCTGAATTTGAGATATTCTTTTCTGGTGGACCAAAAAGAGGTATAAAACTAAAGAAATGTCAGCTACCTATTTTTTTTTATTTTATACCTCTACTAATAACTATATGAACATATAGTAATTATTAGTTGCTATATGTATAGGTTTGAACTATTTTACATGATTAAATAATTGTTTTAATCTGCTAAAATTAATGCCTGACAATAAGCAACACTATTTTGTCTGCTAGCAAAATCAATGATTACTTTTTTTTTTCAATTCACAGGAAGTAGAAGTTTAACCAGTAATGATATTTCTTTCAGTAATTGTTTTTGATAAAATGTGAAACCGTTACATGATACAAAATTAATTAACATTCAGTTAGTTTAATAAGGAAAGCACAAGATAATTAGCAACCATTACAGAAAAAAAAAGAGATTCTAATGTATGAAAGCTTTAAAAATCCTTTAATACGTTCAAAAACTGATGAGTTCTTTGCTGAATCCATAGATAATATTTTTATTGATTTTGAAAATTGGATTAACATAGAATAAGAAAAACAATTTAATAATCACATATTCTACATTCATTTTACACATTTTATACACATTTTACATGGGGAAAAAAGAAGATAGATATGGAAATATTAATTAAAGCTCTGAAGACCATTGTTTTTAAAGTTAGGACCAAAATCAGAATTCAAACCCAAATCTCCTAAGGTCTAGCCTTGGACATGACACATTTGTGTTGTGATATGCTCCCACCTACTGATGAGTCTGTGAGGCCATACTTCACACTACAGTTAGGTGGTGTCTTAGTCCATTTTGTGTTGCTGTAAGAAAATGCCTGAGGTTAAGTAGTTCATAAAGAAAAGGTTTTCATTTAACTCACTTCAGGAGCATCATGATGGCATCTGCTCAGCCCTGGTAAGGACCTCATGGCGGGTGGCATCACATGGCAGGGGCGTGAATGTGAGAGGTTAGTCACCTGGTAAGATGGATGCAATGTGGGTTCCAGGCTCCTTTGCCCTGCCACTTAATGGTGTGAATTTGTAGCAGAAAAATAAAGTGAGTCAGAAACTAAGAAAATTCCTTGGCAACCTCAACATTCTACTCATATGTAATTAGTGAAAGATTATCAGGCTTAATGAGAAGAAAGTCATTGTGTCTAGATATTTTACAGGAGAGATTCATGGGAGGGTAAAGAACTTGTATTGTATACTCGCTTATTTGTGCCTCACAAAGATTTCATTTTCCGCTTCCCTCTTTGATCCTTAAGTCCACACAAACTTACTCAGGGCGATACTTTATCTGTTGGTGATGTCCATTTGGGTCAAATCAAATGCTGACCTTCCTTGACAAAAGCTTGAAGGGGATGTCCCTGTCCCTCAATGCCTAGTGACATCTTTGTGTTCAGGAGGGTAGAGGCACTCTGCGGGGGAGGTTTGATCTGCACTCAAATGCTTTCTTATGACTTAGGGTGTCTCCAAAAGCCACATTCCATGTCTCTGGAGGACATGTTACCTGTCATCTCTACTTTAGAGAAAATCAAAATGGCAACAGATTCCACTTGAGCATATCTGCTCTAATTTGCTGTTCCAGAATGGGGGCACTGTCCCATTCTGCAAAACAGAATGTGTGCTTGGGTGAGCTGAGCAGAGCAGCTCAGCTTGGTAGGCAGCAGAAGGTTGAAGAAAGTCAAAATGAGGACCAAAAGCAAACGGGACTTTTCACAGTTGCTTTCCTTTGAAGCTTAAAGTGGAGGCATCTTGTTGCTGATGTCCCCTTAGATAAATAGCGCTCCTTCTGATTGGTTGCTGTGAATGCTGGTTTTTTATTAAGTGGTGCTTGGGACAGGTGGTTCCATTTTGGTTGGGTCTGGTTTGGTGTGCAGGAACATTATCCAAAATACGGGTCTCCCGTGAGTTCATCTGGCACTCCGCAGCGCGGGTATGTCCTGGTACAGGTGCATACACACACTTGCAGGGAACACGGATGTCCCTATCCTCGCTTGACTCTAAGGATGACGGATATAGATGACTATAATTGAGACTTCCTTTTCTCCTGGAGTTGTGAGAGATTTCTTATTGGCAGATTTGAGAACATTTAGAGACTAACATTTTCTTTCCCTTCTCTTTCTCTTTCTTCCCGCTTTAACATTTCCAGATTGCTAAAGAGTAAGCTGTCCATTGCATACATGAAAAGAATTTGGATAAATTGTATATGTGTGTTCAAGGGCATGCATATGTGTGTATTCGCTTGCTGAATGGAGGTATTGGTTTAGTGAAATAAATTCATTTAACATAGAGCGAATTCCAAATCAATATCATCAGTTTTCTTAATTCTGTCCCCTTGCATTTGCATCTGGGATGGAGTCCATTCTATTCTTTGGACTCTTCCACCATTTGCCTGCTAGAAGTGGAAGGGTCTCTGCGACATTGGACCCAGCAGTATTTATCACTCATAAATTAGAAACCCAGTTTGAGCCCTGTGAAGTATGAATGTTTAAAGCAAACCTTTATTTAACATTTTGTATGTCAACATTTCTCCAACGTGCCCTGCCAAGTGGATTTCAGAGCAGATGATTCTGGAACACCAGCAAGTGTTTGCTCTCATGTTTCAACCATTAGTGTTGAATTAAAGACTAGGGGGTTTGGATTACATGGCAGCCTTCTTTGGTGCCTTATGCTGCTGATGCTGGCCAAGAAGAGGAGCATCTGAGTATTTATCTGTTTATGCCTGTGGAATACTAAGAAATTCTAGGGCATTGGACAACTCTGTGCCCATACCACCAAGCCTAGGGGCGCATCCAAGTCTCTTGCAAATAACTTTTCATAGATATGAAAACTGCATCGATGCTCAAAAAATGTCATACAAACTCTTTTAAAATAACCCTCTGGGAAACTCACAAAAATTCTTTCTCAGTTCTCTCAATAATTATGCAAAGTATAAGATTCTTCTGTAGAGTTATGAAGCCAGTATGAAGAGTGAGTTGTATATCTGAATCTAATGCACTCACTAGTTAATTTGCTTATTGGTTCATTCTCCACATGCTTAGAGTGTAGTGAACCTAGGCATTGTGATAAGCGCTGGAAACAATCCCATGGTTCCAGTCCTCATGAAGGTGATATTCTATGGGAGCAGGCAAATTATTAGGAAGTACAAAGTAGGCAGATAAATAATTTAGTTATAACTCAACGTCTTTGCCATGAAGGATACAAATTGTGTGGAAACCAAGTGCAATAAACAAGACTCTTGCTTCTGGACAGTCCTTCCAGATCACTGCTATATGGCAACATGGAGAATAAATCACCCATACCCCCCACATGTGCAAACACACACCTAAGTACAGATTCAGTTAGTTTTTACCACTTCATGTGCAGAGAACAGGGTAAATGACATACTCCCTGATATAAAAAGGCAAGTAAACTCCAAAGAACTGACATCTAAATAATGTCCCCCTTTCAAAGGTCTTTTTTACAACCATGTTTTAATTTATTTCGTGGAACACAAATTGATTGAACACTTGTTGTCTGCCAAGGATTCTGGCCGATATCGAGGATACAATGTCAAACAAAAGTGGAAAACTTAAAATTATACTTTAGGGAAGAAAAAGCTTCCTAAGCAATTTCCAGTCTTAGACATCTGATGCAGATCAGTAGGAACCTGGTCATTTAACGGGTTAGCTGTCTTTATCCTCCACATGTTTGCGGAACTTTAACTAATTAATCTCACGACACCCAGCCCTGGGTGAAGCTGATGTATTAAACACTGCATGTTCTTTATAAAGAAAGGACATCCCCAAAAAATGGCACGGCCATCGCCAAACATCCTCACCAGCATTTTGGTGGTAAACTCTGTAAAGCAGGGAGCTGATGCAGAAGGGCTCATTAAAAGTTTTCTGTGGCTCCTTCTGCAGCCCAGGACAGGGAAACTTGATTGACAGGTGTGTGAATTAAATGACTGTTACCAAAAACTCTGTGTGTGTATGGTTAGTCCACCAGGTGTGGTGTCTCCTTTCAGCATTTTTAAGAGTATGACCTAAAATAATTACATCACTCTCTGCTAGCAATAGTGCGTTGGCTTTCCCGCAAACCTAAAACAAGATGCAAACTCCTTCTCAAAATGCAAATTCCTCAGTCCTTTCCCTTGTCCTGCAACACTGAACCTTCTCAGAGTTCCAGGTGCCTTTCCCAGCGCTGCTGCTCCTCAGACCATCCCCAGTGCCTCTCTGAACAATGCTTGGTTTTCAACCACATCCCTGTACTTTCTTAACCATGCGTTCTCTCTGTCTGGAATATTTGTTCTTCCACTTTTCACATATAAAACTTCTTCCATTTTCTGTATGTCTGCTTACATTTTACATCATCAGAAAGACCTTCTTCCCTTATTAGTACCACTTCCAATTAGATCTACCCTTATTTATTCTCTCATAGCACCTGCTCATTTTTCCTAACATTTACCTAGTTTTTCCATTTTGTTAGCATTTCTGTACGTTCTGATGATTTCTCTGCAGCCAATTGGACTCTAAGCCCCCATGAGCATAGAAGCATCTGTGTTTTGTCTGCTGCTCCATGCTCGGTACTCGGACAGGGTGAACACAGGGTCGGTCTCCATCAGTAGTCCCATGTTGCTGGGTGGATCAGTAATGTAAGCGCTTAGGATCTTTAACTAGCAACTTCATTCAACAAAAGATCAGGGATGCAGGATTGAGGGATCTGCCATCATTCTTTTTTATCAACTTTCTGTTAGTTCATTTTAGTGATACACAATATTGGGATTCATTTTGACATAATTATACAGACATGGAGTGGAATTTGCTCTTATTTAGTCCCTACTTCTATCCCTTGCCCTCCCCTCCTCCCTTCCCCTGTTTCCTTCCCTCTACTGATCTTTCTTGTATTATTTACAGTTTTTTAATTATTGTGTTATGAATGCACATAAGGGTGAAAGTCACTGTGGTATGTCCATATAGAGGCATGGAAAATTTTGTTCAGAATGCTTGACTTGGTTCTTGATCTTGCCATTTTTGATCTGCTCTACTTTACCTGAGGTTTTTCACACTTCTGAATTTTATTCCTATCTTGGAAACACAAATATCAAAGATGCAATGCAAGTGGATACATTACAATGCTATATTTTGTAAAAACACGTACAAATACCAGGTTCTGTGACTTAGAAGATCTATAATGTTTTT
Organism: Sciurus carolinensis; assembly: GCF_902686445.1. Classification (NCBI taxonomy): domain Eukaryota; kingdom Metazoa; phylum Chordata; class Mammalia; order Rodentia; family Sciuridae; genus Sciurus; species Sciurus carolinensis. Next base: position 23,527,977 of record NC_062231.1, on the reverse strand, counting down.
TAAAACAGAGTCATTCTAGGGATCTCACATTTCTTCATAGGCTTCTTTTTTTCACCCAGAAAGCAGGAAAGATACAAAAAAAAATTTAAATTAAATCTTCATGACTTCTTTTGATTTTCTAGTTCTGACACTCTTTTTTTCCCCTAGTTTAGCAAGTCTTTCTTTCCATTCCTTTTAATTTTGACATTCTCCAAGGGTTTCAATCATATAAAACTGTAATAACAAACTTGATAAATTGGGTTAATTAATGAGAAAATTTATGGAATGAGTAAAAATTACAGGTAATGCAGAGAAGTTTTTCTCATTTTCATTACTATTTTAGGAGATTCCGCTTAGGTCATAGAACAATAGAATTGATCCTCAAGAGCAGAATTTTATTATTTGTCTGTTACTGTGTCTGACCAATGAGCTCATTGTCATAAAATAAGTTGCCTATTTTGTTGTTGTTGTTTGAAATCTAAAGCTCTTTGAGGGAAGAGAAAGAGATAAAACATAGGTCTTCCAAAATTGTAGTGTCTTCTATTTCATTGAGGTATTTATTCAGAGAGAAATCTTAGGGAATCAAAAATTAGAGACAGGAGACTCTTTAGGGAGAATGGATTCATCCATTCCTGCTTCTCCACACTGTGCTATAGGCACGCAATTGACTCAGACACACGAAGGTGCCAACATCATTAAACCTTAGAGCTGTGGTGTGCAGGATCAAAGGTGCAAATGGCTCTTTTGAAGATTCCTTTCGCCACATGTTTGGATACCTCAGGGTCCTGCATGGTGGCATGTGCTTCTTGAAGAAAACTCGCAGCCCATCTGTTTGTACCGGCATGAAATTCACTTAGGAAGTTTGAAGACTTGGTAGTAATTAGGTTTCTGGATGCCCCCCCCCCATTAATTAAAAGACTAAAAACAGGCTTGGTTTTCTGTTTGTATTACATATATGACCATCAGTCTCATTACTAAGAAGTTGCGGGTTAATTGGAATGTACTCTTTGGAAGTTCTCCAACAGTGGCTGTGTGGGGTAATCCAGTCTCTAGCTGTCTTGGTACAGGTTGTCAACGTAAGGATGAGAGTTGCAAAGGCCATTTAGAGATTAGAACAAGAGTCTCTGCAAGAAAAACAGGACTAGGCTTCCCAAAGCCCAGCCAGGAGACAAGATGCAGCTGGAGATGGGCATACCGTCAGCTTCAGCAACACGTGCCAAGTGGAAATACTTGAACGACATCAGATGGCCAGTTGGAAGTCAACAACTTAAGTATTGAATGACAAGATTTTTCAGTGAGAGTAGGTGTCTGATGAATCTTCATGTCAGCAGATTTTCATCATTCAGACTTTTTTTTAGCCTCAAGGTGTCTTTTCTATTAATACACCCTCACTTTGGAAAGTGTCCGAGCAGAGATCTAACCCTCACGATGGCTTCAGAGATCCCTCCTGTCCTGATTGCCACCAGTAGCACAGGGGATTTTGCAGTTTTGACATGGAAGCTTGATTATTAAGACATCTTGGAAGAATTCCTGTAACCGTCTCTTAATACTACAACAGGGTCAGATCCCAGATTTAGTATAGCTCTCAAACTCATTTCTTTGTAATGTCCTGATTTGTGTGATTTCTGTTTTATTTTTAATATTTTTCCATATTTTTACTGGTACATTATAGTTGACTTACAGGTAAGATGTGTATCATATATGCACACAATATAATAATATCATTCCCTGATATTTCTCTTAAAAATACTGCATGATCATGTACAAGGTACTGACATTTCAAGTGTTAGAACTTTTCATATATGTGTTCTTGCTGGTGTAAAAACTCTCCAGCATATCAGAGCTGGCTATCCACATCTTCTCGAAACAAGGGGAAAAATATATTCAAGACCTCTGAGCTCGGCTTGTGCCCTGGAACGGAGCCTGCCTTTTCAAGTTGGGGACTCCTCCTTACACTTCCTCCTTCACCTCTGTTACATTGGTTTGTCTTTCTTGGCAGATTGATCCTCAGCAGTTTATAAAAAATGCTCTGCGATTATTCATTCATAAACGAAAAGTTACTTGACTCTACGGCTTATTTTTCTCTTTTTTCCTTTTTATTGGGTGCATTATAATTACACATCACAGTGGGATTTGTTGTTACACATTCATGCATGCATACACTCCAACAGTGTAAGTTGTCTTAACAGTGCATCTAGATATTTTAAAATGAAAACTTTGCTCAGATATATGCTATTTACATTTCACATTTGAGATTGCTGCTTGACCCAGGGCATGCCTGAAACTAGCCTGACTTTGGATGCTTATTCTTTAATCCTCTCTGGGTATTGAATTTATACTGGTACTCTGAATTATATTCACCCCTCCTATTTTAACTTAGGTCAAAAAGGAGTGCCCCAAAGTATAATGACAATAATAATATATCATTGGTTTTTTCAATCTGAAAGTGATTATAGAAATTAGTCCAATTGTTTATTTTTAATTAATTATTATTATTATTTTGGACTAGAGATTGAAACCAGAGGTGTTTAACCACTGAGTCACAACCCCAGCTATTTTTTATTTTTATTTTGAGATAGGGTCTCACCTAATTGCTTAGGGACTTGCTAAATTGCTGAGGCTGGCCTTGAACTTGTGATCCTCCTGTCTCAGCCTCCCTAGCTACTGGGATTACAGGAATGATCCACTGCACCTGACCAATTTTTTAATTTGACAAATAAGGAGTTTCAAAAGGGCTTTGCCTTTGATCCAAGAGCATGCAGCTTCCCAGATGCAGGGTTTAAACAGCCATGTCTTTCTTTTTCCTAATTTTTGAATTTTATTTGTCCTAATGAGTTGTACATGACAGTAGACTGCATTTATACATTTTGACAGATCACACATAAATGGAGTATAATCTCTCATTTTTCTGATTATACATATTGCAGGATCACCTGGGTTATGCAGACGTACGGATTACTGCAACCCAAATTTTCAACCCTTTTCCCAGCAAATTTAAAAACCTTGTCATCTGGATCTGTCTCCATTCCTCACATCTCACAGGGACTCGACTCATTCATTAGTGATTTGTGCTTTCCCTCCTTCCCTAATCTCCTGTTTATTCTTATCTTAAACAGCTTTCAACACATTTGGCTGGACCCTCTGTCTGAACACCTATTCTTCCTTCAGTTTCCTTGACACTAAACTATGTTGATTTTTCTTTTAACCTCTCGTTCCTGGTTTCAAAATTCCAAATGTTCAAGCATTTCAGGACATTATTCTTGAATTTCCTTTTCTTTGTGGTCTGAAAACTTCAGAATGGCAATTCTCTTCACATCAGTTGAATTCACTCTGGTCAGTCTCATTTCGTAACCTCAAGTCCTGACGACGCTTTGGATCTCCAGAATTATCCACTTGGGTGTCTGATAGACTCGTAAAACTTAATATAACCTGAAGAATTGGGGTTCTCCATGTTACAGTAGTGAGTCAGATCTGTTTGCCTCTTGGCAAGACTTTGTTGGATCAAATTTTGCTGGGACACAACCGCACCATTTGCTTACATTCCGTTATGGCTTCTTTCACGCGGCAATAGAGATTCATTCGGTCTGCAAATACTGAAATATTTACTCTCTGGCCTTTTACAGAAAATTTGTCAATAGCTACTCTCTGTCCCCAAACTGTCCTTCTCTTTGTAAGTCCTTATCTGAGTACAAAGCACTACCTTCTCTCTCATGTCCATGCCCAAATCCTCTCAATAATCTTGACCTCTCGCTTTCTCCTAGCTACCATATCCACGTGCATCAGTAGCTCTGAAGGACGTTACCTTTAACATAAATCTTAAAATGTGCCCATCTCTTCTCCCTCCATCTTCTCTGCCTTCCACTCACCCTGAGTTTTCAGTCATTCCAATGTGCTAAGTTCCTACTTCTGGAACTTTCTGTGTGCTGGTTTCTCTGCCTGGAATTCCTCCTGTGGACCCCTCCTCGGAACATCCCCGTCTCCTTGGTCAGGTGTCTTCACACGCCACTTCCTTCCAGAGATGCTGCCTCAACGACCCAGCTTAATTGATCCAGCTGCAGTAGAGGCCATGCTCCTGATTAGCTTAATTTTCTGCAAAGCACTTCTCATGGGGAAGTTGATGTTCAGCTTCTTTATTTGCCAGTTATTCGCCTGTCTGTCTAAAACAGAATATGAACTTCCCAAGAACAGGGCTCCTTTCTGTTTTGTTCATGGGCGCAGACCAAAGGTTTAGAACAGTGCTAAACAGCACCGGTGGAACAGGAGCATGCTCAGCTTTTGTCCTCTGGGGGTTTCCCAAGGCCATCTTGAACCACATGGGCCAGATTGGCTTGCTTAGGCTGAATAAGAAGACTGAGCAATGCACGGTATTAATTTCAGCAATGCGACTGTACCTACTTATTTTCGTTGTCATTTTTCTTAAGTATGCATAAGTAAAACATTGACTGTCGTCTCCTGTATCTGCTGCTGACGTGGATGCCTAACCAAACAAGTAGCGTCAATTAGGAGATTTGCTTAGGGGATGGTTGTGTTCATTTTTTGTCCCACTCAAGCTCCCTGGGGACTGGATCTTTATATGAATTGACTCACTAATGCTTCATCTGCATTTAATGACAGTGTCTGGGACGCAGTTGGAACTCAACAAAGGCTTGTGGTACGTTAGTGCTGATGGGTCAGGAAAGGCCCGACTCCGTGATCCGTGGGCCTGTGTCCGCGGCACAGCCTTAAAGACGCACGGCAGCTGCTCTTCCTCCTGCTGGGACACCTCTCAGATCCACGCTGAGCCTCAGTATTGGTGGTGGAACTTCATCACCTCTAACTCTGCCACACTCCAAAGAAAAAGCAATATCTCACTTAACCCTTAAAATGCACTTTGAAAGTCTGTACAATTATTAGTCCATTATTACAGTTGGGAGCAGCAGGAAGTGGGCCGAGGGGAAGGAGTAGCAGAGCCAGAAATCCAAGTTCCACGGCCACCCAGCTAAGCAAGGAGTGAGGGATCCTGTGTCACCAGCAGTGGGCAAGATCTCAGAACGACAGGTTAGTTCTCACTGGAATAGATTAGACCAGGATCTCAAAATTAGGAGTTCCATCCCACTGGATGTTCAGTGAGGGAATCGATTGTATCACTCGATATGGTGTGTACACACAGCCACTGTTATCTCATTTATTCACCAAAACTTACAGACGAGAGGAACGGTGGCAATACTCTGGTCCTACCTCTCCTTTCACAACTGAGCAATCTCAAGTTGTAGGGCAATTAGTCACCTGGCTAAGGAAACTAGGAGGAGACACGGGAATCCTTTTCCCCGTCCCGCATGGCTTCTGCAAATTCTGCTTGCACTTGTTGCCGGGGGAAGAAAATATTTGCTTTTTCTTAGCAGAAAAGTAAAAACAGATAAACTAAATATATATATATATATTTTTTTTTCTTTTTCTTTTTCTGTCCTACTTTCCTTTACCTTTGGCATCGTTGCCAAAGTGTGGCAATCTGTTGAAGTCAGGTGTGGACAATTCAGTCCTTCTGTCTCTGTTAGATGATCCAGTGTGCCTTCTCATCTGCCCAAGCTCTGTCATCTTGCCACCCCTTGATTTATCTACCAAGCACTAGCTGTACGTCCATGATGTTGCAGAGCAATGCACCAGGTAACAGGGATGGGGAGGATAAAGATCCACAAATGTGATTTCATTTATATTGATTCTGTCCTCTGTTATACTTTATTTTCTAATTCATCCGAAGCTCCCCTCAAGGGTAGATTGGTTGTAATTTCTCAGTGAAATGCATAAAAAAAAAAACACCAAAAGAAACTCAGAGTATCGATGTGGTCATCTGTTCTTTACCACAACATCAAACTGTTACATTCAAGTTGCTGTGACGCTACTTCTATCAATATTACAAGCTCACATTATTGGGTAATTAATACACACCCAGCGTTGTATTAAACACTTCATGGAGATTAACTCATGTACTCTCCCTCTGTCTTTCCACCAAAAAATGTAGTTATTAACTGTATTTACAGTTTAAGGTCACACGAGTAAGTAGTAGAAGATCCAAAGTGAGTTTCTTCAGAGAGTGCATGCTCAATTGCTTCATCAGATTATCTGCAAATTGTTCACTTATATAGAAAATAATCCTTGAAGTTTGGCAGAGGAATGTTCAGGAATCTGTGCATTATTCCACACTGAAGCTAAGAGCACACATTGCTCTTCATTTTCTCCAAGAAATATACTGCTGTTTCCATGTGTCTGATGATCCACAGGACTTTACCCCATTAATAATAAAGCTATGTTTTTATTGAATCCAAACACTAATAAACAATGATGACGACTTTGGTTATCTTTGCATTGTGAAATATGTGCATTTCCCCCCTCTTTTTAGAAATAGTATTGCAAATGTGTGCTCATTCAAGTTCTCTATCATTTTTCATAACCCTGCTTCAAAAAGGCATTAACAGTTGGAAAAATGGTATGAGTGAAACTGGTCGTTCTCCTGAGCTTGGCTGAAGATTGGAGGAGGCATAAATAGCAATCTACCTCCCTGATTTATATTGAGCACTCACACAACTGAGGCCCAAATAAATTATAAAGTGGTTGGGTCCAGTGGTGTTATTAAATTCCTTGTAGGCTGCATACATCCATCACTGGATACCCTTAGGTATATGTTTCATTCAAATGGTGGAAGGATATATATCATGTATCATTTCAACATCATGAGTAAGACTTGGAACTAGTTACTTTCATTACAGCTAATAGGCAAAATCTGTGAACTGAATTGGAACTGCAATGTGCATCTAAGTATCGGTGAGTGTCTTATGTTTTGTAAACCAAAATGTAAACTCTGTTGTGTGTTAGGAGACCTGCCATGTCACTTTACTTATACATTTCTCAGCAGTAAGAAGTTATGTTATAAAAAATGATTATGTATAGACACTAGACAAATGAGATTCTGAAAGAATTGCAAAGTCAGGTGTACAACAGTAATCCCAGTGACTGGGAAGGCTAAGGAAATAGGATCACAAGTCTGAGACCAGCCTCAGCAACTGAGCAAGACGCTGTCTCAAAATAAGGAATAAAAAGAGCTGGGAATGTAGCTTGGTGGTAAAATACCCCTGGGTTCCATCCCCAGTACCACAAAAAGAATCACAGACCATGTATGCTCAGAAATCCTCTGGAAGTCAAACATGCATTGGATTCAATGCTAGAAATTGTGCGTTTCTTTTAGGAAACAGAAATAACAGGAATTTTAGCTGAAGGTAAGGACGTCTTCCCACACCGCCAGATTCTTTTCAAATACTTTCTTTTTTTAACATTAATTTTTTATTTGTTCTAATTAGTTGTAATTGACAGTAGAATGTGTTTATATGTTTTGATAGATCATACGTAAATGGAGTGTCATCTCTCATTTTCCTGATTGCACATGTTGCAGGATCACGTGGGTCATGCGGTTATAATGTACATGAGGTCATGATGTCTGTTTCTCTCTACCGTCCTTCCTACCCCCTCCCCCTTCCCCTCCCTTCACTCCCCTCTACCTAACCTAAAGTAACTGTATTCTTCCCTACCCCAGTCTCCTTATGATGAATTAATATCTGCGTATCAGAAAACATTTGGCTTCTGGTTTTCTGTTTTTTTTGTGTTTGGCTTTGTTCACTTAGCATGAAGTTGTCTGACTCCATCCATTTTCCAGCAAATGCCATAATCTCATTCTTCTTTAAAGCTGAGTAGTATTCCATTATATATATATATTTTTTTTCTTTATCCATTCATCTATTGAAGGGCATCTAGGTTGGTTCCACAATCTAGCTGTTGTGACTTGAGCTTCTATATACATTGATGTGACTGTGTCACTGTAGTATGCTGAATTTAAGTCCTTTGAGTATAAACCCAGAATTTGGATAACTGGGTTCAATGGTGGTTCCGTTCCAAGCTTTTTGAGGAATCTCTATATTGCTTTCCTTAACGGTTGCACTATTTTGCATTCCCACCAATACAGCAATACAATTATCTCAAATACTTTCTGCACTAATATGTGGTCTTCATATTCTAGGTGAGAAACAATGTGATAGCATTTTAGTTACAAAGCATGTTTGGCATGTACTCCAAAATAGAACACAGCACAGTTCCATAAGTTCCCATTTAGTGGTTCAAGAGTCAGAGTTGAAGAGACCCATGTGGGATTGATTCTCCATGTCATTGGTATCCCTCTGTCTCCTGACTTCTGGTCCGCAGTTCCTTATTTGCATAGATGTTTGGCGTGCGCTGATTGATCATCATGTGCTACATTCTGTAATGACCATGTAATTAGCATCTCCTTCACATCATTTCTGATCCTCTACGGAACTCACAGATCCACTGTTCACCGTGAACTTGACACTCATGACTTGGAGATCACTGTAGAACAGATGGAAAAAATAACTTCATTCTGTCTTCTTCCTTTCTTGTCCCTGTTTCCGGGAAGAGGAACTTAATTTCTTATCAGTCGTTCGGAGTATTCACTTATTTTTCAAAGCTTTTTGAAATTATAAAAGTTGTTTGCTGTTCGTTACATCTTTCCTGATTTTGTTTTCTCCCGGGGAGAAAAGCTTAGAGGTTTGGAATTCATTCAGTAATACTTACCCTTTTATCTCTGTGTAGAATTAAATGTCACCCTTAGCTTTATGCATATTAATTGTATTTTAGAGCAATGTTTTCTCAAAGACTTCAGGTACTTTTGGATAAGTAACTTTCTAAGGAATATATATTACTGCCTTCAAAATCAGGGATAGTATCTGGCAATTGCCTTCAGAGCACCTTTAAAGCATCTAATGTTTACAAAGATTGATTGAGGTGAAGCATGAACACTCCTATCAACTACTAATATGAACTAATTATTCTTTGCTCAGGACTGGAAGTATCTACATGCCATACCTTTCTCCCTTCATTGCTAGAGGTATTGCAATAGATAACAAAATAAGTGCAATCAGAATTCATTTCTACTCCCAAATTCTACCATCTATCATCTGAAGTGCACTTGTTTTTTGTCATATTTGGCTATGAAATTATTAATGCTGGTGTGACTGAATAAAATATGTCATTTGTATCTGAAATAGCAATGTGAAATCCCGGAGCGATGATGAGTTGCTGGAGAGATAATTGGAATGAGTTGAATATCTTAATTTATCATATTATGAAATTTATTTCTGGACGTTCAATCTCTTCATATATGCTGGCTCCAAATATAATGACATATCTACCCTGAGCATCGGAAATTATGATTTCTTTCAAGAGAATGTTTTTTTATGGGACTCTTGCTTTATGACTAAAGGAAGAATAAAATATATTTATTATGTGCATTGTACATATCTGTGTACATACATATTTATTTATATACATATAATGTTATATGTGAGACATACATTTATTTATCATACATACATATAAGTTTAGAGTAACTGAAATTAAGTAAAATCTCAGTTCCAGAGCATACTGCATGTTATACAATGAATTCTAAATGATAGGTTCCTTGAAAATGGAGAACATATAAAGTAGGCAGAATTCTAAAAATGTCCACACGTGTCCACACGTGTCTTCTGTTTATTCGAACTCCCACCCAGCTAGGTATTGCTGAGAAGACAGATTGTAGCTGGAATTAGGATTACTCAGCTGACCTTAATTTAGGGAGATGATTTTTGCATTATCCAGGTAGGTCCAGTGGAATCCTGTGAGGCAGCTGAGCAAGGCAGAATACTCAGGCGGGAGAGACGTGTTGTGAAGAGGTGAAGCAGAGGGACTAGTCCCAGCCTTAAAGACCCAGCCTGGCCGACTTTGCAGGAGCTGAGCATCAGCCTGGAATATGGTCACCAGGAGCCAGCAGGGAAATGGCAGGCTTGGTAGTTCAGCTGCAGGACACTAATGGCCCCATCTGTACCTGGACTTTCACACACTGAAGAACCGTGCGATAATGAATTTGTGTTGTTTTAAGTCACTAGCCTGAGATTGACTTGTTATCACAATAACAGGAAAATAATGCACCCTGTTTACCAGCAAAAGAGTCATGTAGGCAGACAACACTCACTTTTCCAAACTTTCTTTTCTTTTTCTTTTTTTTTGAGAAGTTGTACCTCTTTGCTTCAGCGACACCTTTCACCTTCTTAGCAACGTGCTAGGCAGGGATCAATCTCATGAGAACACAAGAATTCTTAGGAGATTCCAAATGATGATTTCACTGTAGAGACTGGACCCTTGTCACGTATTTTAGCGCACACACTGTCGCCGGATTGGCCTTTCCAGGATCCACATGCCATTAATTTCACTCCTCCATCACTTCTTCCTGTTTGACCCTATTCAGTGGCTTCCTGCTGCTGTTAGAAAATAAGGCATATTTCAAGGTCCCTGCCCGGGTTGGCCTTTACCCACTACGCCCACCTTATCCATCATCCACCCGGATTCTGGGCCTCTGCGCCGCTCCCCTGCTTGACTCCTGGAAGCCCCATAGTGTGTTAGGTAATAGGGTCGATCCTGGAGTTATTCTGTCCTCATTTCAAATCCTGGGCTGGCCACTTCCTCACTATGTAGCCTCAGGCATGATATTGGACTTCTCTGGGCCTCAGTTTCTTCCTCAATAGAATGAGCAGGGTGACGTACATACTTTATAGGGTTGTCACACACCCAGAATTGACTGGTTCATTTCCTTTCTGTTTGCTACGTACAGTACATTTTATTCTCTGACACGTTGTAATAAGCAATCATGTCTATAAATAAACATCTTTGCAGTGTTATGATCCTAGACATAATCAATAGGCAGAGACATGATTTCTGTAGTTTTTTTCTTCATAAGGCTGAGTAGCTGCATAACTGTAGCTGCAGAATTAAACTACTTACAGCTTCCTTTTTACTCATTCAGCAAACATTTATAATGGACTTACTCAATTTCAGAAGCCAAGGACACATACATAAATAGAGTTTCTTGTTTATTCTGTTGCTAATCTTATATTTGGACATAGTGAAAAACACAATAAAGTTGATTGTACAGCCATTTATTGATTAATGAGTCACTGGAAATATGTCGATCAATAAAGTTAGGTGAACACAACTGGTTAAGCAAATCCATATTGGACTGAGAGTTTTGTTTTATTTTAACAAAATTGTTTTTTATTGAATGTGTTTATAGGTGAACTATACTAAATAATTGTAATAGAAAAGTATAGAAAGCAATCGGGACTTTTAAAAAACTAATAATAACAAATATAAACTAACCTGCCTCTGAGACCTCAGGTCAAGGACTTGTCTATCTGCTTGAACAAACTGCTTTCTCTTCTACAATCCATTTTAAGTCTTCCTGCTCAATGAAGCCAACTCTGACAATTGTATTTCATACTTTGGTTTGGTATTAAGTGTACCAGACTCATCAGAAGGTACTAAAGTGCTTAAGTTTCATTATCATGTCTACTACAAATGACAATTTAAAAAGTTTGCCCTGGTTATAACTTCACATGCACACACACACATACCACCACAACTACAATATGTATTTTTTTCCTTCTTTCTTTGGCATTAATTGCCTATTTACTGTAAAACCTCAGCTAATTTTCACAGTACAAAATTTTGCAAGTGTTGCCTCTATGTGTTTAATTACATCAATTAATAATTTGCATGGTTTAACAGCCCATAGGCTACCAAAGAAACAATCATTTTAATGGCTTGAAGTTGTTAAGTACCTTTGAGGCAAAACTGGAAAAGATTCAACGTGGAGGATGGTGGATTTCTGAGTGATGTCTTTCTGTCACAAACTCAGAATGTTCGAGAAAGGTGCCGTATAATTTGCTCACAGTGTTGTGCACTGCCAAACACCAAGGTTTTAAAAGCTAGGAAGATATTAAAGTAGATTTAGTAGTAGATTTCACAGAAAAACTTCACAAAGGTCCTCCGATTTGCATTTTACATGCAATGACTTTGAGAGGTTCCAGAGGTCAATGGGAATCCAAAGCTTTTTTTATTCCATAGTTAAGCCAACTGGAGAGAGTACTGTCTACCTCACAGGCAAATTATGTTTATGTAGAAAGGTTCTTGGAGAAGTTTTGACTGTAGTGAGCAGTCTCATGAAGACTGTGCAAATATTAAAACAGCCGCTACAATTATGTTTCTGTTGTCTTTTCCATATTGAATGTTTACATTCTTGAGGCATCCCCCATCGATAGCTGTTATTGACTTTGTTTTCTCCTTTCTCAGCGATTTCCTTCCTTGTTTTGCTTCCTGCCTTTCTTCATAGGGTGCTTTATTTATTTATTTCATGGCGGATGTGGGGGAAGAGGTTGCCCTCTTTTTATTAACAGCTTGAAGTACCAGCAGGCATGGAGGCTGAAAGCCAAGCGAGGAACACACAGACAAGCTGATTTTTTTCCCAGTCCTACTTTTCAACCTTGAATACAGACCTCTGGGTATCGTCATGTAGATTCTTGCTTTATATTTGCTAAGAATTCCTCTTAGGCTTGTTCCAGCACTGGTTTAAAACAAGATCAGGACCACCAAGAGCCAAGTTACCTCTGCCAAGTTCTTTCTTCATTTGCCCTTTCTCTCTAGGACTTTTCTGGTAACTCTGACTTTCATGAATACTGATCTGTGACCTGACTCTCTCGGTCCTCTGGGTATCAAGACAGGGTGATGTAACATTTTTAAATTTTTAAAATTCAAATTCAGCATGACCCCAGTCAAACCTGTATTGTCTATGCATAAATCTTCAGACCTGGTCTCATCTTATCATTGAAAGAAAAGCTATGGCTGTTCACCCTTTGCAAAGCCAGAAACCCAGAGGTCAACCTGGATGTCTCCTCTCTCTCAAGGTGCACTCCAACAAAAAAATTCTTTTGCTATTCATTCCTTAATATCCTATACAATTACCCACTTCTTCCCACCTCCATATCCCTCTCCTCTGCTTAAGGCTGTGTTCTCTGTCTGGTCTGGAGAGGTGAACTCCAAACTGGGTGATCCATGGCCAGTCTTATGTCTCTAAGTGGCTCCTGTGCTGCACATTTCTAAATCGATTTATAACATGATCTCTTGCTCTATCTCATACATGGAACACTCGATAGATAGTTCAGTCAATCCAACCAATAAAGCCCACAATATTTTACCTGCTCAGCTCATTCTACACTCACCTTGAACCTGTGTACCTCAGTGTTTTAGTGGACTTTTTCACTGCTGTGAGTAAAAAGACCCAACAAGAACAATTTTTAGAGGAGTTAAAGTTTATTTGGGTGCTCACAGTTTCAGAGGTCTCAGTCCATAAACAGTCAGCTCCATTCCTCAGGGGTGGAGGTGAGGCAGAGCATCATGGTAGAAGAGTGTGGCAGAAGGAAGCAGCTCCCAGGATGATCAGGATGCAGAGAGAGAAACTCCACTTACCTGATTCAAAATATACACCCCCAAAGCCACGCCCCCAAAGACCCACCTCCTCCAGCCACACCCCACCTGCCTTCAGCTACCACTCAGTTAATCCCATCAGGGGATTCATTTGTTGATTGGGTTAAGAATCTTACAACCCAATCATTTCTCCTCTGAACTTCCTTGCATTGTCTCACACATGAGCTTTTGGGGGACTCCTAATATCTAAATCATAATACTCAGCTACCTATTTAAGTTTCTCAGTCAAAACATTTCTCCAGCATTACTGGACCCTAGCACAAGCTATGGCTTTTGTCTAGAAAACCTTCCATTCATTTGTACCCTCAGGCATGTGCACACTTGCAAACACACACACATACACAAAATCATTTTTTGCAAACTCCATTTCTTCTCTTGCTTTGATTTTTTTTTTTTTTAGATCCCATTTCAATGATTTCTTCCCTAAGAAATTCTTCCAAACCTCACTAACTAGATCACCTTCTCTTCTTAAAGCACTAATTAGATTTGTAATTTTACACTTTGTTTCTAAGATTCATCAGATTCTGAGCTGGAATTTCCATGCCAGCAAGTGCCATCTACATATTTATTTGCTCGCTCAAAATCTGATCTACGGCATCTCGTTTATCGACAGACACATAATGTGTACTCGATAAATTTTTAAGAATTAAAAATGAACTTCCTTTAGTCCACATAAAAGATACTTGACTCATTTTCTACCTAACGTTTCTTGAGATATTTTGGGGGAAGCATCCTGCTTTCTTCTTTGAATTGGACCTCCTCAGTTCATTTATTCAAATGTTCTTCATGTTAAGTGTATCAGGAACCCCTTAGTGCCCTGTTCAACCCTCCCTGGACAGAATTTTCATTTTCTTGGTTAAAATAGATGAGTCTGTAAATCATGTGCCCAGAAAGGAACCAAATATTCTAAGTAGTTCTTTTATTCCCATTTCTCTGCAAATGTCCCTTCATGCCCAAGTTCATTCATTATGTAGAAGTTTAGCTGCTAAAATAGCCATCAGTGAAACATTGCCATCAATTATCAGACTGACCAAGGGAATTTTTTTTTCTGACATAGTACCCAGCATGTTTTAGTACTGATGTGATACTTCTATGTTACCCATGTAGTTCAGTTATAACTACAGCAAACTTAAAGTCATAAACCCAACCACAGCATGTGTGAATACAGAGATATTTTACTTTGATTGTTTTGCTCTGGGAATGAAGGAGACCCATGAAATCATAATTATTTGCCTAAAGGTCTAGAAAAGATCAAGGTTAGAACTGAAACCTACCTTTCCTGATTCATGGGAGAGAAATTTTGAAACTATGAAAGACAGCTGAAGATTAGCATTAAAATGCAGAAAAAAGTACCTATCACATTTTCAAAATAATGTCTCACTATCTCATAACCATTATCCAAAATTCTCCAATTTATGTGAGGTAGAACTTCAGTATATCTAGAAAGAAAAAATTCTTCAAGACAACTCTTGTAACCTGATAATACATGGATCTGGTATAGTCAACAGTGTTCATTAAGCTATCAAAATAATAATAATAATAATAAAATACATGCAATGAGGGGCTGGGTTGGGGCTCAGTGGTAGAGCACTTGCCTAGCATGTGTGAGGCCCTGGATTTGATTCTCAGCACTAGATGTAAATAAATAAAATTAAGGTGCATTAACAAATTAAAAATACTTAAAAAAAATAGAGGACTCTCTTTCAATAATTAGATAAAAGTGGAAATATTTTCAAATATAAGAAAAAACGTTGAATTATTGCCAACTAGGAACATTTAGAAAAGTTCTGCTAATTCATTAAGCGGGAGTCTTTCTGTATTAATACCTGCTGTAAGATTTTTCTTTTTTCTTTTCTTTTTTTTTTTTTAATTAAGAGAAGAAATCAAACCTCTCCGTTCTATTTCTGAGGCTCCCAGCCGCCAATCGCGCGAATGTCTGCCACGCCACCCATATGCTCCGCTCCAGATGGCTGGCCTGCTTCTCTCAGCTTCCCACCTGCCGGGCCAGAGGCATGCTGGGCTCGGAACCCGAGTGGGACACGGGAGCGGCTGGTGCCTGCTGTCATCCACATAATCTCCTGTCTGCAGTGTCACTGGCGGACGAGGGAGGGAAGCAAGAGAGGCAGGGGACAGGCAGGGAAAGGAGAGTTAAAGGAGAAAGAGGCTGGGGGCCTAGAAGGTCAGGAGAGGAAGGAGAGAGAGAGATGTGGGGAGGAAAAGATGATTTGAAACACAGCAGAGATGTTTTAAGATCCTCCATCACAATTTGGGTGATATTAGGAAAATGGATATGGTGCAATCAAAAATAAATTAAATATACCTTATGTGTAGTCAAACGAAGGCAGACCTAGATTCTTCCTTGGTTGGACATTAGAGCTGAGGCTAGGCCCAACTGGCCCTGGAGGTGGACCATGGAGCAGGAGAAGCTGTCCTCCTAGGCAGGACACCCCATGGGTCTGTGTGAGGTGCTTCACATCTGCTGTTACTAAGCAGTAACATGTAAGGGAAATACTTTTGCCGCTGATGTGTGTCAAAATTATGTCTGTGTTGCAACATAACCAGAGGCCTTAGCAAAAAGAGGGCTGCCCAAAGAATCTGCATAGGGGATTTCTCTTCTTTTTAACATTTCCTCCCTCTCCTTGGCCTAGTGTATCACAAGTATCACCCTCCAATAACTCACATCAGAATCAGCTTGGATAGTCGGAGAGATCCACCATGTAAGTAATTAGCAATAGGGACCTATTGAGCAATACCTCCATCTTAGGCAGCTAATTCATTCATTAAGTATTAAGAATTAATTATGTGGCATATCCTAAATTTGATAGTTGGATAGATTATTGTGGAAAAAATATAATTCTCTTGTCTGTCTCTTTTTAAGATTATGCTGGTATTTATTGAAAACTTCATATGAACAAAGCACTGTTCCAAGCTGTAAAAGTGAAATATTGAAGGTATAAAAAATTTCCTCTCCTTGAGTAAGTTACATTCTAGTCACTGGAAACCATAAAAAAAATGAGTAAATAAGTAAATTGTACCTAACACAGACAGACAAAATGTGCAGGAGAGAAAAGAATATCAGGAGCAAGAGGTATTCAGTTCTCAGCAGGATGGCTAGTTGATGCTTTCCTGAGATGGTAATGCTCTAGAAAAAACATGAGGAAGGGGAGAAATAAGCCATCCAGAGATGTGGCAGACTCTTGGCAGAACTATCTAGGGAAGGAGTGGGGGAAACATAAGAGTATCAGCCCATGAGACCAGGAAGTAGTAGGTACCAGATTTTTGGTGTCTTGTAGGCCACGGTAAAGTTTGTATTATAACATCTTCAAAGTTCCCCTTCCTCACTCACAGAGAAGGACAAATACTAACTCATAGAGAAGACTGAAGAGTAGTAAATTGGATGAATGGAAACCAGTTGGTAGCATGGGACACGACAGGGTCTTGACCAGGATGGAGTGATGGAGCTGGGAAGTTGTGGGAACATTCTAGATGTATTTCAAAGGTAGGAGTCACAGAATTTCCTCATTGTTCAGAACAGGAATGTGAGACTAAGGGATAAGTCAAGGTTAACTTAAATCCATTTGACCTGAAAAATTGGATGGATAGGTTTGCTCTTATTTGACATTAGAAACCATGTCAGTAGAGAAGACTGTGTGTGTGTGTTTGTGTTGGGGCGGAGATGTTAATGGGCAGTTTTGTTTCAGTGTGTTGGTTTTGAAATCCCAATGGGAATTTCCATTAGTCTGGAGCTGAGAGGAAAAGTCTGAACTGAATCTCCACAGATTAAACCCAAAGAAATTAGACTGGATGAGATTTGATAGGTACTGACACTCCTATCAAGAAATGAAGACATACAAAGATTGTGAGGGTACACTCCAGTATTAGGAGGCCAAGGAGCTGAAATGGGCTCATCAGAGGAGATGGAGAAAGACAAATCATTCAGTGAGAAAAAACAAGATGGCGTCCTTATGCCAAGGTGGAAAGCTATTTCAGAGAGGAGGAAGCGAAGAGTCAGGTCAGAGACCAGTGAAGAGAGTATGCTGTTAGATCATTAACAAAAGATTAATAAGGGCCAGTGAAGTCAGAATCATTAACTGTTAATAATAGTACAAGTGAATGCAGAATCTAAAACTGAGATAATGGTGCTAAAGAAAGGGTACAATTTTATAACCATGTACAATAAACACAAAGAGAATGCTGGAAAATATGGCGTCAGGAGGTGCTTGTCCAAGGAAGTGAACATGAGATCAAAGATTGTTGTTACTCAGCTTCTCAGGGAGAATGAGGAGGGTTTATCCTGTTATAGTGATAGCATATCTCAATTTCTATGTCCCTCTTATGAAGGAACCATCATTTATTTAAACAAAAAGAAAAGGCCAGTTGACTTTAGCACTAGGAAATGAATGGAGCTACGTAGATAGAGGGTTGTGTATATTTAGGGCAAGGAATCTTGAAAATCAGGGGCAACACAAAGGAAGAGGAGGACTTCATGTTGGGTATATTTCATCACATTACAAAATAGTATTTGTAGTAATAATAAGAAAGGGATCACTGGAAATAATAAAAAAGGAAGAGGAGGAAGAAGACGAAGACCAAGGGAGGTGATTCCAGGGATGGTTTTTATGACTTAGGGTAACAGGACTCCAGATCATTCTGTATGTCTCTCTTGATATTAATTACGCTCATAGTCCGCAAACAGCTGCTGCCCCTCATTACATCACATTATTCCACAAAAATGTCCAAGGAAGCAAAGAAGAGTCAGCGAATTTCTTCTCACAGAGTTCTTCCTTTCTTCAAATTATTAAAATATTTCTTGGACCTCAACCAAGATAACTTGACTCTGATTGGCCAGAACTACAACAAATCACCACCTTTATATGCAGGAGGAATTTTGAAAGCAAGTGTCTCATGACTTTTAAATTCAATTCTGAAGGCAAAAATCAGTGATGTGCTGGTAAATGTATAACAAAGTGTTATGTGGAGGGCAGGAGAATGTGTGTTACATATGTAGGTGTTTCACATATTTTATTCTTGTAGGACACCATTTATAACTAAGAGCAGTGTAGGCATGCTATTCATTATAAATTCCATATAGTCAATAGATTTACATAGAATATGTCCACTGATTTTTTTCCCCAACACTTATACCCATAACCAAACCATGGTTGCAATTCACAAGTGTAATTCCCACATGAAAATTGATTGGTATTTTTTCGTTTGAATTAATGAGCGGCATGTAAATCAAATCATGGCGACAGATATCAGAATCTCAACTGAGTGACGGCTTTGCTGAATCTTCTGAATTCTAGAAGTACATTGCCTCCACTTTGGGGCCTTTTCAGGATGTGACAGCTATTGACATGACAAACATAAATTTAATCTCCATCATTCACATTTTCTCCATCACTGTCTTATGTCTAAACAAGCAACAAAGCAATCAAGCCTCGTTTATAGCTCTTGCATTTTTCCATGGTGGTAAGACTCTCAGCATGGACCACAATTCTGTGGTGCTGTTCCAACATGACGTTGCTGAACGTAGATTTGAGAGCGATGCGCAAGTAGCAGGTCATTCATTGTGTGGTATTGCTGCTGCTCAGGTATTCTAAGGGTGCAGCTGCTCAGGAGCCCAGATTACAGTAAGAAATAGGGTGACTCTCAGGGATGCTGGGTGCATTGTCTCCATTCAGCAAAGAATTGAAGAACAGGACACAGAGATTGCAAGCAAGCAGCAGGAAACCTGCCAAAGTGACAGAGACAGAATTCTCCAAAAAGAAGGGGCCCAGAGCTGGGAGTCCAGTGGGGTAGGGTGGGCCTATTCTTTTAATGGTCTCTGGAATATCCTCCTTCCTTGTCTCCTACCCTGTCCACATGCTCCTATTACTGATTGGTGACCCTCTGTCCTTGTGTCTCTTTTAGTTTTTCTATTGGGTCTCCCTCATAGGGGCACGACTATGGAAGGGTCTGTCTGACCCTTCCGCTTGTCTTCTCCAGCATTTCTGCCAAGCAGGAAGTTGACCTCCCTGGAAGACCCTCTGTAGGCTCCTTGGTTCTGGCCCTGCCCGGGTTCCTCACCCGCCATCTTGCCATGGCTGCCTCCGCCCTTCACATCTCCCTCAATAGTAAAGTGCTTGGAAATAGTTTTGCAGTTGTATTACCTTGCTTTTAATGTAATTAATTGAATTGAGTTTATGAATTAGATTCTTAATGTCTGTGTTGAAAATCGGCTTTGAAAAAAATCCCTAGAAATTTAGTGGGCCTGTTTGGATCAGGTAACCAGCAAGACGTAACCCAAGCCAACAAGGAGGAGCAGAATGGGCACTGGCTTTGCAGAATTAAATATTCTCTTCCACACAAGTGCAGTAGGAGCATTTTAAGTCCCGATTTTGTTCAGTAATTGGAGATCTGTTCCTTAGATGCTCCCGTGATATTGACAGATTCGTCGAAGGAGACAGGCATCTTTGAATTCTTTTCTCACCAACTTTTGTTCCTTTCTAATTTTCTAGCTTTTAATATTCCTAGATTAAGAA
Source organism: Sciurus carolinensis (assembly GCF_902686445.1). Classification (NCBI taxonomy): domain Eukaryota; kingdom Metazoa; phylum Chordata; class Mammalia; order Rodentia; family Sciuridae; genus Sciurus; species Sciurus carolinensis. Next base: position 23,508,079 of record NC_062231.1, on the reverse strand, counting down.
GAAAAATACTGTTGACTCCCACCCTAGACAAAATGTCCACTGGAAGGTAAAATGGAAGCCGGTTTGAATATTCTGTGTTTAATGCCAAATGGATTTTTAAAACTTCTAGGTCAGGAAAAGAGGAATACAATTTCAAATCTTCCTGAGAGTGGAAAACACAGTCCAAGCCCCTCATTCCAGAAAGATGAATAGAGAGAGATACCTTCAGATGGGTTGAAAACTGACAGACCTATTCATTGGCAGAGGCAAGATAGAAACTTGGAGGCTACTGAATTCTGAAAGCCAGGCTTTTGATAGTTCTGTGTCCTAAATCTTAATTCGTGGGTCATCATTATCAGGAGAATCTCTAGCACGTTCTTGGAGTGTGGAAAGAGCACAGTTTTATCCATCAGGTTTCATGCCTGGTTTGTTACATCTACTGCTGGCACAATCTTGGTGAAGCTGGGCTCCAGTTCATTGTTCTAGAAATAAACTGAGGTCTCCTAGCAGCCATTGTGGTCTAATTATACTTGACCGCCAACCGGACAGGTTTTGTTTATTTGTTTGTTGATTCTTTTGTGCTAATGACTTGAAAGAAATGAATCACACTGTCAAAACTCTCCTGCCCTTCAGGAGCACTTTCCTGGCTTGACTAGAAAGCTCAGGCAAGCGTCTATTTATAACAAGCCTGGTGAAGAAAGTAAGGGTTGCCATTCAGTGGAAAAGTGCAGTGTCAGCAGGCAGTCTTCTTTGACACCCAGTGAGAGTCATGAGCATCATGTAGATAAAAATCAGTACACAGGAAAGGGACCAGGGGCAGGGAGGAGGAGGGAAAGGGGAAAGTCTAGGGAGCCATATTGGCCAGGTTACATTGTTATATTGTTTTGCGGTACTGGGGATCGAACTCAGGGCCTTGTACTTGCGAGGCAAGCACTCTACCAGCCGAGCTATCTCCCCAGCCCACATTGTTATATTGTGTGCAAAAAATCCCACCCTTATATACAACTCTAATGCACCAATAAAATGCTGGAAAAACATAAATAAAATGGAGCTCTTTGGACCCTGATTCAGAATTGTGATTAAAAAACTCATTTGAAGTCTTTTGGGACAAATGTAAGGTAGAGGATTATTTTTAATCCTCTGAGGATGAAGCAACAAATACATCTAGAAAAGTTGAGCAAAATAAGACACATGATTGTTCTTAAGTTAATGATGACACCATTAGCAGATGATTGACAGATTATATTTAACCTCACCTTAAAGTTTGATCAATCCCAGATCACATCCCTTTGAGAATTATCAATAGTATATCCTTACACAATCAATGTAACTAATAGATCTGTATTATTCTCGGGTATGTCACCAGCTAAGGATCCTTGTTGGTTTTTTCTTGTTAGATTTTGCTTTTACCAGCAGTTTGGCTAGGGACATTGACATCCTCTAGAGTTGATAAAAACAAAGTCATAAAAGCTTTGAATGGAAGTATTGAGGTCAGTTCTCTATTAATATATTGAAATGATCATTTGAAACCTATAAAGCATAGCAAGGATCAACATATTTGCATTAAGGGGTGAAAAGCATCCCAGAACACACAGAAAGTCAGGAGAGGGAACACAGACTCAAAGAGAAATGCTTGGTAGGAATCCTTGGTTTAGCTGGCTGCAACTCTTCATGAGTCAACAAGACTGCATAGACCAAGAATGTGAACATATTGAATCCTGCCTTCCCATGAGAAGCGCAAATGACAGCTTGTACCAGCCACTCTCTGTTCCAGACTGGAGAGGGCCTACCTGCCGTGCAATCAGATTGAGTCGAAAATGTTTTCGTTGTCCATGGCTTGCGTGGGCTGGGTCTCACCTGCATATCACTGAAACCTGGGCATAGTGTGGCATTTGCTCACTTGTAGCGCTTTCTCGGTTACACTTCTTGGTTTGTGTTTGAACCGGGCTATTTTGTTAACATTGCTATGTTTCTAATGCTATTTTGTGAACATTGCTGTGTTTGCCGATGGGAAAAGCAGGAAAATATGTTGTACATATGTTCCATTTTATACAGTCTTATATACATGGTGCCTTCCAGAACTACAGTTTTCTAGCCTAATGAGAGTAGATTGTACCATGTTTGGTTTCAGACAGAACATAAGTGGAATATTTTAAAATTGAGAAGGCTGACATGAAAATACCCAGGAAGGTAAAGATGAGTTAAAAAAAAAAAAAAAAACTGGAGTATCTGATTTATGGATAAGAAATAAAAAAGAAAGAAAGAAAAATAAAAATTAGTAATGACTTTAAAAACCCATCATGGTTTAGCAGAATTCAGTATGTTTTTGTAACTCTATCAATGGATGGAATTAGCAAGATCACAGATCCAGGATGGTTTGGAAATAATTCTTCAAAGAAATCGACATATTCAAAGATTCTGCTTAATAACCAATTTCCCACTCATCAAGGTGTTGACAAGATTCAAAGACAAATATATTAGCAATGATGTAAGTGGGACTAATTTATTAGAAGAAGCTTCTAATCAGTGAATTCCAAGTTTCCTTTCAGCTCAGAGACTGCGGTTCAATGTTGCCTTTGCATGTGGTACTCTTCCCAACGATGAAGGGGGAGCTCTGTCACCCTTTCTTGATTTCTGTGCACTTGTTACGTCTTGTATACAACACAGCACTAATTGAGAAGCATTTTCAAGTTCTTTGTTGCCCCTTCCACTTGCTAAATAGAGATCACTCAACTTACAGGAGCCAGTAGTGGCTCTGTCCAGACTTATCATCTTAATTCTTCCTATCTGGATTATCACATCCTTAATTAGCTTACAGACAACAGCTCATCTATTCAATCATGAAACTGATGTGTGGATTTAATATAGCATAGCCTTTACATAGGAAAGTTTAATAATGAGGAATGGTGTTTAATCAAGGTATTGAATGTAAAGCCACTTCACAATTTGAAAGGCCAGCAAGAAAGGGGTATCATCAATCATGATGAAACCAGTCACATTTTATTAAGAGCTACTCTGGAACAGGTGAGGACATTCACCCAGCCATTAGTCCCACATATTTAAGCCAGCATTTTAAAAGTATCTCTAACCAGAGTTTCCATTGATATTAATTATACAAAATTATGCCATTTTCTAAGGGAGAAGGACAACTTAAAAATTAACAAAATCAAGATGACCCTTTAGAAATGTAAAATCAAATTCAAATGTCTTTGGAATCAAAAGCTCTTTATGAGGACGTCAGAATGCTAAGAGGAATGATCGCCAAAAATGCTGTGCTATTCATCTCCAAATGATGCTGCCCAGCTCTTGAGACTATACCCACGCTCTGTCATCCCGAGATGAAGCATTGAAATATTCCTTTATTTTTCTAAATGTTGCTGATTGCCAAACAATACTAGTGAAGATGGCCTTTCAGCCAGATTTTCTTGTCATCCTGCATTCAGTCATTCAAGGACCATCGATGAAGCACCACCTTGGAGCAGTGACCATCCCTTCTGCCTCTGTACCCGTTTTTGACACTCACATGAGCTCACATGCCGTGGGTATCTTCAGAATGATGTCTGCGTCATATGTAATTCCATTGGTTCACATGTGGTTTTTTTTTCTAGCCAAAGAATCCAGACATGTGCAAATACAAGATGACCTACAGAGACAAAGGGAGAAGCCATGATCTCAGCCATGACCCCGGCAGTGGGACCCTTCCAGAACCTTCCCCATCAGCTCCTTCAGCCTGGGGTAGGTGGAACTTTCTTCCAGGTCCACATGCTCAGCAGCACCCCTCTCTGAGAACTACTTTTCCATCTCTTCGGTCTCAGAATCGGCCAGACCATCTTAACTGAAGTTCTTTGTGTGTGTGTGATCTTGACCATATTCTATGGCAACCTTCTGTTACACAAACCGTGTCCCTGGGCAGCCCACTTAGCTCTGTGGACATTTCTTCCTGTTTGTGTGTGTGCTTGCGTTAAAAATTTTTGAAATCTACCTAAGATTTTCCTTGTCGTTGTTACTTTTATCCCAAATAGGACGTCACTGGATAGCACAGTGCTATGTAGAAATGTCTGCACTATGAGGACAGAGGAAACAGAAGTCTATTGCACATAATAACAGCGTCATGTTGCTCAGAGTGTAGTGACAGTGGCTTGCAAATGCTGCCATCTTAATACAATATGAGAGCATCAGCCCTTCACTAAGAGAGCTCAGAGGTTATAAGGCCCAGAGAGCATAAGGCTTGCTTAGTGTCCTTCTGGCTCATGCTGTGGTAAGGAAGTTCTGATTGTCAGAAGCTCCTTCCCTCCCGCTAGAATTCTCATTCATTTATTCAGTCAACAAGCATTTTATTTTGCAGCATCTATGAGACAGGAATTTTAAGGCAGAGATGTTTGCAGGCTGAAGAAACTAAATATACAGAGATACTATGATTGGGGGACAGAAATGGGGACAGGTTGGAAAGATAAGCAGAGACCAGGCAACACATCAGTCCTTGGGAATTTGGGTTGCTTCTGCGGGATATCGGGAGGCCCTGAAATGTTTTAAGCCCAGAGTTACGAGATGGTTGACTTTCGAGAGCATCAGTTGAATGGCCATGTGAACGAGTTATTCCTGGGATGCAGGGGTGGAAGCAGACAAGCGAATTTCGAGGCAGCTGTGTTGTGCTGGGTGAGGCGCAGCGGGGTTTGATGGACCCAGCAGGGGTTATACCCAGTGAAGAGGAAATGGATGGGCCAGGCTGTGGTTTCTGTAGATTGGTGGAGCTTGCTGAGGGGTGGAGTTGGTTGACGATGAATTGACAGCAGAGAAGTCCACTAAGGGATAGTTCCCATGTCTGCTGCATGTCATTCCATCACTCTTGATCCCTGGAGATTTTGAAGCTGTAGTTAGATGACTAGGTTTTGTGGCTATGAGAGAAATCTTTTGGCTTTGGTTTCAACATTGGAATAGCATCACCTTTACAGGGAAAAACATCTTGTATCAAATACCATCCTTCCCATGATCCCTAGGGCCAAGTCTAAAGCTTTCCCTTACAGCTGAAGATGTCCCGCTCCAGCCTCTCAGCCTCTCCCTCCTCCGACATCTCTGCATGCTCACACGCATGTGCTCGCCAACCTTCAACCTCCCTTCCGCACAACAAAATTATCAGTAAGCCCTCGGATCCAAAAGTAATAGGCAATGAAACAAATATTGATTTACGTTAAATCATCAAATGTAAATGTGGTGTGAGAGGATAAGAAGGCTTGGCAAGTGCTACAGTGTTATAAAATAAATGATATGCTAGTCATGGAAGGCTCTTGTCCACGTAAGTGAGTAGAAATATATAGTATTTGCTTATTATCTCCAGCCCCAGCAGTAAATTATCCCTGAAATGGCAAAGACTGAAGTGGACATAAATTTGGGGTTTGCTGTGCTGAGGAGGTTGGAGCCTGGTGTGTATTTCAAAAGCCTTTGGAGGCTACTCATCATGGTGATATGCAGCCCATGCTGCAGATAAAGTATACGGTGATTTCCTCTTGGAAACTTAACCAAGGATCTCCTGCTTTCCAGGTAGGAAATGCTTTTTCTCTGGTAGAAAGTTTACAGATGATCTTTTATTCCTTTGTAGCTTCAAATCTCATGCTGAAATAACAAATTACTTTGGATTTTGCTGTCCTCTGGGAAAGAAGTTGAAAAATCAACCCATTCCCGTGTATTTTGATTTTGTTTACAGAGTGATTGACATAATCATCAGCAATCCATACCTCCTACCCCAGGGAAGACCCAGTTTTAGGTATTAAAGGGTGATTGACAAAAGAGACATTGCTATGGTTACCTTTAGAGTTTGTCACTCAGTGAGGGTTAGAAAAACAACCAGGAAGGGCATATATAATACATTTAAAAAAAAATGGAGTGGTGAGTGAGTCTGCTGAGAGTAGCCACTTCATGGTGTAATGAATTGGATGATTATAAGGAAAGCACACTTACTGGTTATATCACCAGATATCCCAGTTAGCATTTTAGTTAACAAATAGTGTTATTTAGTACAAAGAAGACAGGTTATAGGTTTCCAGGGCTGACTGCAGATCCATAACCAGTGCTGGTGAAGGCCTCTCAAGTGCATGGCTTGCTCTCTCTGGCTCTCTCTGGTGTTCTAGATTCAGCTCAGTACGTTTGCAGGCTGTTGACCAAGGCTGCTCTATTTGTATTCCACGGGAAAGGCATTTGTTTTCCTTTAATGGTGTTGGATGGCCTCTTCGATGGGGCAACCCCTTCAAGTGGCTCTGTCTTTCTGCTCTCTCAGCTGCCTCCTGCCCATTCAGAGTTTCTGGAAAGCCAGACTGACTTGATTGCTGCAGGAAGCCAGCCCCTGTGATGTCACAGAAGCAAGACACTGTAGTCACCATGATACTCTAAGCTCGTGGGAAGGAAAGAGGACCAGAAACTGTACTTCCTGGCTGCTCCTAAAAACCTCACTCCGGTTTTACTGTCTTTCTGGGAATACTACAGAGTTTTTGGATAAATTTTTTTTTTCTTCTCTTACAGTACCCTTTCCAATGAGAGGGATGGCAAATGTGGATTCTTTTGCACACATTAAAATAAACATTCATTTGGCTGACATAGAGTCTGCTCTGTATGCTGATGAGGAATTAGCTTTTAGAGTTCTTGGACCATTTCAACGCATTTTCAGATGTGTGTTGTTCTCACTTACGGGCCTGTGGCTTCTCTTTAGCTCGCTGCCTCCCATTCCAGGGAACAAATTGCAGGTCCTTTGTGTTTAATCATCAATTATCCTACTCAATTGTTTTAAGTACTCTGCAAACAAAACCTGGCGGGTGCCTTGCCCGGTTTAATTATTGAAGAGTTTTTGAAAGCACCAGGATTTCATTAGTGATCCATATAGATCCGGCCAGTCTTCACCCGCTTTGCGTTCATTACAAACGTCTGAGAACTCGGAGGCAGAGAACTGACGGACCCCTTTAAATGAATGCCTAACAGGGCAAATTCACTTCCTCTGATCTGAACCTGCCTCTGGGCTCTGGAAATTTTAAACGGCCCCCATCAAAGAGCATCACACGAAGGAACCAGCCCTTGACCACCTCATCATGACTTCAAGCAGAGCCCAGAGCCATCAAAGAACACAAATGGGTGAATTGCATAAGACATGGAATTACAGAATTACCGTAGTCCTCCTCTTTTGAAGCATCTCATGAAACAAAGGTCAGAGGCAGAGCAACCTTTTGTACATAGTGGAATTTGTGGGACTCAATTATAATTGGTCTGCAATTTCTGCAAAAGAGGTTGAGATTCCATAAACATTAAGACAGTTGCAGTGGACCAGGGGACACAGATCTCCTAGCAGAAGGGACCCATTAGCCTTCTCATCAACATGGGGGGAAGATGTAGGGAGTGTGAACCCCTGGTGTGAGGCTGAGTCAGCTTGGTTTTGTAGGGTGCAGAGGTCTGAGGGAGCTAATAGCCACTTTGGTTTATATGAATGAGTGATACAGAAGTCATCCATGGAGGAGTAGACACCTGGCCAGGGAGGTAGGCAGAAGCAGAATTAATCCCATCTCTGTCGAAGGAGACACCTTGATCAGTGCCCTTCATTTAGGGCAGAATTTGTGTCTTTATCAATTTTATCATCTCTCTGAGATTGCAGCTATTGTGCCAAATAGATCCATGAAAATTGGTTATGTGTGTAGACAGTCTCATAATCTTTCCATACATCAGCTGAAATAAGCTAAGAAAGAAGATCTGATAAGAATTATTATGCTTTCCTGTTCTCAAAGTTGGTGAGACCATGATTTCATGGCAAAATGGCAAGATATATAGTTTTTATAGTATACTGAGGTATCAGGATTCTTCTTCAGGATAGAGCTGACATTAAAATCCGTTTTGAGCTTGTTAAAAAACACCAGTTCCACAGCCCGTTTGGATTTTCCCACTGGTGCTAATTCCCATCAAGGTCTTTCTTGCCTCAACACTCTGGTGAAGACTATAGATCCAGACAAGGATCAGAGAAGACAGGCGGGTAGACTTATGCTTTCCATTTTATTGATTGAAGTCCTAAGTTTGTATGAGAATGTTTCTCTAAGGATCCTAAAATCAGATAATTGGTAAGAAGGGATTTGAGGATTCAGGAATAAACTTAGCAGGTTAAACTCAACAATAGGTCTTTTGTGTAGAAAAAGTCAATAAAATTCAAGGTCATACACACATTGAGTATCTTCTAACAGCAAGGGATTATGCTTCATTCTGTTAGAAATGTTATCCTGGGTATAAATCTTTGCCCTCAAGGATCTTGTAACTAGTAGAATGGGCAGAAGAAGCACTAGAAGATAATGTAGACTATAGGGAAAAAGTGTTATGTGGCAGAGAGTAATTACAATGAGAGGTTTAGACAGACTTTAGGGATATTTAAGTGGGTATGGAAGGGTAGCTAGAATTCCAGTACATGGTTAATCAAAGAACCAAAGGGCATATCATTTTTCATTAACATATACCTAGAACTCAAGTTATTGACCTTTCATAAGAATAAGTCGATGCTTAAAAAACACCCATCTCATCAGAAATCTAGTACAAATGAGACAGTTTAATTTTTTTCCATGGTGGTTTTTGTTTCTATGAAAGTTTAGTAAAAATGATTGTTTTGGGCTTTTTGGTAGGATGGTGGGAAAACCGACCAATGACTGATGGGATTTCAAGTGATGTACAGAATCTTGATTAGTTGATGAAAGCCATAGTGTTTTGACAGAGCCCACCTGACTCCAGGAGCATAGATAAGTCACCTATTTCATAGACACAGACTCTCTTCCATGTCATGGAGACAGAACTAGAAATGACAACCCCATTTTTGTCAGAAACTACATTGGTCACTGTTGGGAAAATAGATCCTTGAAAGAAGAGTTTGGACATGTCCACGTCAGCGTTGATCAGTGGCAAGAGAGCCCCTTTGCCAGTGGGCTTCTGATACCATGGTGAGGTAGGCACATTGAGGACACAAAAGTCAGGTGCCATGGGTGACAATCCCAAAGAATTTGCCTCACCTCTCTGGCTGGCTATTCCGTCCATTGTAATTTTGGGATTAAAAAAAAAAAAAAAAAAGCATAGATGTTACTATTTTGCTGTGAGGATGATATCAAACAACTCCTATGACATCATGCTTGGTGCACACGGGTGCATATAAAACATTATTAACTTCCTTACTGTTCTCAAATCAGCAAAGCCATCCTATTATGGGAAAAGATTGTCAGCCCTAGCCCAGTCTAATCATGTCCTTCTCTTGGTCCTGATTCTGGGCTCCTGAAGCAACCTTCTGCAGCTGACTGCTCCCCAGAGAAGCCTCTCTGGAAGGAGGTGGATTTCTCTGCTCGGGTCAGTAGGGGAAGTTCTATTTGAATACATCAACTGAGAGCTTGCTTTTTTGTACATTGAACTTGTGACCTTGGCAAACCAATACCAGGCTTTCCCTCACTACGTGGATGTAGGACAGACTATGGCAGACCCACACCCTGGGCCTTGTGGAGGCAGAACTAGCCAAGACCCTCAGAGGTCCTCTCGGGAATGTGTAATAGTTACCCAGGTCCAGGGAGTTACCGAGGCCTGAGTGCCAACATGGCGTGGGGAAGGCAGGAAGTTTAGTGCCAGGATATGGAAGCAGATGGTGTGTTAGATTTTTGTCGCTGTGACCAAAACACCCAACATAAATAACTGAGAGGAGGAAGTGTTTATTTTAGTTCATGGTCTTGGAGGTTTCTGGCCATGGCTGGCCAGCTCCATTGCTCTAGTCCTGAGATGGGCAGAACGTCATGATGGAAGGGTGTGGCGGAGGGAAGCTCTTCAGCTCATTGCAACAGGAGAGCAGAGAGGAGGGAGGAGGACAGGCCCTGAAAGAAGATACCCCGTCCAGAACACGCCCCTAGTGACCACTTCCTTCTCCTCCTGCGGTTTCCCCTGGTCCGACAATCCATTCAACCATGAGTCCATCAATGGATTAATCCACTGATGAGGACAGAGCCCTCCTGATCCCAGAAGCTCTACTCTGGATATTGTAGTACCAGGGAAGGAGCCTTCCTAGGGGGACATGCATCCCAGGGGGACACTTCTATCTCAGTCAGCTTTTCTATTGCTGTGACCAAAAGACCTGATAAGAACAACTTTCAAGGAAGAAAAATTTATTTTGGCTCATATTTTCAGAGATTCAGTCCCTGGTCAGCTGACTCCATTGCTGTGTCCCCAAAGTGAGGCAGAACATCATGGCAGAAGGGTATGGGGAAGGGAAACAGCTCAGGACATTATAGCTAACAAATAGAGAGAGTTCTGCTCACCAGGGGCAAAATACAAGCCGCAGCAGGCACATGTCCAGTGACCTGTTTCCTCGAGCCACACCCGACCGTTTCTGCAGAGCTAATATTTATCAGTGGTCACCCTCTCATAACCTAATCATTTGATCTGAGCAGATTCTTACACCGTCTCACACGTGAGATTTTGGGGACACATCATATCCAAACCGTAACTACATATCTAAACCACATCAGATGGGATAGCGGTGATGTTATGGAAGGGGCTGTTAAGTGTTCCGGGTTTCCAGAATAAAAGGTAAAGGTGGAGAATTGTAAGACGCTGAACAAGATGCCAAGCTGGCTGAGTGTTACAAGTTCAATTAGGTTGCCCCCAAATGTACCTGTGGAAGTCCTTCTCCCCAGCACCTCAGAGTGTGACCATTTAATTGAAGAGAGGGTCTTCACAGAGGTCTTCAAGTAAAAATGAGGCCTCATACAACATGATTGATGTGCTGGTAAAACGCGGAGACCCTTCTGATACACTGATGTGGGCTTCTCACTTCCTTGACGGTGAGTTAATAAATTGTCTCATAGGCTGGGTATGGTGGCACATCCCTGTAATCCCAGCTGCTCAGGCAGGAGGATTGAGAGTTCAAAGTCAGTTTCAGCAATATAATGAGGCCCTCAGCAACTTAGCAAGACCCTGTATCTATATAATATTTTTTTTAGAAAAAGAGTTGGGTATACAGCTCAGTAAGCATTCCTGGGTTCAATCCCCAATACCTAAATAAATAAATATCTACTCCATGCAATCTGTGGTGCTTTGTTATTACAGTCAAGCTGACTAGTACAGCCAGCATTTAAACAACGGCATGATAGATTCAAACTAAAAAGCTTTCTCTCAGCAAAAGAAACTATCAGCAATGCGAAGAAAGAGCCTACAGAGTGTGAGAAAATCTTTGCCAATCATACTTCAGATAGAGCGCTAATCTCCAGAATCTATAAAGAACTCAAAAAACTCTACACCAAGAATGCAAATAATCCAATCGACAAATGGGCTAAGGAAATGGATAGACACTTCACAGAAGAAGATCTACAAGCAATCAACAAACATATGGAAAAATGTTCAACATCTCTAGTAATAAGAGAAATGCAAATCAAAACCACCCTAAGATTCCATCTCACCCCAATTAGAATGGCGATTATCAAGAGTACAAGCAACAACAGGTGTTGGCGAGGATGTGGGGAGAAAGGTACACTCATACATTGCTGGTAGGGCTGCAAATTAGTGCAGCCACTCTGGAAAGCAGTATGGAGACTCCTTAGAAAACTTGGAATGGAACCACCATTTGACCCAGCTATCCCACTCCTTGGCCTATACCCAAAGGACTTAAAATCAGCATATTACAGAGATACAGCCACATTAATGTTCATAGCTGCTCAGTTCACAATAGCCAGATTGTGGAACCAACCTAGATGTCCTTCAATTGATGAATGGATAAAGAAACTGTGGTATATATATATACAATGGAATATTACTCTGCCATAAAGAATGATAAAATTATGGCATTTGCAGGCAAATGGATGAAACTGGAGAATATCATGCTAAGTGAGATAAGCCAATCTCAAAAAACCAAAGGAAGAATGATATCGCTAATAAGTGGATGAGGACACATAATGGGGGGTGGGAAGAGTTAGTGTTAGGGTAAGAGTTAGGTTTAGGGAGGGGGGCAAGAATGGAGGAAGGAAGGACTGTATAGAGGGAAAAGAGGGGTGGGAGGGGTGGGGGGAAGGGAAAAAATAACAGAATGAATCAAACATTACCCTATGTAAATTTATGATTACACAAATGGTATGCCTTTATGCCATGTTCAAACAGAGAAACAACATGTATCACATTTGTGTACAATAATAAAAAAAAAGAAAAAAAAAAAAAAACAACGGCATGTGTATGCTAAGGAGATTACACTGTCTCCTTTGTATGATAGGGAGGCAGTAAGTCTTTTAAAGGTGGGATGGGAGAACGCTTGATAATTGTGGTGTGTGCGTGTGTGTGTGTTTGCAGATTATAATAGCAGCTCCGGCCACCATGGATTATTGAAAACTGAATGTTCAAGTCAAAGATATCTGCTAAAAAATGTTTAATATCAGTACAAGTGGTTTATTACTAGTTGCATAGGGATGAAATGTTTTTAATAACAGAAGGTCTACAGAATATTGCCTATTAGGGGCGTGAAATAAAATTCAAACAGACTACCTTGGGGCCAGACTCTCAGGGTGTAGATTCTTCTTCTGTTACTGGCTAACAGTGTGACTTTGGGCAAGATAAGTGACCATCCTGATTAACAATCTCATTTCTTTGAAACACGTCTGTACACTTAGTCCAACAAAGTTTCTAAAACAGGAGCCTGATTGCTATTTTAGTTTCTGTGCTGCAAAACCTCCTTCACTGATATCTGCCCCTAAGGAGCTCCCGGGTTGGAAAGATCTTCCCTTCCTCCTTCCCTCTGCTCTCCCTCCCTCTGTCTTCCTTCTTTGCCTCAGAAGTTCAGCCCAATTTTACTTTCACCCCGACAGAAGGTTTCCAATCATTATAGATTCTACTTTAAAAGCCTCTCGCCTGCCTCTCTCCTTTACATCATCATCTGTCTGATCACCCTGTCCTTTGACACACCTGGAGTCCGCTGATTGATTTCCTCTATACAAAAATGTGCAGTGACTTCCCTGTGTCTATTGCATTAAATGCAGTATCTCTTTTATGCCATTCTCTGTCCTTGATGGTTCTAAAATACCTTTTAAACTCATTTTCTACTCTCCCCTTTGTATTCCATCTGCACCAACAACTGGGACTCTCCTACCAGGGCCAGCTCCCAGCCTGCTCCCTCCTGACTCAGACCCATTTCTTCCTCTTGAAAGTCTCCACCCATCCAGCAAGGTCCTTCCTCAATGTCATTTCTCAACTAAACCCTTCCCTCTGCTGAACTATTTCTTAAGGTGTATGTAACACAGATATGCTCCGACGTGATTGGGGGAAAGGAATTTATTGGCTTAAATAATTGGGAAGTCCGGGAATTCTTTGGTCTCCTTTCCACTTGTTCTTCATGCCGCAGCTCCAGGCTACACTTTACAGTTCTGTGGGAGGAGCGAATCTGTAGCATCTTTGTCAACAGAGAAGAAAGAAAAAGAGAAAGGAAGGGAAAAAGAGAGGGAGGAAGGGACCCAGGGAGGAAAAAGAAAGACATTCTATGGCTCTTCTTGGGTCAGCTGGTCTCCTGGATCAGTCACTTGATGCAGGGATTTGGGAAATCTGATTGGCTAGTTTGGGTGCTGGGAGTTGTATGATTTTTTTGATTGATGGCCCAACTAAGAACACAAAATGAAGGGGCATTTATAAATCAATATGTAGAAGACAGAAGAGTAATAGGTACCCCATACAATATCCAGCTAAGTCCTTGCTATTGAAACTTTATCTCTGTTGTAATTTAATTTTGATCATGATGCTAAAGTTGCCTTACTTCTTGTTATAGTGTTTTTAAGTACCTGTTCAATACATTGTCCATTCCCTGAGTTCTTTGCTCATCTTTGTGTGTGTGTGTGTGTATGGTGTTGTGTATGGATCCCAAGGCTTTGTGCATGCTAAGCAGTCAGCCCATCACTGAGCTACACCCTAAAACTCATTTTCATATCTTAGTGACTAGCACAGTACCTGAGGTGAGTACTTGAGGTACTACATTTTCTGGACTCAGTGCTAAATAAAAGACTAGACAATTATCTGGGAGACTTCAAAACATGATGGTTGGCCTGATGGTGTAGCCATAGCTGACCTCATCCATGACCACCTGTTAGTTTATCTCCAAGCCCAGAGTGGTTTGGAATCTGGTTCTGCTTAGTCAGAGGTGGAAGCAGACCCAGAATCTGAACACGGTCATAGTCGTGGGTACAAGATTGTTTCTTGCCAAATATGCCTGATCGCTTTGTATACATAAGTTTGCTGTGTGCTTTTCCGAGTATTCCTGATGGGGAGCTCTTGGCGGTAGGTGAGTGGACCAGATCAGGGCATCCAGTGTGATGGAGCAGGGGGAATGTTTGCCTTTCTCTGGTTGATCCTAGATTGGAAGGAGGAACACAAATTAGGGAATCTGTCTGTTGCTAAGCTGTGGCCCTGTTGAGATATTGTTCTGGTTTGATCCTCTGAACTGGTTCTTGCAGGTAGTATTCTGATTTCCTAGGCTGGTTACAGGAAAGATGGGTTGGATTTGGGGGCCATTTGCTGCAGACTGTGGGTCAGAGTCCTGGTTTTGATAAGGCTGTCCTCAGTAACCATGTGCATATTTGATATCTGAAATATTGTGTTTTTTTCAAAGAAGGCATCTTCTGACTTATCCAGACCATGAGGTCCAGGATGAGTTTAACAGGGATAAACTAAAAATGCTGAGCAAAAGACCTTTGTAAGTGGCTCGTAAAGAAGAAAAGATATGGGTCAGCAGAGCTGGGGTTGGAGTCCTTGTGGGCACAGGGGTCATGTCATTTTATGGGCAAAGCAATGAAGACAAATCCTCTAAACTGAGAGGCAGCAGGGCAAAAGAAAAAAAAAATATATTGCTGCCCGTGTTATAACAGCTGTCAAAACTCCACGACAGTGTCACTAAGAAGGTTGTTTCTAAATGCAGATGCCTGGAGTGAGAATAAAACATTAACTCATTAACCTCCATCATCATAAACCAGGTTATTAATTTCTTAATAGGGAAGGGAGTTCAGTGAGAGACTGGGACTTATCACAAATAAGTTTTGATGAGTTGAACAGAATTGAAAAAATGAAAGTCTTCTCTAAATTCCCTTAGCACGGGCTCCTGCAGGCTGGAGATCACTACTTATCAGGGAGAGCAATGCAAAATGGAAGAGGTTTGGATCTT
This sequence comes from Sciurus carolinensis, assembly GCF_902686445.1. Lineage (NCBI taxonomy): Eukaryota > Metazoa > Chordata > Mammalia > Rodentia > Sciuridae > Sciurus > Sciurus carolinensis. The sequence goes on along the minus strand of NC_062231.1, from coordinate 23,492,934 downwards.
TTTTTGCAGGGAATTGGTAGTCTTGCAGGCTGGGGAAAACCACGGTATGCTTATTACTCCCTGGGTTGTGGTGCAAAAAGTGGTAAATTTGGTAACAGGTGGTAAACCATGAACATCCAGGAGACCTGAAGATTCTCCTGTCTCCTTAGCAAGAGGCAGAACGATGTCTCTGGAGACTCAGAGCAGGGATAACAGCAGAGCTCTTTAAAACAAAGATTGTGCAGAGCACAAGTTCAAAAGTCATCAAGAGCCTTCAGAATCTGGAAAACAATTTAGTAAAGTTATAGGATGAGCAGGACTTGGCTAAAGCCTGATTAAATAACCAAAAAATAAGAGAAGTGAGGAAGGAGATTGGAAAACACAGTGCCAGCCAGATGGTAGGGGACCTCCAAGCCTAGATAAGGATTTGGACATGTATTTCATACAAAATTGTTCGTCAAGTTAACAAGCGGTAGGATACGGTGACATATTCAGAGGATGACTTCAGAAGGGATAATCAAATGGTGGCTTTCACAAAGGAGAGGTCTGAGATTGGGTAGAAGAGCACAGATGTCAATCCACTAGTCAGTTTCTAATTGGGGAATCTGGGAGGGTGACGGGATGTCCTTAGCTGAACCTCTCAGCATCTGACCTGATCAGGGCTATGAGCTGAAGAAGGTGGAAGGAGAAATAAAAAATCGGAATATTAAAAAGTTGTCTGTCGCTTCCTTTACAAAAAGGGCCCCAAGAAATCACCCCATGCAATTTCAGAATCCTGCTGTACCCTGGGAAATCATAAGGGGGCATATGGAAATAAATTTTGAAATGACAGGTAGCTCTATGATTCATTGTTGCACCTGGAAATGGGCACCAAAATTCTTTTTTTTTTTTTTTCCTCCTCATTGCTACTTCTTTGAAGAGATTTCTTTAACCCAAGTGTTGTGTCACTTTCTCCAAGTATTTATGAAATGGTGATAATGATTCGGGCTCCCCTCATGTGGATTGAGAGGAGGGTAAAAAAAAAAAAATCGAATTTACTTCTGTAACACACATTGAGATTTTCGGAGATTTTCTTTTACCTCCAGAAAAAGACAAGCTTCCGAAACACTCGTAAGAGCTGAGGTCGGTGAACTGAAATTGCCTCTTGCTCCATAGAGACTTCAGAAAATAAACGATGCTGAAGCATGAAGTTTCATATCAGCCACCGGAAAAGAAAAAAAAAATATCTAGAACATAAATTGTCGTTTTCCTGCAGAATATTTATAACAGCTCACTTGTCGTCTCCCTGTCTCTGGCTGTACAGGGCCAATGGAAAACACTTTTCGATTCAGCATCTGGTTTGATTCTTTACTCCACAGTGATTGATCATAGCAATTTCTTCCACATAAACAGAGTCCTCCAGATAAGCTTGTCGGAGACACTTGGGGCTATGAATACACTACAGACCCAAAACTAATATTTTGCTTGCAGTGTTTAAACCCAGTGCCAGTAGGGCTCATGCTTCTGGTATAATAAAAACAAGACTCTCTTAAGCATCCTGATTTAATCAGGTCGCCAGGAAAGGGCGTTGCATGAACAGGTTGCTCCTGTACAGAGGTATCTGTCTTTTCATTAGCGTCCCAACCTGCTGGCATCAAAACATATGGTGGAACACCCTGGCATCTTTAATCATTAGGAAACTATCTCGCCACTACTCAGCTCTCTCATTCTGGAGAGCGGAACACTGAGCCAGAAAGGGAGAGAAATGGGGAATAGTGTTTCTGGTGATCCTAAACGTTTCCCCATATTGATGATAGTCCTTGCAGCCGCTGGAGGAACTGAAATCCTGATTGGAGAAGAGTGTCAATTTTCGGCAGAGACAAGCCCGGTGTTATCCTCCCATTTAAATGACATGATCTTGCAGGCCAAGGGCTTCATGGCCTGCAATTAGTCACTTCTCCACTGCCCGGATGCAAACCGGAGCTAAATGACAATCAATAGCTGGGTTTTGTTGTGCCTGCCTGATCACCTCGTTCCTAGTAATTTTTAGCTGTTAATTATGTTTTAATATACTCTCACGGGGACAAGTGATCATGATTTTTCGAGAAAAGGAAAGGTTCATCAAAGGACGAGAGCATACTTTAATTAAGAGTATGTGACAGGAAATCAATAAAACCTCCCCCCGGACCACAGCATAGCACCTATAGGGTAAACAACCTATTTCCATTTTAAAACTGAGTTAAAGTAATGGGTCTCTTTACGTATTATACTTTAGAGTTGTTTTTCAGCTAAATTTAAAGGATCCTAATCCCATGTGTTATGAAGAATCTCTTTTTGGACTTTTGATAGAGATGAGTATTTATTTTTTTCCTGAGATTCTGGGTAAATACACATCTGCTATTGATTGAGGTGTTGGATGTTTTTCCTGGTAAGATATCTCTTCTATTTTAGGATTGGTAAATAGGTTTAGAGAAAAAGATTCAGAGTTTTAGAACTTTAGGGTTTTTTAGATACAGAGAGATCTTTAATATAAATAGACTTTACCAAAGCTTTGGGACTAAGACTGAGATAAATGCTGTTTTCACGATCCTGAAATGGTGCAAATTTGTGTCAATTTCTGGAGGCTCCCTGGTGGAAGATCAGAATCTTCTTCAGAATCTTCCAGGGTGTAGGGACCTACTGTGATATGTCTTGTTGAAACTTCCTTTCTTCTCTTGATATCTGAAGTTCATGTCTTGAAGGTGAGCAAAATATTCATCGTTCAAATTGAGATGGCTTTTGAACTGAAGGAGAACTCTTTCTAGTTTACATTGCTAGAAATATTGCCAAACACTGGGGGCAGTCTCTTTGGAACACTGTTATATATGGTCTCTTTTTAAAAATTTTTTTAAATGTTGTTTTTTCTCATCAGTTGCACATAACAGAAGAACGCATTTTTATACTTTGATAGATCATACATAAATGGAGTGTCATGTCTCATTTTTCTGTTTGTACATGTTGCAGGATCACATGGGTCATGCAGTCATACAGGTATATAAGGTCATGATGTCTGTTTCACTCTACTATCCTTCCTATCCCATACCCCTTCCCCTCCCTTTACTTCCCTCTACCTAATCTAAAGGAACTCTATTCTTCCCTAGCCACCTGCTCCCTTATTGTGAATTAGCATCTGCATATCACAGAAAATATTCAGCCTTTGTTTTTTTGGATTTGGCTTATTTCACTTAGCATGATATTCTCTAACTTTATTCATTTACCAGCAAATGCCAGAATTTCATTCTCCTTTAAAGCTGAGTAATATTCCATCATACCATATTTTCTGTATCCCTTCATCTGTTGAAGGGCACCTAGGTTAGTGTCATAGTTTAGCTATTGTGAATTGAGCTGCTGTAAACATTGATGTGGCTGTGTCCCTGGAGTATACTGATTTTAAACCCTTTGGGTATAAACCAAGGAGTAGGTTACCTGGGTCAAATGGTGGGTCCATTCCAAGGTTTCTGAGGAATCTCCATACTGCTTTCTATAAGGTTGCACCAATTTGCACTCCCACCAGCAGTGTATGAGTGTACCCTTTCCCCCACATCCTCACCAACATTTATGGTCTCTTTAAATACTTGCACTCTGAAGCCTCGGTTGGTATAAAGCATGCGTGACCTTGGGTGGCAGAGGCGGATGGGAAAATAGAAAGCTGAGAAAGAAGCATGAGGATCCCTTTGTACCATGAAGCTGTCTAGATTTTATCACTCAGGAAGGTCACATGTTAATAATGTCCTGGAACTGCATAAAATGAACCATCTCCCTTGGAGAAAGTTCTTGTCCCATTGAATGCCACGTCCGAGTACCTTTTTCTCAAGATACTTAGGAATTTCTCTCTCAACTATAAATGAGTAAATGGGTCACAAATGTGGGCTATTCTTAGTTATTTAGAGTGTTGGTGTCAATTTGGACCTAAGGGTGTTTCCTGTTCTTCCCCTCAAAGATTCTACCCTGTCGGAATGCCATTTAAATAATTCGCCTCTCTTCCTCCCATTCTGCAAGGGGGTCAGCCAACCTGCAGAAGGGCTGATGAAGGAGCCTCTAGCCTCCCAGACCCAGAATCAGAGGTTGTAGTCCGACTGTACAGACAGGAGCTGACGGTCTCCACCCCGAGTTCCCCCTTCTGTGGAAGGCCATGGTCAGATAGGTGCGGCCTCTGTTGATGGAAGAGCCCATCTACAAAATCAACTGATGCAAAAGCAAAATGAGTCCGAGGAAGTTCCAGGGCCTTCTTTCTGTTGTTAATTTCAGACTTAATTTTTACGTATAATTAAAGCTATTTTTCCTTCTGTCGAAGGAACTTTTACTATTAAAAGCTCTAAATTTGTTGTTGCATTTTAAGCTATAAAAGGTTAATGAACCACTAAGAGAGGAAGAACGTTTTTACAATGTTACTGTTGCCTTTAAAATATTTGAAGTCTAACAGAGGTGACCCTTTTGTCTTGCTTTCTCCATGTTCTTGGTTTTGGTGTCCTTGATGTCTTTGCTGTTGGTTTTTAGTGGGTGACCAGGATGGAAATAATTTCTTTTTTACTTTCTTTCTTCACTCAATTAATGTTTATAGTCTTATAAGTTCTATACACACACAGAGAGAGGGACTATAAGTTAATGTATTTATAAGTTACGTATACATATACAGAGAAAGACTGTTTTGGGCATTTGAGGTATTATATTGGGAAATAGTGCTAATATAATTAATTATCTGCTCTTGAGGAGCTATTATTCTAGTGTGAAAAGACAGTAAATATTGCAGGTTGAGAAATAAGTGTCATACATCTACAGAAATTAGAGAAATGCAAATTAAAACAGAAACAAGATGTGTCCCATTTGTTTACAATAAAAATAAATTAAAAAAAAGAATTAAAAAAAAAAACTATGCTAAGATTTCATCTCACTCCAGTCAGAATGGCAATTATCAAGAATACAAGCAACAAGAAATGTTGGTTGGTGAAGATATGGGGAAAAAGTTTCACTCATACATTGCGGTTGGGAGGGCAAATTGGCGCAAACATTTTGGAAAGCAGTATGGAGATTCCTCAGAAAACTAGGAGTGGAACTACCATTTGACCCAGGTATCCCACTCCTTGACCTTTAAGTCCCAAAAGACTTAAAATTAGCATACTACCATGACACAACCACATCAGTGTTTATAGCAGCTCAACTCACAATCGCTAAGCTATAGAATCAGCCTAGGTACCTTCAACAGATGAATGGATAAAGAAAATGTGGTATGATGGAATATCACTCAGTTTGAAAGAAGAATGAAATAATGGCATTTGCAGTTATCAATTTTGAATAAAAAAATTCTCATTGACAAAATGACCTTTGAGCAACTTGATAATATTTGAATGAAATCAGGGATTATTTTATTTTCTCATCAATCCTATTTTTTCACAGAGAAAAAAGTGGAGATGAAATGCCTTCATATTTTGGCATGATTGGCACAATAATACAATAAAACAAAAATGTATCATATTGGTTGTTCTGATAACAAGAGTAGGCATTATTTCCTTGAAGCTTCATGACAACTCTATGCAATGGGTACTTTCCTTTTGGCTTCTTGAGGAACATAAGACCAAAGATAAGCAATTTGCCCTGAGTCACACAGCTCACAGGTGGTGGCTCTAAAATTTGTATCCAGGTAGTTTGATTGGAGACTCCAGGCCCTTAACCATGAACTATGTTCTCTTGAACTCTTTCATATCAAGGAGTGCAAGAGGCAGCCTCCATAATTATTTTCCACTGTTTAGGGGTACTGAGAGGTGATAGGACTCCCGTTAATTTTTCAAGAAAAAAAAATAGGGTCTCAAATTGGTTCAACAAGAGAGTTTGTTATCAGGAATAAGGAAGACCCGAGGCTTCCTCTTCTCAAATGTGCAGTGCATGACCAGGTGCTTCTTGTGCACACTTAAGAGGGAGAATATGCATAATCAGTCTGAAAGGGAGATTTACATGTGTATATCAAAGAGAGAAATCCTCCCTTGCAGGTTAAAGATTGCAAGTAAATAGAATTTAATCCTTTATACATAATTTACATAAGCAATAATGACTTCAAAATTAGCATGAGCTAATGTCAAGATTAGGGGCACCCTCTCTTAAGCATTGCTGCGGGCTCTTCTCACCGACATCAGTGAATGCCTTCATGCTTGATGTCCTGAGGCTTATTTTTTGGTCTTCTCTAATGATATATTAAGCTCTTTTTAGAAAGAGATTTATAAGATAAGAAGGAAAAGTAAACCCTTGTGCAACCCGTTATATGGACTTTTTTTTTTTTTTTTTTTTTTTTAAATAGACTGAGGCATTGCATAAAAATGGGAAAGATTCTGGTGGATTGGGAAACATCCTGAAGATTCTTTTTTTTTTTTTCTTACTTGAACTTGACCTCTTATTGTTGGACACACTCTGAGCAAGGGACGTTATTGTCATTCTCCACATGTACTTTATTGGTTTGAGTATTGTGAAGATGGTAGATCTTCTATTTGCAGAATCACAGAAGGCAGGGAGATAATTGGAGACTTGGACTTTCGACAATAGTAAACTCTTCATTTTGTGGCTCGCTCTTTTCTGATATTATGAATTATTTCAAAATTACAGATGAGAAGTTAAAAAACAGGGAGAGAGAAGACTCTCGCCTTCTTTTATCATAAGGAAAATGATGTCTTCCATTCTTGGCCTGTGCTGGTTTCCCAGTGATGAGACAGTAGAGGTGAAGGATTTGATCCAGGACGTTTGGAAGTAGATGTTTTACAGCCGTAGGTGACAGACCTGACTCTTAGCATACTTCTGAAAGTCGCCCCAATTTCTGCTCCAATCTAAGCTGCACAGTGAGGCATGTGAAGGAGCTGGTTGCCTAGACCACCCCACATCACTCATCTGATGCTGACCATCTGGAATCTTTGCCTATGCAAATATTCTAACTGATAACTCTAACTGGACTCAAGAAGGGTTAGCCCTCCACTCTTACTTCCTTTGAGACTTTGGTTTTCTGTGTAAAACCCAATTTGGGAACATCGCAAGTTTACCATCTAACTTACTTTTATTAGTGGAAGACACAGGAGTGCCCATAGCCTGACCCCAGGGTTACCCCCTCTTGTCCTCAGCAGCAGAGGAGAGAGAAGTGCCATTTGTGAGTTCTAACGATGAATTCTGTCGATGGTTTTCAACATCGTAAAATCTCTGTTTCCCACCTTAAAAACCTGATAATTAGCAGTCTTCACACTTCTTTGGAAAATGTATTAGAAAGTAATGTTCTGAAGCTTCACATCTCTAGTCCTTCTTAAATTATCCTTTGCTGGAAAATAAGAGCAGAGTATCATAAGTGATTTAAATTAAACTCTGCCTGAAAACATGTTAATAAAAAGTATGATAGGAGATGATAAGTATTGCTGAAGACACTTCTTAGAAACATACAGATATAAGAAGGACAGATGAAAGTTAAAAAACAAAAAGAAAGAAAGAAAATCACATCCAGGATACAACTGAAAATAAAACCTAAGGGTATTTGGTTCAGTAGACTGTCAAAGGTTTGCAAAATTCAATTCCTTTTGTAAATGCAATTTAGTATCAGCTGAATTCTGACCAATGGTTCTTTGTATTCAAAGTTACTGAATTTAAAATAATGTAAATCCTAAAGGAAGATAATGATGACTTTTCTCAATACTGCAAGCCCATCTCCTCTCACATGCACACTGTAGCTACAGAAAGTCAAAAACAAAATTAAGAAATTCCATATAGGCCAAGCTTAAGCATAAAAGGCAGAAATTTGATTAAAACATTATTAAGATTTTTAGGTGCCATGCTACTGGAAAATTTTCTCAATTAATAAAAAGATGTACATGTGAAAAAGCTAGATATCATGGATTGCAGAAATCAACAAATAAAATCAACTATTCATTCATTCATTCATCAAAGAGTTCTAGTTCCAAAGACCATATACAGGTATTCTTTTAGAACTCTGTTGATAAAGGGGGGATAATGATTTCAGTCCTAAAATTCCAGAAAGGTCAATGATTTTTAAAAGGAAGCCAAAACATATTCTGTGATCTATGTGATAGTAGGTAGAATCTTAAACATTCTGGGAGACAGAAAAGAGAGAGATCGTAGTTTCAGGAAGGGGCGATGCTCCAGGTGTAGGGACGGTGAGGACCATAAGTGCCTCGGTAAGACCTGGAAAGTTGCCCCAGGTTCTTATGGTACAGCCCCTGCACAGCTCCTTGATGTACAGGCAGTCACTTACTCCAGTGGCTCAGGAAATACCATGCACATTTGCTTCCTGATATTGCTAAGATGGTCACTGTCTTCAGGGGAGAAAAGGTGGTGTATTGGAAATAAAGTATAAAGCCGATTTGCACACAGCAAGAGCACAAACATCAAGTAAACAGGATAGACAGGTACTGAGGTATTTGAAACCAAACTGCATACGTGTTAATCGTGGAGACTGGGAGTCAGGATTTCTGGGTTTGAATCCTGAATCCATCAGTTCCTGGGGTGGCTGAATGTCCTCTTCTGAGAACTAGTGATAATAACATTAAGTAGTTCTTACTCTACAATTGCTATGAGGATTATATAAAATAGTACTTGGTATTCTTTAGTGCAACTTGTTTTTTCTTTGGGGTAGTGGGGATTAAATCCAGGAGCTCGCTACTACAAGGCTCTATCAGTACTTAGTAAGCACTCAGTTCTTACTAACTTTATTCAGATTAGCAAGAGACTGCCCAGGATTGGAAGAGTTTCAGAAGAAAGACTGGCGCTAAGCTTGGAACAATCCATAGAACTTGACGGCACATCAGTGAAGAGTTTAGTTACAAACAAGGACCCAAGGAGCTGGTGATCATTGAGGATTAGAAATCACCTATTTAGAACTATTAGGTTCTTGCTCATCTTCAAAATACCTTTAGATTCACTTTCATCTTCCCCTTGTTGGAAAGTATGCTCAGAGAATTTCAAAAATTCATGAATGTCATGAAAGAAATTCAAACGTTTAGTCGTAGCATTTAGTGTTCCATAATCCAGCTAGAGAAATACAATCTCGATTTTAGTCTAGAAAGCAGACTCCAGTCTCTGTGGTCTCATCTATGTATTTCACTTAACCAGTTTGTCTCTAAGTGATAAAAATAAGAAAAAAAAAAAAAGGAAAATAAAGTCGCTGATGGTATTTGTACCTTAATTTTGTCATAACCTGCATAGTCCTAAGGAACATTTGATTTAACATTAACCATGACATCTTAAATACAAATCTGAGGAATAAATGATTTAATGAATTCTTGGAAGGAAAGGTGTGATATAAATTTGATATATTTCCATTAATAGCCATAAACTGTGAGTCCCTGAGAAGACAAGGGCTCCAGGCAGTTCTTGAAGGTGTAACTGGCCATCATGTTTTCCACAATACAAATAAAACCCTAGGCCTGTTTAAAAGTTAAATTAACGATAATTAGAAAAGGTGATAGCAGAGCTTGATTCAGTGAATCAGTTCTGAGAATATCGTCTCCTTCTGTTCAGTCGCTTTTCTTACACGTTCTCCTTTCTAGTGCCTTGCAATAAATTCATCAAGCCACCTTCTCCCCAAAGAAATCTACATCCTCATATATTAAATTCAATTAAGTCTGAATTTAACATTGAATGCATTTTTTAACTTTTTTTTTTGGTAGCAGGGATTGAACTCAGGGGTACTTAACCACTGAGCAACATCCCCAGCCCCTTTTCAGTTTTTATTTTGAGACAAGTTCTCACTGAAGTTGCTTAGGGCCTCACTTAGTTGCTGAGGCTGGCCTTGAACTTGCAATCCTCCTGCCTCAGCCTCCTGAATCACTGGGGTTACAGGTGTGTGCCCCCAGACCCAGTTCCTCATTTTTTTTTAAAACTTTGTAAGCACTTGAGATTTTCTAACCCATGATTTGAACAGGCATCACACTTAGCAAAGCAATATATCTACTTATCTAAAACAATCTCACTCTGTGCATATGTGTATGTGTACTTTATAAATGGTGCGCCTGTAAGAGAGAAAGGTAGGAAGGCTTCAGGTGTTCAGTCAAGTATCTTATTAGCCTCAAATAACACACCTGGAAGAAACCCAGCTGATTATCAAGGGCAGGAGGGGCTATTTTTTTTTTTTTTTAATAGAAAAGTCAGACAGTAAATATTTCTGGCTTTGTGGGCCATATGGTCTCTGTCGCCAGAATTCAGCCCTGTCATTTTGCAGGAGAGTAGGCAGAGGTGATAGAAAATGAGTAAGCCTGACATACTGCAATAAAACTTCATTTGCAAAAGCAGGCTTTCTGCCACATTCGGCCCTCGAACTGGAGTTGGCAAACCTCTGGCCTAGTGCAAGTCACCTAATTAATAAGTGAGGATGTTCCAGCAGAATGGATTTAAATACTGCCATGGACTATCATGAGTTGGATCTGCATGGGAAGAGGCAATACTATCTGCTTACAGATTTTGAGGATGTCTTGTCCGTGAGTCCACCCTCCACCAGGGTTTCTGGAATGATCTGTTTGAAATGCAGACCGAGAAGTTTCTGTTCTATTTCAATTCCTTGGACAGATCCCGCTGACGTCCTTGTGGAATTCAGTTTCTCATCCGCCAGGTGGGGTCTGCGTTCCTGAGGGTTCCGCTCACCTGCGACTCTTCCACGGTCAACTGTGGCGTGCAGGGACACTCTCCTGGTCCCTGTCCTGTGATGAGCTGCAGGGCAGCAGGAGGTGGGCCTGCTTTCTGCACTCCTGTCTCTCCTGTGCCCAGCGTGAGGCTGTATACACAGTGGATCCTGAATAAACAGCCTTTGAATGTGGGGAAAAATTAAGAACAGATTAGAAATGAACTTTTGTGCAAATGTGACAGAATGGCGCTCTGCTTGGCCCGCAGGGAAGCGTCCCGGGTTTTACCAAGTGTACGTGGCAAAAGAAAAGACCGGGATCAGGAACTGCTCTGCAGGCGATCCCATCAGCGTCGCCTTCATCCCCAGCCTGCCTAGGAAACTGTCTCTTCACAACATCTGGCAGCTCAGGGGCCCCGTCCGTACCGCTCACAGAGCGGAGCTACTCCACACGCTCACTTTGGATGAGGATGTCGCTATTTTCTTGTGGGGCTCCACTTTCATCAGCGGGTCCCCTTTCCCTCTGCCTCTTGCGTTTCTGGTAGGAACTGGATTCCCCAGAGGTGGGATGGGTAGGCGTCTGCATAACCTAGGTTTGCAGTGCGAGTTCCTGAGGGCATGTCACCGGCTCCCAGTGTGTGTGGAGGGGACGTGGCGGGGGCATTGTGCTAGACCATCACACCCACAGGGATAGTAAAATAAATTCCAGGATCATGTGCGAAATCACTACCACCAGAAGGGGGAGCTCCCCCAAATGCTGCTTTGTCATCCCCGTGACTCCACACCAGGGTCATCCCTGCATCCCTTCAGGGGACATCTCACACCCCTAGCTCAGAAGCCGTGCTGTCTTTAGTAACAGACAACATTTCCAAAATGGACCCGGTATAAAGATTATGCCTCCTTCCACTCTTAAAAACCTGACTGTTGAACTATCTCCACTATAAGTATCAAACTGACTCACGCTATTAAACTAAATGTACATAGTAATTCCTAAATAACGCATTTGATGCAGAGAAATGTCAGGGAGATAAGACTTTTTCTCTTATACTTTTAGGTTCTGTGTTGGAGACCTGTGAATTAAAATGGCAAAAGACGGATTAGCTAGAGAAAAGATAAAGCTTATTCATGCCCCTATATAAGAATTCACAGAAAATGTAGCTCAAAGAAGTGATTGGATGCTGGGGTTTATTATGATCTCAAGAAAGGGAGAGAGCTAAGATTTCAAAGAACAGAAAATAGGGGAAATATACTGGAGGATGATTGGAAGGTACTGTTTGTTGTAGGAAGCTCTGTTTATGCAAATGTCACCTCTCAGCAATGACTTCCCATCTCAGATGACAGGTGTCACTCATTCTCCCGAGTAGAGGAAAATGCTCTTAAAGGGAGGTAAATGACAGTCCAGTCCATTTGCAAGTCTTTGCTCATAGACAAGAACTGTGTAAAGAAAGCTTCTCCCTGCATCTTTGGATTCTCAGTCATCAGATATCTTTAACTCGAGATAATTCTCATGTCACAGTGGCTTATCAGCACCCCTTCAGGAACAACTTCACATCGTAAAGAGGAAAATTAAGGAAAAGGGCCTGGTAATTTTGAGAGATATATTTCTAACTAAAGTATCCAAAGAATAAGCCAGGAGCAGTGATTGGGGAGGCTGAAGGAGGAGGATAGTAAGTTTGAGGCTGGCCTCCACAACTTAGCAAGACACTCAGCCACTTAATGAGACCCTGTCTAAAAATAAAAATAAAAAGCGCTGGAGATGTGACTCTGTGGTAAAGTGTCCCTGGATTAAATCCCTAGCACCAAAACCAAAAACACCAAAAAAATCGAAAACCAAAAATTATGGTAGATGTATTTGAAAGACCTCAGTGAACGTGACCAAGTACCCACTTAACTTTGCACTTAAGCAATCTTCATACTGAACGCTAAAACCAGGAGCACTCACTGATGAGCTCCTACTTTAAGTATTTTATATTAGCTTTTTAAATCTCTAAATGAATCAATTAGTTTTCTCAGTACAATCTGTGACTTTTTTTGTTTTTACAAAATTATAAAACTTGGTAAATTTATTACCCAATTTAGCAGAGTGGAACTCTTTGAACAGAAAGGGTCCTCTGTTGGTGTCGGGTGGTGTTCATAACAAAAAGAAGCTCAGCATCTTGTGGCTAAAGGAGAGCTTGGCCGGCTCAGCACCTGGCCTCTTTCTTTGAAGGTAAGAAAGGCTCAGAGCACTTAAATGGTTGCCCAAGGTCACCTTGTGAGCTAGTGCCTTTAACGGGGACTAGAGTCCTGGGCTCGGTCCCACAGAAATACTTGAAAAGAAGGGTATCTAATGAGTTGTAGGTTAATGAATAGAAGTACATTCATCAGGTTAATGCAGCAAAGCCCTGGGTATTGAGAAAACATAAAATGACTTGGAGCTAATTAAAACAGGGAGAAATTAGAAAATGAGGCTTAAGACAGAATATTAATAATTTCAGGCAGACCGCTCACCTTGCATCTCTCTGTTCTCAAAGCGTTTGGTGCTGTCTTTCCATTGCAGTATATCAGCATCCTCTTTATTCAGTATATTATGGGTTAAAGTCACCTCTGCCATTTAACTATGAAACTACTAACCCTCAGGACCTCAGAATTAACCTCGTTTGGAGTGAGGGTCTTAAGAGAGGCCATCGAGTCACAGTGAGGTCATTGGGCTGGGCCTGCATCCTTTATGATTGGAGGGGGTCCGTATGAAAAAGGGGAACTTGGTCACAGAGACATGCAGGGAGGGGAGATGGTAGGTGAGACAGAGAAAAAACGGCCATTTGCAAGAGAGAGGTGCAGAACAGATTTCTTCCTAAGAACCTCAGAGAAACCCAAACTCTCTGATACCCTGAGCTTGGGCTTCTGGCCTCCTGGACCATGAGACAGTAGATCTCTGTTGATGAAGCCACATTTTGGGGTGCTTTGCTCTGGCAGGTCTGGAAAATGAACATGCACGATTATTTGATTTACCAGTTCCTTCCCTGACCCCCGCCACACACTCCTGCCTCAGCTCCGTGCTCTCAGAAGTTTCCAGAATCTCTGGCCTCTCTGGGTTCTCAGTTAATGCTTGTAACTGGGTTGCCCTAACGCTCAAGGGAGTTCTTGAACTTGGCAGGACTCGCGTGTTGTGCACTGACAACTGATGCTTTGGGTGAATAGACGTTGTCCTTGTCATTTAACTGGTGATCCTCAGGGATCATTAAGGTCACGCAGTACCGTTCAGGGGGATTGGATTTCTTGCTCTCCAGCTATGATCATCTGGGGCTTCATACCCACTTCCTTCTGTTGGATCTTACAGGGTTTTTAATTTGCCACATGAAAAGGCTAAGGTCTTTGCAACTAAAACTGATTCCATCCAAGTTCAAAAACGAAACAACAAAGACAGGTCTTTAAAACCGATCAGTTAATCAACCCAGCTTATCAGAACAACATTAAGTCCTTAATTAAAACAGAATTTAAAACAGGGAACTCAATTTTAAAAGAAATCCACAAGTTCAATTTTAACTGATTATTGTCTTCACCAACAAATGACTTAAAATATGGGATGGTTTTGAGTTTTCACCGAAAGAGCTTAGTCTGTAGAAATCCTCCAATAAACTCAGATTTCCTAAGTCAGAGTTGTTTTTCAAGAGGGGTATCTGCTGACACTGATTAATAATATTAATAAGTGGATAATCATGTTGTGATTCTAGGTGTTGTTACACATAGAAAGCTAACGTTTCTCAAATGCTGGTTCCATGACAGGTATTTTGCTTAATGCTCAACACATCAGTCAGCTCTCTGGCAGAGAAAAAGATCCCCCAGTCTAAAAGGCAATATGAAGAGAGTTTCATGAAGGGGTTTCTCTAGGATTGGGAGGGACAAGGGTACCATTGGAAGTTGGTGGGTGTAAGAAACAGGAAGTCTGGAGGTTCATTTTCAGAATACAGTATTTAGCCTTAAATGTAAAATTACTGGGGATGTAAGACAAACAGCCAGAGGGGAAATAGAGCAGAGTAGTTACCAGCAGTGAACTAGCACAGTAGCAGAGTATCCTGCAGAGGTCCAGACTCAAAGCCATGCACCTGAACGGCCCCCTGGACACACTGGAGGTGGGAGAAGGGTCAGCCTAATTATCTCTGTTAAGGAAAAGTAATTTAATCTGGTGCAGTGGAGCAAGACTATCATCCCAGTGGCTCTGGAGACTGAGGTAGGAGGACCATGAGTTCAGATCCAGCCTCAGCAACTTAGCGAGACCCTAAGCAGTTTCTTGAGATCCTGTCTCTAAATAAAATTTAAGAAAGGGTTGGGGGTGTTGCTCAGTGGTTAAGCACCCCTGGGTTCGATGTCAGGTACCAAAAAAAAAAACAAGACTAAAATGGAGAAGTAAAAACTGTGTACCTGCCAAAACACACTCACCCCCAAAAGACCTTCCTGTTACCAGAGAACAACGGGAGGTAGAGACTACTAAAGGTGCATTTCTCTAAATAAGCCAGTAGGAGACAGTAACCTCTAGGCGAACTCTAGGAAGATTGTGTAACCCATAGTAACCAGTCACTGGGGATCTGCAGTAGGGACCTTATGCACCAGGGGATAAAATGCTATTTGCAACCATGCTGGGTGTGCCTGACCACCAGATAGTCGATCTTGCAAGACCGTCTTTAAATTCTTGCTTCTGCTGAACCCATGTCTCCAAGCCTATTCTTTGGGTTCGGGCAGGTGACTGGGTTTCTCACGTGGGGTATCCAAGGCCTAGGGAGAGGGGAAAGCTTTGCCACCTGGACCTGAGGGTGCAGGATGTATCGTGGAGCTCCGGAGAAGGCTTGCTCGAGAGATGGTACCTGACAGGGACTGTAGCCAGCAAGGACTGTGGCCACGGCCAGGATCATGGTAGGGCAGGGCCGCTCTCTGCTCGGATTTCCTGACCTTTGTCAAACCCGCCCAGAGAGTGAGGCCCTGGGAGCCCAGCAGATTCCCTCTCTGCGCTTTATCTGCCAAGAAGAGTGGGACACTCTATAGAAGCAGTAGTGACAATTGGAGGGAACTGGCCATGCAGCTTCCATATCTAAGGGTTCCTCATTCATGGAGCTACAACACTCAGAAAAAATTACCATGCACCCAACAAGCACAGACTTTTGTCTCTTGTCCTTATTCCCTGAGCAATATGGCCTAATGAGTATTTTTTTACTAATTTTACATTTGCATTTTACTGAATGCTACATCACCTAAAGATGGTTTCAAGTACACAGGAGGATTGTGTGTGTTAAATGCAAATACTACAACATTTTCTATAAGTGACTTGAGGGGATTCAGGTATCCCCACAGAGTCCCAGAACTCATTCCCCATGGACCCTGAGGGACGACTGTATTTTATATGTACCATCTGAATCCTCCCCAAACCCCACCACACATTTAACCACCTTGGAAGCAGAAGTGCAAATGACTAGAAATATGTCCATTGTTCTCATGAGCAGGTCAAGTGGGAGGCAAGATAAAAATCCAGCCTTCCTCTGGATCAAATCAAAGTGCAAAATGGAAAAATAGAGTTTTGTTCTCAAACAAAATATTTCTCTTAAATCAGGAAAAGAAAAGGACATTATTTGAAACTTCCAGGGAAGTTGTCAGTAAGCGCTATCTTGAAAGCCTTCATGTTTGGTTCAGAGCGGGGAGTGACTTGATTTGGTTTTAAGAGAGGAGCTGAGCTTAACATGAGGATAGGCACAGAAGTGGGGTCTAGGTTCATGGGATTGTCCCAAGATTAAGGAATAATGGGGGCAGGAGGTTGACATGGCATATTGTTTTGCAGGTCCCTGTTTAATTTAGAGAATTATTTAGTGGATATAAATGATGTCCAAAATATTCTTGATATGATGCACTATCATAATTCTTTCCCTTATTGTTGTCTTTATGATTTTTGTTCTCATTTTGCAGATGAAGGAAGAATCTCAAAGTAGTTAAGTGACTCATCTAAAGTGACCCAGTAAGTGGCAGAGATGGGATTTAAGTGCTGTGCTGAGGGTTCTGTCTTGTGGACCAAGAATTGTAACTTCTCTGAGAAGCTGGATCCATCTCCACTGAGTACTGAAGTGTAGTTAGCACTCAGGGTACCCTCTTGAGTACATTGTAGTATAGTTTTCCGCCATTATTTCTGAATTCACATCTCTGTTCCTTAGGATGGGATGGTGTATATGCATGTATTCAACTTTCATTAGACTCCCTGTGTCTACATCCCAAGTAAGAACACTCCCAAACTTGAATGTAGCTCAGTGATTGATAGCTCTCTCATCAGTACCTTGGTTTAGCCAAAGCATTATCTGTGAAGTCTGATCTAACACTTTCCTACATAAACATTTTCCAACACAAGCAACTATTGCCTTTAGAGATGAATTGCCCGACTTTTATATTCAACTAACAGTAGGCTGGCATTTAACGTCTTGGATTTAGAGATTTCCCAGTATGTTATTGAACTCTTTGCTTTGGATGGCTTCCCCAAGCATTTGAAATCCGATTTCTCCAAGGACAGGTCCATGTAAGCACAGGAGCGAATCACATCATTTTCCTTCAGTGTCTTTTCAGAGAGCTCTGTCTTGAAAACTGCTGGATGTTTTTATGGCTTTGAGTTGTGTCTGAATGTCCCAGGTAAAACTCATGACACCTGTGATCCATCCATTTTCTGGATCTTATCTTTTATTCCATATTGTGCATAACAATTAAAGAAAGATAACTATAAGAACCCTGTCCGCCCATCTACAAGGTCAAAGCCGTGGTATTGACCTTCCTGTTCCCACCAAACTGTCAAAGCCTTGTGTGGACTAGGGGCTTGAATGAAACTTGATGACATGGTTTTTCCAATTCTGAAGAACAATAATCATTTAATTAAGATTTTAATACATACCGATATCAGGTAAAGTTGAATACTGGCTTTTAAAATGAGAAGATTAATTTTCTGGCCTGCATTGAGTTGGGTTTTACTTTAAACTCTTTCAGTTTCAAAAGCTAGAAGCCTTCCCAACTCAGCTCATCAAGGAAATTGGGTGGAATCAATGGCAAGATGTACAGGGTGGTCTTGGCTTCTCACAGTGTGAACTCTCTTGTTTTTCTCCATGTAAGTCCATGTTTCCATGTCAATGGACATCCAGCCATATATGATTCTACTTATATCTCCTTACAGTCAACAGCAGAGACTAAGGTTAACTTGTTCTGATTCCTAATTCCAAGGAAAAAGAATCCTCATTGTCCAAACTGGGTTACAAATTGAGCCTTGCTTCAGTCAACTGCCACTGAGGGAAATGGGTCCCATAGTACATCTGTGACAGCTGGCTAGAGGCAGTGACTCTCCAAGAAAGATGAACATACCTGGCCAAACCCCAAACCCTTCTGCAGTATGTCCAACGTCCACTGTCAGGGAAGGTCCTCTTGCCTGTCCTCTATGTGTTACTGTAAACAACCTAATATTTAATGTTAGTCGTAGGCTGTGATCCTCTTAAGCTACTCAAAATGGCGGCACGCTCTTAAGAACAGCTTGAATGCTCTGCCACTGCCCCCAAGATTTCTCTCAGGCACCCTGCAGGAGGAGAAGGGCAAATCATATCCCATGATTCCTATGTGCAAGAAGGCTGGACTGTGTTACTATGTAGATGCCAGCATTTCTGAACTGACCCCAGTCAGTAGCATCCATTATATCACTTCAGTGGGACTTTAAAACACCACGGTGGATTTTAGAGTTGAAAGTTTGATGGTTCTTTCTCTGCAAGAAGATGGAGAATAGGCTGAGAAATTTCTGTTCACACTGCAAGTTATCTTGAGTGAATCTCTTCTCTATTCTTCAGCTAAAGGCATTTGAACTTTTTCTCTCCAGTACCGTCTTCATGCTCAGCCCGTGAACTTTTCCTGGCAAATGCAGGAGGGTACAAAACGGAGGCCAGAAAAGCCAAAGATTCCATTTAGGAAACAGAAAACTGCATGTCTTAATGAGCAGCCCACGTGGTCCGCATCTCCCCTTTGGTTCCTCATAACTGAATGAAGCCCTCCACCTAGTTAATACCTGTGCCTTCCTGGGAATGTCTGCATAAAGTTCTTGAGAGGAAACGTCAGATGACAAACTCCCCTTGGTTTACGAGGACATCAGGTTAAGTAATTTCTTCTCCCATTATGGTTTTAAAATACTGACTTCAGAAGTTGTCAAATCAGCCTGCCATGGTCCTCGCTGCAAATGAATAGGTCCCTTCTGTGAAGGCCCTAGCAATCAGCCCTCCCAGGGACGAGGTGCAGATTTCAGAGCCCTGCCTCTCTCCCGCTGAATCCATTTGTCTATCTGTACATTTAGGCAGACAATGTAATTCATCTACTTATCGCCGCCACCACGGTATCTGTCGAAAGCGATATCCACAGGCCTGTGTTCTCATAAAGGCACACTCGCAGGGTCGGATGCAGCAGACGCGGGCTTTATCTCGTGAGTTATCTGGAGATAAGGACTTGATTGTTGTCAGACACCAGAGAGAGTCATTACTGTGACTGCAAGGAGCTGATGTCTCAACTGGGTGAAATTCCCAGCCAGTTGTGCCTCAGACCACAGAACCACAAGTAAGTGTCATGTGTGTGTATGTTTGTGTGTGTGTGTGTGTGTGTGTGTGTGTGTGTGTGTGTTGCGGGGTGAGGGGGTCTTGGCTCTCTATTAAGTATAAAATAAAATCTTTGCCACCAGATTGAGCTTTTTGAGATCAGTAACTAGAATTGTATTTAATGTGCTATTCGTGATTTTAAAGAGAGACAGGAGAAACTATGTGATAAATAAACGTTGATGAGCCACTACGGATGGACATACGGATGTGTACATGAATGGACAAATGCGTGGAGAGACGGCTGGCCGGCTGAGCTAGACCACTTTCTTACAGAGATTTCCTAAAACACGACAGCATGCTGCATTTTTACAGGTGCGTGCTTCTACGGTAGCCTGCATTCAGGTCCCCGCCTGCTTCTTATGACCTCACCTTCTCCCAGACATCTAGATACATGGGTCTCCTCGACGTCCT
Source organism: Sciurus carolinensis (assembly GCF_902686445.1). Lineage (NCBI taxonomy): Eukaryota > Metazoa > Chordata > Mammalia > Rodentia > Sciuridae > Sciurus > Sciurus carolinensis. Next base: position 23,473,311 of record NC_062231.1, on the reverse strand, counting down.
TCACGTCACCTTAATGCCATGGTCATGGCCCAGTGGTTTCCCGGCCCAGCAGGGATATACTTCTTTACTAATGTTCAGATATGATCTCACACGTAATATCATTGGAAATTATTCTTCTCAACACCTCATTCTGCAGGAGCAACGTGACTCTTCTCCATCTTGGTTGTCTTTCCCTCCTTAGTGTTTATTCTTCTTTATATAATTATTTGATGGTTGACTTTTTTTTAATCACCTTTGTGCCTTTATAGATTTGTCACCCTTCAACAAAAGGTAAGCTTTAAGGACATTTCCTAACCCACTTACCACTCTATCCTTGGTGTGAGTGGTGAATTATTTATTGTATGCATGAATGAATGGAGAAAATGAAATCATTTTTTCAGGGACTTAATTACTAAAAATTCCCTAAGTAATGTGCTCCTGGAACAGGTTTAGAAGTCAGGCACATGGGGCTGGCGTTGTGGCTCCGTGGTAGAACATGGGAGGCACTGGGTTCAATCCTCAGCACCCCATAAAGATAAAAAAAGAAAGAAAGAAAAAGTTAAAAAGAAGTCAGACATATATAGGCTCTAAGAGAATTATAACTCCTATTTCAAATGGTGACTATCGTCTTCCATTCTAGGGTAGACACCTAGAATGATGTGATTCAGAAAACTTTGGAATGAGCTTATGTATAAAAATATGAGTGCACAAATTACACCCAGGTACCCAAGCAGTGATTTGTTAGTTCAGGCTAATGAAAGACTCAAACCTGTAGGTTGACTACTTCCAGCACCTGGTTCTTCACTTTATACTGACTTATCTCAGATTTTTTTGTTTTTGTTTTTTTACACAAAAAAGGGCATGATGTATTCTAGTGCAATAGTTTTTCTGGTTGAGGTAATTCAGGAGTACTATGGTCGTTTAAGCAGCATTTGGGAATTTGGTGAGATGAAAGTCATTGTAATGAGTAGGAGTCGCTAATGGAATTTGTTGACTACAGACCAGGGTATGTTTCACAGGCAAGAAAACCTTCGTGTCTCTCACAGTTTTTAAAATTCCATTGATCATCACCCGAGTCGTATATGTGATCCTGCTTTCTTTTAAAACACACAGTCTTTGGCTCTCGTTTTTTCCAATGAGAATCTTGCCCCAGGTCCTTGGCTCTTGAATGGGGATGAGGCCTATTGCATTTTATGAAGATTCCTACTTTGTGAAAATGTATTAAAATTTATTTATGAAGTCTGTCATGGCTCATTTCAATAGGGAACTCAGAAAGGGGACCACAATGTAGAATCCTCTGAAAGACAGCTTTCTTGGCCAACCACCTAGCTTTCTGAGTTTATAGAAGTGCATTCAAAATAAATAACCAGACTTAGTTAAGGAGAGTTCTGATCAGGGACTGTGTCCTCTTAGGAGAAGAAGCCCTTGATGAGGGACTGTTCTCTGTTCTTGATCAAAGTCAAGGCTGAGGCAAGGTCCAGGCCTCCGTGTGGTGGGAGAATCCTGACGTTCGCTCTAGGAACGTCAGAGTATTTGTTTTAGACTGGGGGGTCACACTGTCTGAACTTGGTAAATCACAGAGTGATTTCTTTTTTTTTGTGATACTGAGGATGGAACCCAAGGGCACTTAACCACTGAGCCTCATCCTCAGACCTGTGTGTGTGTGTGTGTGTGTGTGTGTGTATGTGTGTGTGTGCGTGTGTGTGTATTTTATTTACAGATAGGGTCTCGCTTAGTTGCTTAGGACCTCATTAAGTTGCTGAGGATAACTTTTTAAGTCTCGATACTCCTGCCCCAGCCTCCTGAGCCACTGGGATTACAGGCACTTACCACCACACCCAGCTGGGTGATTTCCTTTTCTTTCCTCAAACTTTCCATATGGATTGTTTGCCATTGTGGGATAATGTATTCCTAAAAGCCTGGCCACTTTTGCTCTGCGTGGCTTGCAAACCCATGATCATACTGGATGAACAGATGCAAGCAGGTGACCATTGTGTTTTGTCTTATATTGTAGCCACACTAAAGTAATTACTGTCGATGAGTTGCCTTTTGTTTCTTCATTTTATTAATTCAAAGCATTATATAAATTGCCCATTTCCTCCAGGTGGAGACAGCAAGTTTGTGAATTTAATTTTGACGCAGGAAAGGTGGCATTTTGAGGCATTTGTCCTCAAAAGGGGCTGGTAGGCTGTTTGAACTTGACAACCACAATTCGACTCTGAGATTACTATTTATCCACAATGGCTCTGAAATTAAGAGAAGCTGAGAAATTTGCCCATAGCTAAAGAGAATATTGATATAATTGCACATACGCATACTCTTATATTAAGTGTTTTTGACATCACAAACATGGTGCTAGAAATATAAATGCATAAAGTTGTCCTTTACTAATGGTAGAAAAGCATTTCCATGTAAATGATAAATAATAAGTAGAGACAGAGATAGCGAAGAAAAACCCCCAAGGAAGGTCATTTTTGATTTAAAAAAACAAAGAAAGAAAAAAAGGAAAAAAAGAATCTTCTGGGAGTTTATTTCTTAAAATCTGAAATGGGCATAAGGTATTGTCACTCATATCTCTGTGAGACTTCAACAAGATAAGGGATGAGTTCCATGACTTCCAAACATATGAATTAACCGAGTTATGAATTAACCGAGGATCTCATTAAATTCTTAGTTTTGGTGGCCTTGGGATTTTGCGTTTTGAAGAAGTTCTCTAATAGTCACCCGTGGAACTGGTTGGAGGTCACCGTGAATGGCCAGGCTGTGAGCCTCCCGCACATAGGAAGGACTTGTTCTGGATGACCTGTCTTTTCATTCCTTTTCTTGATCTCTCTGAAGCCAGAGGAGGCGTGACTTTGTGTCTCCTGATGCCCACCTGCTTTCTGAATTTTTAAATCGCTGCCTTTTCTCTCTGAGTTCCCCCGGTAAAGGGAAGTGATAAGAGGGAGAATGTTTGGGCAACTGAGAATCAGTACCCTAGGAAGAAGCACTGAGATGGGCTACTGTGTTCCTCCCTCGGTCTACACATCATGTAATATTCTAGTGCTCTGTGCAGGTTCAGAGCATTCTTTCTATGTTCATACAGCACCTAGCAGAAAGGAGAGGGGTTTGCTGTTAGAACACAGGAATCCATCCAAAATTCATACCTTGAGGGATTCCACAAGGTGGTGGGATTCAGAGGTGCAGACCGTAGGAGGTGAAGAAGCTGCCTCATGAACAGCATTGATGCCCTTTTAAAAAACCAAGTTTTGGAGAGTTTCCTACATGAGGACAGAGTGCATCCCCTTTTGACCTTCCAAGGAAGCGGGAAACAAGCTGCCACCTTGGGAACACAGACCAGCCTTCTCTGGACCTTGAATCTTCTGGTCCATTGATCTCAGACTTCTCCACCTCCAGAAATATCAGAAATGCATTTGTTCTTTATGAATCATCCAGTCTCAGACATTTTATGATAGTGTAGAAAGAGACAGAAACAGAGGAGTTAGTACTATTGCCTTCTCTTATGGCTCCTGTATCTGCCATACAATTATGCATATCAGTGTATGCAAACCAGCTCCCCACCTCTGACTCATTTTACCAAATTGCTTTGATCATTCCTCAACCATGAGTTTAAAAAGCTCTAATTTCTTTAATGAAAATAAATGATAAGATGGGGCAAAGAACAGTTCTGTTAGTGTCTAAATCCCACAGATGTTTCATCCTTGAATCCTAAAATGAGCAACTTCATTCCTTAAATCCAATTTTGAGACATCTTGTACTTTCCAGTTTCACCAACAGATGACACTAGTGATGTGTGTGTGTGTGTGTGTGTGTGTGTGTGCGCGCACGCGTGTGTGTGATTTCAAGAAAATTCTTTAAGTCTTCAGTTTTCAGGATGAAAGCATAAGAAAGAAATGATGAACATTGCCCTTTTAACATATTAAAATTACTTTTAGAGAGTACTGTTGCTTTTGATTTTTATTTTCAATAGGATTCAAAAAACCATCCTCGAAGATAATATTTTGTGGCAGATGACTAAACCTCTCAGTTCCTTGCACCAACCTGCAATTCTAACAGTAGTTCCAAAATAAGAGCATTTCTGGGGGGCTTGTGTGAAGGGTATATGGACACACGCTTTGTCTTGTGGAAACAGTGCTGGTTCCTGCCTCTGCAGAGCATCTCCATCAGAGTCAGTTGGCACTCAATATCTTTGCCCTCCTTATTGAAGGCTTCGGCTGGAGTAGAAGAACCCAGCAGAGCAGGGTAGGACACTATGTAAGAGAGTCATCAAATAAGTCATCTAATGGAACCAGTGATGTGATGGCTGGGTTCAGAGGGACTCCACAGGCATGTGGGTTTTCAGGGTTGCTGCCCCTTGCAGTTGGCAGGGAACTCATTCACCCCTAAGATAATGCTCAGGTGCATGGTCCTTACCCTTAACTAATATTTCCCAAAGTGAGTCACACATTTGAGTCCCTTCTGTCATTAGAGAAATTTAGCTTTGGACCCTTGAACCCTGAGCATTACTATGCATGTGTTACTTTTGCATTTTCTTTTGTCCCTGTGTTTTCCCAAACTGATTATTTTTATCTTAATTTTAAATGAACAACTAACCAGAGGCTTTGTGCCATTTGCCACCTGTGCCCGCCCCCCAATAACTCTGTGTCAGGCACAGATGTTCATCAATTTGCGGAGGGGAATTTATAAAAGGAAGATACAAATAAGCAACAGGTGTGTGGCACTACTCGCTGTGATGTGCATTAAAGGAAACACGCTACGGATCAAAAGGGAGCTGTTAGCCTCAGCAGGACACGCTTTTCAAAGGGCGCACTCAGAAGAATCCCATGTAAAAGGTTGCTTGTCAAAGGAAGTAATCCCATTTTAACTAGATATTCCAGAATTTTGTAGCAAAAAGGTTTTCTTTTTGTTCATCTATAAATGATGTAATTTTTTTATTAAAAAAAAAGTATAGTGCATGATTAGCAGTACCCAGATGTGGAACAACAACAAAAAAACCCGCATAAACCATTATCGTTCTTGATGAAATGAAAGAATCCTTTGCACTGCTAATTATTACTTGATTCTTCCACAAATAAGTAACAGTACGTGGTGGAGGAGAAGTTTACTGGCAATCAAAGACAAAGGAAGCACTCCATTTTTATTGTGTTGTACTTAAATAAAGATTTCTGTACCCTTTTCTCTGCAGCAAGTGAAGCTTCTTACCAATTCATTCATCAATCTAAAATAAATAATCAGTGCACAATCTGTGGGGTTTTTAGCACCTTTCAGTGTTGGTAGCCACTGATCTATCTTAGGACAGAGAAAGGAGCTGAGCTCTGAACTCCGGATTGAAAAGTCTGTGTATCTGTCTATATATGTGCGTGTGTCTGTCTGTCTGTGTGTATGTATATCTAGAGAAAAGGCACTCAATGGATGTTTTAAATAATTCCAGGCTTTTAGGCAAAATCGACTTTAATAATTAACTTGTGTGAATAAATGTAGCAATATTCTTACACGTTATTGAAGGACTCTTTTTCTTGAAAGACTTTGTCATGGTGATGTACATTTTCAAAATATGCAGATGAGAATGGTAGGAGTATGATCTGCTCCATAATATTGTTGCTGGGAAAACGATAATGCTTTAATTGTGCAGATCCCAGCTCTGCTCCTATGTTAAAGATTTGATTAGATTCACTAAAAATTATTGGTTATGTAGAAAGTAGCATCAGTTCAAGTAAGTACTCAAATGCATGAGAAGATATATCTGACATAGGTATAGGGAAGTTATAAAACAATAATAAAATAGACACCTGACAATTTTTAAAAGAAAATTTAAGAGAATTAAAGGGTTCAGTAAGATTAACAGAATTTTCATTTTTTACAAATAATCAGGAAAATGTATGTTCGTTTTCAAGTTTCAGCTGGGAAAAAATTCCCTTTTATGATCCATTAGAAAAGTGAGTGAATTCAAGTAGCTGTCGGTGAATAATCTGCATTCTGTTTAAAGTTCAGAGTATAAAAAGCTGCCCTTCACAACTGTGAGATCTACAGAGTTTTGAGAATTTATTTGAGGCCTTGTTTAAGTGCTCTGAAAAGAAATGTAGATAGGCTATCTTTCCAGCTTTGTGAGTAAAATAATAAACATAGTATCAACATGATCTCTCTGCATCCACATAGAATCACATAGTAAGGAAACCATCCAATTTAGAATTGCTTAGTAATTAAAGGGTGTGATCGGGATACCCAAATTACACCACTAAGTCTGAAAATTGCTTTGGCTACTTTGTGTACTAGCTATGCTATCTGCAAGCCTCAGTGTCTTTTGTCATATGGGAATAATAATAATAACCATGGAATTAGCTGGAAGTCTGAGTTCAAGTCTGGCGCAGGGGAGCGTTAATAAGCTTTTGCTCACACTGTTTTCCCCAGAGTTCAGTCTGTAATTGCTTCCTGAACAAAAATAAAACATCCTTTCTCCTCATCAAATACTTATTGAGGTATAATTTACTTTAAAAAGTCACAAATGCCCATAATCTGTGATGGACTTACACATCTTTGTACCCTACATGAAGATAAGGCACATTTCTGTCACTGCAAAAAGTTTCCTCGTGCTCTGTTGAATTCAATATTTAGTGCCATCAATACCCAAATGATACTATTTTCCATCAAAATAGTTTAATCATGCCCATTCACTATTCAGTATACACAGAATCATACACATAGACTCCTGTGATAATGGGGTAAAAGAATATATAGGATTTGGTCTCTGCTCCTGGTTCCTGGCACATCACAGCTAAAACTCTTGGGATCTCTCAAGTGTCCTTTGCATTGGTAGTGAGATGATTGGCAGCTGTCGGCTCCTGGATAACTTTAGGTTGGAGGTCAGTTTTCAGAAAGATGGAGGTATGGTTATAGGGTTGGGGCTTTCAGTGGTCTCGGGAGGTCTGAGAGATGGAAGGTGGAATTGGTCACCAATGGCCAATCATACCATCATGCCTACATAGTGAAGTCTCCATGGAAACCTGAAAGGCAGAACTTGGAGAGCTTTCCAGTTGTCAGACACATGGAGGTGCCTATAGGGTGGCACATCCCCATATTTATCATATGCATCTTTCCTCTGACTATTCATCTCTGTCCTTTGTCATGTCTTTTTAAAAATATTTTTTAGATGTTGATGAACTTTTATTTTATTCATTTATTTATATGCTGTGCTGAGAATTGAACCTAGGGCCTCACACATGCTAGGCAAGTGCTCTACCACTGAGCCACGTCCCCAGCCCCAGTTACCTTTTTTGATAACTGGCAAACTTGAGCGTTTCGCTGAGTGTTGTGAGCTTTCCTAGGACATTCACCCAACCCAAGGTAGAGGTGATGGAAACCTCTCTGCTTCAGCGGTTTCTTCAGGAATGTAGGTGATAACTTACTACCTGAATTTGGATCTGAAGTGGAAGGTCATCTCCTGGGTCTAAGTCCTTAACCTATGGAATCTGATTCTGACTCCAGGTAGACATTGTCAGAAATGAATTGGATCGTAGGACACTCTTATGTTCCTTTTGATTGCTGAGTAGTGTGGATCTAAACTTTCTTGGATAGAGCTATTAGGATTAAAGTTATTATGAGTATCTGTCTGTAACGGTTAATTGTTAACTGGATTGGATTAAGAGAGGCGGATGAGTAAGAGGCCTCTGGGTGTGTCCATGAGGGCGTGTCTAGGAATGATTGGCATGTGGGATAGCAAACTGGCGTGGAGCCCCTCCCTAAGCATGGGCAGCACCGCCCAATAGGATGGAATAAAAGCTGGAAGAAGGAAGCAGGTGCAGATGCAGCTCGGCTCTTCATCCATTCTTGATCCGTGCTTCCAACTTCTGAGGATATCGGACTCTTGCTTCTTCTCTTTTCCAAAGTGGACTCTGCCAGGGATTCTCCAGATTGTTTCCAGAAGCCTTGGTCTTAGACTAGGTAGCACTGTTGGTCCCTCTTGTTCTGGGGCTTCCTGCTCTTGGGCTGTGCAGCTGCTGGTTCTTCCAGCTCTCCAGCTGCAGAGGCCACTGTGGACCATCCAGCTTCTGGGCGTGGAAGCCCATCTAATAAATCCCCTTTTATCATCATGCTTCCCGTGGGTTCTGCTCCTCTAGAGAACCCTGATATACTGGGTATAAAAATTTGGATATGTGTTTTAATTTGTTTTGTATAAATATTTAGGCATGTAATTGGTGAACTCTATAGGTGATGGCATGGTTGAAGGACTACCAAGCCGTTTGTTGAAATTTTTGTTCCATTTCACATTTGCATCAGCAGTGTGTAGGAGTTCCAGGTCTGCCTCATTCTTCCACCAACAGTTGCCAATTGAGTCCCACTTACCCATGCCACAGGATATGAGGACACATCTTTAGTGCAGTTTTATTTTGAATTTCCTTGAAGACTTCTAATGCTGAGTCTCTTTGCCTTTGCTTGTTTTCAAGTTTATATGAATTCTAAGAATCATTAAATATTCTGGATAGGATGATTCTGCCAGACAGGTTACAAATATTTTCTTCTGGTGTATGGGTTGACTAGAATTTTTTATAGGTGTCCTTCAGGATGAGAATATTTTTATTCTCTTGAAGCTCAATTTATCTTTTATTTTCTTTTATACCTCACACTTTAATGTGTGCAGTCTATGAACACTTTGCTTATCCAAGGTCATGAAGAATTTTTTCTATATTCTCCCCAGAATTTTTATAACTTTAGCTTTTACATTTATATCTGCATTTAATTTCAATCAGTATGTATTTTGTGCCTGGTATTTAATAGGGTCATAAGGTGTTGAATTATGCACCAAAAAAGAATGTCAGAGTCCTAATATCCTGTTACCTGTGAGGGTGACCTTATTTGGTAATAGAGTCTTTACAGGTTGTAATGAAGGATTTAGAGATGAGATCATCCTAGATTTAGGGCGGAGTCTAAGTCCAATGACTGGGGTCCACAGGAGAGAAAAAAGAGGGAGATTTGAGATGCAGACACACAGAGGGGAAGGCTTTGGAAAGGCACAGAAGGAACCCGATCAGCCATACCCCAACCAATGAGAAGAGTTGCAGGGAATTCTGGTGCCTGGAACAGAAACAGGGAGTGGACTTTCTCTGAGTTCCAGGAGGAACTACTGAGGGCTTCATATCACACTTCACATCTTCAGCATTGGGAGACAGTATTTCTGCCTTTTAGCCACCAGTTTATGGGAATTTGATGCAGCTCATTTGGCTAATGGGTCAAAGTGTGCTTTCATATGGATATATAGTTGTTCTAGAACCATGAGTTGGAAAAATATCATTTCATTGTTAACTTAATCCGGCGCATTTGTCAAGAATCACTTGACCGAGGGGCAGGCCTGGTGGTACATGCCTGTGATCCCAGTGACTCCGGAGGACAAGGCAGGAGGAGGATTATATAGGGGAGGTTACCCTCCGCAATTTAGTGAGGTCCTAAGCAACTTGGCAAGACCTGTCTCAAAAACTAAAAAGGGCTGAGGATGTGGCTTAGTGGTAAAGCACCTCAGGGTTCAATTCCTAGTACCAAAAAAAAAAAAAAAAAAAAAAAAAAAAAAAAAAAAAAAAATCGGTCGACTGCCTAAGAACAGGCCATTTTTAGACTCTCATTCTCTTCCACCATATTGATATCAGTGACTTTATAAGATTTTTTGACATCAGATAACATAGGTCCTTTGATTTTATTTGTCTTTTTCAAATCTGATTTTTATTTCTATGTACATTTGGGAATCAGCTTACCAAGTTTTCCAAAATAAACATCCTGGAATCCTGACGGGGGTCAGTTTTGAGTTTATGGGTCAATTTGTACAGAATGGAATTTTTAAAATATAAATCTTTTTTTCAACCATGACTGTGGTATAATTGTCCACGAATGTAGCTATTTTTTTTTTCTTGCAAATTCTCGGCTATATTTTCCAGTTTTTAAAGTTGTTACACAGCTTTTGTTAAACTAATTTCTAATTGCTTTTGTATTTCATGCCATGATAAATGGTGTTTTAAAAATTCCATTTTCAGTTGTTCTGGTGCCGGGGACATAGAAATTGAGTTGATTTGTAGATAGGTGGACCTTATATCCTATGACTTACAAAATTTTCTTCTGGTAAGAAATTTTTGTTTATGTTTAAGGATTTGGGGTACGTCATGAGAAAGGAAGTTTTGCTGCATCTTTATTTATCTTTATTACTTTTATTTGATATTCTTACCTTATTTTACTGAACATGATATCCAGTAGGCTAGTAAAGTTGGTTATATTTTTATGGAGTTTCTGGGTCTTAAGGGGAAAGTATCCTGTCTTTCATCAGTGTGTGATGTCAGCTGTTATTTTTTCAAAGATGTATTTTCTCAACTTGAAAAAGTTTACTGTTTTCATAATTTCAGTCATAGATAGGTATCACATTTTTAAATGTTTCCCCTCCATCTGTGAAGATAGTTATGAAGGTTTTGTCATTAATGCTTCAGATTTAATGAATTTTATGAATTGCTTTTTCTTAAATATTGAATCAATCTTGTATTCCTGAAATAAATCACCCTTCAGTCAGGATGTATTGTCCCCCTGTATTTCAGTGAACTTTATTTTCTAATATCCTACCGAGAACCTCTGTGTCTAGGTTTGTTGTGGAAACTAGACAGGAGTAATGCTTTTTTGGAGTGGATTTGTTGGCTTTGACATCAGGGATCTTGTGGCCTACGTAGCATCGGTTTTTAATTGTTTCCTCTTCTGTTTTGTTAAACAGCTTGTCTAATATTGGTACAAATTCTTCATTTAGTGTTTGACAAGAATCCATCAATGAAAACATTTGAGGGTGGTATTTTCTTCATAAGAAGCTTCAGTGTTTTTTTTTTTTTTAATTCTCAATTTGGTGTTCAATAAGCATATGCCTATTTGGATTTTCCAATCCTTCATCAGTCATCTTTGGTGTACAGCATTTAATTTTCTATTTCATCAGAGGGTTCCATGTTTGAGTCTAAATTTCTTTATGTTTTTTCTTTATTTTTCCATCAATATTTATAGGTTCTGTAAAGGTAAATGGATACACACAGTTGATCCCTATGGATACCCATCTTCATTTCTAGTATCAGAACTGTGTTTTCTCATTGTCCTTCATTGTTCCTGATTGAATTTTATCAATAGTATTGATGTTTTCAAAGAAGTAGCATTAGATTTGTCCAATTTTCTCTACTCTTTGCTTTCTGTTTCATTGATTTTTTTTCTATTATTATATTTGTTTATTTCCATCTATCTATTTTGGCAATTTTGCTCTACTTTTCTAGTTTTTTATAGGTAAAACGTTGGATTGTTCATTTTAAGTCTTCTTCTCCTTCTCTTTTATTTTTTTATTTTTTATTTTTATTTTTTTGGGTGCTGAGGATTGAACCCAGGGCCTTATGCTTACAAGACAAGCACTCTACCAACTGAGCTATCTCCCCAGCCCCTCTCCTTCTCTTTTATTGCCATTTAAAGTTCCAAGTTTCACTCTAAGCATCTTTAAGTCATAAAAGTTCACTTTGTCATTAGTTTGAGGCTACAAATTTTGATACTTAGTTTTCATTTCCTTGGCTCAAAATGTTTTTTGACTTCCCTTTTAACTTCTTTATTGACTTATTGATTATTTAGAAATGAATAATTCAACTTTCACAATATACAGATTTCCTTCTCACTTTTATTTTGCTGATCTAGAAGTTAATTATTTTATTCAGAGAATTTGTTCTGTGAGATTTCAAACTTTGGACATTTATTGAGATGCATTTTATGGTCTAGCATCTGATCTGCCTTGGCGAGTGTTACCTATGATCTTGAAAGTGAGGGATTCTGTGTGGTTTTGGATATGGAGTTTCATATGTGTCAATTTGATCAGTCGAGTTGATTTTGTTGTTGAGATCTGTGCAGGTACTGATTATTTTGCTCCTTGTGCAGTCAGTTACTGACAGAGCTATATTAATAATCTCAGCTGTACTTGTGTATTGGTTTAGCTTTCCTCCTCTGTCAATTTGGGATCATGCATTTGAATGATCTGTCATTGGAGGCTTACATACTGTGCTAGAGGAATTGCTATACCTTTTCCTAGGTTGCTTTGCATGCAATGCAGGGTCCCTCATGATTTCTTGTAGTACTTTGTTCATGAAATACATATTGTCCACTATTTAGGTAGCCATGCTTCTTTTTTTTATGCCAAAATACTTTGGCAAGCAGTATCTTTTCTATTTTTGATCTGCCTATATTATAAATTTAAAATTCATCTCATAGAGAGTATATAATTGGACCAAGTTTATTTTTATCCAGTGTATCAATTTCTGCTTATTAACTAGGACCACTTAGATTTGCCATTTAGACTTACCCATTACTGTTTGCCATTTGTCCTCTTATGCCTCGTTGCTCTCTTTTTTAACTTTCTTTTGTATAATTATTATTCCTGTTGTCATTCTATTTTATTCCCTGTGGCTGAATCTCCTATTATTTTTGGCGGGCTTTCTGGTGAGTCATAACCTTTCCTCTTTGAGAATCTGCATCCTTCATATGCTTGAGTCTAACCCTTCCCTTTACAAGCATCTGAGAAGCCTCCAGAGATCTTGTCTGACACCCCATAATGCTCAGGGCTAAGCTGGACTCTCTTCACAAGAAAACAGGAAGCAGGCAGGCTGCCCAGCTCTCTCCTCTGTGTGCCTGTCCTGCAGATTCTGGCCTGAACCTTCTTGACCACCTACTGAGAGGCAGTACCTGGAGTCCAAGTCTCCAAGGTGCATACTTAAAACTGTCCCCAAGCCGTGGTTGGGTTGTCACAGTGCTTGCTTACAAGCTTTCTTCTCTGGGTCTCCACCATCTTCTGCTGCCTGTTGTCCACTTCCGGAAAGCAGCTGCCTCATATATTTTGCCAAATGATGAAGTTTGATGTGTTTAAAGGACTAGTCCACTCTCACTTTTTCAATTATGTCCAGAAGTAGAAGTCTCATCAGCATATATTTTTTGAGAAGAAAGAAGTAAACTGGCAAGAATATAAAGTACCACCATGGGGCCTGGAGAAAAGCCACCATACTTTAATAAGGATGCACCAGGGAATAGAGCTTATGGCCAATGTGAGGGACGCCTCAAAGATAAACATGATTTACAAGCAAGGACATCCTGTGTTCCATCTTTCTTGGATATTTTTCACTTAAAATGTCTATAAAACCATTCTCTTGAGTTAGACCAAGCTTGATTTGAATCACAACTGCCTTATACCAGTTACTTGAATATCTCTGTTTAAATATCAGTTTTATCCATCTATAAATTCAAAAATAATGATTAATAATCATGCATATCTCATACCCTGTCTCGAGTGTTAACTGAGGTATTGTACTCAGTTACTGTCCTAGAATATACCTAGAACTTCATCACTATAAGAAATCATCAAGACCATCAGCAGGAGCATTATCATTATGACTCTTTGATGATTAGGGTGTTCGTAGGTTCTTTGTCATGATTTGATGGTTAGTGATCTAAAAATAAGTATGTTTTACACACTTTAAGTCATTATAGAAGAACTAGGCTATACTGTCCATTGAGTCAATACATAAATTCATGTACAATATAAATTAGTTCATATACCTTGAAGTCCAACTCTTTATTCCCATAAATTGACATTTATAGGTTGAGGATGGTTTTGACCCCATAAATCAATATTCTTTCTATGTATTTTAAGTCAAGAATATAAAAAGGAATCATGATTTGGCTTAGTTTGTTTTCTTGTTTAGCTAATTTTTAAGGTGTCTTTCAGAAACCCATCAAAGGCTGAGTTTGACGTACAGATCAGTTAAATAAAGGTTGAATTAGAGCAAGACTTTTCTGTCATTCTCCAGCTGATCAGTCTTTAAAATAGTTCTCTGTGAAAAGTAAGAGCAATATTAGCTGAATTCATTCATTAAAATAAAAATCCAACATTATCAGCAGATAATGAAATTTTATTTCAGATTTCTGGGTGAATAATTCACTGTTGGACCCAGCAACTCCCAAAGTGAAAAGTTACAGTTTTCCTCAGAAAGGACACAAAGGAGACAGTACCATTCTTATCTGTCACCTTGGTCTAGTGGGGAATGGGAAGAGCTGACATCAGAGATCTTCATGGACTCAGATGGTTATTCTACAGAATTCTGATTGCTTACATATGAGATTGAAATGGAAGGCATTAGAATTTGGCAGCTTGAACTTGTCAGATTCTTTCAGAGGACTCAAAGTTCACACTAAAACAACCTAAGCAATATTTGCAAGGAATTGCTAAGTAATGAAAATTTACCCTGTCGTGCCAACCAGAAATGAAAGTATCATCTCAGCACAATTCCCATCAGATGGTCTTTAGATTAAGAATCGGGGCTTTTAACTTCATTTAATGGAAAAAAAAATACTGGATAATCAGTCTTGTAGTGCAAGAGAACTTTTATCTCACTGTATTAAGTAAATTATGGATGGAGTTATTCACTGAGGAGGTGACCTACATAGTATATTCAAGAGGCAAAACTAAAAGTGGTATTCAACCTGGAGTCTTTCTGAAAATTAGGGACATGGACCTGGTAGGGTGAGGAATGAAAACATGCCAAAGCAGTCAATGTTTGTCTTGCCGAAACACGTCTGAGTAAAGAGGCTTAATTAGCCTCTATTTAAAAAAAAAAAAAAGAATATATATATATATATATATATATGTGTGTGTATGTGCATGTGTGTGTGTATATGTATATATAAACCCACGTTTTAAGATATATATGTATATATGTCAAAATATATTTACTAATATAACAGTAATATATAATGTATATACATATATATACACATATATGTATTACATGTATTTATACATCACATATTTATATTAATACCTTTAATACCCCTGGTATATAAATATATAAATATATATATAAAATATGTCATATATATGAAAGAGATAAGATATATATATGAAAGATGCATGTGTGTGTGTATATGTATGTGTATATATATATACATATATGTATGTATGTGTATATATATATATATATATATATATATATATATGAAAGAGAGAAATTCTAAATCTGCTTGAAATACCTTAATCTATATCTTTGGTCATGACAGTGATGTTTGGATTTAGTAAAACAGTTTCTCAAACATCAGTTTAGATATGTAACTTCTTTGTGGTATTGGATTATTGATTTACATTTTTTGATCCTTAATTCTTATATGTAAGATAATGCTAGTACTTGCCTGACAGAGTTAATTCAATGAATTAGTAAGATAATGTTTAAAATATGGTGTCCTTATGCTTACCACATCTTCAGTACTCTAAAGTAGCTATTTGCTGTTGATTTTTGATATATGTCTTGTAAGCAAGTTATTTAATCTGTCTCCCATTTTTCCTATATTGAACGTGAGTATGGTGCTGGGGATTAAATTCAGGGGTGCTTAAACACTGAGGTACATCCCATCCTTTTTTTTTATTTATTTATTTTTTAATTTCTTACAGACTGCATTTTGATTCATTGTACACAAATGGGGTACGTCATTTCATTTCTGTGGTTTTATACGATGTAGATTCACATCATTTGTGTAATCATACCTGTACATAGGGTAATGATGGCTGTCTCATTCCACCATTTTTCATACCTCCCCTCCCTCTCATTTCCTTCTACATAATCTAAAGTTCCCCCATTCTTCTCTCACCCTCCACCCCCACCCCATTATATATCATCATCCACTAATCAAGGAAAACATTTGGCCTTTGGTTTTTTGGGATGGGCTTATTTCACTTAGCATGATATTCTCCAATTCCATCCATTTATTTGCAAATGCCATAATATTATTCTTCTTTATGACTGAATAACATTCCATTGTGTATATATACCAGAGTTTCTTTATCCATTCATCTGTAGAAGGGCATCTAGGTTGGTGCCACAATGTAGCTATTGTGAACTGAGCTGCTATAAACATTGATGTGGCTGTGTTACTGTAGTATGCTGATTTTAAGTCCTTTGGGTATAAACTGAGGAGAGGAATAACTGGGTCAAAAGGTGGGTCCTTTCCAAGTTTTCTGAGGATTCTTCACACTGCTTTCCAAGTGGCTGCACCAATTTGCAACTCCACTAGCAATGTACAAGTGTGCCTTTCCCCACATCTACACCAACATCTATTATTGTTTGTGTTCTTAATAATAGCCATTCTAATTGAAGTAAGATGAAATGTTAGAGTTGTTTTAATTTGCATTTCTCTAATTACTAGAGATGTTGAATACAGTCACCTCATACTACACAAAGGAGCCAAAAACATACAATGGAGAAAAGATAGCCTGTTCAACAGACAGTGCTGGCAAAACTGGAAATCCATATGCAGTAAAATGAAATTAAACCTCTATCTCTCACTCTGCACAAAACTCAATTCAAAATGGATCAAGGACATAGAAGACAAAATAGGCCTGAATCTTCATCATGTTGGCTTAGGATCAGACTTCCTCAACAAGACTCCCAAAGCACAAGAAATCAAAGCAAGAATTAATAAATGGGATGGATTCAAACTAAAAAGTTTTTTCTCAGCAAAGGATACCATCAAGAATGTGAAGAGAGAGTCCACAGAGTGGGAGAAAATCTTTTCCACACGCACTTCAGATAGAGCACTTATCTCCAAAATATATAAAGAACTTACAAACTTTACACCAAAAATACAAAGAACCCAATCAATAAATGGGCCAAGGAACTGGACAGATGCTTTACAGAAGAAGACATACAGGCAATTAATAAAAATCTGAAAAAGTGAATTTTGTGGTTTTTTTGGTTTTTTTTTTTTTTTTTTTTTTGAGACAAGATCTCACTGAGTTGCTTGCAGCCTCACTAAGTTGCTTAGGTTGCCCTCAAAGTTGCGATCCTCCTGCCTTAGCCTCCATAGTCACAGGGATTATAGGCACGTACCACTGGGTCAGGTGTAATGGTTTAGATGTGTCTTTCAAAAGCTCATGTGTGAGACAATACGAGAAGGTATGGAGGAAAAATGAATAACCTAATTAGTGAATTAGGTTTTGATGGGATTACCTGAGTGGTACTGGTTCATTGGGGGTGTGGCTATGGGGTATCTATTTGTATCTGGAGAGTGGAGTCTCTCTCTGCTTCCTGATCACCGTGTGAGCTGCTTCCCTCTGCCACACTTCCACCATGATGTTCAGCCTCACCTGGAGCCCTGAGGAATGGACTCTGCTATCTCTGAACTGAGACCTCTGAAACCACAAGCCCTTAAATAAACTTTCTCTCTTCTACATTGTTCTGGTTGGGTCCTTTAGTCACAGCAGTCAAAAAGCTGAGGAAAACAGCCAGCAACATGGGACTATTTTAACTATCTCCGTAAAGTGGTAAAAATTACCACATTCAGGCTATTGCATGCAACAGGTGAGGGAGAGACTACTCATTGTCTTCTAATTGTTCCTTAAGTGTTAGTTTTGGTCATTTGAAGTGAGAAAATCAAAGAGTATCGAAGACCACCAGCTCAGCAAACTTGCTGTCAGCATTTGAGCACTCCCAGGTTCCCGTCCTCTCTGCACTTCAGCTGGCTTATTTCTAAGATCTCTGTTTTAGTAATAGCATCTGCCACACAGGGGTTCGTGAGGGCTAAATGGGGGTGATCAATCCCATTAGCCCAGAATAATACCTGGTGCGTAGTCAGATTCACAGTAACTGGCTTGATCCTTTGTGTGTGTGTGTGTGTGTGTGTGTGTGTGTGTGTGTGTATTTTCAAGATTTTTTTCTAGTATTTATATAACAAGCTCCCTAGTAAAAAGTAATCCATGCTAAGGTAATACATCTGATGATCTAAAAATATATTAATGCTATTTTTGCGTTGAGTGAGATATTTAGGGTAGTTTTTCTTTTCCTTCTCTCTCTTTCTCATACTGAGTTTTACAGTGTGACAATACTAGATATCCATCAAAAGCAGCCTCCACTCTTGGAGTCAGATTTCCTAAGTCTGTGTTGTTGACACTAGCCAAGTTTCTTTCCCTTCCTTTATTCTGGTTCTCTCAATAGTAGAATGATTCCAAAACTCTCCTCACAGGTTTCTGACACAGAGGGAAAATGTTGGAAAAGAGCTTAGCCTGGGGCTCCCTTCTATATGAAATGCTCACTTCATTGGAAAGCAGATCCCTGAAATATTATTTTCTTAAAGTCACCAAGGGGGGATGGAAGTTGAAAAGCCAGTTAAAGAGCTCTTTCTCTGTGCCCTGTCGGCATCTTTGAGCACACGGAGATGCTGTCAATTGGTATAGTGTATTCACTTGATTCATGCTTTTTGAACTCCAGATTTTAATTTTTAATGAGATGTATAGTTATAGTAATTGGTCATGAATTAAAAGTCACTCCGTGTGAATTTAATCCCTAGGAGGGCGGGATTCTGCCCATGTTCTAGCTTCTGTGTATTTGTATGCATCCAGTTCCACTTAGAAAGTGTTCAATAGATATTTATAGAATATTAAACGAATAAGCTCAGGACTGGTTCCGCCAAATGGTTACTTATTTATCTATTTATTTATTTATTTTTGGTTCTTGAGATTGAACCCAGGGGCATTTATTATTATTATTATTATTATTATTATTATTATTTTGTTGTTCAATTGTTGAGGTTTTTTTGAAGTTGCAATCCTCTTGCCTCAGCCTCCTGGGTCACTGGGATTACAGGTGTCTGACATGAAAACCAGTCCCATATAACTATTTTTTAACTACACGGATTTGAAATGTTTTACTGTTTGAATGACGTTTTCTCCTGACTCCAACCCAGCCGCACTGATTTCTACGTATAGATTACAGTAGTCAACATTGGTTTAGCATTTCCTATGTGTTGAGTATTATTGTTAGCTCACTGACTACTCAACAGAGCTCTCTGGGAAAGGCATTATTGCCCTATTTTAAAGATGGAAGCTGAGGCACAAAGAACTAAGTGCACCAGGCCCTCTGTATCCATGGGTTCAGCCACCAGTTACAGATTAAAGATGTTCTGAAAACAAGGGCATCCCTATTGAACATGCCCAAGCATTTTTCTGTCACTGTTCCCAGAACAGTATAGCGTGACAACTCTCTGCATTGTATTTACATTGTTGTTAATTTACAGGTGATATAAGTATGGAGAGTGGGGGACTAGGTATCCTGTATACATAGACCATCTCATGTTAGGTAAGGGACTCGAGCAGCTGTGGATTTGGTATTCATAGGGATGACTGGAGCCCATGTCCTGTGGATACTGAGGATATCTGTAATTCTCTAAGAACTAGCAAGTGGATGGGAGAGCAGGGTACTCAAATTTAGTCTTAAACCCTGTCTTCCGGTTTAGCTTAAAAAAAAAAGTGAGACAATAGGAGAACAATCAGATATAAAATGATTAGATTATGAAAACTTTAACCCAATTGGTGGATAAATCCATTAATATAGATTAAGTGGGTGGTAACTCTAGGCAGGTAGGGTATGGCTGAAGGAGTCACTGGGGGCATGACTTTGGGGGTCATATTTTTTTTTCAGGTGAGCAAAGCTCTCTGTGCTTCCAGGTTGCCATTTTCTGAGCTCTCCTCCTCCTCCACACCCTTCCGCCATGATGTTTTACTCCACCTTGGACTCAGAGCAATGAAGTCAGCCATCTGTGGCCTGAGACCTCTGAAACTGAGCCCCACTCCCCAACATTTTTCTCCTCTGTGTTGTTCTCCTCAGGTGCATTGGTCACAGCAACACAAAGCTGACTAAAATACCAAGATTCTAAAACTTTTGCCTCTGCCTGGAGTCTGCAGGCCTGCACCATCATGCCTGGCCCCAAATGGTTACTTTTTAACTACATAGTTTTGAAATGCTTTATTGTTTGAATAACATTTCCTTTCTCCCCAACCCCAACCTGACTTACATGTACAGATTGCCTAGTAAACATTTATTTAGCATCAAAACCAAGTCCTGTTTTTTTTTTTTTATTTCATAGAAAAAGGAAGATACTTTCATAATTGATCATTCTTACAAAAAAAAAAAAAAAGAAAAGAAAAGAAAACTTTTCCTAACATCTTGCCAGCTGACTCAGTCTTCCCTATCCCAGAATCCTACAGACGCGGAGAGTAGGAGAAAAGAAGGGGTGTGCCGTTCCTCGTGCAGGATAAATGGGTGGGAGAGGCACTTGCAGATGGTCTTTATTTGGAACACAATCTAAAAAAGCATCATGTGTGGTACAGTGTGATTTTTAACTAATACTGGATCTGAATCCCACTGGAAAACCAGAAATAGAGCAGAAGGACTGGGGGCTGCTTTATCGTCCACGTCCTTTTTTTCCCCCCTTTTGGCATGGCTGAGGATCAAACTCAGAACTGAGCCTCATCTTCAACCCCTAAGTCTTCCCTTAGGCATAGAACTGTCCCCAAATCTGCCACACGGTCTCCCGGCTAAGCCAGTGTGCCTTTAACCTCATTCTGTGCTGTTTCTGCACACACACGTTACTGTGGCTCCCCATTATCCACAGGTGTGATCTTTGTGATTCCAGCTACTCATGGTCAACCACAGTTTACAAATAAGCAGAGAAAAATCCCAGAAATCAGCAATGCATGAGTTTAAAATTGCATTCCAAAGAGCATGATGAAATCTGACACGGCCCCCCTGGGTCCTGCCCGGGATGCCAATCATCCCTTTGTCCAGCACATTCACACCATTACAGGACACCTGCTTCATGGAGACTGAGAGAGAACATGTTCCCCTGATTTACTAGTGTATTGTTTCAATTGTTCTATTATATTATTATTGTTAATTTATTACTGTCCCAAATCTTATAATAGGTATGCATATGCAGGAAAAATATAGTATCTATAGGGTCTGCTCCCAGCCAAGTTACAGGCATCCACTGCAGGCGTGGAACAGGTCCCCTGGATAAGGGGAGACTATGTAGTGATCTTGTTATTATATAGATGCATTTCTGTCTCTTGCATTGGTTCAAGGAATCCTCCAGACTGGATTGATCTCTCAATTACTAGCACAGTGTAGACTTACTGGACCTCCCATAAATGCTGGTTTCGCCAGGGAGTGAGGGATGGGGAGGGTTTGGGGAGCCCAGTCTGTCTCCCTCCTGACCAGTCCCACTGAGCTGCTCAACATGGACTGAGGTACGCAATCAGAAAAGTGTGTTCTCTGCTCACCATCCGTTTAAGCCTTCAAGTGAGTAACAAATGACCTTCCCCTGCATTAAAGGAAGCCGTTTCATTATTATTATTAAGATGCATTAACACCCTGAGGAACTCGATCAGGTATTCTTTACTTGAGAGGACCACGGGAAAGCCTTTAAGCTTGAGAACTGCGAAACCCGCAGAAGAAACACAAAAGATTAAGGGCTGCGTTTTCTTTGATCTGCTCGGGGTGTCTGATTGCCTTTCTCTCTCTTCACAAATTGTATCAGATTGAGCCTTAACTTGGAAAAGAGCAATTGGAGGGAGACAGCTCATTTAGACATTTTCGTGTTATTTTATGGGAGGTAGGTAATGATAGGACTATATACATGAAATTTATTCAATTTTGAATTTAAGCTGCTTGGACATGAACGTTCTCTTTGGTTGAACTACAGGGTCGCCCTACCCCCAGCCACCACACACACACACACACGTATTGTTGCTCTCTCTCCCTTCCTTCCCATTTTATGCCCCATGTAATATGTTCTTTTCTCATTTATTTATTTTTTTACTTATACATGACAGTAGAATTCATTTTGATATAATGATACAAACATGGACTATATCTTGTTCTGCTTACATTTTCCTAGTAGGTTGTTTCTTTGCCAGAAAAGAATGTGTGATAGCAAGAAAGAGCTATTTTGTATACTTATCTACCATGCCTGTTCTGGGTACTTCCACTTACTTGGCTTCCTATAGATGAAGAAATTGAAACTCAGTTGGTCATGATGATCCATGTCTGTCATCCCAGTGGCTCAGAAGGCTGAGGCAGGAGGATTGCAAGTTCGAGGCCAGCCTCAGCAACTTAGTGAGACCCTGTTTCCAAATAAAAAGTAAAAAGGGCTGGGGATGTGGCTCAGTGGTAGAGCACCCCTGGGTTCAGTCCCCAGTATCAAACAAGCCAAACAGACTCAGGTGAATTAAGTGAATTACCTCAAAGACACGTCGATCCTAGGTTTCTACATTGGCTACCACCTAGAGATGGACATAAATTTTTTTTTTCTCTGTGTGACATAGGAAGAGTTCACTTTGAACCTACTGGTATACATAGAATGAGGCAGTCCAATCATATTTATATTAAACCCATTTCATGACACGTTTCAGTTGAATATTGACAAATCTATACAGTAGTGAAATCTGATATAGAAAATGCATGTAGTATTGGAATAATATTTATTTATTTTCCTACATAGATTGGAAAAAGATTAACAAGATAATAGGAATGGTGAAAAAATTAGCTTGGGGCTATCTTCTAACTAAAAATTGCTACAGTGATGTTGTTACTTTATATATCTATGACTGAATTACTTCCTCATTGCCCTGTAGGGACCCGACTATTTTTTATAACAAAGGGATTTTTTTAAGTAATAAGTTTCCCTAGTTTCTCTCTTCTCTGAAAAAAAGTTTATCTTAAACAACTTGGGCATAAGAATGAAAAATCTCCAAAGTTTGAGTCACTGAGGAAGTAGGGAATAAATTGCTTAATTTTTGTAGACACATTAAGGCAAGTAATTAGGGAACCATTACGTGCAAGAACACCATCAATATTTCTACAGAAGCAATCTAGTTCCACTCAGTGTTATTGACCTGCCCAATAAATCCCACAGAAGGTGATGGTGGACTCGGTTTATTCCAGAAAAGACATTTAGATAAAATACTAGCCAGAGCCATTGGAAGAGAGAATGCAAGGTGCACGTTTTCCTTAGTCTTGACATGTTCCCATTTGGAGATTCTAACTTGAAGGGTTATGGAAAGTAATATTCTGACAAGACAGCCCCCTGGCAAAGCAGGCAGACCGTGTGACTCTGGAGGAGGGAGGGAAACTGGCCAAACATGAAACCCCTCCCAGTACCTCCTTTCCCAGTCACAGTGGGCCCCGGAGGAAAAAGCAAACTTTGATCCCTTCCCAGGTTCATCCCTGGTATCTCCACCCAAAGCCAACGTTCACCCCTTCCCAACCACAGTGGGTCCTAAAGAGAGGAGGCCAATACTGACACACTGGGCCCAGACTCTGACCCTACCCCACTGCAGATGAGTCCTGGAAGCAGAAAAGCAGATACAAAGCTGTGGGCAGCAGTGGGCCCCAGTGAACACCTGGTTCTGAGCTTTTCCCAGTGACACTGAGTTCTGGGCTTTTGACAACTTATTTCCTGACTGTCCAAACCGACATGTTCACAGTTTCCAAAGATTAAACCACCCTTAGTATAAACTATAAAACTCAAAACCCCTTCTGTAACCGTGGGCCCTTTTAATACCCAGAAATTGAGCCCTTGCAGTGCCTGATGGGTTGACCCCACTGCAGAGAGGAGAGCTTGCTGATCCGTTTGGGTCCGCTTCCATCTCAGTTATTGGTGTTTTCCTAACAGTGCCAAAACTGTGTTGATGATTTTTTGCTTACGTGACTCATCCCAGGGAGAGGAGGATTGGATACCTCAGTATCTCAGAGGAATGAAACCTTTCCTGAGATCTTAGTTTCCTTCTCTAGAGTCCATATCTGTTTTCTTCTGATAATGCTGTAAATTCATGTCTGTGAGGAAAAACTTGCCCAATTAGTTCATCTTGATGAATAGGCGAAGTAAGTATCCCTTTCAAGAAAGTGTTCAAACTTCCTTCTGGTCATATATCAACATTTCCATAAACCCAAATATATGAAGACCGCTTTCTGTACTGGTTGTAGGATATTATGTTGGACAATAAGTGATTCTCTGCCATTTTTCTTTGTTGGGAATCATATATTACTGCAAAATAATGGTGAATAGCTATGTTCACATTTGAAGTGCCCTGTGGTTTCCCAGCTGATCACTTAAGACATTCTATTTATCAGTAATACCATTGTTTCACATATTTTAAGAAAAATGTGAATACATAAATATTTTAGATAGATCAGTGATACCACTGTTTTACATATTTTAAGAAAAAATGTGGATACATAAATATTTTAGATAGATCACCTATCTATTACTAGAAAGTTAAAACCTGCCATACTTTTCTATCCTCAGTTTTCCATAAATGGAAATTGTTAGGTTTCAAGGTCAACTTCACAGTATGAACCCTTTGTTCCCATGAAACCTGAGAAAAGACCAGTTTGAAAAGCTAGAGAGAACATCTCTCCAGCTTTGTACCGGCTGGTTCCATGAGGAAGGTGCTGGATACGTTGGGATTTCTCCCAACTTTCTCTCTGCCATGAATTCTCAGAACGATGAGGTAACTGTTTAAAAACTCTTGGCCACACACCCGTGTGCAGAAGGTTGGAAATAATCTGGAGTTGTTTTGTGGACTGAATTATTCAGGATCACCAGAGAAGTGGAGGCAAAAATTTGAACAGAAATCAGTCCACGGTGAGAATAGCCTTCTCTAGGAAAACGTGCTGGAAAACGTTCCCCCTGTTTGTTGACTCCCTCTTGCATCTTCTCAGCAGTTAGGGTCACTTTTTAGCTGTGACGTGATGTGATTTGTGAAACATCCCATATCAGAGAAGTCATCTAACGCCTAGCAGAGCTGAAAACTCTTTGAAAGTAGAAACTGCCATAGCACAGGACTTTGAATCCCATAGAGTGCTTTTGGTCTATGAAAATAAAAAAAAAACATTGACAAAGGTTGAGACAGACAGTGAAATCCAATACAGGATTTCTCTTTGGACCGTACTTCAGAGAACGCTTTTACTCTGAATATGGATATTTGTTTCCTGAAGAGGCTTCCACCAGAAATAAACAGGAGAAAGAACTCAGTGAACAAGTTCAACAGTGCAATGGACTTCTTATCACATTGATGAACATGCTAAGATTCTCCAATAATTGGAAATTTTATAATTTATTTTTCACGGAGTCTTTGAAAAATGTGTCTGGTATTGCAGTTCTCGTGAGGTCAGTCTATAGAACATGTTTAATAAAATGTGAGAAAAGAGCAAGACTGAAGTTAGAAGGTTAAGAATTCTAACTCAACACTTCAATATTGTAAAAGTTTTGGAAACTAGCATCTCGGAATCTCTGTCTCTTCATCCGTAAGATGGTCTATACAACTGCCTTGCTTCTTTAAGAGTTAAATATCAAATATGATATCAAATACTTTGCAAAAGTTAAAGTCAACTTTTGCTTTAGGTTTGTCATTATAACTACAAGAAATGACTTGAACAGAGACAAGCTTCAAATCACAATTTAGAATAAAAACAGTAATATTTCTAGACAGTTAAGTCTCAGATAATAAACCACAATTTTTTTCCAAAGGACTGGCAATTACGAATGCCATATTTAAATTATTTCTAGTGAAAAAAATTTGGATAATTAACTTTACTGTCTATTTAGTCTATGGAGAAACTAATTTAAAAAACAATCATGTTGGTAAATGTAACAGATATGTTAAGCAAATACATTAAACTCTCTTGAACCATTTGAAAGCTTCTCTTTATGAGAGTTTACTAAAATAAAATAATTGCAGTCACATTTTAACAAAAGAATATATCCACTTAGTGACTAGGGATATAACTCAGTGATGGAATGCTTGACTAATATGTACAAGGCCCTGGGTTTCAATAGATAAATAAATTAATAAATTTATAATTCATTACTTAATATGAAAGGATAAATTCAAACTTTTGCTCATTTTTAAAAAAATGATTGTTTATAATACTTTCTTCAGGAAATAAAGCTCTTTTTGATGTAACTCATTTTGATTTACTGTATTCCAAATTGCCCTGTGTAGGTCCTCAAAATATTTTCACTAAAGGACCTTTGATTAATCATTAGGGGAAAAAAAAATAATGGATAGAAGTAGCTACTTAAAAGAAATCCAAGATATTTTTGTACCAAAAGAGCATGAAGTTAATATAAACAGCAAAAGTGAAATAGGACTTGCATATATTTTAGTATCGATAAATTCCAAGTGGACAATAACTCCCTTAAGGGCCAACACCGTTTACTTTACTACTGAATCTGGGAGCGCAGAAGAACTGTTAGCATGTGTTAGTTGCTCTTTGGAAAATATATACTGTGTCAGCTCCTCTGATCAACCTAGGTTCGAAAAGCAACCTGTTTAGTGTAAGGAAATGGGTAACATTTTATCTAGGCTTTGCAAGTTGAATCTGATGGTATCAAGAAAGCCTAGCAGTTGTCAAAGAGGGACATTGTTCCCTGGTTTCCAGGACATTCATGAGCTCACTAGTGTTTCCATAGATCCAGATTCCTGAAGAATAAACACTAGAGAGACAGGCGAATGGCAGACCCCCATGCATTCCAAATGATCACAAACATGTACTCTGTCCATGGAAGCTTTGCCAAGCCTGGCTAATTACACTGGTTTTAAACCAAGTTCAGTGTTCCAAATAAGTGCTCCAAAATTGTGAGAGCCAGACATTTGCTTTAAAAAAAATTGTTTAGCCATGAAAGTATTTTTCTTGCTAAGAGATTTGTCATGGCGTTCCACTGAGAGTTCGCTATTCATGAACTGTATCACTTGTATTGGCAATCTGCTATTTAAATCCATCTATATGTATATGATTATTTGCAATCTGCAAAGAGTTATAATTAAATGTAGCCAAGCAAAATCCTGATGAGCTTTGTGACACCTGCAGATTTTTTCTAAAAAACTGAGTATAATTGCTACTGATTAGCTAGTTATTGGGTGATTTTTTTACTTGCTTTATATCAGTAATTTTAATATCATCATATGCATATTTCATATATCCACTAAAGAGTATATTTCTTTCAGTTAAAGCCCACTGCAGTTTTTAGCCTCTGGATAGAATCACTGAGTGAAATTATGCAGTTATGTTAGCACACGTTAACCATAAGAATCAGCAGCATTAAGTATGCTGTTATGACCAGGTTTGCAATTAGCGTATTATTATTATTTATAGTCCTGTCCAAAAAAATAAGTTTATTTAAATTTCTATCCTTTTCAGCTTACTGGCAAAGATAAGAGCTGCTGGAGAGAATGATGATTTTGAAATGCTAATGTGGTACGAAGGGATAGAGATGTCCAAGAACATTTGGAGGGAGGAAGGTTTTCAAATATGGGCTGGTGATGGAAATGGAAAATAAAAGTGCATGTTCTCTGGCTTTGTCACTGAAGTAGGAGGATAGTGTCCAGATGCTTTTCTCTCCAGTAGTATGGTGTAGTAGCAGACACCCTGTGCTTGACATTTAGAAGGTCATAGAGGGTAAGAGACTCCCAGGGTCACCAAGGCAAAAGGGGCAAGACCTGCAATTAGCCTGGCAACTGTTTATTTCAATGTCCTTGCCTTGACCCTATGGAGTCTACCTCTAAATAGGTGCTTTGTGGGAATTATAAAGATATTTTTTCAAGTGCTTGGTAAAAAGCCTACACATAATTCTTATATGGTCATGAATTTACTTGAGGAGTTTTAAGCTGCAGGACTGAAATGAGTCGCAATGTTCTTTGTGATGGAGGAGGAAAAAGCCCTTGGCATTAACAAAGGAAGTTCTGCTATCTTGAATTGCGTAAGAAACCACCCCAAACGTTCATGGTTTCAACTAGCAGACATTTATCATTGCTCTTCCATCTCTGGGTCAGCTGGGTGCTGTTGATCTGGGCCAGGTCGGGCCCCTTTTGGCTGGGCTCACGCATGCATCTGTGCTCAGCTGGCAGGTGAGCAGGAGGTGGTTCACTAGGGTGGACCTTGCTTACATCTGGTACTTGGCTGTCAGTCACCTGGCATGACAGTGCTGCCTAGGCCATTATCTGGTAGTGTGTCCCCTGAGTTTGTTTTCAAGGTTCCAGGGAATGGAGAGATCAAGGACGGCATGCAGTGTCTCAAAGCTGGCAGGTGCAGATGCACTGCATCTGTTTCCTAAAGTGTGCTGTTCACAGAGCCCACCTAGATTCAAGGTGGTAAAGAAACATACTCTGATTATGATAGGAATTACTATAAAGTCACACTGCAAAATACTTGAGTGGAGAAGATTCAAGGGGCATATTTTTAACCTTACTAACCAGAACATGAATTAGAATGTTTGGGAGATATCAGGAAAAAAAAGCTCCTAGAAGAGGGGTCACAGTTCAATTTAGACTGAGGTAGGTGAATATTATAGTATATGAAACTGAAAAAAAAATGAGTGTTTTCACCTAAACGGGG
The DNA here is from genome assembly GCF_902686445.1 of Sciurus carolinensis. Taxonomy (NCBI): domain Eukaryota; kingdom Metazoa; phylum Chordata; class Mammalia; order Rodentia; family Sciuridae; genus Sciurus; species Sciurus carolinensis. The sequence continues at coordinate 23,445,085 of NC_062231.1, read as the reverse complement.
ATGAAGGGGTCAGGTAATAATAGTATAAATAATTGAAGTTTTGTGATGTTAATTTTGTGATAAAACATTCTGATTTTTACTTAATTTTCAAAAAATGAGGTAAGAAATTACACTTATTAAATGAAATGATTATGTCTAAAATGTAATTTTAATGTAGTTTATTTTGCTTATAAAAATGTTATATTTAGCTATGAGCGAGTCCAAGTATATAAATGAGGATTCAACCTGAAAAAGTTCAGGCAGACATAATTAGGAAAGTCACAGGGATGTATCCTCATACAGTAGTTTGTTATAATCTAAAAAAAATTATTGATAAAACCACTTTTTTAAGTTTTACCTTCTTGCTAAAAATTTTTGGAAGCATGAAAAAATTTAACATCAAAATGCATGAGAACATAATAAAAATTACTTTGATACAAAAATTAAAATAAATGACCATGAACTTTTAGTTAGAATTATTCAATAACCTTAGGAAATTTTAAAGATCATTTGGCTGGCTTGAAAGTATATGAAAGGTCATCTGGTTTATCTTTCTGACTTGGGATGGAATATTCTTCTCTTTAACGGTTCTATATTTAGTATCTACATTTCTTAGGCTGTATACAAAACAGCAAGAGGCTCCATTTGGGGAAAAAAAGAAAAACAGTTTAAAAGGCAAGGCTCCGAGTGGATACAATAGATGCTCTCCCTGCCCTTGAACTCATTTGACATCTACACATAAGCATCTCCATTTTTTTGAGTTTATCATAGCTTCTGGTTATGTCTCCCAGGGACAAGACTTTTGACTTCACTGGGCTCATTTTCTACTTGTATGAGCAGGAGACACAGTGACAAAGTTCAGCGACATATGCAATTATAGTCAAAACCAGCACATTCTAAATATTAAGTGAGAGCTTGCCAGACATATTGGCCTTCAAATCCTTGTTGTGCACTTCCTGGTTCTGAGTTCATTGGCCAGTGCTTCCACTTTCTCAGCCTCAGTTTTTTTCATATGCAGAAAGTAGATATAACATTATCTACCTTAATTCCAGTGAAGATTAAATTAGAAAATATGTGGGAAGTGCTTCTTTATTAACCATACAATGGATGAAAAAATGGCAAGATACCTCAGTTCTCTCTAAATTATTTGAAATCATTGATCGTACAAATATCACGAATAAAGGAGATAAAGGAGAGTTGCTACTGAGCTGTCAATGGAATCCAAATGTCACCTGGGCACTCTACCTGACTGCAGGTATTATGAGCTTGGGGTCAAAATGGTTCTTGATATTCTTCAGTCATTACAAAGGAAAACACACAAAATCCTCTCTGGGTGTATTTGTTGGTTAATTAATTTCATGTTCTGCTTAATCTTACAATGTATTAATTATTAATGATTTGCCCGACTGACCCAAAAAGCTTCAATTAAAAATGTTCATTCTTTTCTTTTAACAGTCTAGAGTTCACTGTTTTATTTAATTTTTAAAAATATTTTTACTGGTGCATTATAACTAAACATAATAGTGGATTTCATTGTGACTTACTCATACATGCATACAACATAATTTGCTCATTTTCATTCCCCAGTATTTCTTTTTTCTTTCTTCTCCTCTCTATCCCTAATGTACTTCCTCTACTCTACTGATCTCCTTTCTATTGATTTTTTAATTGGTGCATTATAATTAGACATAAAAGTGGGATTCATTGTGATATATTCATACAAGTGTATTTTTATCTCTCCCTTTTTTCTAAATAATTGAATTGTTCAATCTCACCTTAATTTCAAACTCACCTTAAGTCAGCTTTTGCTATTTTCACTCTAAACATATAGACCAAAGTGTGACATAATTTATATTTGCTGGAAAATAATTCAAAATATAAAAAAGTGGTGTTTCCTGTAAGTTTGTTTCATCTGTATCAGTCACTTACATTCAATTTTTTCCATAGATTTTTTTTTTAAATGTATAGTCCAGAACAGTAAAACTGAATTCTTAAAGCAGAGCTAAGGTAGAGCTTAACTACCGTCAGAGCTGAGGTAAATGATGGATCACTGAATTGTGTTCAGGAAGATGGTGGACTCTGTTGGTTCAAGTAAGGATGCTTACCTGAAGAAGCGATAACATCATTCTCTCTGCTCATTTCCCAGGAAGCTGCTAGTAAAAGGTTAGAAAATGCACAGATCAGTTTTTAGACTTGCAAATAACCTGAAAACTTCTCTGGTTCACTCTCTTTGTATATGATTGAGGAAACTGAGGTATAGAGAGATTGTCCAAGGACACACTACTGTGCAAGTCCAGAAGATTGTACCAGTATAAGCCTGTGACTTCCAAATCCAGTAGTCTCTTCTCTCCACCATGATGAGAGAACAGGAAGGAGATCCATGGAAAGCTGTGACCCCTGGGTTCTTAGGCAGTCAAGCATCAACACACAGACATGGTCCACTGAGGTCCACAGACTCTAAATTGAAAGAAACTGTGAACACAGAGTGCTTCAGAAGAAGGATGCCTGGCACTTCCGAGTGCTGTCACAGTTGTTCAAGGACTGAAACTAACTAAATAGTCAGCAGAAATTATGGCATCTCCTTCATGTATACCTTCTTTAGCTCATGGAAGTTCTTCGGGCCAAATCTAACCTGTACTAGGAAGCAAAGGGGATTCTAAGTAGTAGAGTTTCAAATTTAAGCATACTTCATAGAAAAATCATCATCTCATCCACTGTAATCATTATTTTCATTATTATAAATTATTTTTAAAACAGAAAAGTTCATAGGAGAACTGTGTTGACCACACATTTTTTTAATTGTCATGTCATGGTATCATTGTGAGCCTCAGTGAATCTCAATTCCTTTCTTCAACATCGTCCATCAACCAAACCTTTGAAAAGCATGCATTAGACCTTACTGTCAAGGTTTTCATGAATCAGCCATATGGATCTTTCTCCCCATTACTTTGTCTCTATCTCGTTTTCAATTTCTCTCTGAATAGCTTGCTAAGTAGCTAGAGAGGGCGGATAGATTCTGACAGATGATAGCTAGAAAGAATGAATTAATTTTCAGCATTTCACTTCATAATAAAATTTCTGGATTCCGAAACTAGATATTCTCTGTAGACAGTAAAAATATTCAGGCATTTCTTTGCCTAAAGCCCAATCCTTGGTGCATCCTTGACCACTCCACCACATATTATGCAGAGAGGCTGGTCACTGACACCATATTGTTTTCTTTACCTGCGTTTTCTCATGAGTGTTGGATCTTCCCATGGAGGAAATGAATTCTTCAAGGGTGGGCATTCTGTATACCACCAGCCAGAGGGAAGTTTCCTTCATGAAACACTGATGTTTCTCAAACGAATTCAGCACACACTAAAAATGAATGAGGACATGGAAGCAATTATACTGGTCATTCACAGAAAGACCCACTGGGTACTTCGGGGGGAAGCATGCTTTGGCCTCAGTGACACAATAATTGCCTCCTAGCTCCACAGTGGACATGGTTGGAATGTCCACTTAAGTTAAGGTCTCTCTTCATTTTTCCCTCTGTCCAAATACGATATCCAGATCATCCCAGATGATGTTTTATTATACTCTGTTTTGGGTCTTCTAGGGAGTCCACTCCTGGTGGAACCAAGGGGCACCTGTCAGGGCAAAGAAGCCTCTGCTTCCAATGCTTCCAATTATTTCTGCCCTGCAGGCACTTCTTGTAAAGAAGCTTTCTTTGCCAAGTTCTAGTTATTATTTCTTGAGGTTTTTTTTTTTTCTTTCTCCCCTTTCCAAGATACCTCTTGAGACCAAAACTTCTGACAGAATTGCAACTTTGTGACACTGAATATTACAAGAATCTCTCATTATTTTGGCCTTTTCACTTCCTGACTTTTTACACACTTATAATTGCATGCGTTGCAGTCTTTCCATTCAGATTAAAGCAGTATTCTTGAAGAGATTTTTTTCCCCCTTACCTTCATTTCCGCAGTTATTATTGGAAAGAGAGGCTTCTGGGAACCTTGTTGAAAGACAAGGATCAAGGTTATTTCGTTAGTTTCTCATGTGGTCTTCGTTTCAGTCTTTCAACTTGTTCTGTTCAGAATACCATAAAGGTCTTTAAAGATAACATGGCCACACTTTCTTTGCACTTTCATAAGATGGTCCTATTTCCTGGGACACTTTTTAGGTATGATAGAGTGGGTGAGGAATCACACTTTTTCTGATCTTGCTTGTACATCTAAAGTAAGCAATACTGCTTAGAAAGAGAATCTTCACAGGGACCTTAGTTCCAGATGTGCCAACATTTTGCTCGATTTCCAATTGTGTCTCTCAGACAAATCAGTCAGAAAGCTAATCATGCTGCAAAACCAGTAGTGAATCCCATAGTCCCCTTTGGGTCACAGAGGAATATATATCTAATTGGTATGCCGGAAATAGTCTGATTAGTTTTGAGACTTTCATTATTGAGATTCTACTCAATCTTAAAACTGAGGGATAGATTTAGCCTGCTGAAGTTCAGACCAGTAGTACATCTGTACAACTTAAAAAAAAATATAATTTACCCAATTGAAGCTACAGATCTGGGCAATTTGTATTCTCTAATACTAAGTGAGTGCATTTGTCTGCATGCATACATTTGTGCACTTAAAAAACCACCCAATTACAAAATAAACTAAAAATTGACTATATTAATTATGAATAAATAAATTCTGGGAAATTATACTGCTTCAAGTCAATTGAAAAGACCATTGGGACATTAAAAATAAGAGCATGAATTTAGAATTTTTTATTCACTACTTATGATACTTAAATATAATTTCCTTTTAACATTTTTTGAAAGGCTTTGTTAAATGTATATATTTTTTAGATGTTCATGGACCTTTATTGTATTCATTTATTTATATGTGGTGCTGAGAATTGAACCCAGTGCCTCACACATGCTAGGAAAGTGCTGTACCATTGAGCCACAACACAGCCCTTTCCCTTTAACATTAAATTAAAAAAAATTTTTTTCTTGACAATTAAAGAACAAAATGAAACTCTTGATGTTAATTAACACCATCTTATCCTGAACCAGATTTTCTTAATGTATTCTCTTTTGGAAGACAATATGAGATGGACATCATAGGGAAAAATGGAAGAAAGTTGTCATAGCCAGAGTTTGAAATAAGAAATCAGACAAAAATGTTATTTGCTAGAAGGTTTTGCTCATAGAAGCCCTCAGATCCCTAGACACATATGCATACTCCTACTCAATTCAGAGGCAACTTCAATACTAAGTAACAAGTAACAAGTACTAAATAAAGAGTACTTAGTTTAATACTAAGTAACAAATTTTAACCTTACAAAGTCTAAATGCATTGGAATTTCATTGTCCCTTTGCAAATGAGACAGAATCACTGAGTCAGCTGGCTTATTTTACCATAGATAATCACACATTCAATGCTAAAATATAATCCCCCAAATTTACTAACTACAAGCCCTGTTAGTGAGCAGGGTGTTAGTGGGTTATACTGTGGTGGTCCTTGGGACCCCAAACTATCAGCATTCTTAGGCCCAGCTCTGTCATAATTTAGGTGACAACTCTATTTATGTTTTAGTTTGCATGTTTGTAAAAATAAATAGAACTGTATGTAAAGTCTTACAAAACTTAGGTGAACTTAAACTTAGTCTTAAACCTAGGTTTAAGACTTTAGGGAATGTGGCACAGAACAATTAATGTTCTGGCCATATAATTACATTTTAAACCTCTGTTACACCCAGGGTGATATGTAACTTATCCAGAATCACAGTCGTTGTAGCATGACTGAATCTAAAAGTAAGTTTCCTTAATCCTTCTTACTGAAGATATTTGAAAAATGAAACAAATTCTGAGAACTATCTCTGTTGCAAATAAATGACCCAAAAGTCTAGATTTGTGGAAAAATGAATGTTAGGAATACAGGCCCCACAAAACTGTCTCCATCTGGATAAATGGTAAGCTCCTCCCTGCTAGCTCTTTCGGATCCCTTAGTCTCATGGACAATATGCCACACGTGGTTCCCAGGAGCAAGTAGCTGAAGGACCTGCCCCTTTATGGACTTGACTTCAAATCCCACCAAAGACACCTTCCCATGACCATAAGTTTCAGTGTAGTTCATAAAGAGCCAATTTTCAGTTTTGTGACTCAGAGTAGAAGCATTCTGTCACATTGAGACATACCCCACATCATCCCTTGATGGATAGAATTCAACCACCGCACCAGTTTTGCCATTTGATCAGAGTTAAATCTCGTAGATACAGACCATAACTAACAGCTGGCCTGTCAACCAACGATTCGGGCATGCTGTCTAGAGAGGTTTTTCTCTTTAGTAAAATCAATATCAACTCAGCTGCCTGAGGAATGATATTGCTTGATGCATTATAAATACCATGATCAAGAAATTCAGCTGTAACCTCTTCTATGGGGATCACTAACGATCTTTCTTGAAGCTGAACTGAACAGAAGTGGAATTTATTGTATGAAACAATAATGTTGATGTCTGTCTTGTTCTGCCCTGTGTACACGTATGATTGCACAAATGGTATGGGTCTACATCGTGTACAACCATGGAGACGAAATGATGTACCCTGTTTGTGTACAATGAATCAAAATGCAGTCTGTAAAAAATTTTTAAAAATTCAAAAAATGATGTTGAGACATCGCTGCCTAAAGAGTTGGAATTCACATTCTTATTCTGTAAATACAGCAGGCCTGCTCAACTGTTGGGGAGGAATAAGTAAAATCATCTGCATCACACCTGGTAGCTCTAGGTTCCAGCTGCATGGTCTTTGGTGCATCACAGTAGGATTTCGGAATGACAAAATGAGGAGAGTCAGATTAAATTACTTTGAAGTTTCCTTCTCTATCCTCAATACAGGAACTTGGATATCTCAAATTTCCACGTATAATACAATAATAAATTTACTCAGTGAATTCTTTCAAAATATGTTTATCTGTTATTCAGGAAACTTGCTTTGGACACCGAATGTCTGCCAGGCACAGTACAAAATTCTGGAAATGCAACAGTAGTCTGTGGTATTAAGAACCTTACATAATAGCTATGATTCACACTCTAAATCTCTGGGATTTGTGTTTTAATTGGTGTGGGTATTATTCAGGCTGCCGCTCTCAGTTTTTCAGGGTAGCAATGAATTACCCAGGTGACCGGTCCATGACAGGGCAGGCAGCTTGGGCTGGCCCTTGGTTCCTAATGAAATTCTTGGTGGTACTAATGGGTATGGACTGGCTTTCATAATTTCAAAACGATTTACCTTTAATAAAGAAGTTCAAACTGAACCAAACACAAACAAAGTTTCAATGCTTTAGGGTGGAATTACATTAATTCTTTAATGTTCCACTACCTATTAAATATTGATCAGAATCTCAGAATGGTAGGTAAAAATGACTTTAGTGGGCAAAAATGCAGGAAGTACCTTAATATTTAGTTTAAAAATTGTAGTTTATGTGGTAGAGAAGATATATCAAGGTATGGGATCAAATTGAAGTTAATCAGTTAACCAAGGAGATAGTAACAATTCTTTGACCTTAAAAGGGTAAGATACTTCTCAATTTCTGATTAACTCAATGTCCTATCTTTGGACCCATATCTGTCTTCATTTCATATATGATCCCAAGGGTGCATTTTTAAAAGTTTTTTTTTTTATAATTAAGAAACAATATGCAAAATAGTCTTTAACTTAAATGATAAAGAAATATCTCAACACTCTAGGCCATATAAGGTTCAAACCATCAGTATCACACATTGTAAACTACCATAGCAAAATGATTAATCACTTCCTTTAAAACCATATGAAACTTAAGATTCCAATTTCAAATGGAACTCCCTACAAAAGGCTGTCAAAATGCTACCATGAAAGGCCTTAATAGTCAGATTAAACTTGAAGTATTTTATCCCAGACTGAAAGAACTGTAGTTAAAAAAATAACAAAGTAAAAAATTTTAAAAAATATGGGGACAGAATTACTAACATGATTCCAATGCTGATTTATACAGCATTAGAAAACTTAGAAGTGGTCAGGTGTTAATTTTAGCTACAAAGAAAATTACATAAGAAGTACATTGGTTCCCAGAAGTACATAAACAAAAATTTTTCTGTTCTTTATTATTTTTAAGGTAGTACCACAAATTCATTGGTAGTTTGCAACACCATTTCACAAGTTTGCTTAGCCAAGTAAATGACTAAGTCCCTGATAAAGCTGTTTAAAGTATTGCTAAACTGGGGGGAAACTGAGGTTGTTTATTACATGTGCCTATTTATAATCCAATTATCTAGAGGCTATAACAGGAATTAATATATCAGTAAAATACTGCCTGGAAGGTGTTATATTTTCTATGTAAATTCTAATTTATAGTTTACTACATCAGAGTACTTTGAGCTGTAGTTAACAGTGGTCTTTAAATAAATAGACTAGAAAACTGCTGGGAAATTGTAACATGGAAGTAATGGGAAATAGAGACAGAGACCATCGGACTACAATCAGCTGGGGAATAAAGAGTCAGCTGAAAATGAACAAATTTATATCTTTCTGAGAAATTCCTGAAAGTGAGATTTTTTTTTTTTTTGGCAAAATTAAGAGTTCGAATCTTAGCTTGCCAAATATATAAGCATTCCATTAATTTATTTTCAAACTGTATTTTCTGTTGCCTAAATCAGTAACTTCTTAGGAGGTACTCCCGTAAGTTGTGTGGTCAGGAATTGGACCAATTGAATGATTTTTCCTGAAATAAAAATGCTAAAAGAGGCAGATATATGTCATTATTTAGATATGAGGGGTCCCCTCAAAGCTCATATCTGAGGGTGAGGTGATCAACTTATGAGAACCCTAAACTGTGGATTAATCCACTAATATGGATTAACTGTATGGTAACTGCAGGGAAGGTAGGGTGTGGCCGGGGCACGTGGGTCACTGGGGTTTATATTATGTTCCCTGGTGAGAATTGCTCTCTCTGCTTCCTGGGCCACATCCTGAGCTGCTTTCCTCCACTACAATGTCTGCTTGTTCCCAGGGCTCTGGAGTCAACCATCCCTGGACCAAGACCTCTGAAACCACAAGCCAAAATAAACACTTGTTCTACACTATTCTTGTTAGGTCTTTTGAGCACAGCAGCAACAACAAAAGTGGACTAAAACAATATGAAAGCAAGATCCGTATAGCCATTGTTTGGTTTTGTTTCAGTATTCAGTTGGAAAGTGGAATTCCTAAAGATGGTCTAATTTGCCCTTACAGTATGAGAAAGAAAATAGCAAGTGATAGGCGTATATCCAAAGACACACACACAGAAAATATAATTCACAGTTTGGATTTTTCTTCTAATTGTAAAATATTATTGGGATGGGGGGGCATGAATACCAAGCACCAGTCTCCTTTTATGTAAGAGGAAATTGATACCCAAGTATCAAGGATAACTGAAAAGATAAGACCTATGCTTGGCTTGGTGAATTCCCATCCTTTCCAACCTTGGAAACAATAAAAGCTAGATTAGAAATGCCACCCAAGAGTGGTTACTGTCTTTACACTTATTTTTGTTCGTGGCTCCAAAAAACACATTTGACAATACCTGAATGTGATGGTTATTTTGATTTCATTACATCATGTTGTTTTTGCAAAACCTTGTAACACAATGCATCTTGGAATCGTGTGCCAGAATAGTGCCAGCCATGCATTTTTAAAATCATTCATAACAGCATGCAAAGCTTTGAAGTCTTGAACACCTTCCAGTCTCAACAACCTAAGAACTGGAGATAATGAGGGAAACCAAGTTATCCTCAGAGACTTTACAGGGGAGTAGACAAAACAGATGGTAAACAGGTGACCCACACAAATTATGAAATATGCTATGCTCATGTATTATGGAAGCATATAGCCTAAACCAATTTACATGGTCATAGGTTCCCTATAAGAAGTGATATGAAAGACAAGTATTTATTAATTTAAAACCGGAAGGCAATGATTGAGCATGCTTGGCGACATTGAACTCAGTGAAATGGAAATGTGGGCAAGTGCTCCACACATTTGCTAGAGTATAAAAATACGGTTAACACTTGACCTGCTTCATGTACTGAATGGTTGAACTTAGAGTCAATCAAAATCGGCTCTCTAACATAATGGTTTTCAAAGCTTTAGGGGAATTGTGGCTATTTCCACATGTCAGTAATTTGGGGAAAGTACTCCACATTGAAATGAAATTCTCCTCAATTACACAGTAAATCACCTTTGACAAGAAAACACATTACATAAGTAAATGAAAAGCATGATTGTCCTCTTAAATGGGACTGTGAATTTCTTACTCTGTAGAGTCTTAAATGTTTAGATTTCTTTTTTTAAATTACATGCTCACATATAAGTAAAAGTAGCTAGAGAACCATGATAAATATTCCTGTCTATGACTTTAAAAATCTTCTGGATGGATAGACCAGACAGGATTTTAGGAAAGAACCTAGTTATTAAAAAAAAATGAAAACTTGATCTAGATACAAAACATGTCCATTTCCTGGTAGAGATACCAACCTGATCTCACATTTTGTTATATAAATCTGAAAAATGTTGGTGATTCGGCGGACTCCTTGGAATGACTTCACCTGTCCCCCCAGAAAACTCCAACTATCCACCAGTGTTAATAAAATATAACAAAAGTAAATTAGCATTGGCATTGCTCATCCCAAAGGGAAAGAAAAGACAGGAAAGGGCTAAGGGAGGGAGAGAGGGAGGAAAGATAAATAAGAAATTCTGAAGATACCAACAGCAAAGAATTTTTTCCCTCCAATAAAAGTTGCTAATACTGGGGGCTCCCACATGGCAAAGCGGGTAGGGAACAGCCCACTGAAGATAAGTTTAAATTATAAGGATGAGTGAAAATTATCATGCAAAATATGATCTATTGTGAGATATGGCAGAGTCAAGAAAGAGCAGGTTTAGCACACCAAAATCTTCATGTAGAAAAACTAAAAACGATGTTTTAGATAAAGTTTACCAAATGATGAAGTTTTGTCACTGACTGTTACAAAATCATAAGACATTGGGATTGGAACAGGCAATAATTTCTAAGAGGGAACTGTAGCTCCAAATGATAAAGTGAAATCCGTAAAGTTCACACAGGGAACAAATGATGATCCCAAACTAACAGCACCTTCTTGTTTGAAGACAGTGTCTTTTCCCTGCATTGCACCTCCTTTGTCCCATTTCCATGTATGACTCTATACTTAATAAGTTTTTCTTGGTATTCTGATTCCATTGGTATTATTAAATTTATTTTGAAAGGAAATTGTGTATCAGTGGAACAAGTGGAAATCCTAATTGTTTGCCATAAATGAAAGATCAATGTAAAAACAAATGCAAGGATAGCAAAAAAATGGTATTATGATATTTAGTAACTAAATAAATAAATTCCTCCATGGGAAGGATGTAACTATGTGGGATCAATACATTTGATACGTTGCCCTCAGTTTAAGAAAATGATGAAACCATAATCAGTGGATAATTTTCTAATTTTGATCTTCACCAAAGCACCCCCCCCATGGATCTCTCTCTCTCTCTTTCTGTCTATCTATATATATGTAATTATTTTAGGATGACTGACACTTAGGAATGAATTCCTAACCAAAATAATATGATTTTATTCCACAATACTTTCATAAAAAGCTGTTTGAAACAATGCAAAATCTGATTTTTCTCTGAATATGTCAAGTTTTAGAAGAAAATTTTTAGAATGACAGGGAAAAAATTGATGTATTTGCTGCTGTCATCTAGATCTGAAAAAGAAGTTCCATGGAATTAGATCGGACTTGACAATAGGCACACTTTCGGGAGGTTAACTGAATGAATCAGTAATGAAATTTTCAGATGGTCAAATGCATCCAGCTCTCCAGGATCCAAGCACGGAAGGCACGGGTCCAGTTTTTCCATTGACTCTGTCCTCTGTGTCGAATCCTGATGTAAGCTTGCCTTGCACAGGTGAATTTTTTTCCTTCCAAATGAGCAAATAAATAAGCAGTATACAAAAATTTGAAGATGTAATTCCACCAGTGAGTATCAGATGTCTTAAATAAAAACAAGCACTAGTGAGAGAGAACCTTCCTTGTGAAATTGTCAAGCTTGTGCTCACGCTGATCCCAAAGTTGAATTCAGTGCTTTGCTTTTATAATACTAGTACCTTCACTTAGTACTTTCTCAACCAGATTTTTTTCTTTGGCCACTGTGACCAAAAGACCTTACCAAAAAAAATTTATGAAGGAAAAGTTCATTTGGGGCTTACAGAATCAGCGGTCTCAGTCCGTGCATGGCCAACTCCATTGCTCCCGGCCGAGGTGAGGCAGAAATCATGGAAAGATGTGATGGAGGGAAGCAGCTCAGGACAGGACAATAGGAAGCAGAGAAAACTGTGCTCACCAGGGACAAAACAGAAACTCCAAAGCTGTTCCCCCTATGACCCACCTCCTCCAGCTACACCCTTCCTGCCTACAGTTACCACCGAGTTAATCCAGATCAGTGGATTGATACACTGATTATATTGGCTCTCATAATCCAATCATTTCACCTCTCGACTTTCTTGTATTGTCTCACAAGTGAGCTTTTGGGGGACACCTCACATCTAAACCATAACAGTACTCTTACAGTTCTGTTATTTTCTGAGTCTTCCCTGTGATGCAGAAGTGAGGATCTATGGGAATTATTTGTGCAAGGAATAGTCGTGAATAAATCTGTATATCTTGCGAAAGATGATTTTGCATACATGGGTTCTGTCTCTATTTGAGTGTCTCGGAAGCAGACCCTAAGATGAGAATATGAGAGCCGATAGTTTATTTGGCAGGTATTGAGAACATTGGTAGAGTTACAGGAAACTGATGCCGGGAAGAGAAAAAACACAGAGTACAACATCAAACCAGCCACCACCTGAGGCTCTGAGCCCCATTCTTCAGGAAATCTCTTTAACATGGCAGAAGACATGGGCCTCATAAGTAATGTACCAGGAGGCCCCAGGAGACAGGTATTTATGCATGAATAGTTGGTACCCGTGGGTTGAGCATTGGTCTCAGAGGGTGTTAGGACCCTGACACTTCCATCCTATAACCTAAGCATGATTGAGCAGCTTTGCCTGGTTTTACAAAGCGCCTTAGGCTTCAGGATGTATTTACCGGCAGTTGGAAATTGCTGGATGCCCACCAAAAGAGTGAGGCCTGAGGAGTGAGGATGGAGCTCTGACAGCAGGTGCTGGAACTGACAAGTGATTTAGGTAATTAAACGGTGCATTTGTAGTAATGATCTGCGTTTAATTCCAAAGGAAAAAATAGCAGGTATGTGACATCGATTCACAATCATCTTTTATTTTTTTGTAGCATTCTGCTGGTTACCAATTTTGTGATCTATGGAGGTAGAAAAACTGTTAAGATGTACCCTGGAATTCTGCATGTTAGGATTGATAACAGTAGCCCATACTGTGTGGTTTATCTGTACTTCTTCATACAGACAAGATGCTTTTGGACGTCAGTGAATAACAATCCCAACTAATGGTTTAAAACAAGGAGCAGATTCACTGTGTCCCAAGGCGAGTGTTCTGACACATGGTTGAAGCATGGTGGTGGTTGATGGGTGAGATCTGTTGCTTCTTCCGTAGGTGGCCACTGCCCTTTGGCCAGCCGCACCCATGACTCTAGTCTAGCTGTTGGTGGTTCCAACACTCAGACCTGAATCAGCAGTCTCTGGTAGGAGAAGTATTGTGTCTCTTTTTAAGAATGAAAACATCAGGCTGGGGATATAGCTCAGCATGCTGGCCTCTCAAGCACAAGGCCCTGGGTTCAATCCTCAGCACCACCAAAAAAAAAAAAAAAAAAAGAGAGAATGGAAACATCTTATAATCCCAGAAGCTCGGAGGCTGAGGCAGGAGGATTGCAAGTTCAAAGCCAACATCAGTAATGGTGAGGCAGTAAGCAACTCAGTGAGACCCTGACTCTAAATAAAATACAAAATAAGGCTGGAGATGTGGCTCAGTGGTCAAGTGCCCCTGAGTTCAATCCCCAGTACATTAAAAAAAAAAGAACAAAAAGAAAACATCTTGTCCAAAATTACCTATCAAATCAACCTTCTCTATCCTTTGTATTTTTAATTGGAATATAACACTTATTCCATTATTGAAATATAACTTGTATCTAACTCAGTATTCCCCTTAAAAATGTATTGTTGAAGATTTTTTTCGTTTTTTTGTTTATAAGGTTGTACAGCCATCTCGTTCCAGAACATTCCATCCCCTAGCAAAACTTCCTAGTCATTAGAATTCACTTCCAAACTCTCCACCCTGGCCTTCTATATCTGTAGTCCACTTCTGCCTTCCTAGGTTTTTCTACTCTGGACATCTCATACAGAGGGAATCATGTAAGAGGTGACCTTTTGTTTCCGCTTTCTTTCACGTAGCTTGGAAGGGCATTTGGAGATTGACTTACCTGGCAGCAGGTGCAGACACTTCCTTCCTGTTCTGGGCTCAGTAATACATAGTTATCTTAGCAGCAGTCAGAAGAGGAAGGGGAGTCGTAGCAGCCTAGCATTTGGGAGCACATTTGGGATACCTGTTCCTCTGCTGGTGACCATCTGGGTTGTTTCCATGATCTTTCTAGCATGAAAAATGCTGCCGTGAACCTTTTTGTAAACGTGCGTTCCCAGTTCTCTTGGAACTTCCTGTTCAACGTTTTGTGCAGTTGCCAAGGAGGCTCCCACGGCGGTCACTCCCTCGCCAAATCTCCCCTGCCATGTGCGCCCATTCCATTTGATCCACGTCTATCTGACTTCCATCCGTCTGCTTTCCTCATAGCTCTAGTAGAACGTTTGAAGTGCGATTCAATTCACTGCGCTTTGGAGTAGATTTTCCCTCATGAGGAGCATGTTGAGCATCTTCTCATGTATTTACCGGCCATTTTCCTATAATCTGTTGCAGTTTCAATAAATTCATTAGCTATGTTTTAACTGCATTATCTTTCCATTATTGAGAGGACAGTGGTCTTTCGCTTTTTAAATTTTTAAATCGTTCCTTTCAGTTACACATGACAGTAGAGTGTATTTTCACATATTATACATAGATGGAGTGTATCTTATTCTAATTAGGATCCTCGTCTTGTGGTGTAGAGGTTCACTGTGGTGTATTCAAATATGTACGTAGGAAAGTTAGGTCAGATTCATTCCACCGTGTTTCTTACTCCTGTCCCCTCTCCCTCCTCCTCATTCCCCTTTGTCTCATACCCTGAACTTCTATCCACCCCGCTTTATTGTGTGTTAGCCTCCACGTGTTGGGGAGAACATTTGACCTTAGATTTTGGGGGGTTGCCTTATTTTGCTTAGCAAAATAGTGTCCAGATCCAGCCATTTATTTGCAAACTTCATAAAGTCATTCTTCTATATGGCTGAGTAATAGTCCATTGTGTATAAATAACACATTTTCTTAATCCTTTCATCTGTTGGAGGGCATTTAGGTTGATTCCATACTTAGTGGTTGTGAATTGAGCTGCTGTAAACATTGGTGTGGCTACATCACTGTAGTATGTTGATTTTAAGTCCTTTGGGTATAACTGAGGAGGGGGACATCTGGGTCAAATGGTGATTCCATTCCAGGTTTTCTGGGGAATCTCCATATTGCTTTCCATAGTGTCTGCACCAATTTGCAGTCCCACCAGCAAAGTATGGATATACCTTTTTCCCCACATCCTCGTCAACATTTATTACTTGTATTCTTGATAATTGCCATTCTGACTGGAGTGAGATGAAATCTCAGTGTAGTTTTAATTTGTATTTCTCTAATTGCTAGAGATGTTAAACATTTTTTTTTTCATATATTTCTTGGTCATTTGTATTCCTTTTTCCGTTCAGTTCCTTAGCCCATTTATTGATTGAGATATTATTATTATTGCTTTGGTGTTAAGTTTTTTTGAGTTCTTTATATATCCTGGAGATTATATATATTATCTGAGGTGCAGGTGATAAAGATTTTCTCCCATTCTGTAGGCTGTCTTCATGTTCTTGATTGTTTACTTTGCTGAGTTTGATACCATCCCATTTATTTGTGTGTGTGTGTGTGGTGCTGGGGATTGAACCCAGGGCCTTGTGCATAGAAGGCAAGCATTCTACCTACTGAGCTACATCCTCAGCCAGCCATTTATTATTTTTGTTTTTCCTTCTTGTGCTTTAGAAGTCTTGTTGAGGAAGTTGGTTACTAAGCCAACGTGATGGATTTTGGGGTCTACATTTTCTTCTAGTAGGTATAAGGGTTCTGGTCTAATGCCTAAGTCTTTGATCCACTTTGAGTTGAGTTTTGAGCAGTATGAGAGATAGGGATCTGGATTTCCAATTTTCCCAGCACGATTTGTTGAAGAGGTCATCTCTTCTCCAATGTATATTGATGGCACCTTTGACTAGTATGAGATAACTGTACTTATGTGGGTTTGCATTAAACCCACTTATGTGGAACTGTACTTATGTGGAATGTTGTTAAATCTGTGTAGCAATTTCGGTAATGTGACCATTTTGGCAATATTAATTCTGCCTATCCAAGAACATGGGTGATCTTTCCATTTTCTGAAGTCTTCTTCAATTTCTTTCTTTAGCGTTCTGTAGTTTTCATTGTAGAGGTCTTTCACCTCTTTTGTTCGATTGAGTGTCAGTTTTGTGTTTTTTCTTTTGTTTTGTTTGAGGCTCTTGTGAATGGGATAGTTTTCCTAATTTCTCTTTAGGAAGATTCATCATCAGTATAAAAGAATGCAATTGATTTATGGGTGTTGATTTTATATTCTGCTTCTTTGCTGAATTTGTTTATGAGTTCTAGAAGTTTTCTGGTGGAAGTTTTGGGTCTTCTAAATACAGGTCATCAGCAAACAGGGATAGTTGGAATTCTTTTCCTATTTTTACTCCTTTAATTTCTTTTTTTCTGTTTAATTACTCTACCTAGAGTCTCAAGGATGATGTTGAATAGAAGTGAGAGAGAACATTCCTCTGTTGTTTCAGTTTTTAGAGGGAATGCTTTCAATTTTTCTCCATTTATAATGTTGTTGGTCTTGGTTTTAGCATAGATAGCTTTTACAATATTGAGGTATGTCTCTACGATCCCTAGTTTTTCTAGTATTTTGAATATGAATGGATATTGCATTTTGTCAATTAGTTTTTCTGCATCTATTGAGATAATCAGGTGATTCTTGTCTTTAAGTCTATTGATGTGATGAGTTACATTGATTTTTCATTTCCATTTGTTGAACCAAACTTGTACCATAGAATTGAAACCCCCTAGATCATGGTGCACTGTCTTTTTAATAGGTTTTTCTATGCCATTTGCCAGTATTTTACTGAGAAGTTTTGCATGTATGTTCATTGGGGATGTTAGTCTGAAATTTTCTTTCTTTGCTGTGTCTT
The DNA here is from genome assembly GCF_902686445.1 of Sciurus carolinensis. NCBI lineage: Eukaryota > Metazoa > Chordata > Mammalia > Rodentia > Sciuridae > Sciurus > Sciurus carolinensis. The sequence continues at coordinate 23,427,703 of NC_062231.1, read as the reverse complement.
GGTCTAGTTTTGGTGTCAGGGTGATACTAGCTTCATAAAATGACTTTGGAAGATTTCTCTCCTTTTCTATTTCATGGAAGAGTTTGAGGAGGAAAGGTGATAGTTCTTATTTGAAGGTCTGGTAGAACTCAGCTGAGAATCCATCTGATCCTAGGTTTTTCTTGTTGTTGGACTTTTGATGGCATCTTCAATTTCATTTCTTGAAGTTGATCTGTTTAATTTGTGTATGTCCTCCTGATTCAGTTTGGTAAGTCATATGTCTTTAAAAATTTGCTGATGTCTTCAGATTTTCTATTTTTTTTTTCTTTTTTTCTTTTTTACAGACTGCATTTTGATTCATTGTACACAAATGGAGTACAACTTTTGGTTTCTGTGGTTGTACACAATGTAGATTCACACCATTCATGTAATCATACATGTACACAGGGTCATGAAATCTGTCTCAGTCCACCATTTTTTGTACTCCCTCTCATTTCCCTCTATGTCATCTAAAGTTTCTCCATTCTTCACTCACCCCCACCCTCCCACTATAAGTTTTCAAAATTTCTGGTTATCCTCCGTATTTCAGTGCTGTCCACGGTGATATTTCCTTTTTCATCACAAATTTTAGAAACTTGTTTCTTTCCCCTTTTTCTGTTTAGCATATTTTCGAAGAACCAAGTTTTGGTCTTGTTGAGTTTTTGAATTATTTTTTGTTTCATTTTCATTGATTTCAGGTCTGATTTTAATTATTTCCTGTCCTTTATTGCTTTTAGTGTTGATTTGTTCTTATTTTACTAGAACCTTGGGATGTAATGTTAGGTTATTTTTTTTGTTAACTTCCTATTCTTGTAATGAATGAGCTCAGTGCTATGAACTTTCCTCTTAAAACTACATTCCTAGTGTCACAGAGATTTTGATATCTTGTATCACTATTCTAATTTACCTCTAAGTATTTTTTATTTTATTCCTGATTTTTCTAAACATTTTTTTTTAAATTTCATCCCTGATTTCTTCTGCTATTCATTGATCTTTCAGTAGTGTATTATTTAGTATCTGGGTATTAAAGTAGCTTTCTGTTTTTGATTATATCATTGATTTCTAATTTGTTCCATTATGATCTCATAGAATGCAAGGTATTATCTCTTTATCTCTGGTTTTGTTTGTTTTTGGTTTTATTTATTTATTTATTTATTTGTATTTGGTAAGTACTTATTTGTGGCCTAAGAAAAGGATATATGTGCTGCTGAGAAGAAAGTTTATTCGATCATCAATGGATGAAATAGTCTATGTATGTCTGTTAAGTCTAAATGATTAATTGTATATTCTAGTTCTCTAGATTCTTTTTTTTAGTTTTATAATCTATGCAGTGATGAGAGAAGTGTGTTAAAATTACCCTGTGTTATTGTGTTGTGGTCTGATTCTCTTTTTTTTTTGTAATTAGAAAAAGGAAAGAATATTTTAATAGCATTTACAGATAACTGTGGATAGCCTTTGATTCTACACAAATGTGAAAACGGGAACCACCCTAGAGTGTTGCTACAATATGAAATCTGAACCATTCGTATGAACTTTTCATACCTTGGTACATTAAATCCACTGGTCTATCTTGTACTTGAAATGGTTCTTTTGTGAATGTCTGTTTTTAAAATTGGTTCACTGAGTTAAGCAGAAATGAATGTTGACATAGCTCATGATATTAGTATACACACACACACACACACACACACAATCTTGAGAAGACTACAAAATTCCAGTGGCAGAGAGAAGTTTATATGTGTGTGTGTGAGTGTGTTTTAATTTTTCCTTTTTTTCTTTTCTTTTTTTTTATTGTAAACAAATGAGATACATGTTGTTTCTCTATTTGTACATGGAGTCAAGGCATACCATTTGTGTAATCATAAATTTACAGAGGGTAATGTTGTTTGATTCATTCTGTTATTTTTCCCTTCCCCCCCACCACTCCCACCCCTCTTTTCCCTCTATATAGTCCCTCCTTCCTCCATTCTTACCACCCTCCTTATCCCTAACCCTAAACCTAACCCTAACCCTAACGCTAACCCCTCCCACCCCCCATTATATGTCCTCATCTGCTTATCAGCGAGATCATTTGTCCTTCAGTTTTTTGAGATTGGCTCATCTCACTTAGCATGATATTCTCCAATTTCATCTATTTGCCTGCAAATGCCATAATTTTATCATTCTTTATGGCGGAATAATATTCCATTGTATATATATGCCACAGTTTCTTTATCCATTCATCAACTGAAAGGCATCTAGGTTGGTTCCACAATCTGGCTATGGTGAATTGAGCAGCAATGAACATTGATGTGGCTGTATCTCTGTAGTATGCTGATTTTAAGTCCTTTGGGTATAGGCCAAGGAGTGGGATAGCTGGGTCAAATGGTGGTTCCATTCCAAGCTTTCTGAGGAATCTCCATACTGCTTTCCAGAGTGACTGCAGAAAGGTTTGTTTGATATATGTTGATCCTCCATTGTTATAAATATTTATGATTTTAATTTCTTATTGTAATTTAATTCCCTTAAGTAGTATAAAATGACCTTCTTTGTTTCTTCTCACTAATTTTGGTTTTACGTCCACTTTATCTGATTTTAGAATACACACTCCTGCTTGTTGATGAAATCCATGTGAATGTTTTTTCCCATTCTTTTAGCTTCAGTCTGTGAGTGACTTTATCTTTGAGGTGAGTCTTGTAGAAAAAGCATATTGTTGTGCCTTGTTTTTTTTTAATCCAATCTGCCAGTCTGTATTTGATTGATGAGCTTAGACCATCTGTATTCATTGTTATTATTGATAAATGATTTTTATTCCCTGTCATTTTAATTTATTTCTCATTTTTAACTTGAACTTGTTTCTCCTCTGTTTGACAGTTCTAGGGTAGTTCCTCCCTTTACTTGTTTTCAATTTATTTTTCAATTCTTCATGTTCTGTAGGTCTGACTTTCCAGTTGTGAATTCTTTTAACTTTTGTTTATCATGGAAGTTTATTATTTCATCATCTAATCTGAAGTCTAATTTTGCTGGATATAGTATTCTTGACTGGCATCCTTTTTTCTTTCAGAGCTTGGTAAATATTATTCTAAGATCTCCTAACTTTGAGAGTCTAGGCTGAGAAATCAGCTGAAATTCAGATGTGTTTCCCTCTAAATGTGACTGGTCATATTTCTTTAGCACCCTTTAATATTTTAACCTTATTCTGTACATTCAGCATTTTCATAATAATGTGCATTGGGGTAGGTCTGCTGTATATTTTGTATATGTGGAATCCTGTAAGCCTTCTGTATTTGATTTTCCATTTCATTCTTAAGGCTTGGGAAATTATCAGATATTATTTCATTGCAAAGACTGAATTCCTTTGATTTATGTCTCTGAGTCTTCGTCTATCCTGATAAATCTTAAATTTGGTATTTTCATGTTATCCCATGCTTCTTGAAAGTCTGTTTTTGGGATCTTTTCTCAATTTTATTATCCAGATTATATATTTTGTCTTCAATGCCTGATACTATATTTACCCTATGAATTTATAGTGTTCCTGAAGTTTTCGAATATCTCACAATTTAGGAGGGAGATGAATAATAACAACCAATTTAATCAATATACAGCATTAAACTAAATAATGAGTTCCCATTTTGGCATCTACAATGTTAACTAGTACTGTAAACAGAAATGGTATGTTTAGCAATCACCATAGTAGAGATATTATGTTTCCAAAAGGGTTTGCTATTTCAAAAAGTTGAAGAGAGAGAATGCAGAGAAGATGTATGATGTCATAATTGAGCAGGAGGATGAATGTGTAGTAGTAATGTGTTAAAGGAAGAGTGAAAGAGAACAATAAAATGTGGCTGTGATGAAAGAAAAGAGGAAGAGAATCAAGGGAAATACAGGTGAAAACAATATAAAACAAAAAAAAGTAAAGAAAAACCAAAGTTTGCTAATTGAAAACCCTAGTTCTCAAAAAACAGAGTCAAGAAAATAACTACCTTCAAGAAATGCTAGAAATCAGTGAGAAATCTTTGTATGTACAAATGTCCATGGACCATTTGGCATGCAAAAATTAAAATAAAAAGGAAAAAGATTCTTGATGGAACATTAAAATATTGTTTCTGTTTCTTCTCTTGTGATGGTCAAAAAATTGTCTATAATATTATGTTGTCAGTTATGATTTATCCTTTCCATTTTCTCTTGAGATTAGGTATTGCATGCAAGAGTCAGGGGCTGTCAGTTCTTCTTTCTATGGAGTTTCTCAGGTTGCTTGTTCTCAGCTTCCCTTCTCATCAGAATGAGGTGGGGTGGATTGGAGGGTGTTGTCTCCTCTACTCACAGGGAGGGTTTGCTGTCGAGTTCTAAGAAGGGAGTTCCCAGAGGCAGAGCTCCTAGAGGCAGACTTTGGGCATCACTAGACCCCTGATGCTTTGGGGAAGGACATTTGGTGTGAAGCTTTTATACCAACACTCCCGCAGAGCCCAGCAACTTATGATCAGCACTGGGAGTCTACTACTGGAATCTCCCCTGGGTTCTGCTCAAGTGGCAGAGAAGCCACTCCTTTGCCCCAGACTGCCACCCATGGCTCCCATATCTTGGCATCCTGGGCTCAATCCCAAAGTGCACATTCACTCCTCCCCACCCCCTCCACTGCACAATCAGGTCCGCAGTCATCCCCATCAAGCCCTGTGAACCAGGAGACTCGAACAGCCAGAGACATTCAAGATCTCTTGGGTCTGTGTGTTCCGACCCAACACTCTCCATGCCAGAATTTCACCTGGCTTTCTAGTCACACTCTGGGTCATGTGGCAGACCCCCGCCAGGTCAGGTTTCCAGAACCAGCTGGAATTACACAGGTCTGGATGCCTGGGTTTGGAGCCACATCTGCCAACTACCATAGTACAGTGGGAAAAGATGGTGGCTGTCTTGGCTCTCCATGGGCTACCAGGAGAGGTACAGTCTTTCTCCCAGGAAAATTAAGTGTAGCTCACCCATGGGATCAATTTGACAATGTCCTTGATCACTGGTTCCTACCTTTGAAAACACACCACGGTGCCACCAGAAATGAAGGTTTTCTTCGTCCCCCTCCCTGTTTTTCCTATGGTGGATCCACATGGGTGGCCCCTGGTGCTGGAGGTGGGTTTTTTCTTTCTTTGTTTATTGTATTCTATCTGACCTTCTGAGTCCCTAGGCTGACAGTCCAGTATTAAATCCCAGTAGGATTTATTTTTTCACCCACCTCAGAGAGAAGCTGTTTATCCACTTTTCTGGTCTCATGCCACAGAAAGGCTTGGAAAGTAACCTCCTCTACTCCACCATCTTGAACTCTCTGACAGTGGTCTTTGTGGAATATACATATTAGACACTTTCTTGATATATGGCTTGCAACCATTTTCTTCCATCCAGGGATGCTTTGTTAACTTTCTTCATGGTTTTATTTGAATCACCACAGCTTTCGATTTGAATGAAGTTCTGCTTATTCATTTCTCTTGTTGTTTATGCCTCAGGTGTCCTGCTTCAGAGCTCATTCCCAAATCCATGATCATCAAGCTCTAACTTGACATTATTTTTCTAATATATCTCATGCTTATATTCTGGTGCATTTCGTGTTCATTTTTGTATATGGTGTGTGGTTCAAGTTTAACATCACTCTGACAAATGGATTATCCAGTTTTCCAGCACAATTTTTTAACAACTCTGTTCTTTATACAACAAATGATCTTGGCATTCTTATTGAAAGTGAATGGGCCAAAGATGTAGAGATTGATTTGTGAACTCTCAACTCAATTATTGTCTATCCTTTGGCTAATACTGTGTGGTCTTCATCATACCTTTTTTTTTGGGGGGGGGGGGTTGGGTACCAGGGATTGAACTCAGGGACACTCAACCACTGAGCCACATCCCCAACCCTATCCTGCATTTTATTTTGAGACAGGATCTCACTGAGTTTCTTAGGGCCTCCCTTTTGCTGAGGCTGACTTTGAAATCCTGCCTCAGCCTCCCGAGCGGCTGGGATTATAGGCATACTCCACAGTACCCAGCTTCCATCATACCTTTCTAGTCAGTTTTGAAATTGGGAAGTGTTCACCCACCAAACCTATTGTTGTTTCAAGATTGTTTTGAATATTCTGGAATCTTGGATTTTCACATGAAATTTATAATCTTTTTGCTAATTTCTGTAAAAATCAACAGGGAATTTTTATGAGAATTGCTCCTAATCTATAGATCAATTCAGGGAATATTGGTATCTTAATAAGAGTAAATTTTCCAGTCCATGAACAGAGGATGAGTCTCCACTTATTTAAGGTTTCTTTGATTTCAATCTACAATATTTTGTAGCTTTCATTGTATGAATATTTTCTTTGGATAAATTGGTTTTCATTTATCTTTATGCTTTTGTAAATGGAATTATTTATTTTTAATTCCATGTTTAGATTTCTCATTGTTGATTTATGTTTAGCAGTCCTTTATCTAGCACCTTGCTGAACTTTTCTGGTGTTGGTTAAAACTATCTATGTACATGGTTTTTATCGTCTGCAGATGAAAGTAATTTTAATCATCTTTTTGTGTTTGAGTTTTTTTTTTTTAAATTGATTTTTTCTGCTGAGTTGTCTTGGCTCCAACCACCAATACAATGCTACAGAGAAGTCAGAGAATATACTTCTTTGTTTTATTCCTTCTTTTAGAGAAGAAAACCATTTGTCTTTCACAATTAAGAAAAATGTTAGACATGGGTTTCAGTAGTTTTATCAGATTGAAGAAGTTCCCTTCCATTCCAAGTTTACTGAGTATTTTCATCTTGAAATGGTGATGGATGTGTGTGTGTGTGTGTGTGTGTGTGTGTGTGTCTGTGTGTGTGTGTGTGTTTTCTTGAACTGTATAATGTTGTATTTAACAATATGTTTTCTGCTCTTATGTATTTTATTAATAAATTTTAAAATTAATTTTTAAAAATTCTTCTTTATTTTTTACAGACTGCATTTCAATTCATTGTGCACAAATGAGGTACATCATCTTGTTTCTATGGTTGTACACAATGTAGATTCACACCATTCGTGTAATCATATATGTACATAGGGTCATGATGTCTGTCTCATTCCGTCATTTTTCATATCCCCTGCCCCTTTCCCCACCTCATTTCCTTCTACATAATCTAAATTTCCTGCATTCTTCTCCACTTTCCCAACCCCATTATGTATCATCATCCACTTATCAGGGAAAACATTCGGTCTTTGGTTTTTGGGGTTTGGCTTATTTCACTTAGCATGATATTCTCCAATTCCATCCATTTATCTGCAGATGCCATAATATTATTCTTCCTTAAGGTTGAATAATATTCCATTGTGTATATATATACCACAGTTTCTTTATCCATTCATCTGTTGAAGGGCATCTAGGTTGGTTCCACAATGTAGCTATTGTGAATTGAGCTGCTATAAACATTGATGTGACTGCGTTACTGTAGTATGCTGGTTTTAAGTTCTTTGGATATAAACTGAGGAGTGGGATAGCTGGGTCAAAAGGTGGGTCCATTCCAAGTTTTCTGAGGATTCTCCACACTGCTTTGTTTGTTTGTTCATTTATTTATTTTCGATGATGCTGGGATTGAACCCAGGTCTTTGGCATGCAAGGCAAGTGCTCTACTACTGAATTACAGTCAGCCACTTTGGTTGTTTTTTGTATGGTGGAACCCTTCTTGGCTTTGGGAATAAATCTTGCTTTATCTTTGGGATAATCTCTTTTCATAGGCTCCTCCTGGGTCCAGTTTCTATTATTTTGCTGAGATCTTTTTGAGTCTGTGTTTAGTGGGATGTTGGTCTATGTATTTTTTTTTTAACCTAGTGATATTTTTGTCTGGTTTTAGTATCAGAGTAATGATGCCCTCAAAGAATTGTTTCAATTTGGTCCCTCCTCTTCAGAAGTGTGGAAAAGTTTGAGAAGGGTTGGTCTTAGTGATGCAAAACTTGGTAAAATCTCCCCTGAAAGTCCTTTGGCATTGAGCTCTTGTTTGAGAAAAGCTTTTTGATTATTAAGGCGGTCTCAATATTGCAGGTGTCTTCAGACCTGCTCTTTCTTCTGCAGGCACTTTTGGGGTTTTGTCTTTACAGAATGTGTCCTGTTCCATCTAGGTTACTAATTAGTTGACATACAGGTTTTCATGACCTTCCCTTATGCTTCTATTTTTTTTTAAATTTTTTTTTAGTTGTAGATGAACATAATACCTTTATTTTACTTCCATGTGGTGCTGAGGATCAAACTCAGGGCCTCCCTCATGCTAGGTGAGGACTTTACCACTGAGCCACCACCCCAGCCCCTGCTCCTACTCCTTTTTATTGATGTAACTAAGGCCGTCATAGGAATAGTCCTTCTTTCACTCTTGATTGAGTCATTCGAATTTTCTCCCCATTCCCCCACTTTTTAAAAATAGTCAGTCTGGGGGGAATTTTATCCATTGGGTTGATCTTTGAGGAGAACCAGCTTTTATCTGGCTGATTTTTCACCTTTCTGCTATTTATCTTGTGCATCTCTGATCTGATCTTTAATGTCACCTGCCACCTTCTAGCTATGAGTAGTTTAGTTTCTTCTTCTGTTTCCAGTTTTTCCAGGGAGTTATTGTGGTTTCTCTAGGGAGAAAGTTAGGTGGTTTTGAAATAATTCCTATTGTTTAATGAAGGTGTTCACAGGTATAAATGTTTCCCTTGAGCACAGGGGGCACTGCTTCCCCTAAGGGATGATCTATCTCCAAGAATGTTCTAGGTACCTCTATGGTTGATTGATTGATTTCTCTATCTCTCTTCCTCCCTCCCTCCCTTCCTTCCTTTTTTCCTTCCTTCCTTCTTTCCTTCCTTCCTTCCTTCTTTCCTTCCTTCCTTCTTTCCTTCCTTCCTTCCTTCCTTCCTTCCTTCCTTCCTTCCTTCCTTCCTTCCTTCCTTCCTTCCTTCCTCTTTCTTCCTCTTTCTTTCTTACTTCCTTCCTCCCTCCCCCTCCCTCCCTCTTTCTTTCCTCTTTCTTTCTTTGCTTCCTTCCTTCCTTCATTCTTTCTTTCTTTCTTCCCTCTCCCTCCTTCCTTCCTTCTTTACTTTCTTCCTTCCTTCTTTCTCTCTCTCTCTTAATTTCTTTCTTTCTTTCTTTTTCTTTCTTCTTTACAGAAGAAACAACTGAGCCACATCCCTAGCCCTTTTTACTTTATTTATGTTTTATTATGAGATAGGATTGTGTTATCTTGTTGAGGCTGGCCTCAACCTTGCTATCCTCCTTCTCCAGTCTCCAGAGTCATCATTTATTTTCTTGGATCCATTGACTCATTAGAAGTACGTTTTAACTTGCCAAATCTTTGAAAATTTTCTACTTTTCTGCTGTTGCTTATTTCTGTCTTCAATGTATTGTGACTGCAGAGACACTTTGTAAGATTTCAGTCTTTTAAATTGCTTATGGCCTAGCACATGGTCTATTCTGCAGAATGCTGTGCATGCACTTTGAAAAGTTGGTATGTTCTGCAGGTTTGGGGTGGAGCATTGGCCATATATTTCTTTTTTTGGGGGGGGTTGGGCACTGGGGATTGAACTCAGGGTAACTCAACCATTGAGTGACATTCCCAGCCCTATTTTATATTTTATTTAGAGGCAGGGTCTCACTGAGTTGCTTAGGGCCTCCCTTTTACTGAAGCTGACTTTGAACTCACCCTCCAACCTCAGCCTCCTGAGCTGCTGGGATCACAGGTGTTCACCACAGATGCCTAGATGGTCCGTATGTCTCTAAGTCCTTGTTGATTTTGAATTCCTGGATTAGTGTTCTTCATTCTTGTGGATCTGTACAGGTGTTCTCACATTATTGAACATTGGGTATTGAAGTTTCCAATTACTATTGTACAACTATATATTTCTTCCCTTAATCCTTAATTTTAAGGAGAAAAGTAGCTAAGACTACCTGAGTCACATTGCTTTTGTGTTTAGGAAACTTTGTCCAGGAAAGAAAAACATTTTTATAACTTAGGTCAAAATGTCTTAGTTTTGTTTTACAACACACACATGCACACACACACACACACACACACCCAACAACAACAACAACAATAAGTAGAAAAATATTTACTCAAGACAGACAAAATTACATACAAGTGCTCTTTTCTTCAGGGATTTTTTCAAAAGTAAGTTTGTCTCAGATAAGTGTTTGCATTTGATTTATCATGGTTTAAAGACTCTTGCCTCACTTAGTGCATCCAGGCTAAATTATTATCTTAAATTTGGTCACATCCCAATCATTTTTCTTCCCTAAATAAAGGAGGAACAACTGAGTCACATCCCCATCTCTTTTTATTTTATTTGTGTTTTATTATGAGACAGGATCATGTTAACTTGTTGAGTTTTAAAATATTTGAAATCAGACCCCAATAAACTTTAAATTTCCAGATTATGACTTTTATTTCTGAAAAATTTGTACAACTTGTACAAGTTAGTGTATGTGCGCATGTATTCTAAAATGTTAATTTTGACTTACAGGTTATCTTACAATGTTTTCGTAAATTTGTTAAGTAGCCAACAGTGTCAAACACAATGCCAATTAGTTATGAGTAGAGTTACTGAAATCTTGAGATGTTAAAGAACTTGTTTGAGTTCTTTAGGTCAGTAAGTTTCAATGCCTGCTTAAATTGAATAATCATGACTCTCCAAATATAGGACTTCCCATAGTGTATGTATTGCAGTTTATGTATATTTATTATATTGTCATATATTAGCAGTTCTAAAACGTGTGTTGTTTTTTCCTAATGCTGCTATTCCACAAAAATGTTATTGTGCATTCCCTATCTTTCCCAAGTTTTTAAAACTGGATGCCAGATTCTGTTATTAGCAATTATGTTCAGTTAGCAAATTTTCTTGTCTGATTTGCCAGAGGTTGTCAAGAAAAATTCGTGGAGAATGGGATATGGATTGGAAAAGAGGCAGATCTACATTTACAAATGAAATCATTTATTCACTGATGGGAGTCTTGTAAGGAGTGCCATCCCTAAGCTTTGTAAGTGGATAGATAGTGCTGGCTGAGATGCCTGAGGTACTTAAACAATTAACAGCTGAGCTCTTAGGTGCACTTAAATTTAAGCACTATATTTACTTAGCCATCAATTTCCTTTATTTAAAATTTCACTTTGAAGTTTATCACATGCACTGGTTCCTTTTAGCATCTCCTATAAAATTAGAAAGGAAGGAAGCTTTGTTGCAAAGGAAAAAAGTGATCAGACTAATTTTTTGGTTGTATTGTGGTTTCATATTCTGTTCCCAGCAGTGTTTGAAGCACTATAGTGACCACCAAATCAACAATTCCACTGATACTTGTAACCATCTATCTGTTCATTGATTTGGTTGTTAGAAGCTATTTTATATTTATCAGAATTTTAGTTTCGAGGTGGTAGAGAAAACATGCGGTGTGCTTTCACTTCCTGTCTGTCAAGAAGTACGTTAAAAAGAAAGCAAACTCTGGCCTTAGTGAATCCAAGAGAAATCAATGTCTCCAATCCACAGTATAAAAAACCAAAGACATGGTAACACACTAAGCAGAGAGGGAAGAAGAGAGTCAGATCTTTATGGTATACAAGGGAAATAATATCAAGAAGAAAACTGACTTGTTCCACAACACTCCCGGAGACTGGAAGGTGGTTTGGAATCACGCCTGGCTGATAAAAGCATAGCTGAGTTCACTGGTAGACATGCTCAGGAAGGGTATTGTTTAAAAGTCTGACTCTGCAGTCAGAACTCAAGATTGTCACAGCCAGATGGCTGGACCTCCTGCTTTCTAAGAGATGGGAAAGCTGACTTCATTGCATGAGCACTTCCTAACTCCAAGGTCCCTGGAAGGCAGAAGAATGCTGACTGGGTTATGCAACTGAGACCTTCTCCTTTCTTACGTTGTTGAAAACTGGTGGGCAGTCTGATTGTCTTCAAGGTAGGATGTTGGTGCACCATCCTCCAGCTGAACTGATCCAACCCAGTGAAGACACACATACGCGTTGGCATTTGGGAGAATCAAATAGAGTAAAAGCTGGTAGCCAAAGTTGACTGCAGATTTGAGGAAGCTCTTCCATGTGCAAGATGACCACATGAACTAACTTAAAAACAAAGCAAAATGAGGGAAAATGAAACACAGAGACTCAAGACAAGATTTGGCAGAAATCAGAACATTTCCAAACATGTATAATTGGTGCCCTTAGGAAAATACCAAAATAAGAGCAGAGAAAACTAGAAAACCTTACAGCTGAAGAACGAGCTAAGGATTGTAAAAAGAAAATAAAAGATTAGATAAAAATTTCTGTGTATTTTGTATTGAAGTCAGGAATTCTCTTGAAAATCAAGAGGATATAAATTGAGGTGCTATTATGGAACGTGTAAGAAAATTGAGTTATTGAGTCATATGGTCCTTGTCCCCATTACAGGTGTTCCAGAAAGAGACAAGAGAGAAAATAATAACATATTAGCTAAGAAACAATGTAGGAAAAAATAACAATCCCACAATGTAAATAGGTCTTTACAGTAGAAAAGTCCACTAAGTATCTGAGAAAATAGATGCAAATAAACAAACAAACAAAATGCAAAAACCCACATTGGGGTCTGTAGTCCTGATTATTTTTCAAAATAAAGTCTGGAAAAAGAAGACTATGAAATCTTCCAGATATTTGTAATAGGGAAGTTTCATAAAGAAGTCAGTTTTATCAGCTACATTGAAAGATACCTAGAAGATCAGGGATCACATGCCTTCAATATTTAAAGGAAGGTCATTTTCTTAGGCATGTGTTCATTTACTTTTTCTACTAACTGAAATGAGTGAGTGGAGGTATGATTATAAAGATAGAACAACAAAGTCAAGGTCAGACGACAGCGTACTCGGAGAGCTGAGCCCAGGTCCTGGTATAGAGTAACTACTGCTGAAAGGGTTCTGATGCAGTTGAGCAGCACAGGGGTCAGTTGTTCTGGACGTGTGTGGATATGGCATACTGAATTCCACTATTGTGTGCAATTATGATGCACCAGTGCAAATTAGAAAATGAAAATAAAAACGGTCTTCTGATGGTGATCATGACAATTGACCCAGAGAAGCATTAATTACACTTTAAGCATCCTTCAAACTTCTACAATTTTCCCATCTATCCAATAGCCTACTTTATCCCTTTCACAAAATCATAAAATATGACATCAGTTTTTTTAATTTTTTTTTTTTTTAGTTGTAGGTGGACACAAGATTTTATTTTTTATATTTCTGTGGGGTGCTGAGGATCGAAAACAATGCCTCCCACATGCTAGGTGAGCACTCTACCCCTGAGCTTCAATATGAAGCTCTACCCCAGCCCCTAATATGATGTAATTTTCTGCTCATTGAACTGGCTGATAAGTCTAGAAGCAATCTTACAAAGACCTAAAATTTGGAAACTGAAGCTGTTGGAATCTGTATGTTTTCATCGATTTTATTAACTTTTGCTCCATTTTATGTTGAATTCAATTTTTATCCATTGCCCTATCTTTTATTTCCTCTGGCTATTCCATGGTCCAAACATGCATCTTTATTTGAAATGCAAGGAGGCTCTGTATGTGGATAGGGTGCCCCAAAATAAGGGTGGCCAAGGAAAGATGGCCCCAGAGGGTGGATTGTCGGTTGGAAGAGTGACTTAGAACAGGTAGATAAATTGTCTATTACTATCATGTTTTCTGCAAAACATTAAAGAAAAGTAAATGGTACTTCATCTCGTGAGAGCCTACCTTGTCATTTTGAATAGTGTTCTTGAAAGGACGATTTCTTTGAAAGCTGTGGATTTACAGAAAAAGTGCGGTTGATAAGCTGAATAAGCCGAATCTCATTTCTAGTTACTAATTACCTAGAGCGGTTTGGAGACACATTGAGTATTCTTTAAAATTATCTTCCTAGTTTGCATTTAAAAATAAGTATTAATGATTTACAGGAGGAAAAAAGGTTACATGCATGCAGTAAGCCAACTGAAAATAAAGTTTTATTTCGTATGCATGGTTCGAAGTGACCTGGTGTTCTGGAGATGACTATCTGTGTATGGAAGGTGAAGGAAGCAGGTGTTCAGAAGGTCAGGAACTTCTTTTCCTGCACGCTGCCTATGTGGTATTTGAGAAAATTAGACATAAGTCTACGCTAGGCCTCATGTGTAATCCGTCTCTTCAATGGGTCCCTCTTGCCTTGACCTCCGTCAGTTGGCTCCATTGTTGACAAGTGTCATAGGCAGCTGGAAAAGCCCACTGAATACAATGCAAGCACCCATTCAGGTACTTCTTCAGAGCTTTGAATGCCTTTAAGTTCACTGTGTAAATAGTCTCTTCTAGAGGGTCACTCCTTAAGTACCTCATGGTTCCTGCAAATTCTTCTTCTCCTTGTTTCTCTCTAAAAATGAAGTTCATCTGCATATTTGTCAGTGTGACTATCATCCAAGATCAGAATGAATATGATATTGAAACTGGAGTTTGAGATGAAACCTGATTCTCTGCTTCTGTTGGCCAGTGGGTGCTGTGACCAGTGAGACCAAACTCTCAGTCTGGCGAGGGACAAAGGGGGATTGGAAGATGAAGATTCACAGACACAGATCTTGAAGATTAAGCTGGGATCAGGTGGAGCTCTGCTCTCTGATGGAGATACAGATCTAAAGAGTTACGCCAGCCATCTTTTCATATACTTCTCATTATCAGTTTGAAGACTATGCAACCATTATTCCTTGTATTCAGTAAAGTTACAGAAACCAGGACATCTATGTAGCTTTTCCACAATTGCAATCCACAGTTGCAAAGTACAATGTTAGGAGGTCTGTGTAGCTTTCAAGAAACTCCATTGTTTAAAGTTATTGTAAGGCAGGCAGGAACTGGAGAAGGGAACAATGTGGTTGTCTAGCATAAGAATTCCTTCCTTCCAAGGAGCTGTGTGCCTGAGATCAAGGCCAGAGCTGAGAGGACTTTTGCACAGAGCCTCCTCATGCAGGGCATTGCCACAGCAGCTGAGCCTCCTGTGCCCTTGCACAGGAACATTCCCAGGCACCTAGCACGCCACAGTCATGAGGTCACCAGAGACCCCCAGTCTCAGCCACCGCTCTCCACAGTTGGGGTCTCTGCAAGCTGCAAGCTTCTGCAGCTGAGAAAGCCTATTTTAGTGTTAGCAGCTAGTCCCTGCAGAGGAGGTCTGCTGGTGTCTACTCCGAAGGTTGCAGTCAGCAAAGCCTGGTTCTTCTCCCTTCTCTGCTACCACTGAGTGGCATCTTATAGCTCTCAGTGTGCAGCTCTTAATGTTGGTCATGCCCCAGAGTGTTGCAACAGCCCCAGAAACTCACCACCAACTTCCATGTTCTCTTTCTTCAAATCCGAAGAATGAAATTCATGGACCAAGGGAAGGCAAGACTGAAAGTAGTAGCATTTATTCAAGTGTGAGGAATAGAAACAGAACTCTTACAGGGACAAGAGGAGTCCCTTTAGGGTTTGCCACCTGAGTGTGCTAATCCAGAGGTTTATATAGCCCCTGGGTCAACATTATTGTCCAAATTTAGGGTAGTCAGGGTTTTGGAAAAGTACTAATGTCATGGGTTCAAATTTATGCTAATCGGGTTTGAAAAAGTACCCATCATATTGGTTAACTATCCCTAGAGTCTGAACTTCCTTTCAGGTCTGATCAGTTTCCTTTTCCTGTCTGTCCTTTCTTCGGTCTACAGTGCCTGCTTCCCAGGAGGCTAAGGTGGGTGGATTGTGGGTGCTCAGGGGTTCAGGGCTGTGGTACTGTGTGGAAGGGGAATCTGCACCAGCACCTGGCTGGGCTGCCCCAAGGAAACAGGTTGGTCCACTCTGGGCTGCTTCAGCCCTGGTTCGCACATGCCTGACGCCCACATTCCAGCCCACCTGGGCTCCTGCTCCTTGGCAGGAATCAGTGGGCTGACTCTGCAGCTCAGTGGCTGGGGAGTCATGTCAATATATACATCACATCAGTATATAATAATGGCATTTCCTGCTCAAGTGACAATTTTTACACTACACATGCTTATTTTCATTTGAGTATGGAAAGTAATGTGGAAATAGCAACATGTATGAGGAAATTTGCATTCAGTTAAATTTTAATAATTCTGTACTCAGCAAATGTACCACAATCATATTTTAAGGTATATTGTCACTGTGAACTCTGGTTTTTGCTATGATTACTGTTTTCTGACAAATTGCTGATGGTCAGCCTAGCCACAAATTGTACTTCAAAGTAACTGAATATTCTGAACAGGAAATCTCGTAATGATTTTTAAAGGCTTATAGTTTTAGACTCTGTTGACCGTTGACTTTAGAATTTTAAAGATGTGTTTCCAAGAAGCAGCAAGAGAATGACGACTGAATTTCAGGCAGGATATACGGTCATATCAGCCCCCATGCCTACATGATAATAAATAAATGTTTGGGAGGAAATAACCTGGTTCACAAGGTCACAAAGAGTTTTCTTTATAGAAAAATGTAGATTTTTTAAAAAAACTAAAATGCTTCATTCAAATATATCTTTGTAGTAGTGCTTAGATTTCTGGCTACAGTGTGTTCAGTTCCCAGAAGAAAACTGTTGGCGAATATTGGGATTCACTTTTAGACACCATTCTGTCATGCGTACCTAGAGCTGAGCTGAGGGAGGGTCTCAGTCTTCATAGGAAGTGTATCCAGCAGGCTCCCTGAGTGATTGATTGTCGCTCTCGCCAGCAAGAACGACCCGGAGACGTGATGGGTGGCAAACTTCCCTATTAACAGCTGATTCTTCTTTTTATTTCTTCCTCCTCTCTGGGAAGTTATTGTCACTTATATAGGTTATATCAACTAATTAGAATATTCACGATATGTGGGGAAAAGATAGACGTATATGGGTATAACTTGAAGCACCTAAGAATCACGCAAGAATCATGCAGAGGCCTTGACCAATTACTGAGAATTCCTCAAGGTGAAGTTAGTTGTATACGTGCAGAATAGCAGTTTTTCAACTGCACTGGCAGCTTGCCAGGCGCCATCTTGGCCAGGCTCCACCTAGGGCCAGGGGTCCGGCCGAAACCCCGACAGTTCCCCCTTTTTTCTTTTAAAAGAAAAGCTCGGGACCAAGCCTGTCTTAGGCGGAGTGGTCAACTACCGTCCTTACCCGTCATCGGATAACTGTAGAGCATGCTACAGCTCCTGTCTTAGGTCGGTACGGAGTTACCTACTACCTTACCCGTCTGGTCAATGGTCCAGCCTCGCGAGCCACACTTGTGGGGAGCTGCCGGCCTCTAGGGCAGCCATGGCCTGATGGAAGATGATACGATCTCTAGCTTGATCTCGGCGCATGCGCATGATAAAGCGTGTGAGGAAGACAACAGCAACAACCATGAACATACAAAAGGCTCCCATACCTGCCCATTGTTTTACAAAACTGAAAGAAGAGGATAGCCAACTTAGCACTTCGGACATAGGGGCTACATTAACTCTAGTAGCATTGAGACTAACAATTTGAGATCTAAGAATAGCAGTAAGATTATCAAATGTATAAGACCAATTTGTTTGTAGCTGAGCAGACAAGATTCTAGACAAGTTTGCTGCATAGCTAAGGTTATGGTAAGCTACAGGTGTAACGCACAGTCCCGCCAGATGATAAATACATCCCACGTTTAACAGTTCCTGTAAAATGTCCATTTGTTCTTGAAGTAAGTCCACTCGCTGGTTCATAAGGAGTATGCCTGCTGTTAGATGTTGGTTTAGGGTCTCTTTAGTCTGTAAGGCTGCAGCTATATTTTCGGCCAAGTGATTGACTGCTGTTGCTGTAGGTATGGCAGTTGCTAGTGCTGCTGTTGCAGAAACCACTATTGCAGTGACCATAGCCGCTGTGATGTCAAATTCTCTCCTGTTTTTTGATAGCAACACTGGCAATTTTGCATCTGTAACAGAGACTGGGACTGGTAGGAAGGTAGGAACACACATTAAGTCTGCCAGCAGGAACCTAGAAGCATTTTAACATTGAGGGATAGCACAAATCTGAAGTACAATTGAGAGAAGCAGTTGTTTTGTTACATAGTTGAACTGTTCCTCCTAAGAGACTAAAAAGAGGTAGTAAGTTAGTTTATTCCGTGGAAACACACAAACTGAGCCACAGCTCCAGTAAAGCACCGAGTTACCCTTATTACCCAGAGTTAAAAAACCCCAAACAAAGAGACAAAGAGAAAGTTTATCTTTAGGGGACCTGAAGGTCTCCTCTATTCCCCCTTTTTGTTTATAAAGAACATTTTTGAGGGTGAGATGTGTATGTTCAACAATACCTTGTTTTTGTGGGTTATAAGGTACATCTGTGGTTAGAGTTATTTTAATTTTAGTGAGGAATTGGTTCTTACCAATTTTAGTTTTTAAAGAAAAATTTAGACTTTATAACGTAGTACAAATTTTTAACAGTTGCTTAACCATAATTGTATAAACCCCTATTTTTAATAAAACTTAAGAGACACAAAGTTAAGAATGAATTGGTGTTTCTAAGAAATCCTTGTCATTTTACCATATAAATTAAACTTTGGCTTATATCAGAACATTAGTATTTACCTTAGGAAAAACCTTAAATAGCTTTAGCTGTTTTACATACACACAACCAACTTAGTTACACATAGACTTGTTGAAACTTGTCCTTTGTTACACACAGACTTTCTTACCCAGAAACATTTCCTTTTACCTTTTACTAAATATATTTCTATACCCAAAACCTTTTATTTATTTATTTATTTATTTATTTATTTTTTTTGTGCTCTGTTTGTGGTTTTGTTTGTACTTTCTCCTTTTTTTTTTTTTCCACTGCGCCACTGTATATTTTTGTAAGCTCAACTCTTGTAAAGCCTTTTGTAACGCCTTTTTTTTTGTCTTCTAGCTGCTGTCCTATGCCCTCCAATTCCCTTAATGTCTGTTGACTAATTGAACCAGCTTGAGAACACTTTGTTTCTTCACTAATTTTATTTAACTCCATCTCTGAGAGTCCCTCTTCGCTCTCATCAGAATCTAACTGAGCGCTAACAGAGCCCTTTTGTGACTCTTCTTTTACCTTTTCTAACACTTCCTCTCCCTGCGCAACTGCCTTTTGTAAAGCCTCCCGAGGGGAACGCAAACAAGTTCTGACTAATGACCAAACTGCTAACGTCCCTGGGAGCGTTACCGGACAGCGCTTTAAATCTTCCCCCGGGTGTTCCCACTGTGGGATAGTTAACAATCCTTCCTCCAGAAACCAAGGTGAAATCTCCTCTACCTGCTTTAAAAATGCCCAAGCAGTTTGTCTTTAAGGAAGTGCCGTTAGCTTTAAGAATTTCTTTCAAGGGACCTTCCATTCTACATCTAGCAACCTCGTTCCCCATATTTTGAGGAAACTTTAACCTCTCGTTCCTAGGAACTTTATCGCAATCACAATATTCTCGTCTCTAGGAAACTTCCCTGTCCACTGACAGATCTGGGTGCACACTTTCACGGATCGTTGCTCACCTCACTCACCTCTCCGCGGCACGTAAGATTCCCGGGGTTCAGCACCACTTGTCGCTCCCGCCAGCAAGAACGACCCGGAGACGTGATGGGTGGCAAACTTCCCTATTAACAGCTGATTCTTCTTTTTATTTCTTCCTCCTCTCTGGGAAGTTATTGTCACTTATATAGGTTATATCAACTAATTAGAATATTCACGATATGTGGGGAAAAGATAGACGTATATGGGTATAACTTGAAGCACCTAAGAATCACGCAAGAATCATGCAGAGGCCTTGACCAATTACTGAGAATTCCTCAAGGTGAAGTTAGTTGTATACGTGCAGAATAGCAGTTTTTCAACTGCACTGGCAGCTTGCCAGGCGCCATCTTGGCCAGGCTCCACCTAGGGCCAGGGGTCCGGCCGAAACCCCGACAATTGATGTGTGGGGGAACAGGCAGCAGTGGTGAATGATTGGACATGTGACATTAAAGATTACTGACTCACAGTGACTGAGAATGAGAAGAGACCATAGGCCAGCCTGTCGATCTTTTGAAGCTAGTCCTCTGTCTTTCAGTTTCCAGAAATTTAAATCCAAATCCAATGAAGCAAAGGAAAACAATAAATTAGTTGACTTGTTTGATTCAGGTCAGCTATGGGGTCAGTTCCCAGAATCAATTGAACACCCAAACGACTGACAGCATTAAGGTTTCCAAGGCATCAGGATTTTCTTTGACTTTCTCTCATCTCTCTTCTTGTGAACAAGATCATTTTCCTTCTACTGGAAATAGGTTAGGAACCATTCTATTGAAGTAAGTTAACAACATCTCTCTTTCAGTGACTCTGGTGGGAAAGCAGACGTGGTCTCTGAATATCTGTGGATTAATGTCAACAAGGACTCTGACTTTTTTAACATTGTTTGGGGCAATTGTTAGGCTTCGACATTTGTCAGGTTCCATGACTCACTCCTATGAATGGAGGTCTACCTAGCCTCAGTGGCTTGGAGAAGGATAGAGAAACTCGAAGAGAGACATGGACAGTGGTTAACACCCTCTTTCACCCTCCTTGTTCACAGCATCAAAGAGGAGAAACAGGCTATGGTGAAGAGCCCATCATCTTGGCATCAGGAGACCTGAATAAGTCTCATCTCTGCCTCTGACCAGTTTTTTGATAACAGGAAACCACCGTGTGGCTGTGGATCTTCCTTCCTCATTCGTGAGGTAACTGTGTGCTTGTTCCTGTATCAAGTTCAGTCTCCAGGAATAATAGTAACTGGCAAGTTCATTGCACTCTTGGTGAAACATTAGAAAAAAGTGCACTCAGCTGCGCTGGGACTGGAGGCAGATATCAGGTAACCCTGAGTTTGGATCCTGCTATATGATACTGAGCAATGACTCTTCCTGTGTCTCAGCTTCTTTGGAAAAAAAGGGTAATAATGACACCTATGTGTTAAGGTTGCTTAAAGAATTTAATTAGAAAAAAATACATAAAGTATTTGGCAAAGTGCCTAGTACATGCAAACACTGAATAAATATTAGTTATTTCTTTTATTGTAATTACTGGTTTCACCAAATTTTACCTTTATTTTCTCTTTTTAAATTTTTTTTCTAATTACTTATACCTGACAGTAGAATGCATTTTCTTTTAGCTTTTGTTTATCATGGAAGTATTTTATTTCATCGTCAAATCTGAAGGTTAATTTTGCTGGGTATAAGATTCTTGATTGGCATCCATTTTCTTTCAGAGCTTGAAATATGTTGTTCCAGCCCCTTATAGCTTTTAGGGTCTGGGCTGAGAAATCTGCTGATATCCATATTGGTTTCCCCTTATATGTAATCTGATGCTTTTCTCTTGTAGTCTTTAAAATTCTCTTTATTTTGGCTGTTAGGTATTTTCATTATAATGTGCCTTAGTGTGGATCTCTTGTAATTTTGTACATTTGGTGTCCTGCAAGTCTCTTGTATTTATTTTCCATTTCATTCTTCAGATTTGGGGAGCTTTCTGATATTATTTCATTGAATAGATTGTTCATTCCTTTGTTTTGTATCTCTGTACCTTCTTCAATCCCAATAACTCTTAAAATTTATCTTTTCATGATAACCCATAATTCTTGGAGGTTCTGTTTGTGATTTCTTACCATCTTCTCTGGTTGGTCAACTTTGTATTCAGAATTAAATATTTTGTCTTCATTGTCTGAGGTTCTGTCTTCCAAATGATCTAGCCTGTTGGTTATACTTTCTGTTGAGTTTTTAATTTGGTTTATTGTTTCCTTAATTTCAAGAATTTCTGTTTGTTTTTATTTTCAGAATCTCTATCTGTTAATTAAAATGATCTTTTGCTTCCTGCATTTGCTCTTTTAACTGTTTATTGGTGTGATCATTCATTGCCTGCATTTGCTCTCTTATCTCATCATTTGCTTCTCAGATCATTTTAATTATGTACATTCTGAACTCCCTGACATTTCTTCTGCCATGCTGTCTTTGGATTTTATTGATGTAGCATCTCGGTTTGTTTGGGACATTTTCTTCCCTTGTTTTCTCATATTGTTCATGTATCTTTCCCTCCAGCAGTGTGAATCCAAGGTATTGCAGTTTCCTCCTATAGACTTATAATGTTCCTGCAGATTTCCAATACCTCACCTGGAGGTGGGAGATCAATATTAGCATCACACTATACAAAGAATATGCATCCTTAACTCAAATAGTCCCTATTAAGATATTAACCATAATAAACAGAGATGATGAGTTCAATTATTATCTACAGCATAACCAATAGGTTTGCAATAAGGACCACAATTTCTAATGGTGGACAAAGAGGATGTGGAGGGCTGTAGGATATAATATTAATAAGAAAAAAAATGAGTCTACAGAGGTACTATGTTGTAGGAATAGTGAAAGCAGAATTAAAAGAAATTAGTTGCTAGTATGAGAAAAGGGAAAAAGAGTCTCCAAGGAAACAGATAGAGAAGAGGAAAATAGAGTGAGAAAAATGTTAATGAAAGAAAAAGTAGGAATAATAGTAGGTATAATAGGAATAATCATACCACTACTAATAATAAAAAAAATTCTACAATAAAACTATACTGTACTGTAAAAACTCCTAGTCTTTAGGAACCTGATGCCTGACAGGAACTTGACAATGTGGTGTCCCAAGAAGGGTGCTGTCCCACTAGGGAAGGTGGCCTACAGGTCGGGAATAATCCATGCTAGCGGGCAGAGGAGACCCCATGTGTTGATAGATGGTCAGCTGCAGCGCGGGCACTATACCATGTGGGCCACTAGTTGGCTGGGACCAGGTCTCAGTGTAGAAGATATAGAATGCGTTTTGACACATCATACGTATGAGTATAACTTATTCTTCTGGTTACTCATGATGTAGAATCATACCAGTCATGTAATCATATATTCACATAGGGTAATAATGTTAGATGTACATTTGGTGTCCTTCAAGTCTCTTGTATTTATTTTCCATTTCATTCTTCAGATTTGGGGAGCTTTCTGATATTATTTCATTGAATTCTACTATCCTTCCTAACCCTGCACCCCTCCTCTCCCTTCACTCCCCTTTGGCTAGTCTGAATTAACTCTATTCTTCCCTAGCACCCAGCTGCCCCACCATATTGTGAATTAGCATCAGCATATCAGAGAAAACATTTAGCCTTTAGTTTTTGATGATTGGCTTATTTTACTTAGCATGATATTCTCCAACTCCATCCATTTACCAGCAAATGCCATAATTTCATTCTTCTTTACGAGTAATATTTAATTGTGTATATATGTCACATTTTATTTATTCATTCATTTGTCGAAGGGCACCTAGATTGGTTACATAGTTAGGCTATTATAAATTGAGCTGCTATAAACATGGAAGTGGCTGCGTCACTGTAGTATGCTGATCTTAAGTCTTTTGGGTATAGACGGAGGAGTAGGATAGCAGAATAAATCTTAGTTTTCATTTGCATTTATCTAATTACTAGAGATGCTGAACATTTTTAAAATATATTTGTTGACCATTTGTATTTCTTCTGAGAAGTGTCTGTTCAATTCCTTAGCCTGCTTATTGACTGTGTTGTTTTCCAATGACTACTGCTAGTTTCAATCTCATCCCTTCCTCCTTTATTCTAGGATGGAGTCTTTAGAATGTAGATCGTTCAACAATTTCTTGCAGGGTGGGGAAGACACCCTCTTCTGAGTGTCCAGGATCACAGATTAGTCTCCCATTAGTTACCCTGTCATTTTGAATAATTTCCAATCCAGAGGTACAACAACACAGAAAAATTTTAAGAGAGGGATGAAAGAACAACTTGGAACGTGGTTTAAGTATTATAAAAGCAGGTAACTGAATACAGATGATTTGCTTAAATACTCAGATCGTATAAAAGTGTGTAATAGGAAACTGACCCAAGTCATTTGATCTCCTTTACTTGCAAGATGGAAACTATTTTAGTTAATTAGTTTTCTGGCATGTGCTGTTGCTTGAAGAAGGTGAGAAAAGGTGAGAAAATAATTGCTATTTTAAAAGATGTCTTAGGGATGCTCAAACATCCTATCACTTGAGTTAAAAAAAAATAAAAAACCCAAACCCTTCAGAAACATGTAGATAAAGTGGGTTTATGGACTGGACATGTGTAAATGAAGGTGCAAAATAAATTGGTTTCATCTCTACTGTTTTGTTATTTTCTCCATTGAAATTATATACTTTGATAAATAATGATATCTTGAATTAATTAATATTAGTGTGGGAATTTGAGAGCTTTCTTCGTGCATCATCCTGACACCCTTGTAAGACAGGTAGAGTGGGAATTATAGCTATCCCTTTCCTTTTACTGAAAGAATTGGCCAAGGTCACCCAGCTAGTAGGGGGCCAACAGAGACTTGCAGAAAAATTTTATAACTTCAAGGAAGTGTTCTTATTAAAAGAAAATAGGGCAGAGCCTCGGTGATGTGTTTCTCATGTTGTCTGAGATTCTGCAGATGAATCGACAGTTAATGTTGCTGTAAATGCATCTGAAGATCAATGGAATTAAGTGGGGACAATTCTAAAATGAAAAATCAAGCGATACCATCCCCCAGAGTTCAATTAGCTGATTTAAACGTGTTTGTAAGCGTCGCTCTTGGTACACAGCTGGTACAATTCTCTGTTGTGATTTTCCCTCTTTCTGTCACCTTTCAGTTTCTGCTACAACCCCCTCAGGGATCTTACTAGTAAATTAATTACTGGAAAGGCTATATAGCCTCGAGGTTCATGTACCAGTCGCCATGAGCTACAATGTGCCTAGAATGGATACTCCATCTCCCTGTCCACATGCCAATCAAGTTGAACAAAATGGCCAGTGTTCAGAAAAAGAGAGGTGGATTCCTGCTGAGTTGGGTCTTTTTATTCCTTAAAGCATGTTTATGGAAAAAGCATGAATCGTGCCAGTCAGAACCACAGTTTGAGCATTTGGGGGTTGTTTCATCCACGTGTTCTAGGTTAGGAAAAGCTTCCTCCTAATGGTGATGTCTTAGGCTCTTGAACCACAGAGGGAAGTAATTAAATTTAATAGACGCAATCCTCATTTTGAGGACACCCTCAATTTAAAGTAGCAGGGGGTCATCATTAAGTCTAATGGAAACCTTGGCTTCAGAATGATGAGACCCTATCAAGAAACAAAGACAGACCCTGTCTACACAGTACCCATTTCCTGACTAATCAGGGCTACAAGCTGCGTTTATGTCATATGATTCGACCAGAGCAAAGCTCGAGGGCTGAGACTTGTTTATTTGTTTAGTTTAAATTACATTTATAATTGGATTTGAGTGACTATCCACCACAGTTCGGAATGTGCTTAAGTTTCACACCTATCCATACAGGAAGTAAAATGAAGAACTGCAATAATTAACTGGGTGCCTCTAACCATAATGATTTATTCTGAAACACATAGATCTTTGAATCAGAAAATGCATAGCCTAAACTCTCAGAGAAATTGCCAATAATTCTTGGGGTCCATTTCTAGGTTCCCTCTCCTCTAGGCAGGACACCTGTTTTTTTGCTTTTTGGGTTTTTTTTTTGTTGTTGTTGTTGTTTGTTTGTTGTTGTTGTTTTTCTGGTAAGCAATTACTGGAAGATCTATAAGGAGAAGAGTAGGGAATGTTACCCCTTCAATTTTACAGTTTATCATAAGTTGCCCTCAGATGGAGTAAGTAATTTTGGCTTATGGTAAAATCATAGAATATCTGTCATCCTTTCTGTCATGGGTAAAGTCAGTTGGTGCAGTGCAAAGACCCAGGTATAGGAGTTAAGAGTTCTTGCTTTTAATCCACTCAATTCATTTATGCTTTTATTTATTGAGTATGTGAAGAGCTTACAAGGTTCGATTAGCTAGGAAGAAGTAGATCAAATAATGAATAATGTCCAAGTTGTCTTTCTTTCTTTTTATTTGTTCTAATTAGTTATACATGACAACAGAATGCATTTTGATTCATCGTAGATGAATGGAGTACAACTTTTCATTTCTCAGGTTGTATGTGATGTAGAGTCACACCATTCGTGGGATCATACAAGTACCTAGGGTAATGAGGTTAATCTCATCCCACTATCTTTCCCACTACCCTGCCTTCTCTCCTCCCCTCAGTCCCCTCTGCCCAATCCAAACATTTTTGGGATTGGCTTAATTTCACTTAGAATGATATTCTTCAGCTCCAATCATTTACCTGAAAGTGCCATAATTTTATTCTCCTTTAAGACCAAGAAATATTCCACTGTGTATATATACCACAGTTTATTTATCCATTCATCTGTTGAAGGGTATCTAGGTTGGTTCTACAGTTTAGCTATTGTGAATTGAGCTGCTATAAACATTGATGTGACTGTGTCACTATAGTGTGCTGATAAGTCTTTTGGGTATAAACTGAGGAGTAGGATGACTGGGTCAAATGGTGGTTCCATTCCAAGTTGTCTAAGGAATCTCCATACTGCTTTCCAGAGTGGTGTCACTAATTTGCAGTCCCACCAGCAAAGTGTGAGTGTACCTTTATCCCCACATCCTCACCAACACTTATTATTGCTTGTATTCTTGATCATTGCCATTCTGAGTGGAGTGAGATGGAATCTTAGAGTAGTTTTGATTTACATTTCTCTAATTACTAGAGTTGTTGGACATTTTTTCATTTATGTGTTGATCAGTTGTATGTCTTCTTCTTAACATTGGTGAACTTGAAGATGAAGAAAGATAAATGAGTGAAAACCATTGTGATCAACAAATATATTAAGTAGCAGAGACAGTAAAATGGATGTTTGTAAAAAGTTGTGAGAGACAAAGGAGAGAGGCATAAATAAGTCTGAGTCAGCTAAAAAGGGTGCATGAAGGAGCTGATATTTTTTTCTGATATTTTTATAGTTTCCTCATTTTTATTGGTGCATTATTGTTGCACATATGATGCGTTTCATGTGGTACCTGCACACAATGTAACAATATACTTTGGCCAATGTCACTCCCTAACCCTTACCCTCTCCCTCCTGCCTCTCACCCCTTGGTTCCTTTCTTCTACTGATCTCCTTCTGAGTTTTAGAAAAATCCATCCAGACCTTCACTTTTTATTTTCCTTCCTAGTTTCCATATATGAAAGAAAATTGAGACCCTTAACCTTGTGAGTTTGACTTAGTTCACCTAACATGATGATCTCTAGTTCCATCCATCGTTCCTACAAATGACATCATTTCATTCTTCTTTAGGGATGAATAAAACTCCATTGCGTATCTACACCACATTTTCTTTATCCATTCATCTGTTGATGAGCACCTAGGTGGGTTCCATAGTTGGGCCATTGTGAGTTGTGCTGTTGTCAATGTGGCTATGCCTGTGTCACTGTAGTATGATGCCTTTATTCTTTAGGATACATGGTGGGGAGTGGAATAGCGTGTTCCATGCCCCGTCTTCTGAGGGTCCTCCATACTGATTTCCATAATGGTTGTCCTCATGTACAGCCCCATCAACAGTGTGAAAGTGCTTCTGTTTCTCCGTATCCTCTCCAGAATTTGTTCTGATTCCTAAAGGATGGTAGCAAACGATCCAGGAAAGGGCATTACAGGCAGAGCAAGCAGGACAGGCAAGGTTTTGAGTGATGCCCAGTTTTCTTTGAGATTCTGGGTTGTCTGAGGATCTGCAGGAAATGGTGGGAGCTGGGGACCCTGGTTGTGCAGGGCAGAAAGGAACCGAGATGCAAAAAGAAAAGTGAGGCCGGATTGAGGGCAGCCTCGTAGGATACGTTGAAGAGTTTAACATTACCCTTTGGGAAGTCATTTTTATGCCAAGAAGTTCCTATGTTCTGTCTACATTCCTACCCATTTTTTTTCCCCATAGGTGCCCAGTATACTACTATGCTGAACAAATATGAATGAGAAAATAATTGGTCCCAATCAGTGTTCAATCTTATATCATAGATTTTAATTTATTATTTTATGGATCATGCCTGAGGACTTGGAGAAATTCATGGAGAAATTCATGGAAATAAGTGGAGAATTCATAAATTAGATACCAATGGCTTTCCTGGAAGACTTTCATGCTGAGATCAGGCAGTAGGAGTACAGACAGTGAAATCTGACCACATTACAGAAATGGTGCACGTGTCAAGAAAGAGCAATGTAAGCAACTGTGCCTTCAGCAAAGCCAGAGCAGGGCACGTATAATTTAAGAAAAAGCTGTGTGTTGCCAAGAAATAATGGAGAAAAACCCAGGAAAGATTAACCTCTAACCCAGGCCCTCCAGAAGTCTGACCGGGAGCCCCACATCCACTTCATTTCTCTAAGGTCCATTCATTAATCATACAAGTGTATTTGGAGCATTCAGGTTGCTTCCAACAGGAGGGAATGAAGCACTGGTTGGCAGGATCCCTGTCCTCAGTGGGCATTCATTTACTGGGCTCACGTCAGCAAGGATTCCTCGAGAACACACAGGCGCCAGCTCAAGTTATCACCATTAAAGTCTCCGGTGGCTTAAAGACTTAAAAGGAAATATTGAAAACCTGGCTAGAGACCAATGAGCTCTAGAAAATTATGTAGCAGGAAAAAATACAAACTGGATCATGTAAGATAGACAGTCGGACGGATGATCAATTTGCAAAGAAGAGTGGAATTACCGTGAAGAGAAAAGAGTGGATTCTGGATAGGGAAAGACAATATCTGTCCATAAACATCTGCTTTTCCTTAGGAGATTACAAGACCTTTCCTAGTTGTGAACGTTCTAGAAGGTAGCATAAAATCTTGACTTGGAATTTCACATGTTTCGAGGCCTATTTTTCTTTCCTTCAAAATACATCCTTGTCTTTTGTGAACCATAGTTCATAAATAAAGGAAGACAGCTTTCATCTCAAAGTGTAATGAAAAAAAAATTAGAAAAAACATATTTTTTTCCCCAAAAGAAATGGCCATGATCGTATTGAAAATAGTTTTATAAATAAGCGTTCGCAATCTGTAACACACTTTAGGCAAAGAGCAAAGTTCAGTTCTGTAGCTCATTTAAAAATATCCTTCTTCAGTTGAGATGGCCCCAGAGAGATTTATTTTCATGGATTTATAAGCTCTTCAAAACTGCAGTTAAAACACAGGCTGACGCAAAGGCATTTAATTACTGACTGTGGTCATTGGAACAACGACTTTAGTCTTCTAGTTAAAGAAAATGGCAGCATTATCAAAACTAACCTGCAATGCTTTATTAAAACTATCTTTGGTGATAATCTCTTTTAAAGTGCATTGTTTTTAATTAAGCCTTAGGTTTGAAAGCAAGAAGGGTCAATGCAAAAAAAAAAATTAATCATATCACAACTACAGTGCTACATCTTTACAAAATTCAATTATTTCTATCTGGTGTGGCACAAGGAACATTCAGCAACTGATTAAAACAATTCTTAAAGCAAATTATAGTACTGTCAGAAAACAAGAAATCACAATGTCAAAACACAAGGACATTTCTATGCAAAATGTCTTGCAAGTGTCTTTGACAGACGATTTCTGTCTGCTTGTTATATTACTTGCATTAATTTGGTCCACATCAAGCAAAAGAAAAAAAAAACAGTGCTTTAATACATTTTCTGTTTGAAATAAAAATTCTCAAATGAATAATATTCCCAGAGATAACCAAGGTAATCCTTGTGAGAAAATTTTACGCATTAGTTTTAGCCAAGATTAGTCAGCACTTTAAAGATCTCTGTACAGTTTTGACTGTAGAGATTCAAAAACAACCTCATTTAAACAAATAAAGTGACATCTGTAAAATTTGCTACTAATATGTAAATGCCATGAGATGTAGATTTTACCTATTGCTTTCTGGCTACACCATAGCTAACTATGTAATTGAAAACATATCTGATGTATACGTTTAAAAATGAATGTGTGAGTTATATAGGCCTGAGACATGTTTCCTAAAATATACAGTTCTTTCAACCTCCATATGAATGTTCTATATGCTTTGTTCATAGAAGAGTACAGAATTTTTTTCTTTTTTAAAGTCTAAAGGAAATTCAATGATAAGCATTACAGAAAGGCGATATTCTTGATTAATAGTAAAATATGATTGTGCAAAATAAATATGTCTTCTTACTAAGGTATGTCCTATCCCATGTCAACACTAGAGCTTAAATATCTTGTGTGCTCATGAAGTCAGCTAGCTGATTCTGTGCTTTGGGTATATATGGGATTTCCAATTGCAGCAAAGCCAGGTCTTGAATCTAATAGTTATGGAAAAACTACGTTGAAGTATATTGAAATAAATAGATGTGCAAGCAGTCAACAAGATTGACTCCACAAAGTGGAGTCAATTTGAATGGTTTGGCAAAGAATTCTGGATCCATGGTTCATGACTTTATGGTCTTAACCAAAGTATAGAAAGAATTTGAATTATACCTACTTGGATTAATAAGCTGAATGCAGTTTAAGTTCTCTTTCAGGTAACAGAATTCCAGTTGAAACTGGCTCAAGAGATAGATGATCAATATACAGACAGACAAGTAGATATGGTTTTTTGTATCAGGAATTAGAGTTTCAGAAGTACTTTGGATTTTATTCAGGACCTCACATGGTATAATTTGGATCCATTCTCTCTCTCAGACATAAGCATGAATTAACACACACACAGACACACTTCATTCTTGGGGATTTCATTCTCTCCTGACTCGCTCTATGTAGTATTTCCCCAACTTCTTGGCTTGCACAGTGCCTTTTCCCCGGGGAAGAGAGATTATGTTACAAAAATTTCCCAACAGCGAGAATCCTTCTTTTAACTCGTGTGCTCTGACTCTGGCCAAGGGGATGAACTGAGAGGCCTGTCACAACGGGTCTGTGTCTTCTTCCAGAGATGTAGTACATCCTTGCTGAAAGGAAAAGAAAGTAGAGGGAGAGCTCACCAGAGAACCATCTGGGCTCTGATTCCAGACCAACTGGCCACAAGGTTAAAAGGAGCACTTACAACGTCCACAGCTGTCAAGAAACAAAACCAAGAAACCAAAGGCCGAAGGTTTTCTCTGATACACAGAAGCTAATTCGCAATAAGTGGGGGGAACTGGGGAAAAATAGAGTTCATTTATATTAGGTAGAGGGGAGTGGAGAGAGGGGAAGGGTATGGGGTAGGAAGGACAGTAGAATGAAACAGACACCATGACCTCATGTCCATGTGTGATTGCATGACCCACGTGATCCTGCAACATGTGCAATCAGAAAAACGAGAGATGACCTCCATTCATGCCAGATCTATCAAAAGGCATGCGTGCGTTCTACTGTCATGGACAACTCATTAGAACACATAAAAGTTAAAAAAAAAAATTCACTGAGGGGAAATTACACCTTGTCCCCTCCCACCTAGCTGGCAGTCCCTCTCCCTGGCTCTTACCTTCGGCATTGACACCCCTCACATGATTTTCATTTTCATTGACATCCGTTCGTTCCCATCTCAGGTAGGGGAGAGGTCAGGGCATCTGACCTAGACTGCGGCACTCAGGCAGGGTACAGCATGGAGGGAGCCTCGTGCTCTAGGTCTACAGCTTTGTAAAGTCAAACAGTCTCAGGGTGCAGAGCTCTGTAGATATAGCCACCCGGCATCTGACATGACGGACTCACTCACTCTAACCCCGAACCCAGCCCGTGTTTCCAGGCTGGACTGCTGATTCTCTATCTTGATGTATCAGTTATTTTCTAACTTCCAGTTAAAGTCTTCAGAATTCTTCCTTGGAAACCTCTTCATCATGATGTCTACGAAAATATTCCTTTTTCAATTTAAATTTCGAGTAGGTAACTAATGTGCTTGTATGACAGTGAAAAGTTTCCATTTCATCTTTATCTATAGTACTCTAGATCCTGGTATAGTTAAACGTTGTAGTGAATGTTGTCCTTTTGAAAATACTTACGCACTACCAGGGGATACCTGTGATTCCAGGGACTAGGGAGACCGAGGCAGGAGGATCACAAATTTGAGGCCAGCCTCAGCAACTTGGCAAGACCCTGTCTCAAAATACAAAAAAAAAAAAAAAAATTAAAAAAAACAACCCCGAAGATGTATCACTGTGGTAATGCACTCCTGTGTTCAGTCCTTGGTAGCATAAACACACATATACACACACACAAATACATACCTAGTAGACACAAAAATGTGTACTTAGGTTTCTGTAAGATAAGTTCTTTCCTAAGTTCTACCTCTTATAACTTCACAATGTATCTCTTAGAATGTATCTATGATAGTTTAAAAGAAACAAGATCATTAAGGACATGTACAATATGGTGTAGCGTCCATTTAAAAAAAATTTTTTAAATTTGTTGTAATTAGTCGTACATGACAGTAGAATGCATTTGTACATTTTAACAGATCATGCCTAAATAGAGTGTAATCTCTCATTTTTCTGATTATGCATATTGTAGGATCGCTTGGTCATGCAGTCATTTTATTTTACGTGATGCTGTTTTACTTCCCAAAGAAAATGAAATGTAAACAAAGAAGGCCGTAAAGTAGGTTGACGTGATTCTAGAAGTCATTCTCCCTTCCTCAAATCATGTCTCTTTCTCTGTGTGCTATTATTGGTGCATAATTATACATAATAATTGGATTCATTTTGACATTATCATGCAAGCATGGGATTTAGTTTACAGGCTTTTTGGTTTTTGTTTTTCATGAGCACTTATTTCCAGCTTTTATTTTTCTTATGATAAGCACTGTAACAATGAGTGTCATTGTCCACGCGTCATATATCTTTGTTCATATTGCATTTTTAAAATTCTGTATATAACAGAAATTAGACTCTGGTGTAGAAGTTCTAAAGAGATTTATCCACGTAAGTAGTTTTTGCTTTTGACTTTTTCTTGGTCATGCAGAACTTATTCTTAGGTATCTCAATATATGGGTTGTTCTTTTATGGCTCTTGGATATTATAATTAGAAAGGTCATTCCTTCTATGTTGTATAATACTTTTATGAAAACCCTGTAGTAACCCTTCGAGACTTTTGTTAGAACTCACTGTCCCTCCTTTATCTTTGCTCCCCTGATAGATTGGTGGCCCAGAGTGTGTGGTGTTGTCCCTAGGAGATCACTGAACTAATATTTACTCAACAGAAATAAGCCTCAAACACCGACTTTTTCCAATGACTTCGAGAATGTGCCTGCTGCAGATACTTAATTAACTGGCTTTCTTTATAGAATCACTGCTAGGTAAAAATTAATACTTAAGTATAGAACTCTTTTCTATTAAGGATTAAGACAGAATTTTTAAAAAAATTACCAGATAGGCACATTGACCTACTTTCAAATGGAAGAAAAGCATGACATTTTGAAGAGAGAAAGGTGATTCTTAAATAAGAGTTGGGTACTAAATTCAGACAATCATACTTCTGAGTCTTACATATGGAACATATGCAAATTAAGGCCAGCTTCTATGTAATGGAGCACTTATGAAAGCGTCTCTAAGTCTCAACTTCTTCATCTCTGTGATGGGGTCCTTAGGACTTATTCAGTAGCTGTGAGGGTAACATGATGTGTTCAAACCGGCTGATTCTCTTTTTACATTGGAATTAATTTAATTTGCATTATCAATAGACTGAACCTCCTTTATAACACCCGATACACACCCTGCTTTACACGACAACCTTACTTTACCAGATAATGGCATGTACGATATTATTTTAATTTTTAATTCCCTGCAGTTGTACATAGTCATGCATAATATGTGAGGGATCAATATAACCCACACATGTGACTATAGGATAAAGCCCGTTTAGGATGTGAACTGCTTTGTGAAGCAATACCTACCAGAAGACAAATACATTGGGGAAATTCCAAGGGACTATTAAGAATTTGGGCAGTTCTCAAGAAAAGAAATTGATAGTGTACACCTTCATAGTCAAAGTGTCAGAGATTTAAGGAGGTGGCTGGAATACTTCCAAAACTTTTGCTTGAATATGATTAACCTTTGGAAGAGTTTCAGCAGAATTTTGGCCTCCTTCTCTCTTTTCCTGAGTAGACACATCTTCCAGGTGACTACAAAGGAATCATATAAATATTTTACAGTATCTAATCAAGGCAACCACCAAGCTTAGACAATGAAAGTAAAAACCCCACAATATGGGGTAATGATCTTTGAATTTTATCAAATTAGTTGAAAAGTACCAGGGCTTTATTTCTGGTAGTTTCTGGTAATGCTTGCTGTTTTTTTGTTTTTTTGATTATTGTTGTTGTTTTTAGATATACATGACAGTAGAGTGTATTTTGACATATCATACATACATGGAGTATAACTTATACTAATTAGGATTCCAGTCTTGTGGTCGTACCTGATATGGAGTTTCACTGGTCATCTATTCATGTGTAAGAATAGGAGAGTTATGTCAGATTAATTCCTCTGCCTTTCCTATTCCTATTTCCTCTTCCTTCCCTTCATTCTCTTTTGTATAATTCACTGATTTTCTATTCTTCCTCTCCCTACCCTTCCTTGTTATGGGTTAGCATTCACATATCAGAGAGAATAACTTTTGGTTTTGGGGGACTGGCTTATTTCACTTAGCATGGTATTCTCCATTTCCATTCATTTACCAGCAAATGCCATAATTGTATTCTTTATGGCTAAGTAATATTCCATTGTATATATATATATATATATATATATATATATATATATATATATATATATGTGCCACATTTTCTTTATCCATTCATGCATTGAAGGACATGTAGATTGGTTCCATAGCTCGGCTATTGTGAGTTGAGTTGCTATAAACATGGATGTGGCTGTGTCACTGTAGTATGCTGATTTTAAGTCCTTTGAGTATAAACTGAGGAGTGGGCTAACTGGGTCAAATGGTGGTTCCATTCAAAGTTTTCTGTGGCATCCCTATGCTGCTTTCCATAGTGGTTTCATATGCTGGCTGCCTTGTTTGTGGTAGCCAGACTCAGGGAAGGATCTCTGACATCCTACTTGTGAAATCCCTTAGGAAAATATGGCCTCTCTGCTTCCAAGTTACTTACAAACAAAACAACCCAGCAGCTTTGAGGTGCTGGTCCTCTCGGAAACCTCCCTTTTGGTGGCTATGGTTGGGCACTTCCTAAAAAATAACCAGCTCTTCACCCAAGAAGCAGAGGCACTTAAAATGTCCTGTATGTTTGTCAACCTTTCAAAAAAGCAGAAATGGTAGAACAGGATCCACCAGGGTGGTTTCGTCATCTCAGAGCACACTGCTACAAAATAAAGCAAGTCTATTTAAAACAGGGAGGGGGAAATTTAAAATGTGGGCTGGAAGACAGGGGTGGTTTCTTTGCTATGCCTCTGGATAATATTTCCAGCCGTGTCAGTTCAGCAACCTTTTTTGGAATTCATTGAGAAAAGCCAGAAACCATGCTGTAGGGTCAGAATGGCTGAGTTCACTTCTCGCTTTTGACTTGGGTAACTAAACTTGCAGTCATAACTGAGGATTCGGGTGAGCAGGGGAGGTTTCCAAGCTGAAGGAATAAATCTCAGCCTTAGAAATAATCAAATGGGTTAGTTCTGCTCCCAGGGCATGTCTGTTCATGTCCTCTGCCCTATTTCCAAAGTATAATGTTTCCCTTGGGTTTTCAAAGTCAGGCACAAAATCCTCGGTGTAGAACGTGCACAGTGACCCTGATGCTACTGAGTGAAGAATCGCATTCTCTGTGCCCAGTGCTGTTGGAGAGCACGTCCCTGGGTTCGACACAGGACAGACTCTATTTGGTTCTCCAGTATGGTTTCAGTCAGGTATGAATTTGGCCTCCTCTTCCGGGAACATCTGGCCCTGTCTGGAGTCATTGTTAATGACCACACCTGGCATCTCGTGAGTGGAGGCCCCACCTGGGACCCTCTGCTACCATCCCAGTGTCAACAGTCATTGACAAGGTTGAGAAACCCTGGACTGGGTTTTTAGTCGAGCACAGATTCAGATAAAAATCTAACCTGGGACCTTCCATAAAAACTTGATGAATAAAAATAAAATAAAAGAAATTTAAAAAAGAAATTTTAAAAACTTGATGAAGGAAAAGTAATAATGAATATACTAAAGTTCCTTTTTTTTTGTAGAAAGAGTGTTTTTTATTAGAATAGTAAAAACACTGAACTTCCAGGTAAGGTCTAATGTGGGAAGTTGCTCTTTTGAACAACCCTTCTAAAGTTCTTTGTAAGGACACTGAGATTATGTCATGGGAACACCTGCGTGTGCCCTTTCTATTGGACTGAATTCTAGGTCTCTTCTGATAAGTGGATTTTGCTAGTTGAATAAGGAGTTGCAATGATCTTCTCTATGGAGCCAAGACAAAAAATGGAAAAAGAGAAAATAAAAGGGAAAGAACACTTTGTTGTTTTCTTTGTGGTAGCTCAATTGTGAATAATCTATAAATTTCCAACCTGTGAGAAAGGCCTGTGAGATATTTTGTTTCTTCACTCAGAAAATATAAAATTAAAATGGTTTTCCTTTATGAAAGTGTACCTCACCTTAAACAAGTTTGTATATAGAAAAACATGGATTTATAAAGTAATCTGGGTCAGATGTCTGCTTCAGATCGTGTTGCTTTATGAAAGACAGTGCAGTAAGATACCTGAAAAAATTTAAAATCAGGTTGCCTTTTGTTATGGTGTGGATGTGAGGTGTACCCCAATAGCTCATGTGTGAGACAATGCAGGAAGGTTCAGAGGAGAAGTGACTGGTCTTTGAGAGCCTTC
This sequence comes from Sciurus carolinensis, assembly GCF_902686445.1. Classification (NCBI taxonomy): domain Eukaryota; kingdom Metazoa; phylum Chordata; class Mammalia; order Rodentia; family Sciuridae; genus Sciurus; species Sciurus carolinensis. The sequence goes on along the minus strand of NC_062231.1, from coordinate 23,391,086 downwards.
ACCTGATGTGTGAATTAATCCCTGATGGGCCTAACTGAGTGGTCACTGGAGGCAGGTAGGGTGTGGCTGGAGGAGGTGGGAACTGGGGCGTGGCTTCGGGGTATATATTTTGTATCTGGAGAGTGGTGTCTCTCTCTCTGCTTCCTGATACCATGTGAGCTGCTTCCCTCCACCACACTCTTCCGCCATGATGTTCTGCCTCACCTTGAGCCCCAAGGAATGGAGTCAACTCTCTGTGGACTGAGACCTCTGAAACCGTGAGCCCCAAATAAACTTTTCCTCCTCTACAATTATTCTTGCCAGGTCTTAGTCACAGCAGTGAAAAAACTGACTAAAGCACCCTTAAAGATAGTTTGATCAAGTTTTTACTTTGGGAAACATAAATATTAACTTGAAATAAATAAATAAAATTGCTTGGTCAATTCAATGCTTAATATAACATCTAAAATAAATCTCAGGCATTAGAGTTTCTAATTGAGTGAGGCTCACCCTCAAAATCAGAAATACAGCCAAAGACCTTAATTCAATAATTAATTTTCTAACACAAATGACTGAGTAGAGGTCATTGAATTTCAAGTTTTACATTTACATTGTATGTGTTTCATAGGTTCCAATCATGTCCTTTGTTTTACACTGACATTATTTTTATGATATTATATGTTATATACTATGATTGATTATACATACATTATATATATATTTAGTATGATTATATAACTTTATATAACCTTTGTTAAGATCATTATTCTCATGTGAAATCCTGCCAGAATGAAACACTTTGTTCTTCTTATCAGTTTAAGTATTTAAGATTAGTACCCCAATGGAATGGGTTTATATAAAATGCAATCTTGTGTTATAAGTAGAGGAAAAACATAATGAAAATCACAAGACAAATGAAAAAGATGGTTAAATGTAATGCAACATAAACCCCCAGCAATTAGTTTCAAGGTTCCTGCAAAATTCACCTTGCTTCATTTATTCATTTTTTTCTATCCTCTCAGAAATTGTACAAATGGAGTTCTGGGGTTTCAGTTCTTATGCAATCCCTTCCAGCATCCAGCTGTTCTGGACTATAATTGTGCTGGTTTTAAACCAAGTAGACAGCCTGCCCTTCCTGAGCTTCCATCGCAGAAGTAAGAACAAGAGTCAATTCAGTCTGCTCCGTGGACACATGATGCAGCGCGTGGCTGAGAAACAGTATGGAAGCCAGGTCTTCTAATAGGGACCCAGGGCGAGGGTCAGGGACCAGCCTCTTAGAGAATAGTGTATGGCAACTTTGGAGAGATCTCAGGGGCAGGGAGAGAGAAGGCAAAGGGCAGGTGACCTCAAGGGCCCACAGTGTGTCTCTCAATATGATGGTTCTTTCTACTTACTACGACCTTACTTTAACAAGGTCAATTGGAGACTGATGGAGAAAGCGTTCATTTGTCATAGAATCCAGAAGCCAGTATACAGTACATGAAAAAGGAAGTTTTTAAAAATAACCACTCTGTAAAACTACATCAATAGTAGAATCTGCAGAATAAATTCAGCCCTTGTTTTTAAGTGACAAAGTTCATCTTTTGAGGAACTAATCTACATTCCAATAGTGAATCTGTTATGCACCACTTTTAACACCTGTGGAAAATTGAACAGTTCACTGTGAGCTCAGTCTGGTCTTAAAGTGGACATGCTAATACCTGCCTTTAGACTTTTTTACTGAGAATTCAAGTTCATCTAGCCATAATTGCTAGACTGGCACACAGTAGTTACACATCAAATGCTAGTTTAAACTTCTTCTTTTAAGTTAAAGAGATTTGTCATCATATATGGAAAACAGTTCCCAGAAAAAAAATTTACTCTTCTAAAGATTGATTATAAATTGTATACATTTGATACTTTCACAGAAAATATATAGAATATATATATTATAAATTATATATATTAATTATTATACATTATAATTTAAAAGCATACTTTATGTATAACATGTATACATTATATATGGTATGTATATTACACTGTGTATTATGTATAATTATAAATGATTGATTATAAATTGTTATATATAATTATAAATTATATAATATATATTTTTAAATTATATATTACATAATTATAAATTATATTATATATCCTGCATATTCCCTGTGAAAGTATCATATAATAATTCATAAACTTTTGCAAGATTTTTAAATGAGCATTTGATGAGATGGACTTGGAAACCTAGGATTTTTATCATTACACCATAGGAAATAAGTGCTTCAATGTAAAATTGTTGAGTGTTCCAAAACAAAAATAATGAACCATGAGCAAAGACTATGGTAATATTTACATAAAATCACGTGATACGGAAGGAAATCCTGTGATGTGGAAGAGAGTTGATTTATGCTTAAATTATTAGTAGGCTGAGGAGTGGGGCTCCTGAGGGTATCCACGTCCTCATCCCTAGAACCTGTCAATGAGTGAGCTTAGGCGGTAAAGGGGCTTTGTGGATGTGGCTAAGCCAAATGATCTAGAGGTGGGAGATGATCCTAGATTACCTGCATGAATCTAATGCAATCAAGGACCAGGGTCCTTCTGAGAACCAGCTCATCAGAGCTGATAGCAGGTGTCCGTATGGGAGCCAGAGGTCAGAGCAGGGAAGGAGCTAGGAGCCTAGGTACACAGGCAGCTGGGAAAGGTCAGGACATGGATTCTCCCTCCCAGCCTGCAGGGGAACGCAGCCTGGACATCACCTAGGTTGTGGCCTTCTGATCTCCAGAACCAAAAGGAATCAGCACGTGTTACTTTAAACCCTGACCTTAATGCCAATGTACTAGAGCAGCCACAGAAAACTCATACAGGTCTAAACACATCCGCACGTTGATAAAATTACATGAAGGAAGAAGGTTGAAAATGATGCATTCAATGACTGGTTAGAATGTTAAGATTTTGCATTGCGGAAGTAAAGGCCATTGTATTGTTATAGACACAGAATGATGACATCATTTTCAAACAATAGTAGCTTCACATTTTAGCAGTGCAAAATGAGTCAGGACGGTCTGAATGTAAATCCTCTGAGACATCCGTAGACTAGCGTGGAAACATAGAGGTTCTGTACTCATCAGAAATGTATTTGCCATCTTTGTTTATTAGTGATTCTTTCTTTTGGTCAACATTTCAGTGTATTTAGAAGTAAGCTCTTTGTTGTGCCTGTTACTCTTTCGGAATCCACGATGTTTTTTAATGTTAGCATCTCTGTGGTTAGTTAGCCTGGTGACCAGGCGGTTCTGGCTGATTTTACTGGAAAGCATTTCTGTCTGGAATGCTTACGTTTCCTGATGACTGTAATTCAGAGGTGCTGATAGGGATCTGTGTCTATCTGATTGTGCCCAGTGAACCCAAGACGATCTGTGCAAATATTCCAGCACTTAGATTCCTTCCTTCCTGTAGGTGAAGGTCATTGTCTTATTTGACCCTACTATGGGGAGATGGGCCTTGTGGTTGAAATAATGCCACCCGTCCGAAGAAACCACAAATCAGCCTCAAGGTGGGAAGAAACAAAAAACAACTGCGGGGAAATCTCCATCTTATTCAAGGTCCAGAATGCTGTGGCTCGGGGGAGGGAATCCATTTGTGCTGGCTTCGGGGAGATCAGTTTGCGGACCGAGCTGCTGCAGGGGGGGATTTTGTTGCATTTTTAATTCCCTGACCTGAGTCGCTCCAATCAAAGCAGATTTCGTTCTTTGTCACTTGTGTTCCAGATGGAAGAAAAGATAAACAGCTGTCCGGGCGGCGATCGAGACTTTCCTTGCGCGTTCTTGCATGCCATTATGTGAGAGATTTACTTTTTCAGCAAATTGAAACCTCGAAAACCTCGTAATCCAGTCTCCCCCCTCTCCCTCTCTTTGTCTTCCAACTGCCATGAGTTGCTTACTTCTCAGAAATAGTTTGCCAAAGATGCAGCTCTGATGACTGTGCATGGTCATTATGATATTTCCTCTCACCAGGACCATGTAGCATTACGGTGTTTACAATAATTAGCTGCTGGAGGCCATCCTGGAAACACACACACAGTGGGACAGTCTCCTGCCTGGGAGCAAGTCGCTGAGGGAGGAGTTGGTCCGTACAGGTTTGGCGGCCATGCATTGCTTGTCATGGTGTCTCCAGTGCCAGGGTCCCGGGAGAGTCTTGGTGGCTCGGTTGTTTTGTGTGAAGAGATAAACAGAATTCCCGTAAGAAGCACCACAGCAGTGTTTCAGACTTGGGGTATTTAACTTACGGGAACATAGTTTTATCTCTAGGGTGTGTCCCTGTGGCATGGACTGAGTCACTGCAGAAACCACCAAGGTGTTCTGGACAGCTTTTTCACCATGGTGACCAAAGTCCTCAAAAGAACAAGGCAGAGGAGAAAAATTTCATTGTGGCTCCTAGTTTCAGAGGTTCAGTCCACGGTCGGCCTACTCCATAGCTCTGGGCCTCAGGGAGGGCAGAACATCATGGCGGAAGGGTGTGGCAGAGGAAAGCAGCTCAGGACGTGGTACTCAGGAAGCAGAGAAAGAGAGAGAGAGAGCGAGAGAGAGAGAGAGAGCGAGCTGAGCACAGACTAAATATAAACTCCAGATGCAGCCCCCTAGTGACCTACCGCTCTGGTCACACCCTCTCTACCTACAGTTACTGCGCAGTCCACCCTCATCCACTGATGCAGCGACTCCTCTTATCATCAAATCATTTCTCCTCTGAAAATTTTTGCATACAATTGTCTCACACGGGAGCTTTTGGGAGACTCCTTCACATCTAAACCATAACACAGTGCAACCTATCAAAACCCCCGGGGGCTCAGCCATGTCCAAGTGTGGATGAGGAACAGGATTTCTGCTGGAGGACCGGGCTGGCTGTTGTTAACCCTAAGAAACTTGTCAAATGAAATAAACATAAGAGCCAAGAATGTTTTTAAAGGGGAGGGGGTGTGACAGATTGGACCACGTCAAGATCTGACCTCAGAACAAGACAGAGGAGCCTACACTCCCTTTATTTATAGTCGCACAGGTAAAGGGGACCGAGAGGGGCTGCTTCTGTGAGGAACAGGATGGGGTGGAGTTAGGGAAGTCATTGGCTTAGAGAATTAGCATCTCCTCAGGTGGTGAGCCACGTCTGTACAGGGTCACCTACTGCAGACTCTCTGAAACAACCTCCCGTGACCCCTAGTTCCTGGGAGTCAGACCTCTGTATCCCATGGCTCAGCCAGGTGTAAACAGGGATGGCTTCCCACAAAGACCTATGGAAGTTTGCATAAGGAATGTTTTAGAGTTTCCCAACCACTGGAAAGAAATAGAAGGTGTTAAGTGGCCAACACGTAGGTAATGATAACATTTTCTCTATTCTTAAGAAACCAATGGAAGAAAACTGAGGTCTGAAACAAAGAACCCTGACTATATGTAATTGGAAAAACAGATAGCTGAACGTATCGTGTACCTACACAAAACCACATTCATGACTTAGTGGGAACTGTACATGCTTTCCGAGAACAATCTTAATTTCATGGGGTTGTCAATTTCTTGGTTGACTTTGGGACAGGATTGCCTTCGGAAGTGTAACTTCACTCCCCAATAACTGAACACGCCTGACCTGCTATATTTAAGGCACTACTGCGTGGAGAAAAATGTGAAGAATCAGATGCTGCTACATCTTTTAAGAACTTCCACTCTCAATGGTACAGATCCATCAAAGCAAAAAGTGATGTCATTTAATAACAGCATCAGCAGCATGCCAACAGAGCATGGAGATTCATGGAAAGTGATGTGAGAGGAGAAGTCATTTAGGATTTCTCCTTCAAAATATAGCTGAGTTTTAGCATTTCACTGCATTGGCTAAATTATTAAAAGACGTCAGATTATTCAAATGAATAAAGGACAGATCAGTAAAATTCCCATCCACCAGGATATTTTAAGATACAGCAAATATATATTTGTAGCTGGGTCTGTTTATTTTGCTCTTTATTATGATAATGGAGAAAGGAAAGGTGTTTTCAAAGTTATGTGATGACCAGATAAGGAATATGCAATTCACATTAGTGAGACAAACCTATTCTCAGCGGCAAAGCTTTGACGTTGTTAATGAGAGACCAAAGAAGTTTTAAGAGTCTCTGAATGATAGTCATGGTAGCTTTATTTTAATGTATACGTGTTTGCTTATTTTTGTAAGTGACTCTCATCAAGGGTTTTTCCCTCTTATAATCCCCTGTACTACTGAGCCATCCAGGTGGCAAACATCGGCTGTCCTGTTGCACCAGGTCTCGGCTCCTGCAGCAGGAGCTGAGGCTGATTGGCACTGACCTCCTGTCCCAGGCCCTGTCCTTGTCCACCAGCCGCTGAGTTCTAGCCAGTAGTTTTCTTTTTTCAAAGAAGTTCTGGCAGCCAAATTGGAGTTGTGACACCTGGGCAGGTGAACTGTATGCACCTCTTTTTTTCTAAAACTCAGGGCCCACACTGAAGATTCCCACGAAGTGGAAGCAACTCTGTGTTGCAATCCACCTCTGAGAGCTTCCCACTGGGTCAGACTGAGGTGCGCTTGTAGCTCCTTAGTGTTTTTCCCTGAGCTGTCTTGCTTTCTTTACTGTCCATTGTACAGAGCATGCTTGCCCAATCAAATGCAAGGAAGCATTGCTTATCCTTAGGAAAACACGTCATCAGGCTGTTTCCTCCTCCTTTGAACACCATAGAGCACGCTCGCTCATCCACAGTACGGGTCAGTCATTCCGCGAGGCCTCTTGATGCATTTAAGAGGAGTAGTGAAGACGAGATGGATGAGGCTGCTGTTCATACTACTTAGAGTAAATGCAAGTAGAAAGAGCACACGCTGACATAATCAAGCATATAGCATTCAAAACACACAAACCAGTAACGGTCATGCAATATTATTCACAGGTATTCTGTACCATGCACCATCATTTGCCATATTTTTGTGTCACTTGCAATGCAAAGAGTTTATTTACACCAGCCTCGCCTCCCATGTGGGTGAGCAAAGGCTTAGGCTACCGTGTCCTGCTGGCTACCAGAATTTTCCAACTCCATTATAACCTCATGGGACCAGCATGGTAAGAGAAATGTCTTGTTGACCAAGACATCCTTCTGTGGCACGTGACTGTATGTGAAAGAAGGACCTCCATCTGAGCGTCTCTTCCAGGGAGGCTGAACTCAGTCTGCGACCCTGGATTCCAGGAGAGCCCCATATATCAAACCCGGTGCAGGATCCTGGAGTGAGAGCTGATGGTGTCTACCTTCTGCAAATTCCCACTGAGTGGTTCTCAGGACCTCAGGTTTAGAGCAACATATATGTCTTAATAGGTCTCTCCACTCCGGAATACAGCCTTGCAAATCTGTTTTCATTTTCGTTTGCTGCTTCTGTCGGCCGTTTTCTCTCCATTTGAGCAAGTCAGCCGGAGGAGGGATCCACTTATCTGATACTAAATTCAACCAAGCTGCAGAAGCAACCGCTAACAAAAAACAGAAAAAACAATTCTGTGTTAAAAAAATAAAAATACCTCCTGAAAAGATACTGCAGAGAACTTCAAGTGGTATAATTAAATGATGATTTATAATTTATATGTGATTATTAATTTGAAACTGTCCAGAAAAACAGAGCCTGTATAAATGGCTTCGGGGTTTTAATATTTTCCCCCATTTTTGTTTTCAAATGTGTCCAATTATCTCCCATCACTCCTGACAGTGAGTTGTCTTGTTAGAGAGCTTGCAATTCCATTACAGATAAGCTCCAAATATTGATTTGTGCTTTTTATTTCCTTGCTCGGAGATATCATGGCAGGGCTAAAAATGCTCAACTGTGTTTTTGCCTGATGGATGGAAAGGCAAGGTCCCCAGAGCAAAGGAGATCTCAGATGCAAAAAACGGCCGATTAATTTTCTTCCAGACACCAAGCATTGCTGTGTAGACCAGGTCTACACAGTAGTAAATACGGCCTTGGAGCACAGTCAGTGTTGAACTGTTCCGTTCCTAAACATCGCACCAGAGAAGCAAATTCCAACTCTACCAAATCTCTGAAAGTGCTGATCTTCCTCAAGCCTCAGGTAGACCTGAGAAGAAAGTAGCAGGCTGGCCAGAATTCACGCTGCCTACTTTGGTCTATGGAGACCTCGCTGTATAAAATATTTAAAGTGAGCTTCCCAGGGTAAAAGAAACAAATATCAACGCATCTTTCCTTTGTCACTTTATCCTCTGCGGTCTGCGTCACAGTGAAGAGCTAGAGGGACACTCCCTGAATGAGCAGACGAGTGAGTGAGGGAGTGAATGATAGATTCGGAATAATTTGCAGGCATTTGTCTGGCTGTGTAAAGGTATCAGATGTGGGGGAGCCGCCCCCTGCCTTTCCTGCACCCCTATACCCCGACCTGTGGCTCCTCGGTTACCCTTGTCTTTTCTGATCATTTCCTACGGATGGCTTCTTCTCTGCTTCAGGAACCTGTTCGCAGGTTTCCAGAGGTGGTTGTGTTTTTCTTTCCACACTTTCTCTCCTTTTTCCATTTGCATTTTTTTTTTTGCATTTTTATTCTTTTTTAAAAAATTCTGGCAGATTAAGAAATATGAAAAGAAGAGAAATGGAATATAACATCACATAGTTTATTTTTAATGCTTTAATGTTTCAACCTTTACCACTTTAAATTCTTGAATTGACAGTATCTTGAATTATGGTCAGTTCTTCCGTTTTCATATACATAGACAAATAGATTACATTTTTTTTTCATTTAAAAAAAATTTTTGTTCTACTTAGTTGTGCACGACAGTAGAATGCATTCATACATTTTGATAGATCATACATAAATGGAGTGCCATCTCTCATTTTTCTGATTGTACATGTTGTAGGATCACATGGGTCGTGCAGTCATACATGTACATGAGGTCATTACGTCTGGTCACTCTGCTATCCTTCCCACCCCTCCCTTCACTCCCCTCTACCTTATCTAAAGTAACTCTATTCTTCCCTACCCCACCCCTTGTTGTGAATTATCTTCCACATATCAGAGAAAACACTGGGCCATTGGTTTTGGGGTTCAGCTTATTTCACTTAGCATGATATTCTTCAATTCTATCCATTTACCAGCAAATCCCAGAATTTCATTCTTCTTTAAAGCCAAGTAGTATTCTATTGTGTGTGTGAATATATACATATACACACACACACACCACATTTTCTTTTTCCATTCACCTGTTGAAGGGCATCTAGGTTGGTTCCATAGTTGAGCTATTGTGAGTTGAGCTGCTATAAACATTGACGTGCATTTTAATTATACAAAATAATGGGTTTCATTGTGACAACTGTGTTCGTGCAAACAACATACTTCTGATCATATCCAGTTCTCCATTACTCTTCACGTCCCTCTTGGATCCCTCTGAATCTTCTTCTTTGATAGTCTCCTGGCTGCTTTCATGTCTTTCCCCCACCCCAGCTACCCCTTATTAGGGGAAACATCTGATTGTTTCCTTCTGTATCTGACTGGTTTTACCTAACATCTACTTTCCTGCAGAATGCATGATGTCATTCTTCTTTATGGCTGAATAGTACTCCACTCTGTATCTACATCAGGTTTTCTTTATGTTTTTCACTTGGCAGGTACCAGGGCTGATTCTACAACTTTACTCTTGTGAGTTGTGCTGTCATAAAAATGGGCGTATAAGTTTACCTCTACTATGCTGAATTTAGTTCCTTAGGGTATATACTGAGGAGGGTGTAGTTGGGCCATATGGTCATGTTCTTTTGTTAGCTTTTTGAGGGATGTCCATACTCATTTCTGTACTGGTTGTACTAATTCATGTTCCCACCAACAGTGTATAAGGCGTTCCTTTTCCCTACATCCTTGCTCTCATTTATTGTTGTTTCTCTGTTCTGATGATCGCCATTCTGACAGGTGAAATGTAATCTCAGTGTGTATCCATCTCCATTTCCCTAGTTAGCCCAGCCGATCCTCACTCTTTCTTGAACTTTGGCTCCAACATTTTATTCTGAGGCATATAAAATGTTTTTCCCAAACTCCACTTTTCATAATTAGCCTGTTCTCTTCTCATCTATTGACTTGACTCTATAAATTTTTATATGAAAAGAGATGGATTTGAAAAATTCAGGATTTATCATTAATTGAAACACACTTGGATAAAGTAAAACTGAAATAATTGCCTAATGAATTCCAGCAATATGAGGTAGTAACTTAAATAGTCACAGTGTATTAATTTGTATGTTTCCTTCACAGTTAAGTCTTTATACTTATGCTGTTTTTCCCAATGACCCCCCCAAAACACTTAACCTATATGTGATAATAAAAATAATATTGACTGTTTGAGTGACAAACATCAAAGAATTTTTTCTGAGAATAATGTTTCTACCAAACACTTTTTAAAATTTTAATTTAATTTAATTTTTTTTTTTTGTACTGAGGATTGAAACACTCAGGGGCACTTAACCACTAAGCCACCTCCCCAACCCTTTTTAATATTTTACTTAGAGACAGGGTCTTGCTAAGTTGATCAGCTCTTGCTAAGTTGCTGAGGATGGCTTTGAACTTGAAATCCTCCTGCCTCAGCCTCCTGGGCCCCTGGGGTTACAGGTGTGTGCCGCCATGCCCAGCAAACAAATAAGTCTTAACTATATAGAAGAACTAAAAGCTGTGTTCTTCCTCTACAGTCTGGTAGACACTTAGAGTTACTTTTCCATTATTTCTGTTTTAGTCAGTTTTTTCGCTGCTGTGACTAAGTGACCCAAGCAGTACAATCGTAGAGGAGAAAAGGTTTAGGTAGGGTTCACAGTTTCAGAGGTCCATAGAAGGTCAGCTCCATTCCTCCAGGCGAGGTAGGACATAATGGCAGAAGAGTGTGGCAGAGGGAAGCAGCTCACAAGTCGATCAGGAAGCAGAGGGAGACTCCACTCTCCAGATACAAAATATATACCCAAAGCCATGCCCCATTCCCACCTCCTCCAGCACACCCACCACTTCAGTTACCACTCAGTTAATCCCTATCGGGATTAATCCACCAATTGGGTTAAGATTCTTACAACCCAGTCATTTCTCTCCTGAACCTTCTTGCACTGTCTCCCATGTGAGCTTTTGGGGGACTCCTCACTCCACACCACAACAGCCTCCATTTTTTGATTAAAGTTAACTAATGACCTCCAGGTGAAATGAGAAAATAGATATAAGATTTTGCAAGATACATGTTTTACAAACCTGCCTGCTCTATCAGAGTTGATGTCCAAGGAAGCAAAATCCCAGCACCTTCTTGCCCCCATGAGAACCACTTCTTCAGTAGATCTGTTGGCAGAATCCTCAGAAAATCCAAAGGATGATTCCAGACTCTCAGACCCAGCTGCCCTCATACCGCAGATGTCTGACTAAACGGCCATTGGGCATGCAATATCCCTTTACAGGTCCCATAAATCCGGTGGGGTCAAATAATTCCCTCCCCCAGTGGAAGATGGGGGAAACTGATGTGTCCCTCATGGTCTAGACTTGCAGAAAAAGGCTGCATCTTTCCTGAGCATCCTGTCTCTTCAGCACAACCCTAAACTAAGGATGATGAGATGGTAATTTTGAGAGATAGAAACAGGTTGTTCTCTAAATTACTTGTAGGAAGGCAGCAACGGGCTGCACAACCCATCATGAGACTGTCCAGCCTTCTCTGGGCTTGGTTCATAGAATACCAGTAAAGCCTAATTTACTACTATGCATAGACTTCCCCGCTCTAAGGATGGCTTGTCTTGAGATTAGCCTCAACAAACATCCCAGAGCATGCCTGCTCAACACAATAAACCCAACAAACCTTTATTTATTTAGCAAGCACTAAGTAGACTATCTCATGCTTGAAATAGAGAAACATATGCTGTCCTTCCTGGGGCCAAATAATGCACAAGAAGTCTAGATCTGTACATTAGTAAACACACCTGATTTGCTCATTACGATTCCAGAACATGGCGTGTTCTGGAATGAACACACACATGCGTGGTGCATGACAAAGCACCATGGACAGAAAAATTATTTCTCATATTTTTGTACCCCAGAAAGTCCAAGACTAGAGTGCTGGCACGGTCAGCTTTTGGTGAGGGCCCTCTTTTCGGCAGATTGAGAACTGTCTTCTGGATGTTTCCTTACATGGCAAAGAGAGGAGGGACAAGACAGAGCAGAAGGAGCCAGACCTCTCCCCTGCTTAGCAGGCCACACACCCATCCAGTCAGGGTCCACTCTACGACCTCCTCCAACCTTACTTACCTCCTGAACACACTGCTTTTCAGAATCGTCTCCAGTGTGCTCCTTACTAACTTGCTGCAAGTAATGAACCTGTCTTCACCCTTTTTACTCCTGGTCTTGCTTATGGGCTTTGGACTCACCCAGGGATGGAACCTGCTGTGTCTTACAAAAATGGGTGACCCTTTGGAATGACATGCCTGGAGGTTCCTGACCTTTGTCGCTCAGCACCTACCAGGCAGAAGCAGATCTCCACAGGTTAACTCTCCTACCTTTCCAGAAGGCAGGTCCTAAGCAGATACAAGGAAGCCCCATTTGGGACCTGAGCCACTGACCCTGCTCTGTCCTTGTCCCTTGTCCGGGGCACATTTAGCAACTGCTTTGAACCTTTAGTTCAGAGGTTTCCTCTGGATTAGGGAGTGGTGTCAGGTGCTCCACTTGGTGGAGAGAGTCCTCACGAGAGAGTGAACAGGGTCTCGGAAAGCGTGTCCCCAAGGGTCTGCCACAAGGCCAGGCCCTGGCCTCTTCTTCTGGAGGTCCAGGAAATGGAAGAAACTCTCTCATCCTGGCAGAAGAGGTCTTCAAGTTAGATGAGGGACAGATGGGCTTTTTCCTCCAAACCCCAAGGTGCATCATTATTCACTTGCTGTGCTCTGGAATCTGTGGATAACAGAGCAAATTTGCAAACTTGTACTTGGTTAAGGAAGGGTCAGATTTGTGCTTAGAGTAGCCATTTTTTTCTCATCCCTTAGAGAGCTGGTAGGATCAATATTTGAATCCACTTTTTTATTCCCCTGGCCAAAACGTCTGACAAGAACAATTAGAGAAGGAAAAGTTTTTTGTGGGGCTCAGGGTTTCAGAGGTCCCAGTCCATAGGTGGCCGACTCCATTGCTCTGGGCCTGAGATGCGGCAGAACATCATGACGGAAGGTTGTGACAGAAGAAAGCAGCTCAGGACATGGCAGCAAGAAGCAGAGAGAGGTCTACTCAACAGGTCAAAATATAAACCTCAAGGCTCATGCCCAGGGACTCACCTCCTCCAGCCACACCCCACCCAGGGAGAGCCTACAGTTACCACCCAGATAATCCCCGTTGGGATTAATTCCCTGATTAGGTGAAGGTTCTCATACCCCAGTCACTTCACCTCTAATGTTTCTTGCATTGTCTTACAACGTGAGATTTTGGGGACACCTCACATCTAAACCCCAACAGGTAATGAAGTATCCATACCAGAGCTCAGTCAGTCTCCTTCATTATTGAAGATGCTTGATAACTCCCGGTGACTAAGGCCAGAGACCCTGGAACCTCTGGGAGCAACTGTGGTGAGGTTTCTGTGTCTGCTTCACTCTTTTTAGCGTGGTTATGTTTTTTGTGTTTTAGGTTTTTTGTCTTCACCTTTTAATGTTATTGAGCTCATGATGTCTTATTAACATTTTCTTGTGAATTCACTTGGGATTCTGCACCACCTAATTTAATATTTCATTGGTTCAGGTTGCCCAGTTTTAAATTTTCCTGTAAACACCTGTAAGATTGTTCTTCCACTGCTTAGAAACTTAACAGTGTACTACTGGTAAGGGCCTTAGGATCTCTATGTCTCTCTTTTAAACCTGTTGACCTTTTGCTTCTGTGAAAAGCGTTTTGTTATTCAAAGTAACTTAGAGGTTTGCTATTTTGATCAGTCCTAAATGAAATGCAATATCTAAGAGTTAATTCCTCAACTCATTTGAGATTGAAAGAGGAAAGAAAGGTAAGAGACTTGAAGAGGAAAAAAATAAAAAAAAAAAAACAAATATAAGCTGCTCTTTGAAAAGTCTTTTGGCTGTCTATCTAAGATGTTAAGTGTTTTGCCTAAGTTTGATCTTCAACAGACTACAAGAGGAAATTTGAAGTTTAGACTTGTGAACAGGTGACCTTTGCTTGTTCCATTTTATTCCATTTTGTCAGAGACATGATTAGGATTAGTATTTAGCGTGTCTTATGAGTCATGTTATGTAAGGTCTGCTGCTGCCTATGTTTCAAGTTACAGCAACTTTTAGTGTTCTTGACAGAGCTATAGCGTGAAATGATGACTGTGCTCATCTGTTTGCATGGGTAATGTAGGAATTAGTGTTAAAAAATAAGTTAGATAAATATATTTTAGTCAGTTTCTGTGTCATGGAGACCAAAAGACCTAACAAAAGCAACATGGCGGAGGAAGAGTTTATTTGGAATCACAGTTTTTGAAGTTCAGTCCACAGTCAGCTGACTCCACAGCTCTGGGCCCACATGAAGGAGAACCTTATGGCAGAAGAGTGTAGCCAGGACTTGGCACCTAGGAAGCAGAAAGAGAGAGAGCTCTGCTCTCCAAAGACCAAATATTAATCCCATAGTTTTGTCCCCAGTTACTTCAGCCACGGCTCCCTGCCTACGGTTACTTCCCAGTTAATCTGTTCAAGTGGATCCATCCACCGATTAGGTTACACCTCTCATCATCTAATCTTTTCACCTCTGAACATTCTTGCGTTGTCTCCCCCGTGAGATCTGGGGGGACACCTGACATCTAAACCATAACAAGATACACATGGAAGAATAAACCTGTTTGAGCGAACTCTCCGGCGTAATTCAAAGTTTGCAAGTTACATTCTGTGATAGCGACACAACTTCTGAGTCATTTCTAAGAAAGTTGAAATACTGAAACATCAACTGCTAAATATAAACTTAAGTACTCTTGCCTTCTTAAATTCTATAAAAAGACAATATATATTTATGTCTATTTATAAATGTGTTTTCATAAATTGTTGGCATATGGGGGAAAAAAAAAAAAAGACCCTGTTTCGAGATCCAATCAAATTGGAAGTTAGGGAATCAGCATAGGGATTTGGAAGAGACACAATTCATTCCACAGCTGTATTATTCCAGAATTAGGAGTTAAGCGCCAGGTTTAGAACTGAGGAGGAAAAAAGAATGTTTTCAGAGAGGATGTGCAGTCTCAGGATTGTGGTATAAGAAGAGATAATATATTTAGTTTTTCCCTAGCTTCCAGCACCTCGTTCCTAAAACTTTTGGTAACTGTGGAGTGGTGAGAGTGTTATTTCTATGCTATTAATGATTAATGTCTGGGGACCCCAAATGGCTTCAGGGTAGAGGCATGTCTCTGGAAAGAGGAAATTTGTAAAAGCTTAGAGCTTTCAGGCAACCTCCAGGGATGAGAAAGGGCTGCAGATTGAGTAATCACACAACCAGGTATGATACTTTCCTCAGCACCCGGAATGACTGAGTTGGGGAGCTTCCAGGCTGGCACCCCGCTGAGGTTCCATGGGGGTGGGATGCCCTCAGACCACAGAGCTCCACACCCCTTCGCCTTCACCACGTGCAGATCTTCTCTTTGGCTCTTCCTGAGTCAAATCCTTTACATAATAAGCTGGTCACCACAGCAAAGTGATTTCCTGAGTTCTGTGAACCCTTCCAGCCAATCATCAAACCTGAGATGATGTCATGGGACCTCCCCAGTTCACAGACTCTTCTTCAGAAGCATTGAGATTTGCTACTGGCATCCGGAGTGGGAGAAGTCTTAAGGAACCGAGCCCTTAGAGGTCTGGGTTGTCCCCAGAGAGAGTCAGACTTTACAGTGAATTCTTGGATGCTCTGGGGTGCCAGAATTGGAGAGGTCACCATATATTTAGTGTTTGGAGGGAAAAAAATAGCATTCATCAATATTTCAGTCTGCTTTTTTTGTCGTTCGGACCATAAGTCCTGACAAGAACAATTAGAGGAGGAAAATTTATTTGAGGACTCATGATTTCAGAAGTCTCAGTCATTAGGTGGCCGACCACATTGCTCTGGGACCCAGGTAATGGCGGGTGAGCGTGGTGAAGGAAAGTGGCTCAGGATATTACCCCAGGAAGCAGAGAGAGACCCTAATAAACTCAACTCACAAAACATATACCACAGAGAACATGCCCAGGGACCCACCTTCTCCAGCCACAAGCCACACCCTCCGAGCCCACTCAGACCACTCAACTGATCCATTCAGGTGGTTTCATCCACTGCCTGAGGCCAGACTCTCATAACCCAATCATTTCACCTCTAAACTTCCTTGCATGGTCTCACACATGAGCTTTTGCAGAGCAACACATTTTTAAAACATAACAATAAACAAATTCAGTGTTGAGCTATGCTGTACAATATCATTTCAGAGAATTGAAAATGTCAAGAATGTAAGTAGGCACAGAGGATCCCAGAAGTATTGAACAGAGTGACTTAGAGATGGCATTGAAGAAATAGTCCATGATTAATATTTAAAAAATCAAGGAAATGCACAATGAGATAGAGAAGGTGTCGTAACTCTAAAGATCAGTCCAAGAAATTCAACCCAAATCAATTAAAGCCTTTAGAAGTCAAAATTCAGAATGAAGGGGAAATAAATGGACTTATCAAGAAATAACATTAATAAAATTCCCCAGCACCCGAGACACACAGATGTCCTAAGAACACAAAGAATCTAAAGTGACGAGTGATCCTGGTGTGGCTGATGGTACCCACCTGTAATCCCAGCTACTCAGGAGCTGAGGCAGGAGGATCACAAGTTCAAGGACAAACTGGACAGCCTTGTGAAATTCCATCTCAAACAAACAACAGCAACCATAGCAACAAACCTGCCAAGTGAGAGGAATTCTTAAAAATAATAAACATACCATCGTAACATCTCTCAAAACAGCAAGAAAAAGTGCTAAAACTTCCAGAAAAAGAAAATCTGCCAAAGATGGAGAATTGGGCTGTCATTATACACAGCGTCAGTAAAACCAGTCTCTAGAAGACGTCGCTTTCAGAGTTTCGGGGCATTATTTGAATATACATCCTTTAAACCGTCAGTGCCCAAATCAACACTTCCTAAACAGGAAAACTCACAGGACATTTGCGCATGCATGCCAGAAGAGGAAAATGGGGTAAAAGCCAAGAAAGAAGGATTTGAGCGGCAAGACACAAAGAGAAAGGAAGGACAGCGAAAATCAGCTCAGCGATGAAGTCAGAAAGGGCCCAGTTTAGAAAAGGAACATCTCGGGATATCCAAGATGAAGGCCTTTAGGACAAGCAATGGCGTCCATCAATGGAAGTAATGAGTGGGAAGCTGGAAAAGAACACACTTGGAAAAAAAAAAAAAAAAAGAATATTTTCCTTCTCTCCTTCTCTACACAAGAAAAAAAAAAATCAATGAGAAAAATCACAAGAACACTAGACATCCAAAGTAAAAAGGAGCATGATCCCATGTAACTGAGGAGTAAGAATATATCAGAACGTGATTGTCAAATCATTTTTGTTCTGTTTTAGAAATAGTGGACATTGGAATTGCAGAGAAGAATATTGAATTCCCAAACAGTGCTACTAATGGTTTCTAGATTCCAAACCCATTGATAGGAAACTCACAGAAGTCTTAATTGTGTTTACTGGACCAAAGAACAAACAAAAATAACTCCAGTATTTTCACACCTGATAACTGATAAGGAAAAACTGAAGAAGAAAATGCTCAAATTTAGAAAGTTGTGAAAATAGTAGATAACTCTGAACTGATAACCTGGGTACATGGAAAGCTCTGGAAAGAGAGAGGGCTTTGGAATCCAGATTAAATAAATGTTGGCACAATGTGTGTGATGGTTGTCCAAATGGACAGGGGGCTACCTCCTCAGTCCCTACGAATAAAATTGCATAGGTACACCTGAGGGCTCACCAACTAAACCTTTAAATCTGCGTCCCGTCAAGCACATGGCGAGCCAACTGTTGGTTCCCTCACGTCCTTCCTCTCTCTTACACCCAGAGAGACGTGAGAGACCTGCAGAAATACCGCGTCCCCAGATGAGCTGTGGCAGTTAGTCCAAAGTTAGAGGCTGTAGGGCCGGTGGTCTCATACGACTGTGTTATTGGCGTATCTGTCCCCATCACAAAACAATAGCAAATGGACGGGGCAGTCGATGACTACCATATACAGTTAACAGCAGTAGCCCCAAGCGTGGCTGCTGTTGATTAAATGAATCCTCCTCATTGGAGAGCATCAACACATGTCTCTGGCACTTAGAACATAAGCCTTGGTCTCATAATTGTGTTTTTCTCCATCTTTATCAGAGAAAGAACGCAAAGTCACAAGGAAAGTAATTTCATCTGAATGATAGCTATGCACTTTCTGGTCACAGGGTCATGTTACTCTCATCGTGTAACCCATAAAACCTTGATTAGACATAACATCACACTGGTGCACCATATTGAAGAGAATCCTAATTGACCTGGTCAGCAAGAAAGGTAGTTTAAGACAAACATACCATGTGGTGGAAGATAAATCCACAAAGGCCATGGGGCTACTGCGTTAAAAATTTCTTTAGCCAGGTACTGTGTTAAAAATTTCTTTAGCTACTGTGTTAAAAATTTCTTTAGTCTGCCTCAGGAGGCTGAGGCAGGAGGATCATATATTCAAAGCCCGTCTCAGCAACTTAACGAGGCCCTAAGCAACTTAGTGAGACTGTGTGTCAAAGATAAAAAATTAAACAGGCCTAAAAATGAAGCTCAGTGGTTAAGTACCCTGGGATTCAATCCCCACTACCTACCCTACCCCCCAAACCAAAAACAAAAACAAAAACTTCAGGTACCCTGAGACTTCCCATCCAAAGCAAAGGACAATTTAATCATGCACTCCCCATCATTAACAAAGAGATACATCACTTGGTGCATTTTAGAATATTTTAGCCAGCATATATTTGTACCCAGAAATCCTGATCACCTGACCTGGAAAGAAAATGGCATCAGAAAGTATCTCAAGCGAACATGAGTTCATTTGATGTGAGTCCCCAGTTCACTGAAGTCTTATTATATTTCATCCCAGGGATGATTCTGAACAAAGCAGCAAGTGGAAATCTTTCTGGAAAGCAAAGTTGTGACATATTGAGTCATTTTCAGGGGGGTAAGAGTGGAGAATTGACATGAATCATGAATATGCATGAACTCCTGACCCACCATGAGTGGTCTGTCTGGTTAGAAAGAGTCAGGAAAGGACAAGAATGGAAATCAGACCTAAGGAACAGATATCATTGATGATGGACTCATGGAAGTAAGCGTCCTTTGATTTCTTTTTGTCTCATGTTCATGTCCACCAGGGGGTGTTCCATGCAAGGAGGCACTCAGTCCTTACTGAAAAGCATGGCTTCCTCTAGAGCTCAGGGATCCTCTCTGGTCACACAAAAGCTACCATGATAGCCGCATCGACTGAGCGGTACCTCAGGGATGGAGGTACCTCATGGATTCCACCCTGCAACAAGGAGGATGAGCCACTGCCTCTTTTGATTGCTTGTACTCCTGGCAGCAGAGACCAATCATGACTCCTCAATATGGTACCATTCTTCAGTGAGTCCAGCCACTTGCTTGATGACAGGATGATTGTAATGGACATCATCCACCCTGCAGGGAAGAGTGATGTATTCTCATCGCAATTGAAAGCTACTCAGGATATAGATTTTCCTTCCCGCCTACAGTTCCTTTGCCAGCACCACCATCTGAGGACTTAGAGAAGGCCTTATCTATCACTGTGGTATCCTATATATCATTGACTAAGACCAAGGGATCCATTTCATGACAAAGGATGAATGTGACAATGGGATTTTCAGCAATTTCACGATGTACCCCATCACTCAGAGGCACCAGTCAGATATAATGATGGAATAAACTGTTCAAGACTTACATAAGTTGACGGTTCCAGGAATACGCCTACAGAGTGAGTGCTTCATTCTCTAGAATGTAGTGTGTGCATTAACCCTGTACCTGACACATGGTTGTGTCCATGGAGGCTGGAATAGATGGAATCAGGAAATGAGAGACAGTGATGCAGTGAATCTCTCCCTTTGCAGAATCTGTGCCTCTATCCCTGTCCTTTCTGACTTATCTTAGAGATTCTAAAAGCTAAGGGAAGAAGACTTGGTTAAATGTTCTCTGACTCCTTCCTGGTCTCTGATCACCTTATTCCTGTGAACCTCATAATATATGTTGGACTGGTCCTTAATGTCATAAGGAGCCACCAGCTGGAAATAATATGTCTGACAGGCTGGCAATTCACTTTAGCAATCTTCTGGATTTTATTGCATAGTAATAATTGTGAACAGGCAACTAAAGCATTATGGTCTCATATGGGCAAAGCATCTGAAGCTGCAATCTCTTTGGGGAAGAAGGTCTGAATTACCCAAAAAGGAAAACAAACTAGGAAAGTCAAATTCACAGCAGGAGGTGAGAAAAATCTAGATGGGGTAGGAAAGGATGGAGATGATGGATGTCAATTACAGCCCAAGACCAGCTTCAATGCAGCTGTAATTTTTTTTTTCCACAAAAGCCTCTTGCCCTTAAGACATTGCAAGGAATTTGGCTGGCTGAGTCCAGAAGCTGACTGTTACTGACTGAATTTAATGAAGGTTATGAGAAGATCTGAATGTTGCAAAGGAAGAACTGTATTCTCGGCATTTTTCTGCACCATTTCAAATTTTCTCAGCCTGACCAGCATGCAAGCTAATGCTTCAGCCAGCCTAATGCAGATGTTACTTAACAGGGCTGTTGCTTTGGATTCCACAATGCTGAGTGGTCACACAGAGTTGACTGGCACTCATGCATATGTGTGTCCTGTCTGTGTAGGAGAGGTAACACCCACCAGGATCATCTCTCACCAGCAGGCAGGATGGCCTGACATCCTTAGTAATCCAGGATTGATTTGAGCTACAGTATTTGTTCCAGGATCATAATGAATGCTTTTCTCTTTTCACTCCTAAAATTGTTCTGCTTTGCATAATTAAGTATATGGTCCTGTTACCACGAAGATGTAGGAGCCCATCGGTGAATCCTTCTTCCATACTTCCTCTAGATGGATGGCTCTGGGAGACATTTGCTCTTCTCCTTTGAGGTCCTCAGACTATTTAACAATCATTCATACTCAGTGTTGGAAAACTCAGTGATTCATCTTTTATTGACTTCCCTTGTTTCTTTTTCTGTTCCTCACTCCTACTCTCTGAGATCATGTTTTCACATGACACATGTTGTCAAAGACAAAAAAAAAAGTCTTTGACTCAGCTCTGCCCTTGGAAGAACACAGACCAGTTCTACTTGGCTTCAGAGTGATAACCTCTGTTTCAAGTAGTTATTGTTGCATGACAAATCACCTTGAAATTCAGTGCCTTTGGACAACCATTGGTTTCCTCTCCATGACTGTAAGAGAGAAGGGTCAGCTCACCTAGGGTAGGTTTAGCTGGGGAGCTCTGCTTGCTGTTGAGGTCGGTGGATCCGTTGGAATGGCTTTGGATGTCTTCCATCCTTCTTGTGGAATAGCTAAATGAGATTTCCTATGACAACGACAGAAGTAGAAGAAAGTAAGAAATATATAGAGGGCTTAAAATCTAGGACTAAGGCCAGTGTACTGTGACTTCTGCCCACACATTATTGGTCAAAGGAAGTCAAGTGCCCAGGCCCCAAATCAAGAGGCAGAGAAAGGTACTCCATCTGTGGTAAGGCACTAGGAAGGACATATTGAATGGAGGCCAACCAACTCTCCCATGTGATTATAAAAAGCATGCCAATGTAGGCAAAGACAATCTAGGCAATTTTTCAGGTAATGATGCCAGGAAGCCAGTTCTATTGAATGAAAGAGGATAAAGCTCGTGTTGTCTGTGTCTAACCAACACTGAAAGTCGATGCAATAGTTTGCACATTTCATGAATTGCAGACAAGGATGGAAAAGGCAGAACAGTTGTTTAAGCAGCTAAAAACTCCATGAATACCCAGATTTTAGAGTTTATGTGTTCTGACCTTCTCATTGTGTCTGGGAAATAGGATCCAACCATAATTATTGTGCATGGAAAATCTCTCAATCTCCAGGGTTAAAAAGATTAGAGGAGAAGAGGAGCAGCATTAATGAAATACGTTTATTTTCTCTGGGACCCAAGCAATTTACCCTATAATTTAGAAAGATCGCAATGGGCCTCATGTTAAATAATACTTCTAAAATAGTGAGAGTCTTACAGAGCAATTGGCACTTATTAAAATTCAGTGTCGGAAGCAGCAGGTGGCAGGCAGTTCCACGGAACAGTTTTGCAGTGTCCTTCTACGGTCGAGGCAAAGCGATTCATGTCACGAGATACCGGGTCTTACTCCCTATTGTAAGTGATCATGTGTAACCATTCTATTTTTATATAAATAGATATTCAAGGGACTTGAGCTGAATTATTGCAATAGCTTTCTAAAATACACATTTTCCTACCATGTGGTTGAAGGAGAAAATATGCATTTCACTGAGTATTTTCCCATTGAAAAGCAATACATTTCATGGCAAAACGCTGTTACTTTATTTTTCCAGAGGGAAGGGAAATTTTGAATATCTGTAAAATTATACATATGTCACATAAAGCGAAAGAAATTGTTGGAGGGCAGAAGACCAAGAACATTGATATTACCCGTCCTTTAACGTCCTGCTCTCTGAGGGAGGGTGGATGTGGTATGTGTAGCAGATTCCTCCTCATGATGCGCTAATCCCTCTCTCTCTCTCTCCAAAAAGAAAAAGGAAGAGATCAGTGGAAACACTTTTTAGAGTTCTTGGGACCATTTAGAACCTTCTATTCTTTAACAAGCGCAGTGGAGGATTGAGACAAAAATTGAGGTTTATACCATTCTCATGAACATGAATGGGTTTTTTTTTTTTTCAAGAAGTGGGACTTAACTCTCTACTTCATGGTTAATTGAGGGCAGTTCTAGTTTTAAAACATTGCATGTAAGAGAAACCTTTTATTGTGCCTGAAGGGAATAAGATAGAAATCATACCTCTTATTTTTACCTCCCATTTAATTCACGATGAATATAGTATATCTCCCTCGCAAGAGGTTCCAAATGCAGATGTTGGGGCTGAGGGGACCTGGATTCAGACCCCTCTAGGGTCTTTCAAAGTTTGTATGATGCCTTCATATTCTTGGCTTCTTCCAAACCTCAGTTGCCTGCAAGGCAAAGGTAATAGTAAAATCTTTCTCAAAAGGTTAACATACAGCGTCAGTAAGATTTTACAATTCATGTATGGTCCATCAGAAACGCAGGAAGTGATAGAAATTTTTTATATTTCAGTATTATTAGAATTGCCTCTGCTAGACAGGAGAATACCTCATAACAGTAGTTTTATTTTTTTTTTTAACACGACTTATTTATAACAGTTGTGCATGAGAATTAAAGTGTCTGGAAGAGCAGCCATCAAATAACAACTATAAATAACACCAACAACAAAATACTACTCAGGTTGATAAACCGTATGTTTTTAAAATTATCCCACAGCCCAGGGCTTTAGCTCAGAGGTAGAACACTGACCAGATGGGAAAGGCCATGAGTTCCATCCTGGCACCAGCAATAAATAAATATAACAATATAAAATAAAACAACGCACACATTTGATAAATCCCTGTTGGTTAACCTTTGTTTAAATTGTTCCGAGGATAGTGTCACTAGTCTTTCCTTCACCACATGGCAATTACGTGAGAAGAATTAGTCAGCGGTCATAATTTCCTGTAGGAGATGAGTAGATCAAGGTTTCATGAAGCCTAAAATGTCTACGGTTTTCAGTGCCCACCTCATTTTGTGTCCACTTCCTCAGCATGTGAGAGGAGCCTGGATGTTTCATTAGAAAGTTTCAGGGAGAAGATAGACACTGGAATTGTCTTCTTCTCCTTCTCTTTGTTACCTGAAGATCAGAGTCAAAGCAACCATGGAGGGTGTGTTGATCAACTTTTTATCACTGTGACCAAAATACCCAGTAAGAACAACTTAGAGTAAGGAAGACTTTTTTTGGTTTCTTTTTTTGTCATACAGTTTTAGAAATTTAGCCTGGGGTGACCTAACTCCATTGCTCTGAGTCAAGAATGAAGCAGAGCAACATGGCGGAAGGGTGTGGTGGTAGCTCATGGTAGCCAGGAAGCTAAGAAAGAAGAAGGGTTTGCAGGACATACCCTCCTCCAGTCATGCCCCACTGCCTGAAAATACCACACAGTAAGTCCAGTTAAACCAGGATGGACTGCCTGGGTTCCACCTCTCATACCCAGTCACTTTACCTCTAAACACTCCTGCATTACTACAGAAGTTTCAGGGGGACAACATCATATCTAAACCACAACAGAGACTCTCTTTGAGACCTTGAGAGAAAAAAAAAAAAAAAACAGGGTTCCATGTTCCCTAAAGTTCATTTTGATGACAAAGGAGGCACTCTACCTGTGAGCCTCTACCTAATGTTTGTAATCCTGTCAAATTATGCAGTCCCACTAAATTGATTGGAAACTGAAATTTGGGGGTTTGATATCTCCCAAAGTCTGGGCACATGTGTAAATGGTGTGCATGCAGGAAAACTGCAGAAGTCAGGCCCCAGTAAAACCAGGAGGGAGGAAATCAATTCAGTACAAACATCAGCTACCACACTAAATGCAAATGGAATAATTTACTCAATAAAAGGACAGTCAAATTTGGTTTTTCTTAAAAAAAAAAAAGTCAAGCTGTAAAATAATTATAACAATGATACCTAAAATGAAGTGACAAAAAATGGTAATGTTCAAGAATACACCTGAATGTGCAAGCCAGAAAGAAAGAATGTCAGAAAAGAATGCAAAAAGAAAAGATAGAGATGGATGTAAAAAGACCCCTAAAGACAAAATAATAAATATGAAAACCACTAAATAGGTATTGATACACACACACACATACATATGATATATTTGTATACGTATATAACTTCATCAACTAAAAAAAATAGTTGTTTCTGTGTGCGTTTCTTAAAAGTTGATTGCTTTATTCAAAATGTCTGTGAGGAAGGTTTAATATTCCTCTCAAAGAATTTGGTATATGACAGATGAATTTTTTTTAAAAAAGAGTATGAGGCTTTGAATAATTAATCAACATTAATCCATATTACTGAGCTAAACTGACAAGGTTTGACATTTCTTCAGCTGTCTGGATGCTACAGACCAATTTAGTTAACCTTTGTGTGCTTCTGTTTTCTTATTTGTTAGAGGTAGAAAATAACAACATTAAATCAAGATGTCATGCTTTTTTTTTTTCTAGAGGGTTTAAAGCTTTGATTTCAATTTTGTGATCCATTTCAAGTTCATTTCTGAGTAGATTATGAGGAGTGGGTACAGTGCTTAGAACACAAGCTAGTACTTTGTTCAGGTCATAGAAGTTACCTGTCAGTATGATTATGATCACCAATCTCATCATCTTTCCCTAGAAAATCATGAACAAATCCAATTGGTTTAAGTTGGCTTAAAACAATCACTGAAATATTGAGCAATCATAGAAGAGAACAGAGAAGTAGTTTTCATTGTTCTATCAAAATCCATAATGACATAACACAACAAAAATAATTTACCTAGTAGAATAGAAGGCTTCTCAATTTTTATTTTCCCAAAACTTGTTAGATAAGATCTATGGTCATCATTTAATTTATAACAAATCAACTTTAATAGGGCTTTTTTATATGAAGTAAAGTATACCCACTTGTAAAATTTAATATGATTTGTCAAATGCATATGCCATGTCACTCTTGCCACAATCTAAAACAGGACATTTCCATTACCTTAAACACACCCTGATGATCTCTTTGAATTATGAAATTAACTTACTTCCTCTTGAATATCATTCTCTGAGTGAGAAATTTTTGAAATTTTTCCAAATTGTAAATGTCAGTAATTGGCATCTTCTTATCACTAATATTACATTTATAAATGTACCACACCCTTTTTACCTCCATGAATCTGTTGGATTCGTGCTACTTCAAATATTCAACAATCATGAAAAAATTAGCAATGAAACTTGTTTGCATTCTTGTGTGCACATACTCTTTCATCTCTTTTGAGTGTGTATATGAGAGGGATTTATTTGTGAAAGGATTTAACAGACTGCCAAATGATTTTTAAAGTAGTTATAACACTTTACTCGACGACCAGAAGGTATGAGAGTTCCAGTTGCCTCACACCCTCAAAAATCTGTGACATTTCAGTGTCTCTGTCTTTAGCTTTATTAATAGTTTGGTAGGCATGTCATGTGATTGTGTTTTTTATTTTTCTGGCTAATAATGATGTTGAGCATCATTTTATATGCTGAAATGTCTTTCACATACTTTGGTGAAACGTCTGTTCAAATTTTTTATTCATATTTAACTCGTGGTCTTCTTGTTCTCAACTTGAAAAAAAATGTCTTCATGGTATGTCTCTCAGATATGTGACTTGGTTTTTGTGAAATCCAGTATTTCTCTCTTATTTTTATGTTTTGTGTTTGGGGATGTGCATGTGCACATAGTACCTTAGAAATCTTTGCTTACCGCAAGATGTCATACTTTTTTTTTCTAGAGAGTTTAAAACTTTGCTTTCAATTTTGCGATCCATTTCAAGTTCATTTCTGAGTAGATAGTGTAAGACAAATGCTAATTTAACTATTTTTCAAATGAATTCCCTTTGTTCAAGTACCATTTCTTGAAGTATGATGCTTTTATAGTTGAATCTCATTTACGCCTTTGTCTAAAATCAAATGTGCATATACATGAGGATCTATATTTGGAAACTGAGTTATGTTTTATTGACCTATCCTGCCAAGACCACACTGGTTTCGATGCTTTATTTTGGTCATAAATTATAAGATCAGAGGATAAGTTCTACTATGCTCTTTATCATATTCATTTTATATTTCTTACTTTCATTTGAATATACATTTTTGTACCACTTGACAATTGCCAAAAGAAAATCTGCTGAGATGTTGATTGAAAATATTTGTTATCTAAAGACATAGTGGGTGATAATTGACCTCTTAAAAATATCCAGGTATCTGATCCATGAATATGGTATATTTCTTTATTTTTAAGGTTTTTAGATTTTTTTTCCTGCAATTCTTTGTAGCTTTCAGTGCGTAGACCTTATTTTGCATGTCGCCCAGTGCTTAACAATTAACAAAATGAGAAGCTACCACAAAAGGTTCTGAGAAGGAGCAGCAGAGACACAGAAGGAAAACCATAAGCTAAGTAAAGACAGTGCTTAAAGAAGAAATGATTGAATTGCTTCTACTTTGTCAGACCAAGTGAGGACTGAGAGTTGACCGTTGAACTTTTCAATGTGTAACCCTGCTCTCTGTGATAGAAGATCCTTACGTGGGACAGCGGGAACCAAAGACCAATCAGACTGGATTTGAGAAAGGATTGATTGGAGTCAATGAGCATAAACAGCGCCCCCTCCCCATGGAATTTCATTATAATAATAAGCAGCAGGACATCGGAGCAGTAGCTAGAAGGAAATGTGAGATCACAAAGATTGTTTATCTACCATGTGGGCAAAATAGCCTCCGCTGGTGTTACACTACAGAAGACAGAGGGCTGGGGATTCTCAAGACGGAGGGATGAGTGTCGGGAACAGTCCTTGCGTGGGTAAGAGAGGGCAGTCTGACCAGTGGGAATGCAGGTGTCACCCAGAAGAGGGAGCACGTTCACCTAGGCAGCAAGATCAAAGGCAGAGCATGTGACTAGATAACAGTGGTAGGAGCTTCATGAAGGTCTTTTTTATTCCGGTTGCTTCCTTAGTAAAATAAGGAGCAACACAGTCATGCTTGAATTTGGGACACAGTGTTGGAAGTTTGAATAAAGGGTTCTCCCTTGAATCTGAGTAAATCCCTCTTCACATGGTGATTATTTTCCTCATCCCTCCACAGAATGATTCCCATGAGCGTTCTTAGAAATAAAAATATTTTTTTACATCTAAAGAGTGAGAGATACCTTCCAGTAAAAATTTAGAGATTCAGTTCAGACAAATATCCTCCCTATGAAGTTGTCCACCAGTTTGGCTCTCCACCCATCAAAGAGAAAAGGAGGATAGTCCATTTTGAGTTTACATCATATAAAGAGACGCCATCTCCTGCCTGAAGCCTCAGATGGTGGTGGTAAAGTCCTCATAGAAAAGTGATGTGTGAGATGGACAGATTTATAGAAGGGGGCGATCCATAGAAATACCAAGGATATCCTCATGAAATGTGGTCCTAGAAACCTTCTTACTCATCAGATAAAAATGAACTGTGGCCAGAGAGACATCTTTTGACTTACCTGCATTCGATTTGTGGGTTTTATTTTCCCAGAGTCCATTCGCTAGGAGATGCTAAGCGTTGCTTTCCCTGACAACATGAAAGTATTCATGAAGCTATTCTTTTCTCAAGTTGTAGCCATGTTTGGAAGTATGAAGATCTTGCACGTGTGTGCCTTTTATGTCGTTTAGCTTTTCTTTTGCAAGCAGTTAGTCCCTTAAAAACCACCAACAAGACCCTCACATATTATTGTAAAGTTTAGTTGGATGTGAAACACAGAGAACATTCTTTTTTTTTTTTTTTTTTTGCAGAGTGTTCATACAAACACATACACACTTACCCCTCCAGCTTGGAGATTATAAATATGTTTGCTTGTGAGAGCAGCTTTGCTCTTTGGCTTTGTTTGCCTCCACTTGATGGACTTTCTTTTCTTGAAGAAGTCTCATATTTTAAAAATATGATTTATGAAGGTGTTCGAGTAGTGCATCTGAGTCTTTGATTCTATTTCCCTTTTCTCTGCACTCTAACCAGCCCTGGGAGCTCCTGGCATGCTTCAGAAAGCTGGCGTTTGAATACAGTCTAAATCAGGGCAGACCCTTGACCAGCTTAATCTTTGCTTGCAGATGATAATGCAGTGAAACCAGAGGAAGAAAAAAAAAAAATGACTTCCTTTCCTGTGGGAAACCTAATAAGTAGTTAGTCTGACCCAGTTTTCAATAAGAGAGATTTTCTGTTGACCCAACAGGAGTCTCTTGTCAAAGAAAGAGGAGGGAGAATTTAATCTTTCATGGCTCTGGAATGACAGCGACTCTCAGCTCCCTCTGATTCTGTGAAGGATGAGGAAGACCGAGCTGGCTCTCAATGTGGGGAGAATTTTCCTTTTGAATATTCCAAACGGGAGCTTTGCACATGTACCTCAAGAACTGATTGTCTAGGTTCCGTCAGGAATGCAGCAAGAGAGGAGCGTATTTCATGCTTAAGAACAGACAGGAGCCACGCAATACTCTGTGGATAAAAGGCTTGCAGTCCCAGCTGGGAAAAAGAGTCCCATTATCTCCCAGCTGCATAGACATTCCATACGGCTCGGTTCTGCCTGGATGCACAGCATGCCTGGCTGAGGGCTTGAAACAGAGTTCTGCAGAAAAATTGTAAAGATCCCGAGACATTTCCCGGGGAAGATCTGTAAGTACTAAATTGTGCTGTCTGCTGCAATGAGAATATTGCCGGGCAAGCTGCAGCTCTGCACGCTTCCGATGTCTTTGTATTAGCATAACAGGTAAAAGCTGGGGCTGGGCAGAAGCGACGGCTTTATTGATGTTGTGTTTCTATGTGGCTGATGCTTAAAATGTATATTTATTCCTTGTGAGAGAGAAACGTATTGAATCTGTATTCGGGGAGGTCGGGATCAAACCAGGGAAAGAGACTACAGGTATAACGCTGTGTTTCAATCGTCTTTGCTGCAGTAAAACTAATGGGCAAGTCGGGATGACAGTGCTGATTCTGGTGCTTACGGGTGGCTACACACCCTTTCTGTAATGGCAGATGGGAAAATGTGATTGCTAATTTCCCCCCACCCCACCCCATAGAAGGGTTGAGAGGGGTGGGGTTTGCAGTGTGCATGAATGATTTAAGGCAGTGGTTATAAAAGTTTCCCGGGGGAGGGTTTTGGTAAAGGTGGAGAAGCAAGACAGGAGGTCAGACAGGCTCACCAAATTTTGTCTGGGGTTTTGCTTTTCACCCAGCATGGAGGTAATACTTTCTGGAGTCTCCTTTGCCATTTACAACAGTAAAGTCTATCAGCAGGAGGTTCTTATAATACTTTATGAAAAGTTTCTGAACTTGACGACTGGGGAACAAAACTTTTAAGAGTTCTGAGATGAGCCACATATATGTAACCCATTATGTTAATGTGATGCTTTTACATGGAGGGTTTGGGGGGAGGATATTGGAATTGATAGTTCTTGCTGCTCCAAATGAAAACAACTGAGGTTTCAGAAATCAGCACCCTGACTACTTGTATCCTCTGAGAAACAGTCACAGAATATTTAAATAGAAGTTATTTTGAGGCAGGGGCTGGGGGGGGGAGAACAGTAGAATCACATGGGATCAATTTGGAAAATGAGGTATTCATAATCTTATTCTACAGGGACCATGTATTTCCAAAGATATCTGTAAAAGAAAGAGCCATATGTTGGCTACTGAGCTGCTTATTGTGAACAGTTTTCTTTTATCTGCTAGATTTATCATCTTTAAAAACTGTTGTTGTTGAAGGTTTCTCCAATCTATGTACACTGTAGTAATGGAAGAAAACATTTAAGCCTACTCTCTTCTGCCCCCACCTGCATCTCACACACACATACACACATATGCACACACATGTAAATATGTTCATTTTCACAAAACAAACACAGACATTCAAAAATATCAACTGGCACACTCTGTACAGAGAGCAGAAATACAGAGTCATTTCATTTTGATGGGATGATTCAGTGTTTTTTTTAATATTTTTTATTTATTTACTTATTTAGCAAAAAAAATCATCATGGGTGTGCAGCCCAAAGACTTCAAATCTAGAAACTTTTATACAAGGCTTTATATATTACATAAAGGCGCAACTTCATCTATGTTAGCAGAAAACCAAAAAAGCAAAAATCCATTATTTAGGAACAACTGAATTGCTTTTGCTTCCTTTGGACAATTCCAGTGAAGCCCCAGAACATATTTTTAGAATTTCTATGTAACTTTCCTTAATGAAAACAAATTCACTTGGTCATTTAGAAAATGATTGCATATTTAGTCCAAGCTTGGACAATTATGTTAGGAAAAGAATGGAGATATAAATTGATTGTATATTTATGGTCTCTGATAAATGAAAATGCTCAGCAGAATAAAAACAAACTTTTAACCTTTTCAATTTTCTGTAGGACAGTAATAAATATTTGCTTATTTATTTATATTAAAGGCGTATCGGAACACAGTGGCATAACATACTCTTTAAAAGTAACTCGAGCTAAGATAAAAGTTCAAGAAAGAAATTCTATCACCCTTAATACTGGAGACTATCATAATGCCTAAATTCAGATAATTAGATGGAAGAAAAGAAGATGAATGGGGGTACTTTTGCAAAAATTGTTTCCTATAATAATATATCTTTTTTTTAAGAATAAGATGTATTTAGATAACATGCTAGTATAATCAATGATAGATAAATATCGTTCTATAAGAATGTGATCTTTATTTAAAAACCTATAGTATTTAATTTTAGATGTGGATTAAACTGAAAAAAATCTGGAGTAAAACTCAAAAATTGCTAAATTTTGCTTTCCAAAGGAGATATTAGTTCCAGAAAAATATCCCTATGGGTATAAGCAAAAACTATGAAAACATTAAGAGTTCAGAGTCATTTTTTAAGATCCGAATTGAAGTACTGAACAATCTCTTATAAGTCCTTTCTATAACAGTAAAATAAATTAGCACATGCACTTTATGGCTATCAAGCCTCCCCATACCCCTGAATTCAAATTCCATTAACAGTTTTCCATTACTGAACTTTATAGTAATCATGATACTATACTGAGCTTCACAGGATTTTTCTTAATTCCCACTGTCTTAGTTTGACTTAAACTTTGAAAGAAATCATCTGTACCAACAAATATTCACCAGCAAGTGACCATTACTTCTTGGGTTGCAGAATTTCAGTTGGGTTAGTAGCAACCCACCACTAGAGAGACTAAAGAAGTGCCTGAACATTTCCTTCTTTCTTTTTTAACCTCATGTACAGTCTACTCTGTGTATAAACTATATATTCTTCTGTTGGTAATCTTGTTAGAATCAACATTTCCTTCCAGAAATATTTCAGTATGTGTAAGCATTGCTGGGGACCCTTCCCACATTGAAAGTTGTGCAGAAATTTTACATACATCTGAAATTTCAATCCTTTAATGTGACTACATTTTTTTTCTTGATGTTCTCGTGATTCTTTGCTTTCTTTGCTTCTTGGACTATGTCTCAGAGTTATTCAGTCTTCATCAACATTGTTTTGATGTTTTTCCTTTGACTTAAGATTCTTTTATTTCTGGATTTTTTTCCCTTGTATTTCCTTGGTCCTCCTGTTCCAGGTTGTGTTCTGGCATTTGCATCTTTCTTGTCTTTAGGGTCACCACTTATGAACATGTTGGACCTCCTTTGCTTGTCTTGTACATCTGTCCTATTATCCAAACTCATTTTCAATTTTATACTTTTCCAGTTCGTTGTGTTTTATGTCCTGAACCCCATCTACCACAACCCTAGCAGTGATTTTCAAGTAGTTATAAGGTATAATTGTTGCAAATACGGCTGTCTTCTCTCAATGTTTATTTCCCTCTATAATTTTTATTGTGCTTTCCTCTTATTTCTCTGTATTCCATTTGAGTTACTAAAATTTCTGGTTTTTAAAATATATGCGGAGAGATTTTGCTTCAAAGATGTCAAGTCTGTATAACCTGGGCATGAGTGGGCACACCACTGAAATCCCAGTGGCTCAGGAGACTGAGCAGGAGCATCGCCAAGTTCAGGGTCAGGCTCAGCAACTCAGCAAGAGCCTCAGTAAGTTGGACAGACCCTGTCTTATAATAAAAACTAAAAAGGGCTGGGAGTATAGTTCAGCAGATAATTCCCCAGGATTCAATCTCCAGTACAAAAAAAAAAAAAAAGTCTATAGACTATTTAAAAGTATTCATCTAAGCACTTTCTCAAAATCATGGCTATTATTTTGAAATTGTTTTTCAGATCTTACATTTTTCTTCATTCTGTTTTCCTTTCTGTCTTCTTTTTCTTTCTTTCAGAGATGGGCAGGCAATATGTGGAGGATTTTTTAGGGCAGTGGAACTACTCTGTATGATGCTGTAGTAGTGGGTACATGTCATTATACCTTTGTCCAAATGCATAGAATGTACAAAACCTGGGTGAACCCTAACAGAAAAAAATGAATTTTGGGTGAAAGTAAGATAACAATGTAGGATTATTAAGTGATAGCAAGTTTATCTTTTTAGTTTAGGATATTAATGGTGGGAGTGACCATACATGAGTTGGGGGTAGGGGACATAAGGTAATTCTTCTTGCTCAATTTTGATGTGAATCTAAAAGTGCTCCAAGGGAAATATATTCTGTGAAATAGTGGGGAAGAAAAGGATTCAAGTGTTCTCTGATAGGTGATTTAAGTATTATTCACTGTTTTTGAATGAAGTTAACTTTATTTGTGGGAGGACAGTGAAGTTAGGAGGAGTTTGTGGTGGAGATACTCAGGGAGGGTATCTAGAGTCTTATTCCAAATTTGCTGTCCAAAATGTTGAAATTGTCAAATTGACCATCTCCTCTATTTGAGGGACACTCTCTTGGTGGTTCCTGAGTGAATAGCATAACTTAGAGAGAAGTCATTGAAGTAGAAATCTATGTGTTCTGCAATTGTAGACACACTGTGTTAGATTTTTGTCACTGTGACCAAAATACCTGACCAGAACAACTTAGAGGAGGAAAAGACTGTTTTGAGCACAGCATTATCAGGAGTTCAGTTCATGGTCAACCAACTCCCTCACTCTGGGCCTAAGAAGAGACAGAACATTGCTCTGGTAGCCAGAAAACAGGGAGAGGGAGGGAGGGAGGAGGAAGAGAGAGAAAGAGAGAGAATAAAAGAGAGAGGGGGGGAGGGAGAATATGAATATCAATCTAGGGGGACTAGATATAATCCCCAAGCTCACATGCCCAGTGACCCACGTTCTCCAGCCATGACCCCTACAAGTTGCCACACAGTTAGACCTTTTGAATCATCAGTTCAACAAATGGATTAATCCACTGATTAGGTTGTAGCTCTCATTGCACTGCTGTCTATCATATGAGCTTATTGGGGGAACAATTCATTTCCAAAGCATAACACATACCCTTCCTTCTTTCAATATCATCTCCAGTCATCCTGAGCCAGTGGGTTTCTGGATAATCCATATCCCCTTATAATTAAGAGAAAGACAAAGATGTTGTTAGGATTTCTCTGAGGCCTCCCAAAGGTCTGTGATTTTTAACATTTAGAAAGACTGCATGAGTCAGTGTCTGTGTTTGGGGGTTGCGAGTGTCATCATTGACGGCGGATGATTTTTTGCTTTGTTTTTAGTTTTGTATTCTACTACCACCATTAACTATTTATTTCTCTTTGCTGTCTCCGTAAAATGAGAGATGAACCAAAAGCTCTTTGTTGAATGAACTTGAGGTAGAAATCTTTCAGTTGAGAGGAATTCATCAAATCACAAGTTTTGCTAGAAAATGCTTATTTTCATGACTCTTATTCACAAAAGCTGTTCTAGTTAGAATTGAGAATGCATGCACCATATATGTATTCTAGGGTTTTAGAGATTTGTTATGGGACAGGCATGAAACAGGCCATGCCAGAGTAGAGACCAGCTGCTGGGCCTGCCTTCTGATAGAATCTCCTACTAGTTTATATTGACAATGCCTTTGGCCTACTTAACTGTCTTATAATAAATCCTCAGGGAATTTATAAGTGCATTTGTATTACCATCCCATGAATCAAAATTTTGATGAGATAGGTCCTTTTTGAAAGTAGACTAAGTAGCAAACTTTCACAGAAGAGGTTTCCAATTAAATGAGTGAATGAATCGATGAAATTAGGTAGATTTTGTGATCCTTAAAGGAAGCACTAAAGCAAGTAGTTTTATATCTTATGAAGCCGAAAACTGAACACGGTACTGGTAAAACAAATTCCATTCTCTGAGTTGGAGGAGAATGAGGGGAAGACTCCAGAAGACTATTTCTTGAGCTCAGATACCACCATAGTATCCACCCCTCCCTATGTCTAACGGGATAGCTCTGTCTCTCTCTGCCTCTGTTTCCCATCTAAAATAGGATAACAACCGTGTCGACTGCATTGTTTTATCAAGAGTATTAAATGGGTTAATATGTGAAAAAATCTGGGAAGAAAGTCTGGCAATTAAGAAGCATATTGTATGTTCATTGTTTAATTATTACTACTGTTACAATATTTGACTATGAGCCTTGTGATCAATTGGGTAAAAATAATATAAAACAATGAAAAGAATAAAATTATAATCATCACCTAATCAATTGTATTGGGTACTGAGTAGAGAATTAAATTTGGAGCATAAATCGTAATTGGATATGAAAATAGAGTTCAGGGAAGATTGTGAAAAGATTCAGAGATGCCGGTCTTTGGATCCATAGAGTTTAAAAATAGAAATGGTATTTCTGTATACAGGAAGCAATCCGACCTGATCAAGAAAGAAGGCTTATTTAATTTTCTGATTATAAATGCAGTGCACACAAAAGCTTAAGAAAAACGAAGCCCTAATTCCTTTTGCCAGAGAAAACCATCACATCATGCTTGCACATTTCTTTCCTGGTTTTATTTTATTTTTTCTGTTTTTTTTTTTAATTAAAATATTCATGTCTTAATATAT
Source organism: Sciurus carolinensis (assembly GCF_902686445.1). Lineage (NCBI taxonomy): Eukaryota > Metazoa > Chordata > Mammalia > Rodentia > Sciuridae > Sciurus > Sciurus carolinensis. Next base: position 23,355,341 of record NC_062231.1, on the reverse strand, counting down.
GCGTCTGGCAACAACACCAATAAAATTTGAAGTTACAGGAAATAATACAGCAACAAAGCATAAGCGTCTCCCACCAGTGCCAGTCTCGCTTCCCTTATTTTATTACGATATTTTCCTTGTGGTCACAGTTATAAATTTAAATAATATATCTTGACTTTTAGTGCAGAATGTACACATTTGGCATCGTTTCTGCCGACTGCAACTTTCTAAGATAGGCTGTTTTTCATTGTTTCATTATTTTTCACACTTCTCGAACACAGTGTCAATGGCGACCTTAGTTTTTGAACTTGGTAGCAGTAATGCAAATCTAATGGGATGCTTTTGTTGAAGTGGGAAATTTTAAATATTCAGGTCAGCAGCAAATTTTACAGTTACCAATTTCCACCCCTCAGAATTACCAAAAGTTAGGTTTTATCAGATGTTAACATTTTTCTTATTCATCAAATAAATAGCCATACGGATGTAACAGGGATCCGCTTGGTGACTTTCCTGAGTTTGTTTTTCTCTCTCCATTATCATGAGCTGTATGCATTTATTTGACTTCTTTTTATGTCTATATGCCTGCATAAAATATTGTTTTAAATTATAAAAAGGTCTTCTGAAGATAATCCGTTAAGTTCTTTGCATACTGGACTATTTATGCTGTTTTCATAAATACACAGAGATCTTGGTTATGTTGTTTTGCAATCTGAATATTATACTTTAATTACCCTTTTGACACACACTTATCTATTACATCAGTATTGCAGTGTTCGGTTTGCACCTTATATTGAGAACTTGTACACAAGTTTAATTTCTATAGAAAATACTAACACAATGCTCTGTCCACAGTTATGGGTTCATTACATCTTGTCTCAGAATCTACCTTTGAAAAGATGCTTAATTCCTCCACATCTATTATGATTGAATTGGACTCACTTCTTACCCCTTATACTTTACTTTGTTATTTTTACTGCCTTTTATTAGATTGATTCAACATATTTATTCAGTTTTTTTTCAATTTTACTACTTTGAAAACTATTTGCCCTCTTCATTATAATTTTTGGAGCATAAATATATGAACACATGTCACAATGTTAGATTTTTCCAGTAAAGATCAAAGAAAATGGATCTATTCTCCTCACTAACAGGATGATGATTTATTTAAAATTCTTCCCAGATCTTTCTTCCAATGTCCATGCTTCTATTTTTTTTTTTTTTTTTTCTTTTTTGGTACCAGGAATTGAACTCAGGGGCACTCCAACCACTGAGCCACATCCTCAGCCCTATTTTGTATTTTATTTGGAGACAGAGTCTCACTGAATTGCTAAGCACCTCGCTTTTGCCAAGGCTGGTTTTGAACTCATGATCCTCCTGCCTCCGCCTCCCCCAGCCTCTGGGATTACAGGTGTGTGCTACCACACCTGGCTCAACCATGCATTTTTAAACAACCCCAGACATTATTGTCAATGCTTAATACTTTTATGTTGTATTTTCCTGAGTTCTTGATTCAACATTTCTCCTTGTCCCTTTGGTATATCCCCTGAATTCATGTCCTGCGTATGGAATTACATTTCCAACTCATCCTTCCCTTACGACATAGTCATTGAAATTTATCTCGTTCATATGCTAAAATAACACTGTGGTTGGTTGGGAACCTCTGTGCTGACCAAGGATTTTTTTTTCTGAATATGTTTGCATATTCAGTTCCTTGATCTTGGGGGATATAGCGGAGCTCCTGAGAAGACTGCTCCTAGTCTGTCTTCCACAGCTTCATGGATCTGTCTATTTACTCTGATAATTTTAAAGAAATTCTCTGTCACTGATGCCTTCACATTCGTCATTTTGTATTTTTTTCAGTTGTAATAAATTCATTCCTTTCAGCCTTGACAAACGCCTAAGCTGTTTTTTCTTTAATTCTGAAAACTTCCTCAGGTATTGTATATTTCGGCCTTAGATCTTTTAAGCCCCTTTATTTTCCCCATCAGGAATATCCATTTAGTAATATGATCTTCCGTCTTTAATTACTACTCCATCTTTAAATATGTTCCTTTCTTTTATATCACATTTTGCGACATTTCCTCCAATTTTTATACTTTTCCCTTTCTGTCTTAGAGGATTTTAAAATTTCTGTTGCTGCTTTTAAATATTCTCCTGCTGTTCTGTTTGTGCCTAAAAGTTCTGTGCCATTCTTCATCTCTTTCAAACACCGTATAGGTTTATTTTAGAGTTGGATTTTGGTTGTTCTACTCTTTTCTGTTTCATTTATTTATCTATCTAGTTTATTTTTTCCTGATTAGTTATACATGGTGGTAGAATGCATTTGGACACATTGTACCCAGATGGAGCACAACTTCTCGTTCCTCTGGCTGTACATAGTGCAGAGTCACACCAGCCATGCAATCGTATGTGTGTAGGATAATGATGTCTGTCTCATTCCACCATCCTTTCCATCCCCACACCCCTTCTCCTCCCTGTCCTCCCGGCTGCCCAACCAGAGTTCCTTCATTCTTCCCTACTACCACCCCTTATGGATCAGTATCCGCTTATCAGAGAGAACATTCAGCCTTTGGGTTTTTGGGATTGGCTTATGTCACTTAGCATGATATGGTCCAACTCCATTCATTCACCTGCAAATGCCATCATTTCATTCTTCTTTAAGGCTGAGTAATATTCCATTGTTTATATGTACCACATTTTCTTGATCCATTTATCTGCTGAAGGGCACCTGGGTTGATTCCATAGATTACCTATTATGAATTGAGCTGCTCTAAATATTGATGTGGCTGTGTCACTGTAGTATGCTCATTTTAAGTCCTTTGTGTATAAACCGAGGAGTGGGGTAACTGGGTCAAATGGTGGGTCCATTCCAAGTTTTCTGAGGAATCTCCACACTGCTTTCCAGAGTGGCTGCACCAATTTGCACTTCAGCTAGCATCGTATGAGCGTGCCTGTTTCCCCACATCCATGGCAACATTAATTGTTGACTGCATTTTGATCATTGCCATTCTGACTGGAGTGAGATGAAATCTTAGAGTAGTTTTGGTTTGCATTTCTCTAATTGCTAAAGATGTTGAACATTTTTTATGTTTGTTGATCAATTGACATCCCTCCATAACTCGTTTCTGCTCGGTCTCCCTCACTGTGGCCCGTTCTTCCTGGATGTCCCTGGACAGGTTCATCATTGGTGCACATTTTCTGTGGGGACCAGCTTCCTCTGAGTTGGCTACCCTTCTCTGTAGCAGCACCTCCCTTGGACTTCTAGAATGACTTCTAGAATCACTCTTCTCCTCTGGATTACTTCCTGTGCGAGTTTTGTGGCCTCTGCTTATCTTACGATACAAATGGAATGGATTTGGTCCTTCCCACCAAACTTGGCCCAAATCGTGTGTTCTGAGGGACTCTTTTCCTCCCAGATTGCCGGCTTCCATGAAGACTCCATGTTTCCCCCAACGTGCTTTTATTCTTGTGTTAGTGCAGCTTTCCCACCTCCTCACCACTCCCGGTTTCCTCTGTATCTCGGACCTCTAAGCATTCCTCTCTCTCAGTTCTGACCTGGGTTCTTGACACTCCCTAAAGGGTTTGTTACACGTGCGTAGCATTTCCAGGTGAGTGCAGGAGCAGGTGTCTTTCTGTCCTATTGCACAGACCCCTGCCCTTCCTGGCAAGTTCATGTTCACTAGAGTGTTTGCCCTCTGCTTCTCCTTCCTTTCTTAGAAGGAATCAAACCTTCTGTCTTGCAGGTATTTTTTTTTTCTTCTTTTCTTATGACTTTATATATTTCTTTTGGTTAGCTTTTTATTGGTCCAGGGGTGCTCAAGAGGTGAAGGCATATGATCATTCCAAAACCTTGAGTCTGAAGTTTCTGAAGAGGTTGGAAACAATGATTTTCCCCAGAAATTAATGATTATTTTTTCCTAATATTTAAAATAATTCTCCAGATCATCATACGCATTCATTTTTTTAAAAATATTGTTAAACCTCTTAAATATAATCTCCTAAGAAATGGCTAAGTTTGTTCAGGGTGGGTGGTACATGTCTGTAATTGCAGCTACTTGGGAGGCTGAGGCAGGAGGATCTCAAATTTGAGGCCAGCCTAGGCAACTTAGTAAGACTCTGTGTCAAAAATAAAACAAATAATGTAGCTGATTTAGCTCAGTAGTAGAGTGTCCAAGGTTCAATCACCAATACTGGGGGGTGGGGTGGGAGTTAAATCCAGTTGTTTCCATCTTTCCATTAGTTCTATAAGCCTTCTGACAATTTACTATACTTCTCAATTTAGTCCAAAAGCATAGTTCAACTACTAAGAAAATAAACTAGGAAACAATGATTTAGTTAGAAAAGCTGAATAATGGATGTTATTAGTTTAGATATTCTTTGGGAGTTACAGCTGTATTAATTCTTTATGTTTAACAATGTGCAAATTCTTAAATGCAATTATTCAAACACTTTCTGAGCACAATCGTTTCAATGGTACTTTACAAGCTGATCCTACGCAGTCCATTCTTCCATTTGATGGTGTCTGCTGAATATAATTGAGAATATTCCATGGATTTTTCAAAATCCTTTCATTGTTTTTTTAAAATACCTACTTTTACACCCAGAAAGTAAGATGTAAATAAGTCAGTTGGTGAAGTTCCTAGTAATGTGTCACTCATGTGTAAAAGGCCAATAGAGTTGAGCTCCTGGAAGACTTGAAGCATTTTACTTTGAAAGCCTTTGTCTATGATTTAACATTTTAATTTATTCAGCTCAGTTGTGGATGTATAAACAGGTCTGTATGAAGCTTCCTGCAGAAGCTTTGTGAATAGCAAGAGTATAATATATTTGTTTTCATAGAGTTCTTAGCAAAAGACCATTTCTTCTCTGACTTCCGTCAGTTTTTCCGTGAAGGAAATGAAGGAAAGATTTGCTAAATTTCTGTTGACTGAGATATGAGTCACTTCAGAAAGTTTTTAAAGTTTTCTTGAGATGAAAGGTGACCCTTACTCATAGATTAACAGAAGGACATTTTTTTTTTTACAAATACTTCTTTTTTAGGTCTTTAATTTTGTTAGCAAACTTGTAGACAGCTCAATTGTGAATCTATAATGCCAATAGTTATGATAAATAAGACATTTAAGCATTCAGACACATTTTCCCAAAAGCATTCTCTTAGCATTAGCATGGAGTCTGATACATGAATTTTTGAGAGCGTCTGGTTTTACTTTTTTTTTTTTTAATTTTTTTTTATTTTTTATTTTTTATTTTTTTACATTTACATAGGGTAATGATGTTTATTTTATTTTTCCCCTCCCCCCACCCCTCCCACCCCTCTTTTCCCTCTACACAATCCTTCTTTCCTTCATTCTTGCCGCTCTCCTTAGCCTAACTCTAAACCTAACCCTAAACCTAATGCTAGCCCCTCCCACCCCCCATTATATGTCCTCATCCGCTTATCAGCGAGATCATTCGTCCTTTAGTTTTTTGAGATTGGCTTATCTCACTTAGCATGATATTCTCCAATTTCGACCATTTGCCTACAAATGCCATAATTTTATCATTCTTCATTGCGGAGTAATATTCCATTGTATAAATATGCCACAGTTTCTTTATCCATTCATCAACTGAAGGGCATCTAGGTTGGTTCCACAATCTGGCTATGGTGAATTGAGCAGCTATGAACATTGATGTGGCTGTATCTCTGTAGTATGCTGATTTTAAGTCCTTTGGGTATAGGCCAAGGAGTGGGATAGCTGGGTCAAATGGTGTTTCCATTCCAAGCTTTCTGAGGAATCTCCACACTGCTTTTCAGAATGGCTGCACTAATTTGCAACCCCACCAGCAATGTATGAGTGTTCCTTTTTCACCACATCCTCGCCAACACCTATTGTTGCTTGTATTCTTGATAATCGCCATTCTAATTGGGGTGAGATGAAATCTTAGGGTAGTTTTGATTTGCATTTCCCTTATTACTAGGGATGTTGAACATTTTTTCATATATCTGTTGATTACTTGTACATCTTCTTCTGTGAAGTGTCTGTTCATTTCCTTAGCCCATTTGTTGATTGGATTATTTGTATTCTTCGTGTAGAGTTTTTTGAGTTCTTTATAGATTCTGGAAATTAGCGCTCTATCTGAGGTATGGTTGGCAAAGATATTCTCCCACTCTGTAGGCTCTCTCTTCACATTTCTGATAGTTTCCTTTGCTGAGAGAAAGCTAGGGCTGAGGCTTTGGCTCCTCTTGGTTTTACTTTTTGTTGGTTTGTACCTAATGAGCCTGCGTGGTAATGTCGGCAGCACTGAAAAGACTGTTCCTGTCAAAATAGAGGACACTTGGGTGGCAGAAGCTTTCTCATTGCTGAGTGGTGTGGCTTCGTCTTGTGTCCTGGAGATACCCAGAGTGATCATGCAACGGCAGAAACAGCTCTCTTATAGAAAAAGAGGAAGTGAAGTTGAAAAGAATAACATCTTCATTGTTACGAGCAGGTTAACATAAAACCTCAAACCTAAGTTTTCATGCAATTATACACACAAAGCCAGAGACAATTTTCTTACCATTAGTGGCTTATTTTGCCTGATGGGCAAAAGTCATTTTTCACAAAAATCATGGAACAACCATCAAATAAATTTGTGCCAGTAAATCTTCCAGATTAGTAAATACGTCTGTTATGTCCTAAAAGAATGTTTTTATTCATAGGCTTTGGGTCCCTGGCTATTATTTTCTTTTATGATTTCCATATACGGGATTCTCTTCAACTCATTCAAACATTTTGGTTAATTCAGGTTTAATAATACAGCATCCTGAATTGCAAATACTGAAAGTAGTTTAATTCAGTAAAATATACCACTAATAAAGCCATTGTAAAATTAATTTTAAATTCAGCTACCTGACATTTCAGAACTCTGAAGTCTGTCAGGATCATTTTGAGGGACAGTTGGAAATCATCATTATTGTCTTATGTTGACATTTTTGAAGCTTTCTATCTGTGGAAGTTTGGGACATACTTTATTTTATTAGAAATGTCTGTGTCTGTGTTCTCCAGGTTCTGAGCCTTTCTTGGATTTGAACCCTGGGTTACTCCTTTCTGTATATTTAGTGCCTGGTTCATAATATGCATGTTTTTCAGTAATTTATTCATCTCACAAGCATCGACTGGTACCTGTCTTCTTATAGATTCCATTCTAGGTACTGAGGATGCAGCTATGAATAAAAAAGCGAGAAGCTCTCCTCTGGTATGTTAAAACTCTGATGAAAAAATCTATTTTCTTATTAGTGAATTTTAATTATGTAGAATAATCATGGCTACTCATGGGGGGACGGCTTACCTTCTTCATTTTTTATCTTATTTAAGAAATGAGCATTATAAACTATTAAATTATTAAATTGCATGACTTTTTAAAGTAGAGTAACCCTGCAAAGTCAGAAACCCCGCAAGGACTACCTAAAAAGGATAACATGTTTGCAGATAATAGTCACCCCTCTGTTTTAAGAGTGATTTACTACGTTATAGCTTATCTAAAAGATCCAGAATCTGCCTCCAAAAGAGCACATTAACCACAAGTAGGATCTCAAATTGTATGCATATGAACATGACACAGATCCCTTCCCTGAGTAATATTCAGCTTCAACAAGTAAATGTGGACTCACTAAGATGGAGAAATCTGCTCAAAGTTTGCAGACTGCATCAAATCCCTTAATACATTTGATCCATTACATATAGCAAATAGAAAAGAATTGACAACGAACAGAATATATCTTATTTCAATAAGTGTTTTCCAGTTAAAATGTCATATATATTTATCATACAGAATTTGGAAATTAAAGAAAAAGCATGCATTGCTTTTTATTCTATCTCTGTGTGTATGTGTGTTTAAAATACATAAGCGTGAATGTACGGTCTGTTTTATAATTTTTTATCAAAATGACATCATGAGCATATTTAGCATCATTAAATATTATCCTAAAGCCAAAGGACCTTCTGCCAGATGGGTATTCCAGAGTTTATTCAGACCAATAATGTATCAGCAGGTATTTAGCCTTTCATTATTTATAAATAAGACTACCCTGTATATCCTCATACATAAATCTTTTATATGTGTTCATTTATTCTTCAGAACAAATTCCTAGAAGTACAGTTTCCATGTCACATGAGTTGCATTTGTAAAGGTGTCAGTGTGTATTACTAAATCGTACTATTATTAATTACTCACAAGTATTCAGTCAATATTTGTGGAATTAACAAACTAGTGAAAAATTTCTGTCTGCTGTGAACCAGGCCCTCCTATACAGAGGAATAAGTCAAGTTTTCAGCCCTAGAAGAACTTTGTTTCTGGAATAGGAAATAACAACACACATTTTTTAAAAAATAAATATACAGCACCCTCTTGAGTATTCAGACAGCTGAATGTCCATTGACCGCATCCTTGTAAATACTGTTATTGATTTTAAATGCCCTCCAGTTGCACTGGCAAAATAAATGCACTCATAGACCATATTGCCATATTACTCTAAATCAACTTTTCCCCATAAATACAGCATTAGATATTCCACGGTATTGGGATACTTTATATCTACTCCTCTTATTAAGGTCAACCCATTATTATCATCTAACATTTATTTGAGATTTCACAATATTTCTTATCCTCAAGAAATTGATCTTACATCAAAGAGAGAGCTCACAGTTTTCATGTTTCCAACTTTTTTCCCCAAGTTTATATATTTATCTTCTTGAATTTGAACTGTGAAACCTCATAAAATGTATTGTCAGCTATATGACTTTTAGTTTCCCAATGGATACAGTGGAGTCAGGAATACCTCACCTGGTTTCCCCAAACTCAGAAGGCTGCCTGAAGCGAAAGGAGTTATTTCCAAACATACTTTCATAACTATAAGTGGTAGACAATGATTGTTCTTAGTCCCTTTAAAAGTAAATCGATTTTTGACCTACAGCATCCACTGGGTCATAAAATGTCTGAATGAGTAACTCTTGAGTTTACTAAAGATATAGACTGTGGTTTTCTCTTTTTAACCCCAGCACATAGCCCAGTATCTGGCCTGGGATGGGTGCTCAGTAAAGGCTTGCTTAATGAATTCGTTTTTAAATATACTCAGAAACATAAATTTAAATACATCTGTGCTCATTCCAAGTTTGCTCTTACAGTGTCATCTAAATCTCCTGGGTAAAAAAGAGCGCAATGTTAAAATGATAATTAATGTTAAATGTGAATTATGTCCTCTGCCCTTGGCAACCATGCTATCTACTCCATAATGAAACAATCAAGAAACTTAAGAAGTTATTTATTATGCCACCACAAATTGCATTTCTCACCTGTCTTTGGTGGGTGATGTATATTGTGAGCTTCTTGGGGATTTAGTATAGTAGCAAACTTCAGGAGTGCAGATAGATAGTACGGATTAGGTGTGTAAACATATTTGGATTGAGAGAATATAATATAATATATAATATAATAATATAATAATAATATAATATAATATAATATATATATATAATATATATAATATATATGGGAAGGGCATCAAATTTTCCTCTTCACTTACACAAAAGAATCTGAAATACACAGCTTGCTTCTTCAGCAGAAGAGAGAGCTACCTACTTTGTTGTAACTTGAACGTAAGTTATTATATTACGTCACTATAGGATGCTATTTTAATTTGCAAGAAAAGTAACAAAATGAGGTGTTGGAGGTTGTTACTCAGAGTTTCAGAAACTGATTTTTGTTTGATTTAGAGCTTAACATATTCACATTTTGTTTGGCATATTTAGTAAAAAAAAAAATGTGGAAGCTATCAAACCAATATGCTTTATTTCTAGTTTAGAATAATGGCACTTGTTAATCAGGCATGACTGTTCTGACAGTCAAATTTTTGTTACTATGAGGGAAAAAAAATACCTGGCATAATGAACTGACAGGAAGGAAAAATCTATTTTGGTCGATGGTTTCCGATATTCAGACCAAGGTTCAGATATTCAGCTCTGTGCTGTTGGGACTTGGCCTCAGCAATCATGGCGGTTACTCTGTAGTAGAGCAAGCTGTTCACCTCAGGATGACTGGCAGGCAGAGAAAGAGGAAGAGGAGGACCCAGGATTCCAGTGTCCCCTTGGAGACCTGGCCCCAAGGACCCAGTTTCCTCCCATTAAGACCTACTTCCTAAAGATCCACTACCTCACAACAGCACAAAGTACTGGGAACCGAACTTTCAAGACATGTACTTTGGAGAACACCATCGAACCATAACAATGACATCATCTTGAAGCAACAAGCTGCATACATATTTTAGAAATTTGTATCAACCAAGATATCTCTGTGTGCATCTCTGAGGTGAGAACTCCATAAGAAGCCTCAGTGTTACAATTTCACATGTCCACAGACTTCCACAGCTTTATGAAAGGGTTCCAGAGTCCCGCCATGTTGATGAACCATTTCTGCTTAGAGGTGACACCTATCATTGGAATTCACATTCGTTGGCTAAAGCGGAGCACTCTCGGGAGCTATGATGTGAAACGTCTTATTCCCCTGGAAAGATGTGAATCAGAAATACTGGTGAGTGCCAGAAACTTATAGAACTTACAGAACTTTGACTTTGCTGATAAGAAATGGTTCACTCGGTCCTTTGGTCAATCATAAATCCACTTTAGTTATATGGAGCAATCTCACTCAGTAACTCAGGTAGCTTTTTGTTTCATTGGAGAACACGTTTGCTGTTTAGACTTATTGAGGAATAAATCAGTATTTTCCCTCCTGTGTACTCAAGTGACCTCCTCACTCTTGGTTTTTTTAAGTTATTGATGGAGTCATTCCTTCAGTAAATATGTACTTGGATCATCGATGAACCATGTCCTGGATTCCCTTTGGGGCATCAGGGCTGGGAGACACCATGCCCTGTCACCATGACTCTTGGAACATTTTGAGAAGATTCAGTAAAATTACCGGATCAAATACCACTTTTCTAAGTGCTTCAAAGAACAGCTCCCTGGTATTCTAAGAACATAACATGTTCACGTGAGGAAAGTTGGAGTAGGCAGTCTGGTTCAATGAAGACTTCCCATTCACAGAGAACCGGGGGACCTGAGAAGAGAGACACAGCAGGGAGAGGGGACTGATAACCCCCAGGTGAAGCCCAGGTGGCTCAAAGCTCCAGGTGCCACAGGAGCCCCATCAGGATCTTCCTGGAACTCACTGGAGCTTTTGATTCTGTTCCTAGGTAAACACAGGAGCTACTGTATTTTTTTTTTTTTCTGAGGATGAAATAATACAACAGATGCAGGCATTGAGATACTGACCCTGTCCATCATGTAGAGAACTTCATTTTCTCTCATCCAAACGTTTGGCAGACGTGGAAGTCATAGAGGAAGTGGGTGAGCAGAAAGAGACCTTCTAAATAAGGTCCTTCTCTTTGGTTAACAAGTCAGACTTGCTTCGTATTTCACGAATTCTGATTTTTTGTTTTCTTCATTCCACATGTTAGACTTTTGTTCACGGTTGTCAACTGAAACAATGAAAGAAAGTAAAAGAATATTTTATTCATATTAATGACTTATTAATATTAATATTTTACTCATTTTTAAAGTACAAGGGAAAAGAGACTAGTTTGGAAAATGTATAAAGTAATAGTTGTGAAAAACATAAGAATAACAATAATAAGGATACATCTGTGTGAAAATTGCTCCTGAATATTTTAATGACATTATGTTTTTAAAATAACAAGAGTTCTAACATTTCTGTTCTGAGCAAAAACTTTATAAAAATATATAGACATGTAAGACTCTTGGTGTGGAAGAAAATCTCCAAAGGTGGTCACCAAAGGTCCCTCCACTTCTTGCATTTGAATGTCCTTCCCTCCTTCCCAAACTGGTTTTGCCTCCTTTCCTTGAGTTAGATCCAACCGTCTCATTTATTTTGACAAATATAAACAGTGCTAGCAAAACTTGGTCAATTTCCAGCACCTAAGAGGCACGCAGATTCTACTTCCTTCTTCTTGGAACCCAGAGACCATGCTGAACCTAGGCCTCCAAAGGCCCTGGAGGGAGAGACACCATAGAGAGAGGGTCCATGGAGGAAAAGGATCTCTCCAGCTAAGGGGCTGTCCCAAGACATGTGCGGAGGTTAACGTGGTCCCACTTTGAAATCAGGAACCTGCAGAATTTGAGAAATCATGAGTCGTTGGAATGATGTGTTATGTAGCATTCAGTAAATGAAAGTCATATGCTTAATTTTTATGAGGAAAATAAAATGCAATGGAGTATTTTTAAATTTCCTACATTGAATGTTGTAGACACTCAGTTTAGTTATTGCTATTACAATTATACCAAGACCAGGGCTGGAGGTAAAACTCAGTGGTAGAGCACATACATAGATGTGCAAGGCCCTGAGTTCAATCCCAAAACTGAGAAAAAAAAAAATGTATGTACACACACACACACACACACACACCCCAAGACTCACATGGCACAGGGCTGTCTCTGAAAGGTGTATGTGGTTATGATTTTTGGACTTGTGATTTGTTTAAATTATAAAGACCTGAATCAGACACCAGGGAACTAAAGAAACAGGAAATTTCTGTTAGATTCATTTTCATTTTAGTGTATATGATTTGTGAAGCATGAGTTTGGCTGTGAACAAAGACCAACATACAAGACTAAAGTGCTGATTTTGACCTTTGAGAGGAGAGAAACGAGGAGGAAAGCAGGTGCAGAAACCCACATACTGAGAGTCAAGAATATAAATGACTTCCTTCCGTTCTTGAAAGCCTTTATACATTTCTTAAGTGATTTCATTTAGTGTACTGTGGACCTAAATATTATTTTTACATCAGGTTATAGATATGGTGTGAGTAGTCTATTCAATGAGCTTCCTCTTTTACTTCATCTATTTTTTCTGAACTGTTCTGGTTAGCCAGAACAATTTGGAGGATGAAAATATAACCAAAGGTACACGTGTGTGTGTGTGTGTGTGTGTGTTTGTGTGTATGTGCGTGTAATTGGTATATCATTGTTACTATGAAAGGCATCACATGGATTTTCATTACATAATGCGATTATTTTGTTTGTGTGTTTGTTTTATTGTTATACAACTTCCCAGTCCGTAACTATCACAACCATAAAAATCCATTGAATTCCTTGGCAGTAACAGGGCTCTCTGGAGAAGCAGAACAAATAATGGCAGGTAAATGAAGATATATTATGATGAATTGACTCACCTGGTTAGAGACTGAGAAGTCCCACAATCTGCTGTGTGCAAACCAGAGACCCAAGAATAAGTGTAGATTCAGGGAGAGCCTGAAGGTTGTAGATCCAGGAGAGCAGAAGGTACAAATCCCAGTTTAAGGGCATGGGAATACTGTCTTGGCAGCCCCTGCAGAAAGACAGGAGGGGAATAGATTCTCCCTTCCTCTATCTTACTGTTCTCTGGAGACCTTCTGTAAATCGACTGGTGTCCAACCACACTGGAGAGGGCAATCTGCATTACTGAGTGCGAGGTTCAATGCTAATCTCATTCTGAAACACCCTCACAGAAGCAGTGTTTAATATGGGCACTATACTCTGTGACCCAGTTGACACATTGAATTCACTCTCGTAACAATATTAGCAGGTCGAGTAGCTCAGTTGACTATAGTGATAAACAGGGACTTGTCACCTGACAGTAAGAGAAATGACCATAAAATAGATTATATGATCCAAGCATTGCAATACATAGACACCAGCACTGCGATAGATAGATAAGCAGTGCAAATCATAACTTTTGATGGCTCACTTTCCAAAAGTTCCCTTGTTCCATGTTTTAAATTAATTCAACTCTACATTAATTACAGTGTGACTGAATATTGACTCATAGCAAGTTCAAGAACAACCACTTTCAATTGCCATTCATGTTGATGTCAAAGATGCCACTTTTTATTGTGTATATAGCGAGAGGGCAAAACTAAAAAGCCTTTCCCGCTTGAAATTAAATTGCTCTTTAGATGTATCATTACTCAAATTTTGGACTCTAAAAGATCAAAATGAAATGGCCCAGAATTTTAAATTTTCCAGGGTGATGAAAGCTGAGTGGGTTATTAATGTTTAACCACGCTGCAGGTGTGTTGGGTAATTTCTGAAGAGGATGCTTCTCTTTGTTCTGTTGCCTTTCAGCTTTAATGTGAGGTGTTAATTTGTGCAATTAGCATGATTTTAGAGTTGTGACCCCAAAGTCAGACACATATCTATTGGAAATGTAGTCCAACCAGATAGGAAGAATATGAAATGGATATGCAATTAACGGGGTGGCAGAGAGGTGACTGAAGGATTTGGGTTGTAACTTGGATCAAGGGTTTCAAAATCAAGTGACTGAAAATGATTCAAGAGAGTAACTAGAACATTCCCCTCACTCACCAAAATCCATCTCTGATCTGAAGGGCTCAAGTGTAGAGTAAACAGTTGTCATAATAAATTTAACTAATGCATAGTACATCTAAGTATTGTGCAGAAAGTGACCCTAGCACAGAAAGCTCTTAGCATCTACACTCTGTTCTCAAATTTCTGTCTAATAAAAAACAACATTTTAATTCATTTGAAGCAGATAATTCTAGCATAAATATAGAGAATGATATGAGTCAAACCCATGGCCTTCATACCTTTGAATTCAGTTGAGGATTAAGTTTGTATTAACCAAAAGTATATGGAAATTTAAGAATTTTTTTAAAGTTTTAAAATGTTTCAAAGAAGTTGCATTTTTCTATATAATAATACAGGAGATTTATATACTTGGAAAGTTTTTTCTCAGTCTGATTCTAACGTCGATGAGACAGACTCTTAAAACATTTAAGAGAACAGAATATTTCAATTTTGTAAATTCCACTGAAGATATTTAAATAAATTGTAATACAGTCAGTCATCAGTGGGCCTGATTGCTTAAGTTCATTTAGTCTGTTCAACCTGAAATAATTGGACATTAATTATGGCAAAAGTGAAGGAAATTTTTTCTTTTTCAATCAAATTATAAAAGGAATAATAAGCATATAAATTAAGCTTACCATCATAAGAGGGAAACACCATTTACATTGGAAACTATAAAAAATTGAATATCAATTTTTTTAATCCCAAATGAGCCCTGAGATTCTGACTTATGCTTGACCACAGAGCAGGACCTCAGACTAGTTTTCATGGTGAAAGTCTGTGTCCGTGGTTTCTATGCTCATTCCCAAAGACAGAAGATTGCTTTAAGTCCATGCATGTAAGATGTTAGAATAAAATAATATCAGACTCTGAATATGGCCCTAGTCTGTTATTGTTGACTTTCTTGTTTAAGATCTGCCAAAGCATATAAGAAAACAAATCCTACAGTACACTTTTTATAATGTCAAAATAATCTGAGCAAGGTATTATCTACTGTAGTGTTCAATTCCCAGTTTAAGAAAGAAGTTCATCTTTTTGGCAATAATCTTCAACTCTAAACGGAGTCAGTAGCTAGTGCTTCTACTGCTGTTGACTTTTTAAAAGGCTGTAGTTATTTTGAGTCTGTATTCACACATATTTCTATTTAGAATACATAATAATTTCTTTTACATTATTTATTTCCTCTGAACAGGTTTGAAAAGAAAACCTAATTGTTGGCACAAAAAGGATACCTGTTTTTATCTTAGGCTAACCAATTTTAGAGATGATTCTCTGAGACCCATCTGAATGGTCAGCAAAGAGTCTCTTATTTCTATTTCTCTGCATGTTTGCTTTGCATCTGTAGGTAGCTATGTCAGCTTTATGATGACAACACTATTAAAATTATTTTTAATGTCTCCCCTTTACTCTTTTCTACTATTTATTGTACTTCTAAATGCATAAATGACTGGGGTCGTGGTTCAATGGTAGAGCACTTACCTAGCATTTGTGAGGCACTGGCTTCAATCCTCAGCACTACGTTAAAAAAAAATAAAGTAAATGCATAAATGTTTTCATATATTTTTTTACATGAGTGTCCTTTTAGCTGAATCTGTGCTGCTGGGTCAATTTAAGCTGCCAGTAGCTGATCCCAGTCGTTACCTGGTATGGGGGCCTAAACTGATCAATGTCCGTGTGACACTTGACCAACGCGGGTGGTCAGGTGTGTGTGTCTGACCCTTGTTCCTCTTCAGGAGGAGTGTAGTGTGGCTTTTCCACATCTGATATTTACATCAGACATGTTCAAAAAGCAGTGAACCTCATCTCATGAAGAAAATATAGAAGAATCATCTTTTCAGGTAATAATGTCAGAAAAACAGAATTGGTTTTTGATTTAGGATATGCAAATGGTTGCCCTTATTAAAAGATCGACTTTAAAACATGTTCAGCAATAGAAGAAACTGTTTATCCCCCTCTGTTTTTTGTTGAAGAAAAATCATAAAGGTGATGCCATCATGGAGAGAGTAGGTATTTTCTCTATCATTGTCAAAAAGCAAAAATTGCTTCTTGATTTAGGATCTCTTAAGTTCACGTGGAGGTGTAAATGGCTGGAGGAAATCAATACAATCTATTTTTTCTTGGATGGTGGCCTGTGCACGTATTCTAACCTGCAGACATTCTTAAAATAGTCTTAAGGCAAGCAGATTTGGGGAAAAAAATAAATTCCTTATATAGATGAATCCTGCAACAAGGTGATGTGTCTTGCACTGGGTCCTTTAAGATGTTCACTGAATATTCAGCAGCTCTGAGAATTTCTCAGTTCCTTCCACTCCAAGGTGGTGCGTCAGGAGAATGTGATGAGCAGATCTGACGGTGTTGTCAGCTCTGTGATTGAGATGAAGCTAGAATAGAGCAATTGAGGTTCTCCCAGGTCCTGACCCAAGCCTGAAGCCATGACCTCTGTGGCATCCTCCCGTCCTGAGAAGACCTGGTGGTATGGTTTGGAGGTGAGATGTCCCCCAAAAGCTCACGTGTGAGACAGTGCAAGAAGGTTCAGAGGAGAAACAAGTGGGTTATGAGAACCTTAACTCAATCAGTGACTGAATCACCTGCTGGGATTAACTGAGTGGTGACTGGAGGCAGGTAGGGTGTGGCTGGAGGAGGTGGGCATTGGGGGCGTGGCTTTGGGGTGTGTATTTGTATTTGGGAAGAGGAGTCTCGCTCTGCTTTCTGGTCATTCTGTGCTTTCCTCTTCAGCCTCACCTAGAGCCCCAAGGAATGGAGCTGGCCTTCTAAGGACTAAGACCTCTGAAATCCTGAGCCCTAAAATAAACTTTACTGTTGTTCTGGCTGTGTGTTTTAGACACAGCAGAGAAATACTGGACTAAAACAGTTGAGGCAGGAAGATCAGAAGTACAAAGCCAGACTCAGCAACTTAGTGAGACCTTGTCTCAAAACTTACTAAATAAAAAGGGCTGGGGATGTGAATGGGTGGTTAACTGCCCCTGGGTCCAAACCCTGGTACCAAAAAGTAAAACTAGACATAAAAGATCGACATAGTTTTAGGGACTAAGGGCTTAATAACTATGTCACTGATTCCTATATTTTCAAAGGAAAAATCACACTCCCAAATCAATGGAGCCTGCTGTCCATGGACTGAGACCTCTGAAACCACATGCCCTCAAATAAACTTTTCTTCCCCTATAGTTGTTCTTTTTTTTTTTTTTTTTTTTCCATATAATTGTTCTTTTCATGTCTTTTAGTTACAGCAGTGAAAAAACTGACTAAAACACCTGGGTATCTTAGGGTGGAGACAGTACGGGCCTTGCGGCTTTGTTCCATCAGAAGAGACAGCAGCGAGGAGTTCAAGTTCTGTCCTTAGAACTAATCTGGACTTGCAAAGTCTCACTGCAGTGCCTGACTTACAGAGATCACCCAGTGAATTTCGGTTGTGTGTCACTGAATCTTTCTGAATGAGGAACTATGGTAGATGGTGTAGAGAAATAGCAGTTCCCTGGAAACACGTTGTAAGCCTACCTAGTATTTGACTGGTCTCTATTACCAACGCAAGACGTGGGGTTCACGTTAACGCTCAGAACAGCAACCACTTGGATACCTCCAGATATGGTCCTACATATCTTTACATAGACCCACGGTCTTAGTTAACTTTTTCGCTGCTGTGACTAAATGACCTGACCAGCACAATTATAGAGGAAGAAAGGTTTATTGGAGGGCTCATGGATTCAAAGGTCCACAGAAGGCCAGCTTCATTCCTTGGGACTCCAGGTAAGGGAGAACATCATGGCGGGAGAGCGTGGCAGAGGGAAGCAGCTCACATCATCAGGAAGCAGAGAGAGAGAGAGAGAGACTCCATACCCCAGATATAAATATATATGTATCCCAAAGCCACACCCCAATTCCCACCTCCTCCAGTCACACCCCACCTGCCTCGAGCTTTTGGGGGACGCCTCACCTCCACACCATAGCACTGACTAATTATTTAAGTCTCTTAAAAAAGCAAACAAACCTGAGATAAGCAAAATAAGACCCAGAGAAGCAAAACACTCCAAGTCAAAAATAGTCATTAGATTATAAACCCAGAATCCAAAGTTGGCCACTCTCCATTCCCAGACTGGCCACCAAGGACCTGCAGGATATCCGGTGGACAGTGAGGCCACACAGTCCACTGTTGCAGATTGAGACAGCCGTGCTCAACATTGGTCACCTGCTCTGCGAACTGCCCGTGTGACCTGGTGTCATCTCAACGTCATCTCTCACTACATTCCTTTTGATATCATACCTTGGATGAAGCTGGGTTTCCAGTGGATGCCGGGACTGAAAATGAAAAAGAAAAAAGAAAATCCATGTAGTGAAAGTCAGCACGTGGAGATCACAGAAGTGCAGGATACCAGGCTGAGCCACCCGACTCCAAGATTGGAGAAGTCTCCATCAAGGAGGACCTGGTTGTGTAAGAATTAAACGACATGTACAACTAATTAGAACAAATAAAGGATAAAAATTTTTTAAATAAAAAAAATATTTAGCAGAAATGCTATTATTGATACCTCTCTGTGTGTGTATTTAAAACATCCCGTAAGTTGTCAGAATACAGTTCATTTAAACCAAACTACCTGGTACACAGAACTCTTAGCTATTTATGTTGGTTTAGGGGTGCCATTTATAAAAAGATTGGGCTAGTAAGGATGTGATCAGACACACCTTCTCCTAGACACCGCTACTTGAAATTGAAGGATAAGTCCATCCAACCTCACAAACACTTGTACCTTCTCAGGGACTTAGAGAATCCTTTGTTCCAGAACTCACTGTATAACAGGAAAGAAAGACACCAAGGTCTATCCTGGGGCACAGTGTGGGAGCTAAATATGAGAGGAACCTGATTTTCACCTAAGTATTCCAAAGGCCAGGAACTGAGATGTGAGGGGAGATGTTACTGGATGAGAAAGCAGACACAGGAAATTCCTAGGAAGTGATGAATGAGACAGGTCCGAATGCGTGCTGGTTACAGAGTCGTGGGCAGCCAGGTTGCAACAGCACTTATTAAAACTTGTTAGGTGCCAGGCCATGCCTGAGGCACTGCGTCATTAAAGATGCAAGTGCTTTTCCTCAGACTCTGGTATCTCCTGGGTTTCCTGATAGAAAAACAGCATTCAGGTCAGAGGTAAAAAAGGAGAGTAGAAAGGAAGGCCCAGGGTAGACTGTGATCCTGTCTGTAACTTCTACGGAGACTGGGGACTTTCAGAAGAATAAACACAGAGTCTAATTATTTTCGATTAACTAGTTACCAAATTCATTCACAAATATTGATGTTATTCAAATTGGCTTCATCTTACTGAAAAAAGAGGCTGAATTTGTATATCCTCCTGCTGAATAATTGAGAGACATATGTATATTTTTCCAGAATCATGACTTATTCAGTTTATGGTCTAATTATTGGTTTAGAAGATAAGCAAATAACAAATTATCATATGAAAAATTGTGAGCCTGGGAGTAATTAATGCAATAAAATAGATTGCTCAATATGTAACCACTTCATTGTAGATTCAAGGAAAAGGGGCTTGATTTCTAAGGGGAAGATAACAACATCAAAAAGTCTGAAGGATTAAATTAAGAGATAATTTTAAACATTTATTGATGCAGTATTCAAATTCAGTCTCTCATAATGAGACTACTGAAACTACGCCGTACAACCTGATTAAGGAGATTGAGGTGTGTGACCAGGACACAGTCGTAACTGTCCTGTGTTGTCTAGGTAATCCTGGACAGCACGCCTGTGTCCACTGGAGTCCTCTATTTAATTTCAGACTGTACCAGGTTTCTCACAACAACTCATGACTAACTGTATATAGTGCAGTCATCACACATAAAATGCATAAGCCAAATGCTCTCCCTTACTCAATGGGTAGACTAATCGTCTTTCTAAGATGCCCCTCCGTGACCATGATATGCATGCCTTATCTATTACAATCCTGTCCTGCATATGATTACCATTCATTTATTGGTTCCTTGATGAGAGATTTGCAAGCACATAGTCAGAGACCGTGCTAGCAAAACTGACAGAATTCAACACAGAACAAGATGATTTCCATCTGAGCAATCAGAGCCATCTTCAAGAAGTAGATAAAGCTGCAAGAAATGGAAATAAAAAAACAACCTCAGTGTCCACCAACTGCTGAATGGATAAAGAAAATGGGGTGTATACATGCATATACAATAGAAGGCTGCTTAGCCATGAAAAGATGAGATTCTGTCATCGGCGATATCACGATGGGACTGGAGGTCATTATGTCAAGTGGAATAAGCCAGGCACTGGAAGACAAGTGCAGTCTGTCTGGCTCACAGGTGGAAAAGAAAAACTTGAGCTGATGGCCTTTGAGAGGAGAATGGTGGTCACCAGCCTCTGGGGAGACTAGCAGGGAGGGAGGGATGGGAAGAGTTGATTTATTAGGCACTAAGTTGTAGGTAGATAGGCGTTACGGTTTGAATGTGAGGTGTCCCCCGAAAGCTCACATGGGAGACAATGCAAGAAGGTTCAGAGGAGCAACAATTCGGTTATGAGAGTCTTAACCTAATCAGTGAATGTATCCCCTGAGTGGCAACTGAAGGCAGGTAGGGTGTGGCTGGTGGACGTGGGTCCCCAGGGCTATACCTTTGAGGTAGGTATTTTGTATCTGGCAAGTGGAGTCTCTCTGCTTCCTAATCACCATGTGAGCTGCTTCCCTCTAGCACACTCTTCCGCCATGATGTTCTGTGTCACCTGGAGCCCCAAGGAATGGAGCTGGCTGTCATGGACTGAGACCTCTGAAACCGTGAGCCCCCAAATAAACTTTTCCTCCTCTACAATTGTACTTGTCAGGTCTTTTAGTCACAGCGGTGAAAAAGCTGATGAAAACAATAGAAAGAAGTCCTCTTGCTCAGCAGGGTGACTATAGATAACAATAATATATTGCGTATTCAAAAACTAAAAGGACTTCGAAAATTCTTCCCACCAAGAAGTGAAAATAAGCATGGTCCAATTTTTATGTACGACTAACATTTTTTTTTAATTAAATAAAATGTTAAAAAAGAAGCAGAGGGCACACAATCCGTGTGCTACAAAATAGTCTTCAGTGCCCTATGGCTTGGCCAGGGTCCACCATTACGTCACAGACATTGGTGGCTACGCAGAGGTGGAGTGGGACAGAAGGCAGATGTGGAGAGTTTGCTCAGGCAGGATCCCTGGTGGCTTTAACTGAAGAGCTTCATTTGTGTTTGCCAGGGTGAGAACTTTCCCATTCAGCCATGCTGTGACGGGGGTACAGCTTGTCATTGACGTGTGTTATTAATCCTGTGAATCAAGTCTGGAGTATACAGAGACCTGATTCGCTACCTGTGGTCAGAATGTAGAGAAAGATCCCTGGAAGCAGGGACAGACGACATCTTCCTCTGCTTTCCTCCACGGTCGGTTCACCAGGGGTTACTAAGCATCTGCTCTGTGTTAAGTCCTCTGTGAAATTATGTGGACACGAATTGAAGAAAAGGCCAGCTTTCTATCTTGGGGTATCATACATCCATAGGAACCCAGGGATCTGTAAAGAATCATGATAAATGTAATAAATAAAAATGCAAAAATATGGACACAGTCAATGGCCCATAACTGTTGATGATCATCAAAGAGACCTAACAACAGTAGTATTTTTAGTCTGGAGATGTTTATTTGGAACTCTTTTACTTAATTCCCCCACCTCACATCTAATGGGGAAGAGGAAAATTGTCCAGAAATTGAATTAGAGAATCTCCATAGTTTCAGGCTTAAGACAGGAAATGAAAAATTGCACAAATCTTGAGACATGAAACAGTTCACATGATCTTTCTAAAGAGAAATCGTAAATATAAGTAAATGTAATATAAATATAATATGGACTCATAAATATCCATGTTCACAAATTTTCCAATATAAACCAGAGTCAGCCTAGATAACCTAAGAAGGAAGCCAACTCGTCAACCAACCACAGCCAGGAACACAGATAGACGAATTTATGGCCA
Source organism: Sciurus carolinensis (assembly GCF_902686445.1). Taxonomy (NCBI): domain Eukaryota; kingdom Metazoa; phylum Chordata; class Mammalia; order Rodentia; family Sciuridae; genus Sciurus; species Sciurus carolinensis. The sequence continues at coordinate 23,332,965 of NC_062231.1, read as the reverse complement.
GAATGATCACATGTGAGGAAGCGCTCGGTGTGAGAGGCCAGCCCTCCAGGTAAAGCAGACTCGTCCACAGATGCTCACCAACAAAGGAAATAGCCAAGAAAATGAAGTCATGGAGAAATTATTAACATGAAAACAGGGAAAAGAGATTGAAGAAAGAGAGTGGTGATTGTACCACTCGGATCTTTGATGGGCATATTTGGAGAGTCATGATTGTAAAACACTAGAATACTGATTTAAAGAAAAAATTGAAATAGAATGACCCTGGAAGGGTTGGGTCAGGGAACAGGGATAAGAGTCAGATTCTCACCTGTCACAATTGGATCCCAGTGGAAGGTGCTAAATTCTGTGTCAGGTTATTGTCATGACGTGGATAGTATTTGAAGGCCTGAAATTAAATGTCATTGGGAACACCTGGAGATGGGCAAGGGGATGCGGTTACAGTGTGGGCGAGGGAAGAGATCTTTCATTTTGTTTTATTTGTTCTAATTAATGACAGAGTGCATTTATTATGCATCTTGATAGATCATACATAAATGGAGCATAATTTCTCATTTTCCTGATTGTCCAGGTTGCAGGATCACATGGGTCATGCCATCATACATGTATGTAGGGTCACAATGTCTGTTTCACTCTGCGATCCTTTCTCCCCTCCCTTCACTTCCCTCTCCCCAATATAAAGGAACTATTTTTCCCTATCCCCTGACCCCTTATTGTGAATTAGCTTCCACATATCAGAGAGAACATTCTGCTTTTGCTTTCTTGGGATTGGCTTATTTCACTTAGCATGATGTTCTCCAACTCCATCCATTTACCAGCAAATGCCATAATTTCACTTTTCTTAAAAGCTGAGTAATAGTCCATTGTGTGTGTGTGTGTGTATGTGTACATGTAGACCACATTTCCTTTATCCATTCATCTGTTGAACGACAGATAATTTGAAAGAGATTTTTAATGTCTCAGTTGCCTTCGGATTTCTAGCACTACTTGGCTTCTTAAATATATATGCATATATTGCCTTGATAGGACTGTAACTAAATTTTTAAAATAAAAATAACAGATCTCTCACAAAGATTTGGAGTCATATACAGTGTGTACCAAGTGATAAGAAAACACATACACACACACACACACACTTGATGAAGGCCGACAGCTAAGATTGGAAATAGTACCTCCTGCTCCAGAAACTCCAGATATTTCTCTTTGTATAAGAACAGGGAAGCTGGGCACAGTGGTGAATGCCTGTCATCCCAGCAGCTTGGAGGCTGAGGCAGGAGGACTGGAAGTTCAAAGCCAGCCTCAGCAAAAGTGAGGCGCTAAGCAACTCAGTGAGATCCTGTCTCTAAATAAAATACAAAATAGGGCTGGGAGGTGGCTCAGAGGTCGAGTGCCCTTGAGTTTGAGCTCCAGTACCAAAAAAGAAAGAAAGAAACAACAACAACAGATGGAAGCGGTGTGGCATAACAGTTAACGGTCAGGACCAGAATTCTTTCCTGTTCTTTTGTACGATGGCTACACACTAGCTGTGTGACCTGGGTTAGTCTATGCTACTTTATGAGTTTCTATATCAACTTCCATATTAAAAATAATTGGGAATATTGATTAGAAGTGCAGGTAGCTGAGAGGTCCTCTTGGTGACCTCCGTGGTCACCCGCAGAAGGGACTGGAGGGCCACGCTTCCTTCAGGGTCCTGTGCTGTTCTCTGCTTGTTGGTCTGAGGGTCCCCAGGAGTGGCCTGGGTCAGACTGGACAAGCCGATGAGAAGGGCCAAAGGATTTAATGTCCCCAGAGCCGCCTCTCAAATGACGACCTAAGGGACTAGGTTGATAAGCACACCGACTTCTCCGTCCCCTTGGGGACCATCCCCGAGTGCACGCAGCACAGCTCCCCACAGGTCTGCGGGGGAAACCAGCCCCAGTGGCTCCGTGTGGCTCCGCCTTGCACGTGGGACCTACTTTCCTCCCTCCTGTCTCGTTTTCCCCACACTCTGTCTTGTGTTTCCTATGATCACTTGTAAAATAAACAAGTCAATGTCTCAGAGTCTGCTATGGAGGAAATCCAATCCCAACAAATAGGTGTCTCACACTTTCAGGAGGATGAAAGAATGCACATTTAGCACAACTGAGTACTCAACGCTGGTTCAGGTACTTAGTCATGTTTGCCAAATACCAGTTGTATGGTGAGGGGCAGGGCAGAGGGTAGGACTTGGACTCCCAGGGATCTGACTCATATGATATAGAACAGAAATGTTAACAGATAAGAAAAATAATGAAGCCAGGCACATGGGGCATGCGTGTAATCCCAGTTGCTCAGGAGGCTGAGGCAGGAGGATTGCAAGTTGAAGGCCAGCCTCAGCAAAGCAGCGAGAACCTGTCTCAAAAAAATAAAAACGGCTGGGAGTAGCGTTCAGTGGTATTGTACTCCCAGGTTCAATCTCAAGTACCAAAAAAGAAAAGAAAGAAAGAAACAGTCAAGGAGCAGTTTTGTTTGTTGTTTTTCAAAAGGAAGTCTAAACATGCTGGGAAAGAAATTCTAAAGATATTTTAGTATTTATCTGAGAGTGAAAAAGTTTGGTCATAGAGTCGAGTGGAAAACCACAGTGAGTAACAATTCCAAAACCAAGACAGCTGGGACTTCATGTTCACGTCTAAGGTCTCACAAAGAAAAACAAAAAAAGTCTTACACAAAGAAACTAAGACCTACTAGGTAAACGACTTGATGAAGTTTTATAATTCACTCATCCAAAGATCTTAAGATCCCCAATAATGTACTTTTTTCATTAGCTTCTTTGGCCATCATTTTTCTTTATCATTCTTCTCTCTTGGAGTTATGGGTGAAGCCCAGGTGGTTGATATGGTACTGAATTGCTGAAGGAATGAATAGGGATTTAGTTCCCAGTAGAGTCCACTTGAGGTTGTTTTCTTCATTTGAAGTCCTGGTCACTTGGTCTTTCATTCAGTCCTGTCTCTCTCATTCACAATTCGGTGGGAATGATTTTGGCCACTCCAACACAAATCTGAGAGTTAAATTAAGCGTTCGTGTTGGTCATGGTTTCTGCCGGATGGACAACCTTGGTATTGATAAGATAGATACCCTCCAATCCCTGTACAGAAAACATTATTTCCTCTCTCTCCTTTTTCTTTTCTTGACAAAAGTCATCTCTGATGTATAAGTTCATAAGGTGAGAATGTCAGATAGCTCGCTTGCTATGGAACTGTACCTGGAGGACCAAATTCATTGGTCCACTTTACATCTTTCTACCCACTTAGAGAAGAAGTGGAAGAAGAAGTCAGCGTGGCAGAAATCAAGGAGGGAACTTCTGGAAAGTGTCACAGGCTCTTTCAGATGCCCCCTTCCAGGTAATTGGAATGTTGATTTTTAAGTGGAACTGACAGACTGGCTTCCTGCCTCTTTTTGGCTGGTTGGTGTTCCATCCACCACAGTGTATTTATCCACTCACCTACTGATAGACATTTGAGTTCTTCACATTTCCAGTCTATTAAGAACAAACCTTCTTATAGCAGTCGAGAGCAATTCTTTGGATAGATACATGTTTTCATAGGGGGTATGGTTTACACACTGTAGAGTTCTGAACCATACGTGATGTTCAATTTAATTGACATTTTCCAAAATGGTGGCACTATATTGCATTCCCGGTAACAGTGGAAGATCTTTGTACGCGCTTATTGACCATTTACAAATTGTATTTCCTAACAAGTATATTCAATTATTTTTCTATTTATAATGGATTAGTTCTTTGTACTATGACATTAAAAGATATTTTATAGATTCTAGATACAAGTCTTCTAATATCTGCACTATGACTATTTTCTCTGGGTGTGTGAGGAAGAGCATGTTTTAATTTTTATGAAGCTTCATTTACCTATGTCTCTCTTTTATGGTGAGTGATTTTTGTGTCCTGCCTAAGAAATCTTAGCCCATTCCAAGGTTGCAAATATTTCCTCCTGTTTTCTTCTAGAATTTTATAGTTTTAGCTTTTATGTTTGGTTTATGATCCATTTAAAATTGATTTTTGTGTGTTGCGTGGGGTTCCATACAGATAATCTGTTTCTCTGATGCTGTTTTTTGAAAAGATTATGTTCCCAATGGAATTACTTATTTATGGTGCATTTAGGGAAGGCTGTCTTTATCCCCTACCTTTTACTTTATGGGAGAGAGCAGCAAGTCTGATCACCTTTCTTGGGAACCCAGCATTATTCCTTTGAATAATTTTACATCTGATTTTATTTACAAGTCTGAACCCAGTAGCGTATGGCACAGTGTATCCAGTAATATCTGTTTAATAATGAGGGAAGTGAATGGAGGTAAGCAAGGTCCAGGAAGGTGTGTGTGGTGACCGGTCCTCATTCTTTTCTCTGACTGCCTGTCCCTGTTTCTCTATCTCTATTTGTAGATGAAGACTCCTCAGGTACTCCATGACACGGGGCTACTCTCTGGGGACACCGTTTATCAGGTTGACAGGCTTCTTGATAAGAGTATCAGGAAAATGTTGTTAGAACTAAAAATTATAAGCTTTATGAGAACCAATCCGTCAATCAATATCTCCTCCCCTCTTCCTCCCCCTCCTCCCCTCTTGCTCTCTTTGTCTCTCTCTCTCTCTTTCTCTCTCTCTGTCTCTCTCTCTTTCTCTTTCTCTTTCTTTCCAGTACTGGGCATTGAATCCAGGGGTGCTTTACCACACATAGTCCTATTTATATTTTATTTTGAGACAGAGTCTCACCAAGTTGTGGTGACTGACGTTGAACTTGTGATTTTCCTGCCTCGAACCCCGGTCTAGCCGGGATCATAGGGGTGCATCTCGCCTGATCAAAAATGAAATCTCTCAGAAAAAGCATGGTTGACCCAGTTGTTGGAAGCGTCTATGTAAAATCTTTGTGTCATGAAGCTCTTGTGCAGAGATGGATATTAAGCCATAGTAAGTTCGATTTATATTTATTTACAAATATTGTTTTGTCACCTTAAAGTAAGATCCACATTAACAGAACTGGAAGAGTTAATGATGTTCACGCCCCATCCATCTCTCCAAGCTTGCTGATTTGACTTGCCTGTCCTCTTGCTGGTCTTCACAGAGGGACAGAATATTTATATAGCTGTAAGCATGTCACAGAAGGAAATTTTAATTTCTGATTTTCTTTTTCATAGCAGGTGAAATTGCAAGTATTTTCCATGTTTTTCAATGGCTTTTTTTTTTTATCCATTTTATTGACTACAAAGAAGTCTAGTAAGTGGATATGCCACAATTTTCTTTTCTATTGAACTCTTTGGCATTTAGGTGAACTTCAACTTTTCTCTTAGTGGTTATTACAAACATTCCAGTAGGTAGACTTCCCCTTATTTTGTAAAATTTATGTTTAGAATGTCAGCGTAATTGAGTGGTTGAATATAGAGAAGCTAGAATCCTTGAATTCAAATCTTACTTTTGCCATTTTTCAGTAATGTGACTTTCAACAAGTGTTCTGACCTCTTGGGACCTTAGTCTCTTTATCTATAAAATGGGGGTGACATCCATTATTGATAGGGATAACTGATAAATTATTTTTTAAAATAATTGATAAATTATTGATAAATTATTTTTTAAAATAATTTATCAAGGTGAAAAAGCACAGGACCTAAAATCAACCACTTGAAAGTGAATAATTTGTGGCACTGAGCATATTCACAGAATTGTGCACTTACTACCACCATGCAGTTAGAAATAAAAGAATATTGCCATCACTCTGATTCATGGTGTTGTAATCAGTTAGGTCGGTATAAGTGAATGTGCAAAGTTGATACTATATTCTTTTCTTTCTATTTATTTATTTTTATTGTAAACAAATGGGATACATCTTGTTTCTCTGTTTGTACATGAAGTAGAGGTATACCATTTTTGGAATCACACATTTACATAGGGTAATTGTGTTTGATTCCTTCTGTTATTTTTTATACATATATTCTTAAGGTGAATAAGTAAGTTAAGTAGTCCTAGTAAATAGTACTACAATATTAATCTAATGTATTCTTTCACTAACTGTGAGGGTCTATACATCCCACGTTCTGCTCCGTCCTCCCCCACTTAGTTTATATGAATATTCACAGAGGGAGAGAGAAGGGGAGGAGGAAGAGGAGGAGAGGAAGATGAGAAAGAGGAGGAGGAGGGGGAGGAGGTAGAGGAGGGAGAGGAGGAGGAGGAAGAGGAGGAGGAGCAAGAGGAGGAGGAGGAAGAGGAAGTTGTGGTTGGTCTTCAACCAGAGGTAATTTTTAAAAATAATTTATCAAGGTGAAAAAGCACGGGACCTAAAATCAACCACTTGAAAGTGAATAATTCGTGGCACTTAGCATATTCACAGAATTGTGCACTTACTACCACCATGCAGTTAGAAATAAAAGAATATTGCCATCACTCTAAAGTGACTTTCCAAGCTCATGCTCATTTCGTCCCTCCTTCTGCAGCTCCCAACACCCACCAGTCTATACTTGGTCTCTAGGAGTTTCTCTCCTTTGAATATAAATGAAATGATACCATATACGGCCTTTGGCGTCTGCCTCTTCCACTTAGCCTGCTGTAAGCTTTCCTATGTTTCAGCATATGTCTGTACTGCCTTCATTTCTTTTTTAAAATTGTTATTATATTTATTTGTTCCAATGAGTTGTCCATGACAGTAGGATGCATGTATACATTTTGATAGATCGTACATAAATGGAGTGTCATCTCTCATTTCTCTGATTGTACATGTTGCAGGATCACATGGGTCATGCAGTCATAATGAACATGAGGTAATCACGTCTGTTTCACTTTACTGTCCTTCCTACCCCCATACCACTTCTCCTCCCTTCACTCTCCTCTACCTAATCTAAAGTCACTCTATTATTCCTTAGCCCCCACTTTATGGTGAATTAGCTTCTGCATATCAGAGAGAAAATTCAGTCTTTAGATTGTGGGGTTTGGCTTATTTCACTTAGCATGATATTCTCCAACTCCATCCATTTACCAGCAAGTACCAGGATTTCATACTTCTTGAATGCTGAGTAATATTCCATCATATATATATATTTATATACACACACACAAACACACACACACACACACACACACACCACATTTTCTGTATCCATTCATCTGTTGAAGGGCACCTAGGTTGGTTCCATAGCTTAGCTATTGTGAATTGAGCTGTGTAAACATTGATGTGGCTGTGTCACTGTGGTATACTGATTTTAAATCCTTCGGGTATAAACCAAGGAGTGGGATAGCTGGGTCAGATGGTGGTTCCATTCCAAGTTTTCTTAGGATTCTCCACACTGCTTTCCCTAATGGTTGTATCAATTTGCTTTCATTTCTATGGCTAAATAATCCTGATATGCATATTCCATGATTTGTTCATCCACCAGGCATTTAGAATTTTTCCACCTTTTGACTATATCGCATCTGTTGCTGTCGACCTGCGTGTACATGTTCTTGTTTGAGTGCCAGTTTTCAGTTCTTTGGGGTATGTACTAGGAATGGAATTGGGACTCCTGTGGTAATTCCATGTATTGCTTTTGGAGAAATCATCAAGTCATTTTTCATTATTACACATTTTTAATTAACAGTGAGTTTTGAAATCACTAAGTGTGAGTTCTTCAAGTTCATTCTTTTTCATGATTGTCTGGACTCTTTTAATTCTTTGCAGTTGCCTAGGATCAAGTTTGAGGATCAACTTGTCAGTGACTGCACATCAAATAAACAGAAGCCCGTAACTCACATCAAGAAGTAGACATGAATATCTTAACCATGTTAAGTCTTCCAGTCCATGAACATGGGTTATCTTTTCATTTATTTAGGTCATCTTTAAATTCTTTCAGCTTTGCTTCATAATTCTCAGTTAACAAGATTTTCATCTTTTTGGCTACATTTATTCATAGGTATTTAAACTTTTGAATGCTATTTTTAATGGACTTTTTTTTCCCTTAATTATCTTCACCGGCTCATCATTGCTGGCATAGAGGAACATAACCGATTTTGTGTTTTGATCCGGTAGTTTGTGGCATTTGTTTATTATTTCTTGTAGCTTTGCTGAGAATTCTTTGGGATTTTCTGTATGTAGGATTATGACATCTGCAAATGAACTTGGCTTTATTTTTTCCTTTCCAATGTGGGTGACTTTTATTTAGTTGTCCTGCCTACTTGCTCTAGTCAGAACTTCCAGTAAAATGTTGATCAGAAGTGGTGAAAAACATCATCCTTGTCTTTCTTCTGATCTGAGGGGAATCACTTTCAGTCTCACTGTTGAGTAGGATTTCCACCATGGTTTCCCTTAAATGACCTTTTTCCCTTTGAGAAAGCGCTTTTCTATTCTGAGTTTTTGAATTGTTTTTAATTAAAATATTTTTTATTGTTACAGACACATTTTGATTCATTGTACACAAATGGGGTACAACTTCTCCTTTCTATGGTTGTACACAATGTATATTCATGCCATTCATGTAATCATACATAGATATAGGGTAATACTGTTTCATTCTACTCTTTTTCCATCCCCCCCACCCCTTTTTCCTCTATACCATCCAAAGTTCCTTCATTCTGCTCTTCCCCCATTACCCCCCATTGTTATATATTGTCATGCACTTATCAGAGAAAACATTCAGCCTTTGGTTTTTTGGGTTTGGCCTATTTCACTTAGCATGATATTTTCTAACTTCATCCATTTACCAGCAAACGCCATAATTTTATTCTTCTTTATGGCTCTGTAATATTCTATCATGTATATATACCACAGTTTCTTTATTCATTTGTCAATTGAAAGGTGTCTAGGTTGGTTCCACAATCTAGCTATTGTGAATTGAGCTGCTTTGAACATTGATGTGACTGCACCACTGTAGTATGCTGATTTTAAGTCCTTTGGGTATAAACCAAGGAGTGGGACAACGGGGTCAAATGGTGGGTCCATTCCAAGCTTTCTGAGGATTCTCCACACTGCTTTCCAGAGTGGCTGCACTAATTTGCGACTCTACCAGCAGTGTATGAGTGAGCCCTTTTCCCCACATCCATGCCAACACTTATTGCTTGTGCTCTTGATAATAGCCATTCTAATTGGAGTTAGATGAGGGATTGGATTTTGCCAGATCATTTTTTGTGCACCTATCAACATGATCACGAGTTTTATTTTTTCTCATCCCATTCAGTAGTGGTGCTCCATTGGTTGATTTTCTTATGTGGAATCACCCTTATATTTTCCGGGAGAAATCCTACTTAGCCCTGGTGGATATTTTTCTTTCTTTGCTGTTGAACCAGAGGTGATTTTGTCCCCTCGATGACATAGGCAGAGTCAAGATATTTGATTGTCACAATTGGAAGAGAGCGCTATGGGCATCTGGTGCTCAGAGACCAAGATGGTGGAACACACTAGGTGGACCCAACAAGAGCTTCTGCACATGTGTAGACCACCTCTGCCAAGAACAAATGGTTAGTCAGTCTATGGTGTCTGGAAAGCCCTGGTGAGAAACCCAGAATTACACCAGCCCTACTAACATTCCTGTAGCACATACCACAGTTACCTCTCTAACCGGTCTTTCTGGTCTTTTTCCTTTGTCTCCTCAAAACACTGAACCTCGCTCAGTCATCTAGGTTCCCTTTGCCTTGTGTCTTCTACACACATGCCCCTCTCTGATCAGAATACCCCTTCCTCTCCTCACTCCCCAACTTCATCATCATCTTTCAGTCCTCTTTACTCTTCAGTTCTTAGTTATTTTCTATGTGAAGATTCTTTGATTCTTTGACTAGTTCGTCAGTCAGGTTTGCATCACAGTGACCAAAATGCCCAAGAAGAACGATCCAGTGGAGGGAAAGGTTTGCTTGGCTCATGGTTCCAGAGGTCTAGCAAATGGCCAGTTGACTCCTTTGCTATGGGCCCCGGGTGAGATGGAACATCATAGCTATAGAGTATGGTAGAGATGGAACATCATAGCTGTAGAGTGTGGTGGAGATGGAACATCATAGCTGAAGAGTGTGGTGGAGATGGAGCACCATAGCTGAAGAGTATGGTGGAGAAGGAACATCATAGCTGTAGAGTGTGGTGGAGAAGGAACATCATAGCTGTAGAGTGTGGGGGAGATGGAACATCATAGCTGAAGAGTGTGGGGGAGATGGAACATCATAGCTGAAGAGTGTGGTGGAGATGGAACATCATAGCTGAAGAGTATGGTGGAGATGGAACATCATAGCTGAAGAGTATGGTGGAGATGGAACATCATAGCTGTAGAGTATGGGGGAGAAGGAACATCATAACTGTAGAGTATGGGGGAGAAGGAACATCATAGCTGAAGAGTGTGGTGGAGAAGGAACATCATAGCTGTAGAGTGTGGTGGAGAAGGAACATCATAGCTGTAGAGTGTGGTGGAGAAGGAACATCATAGCTGTAGAGTATGTTGGAGAAGGAACATCATAGCTGAAGAGTATGGTGGAGAACGAACATCATAGCTGAAGAGTATGGTGGAGAACGAACATCATAGCTGTAGAGTATGTTGGTCCTTGTCAACTAGGTAGGAATACTGGTGTGTAACTGATTAGGGTACAGCTCTCAGAATCCAGTCACTTCACCTGCAGACATTTCTATGAACAGAGGAACTTTGGGGGAACACCACATATCCAAACCAAAATAACTCCCATTAATTGAAGTGAGGTGCTTTTGGTCTGTTCTCCCACCCCCATCCCTGCACCAGCACTATCCATATCATATACTTTTCAGAGTTTTTAAAAATCATGTGTTAATTTCTGGAAGCTCTGGAAAGTCATACACATATTTGCTTGCTACTCTATCTTCAAGTCCTAGGTAAGTGCCAGTTCATTACAGTTGTAGTTTTGAAAACATAGAACAAATGCAAGAATAAATAAATAAATAAGACTTACTTCCTTTTCTTTAATCATCTGTAAACTTCAGAGAATATGGAAGAAATACATAAGTGAATCTTTTATATGTGTACACCTCAGATGCATTTGTGAAATAGAAATAAGCAGTTGGAATATTTTGTATCTTAGTTATCTAAATCTTTGCATCTCTGCCTTAGACATAATTGGCTGTAACTGTGTTTCATTTTTGCAAAAATTTTCAGTGGTTAATACCGTCTTTGTGCAAGGACTGAGACACATAACCACAGGTTTTCAGCAGCATTTTGAGACTTGCATGTTTAATACATTATCAGACCTATAAGCAAGGTTTGCAAGTGGAATTTGGAGCAAAAGAAAGCAGCAGTTCATTTCAGGCTTTTAAATCAATAAGCTTGAAGCATGGTTTCCTAGGAATTGCTGGTTTTCCCAGGCAATGTCCAATTTCTGGAGAAAGAAACAGAATGTAATCTGCACACAGTCAAATGCCAAAGGCAATGTATGCAGTGTGTGCAGGTTCAAACCAGGTCAGAGTGAAAATGACCAGGAACCAGCCACCCATCTTGTAAAATGCTATAGGAACTAGTTATTACTTATTGCCCTTTACAAATATTAAAAAATAAGTCATAGTGTCAGCTACCAGGAGCTGCAGGTTTCAGAGGTGCTTTATGGACTAGAAGTGTTTCATAAGAATTGACCGTGATGGGAATTTCTGTAAATCAAAGCTCACTTGTCCTCTTAATCTAATCAAAGTACTGATAACCTCATGGCAAGTTGACAGACCCCAATACTCTGAGGTTTTGTCATCTTAGCAGAAAAGGCAAGACAAAAGCCAATTCCCTGTGATTAAGGGGCACTAGATGTCTTCTTCCTTGTCTGCATTGCAGTTGAAATTCTGCTTCTCGTAGGAGCTTATTTTCAGTTTGCTTCTATATTTCTTAGCATTTTAAAAATTGCCTTCTCTCTTCAACTGTGAACTGTACTCCAGAACCCTGAGAATCATCTGAGCTCTTCAAGGCCTGAGAATCTTCTAAATTGGTATCGTGTTCCCCAGAGTGCTTTGTCTTCCCCACATGATTGCCTAATAATTAAATTGACCAATAACGGGGGAAGGGGGCAGATTTCTTTAGCTTTCTCACTTGTGGTCTTTTGAAGCTTCCCTTTTCTCATCTGGAAAGGGAGAGTCGTAGAGGAAGTGAAATCAACCCTGGATCCTGAGGAAGTATGAACTTGAACTCAGTCTAGCCAATGACAGAGGCTTGCTGATGGAAATCTGATTCTACACGTTGCTCTACACGTGATTTTCTCTAGTTACCCACTCTGGTCTGACCGTGTAGGAAGGCGAGGGAGTGTGTATTTGGCTGGGGGAGTTTTCAGAACTCCGACATCCCTCATGGCTTACCTACAGTAGCAGCGGTGATTCCCAATCCCATTACATAGCTCTGCACTGTCTTTCATTTGTTTCCTCCTCTCTTTATGGCGACGCTGCCTGTTTTCCTAGTGTTGTCACCCATCGCTGTTAGAATAAGAGCTTCCAGGCAGCAGGGGCTGTGTTTGCCTGGTGGACATTGGTATCACCGACACAGAGAGCTCTTTGGAGGTCATCACTGTTTGCTAAATACAACTTTTGTCCTAGGGACAACACACTTGATGATTGACAGGGATGCACTGTGTCAAACCTTGGGAAAGGGCAAGACCTCTCACAAGGGTGGCCTACTCTTTGCATTTAGGGTTTTTTGTATGTCTCCTCGGCCTTCTTTCTCTTCTGTCACCAACCAGGGACTTCCCCCGTGACCACAGGAAGACTACAAGGCAAGCAGGATGCACAGCTGATACCCTTCCCATTGATCCTGAAAGTTCCTATCTCCTAGGAATCCTTAGATCATTTGATTGTTACTGTGTCAAAGAAAACTCTGACATCCTGAATTTTATTTTGACATGCATATATACCTTCTATCATATTCACATATAATGCAGAGTATAAAAAGCATTACGCACACTTGAAAAAGTATGGGTTAATTTATTTGCAAGCAAAATAGAGAAGTTAAAATTCCTGTATTCCCCTAAGGGATATGGAAATGGAGTTATTAAGAAGATAACCAAACATAGTTTAATAATAACTATTCAGCAACCACAATAAGGAAAATAATTTATTTTGATATTATATAATTTATTTGGGTATATAGCTCACTTTTATATACCAACAACATTATTATATAATGGACAGAAGATGAAAAAATTCACAATATTGATATTTGGGGGTTTTGCAAGTTAAATCTATTTTCAATTACATAAATTATTTCAATTCAAAAATGTTTAAGTTAAATTTATCTTTAATGATATCTGCTTCAGGAATGTATATAAACATTTAGACCTCTCTAAATGATTATATTTTATTCCTCCATAATCATGAGTTTCAATTATGGTCATCACTAAATACAACTAACGGATAATTATTTGATTCAACCAGCACAACCAGAGGAAATCTTTGACATCAATACACCAGTTTAGTATCTTGTTTGCAAAAACAATAGTTGATTGAATTTTTCACCCTCTAATCTCTGACTCTGATAGAAGGTTTTCTCAGTATTAAATATATGTTGTTGATCGAATTCTTATGCACTGGGAAAAGATAACCTAATACATAGCTTGAGGGTCTTTTTCTCAAATATTTAGAGACTTCAAGCTGATGCAATAAAATAATTCCCAATATCTGATGTAGCCATTTGATTTTATACATGAATAGATACATGACACATAGATTACTCAGGGAAAAATAAAAAAAGAATGAGAAAGAGGAAGGAAGGGGTAGATTGTCATTGCAGAGGTGAGAGAGTCAAAACTTTTGCATCACGGAATGACGGTCTAGAAGAATTTTTCTAAATTAAGCATGTGCCCACCCGCTTTACAGAATTGTGTTTTTTTTTAGTTACTGCAAGCTCAGACCTTGAGCTGGGTCCCTCTCCTTGACTGAATTATAGAGAAAGGACCTTAAGTGAATCTGGCTCTGCGTCTCATTCTTCTGAAAGTGCCCTCTTCCGTTCATCACAGAATATCATTTCCCAGATCACAGCCTTCAAGTTTGCTTCTGCCCCACGCATATGGGTCCAACCTCTGGTGGGATCACGCCTCCTTTCTTTTCTTCATCCCCACGTTGAAGGACTTTGTGTGAGACCATCCCCAGCTGTAGTTCCTCCGTTCATCTGGATGGTCCCAGGGGTCAGGTCTCCATCTCTGATTCATCCTCTGGACAGTTGGGAAACCAGCTGGTTCAATTGCTTCTCCGTTCTGCAGTGTCTCTGATTTTTTTTTTTTTTAAACTGATTTCACCATGTCAGGTACATTTCTAACATCACACAGAGAAGCAGGGGCAGGACCTGCCCCAGAACTCAGTTTCAGCTATGTGGGTGAACGTAGGATGATCCTGGAAAACTCTTAAGTGACAGGACCATTAAGTTTACCAGCTAAGCAGTACACACTGTGCCAATTTCAGGGAGATCAAGTTAATATATATATCTTTAAATATTTTTTTAGTTGCCAATGGATCTTATTTTATTTATTTATACATGGTGCTGAGAATCGAACCCAGGGCCTCGAAAATGCTAGGCGAGTGCTCTACCACTGAGCCACAACCCCAGCCCGTCAAGTGGCTAGCTCTTCATGTAACTTTGTATCCTTTTGAATGTCAACAGCTCTTGGTAGATGCACAAATGTCCTTCAAATCCACCTGTTGGGGTGAGTTGGCTGACTTTAAAGTTTTTGATCAAATAACACTAGAAGTTCTGATTTTCCCTTTAGCCACCCAAATATATTCAAATTATAAATTGGAAGTTATTGGACTTTTAATAATCCAAGCTTTTGGAATATTATTAAGTTTCATAAAGTCATTTTGGATAAGATAATGTTTTCATTGCTTGTCTCATCTTCATTTCAATATTGGAGCAACTATATGCTTTCTTTGGTTTATATCTATTTTTTAGTATTTATGTAAATATATGGAAGTGGAAAATGAGTAAAATATATTCCAAGGAGGCTCTATGGGTCTATACTAATTTAGCTAATATGTTCTTGGGAACCAAGAAAAGTGGATTCTTTTTTTTTTTAAGCCATACAATGTAATCAATCTCAAGAGAGGACAGAGAACTGTGTGGAAATGTGACTTTAGAGAATATCTGTGTAGCGGCAGGATTCCAAGGATTTCAGCATACGCCACTCAAATTAGGGGTGTATTTCAAGAATCAGAGGGCTCAGCTTTCTGTTTGCTACAGCAAAAGATTGCATCAGGCGAAACTCTCCACTCTTGGCCACCGAAGATATTTCGGCCTGTTGGTCAAACAGAAGTTCCAGATGGAATAATGGCTGGAATCATCTTTATTCCTTCAGACCTGACCTGGGGAGAGGATTGGGCTGCTTTGTGGCATTAGCCATTCCTGGTTTTGTGACCTAAAGCAAATCACCTCTTTGCAATCACTTCACCTTTAGGGGGTGGTAAACTATGAACAGTAGTACAGTTTCTGTGAATATTTTAAAGATTAATAAACACGCAAATTTGACATGCATTCTAATAGGCAAAAGAACATATCAATATAAGATGTGTCTTCCATGACACCAGTAAATTAGCAGCATCAGTGTTAATGTAAACGACAGTGTGTGTGTGTGTGTGTGTGTGTGTGAGACAACTTTTTAAACACATCAACTTCAATGCGTGTGAATCGATTTCCCGTGTGAATTTCTACATACTTATCAGTAGCGATTGCTTTGAAGTTCCATCTCATGCTTTTGAAAACTGTTCCTACCCAGCCATTCTGAGAACAAATTTTTAATCAAAACATTCAGAAGGTAACATCCTTGAGAATGTGTACCCTCAGAAATAGAGATATATTTCTTTAATGGAGAGCTTCAAGATTGGTTTAAAAGGAAAATCTTTAATTTTTAGCTGGATTTATCTATGCAAACTCTTGTCTTCACCATCTTCTCATTGTTTAATGAAATAGCCAATGGCAAAACAAGAAGATTGATTGGTAGTAATAAGCTTGGTATTCCAGTAATAAAATCCTTGCTGAAGTGCTGTGCTTACGGAAGGCGCAGACTGTATTTCAAGGCCTGTGTCTAACCCTGTGTTAATACATGACAGGGAGTTAATAATGGCAGCGGGCACGGTCCATGCCCCCAATGAATCTCCCTCTGCATCCTCCACCCCCCCCCCCCAGTATTTACACCACAACCCCAAAGCAAATAATGTGAGAACCCAGCTATCCCTGAGGGCCATTTCTCAGCTAGGAAGCATGCTTTTGTTCATGCAGGAGAACACTAAAGCACCCAAGAGTAATTACCCCCAAAGCAGCGTGGGGAACTGATAGGCAGTGCCCATCTTCTGAGCCCCTCCACTGAGGTGGCAGAGCGTTGTTCTGTGTCGCCTCCCCGTGATCCCAGAGGGACCCAGCTCTGACCGACCACCCGGGTAACTGGCTTGATAACAAACCTTTACTGGCCTCATGCGATCTGAGTAACCCCCTAAACCTCCCAACTTACCTTCTGACTTCAGATCCTTCACTCGGAGTCTGTTTTGTTTTTCTGGAAGGGACTGCAAATCAAGACAATAAGGTTTAATAAATAAACCGGTTTATACAGACAGGTGTCATCATGTGGGTGCAGATAGAGACCAGCCTCTGTGCTTCTCTGCCTCCCCCGAGGAATTATTTGGTTTCTCGCTAAGCTAGCTTGCAACAACTATTACAAAGTGAACTCGGCTGGGTTGGGAGAATGAATCGTGTTTTAAATGAGATGAAACTCGCTACTTTGCTTTGTAAGGTCATCTGGCGATGCTCAGGACGTAGAGAGTGAGGTCGAGGGCTGGGGCTGTAGCACAGTGGTAGAGTGCTTGCCTCAGACGTGCTGAGCTCTGGGTTCAGTCCTTGGTGGTGATGGTGAAGATGATTAATAATAATAATAATAATAATAATAATGTGATGATGATGTCACCATCTTAGAATAGAAAGAAGAACAAAGGAACTGAGAACTCTTTGGTTTTGCACCTGGGATTGCCTAGTGACATAAACAGCAAGGCCCGGAAAAGCCTCGTCAAGCTCACTCCTGCTGAAGGTGGCTCTGATTTCTCCTCTGTGACAAAAGTTCCTGACACTGAGCAGGAGTCCATGTCCTGGTCTCCCACCTGCAAATGGTAGGTTTGCAGGGTGCACTGAGCACACTGATGTACGTCCTAGAAACGCAGCCCCTGCGCTCGGAAGTAGGTGGGCCGTTCCTCATCAGGGACCAGCCACATGAGGTCGTGTCTTGTAAGCAGTTCTGCCCTGGGATGTAGGACACGCCGAGGGAGGTTCTCAGTGCATCCAGCAGGCGCCGTTGTGCCAGCTTCCGAAGAACAATTAGCGTGTGCTTCAAAGGCCGCGAAGGGGGCTGTTCCCCCTGGGTTAATGGCAGTCTGCATGTTCACTGAAGGGACAGGAGCCCCAGAAAACAGGGAAGCAAACGAAACCCTTATTTTGCTTTGAATTGGGAGCGAGTCGTGTTCACTGCTCGCTAAATGCAAGTGAAGTTAACAGGCAGGAGTGAAAGGAGGCCAGCTTCTATCTGTGGCAAGGAGGGCCCCAGGGCAGGCAGCACCTGGCAACCTGCAGAGGTAGACCTGGGACGCAGGGGACATTTATCGTCCTCTCGGGGTTTTTCAGTAAATGCTGTATCCAGGGAGTTCAATCCTCCCAGAACCCAGAAAAGACCCTTTGCCTTTTCGACCCTCGATTACAAGTAATTGCTATTCATCTGGTTATGGATATCTTGAAAGGAGTCACAGGGTACTGGGCGTGCTTGGGGGATGAAAAATTTGAAGGAAAAATGTAACCGTACATCATTGGCATTCATGAGAAAACACATTAGATATTTGAAAGGCGGGTTCCCAGGAGGCAATAGAGAAATCAGGAGCAATATCGTGCCAGTAATACCACTCTGGCCGGGACATGGGGAGCCGATATCAGGTGGAGTGAGGGAAAGCAGTTTGGAGAGAAAAGACAGATGTGCTTTGCTCTACGGGTTGAGTTTATTTATATGCGTACATTCTCTGAAAAAAACGTTACGTTCTGGGAATTGACAAGCAGATCGGGCCTGAAATTTCTGAAATATGCAGCTGCGCTTATATTTCTTTGGCTCTAAAACCTCTGAAGAACATCTCGCAACATGATCAATATGTTTTCACATTTATATCTCCTGATGTTTGCAACCAGTAAGCTAAAGATGGGTTGTGCCCAAGGACCATGTCCTGTCTGGGAGTCCAAGTAGAGGAGATTGGGGGGGGGTCTCAGGCAGCTCCAGAGTCGTTTTCTAGAGCAGAATCTCTCCTGGGGGCCTAAGGGTCAGTTATCCACTGATCCCACACTTGGCCTGCAGAGGAAAAACATGTCTCATCTTGCACCACGATGAGACGATGGCATGATCCAAGAGATGTGTCTTGAGGCGGCTCCCTTGTAACCCTGTAGGACCTCTGTGGTAAAGGCAGCCCGTCATTTGACCCCAGCATCATTATGGGGCACGTGACTCCGTTACATCTGTGAAGCGATGCGCGAGTGTATCCTCGCGTGGGGTCACGCGTGTGAACAGAGTTTTTCTCTCACTGAAACTTTCGGTTCTCTGCTGTCGAGGGCAGTCGCCTGATGTCACGTAGCCAAGGTGAAGTCTCCTGTTCTTCTCTCCATTTCCTTATTTAAAGCCAAAGGTCTAGAGTCTGGCCTTTCCAGAAGTCTCTGTTAAATTTTACAGGATAACAAAAAGAACAACGATTCAAGTTATGACGGCTTCTGGAAGCTTTGTTGTTTGTTCTCTGCTATCCCTGAAATACATTCTAGACACTCAAAACTAGCAGCTGGTCACCCATTCCTTCATTCATTCCCTGAATTCTGATAGGCTAAGGCCTCCCATGTCCAAGGACATGCGTAGGCAGAGGATCCTGAAAACCAGAGCACAAACACCAGCTATGTGGGTTTTTTCTTTCACACATATTAATGGGGAAAGAAGTCCACAAACATTTCATTCATTTTTCTTTTGAAAGTAAATTGATCAAATGAAGGTATGATGAAAATCTCTACAGAATAAGATCACGGACGGTTGGCAGGGTGTTAAAATTGAAGGATTCCAGGAACACGGACCCACGTGAACACAGAGGTATCTTAAAATAATTCATTTTTTTCAATGTGGTTATTTTGGGCTTAATAATGATAATGATCACAGGTATAATCCTGCCATATTTTATTGAGCCCTGAATTCATATCAGATAGTATTTTAAGCAGTTTCTTTGAATTCATGTACCTTTACCTTAAACTTGGGAAGAAATTATTATTATTTTGCCCATTTTACTGAGAAGGAAACTAAGGTACAGAGGAGTGAAGTGGCCCATACAAAGTCACTCACCTAGTAGGAGGCAGGGGCTGGATTTAAATAGAGGCAGCCGAGTGGGGTTTGGTGGCGCGCACCTGTAATGCTAATGACTAGGGAGGCTGGGGCAGGAGGATCACAAAGTTCAAAGTCAGCCTCAGTAACTTAGCAAGACCCTGTCTCTAAAATAATAATAATAGTAATAATAATAATAATAAATAATAATAATAAAGGGCTGGGGATGTGCTCAGTGGTTATGCACCCCTGAGTTCAACCCCTGGAACCAAAACTAACTAAATAAATAAATGGAGGCAGCAGGGGTCTCCAGGATGGCAGAGTAGAGGCAGCCAGCTCTCACCTGCTCCTGCACAAAGAAGAACCGTAGCCCGTGAGCCAGGCACAGACTGGCTCGGCCACACATTCTCCGTGTACCCTGGCTCTACTGCTTGCAGTGGTGGGGCAGGATTTGGAAGCTGCCTCCTCCTTGTGACCCTGCATCTTGACCTCCACACCTGTGTCTGTGGAGGTAGCAACCCTCCCCTGTCACTGGGGAGTTCTGAGGTCAACCACATTGTGGGAATTCTGCACATCAATCACTGATTATGGGCAGGAGGTGGTCACCGAACCCTGTAGAGGTCTGGGGTACTTTCTTGCCCCTGAGCTGGTCTTCCCGGGTGTGATCTCTGGAGCGTCGGGCCTTCTAGAAGCTGTGCAGAAAGCACGTCTCTTGCCTGTGGTTTCTGCACCTCCCACCGTCAGTAACCCAGAATGCTCTTGCCTCAGTCTGATCTGGAAACACGTAAGGATCAGAGTGTTATCCCCAGACACATGAGGAGGGGTCTGGTCAGGCCAGCAGGTGAAGATTTTTTTGTATGCAACTTGTGTCTCCTTTGGAAAGAATTTGCAAAGGGCTGAAGAGCAGGGTCTGCGGCCTCTGCCCTATGCACAGGGTGCCTCTGCTCAGTGCCTGTGTATTTAGCAAGAAGAGCCCTCTGTCCACAGCAAAGCCCGTGCCAAGTTTCTACGACTTCTAAAAGCTGAGGAAGGACATTTCAGAGACTGAGGTGAAAAGGCACTCTCTGTCCCTGAATGAGGAATTTTTTTTCTTTCTCTTTCTTCTATTTATTCTTTATTATTTTCAAAATTGTAACCTCTCCAGAGCAGAGGAATTTCCCTGAGTTTTGCACCATCAGGGTTGACAGGCAGCCCCGCTTTCCTGCCAAGGCGACTCCTATTTCCGTGAGGTCAGCACTGCCAGTAGCGGCACCTATCAGGGGACAGATTGATGGAAGAGAAGGTAAAAGGTCCGATTGTCCAGGGGTTGGGGACCATGAACCCTAGCCAACGGGAACAGGATGGAATCATGCGCAGTCTCTGTGAGCGCCAGCTGATTCATATTTCCTTTCCTTCCCCTAATGTGTCACTTTGGGGGAAAAAAAAATGTTCTTTCTCAAAAGAAATCCTATAATGGCTTGTTAATACTCTATTCATGGCGATATATAAATATATGGTTTCAGCATTTATTTTACAATGTAGGTCAGAAAGTTTGCATTTGTACTCTTTAAACGAAAGGAGATATAAAACAAAATGTGAACAGAGAATGTCTGATTGCCACGAAAGCCACCCAACTTTACCAGTTTTGCAGGGGAGAGAACATTTAATAAAGCATAGCATGGACATCTTGGGTTCTTTGTGATACAGACACTCTGTGACATCTGTTACTACTTCATCCTGTAAAAGTTAGCAGCTAAACGTTCGGTGGATATTGCTCCGCCAGGATTCACCGTGAGCAACCTAAGACGAGGAAGTGATTAGCTGTTCAGGTGACACCATTAGCTATTAGCAGAACTGGGATTCTGCAAACTTTCAATTTCTTTTCCAAGGCATGGAGTCAACTTTCCCAAAGTGCATTCTGTTAGACATGCACCCTAGAAAATCACTGTGGAAAACAGAATCCTGGAATCTTGGAGGTCAGTGAGATGGGGCGGACTGTACCTGTCTCCGAGTCTGATGTTGTACCTGAGTTTGGTGGAGTCACTGCAAAAGGCTGCAGGCAGGGATGATTTCAGTACATTCACATTTGCATTTTGCATATTATGTTTCAAGCCCCACAAGCACACTGTGGAAATTCCTGTGTGGTGTAGAGTGACTTTAGAACAGTTCGGATTGTTTACAGTGAAGAGGGGTCTTCATTTGCAACTCCGAGAGGAAGAGAGTTTTCTGTTTATGTGCTCTAATTAGTCGCCCATGACAGTAGGATGCATTTACACATTTTGATAGATACATTGAGTGTCATCTTTCATTTTTCTGATTGTACATGTTGCAGGATCACATGGGTCACGCAGTCATACATGCATATGAGGTCATGATGTCTGTTTCACTCTACTGTCCTTCCTACCCCTTACCCCTTCCCTCCCTTCACTCCCCTCTACCTCATCTAAAGTCACTCTATTCTTCCTTAGCCTCCCCATTGTGAATTAGCATCTGCATATCAGAGAAAACATTGGACCTTGGGTGTTTTGTGTTTGGCCACATCAACATTTACAGCAGCTCAATCACCATAGCCAGAATATGGAACCAACCTAGATGCCCTTTAACAGATGAATGGATAAAGAAAATGTGGTATATATATATGTGTGTGTGTGTGTGTGTGTGTGTGCGTGCGTGTATGCATATATATATGTGTGTGTGTGTGTATGTGTGTATACATATGATGAGTATTACTCAGCTTTAAAGAAGACTGAAATCCTGGCATCTGCTGGTAAATGGATGGAGTTAGAGACTTTTCTCTAAAGCGCAATCTCCTAGAGGAAGCTTTGGGCAAAACTGTCAGCTGGAAGATGGGCCATTGTGTTGAAAGCAAAGGTTCAGGATTTGGGTGATAATGGGTCAGACGGGGGGTTTTCTGTTATTTGTTAGTTGTGGGCACTTGGACTGTTACTCCGCCTTCCCAGCTCTGGTCTCCTCTTCTGTAAGGTGGAACCATAACTTCCCCTACCCTGTGGGGATAGTGAAGATGAGATGAGGTCATGCAGACGTGACTCTGGGCGCTGGATCTGACTCCTGTTCAGCATTAGAGAACCGTGTCGTTGTTCTTGTCTTCCCCTCCCTGTGTGTGGGCTTCCCATTCTCTCTCTCCTTCCTTCTTTTCTTCTATCCTGGGATAAAATCCTGAAGGACTCTGCTTCCAGCTGTCTTGCCTCGCTGGCGTAGCACAGAGAGGGCAAACACGATGCCCTCAGAGACGGCACAGGAAAGAGGGATGAGCAAAGTACACATTGTCAATGGGGATGTCCCCAAAACAGCCAAAGGGTGGCACTAAAGGGCTAATCACTCTCTTTTTTTTTTTTTTTTTTGTACTGGGGATTGAACCCAGGCTGCTTAACCACTGAGCTGCATTCCCAGCCCCTCTCATTCTTACTTGGTGACAGGGTCTCACTAAGTTGCTTAAGCCCCGCTACGTTGCCCAGGCTGGCTTTGAACTTGCGATCTTCCTGCCTCAGCCTCCAGAGTTCCTGGATTATAGGTGCATGTCACTGTGCCCAGTGCCAATCATTCTTCACATCTGTGACTGTTAACATCTTTTCTTTGCCTCTTAACCGTGTGGAAATGTGGACAGAGCGATGTCACATCTTCCGATGTCTCAAGAGGAGCCAGGGTGTTCCTTTTTAGTGGGATTTCCCAATTTCTAGACACGGCACTGGGCAAATTGGTCGGGCCAACAGTGGATGACCCCTGGTTCCAGAGGATTTCCAGCTTCCTCCTTTTATATAGAAATAAAAAGCCGCTGCTATAGAAAGGCTTAGGAGGTCTCAAGTTTAGCTTCCTGCTTGATCAGAAATACTTTCTACCATATTCCAGAAGAGAGATTATCTACCATTGCTTGTGCATTTCTGGTGTTAGAGAACTCAGGGTCGGGCTGGGGAATCCAGCTCAGTTGGTGGAGGGCTTGCCTTGCATGCACAAGGCCCTGGGTTCAATCCCCAGCACCACTCCTTCCGCCCCAAATGAAAGACATGGAGAAAACCCACTCCTTCCCGCTCTGTATGGGGGATTTCATTGAATCCTCCTACGAACCCCACAAGGGCATAACTAAGATGCTGCTGTGTCCGTTTAATTATGATAAATCCCAGGCTCAGAAAGCCTGCTTCCCTCTCTCCAAAGTCACAAAGCCAGGAAGCACCTTTAGGTTTCGAGAACGGCATCCCAGAAGCTCTGGCTTTCAAAGCCACTTAACCGCGGCCAGACAATTCCACTTGCTGAGACGCTCGGGGCTGATGGGAAGCTGAAATTCGCTGCCCTGAAATGTCCACCCTTGGGTCCCGGTTCTGCTCTCCTGAGACACAAATAATAAGTTTAATCCTTCTTCCAGAAGACAGCCCTTCCAACGTTTGAAGATGGCTCTGCCCTGCCTGCAAAATCCTCTCCTCCCCAGGCTGAACATCCTCATTTCTTTCCAGTGACCCTCATAAGTCATGGCTCTGGGGCACTTTATCATCCTTGCCCTCCTCCCTGGGAGAGTGTTTCAATTTGTCAAAGTTCCTCTTAAACCGTGGTGCTCAGAAGGAAACACAGTCCCTCTGTGTGATTGCAGAAGTACGGGTGAGTTGGCCACACACCTCCCTTATTGAGGCCTCCATGCCTTCATTAATGCAACCTGTGTGACACTGGATTTTTAGCAACTATATCAAAAAGTAAGCAAGCCTTAAATGTTGACCTGTTTCACTTTTTAGGGTTTTTATTTTTTTTCATTTTTTAACTTGAAGTGAAGTAAAAACACTTTTCCAAATCCTGTTTCTGCTCTGAAAAGATTGAAGTGGACCAGTTTTTTCAAGCCAAGTGTAAGACTTATAATAAATCATATTAAATACCATCTTATTAGATTTATTTGAAGTTGTAGCCAACACTGATCTGTTTTTCTCTGAGAATTGGAGCAGTGTCGGATAAAAGAGAAACTTTATTTAGCCTGACTACTTTGTCTTAAATATACAAATTATAAGTTATTTCCTTTCTACATCCCTAATTCTGTCCCTCACTTAAGCCTCTTTGTGTTTTTCCCAAAACAAATTTTAAAACTCTTGGCACACATCTGTGATAAATATTGTTGTTTTATTTTTTTAACTGAAATTTTTGATGAAATTTTTTGAAACACAAAAGAAAAGGTCTACTTGTTATTTTAGGTGAGTGAATGTATTATATGTAATAAATATTATATATGAAGATACATATATGCATTTACATCCACTCTCCTCTTTACATTCCAGATATTTCAGACTTTTGTGCTCTGATAGACTATCTTTTCCAGTTTTCGTCAATTCGAAGGTTAATCAAATATTCAGTATGCTTGAGCTGAGAATTTACCAGTGGAAATGTCTTTGCTTGACAAACTTTAGTTCAGGGATTGGCAAACTGTGGCCATAGATCCATTGTCCTTTGTTTTTTTTTTTTTTTATAAATAAAGTTTTATTAGGACACAGCCACCACCCCATGGCTGCCGTTCACTTCTTATCTGTAATACCATTTGTACTCTAGCAGTTGAGCTTAGTAAAGGCAATGGAAGTCAAGTGATCCAAAAACTGAAAGTATTCCTGCTGCAAAAAAAAATATTTTCAGCTCTCTCTTTTAACATCACCAAGTAGTTCATACATTCTGTTGATCGGGTGTTTACTGAAAACTGAAAGTAGCCAGTGTCTTATCTCTCTGCTAATCAATACTGAATCTAAACATAATCAAGTGACTTCTTGAGGAAATACTTGCTTTAGAATATAGAACTCACTCTTCAAGGTCAACGTCAACACGTGCATGGACAGCCTTACTCGCCTGTTGTGCCTATTACTCTAAAGCTATGTGCTTTAATCTCTGCATGACCCTAATGAGCTCCTCATCTTGCAAAGTCATCCTTAAAATCGCCCAGCCCAGGACACAAGGCTGCATGAACAGCATCCACTGACTTCTACTGAGATAATCGGAGAAGGATGTCAAGTTTTGCTCTCTCTGACTGGAGTCCACTGAGATCTGCCTGGTCTCCATGTATTTCACACCATTGTTCTAGGAGTGGACAGTCAGCATGACCATCTCCCAAATGGCACAGTCTCCTGCTCTGACCAATATGAATAGCAAGGGCATTTCTAGACGATGTAGTTAGCTGCACCTGCAGAGGCTGGAGCTGAGCTACAGCTGTGTCCATTGTCTTGATCAAGATGGGCACACAGCAAGAAACCTTCCATGAGGGACGTGCCTTCAAGTCCTAGGTCTCTTTCATTTTTTTGGGTGTGGGGGGAAGAGTACCAGGGACTGAACTCAGGGGCACTCAGCCACTGAGCCTCATGTCAGAGGCTCAGGAGGCTGAGGCAGGAGGATGGAGAGTTCAAAGCCAGCCTCAGCAAAAGCGAGGAGCTCAGCAACTCAGTGAGACCCTGTCTCTAAATAAAATACAAAATAGGGACAGGGTCTCACTGAGTTGTTCAGTGCCTCATTTTTGCAGAGGTTGGCTTTGAACTCGCGATCCTCCTGCCTCAGCCTCCTGAGCCTCTGGGATTACAGGTGTGCACTGTTGTATTTCTAAGTTGTCAACTGAGGTGTAACAACCATTGCTCTCCACTAGGTTCACAGATTCCTGAGTTATAAAACAGAATAGGCTTTCACTGTCTATAGACTGTCAGGTCTTTCATTCTGAAATTCATTGACAGTATGATTTTTCAGCAGTCTTAAAACCAATTTCTTCACCCTGGTCTCTTTCAGCAAGTCTCCGTGGCCTCCAGCAAAAGGCATAGGAGGGAGACTCTATTGATGACTGAGTTAAGTTCTACAGCTTGATATCCCTGATAATGAAATAAAATAAAACGTAGACGTGATCCTATTTCTATAACAAACATATTTGCATTTATTTCACGCTGCTAACAACTTAACATGTAATCGTGCCTTCTCTGAGAAAGGGAGTAATGCTTTTTCTATGATCGTATTAAACACGCTGTGTGTTGCTTCTTTCCGCTAATCTATCATCTATTATGACTGCCTATTTCTGAGAGGTTGGCATAACAATTATCATAAGTGATAGCATTGTATGCCCAAAACAAAGCCTGTGATAGAAGAATTTATCTTTCTACTTTGCCCAACTTAATGGCAGTTGGGATTTCCTCTTTGAAACCAGATTTTTTTTCCCCACATCATAAATATTTCACTTTTTAATTTATTATTGATTCAGGTTGATAGTAAATAACTCAATGAATGCTGAGGTTGGAATTCTGCCATCAGAATTTTGAAGAATCTTCTCTTCTTTCTGGGCATGGATTTGGATCTCAGGGAAATAAAATAGCAGAGTCACCTGAAGAAAGTAAATTTGAGATTTCTAATTTATCTGGCGCAGTTCATTAACCAGTCAATTAAAAACAAAAGGGCAATTAGTGCTGAGCACATTTGTTCGGACAACGAACATGGCATCCGAAGATGGATCCTCATCCCTGCTACGAAACCTTTAGTGCCAACGCGATGGTGCTATAAATAGGAAAGAATAAAGCTCATTAGGATCCAAGTGCTTTCAACGGCGGTTTCCTGGTGTACGAAACAATACAAGCAAGACACAGTCCTAAAGAAGAGTTTGCATATATGTGTGTGCTTGATTTGGTTTGGGTACTAGAGCTTGGACCCAGGGGCACTCAGCCACAGAGCCACCTCCTCAGTCCTTTTTATATTTTTTATTTTGAGTCAGGGTCTTGCTAAGTTGCTTAGGATCTCACTGAGTTGATGAGGCTGGCCTTAAACTTGCGATCCTCCTTCCTTGGCCTCCCAAGTTACTGGGATTACCCAGCAGTTGGCCACTGCTTTGAAACAATATTCCTCCATTGGCCTTTCTGTTTCCCTGTGCCTAGAGCAATAAGCAAAGCCACTTAATAGCAGCTGCTGTTTCCCCCTGCCAACAGTCAGGAAGATACTTCAGGAGGTGCAAAGGAGGTAAGGAAAAGAGACTGTCGTTTAGTTGACCTGAAGATTTCCATGATCTGTGGCTGCCTGCACACCGTGCCCCGTCACCCAGTCTGGTGGTCCCTACGCGTATGCATAGCAGTTGAAGAGTTGGACCAGAGGGATTTCCCACTTCTCCTGTCTGGCCGTGGCAGGTGGCAGGTCATCTTTGGTATGCCCTGAAGCTCACGAGGTTGGCAGTTGTGCGCATCGGTGCCTGGATACGTGATCTTAGGGCTGAGGCATTGATTGAGTGATGACTTGTTATTTATAAGACAAGTGATGACTCCAAACAAGGAAACCATTAACATTGTCTCAGAGTTACGGACCATTAGACTTGGAGACAGATTCTCTCACAGCACTGACTTCTTAATTCTCTCATCTGCCTTCTGGAGCGGATGCAGGTCTATGATAAGTGGTTAAAGTAGATCTTAAAAAGGCGATGTTGATAACAGCTCAATTCACAATAGCTAAGCTATGGATCTAACCTAGGTGCCTTGCAACAGACAAATGGGTAAAGAAAATGTGTGTGTGTGTGTGTGTGTGTGTGTGTGTGTGTGTATAAATGGAATATTACTCAGTCTTAAAAAAGAATGAGATTCTGGCATTAGCTGGTAAATGGATGGAGTTGGAGAATATCATGCTAAGTGAAATAAGCCAAACCCCCAAAACCAAAGGCCGAATGTTTTCTCTGATATGTGGATGATACTTCACAATAAGGAGGGGTTAGGGAAGAATAGAGTTACTTTATATTACGCAGAGGGTAGTGAGGGGAGGGGAAGGGGTGTGGGGTAGGAAGTATAGTAGAGAGAGACAGACACCATGACCTCATGTACATGTATGACTGCATGACCCATGTGATCCTGCAACATGCACAATCAGAAAAATGAGAGATGACACTCCACTTATGTCTGACCTATCAAAATGTACAAATGCATCCTACTGTCATGTGCAACTAATTAGAACAAATAAAATTAGAAAATTAAATTTAATGAAAAGGCAGCATTCATGGTCTGAAGGTACTTCAACATACAGGACCCCTTTTATCCTTTTAACACACACTGTCGGCGAGTCTGTGTATGTGGGATTAAAGAAATCAAGTTTTGTAAACATTGTATTGAAATCCTCACAGTCAGGAGTATTTTAGAGTTTAGGACACATTGGAGCAGGGGTCATTCATCAGTGGTGAGGTACTAAAAACATTCAGGTGCCCAAGGCCATGTGCTCTCTGGTACGATATTCAGCTCTACCTGCGCAGCGCAGAAGTGAAGGACCATACATAAGAGAGAGGCCTGTTGGGTTGCAATCCACCTTTACCAAGAAGAACAGGCAGAGGGTCTACTTTGGTCAGCAGATCTAATTAGTTGATTCTATTTAGCCTTCAGTCTTTAGAAAGGTGATCTAGTACAAACACGTGTGTGTGTGTATATGCGTGTGCATATTGTACATGTGCATCTGTGTGGTCATGGGGGATATCCTTTGATCAACCACGGTTTCAGTTTTAGCAGAAAAATGTAAATTTTTATACTAAGTTGAAGAAAAGGTCTCATCTACTACACCTTGGCATAGGACAGGTTTTTGTCCCCACACTGATGGGCAAATTTCAACCTTATTTCTTTTTTTTTTTTTTTTTTTTTTTTTTTTTTTCAATAAGACTTGTTTTTATTTAGAAGATAAATACTTCACAAACTTTGGTGTTATTTGGAACATCTTATTTTCTTTTTTTTTTTTTTTTTTAAATCTTTTTTTTTTATTTTTTTACGTTTACATAGGGTAATGATGTTTATTATATTTTTCCCCTCCCCCCCACCCCTCCCACTCCTCCCACCCCTCCCACCCCTCTTTTCCCTCTACACAGTCCTTCTTTCCTTCATTCTTACTGCTCTCCTTAGCCTAACTCTAAACCTAACCCTAAACCTAATGCTAGCCCCTCCCACCCCCCATTATATGTCCTCATCCGCTTATCAGCGAGATCATTCGTCCTTTAGTTTTTTGAGATTGGCTTATCTCACTTAGCATGATATTCTCCAATTTCGACCATTTGCCTACAAATGCCATAATTTTATCATTCTTCATTGCGGAGTAATATTCCATTGTATAAATATGCCACAGTTTCTTTATCCATTCATCAACTGAAGGGCATCTAGGTTGGTTCCACAATCTGGCTATGGTGAATTGAGCAGCAATGAACATTGATGTGGCTGTATCTCTGTAGTATGCTGATTTTAAGTCCTTTGGGTATAGGCCAAGGAGTGGGATAGCTGGGTCAAATGGTGTTTCCATTCCAAGCTTTCTGAGGAATCTCCACACTGCTTTCCAGAGTGGTTGCACTAATTTGCAAGCCCACCAGCAATGTATGAGTGTTCCTTTTTCACCACATCCTCGCCAACACCTATTGTTGCTTGTATTCTTGATAATCGCCATTCTAATTGGGGTGAGATGAAATCTTAGGGTAGTTTTGATTTGCATTTCCCTTATTACTAGGGATGTTGAACATTTTTTCATATATCTGGTGATTACTTGTACATCTTCTTCTGTGAAGTGTCTGTTCATTTCCTTAGCCCATTTGTTGATTGGATTATTTGTATTCTTGGTGTAGAGTTTTTTGAGTTCTTTATAGATTCTGGAAATTAGTGCTCTATCTGAGGTATGGTTGGCAAAGATATTCTCCCACTCTGTAGGCTCTCTCTTCACATTTCTGATAGTTTCCTTTGCTGAGAGAAAGCTTTTTAGTTTGAATCTATCCCAGTTGTTTATTCTTGCTTTTATTTCTTGTGCTATGGGAGTCCTGTTAAGGAAATCTGATCCTGAGCCAACAAGTTGAAGATTTGGACCTACTTTTTCTTCTATAAGATGCAGGGTCTCTGGTCTGATTCCGAGGTCCTTGATCCATTTTGAGTTGAGTTTTGTGTAGGGTGAGAGATAGGGGTTTAGTTTCATTCTATTGCATATAGTTTTCCAGTTTTCCCAGCACCATTTGTTGAAGAGGCTATCTTTTCTCCATTGCATATTGTTGGAACCTTTGTCTAGTATGAGAAAATTGTATTTATTTGGGTTTGTGTCCATGTCCTCTATTCTGTACCATTGATCTACCTGTCTATTTTGGTACCAATACCATGCCGTTTTTGTTACTATTGCTTTGTAGTAGAGTTGAAGATCTGGTATTGCAATACCCCCTGCTTCGCTCTTGCTACTGAGGATTGCTTTAGCTATTCTAGGTTTTTTATTCTTCCAGATGAATTTCATAATTGCTTGCTCTATTTCTGCGAGGTACATCATTGGGATTTTAATTGGAATTGCATTGAATCTGTATAGAACTTTAGGTAGTATAGCCATTTTGACGATATTAATTCTGCCTATCCAGGAACATGGGAGATCTTTCCATCTTCTAAGGTTTTCTTGAATTTCTTTCTTTAGTGTTCTGTAGTTCTCATTGTAGAGGTCTTTCACCTCTTTTGTGAGATTGATTCCCAAGTATTTTATTTTTTTCGAGGCTATTGTGAATCAACCTTATTTCAAATTATTATTTTTTTTTTCAAGAAAATGATGGTAGACCTATACCTATTCTTTGCTTGAAATGTCTGAAACTGTTGCTTTTGCACTGAGAAATTCCACGAGAGGAAAAGTGAACACCCAGGGTCTTGCAGAGACAAAGTTCAATATAGTAATAATAGAACAGTAACCTTCGCTTTTAGGGGATGAATCAGGATACCCACTTCTCTGCCCCAAAATATCATTTGGAAGATTGCATGGCCTATAAGCCTCACCAGCAGCAAAATGCTGCTGATGCATTTGTGAAATATTTTCAGGGCTTCTTAGAAATCCTTTCCAGTTAGGTTTGTGTAATGACCTTCCTTTATTAGTCCATTTTGCTTCCAGTGATCTGCAAGATTCTAGGAACCTGTGCTATTTTGCATGACACTGACCAGCATAAATCTTACCCACTGAAATTTTCTACCCTGGTCTACTGCGAGTAAATAACTAGACTCTTCTTATCTGGATTGTTCTCATCGAGCCAGGGTATTCTCCCTCCTTGGGCAATTTAAACTTTTACAAATGCAACTTTTACAAATGGTAACTTATGCATAAATATGAGCTATTTAGGCTGGCTTTATAGAGCAAGGCCAAATAAAATATCTTTTGGGCTTTGCCCTCATTACAGTATGCTGATAAGCCATCAGTTGGTAAAGGGCAGTATTTGCTGTGAAATTATACATGGGATGGACTCAGACAACCTTAGAATATTAGGGACAGATGGAATTTAAAGGTGATTTCTAGGTCACACTCTTCCTTTTTTAGAGGAGGTCAAAGTGATGGTAAGCAAATCTCCCAGTGGTGCTGAGTTTTTTAGGAGAGAGAATAATAAGAGCACAGTCTCTAGATTCTCAGGTCAGCCTCTCCCCAAAATAGGTGGTTAGCTGCCAAACCCAAACCCAGCACATACTGAACAGCCCCGAGCTCTGCATTAGACGCCACCCCAAGTATCATGGGCAAGGAAGACACAGAGTTATCCTCAAGGTCAAGGTCACGACTGGACGTGGGACCTTTGATAATTATACGTCTTGGTATTATACCCCATGGAGATTGACTCTGGAGTTCATCATGTACAACCATAGAAATGAAAATTTGTACCCCATTTGTGTACAATGAATCAAAATGCAGTCTGTAAAAATTTTAAAAAAAAATATATATAGTATGTCACAACAATAACAAAAAAATGTCAGTTCAACCGTGCCTCGTAAAGTAGAGATGGAAAAAAAAGTGCAGAAGAAAATCTTGATGTAAATTTGGGATGAAGATGGACGAGGCTTGGATGTACGAAGGGAGCCGTCTGTGTCTTACAGAGAAAGGCCACGTGGAACCTGTCCCCAGGAAGGGGAAACAGCCCTCGGAGCCCTCGGAGGAGTCTTATATATGGCAAGCGGAGCATCTAGGTTGGGCCGGTGGCCTGGAGACTGTGCGTGTGAAGAACCCGCCACCCAAGGAAGAAGGGCTATTTCCAGGTGTTCGATCTGCGGGTCCCTCTGGGGTGGGGTATGTGTCCAGGTAATGCAGGCTCCTTAGACCCAGGCAAGCGACATAGGTGTCGGGATTTAGCAAACTATCCAAAGGAGGAATGGAGGGCTCCCAGCTCTAACCTCACTGGATGGAGAGAACACCGTGCAGTAAGTAACGTGTGGCTTCGGATCAACCGGCCCGTGAGTTAGTGACTTCACGGCAAGACCCTCTCGCATCCTGATACCATCAACCCGGGAACTGGCTTTGACAGGCTTTGCTTTCATTTAAGGCACTCGTCCTTCTTCTTTTAAATTTTTAATTTTATTTGTTCTAGTTGTGCACGGCAGTAGGATGCATTTATACATCTTGAGAGATCGTACATAAGTGGAGCATCATCTCTCACTTTTCTGATTGTAGCTGTTGCAGGATCACACGGGTCATCAGTCATACAGGTACATGGGGTCATCACGTCTGTTCACTCTGCTACCATTCCTACCCCATACCCCTTCCCCTCCCTCCACTCCCCTCTCCCTCATCTGAAGTGACCCTGTTCTTCCCTATCCTATGCCATTCTTCACCTCCTATTGACGCCACGGGATGCATTCCTGGTAGCAGCTTCTATCAAAAGAAGAGGACAAAGCCTGGCATGGTGGCACGTACCTGTGCTCCCAAGTGCTGGGGAGACCAGCAGGAGGATGGCGGGTTCAAGGTCAGCCTGGGCAACCTAACAAGACCAAATCTCCAAACAACTTTTTTTTTTAAACAGGGGATTGGTGCAGGAGGAGTGGTTGGTGATGTGATTGCTGAGCATGAATAAGGTCCTGGGTTCAATCCCCAGTGTCAAAAGAGAAGAGAGAGAGAGAGGGAGAGAGAGAGAGAGAGAGAGAGCGAGAGAGAGAGAGAGAGAGAGAGACAGAGAGACAGAGAGAGACAGAGAGAGAGAGAGAGAGAGAAGGGAGGGAGGGAGGGAGGAAGGAAGGGAGGAAGGAAGGGAGGGAGGGAGGGAAGGAAGGAGGGAAAAAAGAAAGAGAAAAGGAAGGAAGGAAGGAAAAAAGATGAAAGAAAGGGAAAGAAGAGAGAGAAAGAGGAAGAGGGAAAGGGAAGGAGAAGAGAGGAGGAAAGAAAACAAAAAGGACAAGATTTTCTGGTAGGAAAAAATAATAAATATCAATTCAATAAGTGACCATCTAGTTTATCTTCTAAACTGGAACTTTATAAGAATAGTATTAAAAGGAATAGTATTAGTACAGTAAGAAGAGGAATAGCATTAAAAATTCTGCCTTGACATTTGAGTAAACAGAAATTGTCCAAGGAAAATAATTATGCTGCTGTTACAGAGCTGTTGAAGGCTATGTCCTGTAAAGGGGGACTGTGTACGAATCCATTGTGTCTGTGTAGCCATAATGTCTGATTCAGGTGCAGAGTGAATAGGGGGTGGATCCTCTTCCCTTGGGGGAACTTGGTTAGTAAACAGTTACAAAAGGAAGACTAGAGGTTTGCGTGTGGCCTTCAGTATCGTTCCAAGGACTTCGGGGGTTTAGGCCGTGAACAGTGATGCAAGGTTTTAGAATACTGTCGTAATTGAATCAAATCTTTGCTTTAGGAAGACAATTCTGTTGGTGACATTCATATGGGTATAAAGAAAGGAAAGATTTGAGGCAGGAAGACTATTCATGGATTTATCTTCAAAACTTCAACTCTGGTTAAACTCATCATCCCTTTCTTGGACTGTAAATGTAGCATTTCATTGAACTGCATGAATCTACCTTTTACTCCATTCCTTCTTTTGTATAAAGCAACCAGTGATGTAAATTAAATCTTTTTTAATTGGTTCTTTTTAGTTATGCGAGAGAGTAAAATCCATTTGAATGTAATGATACAAGCATGGAACAGAACTCATTCTAGTTAGGACCCCATTCTTGTAGATATTCATGATGGTGGGAGGCACTGTGATGTTTCCATGTCGGTACTTAGGAAAATGATGTCAGATCCAGTCCACTGTCTTTTCTTTTCCTGTTCCTTCTCCATCCCCATTGTCCAAACAACTGAATTTCTGTTCTTCCTCTTTCCCCCTCACCTTTATTGTGCATTAGCTTCCATATGGCAGAGAAAACATTTGACCTTTGACTTTCCAGGGCTGGTTTATTCACTTGGCATGATAGCCTCCAGATCCATCCATTTACTCGCAAATGTCATAAAGTCATTCTTCTTTATGGCTGAGTAATACTCCATTGTGTGTACTACATTTTCTGTTGAAGGGCACCTAGGTTGGTTCCATAGCTTGGCTATTGTGAATTGAGCTGCTGTAAATACCCATGTGGCGGCTTCACTGGAGTCCACTGATGTGAAGTCCTTTAGGTATATATCAAGGAGTGGGATAGCTGGGTCAAACGGTGGCTCCTTTCCAAGTGTTCCAAGGAATCACCATACTGCTTTCCAGAGTGGTTGCATTAATTTGCAGTCCCACCAGCAATGTATGAGTGTACCTTTTCCCCACATCCTCACCAACACTTACTAACTATTGCTTGTATTCTTGATCATTGGTGTTCTTACTGGAGTGAGAGGAAATCTCAGTATAGTTTTGATTTGCATTTCTCTACTTACTAGAGATGATGAACCTTTTTTTCATATATTTTTGATCATTGTATTTCTTCTGTGAAGTGCCTGTTCTGTTCCTTTGCCCATTTATTGATTCAATTATTGATTTTTTGGTGTTACGTTTTAGGAGTACTTTATATATCCTGGAGATTGATGCTCTATCTGAGGTGCAGGTGGCAAAGATTTTCTCCCATCCTGTAGGATCTCTCTTCATGTTCTTGATTTTTTCCTCTGCTGTGAAGATATTTATTTTGATACCATCCCCTTTGTTGATTCTCGATTTTGCTTCTTATGCTTTAGGAGTCTTGTGGAGGAAGCTGGTTCCTAAGCTGACATGATGGAGAGTTGGGTCTACGTTTTCCTCTAGTTGGCACAGGGTCTCTGGTCTCATGCCTAGGTCCTTGATCCACTTTGAGTTGAGTTGTGCACATGGTGAGAGATAGGGGTTTAATTTCATTTTGCTGTGTATGGATTTCCAGTTTTCCCAGCACCATTTGTTGAAGAGGCTATCTGTTCTCCAATGTATGGTTTTGATACCTTTGTCTGGTATGAGATAACTGTGTATATGTGGGTTTGGGTGTGTCTTCTACACTGTTCATTCTATGCTAATCTATTCATTGGTCATTTTGTCAATTTTGGTGAAAGAACATGATTGACTCAATATAGTATTTTAAACTGAAAGTTGTTTTTATTCTCTGTGTGTGTTTCCCCTTATTTAACTTTTGAACGTATTTAACTTAAGTTTTATGTAAAATTTGAATATGGGCAATGTTTTTGGTTTGAGCTGATATGACTATGGCCGAAAAAAATTGCAAGTTTTTTAAAATTTAAAAATGCATTTGAAAAATGCTCAAAATTTTAGGATTTATTAGCTTTACATTTTAAAGGTACTTGGGGTGGTAAGAAAATATAATTCTACTATGCTAAAAGTTTCTAAAGGGTCTTATCATAAACTCAAACTAGATGAGCTTATTTGAGATTACTCCAAACATTTACAAGTTTATGGGTTTTTACCAACCTCTTATTACATTTTCCTGTTAAAGGCCAAGCTAACACATTATCTTGATTTCATTTATCATTGAATAGTTTGAATGTCACATAAATTAGGGAAAATTATAATGTAACACATTAGGAAAAGCAGGTCTTCTACCTGAAAGATAACTGCCTGAAATTGATTTCCTGCAGAAATTTTGATGTACATCATTAGTTGTACTTTTAATAACATTAGGAAAGATAATGTTTCCTAGTGAGTATGCTCTCAATAATACTGATAAAAAATATTTAGAAAATCCATAAAATTTATAAAATCACTGATAATATATGTAAGATAATAAATGTAAGATGATAACATATAAGATAATGTAAGAGGGGTTATATATTATGAATAATAATAATCAAAAATACAATCCAAGAAAAGAATTGAAGAATTGGGTTTAGCAAGTTTTTTATTATGCTTAACATTTCAAAAACAACTGAACTAGAATTTAAATTAATGAATATTGAATCCACAGAGAGTATATTCAGATGAGTACCTTTCTAACTCATTGGAAACCGTGACAAAATTATAGCGGATGATGCATGTATTTGAGATGTGACTAGAAATTATGAAAATAGGAACTGAAGTTACTGAAACTCAGCAAAACATGTGTATATGTAAAAAGTAGGCACGAAGTTTGCTTCATGTTGGATAATCACATTTTAATACTAAATTAAATCAATTAAACTAAATCTATACCTAACCATCAGTGTACATATTAAAATACTCATATGTGTATGTTTATAATTTCGTGACATTTTTGTTTCTTTCAGACTTGTAAGATACTGACTGGAAGGTAGACTTTTCTTTCCTGCTGATTGTATGGGAGAAATTTTTGACCTTACAAAGTGGAGATGAGGTTGCTATGGAAACTGGTAATTCTGCTGCCACTCATAAACTCCTCTGCAGGTAAAGTGTTCTATTATTATAGGTTTAGATTGATAAATATATTAGCACTGTATTTCTTTCTAGATGTGAAATAACTTTCAAAATTCACAATGCATATTTTATTTGAATGACTAAATGCTAAAGTTTTGAAGGTAACCTCTGTGGCTAATATGGTAAGATCTTAATCCTTTAAATATATATCCAGTACTGTTTTTTAAACTAATATTATATATGTCTATATAAAACTTATATATATATATATATATATATATATATAATCTGAAAGACTATCTTTAAATTAGCATTATTGTACTTATAAGTTGTCAAAATACTTTATAATAAAAATGTGATTAAATGATCTTACTAACAATAATGAAAAATTGTTCTTAAACTTTACTTATAGTGAAGTCTTTAAAAAAAAAAAAAGTTGAAAATACAGTTTGCCTCAAATTTAGAAGTTATCATGAGAAAAATGCTTGTTGACATATGAGAAATGGAGACACAGAACATCACCCCACAAAGCAAAATAAACCATGAACCAGGGTGCACACTTGTCATCTAAGCTGAGACAGGAGGGTCTCAAGTTCAAAGCCGGCCTCAGCAAAAGTGAGAACCTAAGCAACTCAGTGAGATCCTGTCTCTGAATAAAATACAAAATAGGGCTGGGGATGTGGCTCAGTGGTTGAGTGACCCTGAGTTCAATTCCTGGTTACCTCTCCCGACTGCGGAAAAAAAAAAAAAAGGAAAGCAAACTTAGACTTTTTTTTTCTTTTAACTAACAAAAGAAATCAGTGCATGTTTAAATACAGCGGTGTCTGTGCATCCGTTCACTCATGTTTTGTAACAGACCACCCTAAATCAGAATGAGTGAGACTATCAAGTGACCGTGGTTCTAGGTGAAGTTCTGTGGCTTGGCAATCTAGGATGGGCTCCCTGGACTGTGCTTCCGGGTCTGCTCAGGTGCACTGCACTCGCCGTCACCTAGAAGGCTTCTGAGACCTAACTAGTCTAGAACATTCTCAGCTGAGGCAGCGGGGTTACCTGGACTTTGATCTACACTGTCTGTCATCCTGTGAGCCTGAGCTAGCTGTCTCACATGGTGGCAACTGAGGGTGCCAAGCAGAATATAAAGGAACGGATGTCTCTTAAGACCAAGGCTGGAAGCCCCCAGACTGCCATCCCTGTGACATCCTGTTGGACCGTGCAAGTCAAGCCACCAGCCCAGGTTCAAGGGGTTTGGAAATATGCTGTTTCTCCTGATAGAAAAGCTGTGTTGTTACACTGTAAAGCAGCCTGGGAAGAGTAAAGTTAAGAGTGGCTGTTTTCTCAATAATCAGCAACAGATATTAATAGGATAATAATCATAATCATGCAGCTCTGCATTCTTTTTTTTTTTTTTTGCAGTACTGGGGAACGAACTCAGGGCCTTGTGCTTGCGAGGCAAGCACTCTACCAGCTGAGCTATCTCCCCAGCCCGGGCTCTGCGATTGCTCAGCCCACCTGCCTAAGCTGGGGAACACTGTGGGTGTTGGTTAGGACATCTCCCTGTCTGAGAAGCCTTTCTTGCCCCATTACTGGTCTGTCTCTCCCTAACTGTGACAGCTGTTGACATCTCATATATTCATAACAAAGCAGTCATAGATGGGAAGAAACACAGGGCCCAAATACAACAACCTACAAACCAGAAGGGCAGTAATTGTATGGGACATATATTTAATAGCAGTCCCAAGAGATGGAAATCTATGTGCTTGCTAAGATATGCAGAAACTAACCAGAAGAATCAGACCACCGCGTACAGGTATTTTTACCACTAGTGAATTCAACAGCTTAATGTGCTCTTTGTTCAAGACGATCATATTATTTTGATTGATGTCACTCCTAACTCTGCAACAGAGATTCTGAGTTAGATAACAATGTCTTGTCTTTGGTTAAAAAAAAAAAAAAAAATTTAAGGAAAGAAAGCAAAGTCATCAAGTTGCCCCCCAATTATACATGTGTGAATAAGGATTCTTTGTCTACCCTTAACATTCAACTTCCTGTCAAAATTCAACATTAACATTTTGCCCTTTAAATGTGTCTGCTGAATTAGCATAGGATCTCTGAAAGACCTTTTGTGTTAAATTAAAATAAATTATTATTCTCAGAACAGATATCAAATCTGAGAAATAATTCAGTTCTTCTGTTAAATTTTATTGACCCAAATTGGATGTAATTCAACATGTCCTTTCGCTTTGTTTTTTGGATAAAATAACAGGAACCATCATGTATCCTTGGTGCACAATTTCATTGTAAGAGAACAGATTGGATCCGTTTTTATTTTTTCTTTTGAGTCATCGCTATTTAAATACGACAATCTCAACTAAACATTGCCCCAGAGGTAAACATGCCAATAACGTTTTCCACAAGAGAGTTTTGCTTTAAATTTGTTTGTTCTCTTAGCGATTTCCTGGTGTCTCCCTGCTTGTGGATATTATGTTAGTTTAGAAAATTAGATTGCCTTATGATCCCCAAACTGGCTTTTTATTCGTTCTGAAAGGCCAGCAAGTCTTCCATAATCACATGTTCTTTCCATTCTTAGGTTCAGTGCTGTAATCCTTTCAAAACGCTGATACATCTTCAGTCTTCCTAAACTCCAAATTGGAACTTAAAAATTTCGCCACAAAACTTTCCCTTCTTCGGTTGTGTTGCTGTCCTTAACCCAACAACTTCCGCTAGGGTCTTTAATACAGACTTTGGTCTCTTGAGTCTTTATAATGAAACTTAACCCATCTAAGCTTACATTGTTTCTTCTGAAACATTCTTGGAGTTTTGATTTTTTTTTATCAGTTCAATTCTACTCTTTTGTTATTGTTAAATATTAGGAGACAACCAAGGCTCATTTAATGAAGGAACAATTTTTAATGATGCATCTTTAAATTCTTGCATTAATAGACGTGGCAAGTTAGATAATGGCTCCCCCTAATTCCTAGGTCCTCATTCCTAGAAACTGTGCATGTTGAATGATAAGGCAAAATGAATTTTTCAGATGTGATTAAGGGTCTTGAGATGGGAAGATTCCCTGAGCTGCCAGATGGGCAATCCCAAGCATCTTTATAAGATGGGGGCAGAGCTAGATTTGGCACAGGGAATACACTGAGAAACTAGAAGGTACTTTATTTATGGACTTGAAGACAGAGTTTGTGGTCACTTTTAGAGAAGTCACAGGAAACTAATGTCCTGTCTTCCTCTGTCAGTCTATTTTAAGCTTCAAGATGGCGGGAACTGTATCTTCCTAGCACTGGGTAGTGGTTCAGTCAATGCCTCTAACATGAACTGATGAATTACTTACTAAAATTAAATATTTTGGATCCCGTTGATATTATCACAAGGTAGAGTGTATTTAGTCAGATAGTGTCCCCTGGGAAACCATTAGTTAGATCCAACACTGCTCTTCCTCTTGTGTTAAGATATCAGTGTCTGAGAATTTTAGAGGTAGAGTTCTAATAACATTTAAAAAGGTTTTAACTGTGTCCCAGTTGAATGTGAACTTCGCTAAGGCCAGGGATTTTCATCTGCTTTATTCTCCATATTTTTTTTTCTACTACCTGGGAGATGAACTCTTAGTATTTGTCAAATGAAGGAAGCAAGACCTTCCCTCAACAGATGCAGGTATACACTAGTCCCTACCATGTACCAAGCGCTGAGCTACCTGTTGACCTTCAACAATAAGAAGTCTCTGGTGTCTGCCCTCTTCAGTCTAAGAGTCTAAAAACAAAGCAGGTGACCCACAAGTAGGCTAATCATTGGGATGGAGGAAGGACCAGTTACTGTGAGTTACTGTTTGAGTCACTCAAACAGGTAACATGGGATAGTGCATCTTGAGGTTTTGTTCAAAATTTATTCATTCTTAAAGAAACTGAGGCATATATATACAATGGAATATTACTCCACCATAAAGAATGATAAAATTATGACATTTGCAGGCAAATGGATGAAATTGGAGAATATCATGCTGAGATAAGCCAATCTCAAAAAACTAAAGGACGAATGATCTCTCTGATAAGCGGATGAGGACATATAATGGGGGGTGGGAGGGGTTAGCATTAGGGTTAGGGTTAGGTTTAGGGTTAGGGTTAAGGAGGGTGGTAAGAATGGAGGAAGGAA
Source organism: Sciurus carolinensis (assembly GCF_902686445.1). Lineage (NCBI taxonomy): Eukaryota > Metazoa > Chordata > Mammalia > Rodentia > Sciuridae > Sciurus > Sciurus carolinensis. Next base: position 23,292,103 of record NC_062231.1, on the reverse strand, counting down.
GGACTGTATAGAGGGAAAAGAGGGGTGGGAGGGGTGGGGGAGGAGGAAAAAATAACAGAATGAATCAAACAACATTACCCTATGTAAATTTATGATTACACAAATGGTATGCCTTGACTCCATGTACAAATAGAGAAACAACATGTATCCCATTTGTTTACAATAAAAAAAAATTATCCATTCTTCTTCCTTTGGTGAGACACATTTAGTTTTTATTAAAGATCACTCTTCCTTGTCGGTCTTTGTGGTGTGAATAAATTGTGGCATTAGTCTCCTGGTTCAGCCAGCCAGCAGATACCATCCAACTTTGCCATATTGGTTCAGAATCTGTTTTATCTGAGCATATCCTTGGACTTTTGCTAAAACAAAATGACAGAGGCGTCTTCCTTTTGTGAAGTCCTAGTGTGAGGGTGTATCAGGGTTCACTGCGATGGGAAAATTTAGCTGAAAATAGAATGAGCGCAAAAGCAGAATATTCCGAGGGAAGTAAGGTGTGGTATTTTATCTCTTCCCTTGGAGCTTTAAGAGATAAAAACCAATAATGTATATTTTCCCCCTTTATGCTAATTATAGCCGTGAGTCTGTGTCATGAAATAGAAAAGATTTTGAAATCACAGGTTGGAAAATTATTTTTGCTGTAAATGACCCAAGATACTGAGGTTTTGTTAGAAACTGAACTCTGCTGGTTTAAAATGCCAATCACTCTTGGGAAAAGGGAAGAAAGCAAACGAAGGAATGGAAAAAGTCACAGTTTCCTCTGGGGGAAAAAGCATTAAGAAGTTTAATATACACTCACAGTTTATTTTTAACTCCAAGTTACTGAAGTACTGTGGGTCCTACGGTCTAAATAATCATGTATGTTGCTGGGCACAGTAGCGCACGTCTGTAATCCCAGGCTTGAGAGGCTGAGGCAGGAGGACGGCAAGTTCAAAGCCAGCCTCAGCAACACAGCAAGACCCTGTCTCTAATTAAAATATAAAAAAGGGCTGGGGATGTGGCTCAGTGGTTAAGCACCCGTGGATTCAATTCCCAGTACTCCCCCGCCAAATCATGCATGTTAATGAGATCATTTGAGGAACCACATTAATAAATGGTAGAAATTTTTCAACTATATGTCTTTTTACTTTTTTGATTATGCCCAAGTGATTTTCATGAAGAAATAGTTTATTCTTCTTTATCATATATTAATACTAAGTAATACGACTGAAACAAATCCATATGCATATAAAGCGAAGTCCATCAACTATGTAGGATCAGATTTTGATGCTAAATATTTCATATATAAAAAACTGAAAGTTTATGGATGTGGTTAAATGACAAATTTTCCAATACGGAGAAAAAGACTCAGGATGGTATCAGATGTTTTCTTTCTTTAAATCTCTTACCTTGATGGGTGCCATCTTTGAATCTTACGTGTCCCTGAGAGGTTCGTGGGTTAAAGGCTTCGTTCCCAGACTGGAACCAGAGGTGGGGTTGGAGCCTTCAAGATGTGGGACCCAGTCACAGGTCTTGAGGTCACTGGGGTTGTTTAAGTCAGCATTTCCCTTTCTGTGACTAAAAGACCTGACAAGAACAATTAGCCGTGGAAAAGTTCATTAGGGGCTAATGGTTTCAGAGGTCTCAATCCACAGATGGCCAACTAACCACACTGCTCTGGACTGAAGGAGTCAGAGGATCATGGCGGAAGAGTGAGGTTGAGGAAAGCAGCGCAGAAAAGGAGAGAGCCAGCTAAGCTCGGCTCATAAAATATGAAGCCCAAAGGTCACCCGAGTGACGCCCCTCCCACCTGCCTACAGTCACCACCCTCTTAATCCCTGTGGGTGGATGAATGCACTGACTGGGTGGAGACTTTCACAACCCAGTCATTTCACCTGGAAACCTTGCACTCTCTCAGACGCCAGCTTTTCAGGGACACCCACTACCTAAACCCCAACAAGGGGATGCCCTGGGAAGGCAGAGTGTGACCCCATCCCTTCCTCTTCCACTCAGTCACTGCTTAGCCATGAAGTGGCAGTTTTCTTTGCCCTGTGCCACCCCCCATGATATGGTACCACCTCACCATGAGCCTGATGACAACAAGGCCCATAGATCATTTTCTAGAACCTCCAGGATGGTGAGCCAGAACCAACCTTTTCTCTTTATAAGTTGATTATCTCTGGTATGTGTTGCAGTAACACAGAGCTGACTGACACAGTTATATGGGTTGAGACATTTATTCAGCTTTCACAATTCCACTTTAAATCCTTAAAAATCAAAAATTTTCCCTTTTTTTTTAATGTCTTGCTGAACATCACTTTCCTAATTTACACCATGTCTTCTTTGTAGAAATTAACAATAGGCTATTGTAGCTATATTATATTATATTATTTTAACAATAGACTATTATAGATAGTTATATTATATTATAGATATACATATATAGATAAGAGTTTAGGTAGCACAGTTTCAGTTTCCAATACACAGCTCTGTGACATTGATGATGGCAAATATGCTTTTAATTGACAGTTTTCAAAAATGTTTAAATAGTATTGTTAATAGAGTAAAATTTTCAAAAAAATTCATAGGGTAAAAGTGAGCATTACCTGCATTCTGTGCTGTGCCTGTTTTAAGTCACCCAGGATTGAAGATGGCACAATCTTAAACCCAAGGTCTCAGAGGAGCTCTGCTGTCCTCAGGAACAGTGTGACTGAGGGTCAATGACTTGTATTATAGATGCAAATATAATAAGTAACAGCAAACATCACAACTAACAAGGAATGCGATTTCCCTGGCATTCAGAATTCATGCTGTCTGCTTAACATATTCTAACTTTGTTATTTTAACCAAATGATATCATTTAAAAATGGTGTTTTTTTTTTTTTTTTTTTAAATCCACTTGACTCGTAAGTAAAATTGGTTTATTTGTGTGCCATTTGTATTTATTTATTTTGCTGCGGGAAGAGCACTTTTTAGAGATCTTATAAAGTTATGGACTGAACCCCTCTCCAGCAGTCCTGCAGAAATCCTGGCTATTCTGTATGAGACTTGGTTTAGCCCCAGAGAGTGAATAATTCAAGGAATAAACATGGAGCTGCTCACACTTATCGGCAGAACAGGACTAAAGGCCTGCCTGAGGCTTTCTAACTCTGGTGGTACATCTTTAGGACCTTTCCCTGTTGCATTAATTCCTCTGAAGGGAGAAACTGAGGCTGGAAATGATCAGAAGTCTTCCCTGCCCTGTTTCCATGTAATGTCTCCCGATAAATATGTTTCTATTATGTTCAAAACATTTCTCAAAGCAGTTGCTTCTTAGAACTTGAATTAAATTACTTTTAGGGCAGATACCCCCCCAAAAAAATGTTTGTCAATATCTTTATGTAGCTTACCAATTGTGAATAGGGTAGCCCAAAAGATTCCGGGAGAAAAATCTACTTGCTTCTAAATGCTCACGATCAGGTACCTCTGATGAGGATTCGTTGGGAAGAATTTATGATGACTTGAGTTTCACTCTGTTTCAAAGCATGGCTTTTTATTGAATTGAGAGCCAGAGTAAATGAACTACCTGAGAGAGAGAGGCACAAGAATGGAAATATTCACTGTGACCAAGATTTCTTCAAAGGAAACAATGTATCACCCAGCAAATCCATGACAATTGGCAGGTGTAATAAACCTACTTTGCTCAAGAATCCCAGAAGCACATAATGGATATTCCTTTGGGTCAGAATGTGATGAATATTGAGTATATCACAACCCACACTCAGCCTACGGTCTCCTTCAGATTTATTGTTAGCATAATAGCACCTTTAGGAATGGAACACCAGCCTATATTTTTAAGACAAGTGACATCTTTGCAATTTCTAATAGAGATGGTCCAATTTAGAAATGCTGAAAACGCCGCTTTCACGTAATGCCGTCTGATGAAGGTGCTTCTGTGATTATCAACCCTCCTTCCCATGTAATGGATTCTTCAACCCTAAATGAAATTGTTTCTCAGGACTGATAACAATGGAGAAATGGAAACTTCTGTTTTGTCAGCACGGGAAGGAAACGATTGGTATGTAGACTGAGGTAGTTTAAGAAAATGCAGGTCCTCCGTAGAGGGAAGTACAAGAGGCAATGTTTTCAGTCTTTTTAAGAGAAGGTTTGGCTTTGGTGGTAAGTGATAGCATCAGGTCATCTTTTCTTTTAACCGTCTCATAAATTGGTGAGCGGCCACTTGAAATAAAGGAGGATAGGCAAGAGTTTTTCTTTTCCTTCTTTAAACTCTTCCTGAGGCTGAGAATCAAACTCCTTACCATGGCCGGCAAGTCACTAAATAATGTCTCTTCTGCCTCCCTCTTCCATCTCTGCATTACCTGAACTCTTCTTTGGACTTAGGGCCACAGTATTGCTTATGCTCCCAGAAATATTTTCAGATTGTTCTCTGCTCAGGGCATCCATACTTGCTATTTAGTAGTCTGGAACATTCTTCAAATCTTTCTATGACTGGCTCTTTCTACTACACCCAGCTCAAATCTGTCACCTCCACAGAAGGTCCTTTGTGGGGGGACTTTGTATAGCTACCATCTGTCCCTCCCTGGGTCCCTGTCATGCTCATCAAGCTTTTTTATAAAACATAGTCAATGAATTTGTCATTAATTAAAATTAACTTGATACATTTATTTATGTGTTCATTTTCTGTTTATATCTGAAAGTCACAATATGGCCATTTTCTATGCATTAAACATGTCACTTGGCATATGGAGTTACATCTCATCCACTTAATATTCTACCTGTCCCAAGTAAGCACTCAATAAATGTACTTGAAAATGGCCAAATGATTGACCATGCTGAATAAACCCCCGGAGTCAGTGTTCCCAAACACCTTTGGCAATTTTTGCTACCTTTTATTAAGATTCATTTTTAGGCATATATACAATATATCATTGTATCTTAATCTCTTTTTCTTTTAACTTTAGACAAAATCATTATTTATATGAAAAATACAAAGCCAGTCCTAAGTTTTGAAGCTAACACTGCTTGATTAGACATACTTTACCTAGACAGGTATAATGCTGGTGTAGATGGTTGAGGGAAGAGCACATTTAACACAGAGTCAAAGTTATTTCAATATTTTGGGTAGTAAATGTCTGTTAATATTGTGTCACAAATAATCAAAATACTCCAAAACTTGGAGAGGTACTTCTTTTCTAGATATATTTGTTTATTTGCTTCCAGTTCCAATACCATTACCCCATTACCGCTCTTCTGTTCTTTTGTGGTAGCGTCTTGGGTTAGTCATCCTCTTGTGCCTGTGACTGAAATACCGGACAGGAACAACCTAGAATGGGAAAAGTTTGGGCTCTCTATTTCAGAGGTTTGATTCATAGTGGGTGGACTCCATTGCTCTGAACCCAAGGTGAGGCAGAACATCATGGCGGAAAAGCATGGTGGAGGGATGTTGGTCCCTTCAGGATGCCCAGAAGACACAGACAGAGGGAGGGGAAGGACCACAGAGAAGATGCATGTTCCAGGGGAGCCCCCCATGGCCCACCTCCTCCAGTCATGTCCCACCTGCCCACAGTTACCACCCAGTCAATCTGTTCAAACTCGGATGGACTGAGGAGTTCTCACGACCCAACCATTCCACCTCTGCATGTTTCTGCATTGACAGGCGCGCCGGGGGACACCTCACCTTCACACGGTGGCACCGCCATAGTGCTCTCTGTCTTGGAACCGTCCTCCACATCCTTTCCACTACCTGGTTGATTGACAGGGCTCCTGTACAGACAGACGTGCCCTCATGGGGCACCGCTGATTCTGTCAGTTCTCTGGGTCAAGCCCTTCACAGGTTCCATTTCCTGTGAAACTCAGGCCATCTAATCAAGCATTCAAATTCAATTTCCTTCAACAAATATTGGAAGTCCTCCAATTAATTCAGTTCGGCCTGTGTCGTGGGCCATGCCTTCCCTTGTCTCCTTCATGTATCCTTCATTCCAGGCAGACGGCACCACGGGGAGGAACTCTGCACCTTTCACTTCCAGGAGCCCCCTTAGGCCACCGTCCCCTCCTCCAGCCTAGCTCTCCTTCAGATATATTTCCTCTTACTCAGATCAACCCCAGCCATTGAGACAAGTTCACTGTGGGCACTCTGAATAATCCTCCCAGTCACAAAAATATCCTTCTTCTCCTTCAACTCTTGATTCCATGAAGAAGAATTTTGGCATTTCCACATTCTTTGCTTAAATTCATTTTTTTTTTCTTTTCTCAAATTAGTACTTATTCTGAGAATTTATAGTCTATACTGTGGTAGAAAATGAGCTTGTAGTCATCGAATGCTCATTCCTTAAGGAAAATTCAACTAACCTTTGATAGTTAGTTAGTTATGGACCCTGTATTTTATAAAGCATTTTACATATAGTGTTTCATCTGAGCTTGGTAGTGTGCTGAGGAAGGATTGTCCTTCTCCCTTCTAAAACTAAAGAAACTGGAATTCAGAGACAGTACATGACACAGTGAAGACCACGGGCCTACAAAATGGCGGACTTCATGATGGAAATCTAATACATGGAAGACAACTTTGTCAAGTTGTTACCAGACTCAAAATTAGGTGACAGATAACTATTCAAAGTTGAGGTCAGTTATTTTTAAAAGCCAGATTCTGGCAATATGAGTATAATATGATTTAAAAGGGGACTGTCCAAAATTTTATTGTCAACCCATAATGGAAAAATGGTTATGGGTACATAAACCCAATGTATCCATATTTGTGTTTATATTATAAAGCATAAAAGGTGTAAACTAAAATATGTATTAAGAATAAAATGTCTAACACTTCCTAACATCACCATCATCAAATTATCTTACATAAATATCACTCCAATTTTCAGGACACATATTTTAAAAATAAGACAGGTTATGTCCTAAGTAGAGTTGACAGGGAATTGGAAAAACATGGGCATTTGTAGGCCAATCTCAAGTAACCCAAAACTCTGTAAAAGATTATACTATACAGTCTTTGATGTTAAGTCCACTAATGTAGTGTTAAGTGTACTAGGAAACCGAAACTCAATTAAGACTCTGTTAGGCCTGCTTGGAATATGTGGTCATGTCCTAAGACGTCCTTACTCCCTTTTTAATCTATCCCCAGCTGAAAATCTGAAATATTTAGCTGGAGCTAGATGATAACCAATCATAAAGAGCTCAGTGTTATTTTCAGAATTTGTTTAAAGAAGATGTTAAGCACAGTCATTATTAAACATTAACATATATAGCGTTATAGTTAACATTGTTGTGTTTGAAAATTAACAAGTACCAAAACTCATTACTTCTGAATTATTTTCATACATATTATCATTATTTGTGATCTAGAGGCTATTTGTGTCTATGGCTTTTGGTAGGATGAAAATACTAAATTATGGCAAACAGTTGCATATCTCTTTCCAAATTCTCATGTCATTTCATTGGCTTGAAAACAGTCACCGGGAAAATTTACACCACAGCAATTGGCAAATGCTACAGATCAGGGTTTCATTTATGCTGATGGCAAAACAGTTTTCATTATATAAATATAATTTTTAGGAGGTTAAGGAATAGTCTAAAGCTATATCTTATATCAGATACAATGGCAATAAATTTTCAATGGGAGGGTTGGAGTGGAGGGAAATGTAATTCCAATTGTCAAGTCCTGGTCGAATTGCAATCACGGTTTGGTTACAAGTTCTGTAGAGGGATGTAAGTGTTCAGTAAGTCTTAGCAAAAGCCCTCTGCAGGAATGAATTGACTTATGGAATTTAGAATATAAATGTTTGATTGTTGCTGGCACGTGCTACACATTCATCTTATTAGAAAAATTGATGATAAACATACACATGTATGTATGTACATACATATATATATACACAAATATATATGTACACATATATCTATACACTTTTTTTTGTGCAAAGAGGTGGTTTTTACAAGTAGCATCTTTTGGCCACTTTCCATTGTTAACCACTTTTTATTAGGAGAAGTATGCTATCTTTTACAACTTTATTGGATACAGAAAACAAGATGAAGATTAAGCACCCAGACAGACCTACACACACACACACACACACACACACACACACACACACACACGGCTTGATACTATGCTAGGTGATATTTTCTTTTTTCATTCTATTTTTAAATTTTATTTGTGCTATTTAGTTGTACATGGCAGTAGAACTCATTTATACATTTTGATAGATCATACATAAATAGAGTGTCATCTCTCTTTTTTCTGATTATACATATTGCAGGATTGCATTTGATGATTCTTTCAGCATTTAAATCTTTACCCTAAAAAGTTCCTACTAAATTTGGGGACAAAGATAACAGATTTGGACTATGTTAAAAAATAAAATAGAATAAAATCTCATTCTAAACGTATTCTGAATAGGTTACAAGAAAGAAAGAGAGGAAGAGCTTCTCTCCTCCCACATGATTAAAAAGGCAACCTGCATTTCTGACAGCTTGCAGGGGACAACAGGTGTTGTCTGCTTACTTTGCTGGGAGCTCACAGGAGCTCACAATAGAGCAGACCGGGTACACACAGGACCACATTTCCAGCGGGAACAAAACCCTCCTCGGATGTTTGTCTTTGCTCCCTGATGAGTTCTCCACCCTGAGTCAGGAAACAGGGACAGGTGTTTGACATCCTGAGGGCCAGGGAGCTTTGTTTGATTTTGCTTGTGACTTTTGCTTCTGTCTGTATACGAGGGATTGAGAAGGCACTATCACCAAGGAGCACAGCACAGGGGCCAGAGCTGGGCACAGCCTCGACTGGACCGTTTGGAAGAGAGGAAGGTGCACCACCCTGATTTTCATAGAAACCTTATTCCCTGTCCCCGTAATTGCAGGGAGCAAATGGCTGGAATCTGTGTCCTGCAGCTCCAGTATCTCTTCGTTACCGCTGACTGTCCTTTCTACTCTGCTCCCTGTGTATAGCATTGCTAACTGACTCCTCATTATGGCTATCATTTGATACATTTAAGTTCATGGCCATTCATTTGTTTTACTTATCCAAACTCTGGGTCTCTCCTCAATGGAAGTTGACAGTTCATCTGGTGATTTGTTCTGTGTGATAAAATATCTGTGGAAGATATTTTATCGTGCTGAGTGCTTGAGAAGATGTTTCCAGAGTCCGTGCTCATAAGGATTGATGGTATAGCTGGGCTCAGGGGACCCCTGGATCAAAAACCAGTTGCTGTTCCACTGCTGGATTTTCTGTTGAACGTTTGACTAGATGTTGTGCCCCATGTCCGCAATGTCAAAATCACTTCAAACAAGCACGTAGGAAAGGAGGAGCCAGGAAGAGCCAAAGTCAGACCTTACCTGGAGACCAACCTTCCCACCCCTCCTTTCTTGCTTGTCCCTGAAAGACAAATGTATCTGAAATTCATGTACCAGGAGATCGCCACGATCCTTTCCAGGTCTGATGCTCCCTGATTTGAAGATGAAAAGTATTAATTCCATTTTACAATTTCATAATCGTCCTGGAAAAAAAAAAAAAGACAGATGAGACAACACAGCTTCTTTTAGCTAAGGGGTCCCACGGGACTTATCTGTAAATTTTATTTCTCTGTGTTTTGCTGGTCTCTTGGGTAATTATAAAAGCAAGTGACTACTTGCTTCTCTTTCATCAAATATTTTCTGATTATTGTTTTGAAATTATAGTGAAGAGCAACACTGATGGGATGTGGTCGCAAATGGGTCATAGTTGCTAGACTCTAACGTCGTTGTGGAGGTCACTGCTCCGTGGCTGAGGCCGTGCTACACCTTCTTCTCTCAGGCTTCAAAGCCCATTGATTAGTCGGCCTGCCTGTCAATATGATCCATCAGTTAATTCAGGGAGATGCTCGGACATTTCAAACAAACTATTAACCTGAAACACGTTTCGCTGCTGATGTGGTAAACACTTAGCCAATCTATAATCAATTGATTCTTCTCAGTTGACACTAGTGCCTATTTGCGGTGGAAAACTGATTGAAAATCAGGGTGAAGCTGTAGCCGGAAAGAGCAGAACCATTGAACCAACATGGCGGCTTGAGTTGAACGACATTGCCTAGATTTCCTTCCCTCCCCTTCACAGTTCTAGACTTTGAGGGACTCAAAGGTGACCAAAATGGGGAACAGAGGTGACATTCACAAGACGGAATTGACACTACCCTGTGAAGGCCACTTCTCATCTCTTATGAGAAAGAGATTCTGGTGAACTTGGCCTTGGCCTCCTTTTCATATCCAGTTTTGGTCCCAACTATGAACCAGAGGTGACCCCAGGCCACCATCAGCCTCAGAGGCAATAATCTCTTCTCCATCATAAGCCCACTTGGGCTGCTGGACAGGCTGGTCTTCTAGAGCCCTTGGCGTGATCTGACTGCCTGCTCTTTTGACCAGAAAGGCTTGCTGGTGACATCAGTGTGATCTGCCCCCCTTACTTCTGTACCCACTTCTTCTCTTACGATGACATAAGGCCTTCTTCCTCTTCTAAGTTACAAAGAGTGACTCAGCTTCCTGTTTTTCAGACTTCCAGTTTACCTTACCCAATGGGGAACGATTATCCACATCTCTTTACATTGACGTCCCCTGTTACGTGTTGAGCATGGTGGTGCTCAGGGGTCTGGGTTTTTCATGTTAAGTGTGATCAGTACTCTGACGAAGTCCTTTGCAAATGTCAGTGGAAGCTGGATACTTGAGTCCTGGGCAGCATGGCATGGATATTTTTGTTTGCTTGCTCCCTCCTGTGTTGTCATGTGTACTCTCCCCCTGTGCCGTTTAGTTACCAGGCAGCAGTCCCTACTTACCACCTCGACCTCTTTCAGACCTTCTACCATTACGCAAAGCCAGCTTGGGCTTTACGTTCCCCAGTGCAATATTTTTGTGAGGCTTTCTCCTCATTCACCCATCAAGACGAAGAATCCAGCACACTTATGATCACTTCATGTCGGGGTGGACTTCCTCCAGAGGAGCCATGAAGTTTTGGAGGGGACGTAACCCAAAGAAAGAAAAATGCAAGCAAGTATTAGAGGCCGTCGGGCTGTGATGAAGCCACACGGGCGCCATTTTGTAATGGCACCGTCTCCAGGTCAGAGGGTATTTTCATTCTTCATTTCACGTTCTGATTTCTTGGAAAGACTTTGGAAGGGCAGAAGTGTCACAGGCTTATGCATGGTTGTTTGGGTGATGCAGAAGAACCGCTGTCCACACTTGCATGCTGACAGTGTAATAAGGTGAGGCCACCGGCTCTTGCCTCGTCCACTCTCATTGCTCCATTTCCTGTGGTCTGCACTCTTGCCTGGAGTGTCCCAGGAGGTGCAGTTGTCCACCCATCAAGGTCAACTCCACCCTTCCTCTCTTTAGACCAATAGGCTATCTTGATTTTGAAATTTCATCCCGATAGTACATCTACTCGAATCAGATGCTCCGAGTGTGATTCCTCTGTAGCAGAACCAAGTGGATTCTCCTCAATCTCCTCCTGAAGCTCTATCAGACCTCCAAGAGCCTTTCCAAATTTTTTCCCACTTTTTCTTCTATAAAGACACTTGGTACAGGCCAAAGTTAAGTGCACATCTCTCCCACATTGATCCCTCATGATTCTCACAGCTGTGACCTGTATTGAGCATTTAGTGGGCACCAGTGATTCTGCTGGGTCTTACTCCTATTACCCTGGCCATCCTGTGAGGTGTGTGTTGTCATTATTCCCATTTTGTAGGTGAGGATGAGAGGTCATGTGACTCCCTCAAGATAACATGACCGGTAAGTAACAGAATTTGCACAAACTAGATTCTGGAAAGACTCAGCTCTCTGTGCCCTGTTTTTTCTCTCTCTGAAAATCTCCTTTTCCATTTTTAGAACCCCCTTTCCCTCTGAGCACACATTTTGAACCTTCCTGTTCTTCCAAGGCTCCTTCAGAACCCGTAAGTCTTCCATAATCTCTGTCTTACCACCATCCACCCACCTACAGGAAATCTCTGCAGAGACCCAGGAGGAAAAGGGTTGGGAAACAATTGGTGCCCATCCCTTGGCACAAATCTTGGATCCTGGCACAAAGGGGCAGCAGCAGCTTGTGCAAGTGGAAAATGCTTTTGAAGATGCAGGCATAGTCCTTACGTATCAGTTGGTCCACAGACCCGCTTAGGTGATACAGGGCACTGACCCTGTGATTTAAAACATGGTCCATACCTGCTCCCTGACATCTTGTGTGATTGGGAAAGTCACCGAATACCATCAGCGTCACACACGACCTAAATGTACTAAGCACCCAATTCTCAGTAGTTATCCATAGTAACTGTACTTTCTATCACTTGTCTATTTCTTTATTAGAGATGTTTATGGAAAAGTTGTATTTCTTATTCCCTAGACAGACCTTAAACCTCGACCACATATATCCATATCTGATTTATTATTTTAATCCCCAAAGTTTGCCTAATGCAGATTTGGTAAATGTCCTTTGTGCAGTGTGTAAACGTGTTAAATTTCTGAAGGGCCGTGTGAGTCATAAGGACCATCAATCATTGTAAACGGCGGTATACCATTTCCTATATGTCCTGTATGCTTCTTGCATCTATGAATTTATATAACCCTCACCATGAATCCCTGAGGTAGGCGAGTGATATTGATCCCATTTTATAGGAAGGGGAAATCGAGGTACAGGTAAGAATCTTGCCTCAGGTATGTTGTTAGTTAGTGGTGAGGCTAAGAGTTGAATGCAGGTAGCTGGTTCCAGGATCTACACTCAGCTGATGGACTCAGCTGCTAGTCAGCATAGCGGAGGGAAGCCAATACCTAGTGTATCTGAGCTCTCATGTGCACTTTCAAATAACTCCGTGAGATAGGGTCTTGAAAACAAATCGGTGGCAAATGAAACATCATTAGCTCCATGTTGGAGGTTGGGCACTCCGCAGAGCAGATCCTGAGACAAGGGTTTGAGTGAAAGTAATTTATTGAAAGATAAGCAAAGGCCCAGTAGGAGTTTGGTGAGATGGAGTAAGGAGGGACAGTTTGTTTTGTCCAGGACACATCTGGACATGACTGAGACTCTGCAGAGGTAGAGGTGAACCTATCCCAGAGTGTTATCAGAGTATCACTAAGGGACCAGGAAGACGAGATACCTGCTTTTCACTGTCCTTTTATCATTGACATCAATTTCCAGAAGTTTCTATGAGCTCTAAGCACTAAGCACAAGAAAAGTCCAGAAGCAGACAGTCAGAACAATATGCAGTAGGAAGTCACCATGGGAATGGTATATATTGAGAGGCTTTGGGTGAGAAATATTTCAGGCCTCATTTTATAGATCTAGTTGAGCCGCCTGTTCCAAAACCACACAGGTAACAGGAGTGTGCATAGAGGACCAGAGTCTGATCCCAGGTACCTAGGTATTCTTCCTTCACTTTCTCTGCTAATTACACAGTTCTCAGGGTTGGGGGCGTCAATGGGGAACAGAGAGACTTGTCTGGTTTAATGGGAGATGCACTAAGATCTAGGCTAATTTTTTTTTTTTTAAATGGAAGGTTTAAAGAAATCACCAAAGATTGCAGATAAAAAGAACTCTGGTGGAGATGAGTGGGCAGGGAGTATTTCTGGCAAGGGAAAGCCAAATCCACACACCTCTGGAGATGGAAAAGACCCCAGGGACTGGGATGCAGTAGGATGAAGCCAGGGAAAAGCTAGGCCATCCCCAGTGGCCCTAATGAGGAGCTAGAGCTTAATTCTAACAGCAGTGAGCATCTATCAAATCTATCCATCAGCAGAGGCTTCTTTGTATTTAGCCTAGCAGCCCTCGAGAGTAAATGTTCTTTATGAAATTCTGACATTTCTAAATACTTGGAAATGAGACATCAAACCAGCTGAGGGCAGTGGTCAGGTGTGGGGTGCAAAACTCAGCTGTCACCCTGCATTGAAACCACTGTTTCTTAGCTCTGCTGGCTCCTTGCTGATTCTACCCACATCTGACTTTAATCCCCAATGCCTGTGAGATGATCTAAATTTTGACTGCATATTTAGCTCTTCATGGATCCTGCAGTAAATGATGAGAATTATTCATCTTTCTTTAGCATAAACCAGATTTAACAGGAGGCTAAAAAATAACGTGAAGAGGCTTTATGGTCAAGTTTCAGAACTGAAATGGGAAAGAAATTCTGCAGGGTAGAACTTGCATGAATTTGATTTCCTCTCTCTCATTTTATAAATAGATTTATACTATTTTCAAAACAAAAAAGGGACCACGTTTTAAAAATGCGTGCTGCTTCTGTAGATGACCTAAGGGTTTGAAGCATTTTTTTTCACCAAAATAATTAGGAAGTTGACCTCAGCTTTCCACATTATTTGATGAACTTTGCTCATATTGAACTTTCAAATACCACCAAGAATTCTAACTTGGATGAAAAAAATAAAGTCAATTACTTAGCAATAACAAGTTACATGTGTGGCCCAGATTATATTCATCTTGTTTCATTAGAAAAATAGTATGTTTAATATTGATATTCACTCAAGCTCTGTGAAGCTCTTAAATTACACTATCACAATTAATCATTAAGAATTATGACTAGAAAAATACAAATGTTATTTCCTCCATTATACAGTCCAAAAATAGGAGCAGGGAAGGAGTTAAAGACCCTCAGGTAATAGCAGAATTGGGTCTAAAACCCAGAGTGTCTATTTAAATAGCAAACCCTTTAGGGGGTGAGTTGCTGAATCTCTAGGGTCCTTTGATTTTAAAAAATTTGATATTCCAAGAAAATAGAGGTGGAAATCTTAGCATAGATAAGAAAAAATATCAAAGTGAAACTTAGAACATTTGTACAAAATTCAAAAATATTTCTTTCTTATGTTGCTTATATTCCCTACGTTCTAGCACAGGTGACATGTGACAGAGACAAATTAAGAGCATTAAAAGACAAAGGTGCCAAAAACTTACAATGGAGAAAAGATAACCTCTTCAACAAATGGTGCTGGAAAAACTGGAAATCCATGTGCAGTAAAATGAAATTAAACCCCCATCTCACACCCTGTACAAAACTCAACTCAAAATGGATCAAGGCCCTAGGAATTAGACCTGAGACCCTTCACCAAATAGAAGAAAAAGTAAGCCCAAATCTCCATCACATTGACTTAGGACCAGACTTCCTTAACAAGACCCCCAGAGTGCAAGAAATAAAAGCAAGAATCAATAAATGGGATAGACTCAAACTAAAAAGTTTTTTCTCAGCACAGCAAACAATCAATAATGTGAAAAGAGAGCCTAAAGAGTGGGAGAAAATCTTTTCAACACACACTTCAGATAGAGCGCTCATCTCCAAAGTTTATAAAGAACTTAAAAAACTTTACACCAAAAATACAAAGAACCCAATCAATAAATGGGCTAAGGAAATGGGCAGACACTTCACAGAATGAGATATACAGGTAATCAATGAATATATGAAAAAGTGCTCATATCCCTATTAATTAGAGAAATGCAAATTAAAACCACCCTAAGATTTCATCTAACTCCAATTAGAATGGCTATTATCAAGAACATAAGCAATAATAAGTGTTGGCGTGGATGTGGGGAAAAAGGCACTCTACTTGTACATTGCTGGCAGAGTTGCAAATTGGTACAGCCACTCTGGAAAGCAGTATGGAGAGTCCTCAGAAAGCTTGGAATGGACCCACCATTTAACCCAGCTATCCCACTCCTCGATTTGTACCCAAAAGACTTAAAATCAGCATACTACAGTAATGCAGTCACATCAGTGTTCATAGCAGCTCAATTCACAATAACTAGATTGTGGAACCAACCTAGATGCCCTTTAATTGATGAATGGATAAAGAAACTGTGGTACATATACACAATGGAATATTACTCAGCCATAAAGAAGAATAAAATTATGGCATTTGCTGGTAAATTGATGAAGCTGGAAAATATCATGCTAAGTGAAATAGGCCAAGTCCAGAAAACCAAAGGTCGAATGTTTTCTCTGATAAGTGCATGACAATATATAAAGGGGGGAGGTGGTGGGGCGAAGAGAAAAAAAAAATTAAAAGACAAAAGTTACATACCTCATGTCCTCCTAGGCTCTGGTTTGCTTCTCTTGTTTCTTCCTCAAAGACGCTGCCGTAGACTTTATGACTAACGGAAGCTTTGGGGAAGGATGCACCTGGGTACCAGTCCCATCTCTGCCCTTTAAGCTGTTGCATCATTTCCAATTCCCTATTGAGCTCAGCATCATACCTTAAGGCAGGGAAGATACCCATTTCACTGAGTGAGTTGTAGAAATCACTCTTCATTTATGGAGACATGCAAAGATGCAAAGTATTTAGCACAGAGCTCAATAAATTACTCTTACTGGTGACCACTGTGATACGAACAGTTGATCTAAGTTTTTATTTGCTCGCTTTAGATACACATGACGTAGAATGGATTTTGACATGTCGTACACACATGAGTATAACTTCCCATTCTTGTGGTTGTACAGCTGTGGAGTTCACTGGTCATGTATTCATACATGAACATAGGAAAGTGATGTCCAATTTGTTCTATGTCTTTCCTATTCCCATTGGTGACATGTGTCATGACTACCACATTGTATTCATCCCAACCAGATGCTACTGGTAAATTTTCTATGTCTTTCTTCGATGCCTGTGTTTGCATGGTTACTTCCACTTCCATGAGTATATATTTTGTATTAATACAGGAAGGGGGTCATGTTCCATCTCAGTTATCCTAAATGAGTCAGTGTGTTGTTATGAGCTGTGTTAGCCACTTTTCCATTGCTGTCTCAAGATGCCTGAGATAAACCAAAGGAGGAAATAGTTATTTTGGCTCATGGTGTCAGAGACTTCCATTCAGGGTCATTTGGCTCCAGCTTGTTGACCTGTGGTGAGGCAGAACATCTTTGCAGGGAACACACAGTAGAGCAAACCTGTTCCCCTTATGGTGGCCAGGAAGGGGACAAGACCCTATTCTCTCCCACAAGGGCAGGGCTCCAGCAACCGCTTGCTCAAACTGGGGCACACCTCCTAAAGTTCACACCACCTCCCAGTAGCACCAGGGGCTGCAGACCAAGCCTTTAGCACGTGATCTTGGGGGTCCAAACCATAACATGACCATGGATCAAACCCCACATTTAAAAAGTGGGCTAATTATAGGGGCCAGAAAGAGACGGCAGAAACTGAGCATGCAGGTAACACAACTCTGGATTCAACTTCAGAACTGTGACTTCAGCATCAATTAATCTCCACCTTGTCAACTGGCGTTTTGCAATCTCGGCATTCTGGATTGATCATTAATCATGTTGTGGACCAGATAATGCTTTGCAGCGTGGGGCAGCTGTGTGTGCTGTAGAACGTGAGCAGCATCCGGGTCTCTCCCTGCTAGCTCCCAGGAGCACATCCACCCCAGGTCTGGACGGTCAAAGACACACTCCAAAGCCCTCTGCAGAGCAAAAGCGCCCCAGCTGAGAACCCAGGTCGGATACTCTGAAGAGGCCGTCTGGTTCTGAGCAACTGGAGGGGACTCTGCATACCCAGTGTGGGTGAGGGAGAGGGTTTCTGTCGGAGGAAGGTGCCAGCCATAGATGAATCACTAAGAAACTTAAGATTAAATAAACACAGGAACCAGTTATCTTTTTAAATCACAGGTGGTGTGATGGATGGGGCCACACTAAGATCTGGCCTCTAACAAGATGGAGAAGCCCACCTTCCCTTTATTAATAGTTGCACAGTTAAAGGGGGATAGGAGGAGCTTCTTCTGCGGGGAACAGGATGGGGTGGAGCCAGGGAAGCCATTTGCATAGGGAACTAGCATATCATCCGAGGGTGAGTCACTCCCACACAGAGCCACTTACTCCTGGGCCTTCTGAAACAGCCTCCCCTGACCGCCAGTTCCTGGGACTCAGACTTCCCTGTCCCACGGCTCAGCCAGGCCTGAGTCTGCTAGCCAACAAGCAACCTCTCCTGACACATTACCTTTCCACGCAGCCTCAGACTCTCATTCCACCGCATCTAAACCTACTGCAGCTTCCTCATCCTCTGACCTGGCAGCTCTCAGACCTCCCCATGGGTCCTCCCTACCAGGCACTGGCCAGAGGACTCAGTGTTGGATAAGTGTCACCCTCCTTTCCTTCTTGTGGCCAGACTTTCAGCTACAGAATCTGAAACGGGGAGAAACAAAGTTTTCCACATTTCGCTCTAAGCAAGTGGCAGTTCCAGATCGTCCTGCCTGTCGCCAAACCCCGGACCCACTTAAGGGTCTCGCATCCTGACCGCACTCAGGAATTCCCGTCCACAGTGGGGACGGCCTGTGAGCCCCTCATCTGCATGTTGACCTCAGAACTTAATCCTCGGCTCCTCTCACTAACCCCTGAAGGAGCAGTGTCCCCCAGCTGGTGAATTTTGACAGGACCTTCAGATGTCAGATCAGCAACTCTTCTAGACGTGGGAGCAAAGGCCCATGTCTTGCTAGAGAGCCGTCCTGGGCAAGCTGTCTCTTTTTTTTCCACATGATTTAGAGGCATCTGGCCTCGAGTCTGCCAGTCTGTTAGCGTCTCGCTCGGTCATTCATCATCGGAGGCAGGACTCTCTGCCATTTTCGCAGAAGGCTCGCCTCTTCCTCCTCGAAGGTCATTCTCCAGGAGTGGATGGGTTCAGGCCAAGGTCTGTGCTTGCAAAATAGAGACAGAACTCAGCACTATTTATATCACCCCAGAAGCGACTGGGTGCCTCTGCCCGTTTAACCTGCTTGTCCTCCTATTTGGAGCTGCTCTTTGCCTTGTGGCTCTGCTCCCAGCTGTGACATCTCTCCAGGCGCGTCTCCAGGAGAGGACGTTTGTAAGGATCGCTTTATTTGTTTTATCCTAGGGGAGTTTAGTATCCTCACTGTCCGCGTGGACCAAGGTTCTGTGGACTCCACGCCTTTCTTTGCGGTGGTTTTATATCAGACCCCTGCGCTGGTCTCTCTGCCTCCTCTCTGGCTTCTTCCTTTGGAAGGTTAACCTTTATGTAAATGTCCTCACGTGACCTGGAAGTTTGCATAGGCGTCTGTTAAAAATGGTTGCCTTTGTGAAGTTCACAACATGACTTCACCATTATGCCAAGTTTTGGATGATTTTATTTGAATTATTTCATTGACTCCTCAGAAAACTCTTAAAGGCAGAAAGCACCGCCAATTCCACCTTAGATATAGGAAATGAATTAAAAGACACGAGACAGTCAGTGTGAGCAAGAATTAGGATTCGAACCCCTGCCAGCTCAATCCCAAAGCCTAGTGTTGTTTTAATTTATCACAGGATCTTCCAGTGAGTGTCTTTGGGGATTATCTTTTGCGGACCAGCAATTACGTTCTTATTTATTTGGGTTTGCTGTTGACAAGATGAACGTGTGTCTAGAATCTTCAGTGACACGCAAATTGTATTCCCAACACAACAGTCTCTGCCATGGTGTGCTTCTTGGTATTTCTCTAGGGAAGGAACCCGGAATCATGGACTTATCTAGAATTCTGATCTCAGCTAGGTCAGCACTTGCTCTTTAACACCAGAAACGTGAGGGACCTCTCTAGACTTGAGTTTCTTTATTTGTAAACTGATGGGGCTGGAATTATGAATTCTTAATTGCTTTCCTCTTCTGACATTCTGTGATCTTTCTGGTGCAGAGGACATTTCTGCCTCACAGAATACACTAGAGGAAACACCAGTAATAGAACATTCTATATTCACATCTACTTAACTTTGTACTCATTCAAATATCTCCACCTTGCCTCTCTCCAGAGATGCCAAGCACTTACTTAATTTAATATAGCCCTTTATTAAATGGGTCTTCTCTGCAAATCTCAGCTCAAAGCATTTTTCTGTACCCATACAATACATCCACTTTTACAGAAACTGTATTTTTCCCCCCTAAGAATTTCCTGCTCATTTAGCTACAGCCAGAGGTAAAGCTAACAATTTGTACATCTCTTTAGAGGCGCCTGATTTACTAAATGTCTTTTAATTGTCATGGGGACTTATAGGATGCCCTCTGAGAGCCAACGGGAAGAGTTATTTCTTTAATTACAAAGGTATAGCAGAGAGATTTTTCAGATTGCATCTTCTCATAGGCAGTAGAATGGACTCAACTCCAAACGAGATTACTTAGCAGCCTCTCATGAAACCTCCCAGGTTTTCTAACACAAATGATCTCCTGTCAGGTCTTTGATCAAGTATGTGACCCTGCAGATTGGATAATGGGAATGACAACTCTAAGTCCTCTTTTTTTTTCTTTTTTTCTTTTTTTATATCAAAATTATCATCGTGGTAGGAAGGAGAACTCACATTAACCTCATAACTTCTCGGTTATCCATTCAACGTGTAATCCCAGGTCTTCTCAGACTTCAGTCAGTGACTGACACACAGGAAGAGAGTTCTCACAAAACATCCATCATGATGCTTCAGGTAAAATACTGAGACTGACTTCCACCCCTCCTTCCAGAGTTTTTATTCCAGGGATTGTTTATCTTTTGCATGCAGGTGTGCACGCGCGTGCACACACACACACACACACACACACACACACGCATCTATAACTAGTGCACTAAAAGACTCAGCTCTTCAAGAGACCACGAGACAGGCAGGTCTCCCTTGTCCAGGAGAGCTCAGAGAAGACACGCTTGGAGGAATTGACTTTCTACCTACAATGCGAGTCCTAATTGACCACCGATTTTACATGCAAGGGAGAAAAGCACTTGAGACATGGGAGAGAAAGAGGCACACAACAGCAACCCAACAGAGAAGACATGCAGGTTGTTCAAGGTTAACAGCAAGGTCGTGCAGATAGGAATGGGGAGAACTATAGGTGAGGTGACTGGGTGTGGCCAAGTCCTGTAAGACTCTCTAGGTCCTTTGCGAATTGATGAAGGGAATTTTACTTTGTCCAGAAACACAGTCAAGGAAGGAAGGAGTATTCTAGCTGGAAGGAGAGGTCACTCAGGGGAAAGCAGTAAACACATGATCAGACTTGTGTGTTAAAGAGGCTGCAGAAGAGCCACCCTTGGGTGAACACGGGGTGAGACGGAGAGGGAGAAGGAGAGGGAGGAGGTAGGAGGGAGGGAGGAACTGTTTAAGTGATAATATTGTTCTTATTAGTCCCAAACAAAATGAGTGAATCTATTTTTTTTTCTTGTGATCACCCTAAGCTACCACTTGCATGAACTCTGTTTCAAAATTCCAAGTTTGCTAAGTATTTTATCTGCTTCTCTTCCAACGACGTTTTCAAATAGAATAGAAATGCTGTTCCATAAATTCATCATTTACTGAAAGAATCAGTCAATTGGAAAGAACATTAGATTTGGAATTAAGAGAAATGGGCTTCTGTATAAGCCTATTCATCTCAGAAATATTCAACAGGGCTTAATTGATTGCGTTAAAGGCTGGGGAGAACCCAGGAGTCCTGCTAATGACCAGGGCTTTGAATTTTCCAGGCATTAATATTCTCCTATCCTTGGTCTCCATCTCTGTGAACTGTGGATAGCAATTCCTGGTTCATTTGTGATGTTCTCTTGTATATGCTAAAGTACTTTGAGGATCATAAGCAAGTTACCCAAAAGCCTATTATTCTAATTCTATTCTAGTTGCTTATTCTTCTTCACTTGTTACAATTCTTTCTGCAACTTTTTTTTTCTTTGCATTTTTATAATGTCCTTGGCCTTTGTTTCTTACTTTATTTTATTACGACTGCTTACAGTGTTATAGCCATTTACAACTTCATGTTAATCAAAACCGTGCATATCAGCAAAGGCAACAGTCTCTGCCTCATCGGTGACCTTTCTCCCTTTGATCCTGGTATCTGAAAGCTTTTTATACATTCTAATTCTCTTCCATTTTAATAGCTCTGTGAAGCAGTACCATTTTCTTTGACTGATAAGATCATCAAAGGTGACCTGATTTTCTCTGGAGATGTACAATGAATAAAACGCATTGCCACACGCACTCTCCAGTGTCCCACAAAAGGGGGGAAATGTTGGGGTTTCTCTGGATGTAAATATCAAGAGTCGCACTAGCGGGAATGGTCTTCTCAGATATTCTGATTATAAAAGCCTCACCCAGTTATGCCAGCTGCTTTATGATTCCAGATCTTTGCTTTTCCCCAACATTTTATCTTGTTTTACATACAAAGAAATAGCAAAGATTTTTGTGGCAGGAAAGACAGATTTTGCTTGGGTGCCTTTAATGACCTGGGATAACATAATCACCTTACCTTGGGGGAGGCATCTTGTTAATGCACAAAATCACATTTACTTCTATAGAGTTGGGTGCGAGTGTCCCCATCTGTCACAACGGATGCAGTTTTGAGTTTGCAAGGTGACCCACTTCTCTTGGGTCCTACTCTCTACACAGAGGCGAAGCCAGCCTGTGACTCCTCTATCATGTTCACGAGTCATGGCTTAAACAGCCGGGCTATTCATGGGTGTGGAAAATTGATAGGCCGAGCATTTTATTCTGCTCAGTCAGGCTTTTCCTTTATATATATAAAAAAAATCCAAATACTAATAACATTTACAAAGACAATGGAGCTGAATGTGGGTTGGGCCTCTGATCCGCATGACTGCATCTCTTCCTACAGCCCATGGCGCAGCCTCTCTTCCCGCGACACCCCAAATGCCCTGCTACCCTAAATGCTCCCCCACATGATCACCATTCAGTATCTGCTCCTTGGGTTCAGGGACTGTGCTTTCTTTGAATAATCCTTCAACTTTCAAAGCTTCAGACTTTCTATTTATGCAATAGAGATTGCACCATTTCCAGACAGATCTATATTCATCCATGCTATGAAAATTTTCCTAGCTATTTGCATCTCCTCTTCCAAGCGTCCTGTTTAGGCAAGACCGAAGAACCTCTGCACGGTGGTGGTTTTGTTGTGGTGGCAAAGAAGCACGTAGCACTACCTTGTCGTCCCTAGTCATGAGCTTCGGGTCTTCTGCTTCCGCATCAGGGTTGGAGCGTGGCCGTCAGCAGCTTCCCTCTCAGGTTGGAGAGCAGGCTCCCCTCTCTGCTGATCTGCCATGGTTGGTTTCCACACAGTGCGAAGGAAGTGGTACCTGGAGGCCATGGTATACCGTGTCCCGAAGTTATTAGGGAATCTTCCTTCCTCTCTGGATTATGGGGCCAGTCTTCTTGATTCCATTGGAATTCATAACAGCATCACCATCCTGAGCAAGTCTGGCTAATACGCCGTTAGCGTGGGTAATCTTAGTTAGCCAGGAGTCTGTATTAAAATACAGCCCCCCGTTCACCCATTTCTTTTTTGTTTTTCTTTTTAATTTCAGGAGTATAAGTCACACAAAATGTGCATATATTTATACATAGAGCACAAAAATTTCACATGGGTAAAAGGACAGAAAATTGATAAAACATGGCTGAATGCTTGTGGTATGAAATTATATTTCAGTTCCAGCTATAAAAGTATAATTCAATTGAAATGTTTAGCATGCATCTGTGAATATTTTTTTTCTTGCATGCATAATGATGTTGCATAGACAATTTAATTTCTGTCTTTGAAAAGTAATCCAGGAGAGATCCTTTCTATTCCTTTTCAACAGATGCAACTATAAACCAGCTCTTTTTCTTTCATTAGACCAACTCCTTTAAGAATCCATTAGGAATCTTTAGGAATGCATTTTTGTGTTGTCTCAAATAATTATTTTAATTGTGTTGTCGACTGAACTCACCATAAAGTATTGATGTACGTCTCACGGGTTTGAAATTCATAGGGATGGACCCTCCCCTACCCTTTTGTGTGGTGTAGCTTGAAAAGTTGAGGTTGAACTATGTTACATACATAGGCACAGAATTTAAAAAGTAACATATACTGTGGCTACGATCATGTTGAAATTTGCACTTTGCAGAGAAACAGGATTCATTCTAACTTCAAGATTATCATCAGATAAATAATAATATAGTGAAATAAAAACAAGACTAAAAAAAAAAATCAAAGGCATGCTGGACATGGTGGTCCACGCTCGTAATCCCAGTGGCTCAGGAGGCTGAGGCAGGAGGATTGCAAGTTCAGTCAGCCTCAGTAACTTAGTGAGAACCTAAGTAACTTAGCAAATAAAAAAAAATCTCAAAATAAAAAATAAAAAGGGCTGGGGATGTGGTTTTGTGGTTGAGTCTCGGTACAATCCCTGGTACTGAAAAAAAAAGGTAAGGCTATTTATTTAAAGAGCTACCATGGTTTTATGTATAGATAGATAGATATAGATATAGGTATAGATAGAGATGTAGATAGAGATATAGATATAGATCAATTAGCAATATAATTGATTACCAGACACTTGGACAGGACTTGATTTTTGTTGTGTTTTGCTTTTGGATTTCCCTCTGTGTTAGTTGAGTACCAAACTATTTCACTGAGACCGTATTCTATTGATTGTGCAGTGTATAGCTGAATTTCACATTTTTTGTAATCCTAAGTATCACTTCTTTTCTTTGCATTTTGGACACCTTCCCATGTATTCATACAAACATTCCTTCCTTTTTCTAAAGAGAGTCCTTCTTGGACTCCAAGTCCTGATTCTGTTTCTGGCAACTCTCCAAGAGGACTGTTGTCTGAATCGCCATATTGATCTTCTGTGGCTGCATATCAATATTTTCGCAAACGTAGTGGCTTAAAGAGAACACGTGGACTGTATCGGGGTGTCTCTGGGTCAGTTGGGGCACAACTCCTCTGGGTCCTGTGCTTCAAGATCTCAACTGAGAGCCCCAATCAGGATGTCAGCCAGGAGAATGGCGGACCTCAGTGACGAAGGACTGGTGCTTGTTGGCAGAACTTAGTACCATGAGCATCGTTGGACTGGGGGCCTCAATTCCTAGCTGGTGGCTGGTTGGAGGTGGCGCTCTGTCCCCTGTCACATGGGCTGGTCCTACGCAGCTGCTTGATTCACTGAAGGGTGCAATTTGAGTAGCACCTAAAATCTCCTTGCAGCCTGGAGGTACCATCCTATGTATCTAATCACCGGAGGGACATCCTGCTGTGGCTTCAGCGTGTCTCCCAGGGTCCATGTGTAGACAGCTCCACCTGACGTTGAGAGCTTTGAGCGTGGTGATGTCATGAAGTCTCTGCCACAGTGAAGGGAGTAAGGCTATTCTCCCAGGAGTGGGTCTGTGACTGCAGAAGGGGTTCCTAATAAAGAAATGGCGCCCCTTCCTCCGTCTCCCACTCTAACCCCTTCTACCTTCCATCATGGACTGTCATAGGAAGATGACCCTCCTCACCCAGCTCCAGTGCCTTGATCTTAGCTGTCTCATCCATCCAAATTCTGAGAGTCAAGTCTCTGTTCATTATAAATCACCTGGTTTGCAATATTCTCTTATAAGTAGCACAGTATGAACTCAGAAGCATTCCAAAGCCTTCCCTGAGTTCTGTTGGTTAGGAGCAACTCCCAGGTACACCCACACTCAAGAGCAAGGGACTGGAAGGGACTGGGGAAGGATTGGCAGTGAGGAGGCAGGGTCACTAGGGGTCACTGTAAAATCTCCCCACCATATTTTTTTTCTCTTCCATAACTGGTAGTTTATCCACTTTGTTTTCCAAATGAAAACGATAAAGTACAACAGATGGGAGAGAATCTGTCACCAAATCTCACTCTGACCCAGAAATTACAGTAAAGGTGGAGTGCTTTCAGATAGCTAGAGAAACTTCATTACTATGTGCTTTGCCTAAAACCAGAAATTCTACAACATTTCATCAAGAAGAGCATGTTTTGAGATTAGTATATTTTGTAAAGATATTAGTAGATGCCATAAAGATGCTTCCCTTTCACTGAATTATGAATATTTCTGTTTGCGGATAGATACGTGTTTTTATAGAAATGCCACGTCTGAAGGACACAAAGATGAGTTAAATATTGGGGGGTAAAAAGGTCAAAATATGGAACCAGTGATTACATTGGAATATAATAATGGCTCTCCATGAGTCATTCTGCAAATGATTAAAAGCTACTTCACAGAGTTAGAGAATGAGTCACATCACTAACTGTGGACTGAATGTAGCCTACATCCTTAGGCATTAATTATGTTCACATATGGACGTATCTCATGGAATATTATTTTCTCAGACTCTCACTATTGATATTTCTACCAGATGTTCACATGAGGTAATCATTTGGGGATATACAGTGTTGTACATACTAAGATATAGCAATGTGCTGATTGTGGTTCTACTATAAGGAACACCTAGTGTTTGTTTTAGCATGATATTAATATTCACTTGATGGTACTATTGGGAAGAGCAAAAAGCAAGGTGTAGGAAAAAGTGTTGTATATGCACGTAAGTATTGTCATTTCATCAGGAGGAGTTTGGAAAAAAAATGTTTCTAAAATTTGAGGAATAATCACTCCTGATAAAAGGATTTGTTATGGTTTGCATGTGGGGTGTCCCTCAAAAGCTCACATGTGAGACAATGCAAGAAGGTGCAGAGGACAAATGATTGGGTTATGAAAGCCTTCACCCAACCAGTGGATTAATCCCCTCATGGGATTAACCTGTAGGGTGTGGCTGGAGGAAGTGGGCATTGGGGGCGTGGCTTTGGGTATGTATTTGTATTTGGCAAATGGAGTCTCTGATTCCTGATCACCATGTGAGCTGCTTCCCTCCACCCCACTCTTCCGCCATGATGTTCTGCCTTACCTTGAGTCCTGAGCAATGGAATCTGCTGTGTATGGTCTGAGACCTCTGAAACTCTGAGCCCCCAAACACACTTTCCTCCTCTACAATTGTGCACATCAGGTCTTTTAGTCACAGCAGTGAAAAAACTGAGAAAAATAGGAACGGTGGATGAATCAATACCTTGTCCTGAAAGTCATTGGATCTAAGAAGGTGCTGCTGATTTCCTGTTTAATATTATATTTATTTGCACTAGTTTTTACCCTTCGGGCTTCTTATTTCTTCCACAGTGGAAATCACTAAAAATAATATTAATAACTCATACAAAGTGAAAAAGAGCAAAAAAAAGTACACAACACTTACTTTGGTATCATGAATTTTTTTTTTTTCATTTTGTTTTTGTTTTGGACTCAGGGATTGAACCCAGGGATGCTTTTTACCCCTGAGTAGCATCCCCAGCCCTTTTTATTTTGAGTCAGGGTCTTACTAAGTTTCTTAGGGCCTTGCTAAGTTGCTGAGGCTGGCTTTGAACTTGTGATCCTCCTGCCTTATCCTCCCCCGTCACTGGGATTATGGGCACCAGTGCCCAGCATAAAACGCTGTGATGGCGGAGCTTCAGAAGGCGGTGGGGACCAGCAACACTGATACACACCAGTCATCCAGGGTCATGGGAGGCTGAGGCAGGAGAATTGCAAATTTGAGGCCGGCCTCAATAACGTAGCAAGGCCCTGTCTGAAAATAAAGAATAGAAAGGGCTAGAGAGGTAGCTCAGTGGTAAAGTGCCCCTGAATTCAAACCTCAGTACCAAAAAAAAAAAAAAAAAAAAAAAATCAAAAGGCGTTAGGAACCCCCAGGGTTCCCTTTCCACACTTTGATAATGACTGTCTTAGCACAAGACCCTAGGAGTATCATGCACTCATCCTATGTTGGTTATGAAAGCCAATAAAAGCCTGTGCTGCCTGGCCCATCGCCAGCTTCTGTAAATAGAAATCATGATACTGATGAGGCAGCGCAGGGAGAGCACTTGCAAGGGACGCAATAAATGCCACCTGCCAGGAGAGCCGTGCAGAGCACAGTCACGGAGAGCCCAGACTGAGCCCTCCTGGGCTGCAGGCGCTTGCTCAGCCCCTCTGGGAACTGGATTAAATCCCCCCTGGACCTCGCTTTCCCTTTTGGAACACTGGGTGATTTATAACGACCCATGACATTACTGTGAGCATTCTATAAATGAGCCCAACGGTGCCTTACCTGTGTTAACAACTACGTCATTTTAAAAGTCGCCATCATTGCCCAGTTTCTAGGGACAGATAGACTCATACCAATAAATTCGAGGCCTTTGTTGCTTTCGTTGGTTTGACAAATACTAATTGATTCACGTGCTGAGTTCAGGGCACTGCACCAAAGGTGTCAGGCGTACACAATGGGGTCAAAGTGCCACTCTGAGGCAGAAGTGCTTAGTGTTTAATTTAGGAGGCAGCACATGGCAGAGGGGACCTGAGGGAGTGAAGGAGCACACAAACTCCCATTTCAGAGGAAGGACAAGTGGATTCTGAGTGTTTGGGGAAGAAGTCATTCTGATCTTTCCCAGGAGAGGTTAGGGTGAGACCTAGACATGTCTGAAGCTGTCCCAGGGTCCTAGTCACCCAAAACGAGAGTCACAGACACAGGTTTAAATAGGAGAACGTTACCCACCTTCAGGCATTCCTGCCGACACCAACGGTTTTTGCAGCTGGCTTCACACATTCCGACCACTCTCCCAGAATTATTTAAAAGAGAAAAATGGCCTGGTTCACTTGGTCCATTTTGAGAAACTTATACACACAAACACACACACACGAAAAAAAAAAAAAAAAAAGACTTTAATTTAGAACAACCCAAATATTGGGTCTTACAGATCAGCTGGCAAAAATCAAACCCACCAGATTGTGGAACCAACCTAGATGCCCTTCAGTTGATGAATGGATAAAGAAACTGTGGCATATATATACAATGGAATATTACTCAGCCATAAAGAATGATAAAATTATGGCATTTGCAGGCAAATGGATGAAATTGGAGAATATCATGCTAAGTGAGATAAGCCAATCTCAAAAAACCAAAGGACGAATGATCTCGCTGATAAGTGGATGATGATACGTAATGGGGCGTGGGAGGGGTTAGTGTTAGGGTTAGAGTTAGGGTTAGGGAGTGGGGCAAGAATGGGGAAAGGAAGGACTGTATAGAGGGAAAAGAGGGGTGGGAGGGGTGGGGGGAAGGGCAAAAATAACAGAATGAATCAAACAGCATTACCCTATGTAAATTTATGATTACACAAATGGTATGCCTTTACGCCATGTACAGAGAAACAACATGTATCCCATTTGTTTACAATAAAAAAAAAAAAAATCAAACCCAAATGCAAGTCTCCTTGCTCCTCTGCTTCCCAGGTACATGTTTTTCTTTCTCGAATATTCCCTGTAAGTTAGCACCCGTACATCTTTTGTTTGCAGCCTGAAAGCAAGATTGGTGCCTCTTAACTGCCGATTCAGCCTCCTGGGTGGTGGAGGCGACCTGGAGGTGGCTCTGGTCCACGGTGAGCTGGGTCCAGCTGTCTGCAGGCCTTTCTCAGGTCAGCTTTTCCCCAGAGTTTACCTGTCGGACACGTCCGGTTGCCTCTCTGAAGTCCCTTGCTGCCATTCTTTTTTTTTTTTTTTTTTAAATAAGGAGATTAAGATAAAAGAAGAGGTAAGGTAAACTGCTCTGGAGAATCAGCTTCCCTCCCTTTTCCTGCTCACACACAGATTACAGACATTTGCCATCTGCGAAGGTCCAGCTCCTGATGCCCAGGGAAGAAAGAAGTCAGAGAGTGACCCCAATTAGCGACAGGGTGGGGTTGGCCCCTGTGTCCTCCTCAAAGCCCCCACCTGCGGGTTTTACCTCTTTTATCCACACCTTGAATGACTTGCAAAAAAAAATTTTTGTTGTTGCTTTTACAGTTTACAGTTTCCCACTGATAAATTCCAGTGGTCTGTTCCCCGCTAAAGTGCAAACAGCTAAGCAAGCTGACAAAACTGCCTGGTGAGCAGTAAAGGACTTCCGTCGCTACCCACACCAGTTCTGTCCATATGCACGCTTTACTTTTCTCTTTCCTCCCCATTACCCACTGCCTTCCGCTCCTCGGAGCTGTGGAAGGTGATGGGGATGAGATAATTAACGGTTGAGCCTGTTCTCCACAAACCCTTCTCCATGGCACTGTTTTTATTTGATCTTTTATAGAAAACATAGAGTGTTTATAGACACAGTTACAGGCCCAGGGAGTCAGGCTAGAAAGGCTTCATGGCCCAATAGCCCCAAACTTTGTGTTATTTGCCAAGTATGAATTCTGTAGTTTCCCTCCCGAAACCCAGCAGGTGACTGAGTTTTACTTTGAGCTCTCAAGTTTTCATAAGGGTGACAGTAGGGAACCAGAGGTGGTCTGAAGATTGGCAGCAGGGATCCAGCTTTGTCCCGACCCGGAGTCGGCTATCTGATTCATGGACCCTAGGGAGAGGTGCAAATGGGTGTAAATTATTGTGCACAGTCCTTAAAGCATAGCTTGCTTGCTGAGCCGTTGCACAGGTTGGAGACTGTAGAAGCTGGCCCTGCTCTGCTACCCCAGACCTGAGGACATTATAGCAAGGGTCTTCTGCATGACTGTTCTTTGGAACAAGAAGTCTGTGGGGTTGATCCGCCAATCTGTCTCTAACCCCATGCCATTTATGGGACCTCCTTTCTCTTGGTGTTTTTCCAAATCAAAAACTCTACCTTGTACCAGTCTCCTAGTGGACAACTCTGTCTTCATTAGAGACCTCCCCAAACTTTTTCACTTCCTGTCCAAATGCTCACTTGGCCCCCACTCCCCCTCACCCTACCCCACCTCACCCACATGCGAAATCTTTTATAATCCCCAGTTACCAAGATGAACAGCCAAGCGAAGTCCAGTGGCAACTGAAAGATAGTACCAAGCGCCTCACAGTGGCCTTCCTGAGCTTCACAGCCGGTCTGTACTCTCAGACCTAGAGGGATGTGATTGTGTTTCTCCCTCTAAGGTATTATTTATCTCTTTCTCCTCCCCACAATGGGCTAGAAGTCTTTTCATAAAGTGCTGCTTTTTATAACCTCTGCCCTCAAACTGAGATTTTTTTTTAAATCAAGAAACCGAAGGTTAAAAAATTGCAGCTTGTGGAATTAGCAAAAATTTCAACTATTCAGAATTTGCAGAAATTTAGAATGCATTATATTTTTAAAGTTTTATATTTTGTTGCCTTAGAAAAATACTAAAAGATGACTCGATATACAAAATCCCACCCCTTTGATTGTACACTTGCTTTATCAATGGTCTCTGTGGATTGGATTTTGATTTAAAAAGCAAATTTATCAATTGAGGGATGTTTAAAGTTCTAATTCAAGGAACTCAAAGCTGAAAAATAAGAAATGACTAATGGTATAATATCAAAGCTGAATGCTGTCAATGGCCTTGATAATAATGGTCTAAGAAAGAGTGAAAATGATCAATTTAAATACAAATAAAGGGGACATTTGGTTGGCTCCTGGAGAGTAGTGGGTTTCCTTCTCAGCCTTCCCTGAGTATATGATGTGAAATGCTTATTTCTGCTTTTCTACCAGAAGTATTCCAATTCTCTTTCCTTCACTGGGACAATTCCCTGGTGGTTAGAGCTAGTCTGCTTTTCCTGCACACATTTGTGGTTGCTGATCCATCTCGACCGGCCTCCAGTGACTTCCTTTGGTGGAGGTCAGAGACCTACCAGGAACCTCCCCTCTGGTAGGCAGATGTCCGTCATTGGTGACCTGAGAAGCTGCTCACAGAGGCTTTTTGTGAACAAAATCAAGTCTCAGTATCATTGGACGGTCTTCTGACTGGATGTAGCCAACATATTTGAATGCAAATGATTATATTTGCCCAATGACTTCAGAATAGCTGTGTGACCCAAGTATATATATTTTGGTCCCATAAGAAATTGCCCCCCCATCCTGGTCCCACATACTCTGTCTCCCTTCAGAACATTACTCTTGGTGGCTGTAATGGTTAATTTGAATTGTCAACAGTGGCTGTCACTTGATTTGTATAAATCTAAATTTAGACATTCTTGCCTCCACCAACCTATAAGTCCATTGAGGTCCGGACTTGTCCATTTCCTTTTTGAACACTTGTAAGTACCTAGTATACTTCTAAAGAACCAAGTACCTAGTATACTTCTAAAGAACCTTATACGTGACAGGTAGACCTATTAATTTTTTGAGAAACATTTACATGAAATAATCCCAATAATGATTCTGGAGACTCGCAAAGTTCAGCTTATCCAAACCTGGTCTGCTAAGGAATGCACTGTCCGCTTCATGTGAACTCCAGTTAGTGAGCTGTGGCTATGTGCATGAAGCTCTCGGTACAGGGAGAAGCATTTGAAATGACATCTGGACTCACTGGGAGGGACTGTGTGACGAACGGTAAGGTGTGCTCAGCCCAGCAAGAGGAAGAAGGCTGTCATCCATCTACCATGAGGTGACGCTCCTCCCAGGGTAAGTCCCATGCCCTCATTCTATGGGCAAACTGGGCTTCGGGATAGTATTGTGTTATGTGTCACAGGATGAGTGTCCAGATGGTGACGTGAATCCAGGTCCTGAGAATCCAGTTCGGATTCACATAATAGACAGCTACAGAGACAGAGTGACTGACATTCCAGATCAGGCTGCTAGGACAGCTGAGCTGTGAGAGGACTCTCCTCCTGCCTGCCCATGGCAGCTTCTCGTCTGCGTTCCCCCATGGCCAGCGAGGGGTCAGGGGTAGGTCTGATGGCATCTCTCCTTATAGGAGCACTGATCCTATCTTGAGGTCCCCACCTCCACCCCCAGAGGGGGTGAGGACTTCAGTTCCTGCAGTCCACAGGGTACACTGAGTCTGTCACCCTAGTGACATCGCCGCTCTGTGTCACCGTGTCTGTCTTCCCCCTCTGCTGATTCTGCTCCCCTTCCCACTGAGACGGCCTCGCTTTCTGTTTCACAGGTACTTTTAGGCTTGGAGGGTTATCAGCCGCCTCGGGGGGATACATGTGGCTGAGTTACTTCGCTGCCTAGAAGCTGAATCACAGTCTGATCCAATGCAGGGTGGTGGTGTAGACGGCGGGTGCCTTCCAGGGGACAGATGAAGCAAACTTCAGTAACTCACGAAATTCTGAGTCACATCTCAGGTGGAGGAAAGAGCTGAGCTGTAAGAGACAGGGCCTTTCTCAGAGAGCACGCCTCTAGGAAGACTGAGGTGGACCGTTGATCAAATGTGCCCCACCCAGCTGTCAATCACCTGTGCCCCACCCAGCTGTCAATCACCTGTGCCCCACCCAGCTGTCAATCACCTGCTGCCTTTTCTCTCTGAAGCCTGACTCCCTAGCCAGCACTCCCTCCTCTTGCCTAACCTCTCAGGAGCGAGGTAGTTGTTACACCCTTGGAAAAGCCATTGCTCATCACCTTCCTTAGCTTCCTTTCGTTATTATGCTCTTAATGTATGTGATTTCCACTTCATTATTCCCTATCATCTCAGAGTATGGTGATTGACAGGTGCTTTCAGAAGGAGGGAAGGAAGTTCCCGTTTGTGACAGAATAAGAAACACGTGTTTAGTCTCTGCTCCCGATTCTAACACAGAGCTCCTAAAACTTCCGTAAGGCTTCCTGAGTGACAGGTGTGCTCCAGGCATCTTCTCTTCTTCCGTTTGGTTTTGGCTCTGGTTTCTGACACAGGGTGCCTTAAATCCCTTGGCATTTTCCGGGTCATAAGAATATTGCTTGTTGTAATGAGGCAGCTCCCGGTGGGCTCCTGGATAGCTTTAGGATGGGGAAGGTCACCAAGCCGCGGTTAGAAACTTGGACACTTCAGCACCACTTGTATCTACTTAGGGATGAAGGACTGGAGGTTGAGTTAATGATAATCATGTTTGTGTGATGAAGCCTCAAAACATTCCTCAGCTCTGGGGGTCAGAGAGCTTCTGCGCTGTGATGCGTCCTTGAATAGGGGGGGCGGTCACCCCCAACCCGGTAAGGGCGGCTCTTCTGGGATGTCTCTGGATCTCACCCTGTGAGTGTCTTCTTCTGGTTCTTCGCCTGCATCCTTCATGATAAACCAGTAAATGTAGCCGTGGCCCTGATTTCTGTGACCGCTCACAGCCAGCTGTCCAACCGAGGAGGGTCCTGTGGGAAGCTCGGAACTGGAGTCACACTGGATGGAGCTGCGGACTCCGGCACTCCCAGTACTGCAAGTGACATGGAAGTGGAAGGCGTTCTTCTAGAACCGAGTCCCTCACTGCAGCGTCTACACCAACTCTGGGCAGCATCAGAATCGCATTCAGCTGCAGGACAGCTGGTGGGGAGAATTGCTTGCTGTGAAAAACCCACAATTTGGGTGTCGAAAGTTTGTGATTAGAAAAAGAGATTTACACGTAATGATGATTTTTAAAAAATATGGCGGTTTAGGATTCATATTCTGAGCATGCAGCACGTAGTCAGGATCACTTTCTCTTCTACTCTAGTTTATTGGGGTGCTTCACAGTAGTATTGGGTCTGCATCCCAAATGACTCTTCCATATATATAAATACACACACACACACACACCTCCTTTTGATCCTTTGGTTGTTTCTCCTTATCTCTTAGGAGAAGTCCCCTTCCCTAATGGACAAATTCCACTAAAAAATACCTCTGGGATGATATTCCCAACCTTCCATGGCAGCCAGCCTTCCTTGATTCTTTCCCCAGGGTTTCCGCCAATTCCCAGTCGGCTGATCTCTTGATATTCACCAGGATGCCTTGCTTTTTAATTTCCCTGCATCCGTTCCCGTTGCCAGGTCCCCTTCCTCGAATATCTCGCCTTACCAAGTCTTCCCGGCCAGCTCCTGCTAATCTTCAAAACCTAGAATAACTACCTTCCGTCCAGAAGTTTTGCCCTGTCTGCTACTCTGGCTGCAGGAACTGGTGCCTACAGGATGCCACTCACACCCTCTTCCATCCCTTGGCGTCCGACGTCACTGCCTGTGCCCAGTGAGCCGCCTGCCAGCCGGCCGAGCTCCCTTCAGAAGCAGCTCTTTTCTTCTAGAGACAAACAGGGTGGACCTGCGTCCAGAGGAACTCCTATCTTGTCCCAAGGCCACACACGCTGCTGGGTGTCCTGTGTGCATTTAAACAGCCGCAGCAGTGACAGACACACACACAGAGTCACGCTCCACTTAATAATGGGGACGTGCTCCCAGAAATGAGTCAGTAGATGATTTTTGTCAAAGCACGAACAGCAAAGAGGGTATTTACACAAACCCGGATGGTTGGAAGCCAAGGGTTCACTGTGACCCCTTGACACAATCAAGAGATGCAGGCAACTCCAGAGGCCCCAGGTGCTTCCGGTGCGACCTGGAACACGGTTTTACAGTAAACTGTCACTTAAAAGTGGAAGGAAGACCCTCTCGAACCACGATGAGGGAAGGTCACGGTAAATACAGGCACCAGTGACACAGTGGTCTTGTTATGGGGCGCAACTTAAGAACAGACCGATCCCCACTGAGAAATCCAAATTTGAGAGTCTTTTTTAAGTCGACCGGCTGACGGTCTCACACAATGCCCTAAAAAATGGCTATCGGGAGAACAGCCCCGACCACAGGGTTGTAGGGGTTTTTATACCAAAAGTCATGTCAATCATAAGTGTCTGTTGCTATGATTCAAAATCACAAACTAACATCCCCTTATGGGATTAATTGAAGTGGCAGGGTGTGACTGGAGAGGGTGGGAATTAGGGTGTGACTTTGGGTATGTATCTTGTATCTGGAGAGTGCGTATCATCAACAGAGGGACAGCGGATTCCATGTACATTAATTTGCCTGAAGTTGCTGAATTGGCTTAATGGAACCCGGTCGCCACCTCCTGGTCATGTTGTTGTCCAGGGCCTGCAGTTAACCAAATGGCTTTAACACCGGAGGGTTTTGCTCTGCTTCTGTTGTTAACCAGCTTCTGCATGTTTAACTTCAGCATGGACAATGTGACAGAGCTTGCAATTAGTGACTCTGCGTGCATAAAATATTCTGTGCTAAACCATAAGCTGATTGAAGGCAAGCCGTATATCTCAGGAGTAAAGAACCTAGACAGCTCTCAAAATGAAGAATTCCAAGACTCAGCTAGAGCCGCTTGTTGGCTATTTGACCTGCAGAAGGTCACTTCGTTTTTTTTGACAGAGGTTGTTCCGAAAGGTAATCAGGTGGAAAAGCAGAGGTTTCTTGTAAGGCTGGTGTAACCAACCACTCAATGCAACAAGAAACCGGAAAAGCTGACACAGTAACAGTACTTCACAGTACTTAGTGTAAGTACGTATTCAGGGCCCAACCTTCCATGTTCTCTCCGGTGGCTGCCCTTTTCTTCTTCTGGTGGTTGTTCTCATAAAGTCACCTTCTTCTCCGGGCTCTCATCCCCTTGAACCTTAGGATTCAGTTTAAAAATTAGCTGGGCACAGTGGCACACGCCAGTAATCCCAGCAGCTCTGGAGGCTGAGGCAGGAGGATTGAGAGTTCAAAGCCAGCCTCAGCAACTTAGCAAGGCCCTGAGCAGCTCAGTCAGACCCTGTCTCAAAATCAAATATAAGAAAAGGGCTGGGGTTGTGTCTCAGTGGTCCAATGATCCTGAGTTCAATCTCCCTGGAACCTAATAATAATAATAATAATCACGCAGTACAGTTTCATTTGTTGTACACAGTGCAATATACTATGGTTAGTGATCTGTCTGTTCAACCGTGTTGATATATGAAGCGACTCACTCTGCAAACATCAGATGTGAATCAACATGGTCTTCCCACTGCACTTATTTTAAAAAGTGAGAGGATAGTTAATATTCCATAAAATGCAATCATCATAATTGTTTAGTTCAATAAATTTGGATAATTACACTATAAAACCACCACCCACAAGATACAAAACAAGTTCTTATCCCAGGAGGTTCCTCATGCCTTCTATCTATTTTAAAAAAAAGTCGAAGCTGAGCATGTTGGCACAGATCTGTAATCTCTGCCACTCAGGAGACTGAGGCAGGAGGATCACAAGTTTGAGGCCAGCCTCAGCAACTTAGCAGAACCCTGTCTCTAAGTACCCAAAGGACTTAAAATCAGCATTCTACAGTGACACAGCCACATCTATGTTTATAGCAGCTCAACTCACAATAGCTAGATTGTGGAACCAACCTAGATGCCCTTCAACAGATGAATGGATAAAGAAACTGTGGTATATATACACAATGGAATATTACTCAGCCATAAAGAAGAATAAAATTACAGCCTTTGCAGGTAAATGGATGGAGTTGGAGAATAACATGCTAAGTGAAATTAGCCCATCCCAGAAAACCAAAGGCTGAATGTTTTCTCTGATAAGTGGATGCTGATATATAACAGGGGACTGAGTCAGGGTAAGGGAAGAATGGAGGAACTTTGAATTATGCAGAGGGAAATAGGGAAGGGATCGGAGAAAGGAAAGATGGTGGAATGAGACAGACATCATTACCCTATGTACATGTATGATCACACAAATGGTGTGAATCCACAGCACGCAGAACCTGAGAAATGAAAAACTGTGCTCCATTTGTGTACAATGAATCAAAATGCATTCTGCTGTCATGTATAACTATATAGAACAAATAGAACTATATATAGTTATATAAAAGCAAAGTTTTAACAGAAATACCGTGGAGCTGATTTAAGACCAGTAGACTCTCCATGAGAACTGCTCACAGTCTGTTAAAAGAAAGAATTCCTTTTTCTCGGGCATCGGGGTAGTGGTGAGGTTATTTTAAAGGAGAAAAGAGGAAACCTCTTGAAAACTGAGAGGTGCCCTCACAGAGCACAGCGACCCTGGAATCTCCTGTTTCAGAATCTGATTCCCCATGTTTGGAGTTGGAATCTGAGTTTTCTTCAAGCTCAGACTTGACCAGGTCTTTAGGGGTAAACTCTGCCTACGCAAATTTAGAAGATGTTATTTAAACCAGAAAAGTAATGCACCCAGTTTTTATTAATTAATATGATACATTAATAATAGGTCATCTTAACACTGCTTTTCCAGAATTCGTACTTCCATACTCTAGGATACCCTTTCCTGTCTTTTTCAACCTTTATTTCATTACTATCGTCTTTTCCCAGAGGGGTCTTTTAGCCTCTGCCAATGAAATCTTAACACTAAATATATACTGCATATCTGTTTATATTTTATGAATTTCTGTGCTTTACACGCAAAATGTGACTTTTTTTTTTTTTTTTTTGATACTGGGGGTTGAACTCAGGGCTACTCAACCCCTGAGCCACATCACCAGCCCTATTTTGTATTTTATTGAGAGACAGGGTCTCACTGAGTTGCTTAGGGCCTCACTTTTGCTGAGGCTGGCTTTGAACTCGCCATCCTCCTGCCTCAGCCTCCCCAGCCTCTGGGATGACAGGCGTGTGCCACCTCACCTGGCAGAGGTAACATTTTTATCACTGCCCTCCTAACCTCCAGAGACCATCCTTGGGGGCAATATTGAACCCTTTGGTAAATGAATGTCTCGTTTCGTTTTTCCCTCTGTCTGGCAGCATATGGAGACTCGCGTGGCCCACATGGTTCTGTTTTCTGCATTCTTGATGTTCTACACGTGCTCCTTCCTAGCCTTGGAGGGACTGCCTGTCCCAGGGTTGGCCGGTTAGAGTCAAGGACTCTGCTTCCCTGTGCAAACCCCCCAATCCAGAGCCCAGACCCCAGCCACCTCCTTCGCTGGGCTCTTACACCCGGGGTCACCATCAGCCTGTCCTCGCCACACCTAGGTCAGGGGCCAGACAACTGGAGCCAGCGCCTTCATCCCCGAACCAGCAAAAAAGATCCACCTCCCTGTGCTGAGCCTCCTTGGCTCTGCCTTACCTGTTTCTCCCCATGGAAAGCTTGGAAAGGGCGCTTGCTTGCTTGTTTCCTCCGCTCTCTTTGCCTCCACACTGACCCTGGTGGGACCCTGCGTGGCAGGTCCTGTCCCCTCCTCTTGGAAATATGAGTAGCAAACTATCCTTTAAACATGGCCGTCTTCTGACCCGTTGGTTTCTGAATGCCTGAAGAACGATCACCTTCTAACACACTTCACACCATGGAGTTGCTTGGCCTCCGTGCGGTGTGGATAGTCTGGACAGAAATTCGTTAGTGACACGGCGAAGGCTGTCTTTCATCAGCTTCTTTGTCACTGTAACTAGAAGGACCAGAGAAGAGCATCTTAGGGGATGAAGAGTTTATCTTGTCTCATGGTTTCAGAGGTTCAGTTGACGGTCAGCCAGCTCCATTGCTCTGGGCCTGAGGTGAGGCAGAACATCATGGCGGAAGGGCCTGGCGGAGGAAAGCAGCTCAGGACATGGCAACCCGGAAGCAGAGAGAGAGTTCTGCTCACCAGAGACAAAATGTAAACCCCATATTCACACCCCAGTGACCAACTTCCTCCAGCCACACCACCCCGGCCTACAGTTACCAGCCAGTTCATCAATATCGATGGATTAATCCACTGATCAGGTTATTATTCTCCTAATCTAAATCATTTCACCTCTGAATGTTCTTGCACTGTCTCACACAAGAGCTTTTGGGGGACACCTTATAGCTAAATCATAACATCTTATAAGTCCCCCCTACATTCCTTACAAAGTAATTGATGAGAAGTAAGGACACTGGGGTTCCCACCTTGATCTTGTCCATTCCTAGGTATTTTTGTGATATTGCCTCACTTCATCATCTGTAAAATGGGATAATAAGTATGTCCTACGTGGGTTTGTTTCACTGAACAACATGTGCAATGCACCTCCTTCTGACACTCACAGCAAGTAAGGCCACCTAGAGAAACCTTGCATTTCCCAGAGGACTCGGAGAACCCAGTACATCCAGAGAAATCACTGGTAGAGTTCGTCTCAAAGAAAGGGAACAGTTGGAGATCGGCCAAGAGAGGAGGTTCATGGGCAGAGTCCAGGAGAGTCCCTCATGGGGAGCTTGCTGTTACCCTCTCCTCATGGCCTTGTGCGGATGGTGCTGGCTTCTCCCAGCATCCGTGTGTGACCGTCTGCGGGGAAGCTCACCTCACTCTTGAAGTCCAGAGTTTTAACCGAGCTCAGTTATGTAGATATGACCAACTCCCTATGTGGCTGACCTTCCTCTGAATCTTCTCTGGAGGTAGAACTGACATGATGGGCCCGGGTCTCCCCAGAACTTCCCACACCATGACTCACATCATTAACACAGACTCTACGGTGTTACCCCAGATCTCCACCATCCATCGCACTGTGGGCGTGGAATAGACGGCACGGCCCCATCGAAGGAGCACCTAGAATGGTTGCCACCCCAGTAAACCCACAAGAAGCATGAGCATTATGATCACTTCGGAGTACTAATCCCTTCAAGAATGAATGTGTCTTTACATGAGGCTCTCTCTTGCTTGGAGAATATCTTAAAAGCATCAGCAGCTCTTCCTCTCTTACTTTTCTGGGTCAATATGGATACCTCTACATTATAAGGGGTCCTTAGTCACTCATGATAATCAAGGGTACTTGATTAAAGCCCCTAGCCTTGGACTGACCTCCAGCCCATTCTGCCTCCTCAGTTTATCCCTTGACTGAACTTGGGTGTCCACAGACCTTTTCAGAACATATTTACAGTCCACCCCTGGGGCTCTTTTGGCAGATGGTTGATCTCATTCATTATGCATTGGATCTTACTATTCTCACCTTTGCTTCACTTTACCCCCACCTTTTGTGGGATGCACCGCTGTTACATGCTATCGTCGACACAAGTCCTCTACTGGGTATTTCAGCAACCCAAAAGGATTATTAATTTTTTCTCATGAGCCAACACAGAAGTTTGCAGAAACTCTGCAGCACGTCATTGTTTGATCCTCCACGTCTGGAAAGGTACTGTCATAAAGCGAAATGACACAATGAAAGGTTAGGTCCTTTTTGCCCGATCTCATTATTGTTGATAAACTCCAAACTAATTTGCTTGTGGTTATGGAAATAGCTCCTTTAACCCTGGCAACTCAATCAAAAGGAATTTGTTTTCGAGATGGGCATTGCTTAACAGCGTTTGGCATTTGCTCAGACAGAGTATTCATCCAGAGACCAGTAGTCTTGTTGATTTCTCTAATGCGGAGATTTCTGCAAAAATGCCTGGTGGAGCTTGGTTCAGGGAACCTGGAGTTGCCGGCTGGTGCAGAGGTGTTGTTTGCCTGAGCATTAAGGTCTCTGCCGTCAGATGGCTGGGCTACCCTGGAGCCCGGGTTCTTAGGCTCTGTGAAAACTGCTTCTCAGCTCTGCTAAGAAGGCTCGGTCGTTACGATCCTTTCAGTCTCACAAAAAAGGATGGAATATTGTTGGTTTGGAGCTGTTTCTTCTGTCGTATACTCTTCTTCTAAGGGTGACCACCAGAAAGGAGGCATCCAGTAAGTGTTGGTTGATGACATGTGATAAAGGTTCACATGACATGACATGGTAGATGCAAAGCCTCCAACCCGGACCTGGCCCATCGTAAGCATTCAGGAAATATTAATTCAAAAAAAAAATATCCTAGGAAAGCAAACACAAAATAACAGCTTTAGATGCAAAAAGGGTTTGACGAGGGGCGTATAGGAAATTCAATAATTATCATATCAAAAACTATGATTTGTGTGGTCCATGGGTTTATTAGTGCTCCAAATTAGGCATCAAGCAGTTTTTATGAACCAAGTGTTATTGCAGGTCCTGGGGATTCAGAAGTAAACAATAATAGCTGAAAATAAAGGATGACCATCCATTAAACTTTCTGCCCAGGCTACGGCAGGTCTGAAGTCCCCTCTGTCTGTCAGTGACTAATAGCTGAACCAGGAGAAACGAGGACAGTGGAGAAAACAGGTGTTCAGATCATTAACGTTGCTATTAATCTTCTGCCATTTGTGAATCTATCAGCCTCTCTAAAAGTCTTGAGATGAAAAGCATTTTCCTTAAGACAAGAGCTTATTCAGAGATTCTTCCCTTTACTGCCCATGTCGGCCTGGGAGAATCTCTCAGCCAGTTGTTTCAAGTTACAGACATAATTAGCTATAATTCTTTCCGGTGGGGCCATTCATCGACACCCGTCTCAGTATCATCTCTCAGCCATCTGAGAAGCTAGGTCCTGGTTTCTGACTCATCTTTGACTGGTCATTGAGGATGCCGAAGCAGCTCCTGGTTAATGAGACCGTTTTGTCTCTAATCGCATCCATTTTCTGGATGTAACCGTGATAGAGATGCTGGCAATTCCAAGCACAGCCGGGAAACCTTACTAATCAGCTTTTGTGATTTACCAGGGGTGTCAGATTATTGAAGTCAAATTGTTGTGAGAGGTTATAAGTAAGTGGGCATTTTTTTTTTAATCTCTAAGTCAATTGCACACATTTAATGAAACCCAAAGAGCTCATAAAGTAAAAAATAAATAAATAGCAGCATTGGCCCAGATTGAGTAATGTAAAACAAACACAAACAGGGCAAGCTGATAAAATAAAGAAATGGACACTTCAGTGGAGATGAAGGCCACCTGCTGATGCTAAGGGGACCTGCACATTTCACCAGCCATGTGAGCCTGAGCAAGACTCAGGTCTGATTCTCAGGGTTTCCTATTTGTTAAGTGGAAATAACATTAATGCTTCTAGGACTGTTCAAAGGATTGCATTGCATGAAAAAAAAAATATTTTAAAAGATATATCAATGTCCACTCCATAACATGTGTTAATTACAGGTAGTGGTTATTATCCTAGGAAACCAGCCATGTCTCCAACTCATGCAAAGAAATAATG
Organism: Sciurus carolinensis; assembly: GCF_902686445.1. Classification (NCBI taxonomy): domain Eukaryota; kingdom Metazoa; phylum Chordata; class Mammalia; order Rodentia; family Sciuridae; genus Sciurus; species Sciurus carolinensis. The sequence continues at coordinate 23,249,673 of NC_062231.1, read as the reverse complement.
AAAATGTTCTGATGGTTCTCATTTAAAAAATAATTTAAAAAATAATTTCCCCAGTTATAATTTCCCCAGTTTAAATTATTTAAAAAATAATTTCCCCAGTTCTACAAGGACTGCAGAAAATCTGAGTAAAAGGCAAAGACAGACAAGGTTTCCTCCAAGTATCCATGGAACTTCCTGAGATGTCTGTTCTAATTGTACCTGAGTTTATAGAACTCCAAGAAAGTCTTAGGCTGGTATTCCAGGAGATGAGAGAAGGCAGAAAAAGAAGTGAACTTCATTCTAGGAAGAATTTGAGAATGTCTTCCTCAACATTTCCCAAGTATTAAAAAATACAAGTCCATAAAAATATATTTCTTAAGATACTACAAGAAATCTTCATGCAAATCATTTTGGAACACAGTGAATATTGGATTTCCCTTTGATGAATCATACCTTGTATTTTGCTATGGAAGGTCCTGAGAAATCAAGAGAAACTGTAATTAGGGAATGAAAGTACGACTTTAAAACCTTTCACATCATTTTTCCCAAATGTCACATGTAAGATGTGTTACCCTACTTGGAAAATCTAGTGGGCTATATCAGATAGAGGACTGGAGTCTTTCGCAAAATTCACATCCACCAGGAAACTAAGAGCGCTTGTAACTTTCCAAAGGTTTGGGGGAAAAATGATCATGGATGTTGATTGGCCGGAAATTCAGTGGCTGGTGTCTTTGCAAGAAGACACACACAGGTACAGAGAAGGTAGTCATGTAAAGATGGAGGAAGAGACTGGAGCAAATGGTCCACCAGCTGAGGAATACAGAGATGGTTTCTTCCTCAAAGACTCCAGAGGAGCCAATCTGCCCACGCCTTGGGTCAAGACTTGTAGCCACTTTCACTGTTTGAGAACCAATTTGCCATTTTAAGTCACCCAATTAGTGTCACTTAGCTATAGCAGCCCTAGGAAACCAATAGATATCTAATAAATGTATACTGTGGAATACTTGCATACATGGAATTCTGACCGCACTTCTTATATCTGCAGCATTCCATAGTATTATTCGTATGATTTGTATGTGCGAGTATATATTTATATATAGTATTTGGGGTGGCTATTTGAATTGTGAAAAATTCCATTAACTACATTCCAGGAAAAGCGTTGTTCCAGCTTCTACCCATTTGCTTTGCTTCCATTTCTTGGTAATCTGAGATGGGTTGGGAAATGGAGATAAAAAATGGAACTCTTTGCTAAGTGCTCTGATTAAGAGCTCACTTATCGCTGAAATTGAAGTCTCCATTATTTTTTCTATTATCGCTTGTGTTCTTCTCAATAGGAGTGTTGCCAGTTGTGAATCCTCAGTGTTTGGGGAAAAGTCTGCAAAACACACAGCTTCTTCCACGCCCCTCTGGAACCAAATGAATCCGTCATGGCGACGTGCAGTAGTATGCGTGTGCTAAAATGCGGAGGTTCCCTCTGCTTAGCTTGGGAATCAGCATGGAAAACTGAGATGAGGGTCTGCCTTTTCATAGATGAAGAGAGGAATGAGATTTTGCTTTCATTTCTTTGTCTGGGAAAACAAAGTCAGCACATGTGTATTTAAATTCATCTCTCGGGGCAGCTGCACCCAGCAAGGAGTGTGTGGAGAGCCGTCTCACTGTGGACCCGGCACTTGGTGGAGCGTCCTCCTACGGTACCTCCAGGCAGCAGTAGGGAAGGGTACTATGGCTGACAGAGAAGCCAGGGGCTCTTGGTCCTACGTGATCTGGCAGAAAAATAGAGAACACAGAAGATTTACCTCAAGTCTGAGTTCTCTTTAATCTGTAAACTCCCTCAAATCTGGACTCTCATGCTGGCCTTAGAAGACAGGGCAGCTGCAGGAAGCCATCAATAGATACGTGAAAAAATGTTCACCATCTCTAGTAATAAGAGAAATGCAAATCAATACTACCCTCAGGTTTCATCTCACCCGACCACAGGGTTGTAGGGGTTCTTATACCCAAAATCACATTAATCATAAGTGTCTGTTGCTATGATTTGAAATTGCACATTAACATGAGATCATCGACAGAGGGGGAAGTGGGTCAGAATGACCCTTACCTAGGTACAAACTAAAGAATGGTTGCTAACATCCACACAATCACTGTTCACATGGTACATTGTTTAGCAGCAATAGGAATCAAAAGAGAGCAATTTTTCTTTACATCCTGTCATTCTGTATTGTTAAACATGTCACACTAAGTAACTGATGATGGGCACAGAGGCGGGGTGTTCCCATGGGAGAAGCTTATTTTTCTACATCACATGGAGTCTCAGAGCAACATGGAGTCTGTTTAGTCATTTCCCTTAGAGTCTGGCCTGTAACATTCTCATGGAGTCAGCTCTGTCAGCCCATCACAATACTACAGTGATGCAGCCACATCAACGTTTATAGCAGCTCAATTCACAATAACTAGATTGTGGAACCAACCTAGATGTCCCTCAATAGATAAATGAATAAAGAAACCATGGTGTATATATACAATGGAATATTACTGAGCCATAAAGAAGGATAAAATTATGGCATTTGCAGGTAAATAAATGGAGTTGGAGAATACTTTTCTAAGTGAGATAAGCCAATCCCCAAAGACCAAAGAATGAATGTTTTCTCTGATAAGTGGATGATGATGATGATGCATAACGGGGGTGGGGTGCAGTAAGGGAAGAATGGAGGAACTTTGGATTGTGTAGGGGGAAATAAGGGGTGGGAATGGGGTGGTGGGGGAGATAACGGAATGAGACAAACATCATTACCCCATGTTCATATATGATTACACAAAGAGTGTGACTCTATTTCTTGTATAGAGAAATGAAAGTTGCACCTTATTTGTGTCCAATGAATCAAAAATAATAATAATTTTTTAAAAATCTGGACTCTCAGGCTCCTTCAATGCAAAACTGGAAACTCTGTAGACACTTTCGTATCCAGAATTTAGGGAGCGTTTTCAAATTCCAAGTGTGACCACAAGTTCAAGTCATGTTTATGGCTCCCCAAACCCTCCTGCCTGGTCGCTTCTTCTTTAAGATGACTACAAGTAACTTCCTGATGTCACCCTGGTGGTCTCTCTGGCCCCATTCCTTCCCTCAGCCAGGATTGTGGAATTCCTGCTAATAGCGCAGGATGCTCTCAACTCTGAGCGTTTTTATGTCCTCATACTTACTCCTTCCAGAAGAATTTCTTCATTCCACTTTTTTTCTATCCTTTCATTTTGAAAATCATGGCTTCAAATAGTAAAGAGGCTAATTTTACCTTTTACTCTCTATAAAATGGGGCAATTAGTCTTTTCCTAGTAGAGTTGTGGGAAGGTTTGAATCAGATGGTAAAGGCCAGTTACTATGTTACCAGTTGTCCAACGCGTCATGATCACTGTCCCTCGCTTGTAGTTAAAAACACTCTGACCTTACAAGATTCCGTGAGAGGAAGGTTAATCATCGTTACCCAAACATCCCAAGCTGGGCCTCCCTTGTATCTTCTAATTCCACTTCTAGAACATTCGGCTAAAGAAATGATTCTAAACGAATGAAAAGCATTTATTACTACATTGTTTATACTTGAAAAATTCCTGGGCAGCATACACTTTGTGATTTAGTATCATAGACACCTGGTGGATTATGCTGAACCTTTTGAAATATATGTTCAGCTGAAATAAAATTTCACCACAGTCAATTAATAAGAAGGGAGGTAATTATATTACCTGGTTAACTGAATAACAAACAAGGACAGAGGGTTGGGAATCTAACAGGTGAAGAAAGTCCTTTGTGTGCATGAAGCCCTGGAAGAATCTTCAGCACTAATAATAATAATAATAATTAATAATAATGATAAATCCAGGAATTAAAAGGTAGCAATAGCCTAACAGGAGCTATTTTACAATGGCAAACATGGATTTTTTTTTTCTTTTTCTTCTTCTCAGTCTTGAAATATCGTATCATGGAAATCAGTTACTTTCATCATGGTATAAAAAAATGACCTTGAACTTGAAAAATGCTTGTTCAGTAAATACGTTTCCCCCCCTGTCCATGGCAGCTCATCCCAGTGAGGAGGATCACATATTTCTCTTACTAGTTTCTCCGCTGAAGTGAAGAATATGGAAGCGGAATCCTGGGGAGGAAGGAAGCGCTCTCTTCATTCCTTGGAGAACATGATGTTTGCAAAGTCAGTGTCGATGGCGGGAAAACCACCTACGTTTAAACCCTGGCATGAGAAACACCAGAACAAGAACATAGAACCAAATCCCAAAGGAATAAACAGAAAATGCTAAGGCCTTTCCCCAGACAGGGAGTCAAAACTAGTTTTCTGCTCTTAAAAAAAAAGAAAAAATGTTTATTATGAGTCCAAAAAAAAAAAAAAAAATCAAGTGCCTCGTGTTTGTCATCTCCATAAACTATCCCTGCCATTTAATCTTTATGTTGGGAGGAAAACAATATAGCATAATGAATCAGGGAGGCTATTTCATTTTCCTATTTCATTCTCGAATTCTGCCTCGTGTAATCATGGTGTTTATGGAGTTTAGACTAAAATACAAGGAGAGAAATGGAGAGCCGTAGGTTCTCACCCGCTCTATCGGTATCAGTAATGTTTCTTGATTAGAAAGATCACTGCCAATCGTAGGAAAGAGGGGACCAGTGTTGATCAGCTGATAATTTTAATTTCTAAGAAACTAGCCTTGTGATGGGCTAGAGAAAAAAATAAAATAAAATGTGTTACTAAATAAATATTTGAGATGCCAAGGGAGACAAGAGGCAGTAAGACCGTTTGACAGTTCCAGGAGCTCGCCGGTGAGACGAGAGCTCACAGGGAACCGGGAAATTATAAATGAGCAGATCTGCCTGTGGCCGGCGGCAAGAGGCCTGCGACAGTAATAAGCGATGAGGTTCCCAAACTTCCGGGGAGAGATGAGCTGATAAAACTTAATCAGGCTGGCTTCACAAAGGGCGAGATCTTTCCTGACAAATTTGGTGGCATTTTTGTGTGGCACACAAGATAGGAGGCAAACGTGACTGGAAAGGGAGAGAATTGGGCTTGAGAAAGCCGAGGGCGTCCATGACCTGTGGGCCTGAGCGAGGGACAGTCTCAGCTGTTCCAGGGAGGCCACTTGGGTGACATTTAACCCCACCCCCACTGATCTCATTAAGATATGCATGTTGGCGGCTTGCAAGAAGAAGCAGGGTTGATGGACCAGCGAGTTCACTGTGACACTCTGTGACCGAAATTACATGTCCATTGTCATCAAAGTGCATTTGCATATTTGGTGTGGGGGTGGGGTGGGGTGCCTTTGCTCAAGCCAGAGATTATTTGGAGGATTTAGTTATTTCTTGATTTTATTTTATTTTTTCCTCTCAAATATTCTCCTTTCAGTTTGCTATGAGCATGTCCATGGAGTCAGTGCCATTTCGGGGAGACACAGTCTTATCTCAGGGAATAACCAAGGGTCCGTTGTAATATTTCAATGATGATAATAGGTTTTATGGGGTTTTCTAACATCTTTCCTCAGGGGACGTTTTAGGAAAGTGCTTTTAGGTGCTTTGTATACTTGACAGCATGCTGTTATTTTCTCAAAGGTTAATGTTGAAATGCTCTAAAATTGGGGAAGTAATAGGGTCAAAGACCCAGAAGTTCAGAAGATAGAATCTGAGTTTCCCTGCTCTTTTGGCCTCTCGGAGTCAGTCCCACATAGAACTGGTCTCTTTCATTCTAAAAATAAAAATAATCAAAACTGAAACACATACAAACAGCTTCTCCAGGTCCCGCTGTTCTCTCTGGTCAGCCCTGTCTTTGTTGTCTGACTTTGTTACACAGTGGTTCATACACCTGGCTGCAGTTTTTCTTTCAGTCCTCAGTTTACTTTCAACTTGGCTTTTTAGACCTCTGTCGATCTTGACTTTGATCATGAAATTTCCCCAAAGAAAGAAATAAGAATATCACGATTGCTTTTTGTGATGGTTCTTTTTTTTATGTATATATTATTGTTCTCTAATAAGCATAGTTATGAACACATACAACAAATATAATCATTAACTTCATTCTCCGTACTATTAACTCGCTTTGGGGGGAGGGCCCCCATATGATGGATACAGTAGATAAAATCACAGCCTCACAAATATCCACATCCCGATCTCTGAATCATTAATATATTAAAAGGTAAAGAGCCGGCAGACACGGTGGCGCATGCCTGTAATCCCAATGGTTCGGGAGGCTGAGGCAGGAGGATCATGAGTTCGAAGCCAGCCTCAGCAAAGGCAAGATGCTAAGCAACTCAGTGAGACCCTGTTTCTAAATAAAATACAAAAAAGGGCTGAGGATGTGGCTCAGTGGTTGAGTGTCCCTGGGTTCATTCCCAGCTACCCCACCCCCTCCAAAAAAAAAAAAGGTAAAGAAGAGTTAAGTCTGCAGATGAAATTATGGTTGTTAATCCTCTTGATTTTAAAATAGGGAGATTGCCTTGGATTCGCTGGCTTGCCCCAGGTAATCCCAAGTGTCCTTAAAGATAGAAGGAGAAGATAGGAACAGAGACAGGGACTCATGACTCTGGATGGAGAAGGGTTGATGTGACAACTCAACCCGCCGGGTTCACTTTGGGGGAAGAGGTGTCCAGAGCCCAGGAAGGGAGGCAGAGTCCAGACGCTGGGGCGCTGAGCCCAGGGACACCAATCTTGGAATTCTGACCTCCATAACCCTAACACCGCCCACTCTGTGTGTTTTACACCATAAAGTTGTTAAAGCAGCAATAGAAAAATAAACACTGTGGTTTCCTAGCAAAATATCCTGAACTTCTTATAGAAATCTGCTTCCGAATTTCTGTCCCCTTCTTCTCCCTCATCAGTGCAATGCACATGTATGACCCCCGGTTTCTATGCTTTGCTGTGTGTGTGTGTGTATGTGTGTGTGTGTGTTTCCCGCTCAAGTGCATGTCCTTATTACTTTATAAAGTAATAACCTGTCGCCCCAAACGGAGGGCTGCTTGCCCTTACCTGCTGCTGTCTTAGAAGCTCCTTAGACAATTAAAATGTAGCATGTTTTAATGACACTTTTTTAAAAAAACAGAAAAATCGTAAATCTCAAACAAACACAAAGAGACGCGTGTGAAAGGTTTTGTCCCACTGTTATGGTTTGGATGTGAGGTGTCCCTGAAAAGCTCATATGAGAATGCAAGAAAGTGCAAAGGAGAAATGATCGGATAATGAGAGTCTTAATTCAATCGGTGCATGGATCCCTGATGGGGTTAACTGAGTGGTGACTGAAGGCTGGTGGGGTGTGGCTGGAGGAGGTGGGATTGGGATGTGCCTGTGGGGTATGCATTTTGTATCTGGGAAGTGGAGTCTCTCTCTGCTTCCTGATCATCTTGTGAGCTGCTTCCCTCCACCACACTCTTCCGCCATGATGTTCTGCCTCTCCTTGAGCCCCAAGGAATGGAGTCGACCTTCTATGGACTAAGACCTCTGAAAACAGGAGCCCCCACATAAACTTTTCCTCCTTCACAATTGCTCTTATCAGGTCTTTCACTCACAGCAACAACAAAGCTGCCTAAAACACTAAGCTCATGAATGAATGGAGGAACCAGTAAAATGCTGTAACTCATACAAAGGAGAATTCAAAGAACCACAGGAACCCGCAAAAAGGAATGCAAAAACGAATTTATAAATAGGTCCCAAGCAGGTTTATTATGAGAGAATCGCATGCCACATGAATTATATTTTAAGAAAGCCGTTACAAAAATAAACAAAAAGCTAAGTTTATTCAGTAGGGAAAATGGAGGGGGAAAAAAAAAAACACAAAAAACACTTGCCTTTCCCGGGACACAGTTCATTTGCATTTCAATGGCGGAGAGTCATTTGTATTCTTCATAGATTCTCTTCCTCAAGTTGTTGTAAAATAGGAGACATTGAAAAGCTGAGTTAATTTAAAACACACACACACACACACACACACAAGCAGGACCTTGTGTCATTTTTTTGTGTCTGCACTGAAATCTTTCTCAGCTTTGCCTGGTATTTGCTGCCGTGGATCTCCCTCGTCTAAGCCCTTGTTCATTTTCCTAATCATCATCTCCGATAGTATCAAGTTTCTGAAATTTCCTGTGCTTTCTCTCCAATCCTCTAGGTTAGTTGATGGGGTTCCTGCTAACTTCCTGAGGATGTAAGAAAAAAAAAAAAAGCAAAACAGAGGGCATATGGGTATCAGCATATTCTCCATCTGACTCCATTTCTTCTGACTTCCCTCCAGTGACTGCAGATGAAAACTTCCTCCTAAGACCAACCCCCAAACTGTGAGCCAGATGCCTCCCCATACCCTCCAGGACATGGCTCCATGTATCACCTTCTTTCTCTTCTGCACCATGATGTTCTCCACTGAATCATGCCAAAGAGCGTGCAGATCGGCAGGAATGCCTCAACTCAACCAGAATGCACCCTTGCCCCATGTATTACTCCAGGACCACCCTAATTCTCTGGACCAATTTATAGAAAAACCTCCTGGAACTTTTTTCCCCCATACTCACTATTTCCAAAGGCTGTCTTCTCATTCTTCCTCAATCATACCCCATTCTGGATCCATACGCCACTGCACAACTAGGTCCTCAGTGATATTTTCTACATTCTAAATCCAATAGTATATTTTTCCCCCATCTTACTTGGCCTGCCATGTCTGTTTGGTGGAGCTGACCACTCCTTCCTGTTGGAAACACTCCTGAACTTCGATTCTGGTTCATCACCCTCTCAGGACATCTCCAATGTGGGTCACTCTTCCTCAGTCACTTTTCTTTTTCCTCACCAGTCTGGTGTTCCATTTTTGCTGTGTCTTAATGATCAGCTTCTGGATCATTATTTTTTCTTTGATTATATGACCCGCAAATCCTTATATCTTCAGCCCATAATTCTTTCTAGAACTGCGGACTCCTGTTGAATGGCTACTTAGCTATCTTTGCTGGAATTCTAATGGAAATGCCCAACTTACCATTACACAATCAAATACTTGGTTCCCACCGGCACAGTCAACTAGCTTATTATAGTCTCTCCTCTCCCCAGATAAGGGAAAACATATTTATTCCTCTGTTTCAGTTAGCATTTTTGTTGCTATGACCAAAAGGCCTGGCAAGAACAATTTGAGGAGGAAAAGTATTTGTCTCACCATTTCAGAGTCTCAGTGCTCAGATGGTTGAAGCCCCACCTCTGGGCCCAATGGGAGGCAGAACATCATGGCGGCAGGGCATGGGGCAGGGAAGGAAATCAGTTCAGGACATGTCAGTCAGGAAGCAGAGAGAGTTTGACTCGCCAATGACAAAATATAAACCCCCAAAGACTTGCCTCTCCATCAACCACGCTTTACCTGCCTACAGTTACTACCCAGTTAATTAATGACTGATTAGGTGAAGGTTTTCATAAACCCAATCATTTCATCTATAAACTTTCTTCATTGTCTTACCCATGACCCTTCACAGTACTTATCCATGACTTCCATTTTTGCCTCATATATCATAAACCCCATTGCCTTAATCTACAAAAAAATATAAAATCCAATTATTATTTATCTCCACCACAAACACGCTGATCTAAGCAACCATTGTCCCCACTTAAGGCTGAAGGTATCAGCCTCACGAGCTTGGCACCTGCTCCCCTGTCCAGAATCCTTTCTTGATGCACGTCCTATTACCGACTTTCTTTAGATCTCTGTTCAGACACCACCAAATCAGAGAGACTGCCTTCCCCACCTTTTATAAAACAGCCCCCACCTCAGCCCAGGCTCTCTACCTCCCTTTCATTTTATTTTCCTCTGTAGTACTGACAACAATCTCATGCACGCTGTGTGGGTTTGTGGATTTATCTTACTCCTCTTCCAATTAGAATTCAAGATCCCCATTTCTAACAGTTGTGTTGCTCACTGTGTTTGCAGACCCTGAGCTCATTCTCGTACACAGTCAGCCCACAAATAAATGTTTATTCAATAAATGCATGAAAAACGAGTTAAACATGTTTATCTACTGTGTCTTATTTCTTCCTCACTGTGCCTCATCTTTCTTCTTCTTTTACTCCTTAAAGACTTCCGCAGAAATGCGTTCTTCCGTTCATCCGTAATGGCCAGCTCTTTCCTCCATCCTTCACATCCAATCAGTTATAATGGGGTGTAGATATCACTTTGAAATGCTCCAAAGCATCCCTCACATCCTTCTCAATTTTTTCCTCCTTACTAACAATGCCCAATTATCTCAGGGTTTTCTGATGTTTGATAAATAATCCCTCTGAAGTGTGGTTTCTCTTCTCCATCCTTTCTCCAGGAAGTCCTAGATTTACCCAGGTCATAAACCCGCTTAAAACAGAACTACTCCCCTGTTCTCTGTTTACAGATTGGGTTCAAACCTGTGTCACCTCATTGAGCATTGGTCCTTCCAAACGGTTCTCCAGCCAACATTCCATCCTTGAATTCCATTGCTGTTTCCGTCCAGTCTCCTTTCCTCTTTTTGAATGGCAGGTGTTTCCGGATCTTTATTCAAGCTCTTCTTCCTCTTAGGATCTCCTTGCTGTAACTTCCCTTCGATGGCCTTCTCGTTTTCAGTCTTTTCCGTGTAGCTTAAATATTGCTTCTTGGCATTCTTCCATAACCTCTAGGTTGAATTAATTGCTTCCTCCTCTGAGCTCCCATAAAATTATATTTATGCTTTTGGTATAATACTTATCCTGTAATATTGTAGTTAGTTAATTGTTTTCCGGACGACTTCCCTTTCTGGGGTGTATATCATAGTGATTTAGAGTGTAGGTTGTGGAGTCAGATTGCTTAGATTCAAAATCACACTCGAGCCGGGTGTAGGGATGCACAGAAATCCCAGCTTCCCAAGCTGCTGGGGCAGGAGAATTGGGAGTTCAAGGCCAGCCTGGGCAATAGAGAAAAACCCAGTCTCAAACAAAGAAAAAAGTCTGACAACCATCCACTGACCAGCAGTTCGATATTAAGCAAGTGACCCAAGTTCTTTTTTTGAAATATTTTTTAAATTGTCAATGGACCTTAATTTAATTTATTTATTTATATGCGCTGCTGAGAATCGAACCCCGTGCCTCACACATGCTAGGCAAGTGCTCTACCACTGAGCCACAACCCCAGCCCCTTACCTAACTTCTTAATTCCTTCAAACCTTAGTTTCTTCATTTGTAAAATAGGAATCTTGGAACCTAACTCGTAGAGATTTTCTAGGGCCAAATGAGATAATTTATGTACAAGTTTAGTGCTATCCCTGGTATTTAGTATGTGCTGAAATGGCTCTTATTTTCCTGTCAATTTCTGGAGTGTAATCTATTCATTTTTTTTTTTTTATTGTATACAAATGGGATACATGTTGTTTCTCTATTTGTACAGAGAGTCAAGGCATACCATTTGTGTAATCATACGTTTACATAGAGCAATGATGTTTATTTTTTTTTCTTCCACCCCACCCCTCCCACCCCTCTTTTCCCTCTATCCAGTCCTTCTTTCCTTCATTCTTACCGCTCTCCTTATCCCTAACCCTAAACCTAACCCTAAACCTAATGCTAACCCCTCCCACCCCCCATTGTATGTCCTCATCCGCTTATCAGAGAGATCATTCGTCCTTTAGTTTTTTGAGATTGGCTTATCTCACTTAGCATGATATTCTCCAGTTTCATCCATTTGCCTACAAATGCCATAATTTTATCATTCTTCATTGCGGAGTAATATTCCACTGTATATATATATATATATATATATATATATATATATATATATATATATATATATATATATATGTACGCCACAGTTTCTTTATCCATTCATCAACTGATGGGCATCTAGGTTGGTTCCACAATCTGGCTATGGTGAATTGAGCAGCAATGAACATTGATGTGGCTGTATCTCTGTAGTATGCTGATTTTAAGTCCTTTGGGTATAGGCCAAGGAGTGGGATAGCTGGGTCAAATGGTGTTTCCATTCCAAGCTTTCTGAGGAATCTCCACACTGCTTTCCAGAGTGGCTGCACTAATTTGTCTATTCATTTTTACATTGTCATTGCACTGGGAAGGTTTAGCACATTGTCAGAGCTAATAAAAGTTGGTTTAATTTACCTGTGCTAGGTTTTATTCTGGTGTGCAGGTAATACTTAAATAAACTGGCTTAAACCTGAAGAGATCAACAGAATTCCGAATGTATGATCATGAACACTCAGGATTATGATTTATTGGATCATTCCTGTGTACCTTCTAGTATGCCATATAGTTTTTCAGGAAGGTTCTAGCTGAACTCTCAAATTCCGGGGTTCCCCTAGATGTCTTCCTGGACTGGAATTCTGGAGGTCTCCGGCTTCACATCCTGTGTGTCTCATTCACACACTCCGATAGGGTAACCAGCATAAAAATAATCAGAAGGGTTGCACGGCATTCAAAGAAGCTTTTCCGTGAAGAAGTGTCTCCTCACACGTCTGCCGTGGACAGACCAAGCATGGCAACTCTCGGGTAGCTCTGAAGCGCCTCTGATTTTCAGGGTTGATCTGAATAAGGGACTGCTGATTATCTACTCTTGCCTGGTGGGAAGTTGATTTTAAACCATGGTTTAAATCTAATTGATGCTCGAAGCACCAGCTGTTTTGAATGGACCCATGTGAGTTAATTTCAAATATATCTGAGAACTTATTATCACCAAACCACATTAGAAGAAAATTTTCTTTCCATTCACCTTCAAAGGGCAATGATTCCAGAATCTTCCTTTCACCTGAGCCCTCAGTTAGTTTGTTGAATAACTAAAGCTGTGAGCTGCAGAGAGTCCACCCAAATCAAGATCCTCTTGCCCAAATTAGTACCTTTTTTTTCTTCCTAGCTATTGATCTACTTTTCTTTTCCCTCTCTTTTGGAAAAACATCATTTTTTGGAGAAGTCCTTAATGTTTCTTTCCCTTTAATCCTCCTCCCAGATTAGTTGGCAAAAATGACTTTGTATTTTTGTTTTTACCTCTTGGGACCCTAGCCTTCATTTAAGGCATATGTTTACTTGGACGATTTCAATAACCCCATGACTATTTTTAAAAACTCCAATTTTTTTCTTTTTTTTTTTTTTTTTGTGCTGAGGATTGAAATCAGGAGTACTTTAACACTAAGCCACACCTACAACCCATTTTCTTCTTTATTCAGAGTCAGGGTCTTACCAAATTTCTTGGAACCTCACTAAGTTGCTGAGGTTGGCCTTGAACTTGCAATCCTCCTGCCTCAGCCTCCCAAATCACTGGGATTACAGGCATGTGCCACTGTGCCTAGCAAAAATTAATAAATAAATAAAATATTTTTTTAAAATACGGCTTTTTCTTCTTCTTCAGCAGAGAGAAAGAAGTTTCTTTTTTCTTTTCTCTTATATCTTCCTACAAATAAGCCTGAGGAGTCTTCCCTACGTAAACCTTTTTGCAAGCTAATCATCAGCAGAAAGTAGGAATTCTAGTTTAGAGCTCAGCCTTAGGATCTAAGGCTCAGGTTTGCCTCTGGTTATTCAGGAAGGCACTTAAACTCCCTGGAATCACTTTTCCTTTCCCTGTACATTTGTTAGAACTTTCTAGAACTTTTTGGTGCTTTACATTCTGTGACTTTGGAAAAAACCTGGGAAATTGGGGGTCGGGGAGACCAGGAGGGCAGAAAGGAAAAGTTCTTTACAGAAGCTGAATTCTAAGAAGGAACTGAGCTTAGTCTAGGTTAGCGCCTGCAGGCTAGGAAGGCTGAGTTTGGAAACTCAGAATAAATAAGAGAAGGAACTAAAGCCAGGAAGGGGAGAGCTTGTGGTCGGGTAAGTTCGTGGGACTGGCTCCGCGTCTTTAGCCTGCACACCCTTGGACTCGCACTCCGTCCTGGGCTGAATCACCAGCTCTGGAATGTTCCTAGATGTGTGATCTTCAGCGAACCTTTTCCTTTGGTTACGATCAGCTTCATAATTTGCAGAGCCGGGTAAAAAGTAAAAACATAGGGCCTCTTAGCAAAACAGCAGAAGAAAAATTCCATTAAAAGGACCAACATGTAAAACTTTTCCATATTTTCAGGGCATGGAGCCGTAGCTTGTTTCTGAAAGGTCCCCCGAAGGCCCTGGTGTTAAAGGCTGGGTGCTGACTGAGGTTCCCTGTGGAAACGTGTGGACTGGGGAAGGAGTTAGGTCAGCAGGCGTGTCCTTGAAGCAGAGGGGGGACCCCGACCCTCCCCCCCTATCTCTTTGCTTCCTGACCATCATACAGTAATCAGACCTCCTCTGCCTTCTTCTCCTACCACGATGCATTGTGTGGCCATCAGCCCCAAACCACAGGGCCCAGCAGCCATGGACAGAAACCTCTGGGAACAGGAGGCAAAATAAACCACTCGCCTTCATCTCAGGAGCTGGGCTGAGCAATGATGGAAAGCAGACACTCCTCGTGGGCATTTTAAAACTTGATCTTTAACGTCACTCTTCCAGGTGTGGTGGGCTGACAGATCTGGCTCCATGAGAATGTTCTAGGCCAGACTCTAAGGGGAATGACTGAACAGACTCCATGTTGCTCTGAGACTCCATGTTGTGTAGGAAATAAGCTTCTCCCATGGGAACACCCTGCCTCTGTGCCCATCATCAGTTACTTGGTGTGACATGTTTAATAATATACAATGGCAATTCCTGTGTATTGCCATTGCAAAACATAGAATTGCTCTCTTTTGATTCCTATTGCTCCTAAACAATGTACCATGTGAACGGTGATTGTGTGGATGTTAGTAACCATTCTTTAGTTTGTACCTAGGTAAGGGTCATTCTGACCCACTTCCCCCTCTGTTGATGATCTCATGATGTTAGTTTGTAATTTCTAATCATAGCAACAGACACTTAAGATTGATGTGATTTTTGGTATAAGAACCCCTACAACCCTATGGTCGGGGCTGTTCTCCCAATAGCCATTTTGGGGGGCATCGTGTGAGACAGTCAGCCGGCCAGCTTGATAAAGACTCTCAAATTTGGACTTCTCAGTGGGGACGGCCTGTTCTTAAGTTGCGCCCCATTGGGACTTGACAAAGCTGGTTGAATGTGTGAGGCTGACTCAGAGTTGTCCTCATCTCACCAGCTGGTGCAAATATGGCACCCAGGTGCCCCATGGGTTGCAAGGTCCCCTCTGGCACCAGCAGCCACGTCCCAGCCCTCAGCTCCAGCACATGGCCGGTCGACCCGCCAGGGCATTGCCACATTTGTGACATTAGACTTCCACCGTAGAAGATATTCCTGGGGTGCCAGGAGCCGGGGCTGGGGAATATCAGCAGACTCCTGAGTGCAACTCAGAGAGACCCTAGGAACTGACCTCAGGGACTCTCATCTCATCGCTCCGTGAAAGCTGAAGTTCGCCCAGGCCTGGCCCACGGGATGCAGGTAGAACCAGGGAGAGGTCCTTGTTCTGTCCGCCTTTAGACAGGGCCTTCTAAAGTACGTGAGCTCAGCCCCAGCGACTTCCTGCAAAAGAACATGGTAGCCAGGCTCTCTGTAGTTTTGTATCACTGGAGAAAAGAAGAGCAATGAGCCCTGATTTTCTCGCTATGGTTTATTTAGAGCTGTTATTTTTTTTTTCCCTCAAAGTTGTTTGATTTGCAGAGAAACAGACCCTCTAGAGGAAATGCCTCAGGTATTCCAGAGGCAGGTCATGCTAGAAACTGAAAACCAGGAACGGAAAAACTCAGAGCCAGGCACGGTGGCTCACAACAGTCATCCCAGCTGCTGGGGAGGCTGAGGCAGGAGGATCATGAGTTCAAAGCCAGCCTCAGCAAAAGTGAGACCCTAAGCAACTCAGCCAGAGCCTGTCTCTAAATAAAATACAAAATAGAGCTGGGGATGGGACTCAGGGGTCTAGTGCCCCTGAGTTCAATCCCCGGTATCCCCCTGACAAAAGAAAAAAAAAAAAATAGAAGAGCTCAGGACATAAACTTTCCTCTCTCATTTATTGCTTTTCTCCTTCATGTTGCTGTCTATCTCTCTATCCCCCACGTACTTCTTCCTTTGTCTTAGTTTAGACAAGCATCCTCTGCCACCTTGGGAGTTTTAGACAGACAGCTGTTCCAACTTGTAGTACCAGTCTCACTTTATTCAGAGACCAGTGTCTCTTAATATTGTCTCCAAATTCCTAGGAGAGAGACACAGCTCCGGTCCAGTCGGCCATCGCCAGGGGATTGGGGTGAAGGAACTCAGACACGCCAGCACTGCGGGTTCAGAGCTGCTTCCCCATGAAGTGTTTCAGGGTCTGCTCAGAAATGCCAAAATGAGTGCTTTAGAAATATTCAAGAGTCACACCATCCTGGAACTTTAGACACTGACAGGTGTGACCCACTATTGTAGTCACACCTTAGGACTTAAAAAAAAAAAAATTAATCCTACGGAAGATAATAAGGAGAAAAAGCCAGGGCAGAATTCTATGCACGTTTGCAGTAACATTGTATGATTTTTCTTTTAATCATCCCTTAAAGCATTGATTTTTCGGTGTTCATCCATTGCAAAATTCTTGCTTCACTGCCAAAGAAAACACATTGTCATCGTAGGTGACTTTACGGTAGGCTGGGTCCTCAATGCAATTATTTAATCACTTGTTATTACAAGAGCTTAAAACACCACCCCTCTTATCCTCTGATACATTCTTAAAGCAAAAGTCCTTGAAAAGCGTTTTGATTTCTTGTTTTCAACATCAGATTATCACAGGCTTGGTACAGAAAACTGGCATTATCTTTCCTTTCCGATAGACTAGCAAAGCAACAACAAAAACCTGCCATTATTTAATCATGTCATTACAGTGTGGAAAACACCTAACAACTTACCAGCAGATGAAAGAAGAACCACTTGAAAAGTAGATGTTTTATTTATCAAATGGTATAATTCACACTCTTAAAAAGTGGATGATAAACACATCTCCATGATATTTCTTGGCTGATGGTGGTTCCCAGAACCTGCCTTCTCTGTCTGGCATGTGAACAGACGTGCTTTACAATCGCCTGACTCTTTGGTTCCTTTGCTCTTCTGACGAGTGGGAACGGGGACAAAACTCTCACAAAAGTTTGCACGAAATTTAATTGAGCCCTTGGTGTGCCAAATAGTCCTTTGAAAACTATGTATCACTTCTCAAATATATTGGTAAGCCAAATTATACCCCTAATTTGGACCACATGAAGTTTGGACGGGACTTTTCTCTAAGAGAAAGTGGAAAAGTTCAAGGAATGACATCTACCCTGTGTCTCTTCTGTGCCCAGCACTACATTTGATACTTAATAAGCATTATTTCAGGCCAGTTTTCTTTTCGTAGGGAAGTCAGGAAATTTTGAGTTGGAAATTGCAAATTTGCAGAGCTCTACAAAAATGCACAGAGTCTGGCATAGTGGTGCATGCCTATAATCCCTGCAACTCAGGAGGCTGAGGCAGGAGGATTGCAAATTGGAGGCCAGCCTCAGCAAATTAGGGAGGCCCTAAGCAATTTAGTGAGACCCTGTCTCAAAATTTAAAATATAAAAAGAATTGGGGATGTAGGTAGAGTTCAGTAGTAAAGCACCCCTGAGTTCAATCCCTAGTACCAAAAAACTAACAAATGAACAAAAAAACAAAAAAGCCATTCTTATTTTTAGCACCAAAAATTTAGTTACCATCTCAACATATTTGCTTCCCATTGCCATTCTTCACTTTTTTAAAGAAAAAAAAAATCAGTTTGTTCCTTCAGCATAATTCACATTAACTTTAATTATTCAATGTATGAAAAATTATGCAAAGAAAACAAAAACTTTATTCCAGATAAAACTCTCCCCAGAAATAATTATTAGCATTTGGTACAGTTATAGCCATCATTCTCTGACTGTAAATCCAAGAAGATATTTTAGTGCGTAGGTGGATAAATGCATAGGAGAAAAATTTGTTCTACGAAAATGAGATCATGCCATACAAAGGACCTCAAACGTTAAGATTAAATTGTAGTTTAGTTCGACCAAAGGAAGAGTAAAGCAAAATACAAAAGAAGGGCTGGGGTTGTGGCTCAGTGGGGGAGCCCTTGCCTTGAACCTGGGAGGCACTGGGTTCGAATCACAGCACCACATAAGAATGAATGAATGAATAAATAAATAAAGTATTGTGTCCATGTACAACTAAAAAAAAAAATTCTAAAGAAAGAAGAAAATTTTCAGTTGGTCATATATTATTTGAGACAAAGATGTTCCTAAAAACAATTCTTCTGAGGTTAAAAGATTCAGTGTAGAATAACAAGAGGGCAGAGTGTTTATACATTTAAGTATACTTAAGTAGTACCTGTGTGTGTGTGTGTTTGTGTGTGTCTGTATTTACAAGATTTCTGCAGTGAAAGAAAAGATTAGCACACAAACATTTCTGACTCTATTCCCTATATCACCCCACATTTTCTATGAATTTTGTTAGGCTTATAGTACTCAGGTTTATAGCATTCGCATTCTGTTCTACAATTAAAACTACTGTGATTCTCAAGGGTAGGTGTCCTGTTGGGGTAGTCAGTGGGCACTTTGGGTGTTCCTTTAGTCCTGTGATTTGCATATTGGTTCATTTGTAACAATGGATTTCATGGATAACATCTTTTTAAAAATAGTTGCTCATCCTTTTTCTTGGTACAGAGGTTGAACTCAGGGGCCCTGAAACCACATCCCCAGTCCTTTTTTTTTTTTTTAATATATTTTACTTAGAGACAGGGTCCCCCTGAGTCACTTAGGGCCCTCACAAAATTGCTGAGGCTGACTTTGAACTCAGAATCCTCCTGCCTCAGCCTCCTGAGCCACTGGGATTACAGGCGTGCTCCACCGTGCCCGGCTCACGTCATCTTTTTTAATTACTTTTTTTTTTTTTAACATTCAAGAGCATCTTTTGAATGCCGTTATCTTTGAAATGCATCCTGGTGGGTGGTAATAGTCATGTTGCCCTATCATTAAAAATGATAATCGAGGGCTGGGGAGATAGCTCAGTCGGTAGAGCGCTTGCCTTGCAAGCACAAGGCCCTGGGTTCGATCCCCCTGGGATGGGATGCTAATGGCTAAAATCTGAACTGCATCTGATCTTCTCTCTTTGACTCTTTTGGATGATTTTCACTTTCACCCTGGTCAAGGCTAAGTCTCTCCTTGACCTTGATGACCAGTCCTTCACCAGCACCTACGTGACGCTCAGAGTTCTCTTCCTCAAGTGATCCTGGAACATGACTACTCCTTCAGTTTACAGGACATTTTCTTGATCTTACCTTCTGATACATTTGTTTGGTTCTCTAACTCTGTGATATCAAGGTCATTATTTGAGGCCGACTTTATCTTTCTTACCCTCTCAGTTTTACTCCATTGCTGTGTCATCTCTGCTTTTTAAGCTGCTTTAATTGTAATGACCTTAAATCTCTATAGCACTAATTTCACTTTCAGTGTGCATCTCTTTTGATACCTGCCTGTTATGATTCATTTACGAGTTCTTAATGAAGTTTTCATTGCAAGTTGTATCCTTACATTTTCAGCCACCTAATTTGTTTAATTCTGTTGTTCATGAGTTTTGTTTTGTTTTGTTTTGTGTTTTGCTTTTTGTTTTGGTCTGGACATTGTTACAGTGTTCATAAAAACACATGTTCCAGGACTAGCATTGTAGTGCCTGCCTAGCACTGGATTCTGTCCTCAGCAACACGTAAAAATAAATACATAAAATAGAAGTGTGTCCATCTATGACTAAAATAAATTTGGAAAACAAGCACATGCTCTTACTCTTCAGCACGGGGAGACTTTACAGGTCCTGGCTTTCCCTGATCAGGTTTTATTCTAGATCAGGTCATCTGTCTATCCGTGAGTGACCATGTTTTCTTTCTTACTCCCACAGTGTGTCTGCATAGTTAGAAGTCTCTCTTTTCATATTGTCTGTGCTTGAAGAACCGTGTGCAGGAATTTCATTGATGACCCAGGGATATAACTCCCTTTTCATGACATCTGGACTGTTGGCTTGGAGACCAGCTAGCTCATCAGAACCTACCTTTCGTAGACCGAGAGAAGATAGAAGGAATCCCCAGGGCTTCTCTCTGTTTTGAGAATTTTTAAATGGGTTATTAGAAAATTACTGGTGAAGGAGCCTCAGGTGGACATCATTGGAAGATCCGTCGCTTCTGTCCTGGGCTCGGAGGTTTGACAGGGCAGCACAAAGCTCCGACTCTGTGCCACAGAGTCTACATCACCATTCACATTTTTTTCACTTTGTTCTTTTCTCTCCAGAATCTCTTTTCACTACCATTCTGCAAGAAGAAGGGAAAAAATAAGAATGTAAATCCCTGCTCATTCCAGTCTTCTGATCTCCAGATCTGGAGATGGTGCTAAGGCTTCCAGAACAACAGTATTTCACTTGTCAAACTCACAGGGATTGGGCAAGATCTGACGCTGAGAATTTTCCACTGTTTTGACTGTGAACACCCTTGGTCTTCTTGTCTAACATGGTTTTTCCTGTATTTTTCTTTCTTTCTTTTTTTTTTTTTTTCTGTCAATCAAAAACTTTGGGAGATGTCCCTTTTCGGTTCGGATGTTGTTAATTTCTGTTTGCTTGTTGCCTGTTTGTATGTATCACGTCTTGCATTAGGTATAGGAGTTAAAACTCCTGTAACGCATCTTTACTCTGCTTTTTCCACTAGCCTTTGCAGCCACACTAAGATGTAGGACCTAGTATTGCCACTTAACAGACGAGGCATCAGGTGATCAGAGTGGCTAAGTACCTTGCCCAGCTTTTGTGGAGCTAATAACTAACTAGATTGGAATTAAAACCTTTTGTCTCCGTAGACTTCAAGGCCAATAATGGAATATACCGAAATTACAATTTAAAATAAGTCTAATAAAATAATTCATTTTACCTGTGTACAAATATTCTGGAAGATGAATGGAAATGGAGCTGATAGAAGTGCGTGGAAAAGACAACAGAGAGAGAATATGGAGACCTAAATTCGATTTCTGATGATAAATTTGGAAGAGATAATTCAAATTCCTGGGTTTCAATTTCCGCGTCTGTAATAATAATAAGGATAATGATGATGATGATGACTATCATAATTTGATGACTCTCCTTTCACTGGTACTATGCATAATGTGACATCCTTTATAACATTAAATCTCAAAACAGCTCTCTGACATAAATAATAGATATATTTTAACCAAGGAAGACAACTGGCTCAAATCCTCTGAGGCCTGAGTGATTTTGGGATACAGGCTTTTAACTGCTGGTTCTGCTGTCTTTCTAAATGAGTGTGTATCTTGAATGGTCTAGAAAACATCTCCCGGCTTTGGGATCCTCCAGCACTGTGGTCGATATCAGGGAAAATGACCACGTCTTAACCAGACACTCAGTGTCTCTGGTTTTGGTCAGATGGTTGCACATAAAAACATCTAATTTTATGTCTAAAAAAAAATGAGTACTGAGTTCTTTCCTTTTCCCTTTCCCTTCCCTCCATACACTCTCAGTCCACGCCGAGCCCAGTAAGGGAGGCGCCCATCTACGTGAGGCTGGGAAAGGAGAGCCACAGCATGGGCTGTTAAGGTCTCTGAGAGGGGACAGTGACATTCAGGCAGGGCAGGGAGTGTGGCCCAGACTGGGTGGCAGAGTTCCCGCAGGGCGAGAAGGACATGCCGGTGACGAGGTATCCTGGCAAAGAAGGTCAGGGGCTGAGAAGGGGATGCCAGCATCGGAGCTAAGCAGGAGGACAGTCTCCATGGTGAGGGGGACGTTCCAGCCTGAGGTCCTGGGTGGCGTGGTCATGTCACTCACTCTGGAATGGGGCACCATGTCTGAGCCCCCCGTGGGGTCGGAAGAGCTGCCCCGCAGGAGGGAAGAGACAGCTCAGCAAGTGTGGGTGGGAGAGAGGGGGGTATGGGGACCCTGTGCAGGAGAAGAGGGCAGGGTGGTGACAGAGACTGAGTTGGCCACAGGGGGGTGGACGTATGCATTCATTTATTGTCCGTCACAGGATCCAGTGACCTCAGGGACTGAACAGGGAGGCACAGATGTGGACAGAGAACAACCTAGAATAGACACACTGTCAATCACCACACACACGCACACAGCGACCGAGAGGGCCTCCGAGCAAGAAGACAGCGGTCACAGTGGGGACACGCAGCGTCCAGAATGTGGTCTCTAAATACCATTCTCTACTGTATGGAGCCAGGGGTT
The DNA here is from genome assembly GCF_902686445.1 of Sciurus carolinensis. NCBI lineage: Eukaryota > Metazoa > Chordata > Mammalia > Rodentia > Sciuridae > Sciurus > Sciurus carolinensis. Next base: position 23,227,523 of record NC_062231.1, on the reverse strand, counting down.
CTTAGGGGGGAAAATGGCTGCTTCCATGGCTGAGAAGAGGGGACATAAGAGATGATCCGAAAACCGTTTTCTATCATAAAGTAAATAACAGTCCAAAGCATAATAGGGGCACATCGGAAGGACCAAAGAACTGTCCTGAACAGGCTCCTGCGGGCCGAGTCCGCCGTGAATTGGGCAGCCAACTCAGTGACAGTGGATCATCACTTGTTTTCTCAAATGAGAAACCAGTGACTCCCAGGGACAGAGTGGTCCACAGGTCAGAAACGGGCGTGAAGAGTCAGTGTCCATTGAAGAGCAGCCTGTTTACATCGTCCCCAAATCCCTAAGGACAGAATGACGGTGATAAAGGGGAAAAGGAGAGTCGCCTTCAAAGAGGGGAGGACTGTGGCCCCGCTTGGCCTCGATCACATGACCTTTTACTTTCAGGGAGAGGGGGTCGCACAGAGGCCCTGAGAACACAGCATCCTCGAGTCTAAACATGGAACACAATGGCAGCTGTGCACCCAGCCAGAGGGGCAGGGGAGGACGGCAGAGGGAAACCGAGGGAGTCCGGGTACTGCCTGGCCGGCAGGAGCCTCCCTAGGGACTTTTCTTTTTTGGTACCAGGGATTGAACTCAGGGGCACTCGACCACCGAGCCACATCCCCAGCCCTATTTTGTCTTTTATTTAGAGACAGGGTCTCACTGAGTCGCTGAGCACCTCCCTGTTTGCTGAGGCTGGCTTTGAATGCATGATCCTCCTGCCTCAGCCTCCCTAGCTACTGAAAATCTTTTTAAGGAGACTCAATCTTCACTAGTTTTATCATTTTTTTTTTAAATAAAAAAGGTCTGCCTACTGCCTGCACCCTCAGCATGCAGCTGTCACCAGGGCTGGGCACTCTCTGTGACACCTGACTGCTAGAGGAGTCCACGTTGACAGACACTTCAAAGAACTGTCTTGCAACCTCAGTGTCAGAGTCAGAGAAACCCAGGGCAGACTGGGAGATAGTTCCAGGTTGAAAGTGACCACAGTGAAAAGATAACTTAACTGAATGGAATTTGTGGTTTTCCACTGCATTTCTTGCTTTAAAAATGTTTATTAGGCCAGGCACAGTTGGCACATGTCGATAATCCCAGTGGCTCAGGAGGCTGAGGCAGGAGGATCATGAGTTCAAAACCAGCCTCGGCCACGGTGAGGTGTTAAGCAACTCAGTGAGACCCTGTCTCTAAATAAAACACAAAAAAGGACTGGGGTGTGGCACAGCAATCAAGTGCCCCTGAGTTCAATCCTCAGTGCCAACCCCCAGCAAAAAAAATAAAATAAAATAAAAAATTGTTTATTAGGGCCAGGCAAGGTGACTTACACATGTAATCCCAGCAACCCAGAAGGCAGAAGCAGGAAGTTCAAGTGTGGCCTCAGCAACTGAGACCCTGTCTCAAAATAAAAAATAAAAAGTGCTAGGATGGGAGTCAGCGGTAAAAGCACCCCATGTTTAATAATCAGTTCAAATTTTAAAAATGTATATATATGTACACATATTTTATCTATACTATATAACATATTTAGCATTTAACATATAAATATATATAATTATTTACATTTTAATTAAACCCATTTTAGGAGAACAATTATATATAAAAATAAACTTTAGATACACATACTATTTTGTCAAGAAAAGAGTTATGTGCAGCCAACGCCTCGGATGTGAGTCCTGAATCAGCGTTCACTTCTCGCTGCCGTGGGTTTTGTTGTGGTCATACAGATGGATGCCCTTCGTCTGTAGGAAATACAGAGAATTAGGGGTGAAAGTTAGCGAATTCCCTCTACATGGTCAGGAGGAAAGCTTTGTCTGTATCACCTTGCGATGATTTCTGTAAGTGTGAGCCTGTCGCCACATGAAACATTGTCACAATGTGTGTAGACGTGACACTTTAACAGAGGCTCAGGCTGGTGTCTTAGGTGATACTGTTCTTTCCTGTTCACAGGTGACGGTCACTGGAGCCCACCTACGTTCATCCAGGAGCCTCAGGATGTCATTCTTCCTTTGGATTCATCAAGATCTGAGATCATCCTGAACTGTGCCGCTAATGGCTACCCTTCACCCCATTACAGGTAAAATCCCGCCCTGGTCACCTCTGCATTCTTTTCTTATCAATACCCAGCATGCAGTAAAGGGGTTCAAGTGCACCCATTGAGGTACACACTCTGTTCATTTTCCATGGCTATACGGCTCTGCTCATCACTCAGGTAAAGATGCAGACACATCCTTTTTCCCCAGAGTGTCCCCTCAGGCTGCTTAGCCGGCCCTGATTATCCTCAGCCACCATCTCCAGGTGACCACTGTGGTGCGTCCGCCATATTGATTAGGTTTGCTTTCAGCATTTCTTCTGAGCAGTGCTGGTGGTTAGAACGCAGAAAGAGAGACAGGCCAAGGTTGGAGAAGATAAGGAGAGCAAACAGAGCAGAGAAATACGGGAGGAAAGAAACACAGAAGAGAAGTGGAAAGAAAGGACAAGAGAAAACACAGGAAGGAAAGAGTTTTAGAAACACTCAGATGTAAGCTCATTATGCATCCCAGCACCACACCAATCTGTGATGGTTGCCCCCCATTCCCCGTGCGTAATGACTGTAAAAATGGTCCCTGAAAAGGAATTAACTAAAATGGAAATTTAAATTTATTTTACCAAATAAAATTCTCTAACTTCACTACTAGGTCACATCAGTCAATTATTGATGGTAGAAAAATAGATGTTGAATTTTCAACATAAGGGGTAAAAATTCCCTACTGGCTAGGGAAGAATAGAGTTCCTTTAGATGAGGTGGAGGGGAGTGAAGAGAGGGGAAGGGGTGTGGGGTAGGAAGGAGAGTAGAATGAAACAGACACCATGACCTCATGTACATGTATGACTGCGTGACCCATGTGATCCTGCAACATGGACAGTCAGAAAAGTGAGAGATGACACTCCATTTACGTGTGATGTGTCAAAATGTGTAAATACATTCTACTGACATGTACAACAGATTAGAACAAATAAAATAAAACAAAAATAGATGTTGAAAACAGCTAGATACCTTTAAAGGCAAAAAGAGGATTTGTGTTGTGGACAAAGAGGGAAAAAATTATATCTGTCTCTTAAACATATTACTTGTGAAATAATAATAATGTTTTCAGTTTTATGTATCCAGGTAGAATCAAATTGTGGACAGAATGCACAAATTAGCAATGTGTGCATATATAAATTGTATTTGTGAAGATGATAAGGACATTTTGCTGGTAAGAAGTGAGTATACAGTATAAACACAGGAAAATAACACAAAAAACAATATTAAAAATGACTTTTGATGATCTGGGATTTAAAAGCATTTTCCAAAGGTTTTAATTTTTAGATGTGGAGTTGAATTGACAAAAAGCAATCATTTTAGTACATTTGGACGAAATAAGTTTGTTTTGTGAAATTTTTAGGTCATAGTAAAAATAGAGTTTACATCAACGTGTTTAGTTTGCTCTGAAATTTGTCTAAATTAATTAACTAACTGGCTTAAATGCCCAAAGTTGAAGCGCTTGTATCTTGTGCTTTGTGGAGCTAACTTTAGCATCTCATTACAACAAAAGACTGAAAACTTCATTATACTTATTAAGATTTCCCTCTCTGAGATTCTCAAACCAATGCAATCCAACTGTTAGGGGAAGATCGATCACTTTACTAATTATCTCACTCAATTCAGTGTTTTTCCTTTAGTAATGAACTAAACTGTCTTATTCGATGAAACTTTAAATATCTAAAAATCTTTTGCATGCATTTTTATGATCTCCTAATACTTCAAGTTGTAATTTTATTTTGGGGGATGCTAATTTGTCTGACCATAGGAATTGGTAGGGTTTCTCAGAGAAGAAAAAAAAAATATATGAATCCCTATGAATTTTTTAAAAGTTTGCTAAATATAAGATAAATAAATCATGTAACTTGTAAAATATTTATTGACTTATAGTAGCTAGAAAGATATAAAACAGTGGTTCTGAAGACAGTGTGCTAATTAGCACATTGATAAAGAAATAAACAGAAAAAAGACTATCAATTCTGTTGTTAAATGGACAACAAGGTATTCGTAAACTGCAAAGCGAAAGGCAGCCAATGTAGCATCTTATTTCTAATCTCCTTAACCTGGCTCAGCTCATCTCTAATATTATTATAAAATACTCAAAGGCAAGAGACTTAGAAAGAGAGTGAGAAAAAAAATTACATTTTTAGGACCTAAATGCCAGCCTCAAACACATTTTCATTGGTAATAAAGCAAAGGGCAGAGTCCTTTCAGATAATGTGCCTTGGCCACCGAATGGAAATTTTAGTTTTTACATGACCCTGTCTAACTTAGAGTTTACTTTGAAGAAAAGTCACCTATGACTGCGTTCACCATAGATGATGCGAGCGCACGCACTGGAAGAATTTTACGGTCACAGGTGTTGGCACTGTTTGAGGTTATCTGAGGAGGACCCTGAAGCACTACAAAGAGCCAGTGACTTAGAGCTAAGGGTATTTTTAGTCACCACCGTCATTCCATGGGTGAGCTCAGAATCATCATTTCTTCCCGACGACGTGCTTCCCTATCCATAATGTTTTCCTAAATTGCTTGCTTGCTTGATTGATTGATTGCTTGATGATTGATGTTGCTGGGGATAGAATCCAGGTTCCTCTCATGTTTCTGAGGTGACCGCTCTACCCCTGAGCTTCATCCCTCCTCCTTTTAATTTTTTAAATTTTATTATTTTTTATTTTGACCCAGAGTGTTGCTTAGTTGTCTAGACTGGTCTCCAACTTGTGATCCTCCTACCTGAGCCTCCTGAGTGCAGGAAGAACAGGTGTGTGCCACCCTGCATAGCGTTTGAAAAAGAAAGAACCCCCTAGTGAAATCTATTGCTTCAGAAGGTTTTCTTTTTTTTCCTTACTTAGTAACATGGGTTCAAATTTAAATTCTTCCACTAGTTCTTCTTAAAGGAGTTAGGGTGTATTTTTTTAAAAGTAGATTCAGTAAAGAAATGAAATCTCATGCAGGAAAATGGCAGGATTTTAAAAGTAGAACTTTGGAAACTGCATAAGAGCAACTTTGTCTACAGTCACTTTCAGCGAAGTAAACATCACATACAGAAGGTGGTTGAAAGCAGGCACACAGAAATGTTAGGCAAGTCTGGTGGAGACGTTTGGTAATAAAGGAGAAGATGAAGTCCAGTCAGGGGGCTTTGCCCAGGGAAGCAAGTGGGTTCCCCAAAATATGGTAGGCTTGCTTATGCCTGGAAAGTCTAAGAAGAGGCACTAGCAATGAGCCTAGTTCCTAGTATTTGATTTGGAAAAATGAACTATTTTTTCTGTACAGGATATGATTTCTATATAGTATAGATTGTCCTTCAGGAAAAGGACTTTGAATTTCATCAGATTTCTGACACGTCACCATTGACCTGATCACCACAGGATCCTCTGTATCATTAAGTCGTCCTTCATTCTCCACGGTCTCTGGACTTCAGAGTCAAACCCTTTACACCTGGCACTCAGACTTTCTTTTTCCATCATGTCCCCAATTCAGCATCTTAACCACCTCGTGAGATAAAGCAGGATACGTATGACTGAGAGTTTTAAAATGGATGGAAATGACATCTGTGGAAAGCAGATGACTGGTCCAAGGATAGACAGCAAAGGAAGGTCAGAGGTAGGACTAGGATTCTTTCCACACGGGCAACAGTCTCAAATCTCTCTGCAGTCCCATCACTCAGAAGATAGGCACCTGTAGGCAGAACTAAAGAAGGGTAAGTTTTTACCCTAAGATTCCATCTCACCCCAATTAGAATGGCCATTATCAAGAATGCAAGCAACAATAGGTGTTGGAGAGGATGTGGGGAAAAAGGTAGACTCATACTTTACTGGTGGGGTTGTAAATTAATGCAGCCACTCTGGAAAGCAGTGTGGAGATTCCTTAGAAAACTTGGAATGGAAGCACCATTTGACCCAGCTATCCCACTCCTTGGCCTATACCCAAAGGACTTAAAATCAGCATACTACAGAGATACAGCCACATCAATGTTCATAGCTGCTCAATTCACAATAGCCAGACTGTGGAACCAACCTAGATGCCCTTCAATTGATGAATGGATAAAGAAACTATGGTATATGTACACAATGGAATATTACTCAGCCATAAGAAGAATAAAATTATAGCCTTTGCAGGTAAATGGATGCAGTTGGAGAATATCATGCTAAGTAAGATAAACCAATCCCAAAAAACCAAAGACCAAATGATCTCTCTGATAAGTGGATGATGATACATAATGGGGGGGTGGGAGGGAGGCAAGAATGGAAGAAGGATGGATTATATAGAAGAAAAAAGAGGAGTGGGAGGGGTTGGGGGAAGGAAAAATAACAGAATGAGACAAACATCTTTACCCTATGTACTATGAGTACACAAACGGTGTGACTTTACTTTGTGTACAACCAGAGAAACAACAATTGTACCCCATTTGTGTACAATAAATCAAAATAAATAAATAAATAAATAACAATATCTAAAAAATAAAAGAAGGGTAAGTTTTGCCAAACATCGTGATAATAACGTGCATGCACATACACACACACACACACACACACATACAGAGTCAGGGGACATTAATTAGCAAAACACTCCAAACACAGCTCCTAGCCACTACACTCTTACCATGGAGTTTAAGCACCTTATAATGAAGGATGTTCCTGGGCAAAAGGTTAAGATTTTAGTTCAAATCCATTATGTTGCCTGCAATTTATAAAACACTAATTCATAGGCTTCAAATAATTAATTAAAACATATTTCCTCATTTTCATCCTAGGAAAATACTCCCGGGTATGCAATGACATTAGTAACATTGTCCGACCATCACTTGAATTCATTAATACTATTTCTCCATTGATTAGAACATATTAATTAGGACAAAGCCCACACTAGGCGCTGAACCCCTGATCTATATGCACAGTTTAATAATCATTGTACCATAGTGATTAGAGTGATCACGGGGTACTGTGAAAAATTCATTTTCTGCAGCTAAGCCAACAACTTTGAATTTGTGTTGAAAAACAATTACTGAGCTTAATTAGGAGCATGTAATGATGACAGCACTTATTTCGGTGATTGATTCCAAAATTAAAGAGAGCTGGCAAACTAAGTGTGGTATATCCTTTGCTTTGGAAATGATAAGGGAGAATGCGAGCCCAAAGATCGTGCCCTGGAAGCAAATTATGAAAGACGATATTCTAGCCCTGAAGGGGATATGGGTCTCTTGAGAGAGGTCTACAGAAAGAAAACATTTCTTTTTTTCCTTTCTTTCCTAATATTGAGAACAAGAAGCAGTCTGTACAAATTTCTGTAGGAGAAGGAAGGAAGGGAGGAAAGGAGGGAGGGAGGGAGGGAGGGAGGAAGGAAGGAAGGAAGGAAGGAAGGAAGGAAGGAAGGAAGGGAGGAAGGGAGGAAAGAAAGAGGGAGGGAGGAAGGGAGGGAGGAAAGAGGGAGGGAAGGAGGAAAGAGGGAGGGAGGGAGGGAGGAAGGAAGAAAGGAAGGAAGGAAGAGAGGGAGAGAGGGAGGGAGGGAGGGAGGGAGGAAGGAGAGAGAAAGGGAGAGGAAGAACAATTAAATTGGCAGAAAATCCATACAATCAAGACGCACACTCTGCTACTTCCTTGTAGCTTCCTTCCTTTAAAGAGAAGTTGAAGTATACAGGAAGTGACTAAGCAATTTAAAAGTGACCGGGTTCAAAACCTCTGATCGATTTGATATTTGATCCTGTCTTTAATGGGAGAGAGGACCACGCAGGTTCATATTTCTTTTCTAATTTGGTAGACATTTGTCATATTCTTCTTATGGGATGTTTTCAGAATGCTCAAAAAAAAAAAAAAGTCAATGACATTTGAAAACATTCTTTCAAATGTCATTCCTTTCTTAGAGTTAGCCACTCCCACTGAAATATTTTAATATGATTTCATGATGAAGGCAAGAATTGTAGCCAAGCTGGTATAGACCCTGAAAAGAACCGTTTGGAAACCAGCCACGTGGCATAGGAAAGAAACCGTCCCTTGTTTTTCTAAATGACACCCCAAAATATGGCACCCTGGCATTTCAGAAAATAGCAGAAGCAGGAAGGTCACTCACCTTCCCTTCATCCTTTGTCCTTGAAGCAGGTGAAAAAATTTCATTCCAAAGGTGTTCTTTTATACCCAGAGGAAAGGAATACCCTATCCCCAAAGACCCAGAGACACCAAAGAGAATCTAGCAGGCAGTCCTTCTGGGATGCCCCTGATTAGATCTTCCTTTGTACATTTATCCTTCCTAGTAAGTGTGCACTCCTGATCAAGACCTGCTCAAAGGTGCAGGTTAATCTGTGGCTTGGGATCTTTGCTTCTTAAGGATCCTGTCTTAGGGAAGATGCAGTTTCCAGAAATTTGCAAGCTTTTCTCTTTTGTCATAGGGGCCTCAACCAGGAAGGTCCTGAGCAATGAGATTTTTTTCCAACCCTGCCTCTAGTTGTCCTGATTCACTATCTTCAAATGATTTTCTCAAATGGTGCAAATTATTGCTCACAACCTGAGCCCTGAGAACATACCTCATGAAGCATGCACTACTCATTTTTCAAAACATTTGGCGGTTTTGAGGGAGTTGGGAGGTCCGAGGTGGGAGAAATGAATCTGGCTGGGGATGGATGTTCATTTGTCTGATAATGACCAAATGGAATTTTTAAACTCTTTATGCTTCTCGGAAAATAAATAACATGCTCGTACCCTTCAGCTAGTTAATTTGTGTACCAAAGAATTCTTGTCTAAGAGCTATACCAAGAGACTTTTTGCTTCCTAAAAATAAAAACTACTCATGCTGCACTTGTGTTGCTAACATATAATTTCAGGTTGGCATTCCTAAGTACTGTTGAAATATTTTCAACATGATTAATTTTCCAAGTAACAGACTAACGGACAATGATGTTCTGGAATAGTCAGGTTATAATTGTTTTGTTATCAGCCTCAAATTGGCATTGCAAAAATCTTTGTTGGCGTTCTGTGTGCCATTTTTAATGCAGTCTTTATGGATTTCCATCTCTGAATCATTTCTGACATCCAATTTTGCGGTATCATTTGGGGGAGTTCAGGTATGAATAGATGTTACTTGAAAAGTCTCTGAAGGATTAGGATGGCTGGCATTATTGACTGGATGTCTAATTTTTATTTCTCATGTCACTGGCTCCCATGACTAAGTGCATTGGGATGAATGTATCTCACTTTTTCCAAGAGTCGGAGAGCTTACAAATAACCTCCCTATTGATATCATGGGCTCAAGGCAGTTACCTTTGGAGAAATTGGTCAGATTTTCCCCACCTGTAAGCATGCTATTTTTAAAAGTATAATTGCAGAAATTAAAACTGCATGTGATTTAAGAAAAACAGCAGTGAACCCTGCATATTGTAAATGTTATTTAATCTTTTTCCCTTGAAGGTGGAAGAAAAATGGCAGAGAGATCGATTTTGCCATGAGTTATCACTACCAGTTAGATGGAGGCAGCTTAGCCATCAGTAGTCCCCGCACTGAGCAGGATGCTGGGACATACCAGTGCCTGGCCACCAATCTTCTGGGGACAATTCTGAGTCGGAAGGCCAAGCTCCAGTTCGCATGTGAGTTTGGGGAAAAATATTGACTCCCTGTATTTTAAAAATATTTTTTATATACACCTATTGAGGATAAAAATTCAGCTTTGCCAAGAACCTTCTCTTGCAGAACAAATGTGTTTTTATGGTCATAAAAAAAATTTGACAGTGTCTATTTTGTAAACTTGGACTTTTGAGGATGAGATAAACCTGTTTCAAAAAAAAAAAAGGAAAGAAAATATCAGTCTAATGATATGCTGTAAATGATTTTTAGAAACATCTCTCAAAGTTCCAAACACAAATATCCAGATAAAGATATATGTTATAATATTGTGCTTTTCAAAAACAATGTTTTTTCCTTGGTGTTTGATATTAGTGTGCAGAGCATAAGAAGAAAAATCGGAGGGCAGAGGTGTCATTTGGGGGAGGCGCGTCTTCCAAGAAAAGCCATCTTGCACCCACAGTGTGATGTAGGTGGAAATAAAGTGGTTGCCAAAGGCAGGCTTTATATTAACTGTAACAATGTCCAGCTGCATCACATAAATGTCATCCAAGTAATTACCTTGGTGACATTTGGGGACATTAGCAGATGAACAATAGACAGACTGCTTCTTATATTCTTTATACATAGTGTTTCCAGGGACTAAAATGTTTCATATTGGATTCAGCGCAAGCCTTGTTGGAGAGTAATTATATCTGTCCGTGTGAACCAAATAGGAGTCTCACATTTGTCCCTTGCTCTCCTATACTCTGAGGATGTATCTGGGAGCCAAAATCTTAGCTGCCGCTCTCTGGGGGCTCACAAGATGAGTGGGACTACTGTTGTTACCAGCAGATGCAGGCATTAATAGGTGACCCTTGTTTGGGATTGCAAATCTCAGGCTGCACAGGTTATTCTATAGTGGTTCTGAGGTCTTGTGTGGTTCTGCTTTGCTTGACCATGTGGGGACCAACTTGTTTCTGCCTTTAAATATAGATACCCAGGCACATCCATGAACACACAATGCACACCCATACGTGACGACGTAAATTACATGCTCACGCAAAGAATGCACATGCACACATGTTGCTAATATATCCAAATATGTTTGCACCTGTGGGGGAAAAAAAAGAGAAAGTACAGAAGTATGGACATAAATGTGGTGTGGAGAGACAAAAGTTGGTGGCTAGTTTGAACTTGGGGTGAAGACAGCGATAATAATTGAGTTCTTCATTTGAGCTAAGATCATCATTTGGGAAAATAAGAGGGAGCCCAATAACACATGTACGTTGCAGAAGCTAGTAATTTGCTCCAGAGACTGGAATGAGTTGCCACAGAAATTAATTGTTTCTCCGGCTTGGAAAAGAGATGTTCCTAGAAGGTCCACATGATTTCAATCAGTTGTCATAATGATAAATTTGACTTTCTGGTAAAGAAAATTCATACACCCTATAGTATTTAGTCTCTCTCCTCATCTAGAGTGAAGGATTCTATCCATTCTTAAAAAGCAACCAAATATCTACACTAAAAATTAAGACACTGGGCTTTATATTACAATAGATTTCTTTCTCTTAATTGTTCCCCACTTTTTAAAAGAAAACTTATTAATTTTTATTTTTACAGACTGAATTTTGATTCATTGTGCTCAAATGGGGTACGACTTTTCATTTCTAGGATTGTACCGCACTTTTAAAAAATACTTTTAAAATTCTCTAGTTTTATATGCTAATAGATGTTTCTGTAGTTAAAACACACTATGTCTTTTAAGAAATGGAAAGGTTAAAGTAGGAAGAAATTGAATGACTTCATTTGGATGAATGAGAGATCAATTCTTCTGTCATTGTTGACCTTACTACTGGTTCATAAACTTTTTTTTTTCATTTCGGGGTTCAAGGCAGATGACTATTGATCCTTAAAGCATTTCTCCATTACTGTTCATGCAGAGAGCCAGCAGCCCATGTGTCAAAGCGATCTTTCTACAGAGGCAAACAAACTTGGGCTGAGATTGACATTTGAAAAACACAAAGAGAACCCCAACATTCTGCCTCTTCTGTCCCCTACCCATAGGGATGTCATGTCTAAAACGCATCCTAGTGTGTCCAGGGAGAAATCTGCCGGAGTACAGAGGGAAAAGCAGAGTCTGAATGTTCATTTCTAAGGAAATGGAAAGTTCGTAGAGTGCATGACCTGTGTGGTCACCCGAGTTTTGATTCCTCGGTCTCTTCTCTTGCTAAGTCCTCAGCAGTGATGGTTTTGCTGGGAAGGTCTTGGTGTGTTGGAGACATTCTGGGATTTTTTGAAGCAGACAGGTCTGTGCTCAAATTCTCTGCCTAGCCCAGAGCTAGCAGAATGAATAGGAGCAGTTCTTAGCCACATTAAACCTCTGCTGAGAGCCTACCGAGAGAATCGCAGCGTAACCACCAGGCAGGACAAGGACCCTGAGAACAGAGGTGACGAACGTGAGTGTCACGAGCACGTCGCAACACTTGCGGCCTGTGCTGGGTCGGGAACCTGGTAGGAATAAGGTAACACTCACGTAGCCGGTTGTTGGTCCTCAGATGAGGTTTTATTGATGCTCGGTTCACAGCAAACAGCAGTCAGTCATCGGAGTAACAGCATGCAGCAACCAGGGGCCTCGAGCTGGGGAGCACTATCTTGTCACTTGTCAGCGGGACACAGTGACGGACTCTGTCGGTGGAGTAGTGCCCGCTCGCTCCTGATCAGTCTGCAGTTTATATAGTCACATCAAAACAAGTTCACACATTACCTAATTTGTTTTTCAAGTCCTAGATTCTGCAAATTCATCTAGTAAATATTTTTACCAGTTTTACCATTAAAACTAATGTAAATTTGGTGTAAACAAACTGCCAAATGTTTTTCCTCAGTGACTGCATAGTCACTATGTACCTCACCGCACGTCATTCTACTTATCTTAACACTACACACACATTTTGTTTTGATCTATCACAGCCAACAACATGATTTTTATAAGTTTCACAAAATGGGGTCAGAAAGCAAAATGGGAGTTGTTTGGTTCACTTCAGCAATGTTCCATACAGTCAGATTCTGATTCATGTAGACACTAGGGAGGTGACATCTCTCACTCTCATTTTTATTCTTTCTGTCCACTGGCTCCAATACCTACGTACTTCACATGGCTACACTTTCTCATAGAAAACTCTTCTCGCTTGCATTCTGAGACTTTCTCCGGACCACTTTCTTCTTCTCTGGACTTCAAGATTTTTAGATGCTTCAGTGAGTATTCTCTCTCTTGACGTGGCCAACAACCACAGGGGGCAGATATTCCTGTTGTTCCCCCATTTTTTCAGATTAGAAGCTCAAGCCTCCCTGAGAGATTAGGGTTTTCTTTTTTTTATTAATTTTTAAATTTGTTCTAATTAGTTGCACATGACAGTAGAATGCATTTATCCATTTTGGTTTTTTAAAAATATTTTTTATTAGCCATTGGTGAACTTCGATTTATTTGTATGCAGTGCTGAGAAGGGAACCCAGTGCCTCACACATGCTAGGCAAGCGCTCTGCCCCTGAGCCACCCCCCCCCAAGCCCCATTTATCCATTTGACAGTTTGTACATAAATGCAGTACCAGCTCTCATTTTTCCAACTGTACATATTGCGGGATCACATCAGCCACACAGTCATACATGCACATGAGATCATAAGGGATGCTGTTACAAACCAAGCTGAATCTTGAGCCTTAATAAAAGAACTCGAATTCTTAAACTCACACCCCTCGTGTTACAGTATTGAATCGCTTCCACGTCCGGCTTGCGCAACTTCTGGGGGCTTTGTTCCATTATTTCAGTGGTTAATGCACCCTAATTTTCTAAATAATAAACCACATTTATAAGGCACCCCCATTCACAGTGGGCCATGTGGTGGATGCTTTTGGTGCCCTACCCAGATTCCCTGATCAGTGGTGTGTCCAGCCCCGTCTCTTAATGCCCATCGCTGTCCCTTCTCTGCCTCAGAGGTCCCCAAGGGGTCAGGACAGCTGAGAGACCTTCCTACTCGGATCCTTTCCTTGCTTTATCTGATCTCCATTTCTGCCTTTCTCCCGAGAGCACTCTTTCAGTGAATCTCATGCACGGGAATCCTTGCTTCATGTTGTTCTTTGAAGGAACCCAAAGTCAGACCAAAACGAGACGTTTAACGTGAGCTATCTGGTCTACATAGTGGTAGAAAAATTGGATCCAGAAACGGTACTCATACAAACTTCCCTAGATAAGAACAAGGCATGCATCAAAATAAGAAAGGTTTCATCCTCTCTGCTTCAGACCTGGGGAGTTTATGGTACAGTGTCCCTTTGACCTTCAGCACAATTGGACTTAGGAACAGCCTTCCAGAACCTCACTTGTCCACGGGAGAGACTCTGCAGGCACATTCCTCTAGGTAATGGGTGATTTTTGTTTATAACATCTAGTCCGGTGTTTGGCCATCCAAAAGCATGCTCTGAGTTACTTTTAGAAACAACCTGGAACATTCTGCCTGAGCATGAATCAGCCCACCCTGGAACCGTCCTGAAGTGTGGGCTATGCATGAAAAAAACACCTATTATGAAATATCATCTTAAATCAAATCTGTCTTCAACAAACTATGTAACCTAGACGAGTCACTCACATCCCTGGGATTTGTAAACTGTGTTTTGAATTATTTGAATACAAAAGTCCCTTTTAGCAGTTCAGCATAGGATTCTTTCTTCCAAATGGTCAGGGGGTTCTGATTGAATCTCCCCTTCTTCCCCTCGGCAGACTCAACCCTGCAGCCAGTGTGGCAGGGCCCCGGTATCACCCCGGCCCCCTTGAGTGATACAACCAGCGTGACTTTTTAAATCGCTTGTCGCTGCTGAGAATTTCTTTTCGTTCCCAAGGACTCTGGTGGTAAAGGTTGAATGTAGACTTCTTCCTCTCGTGTGTATGTTAATGAATTACCCTGTTCTTCTGTGAGCGTACATCGCATCTGTCATTACCGCTTAAAATGTCATCCTTGAGAAAATGAGCCGGTGTTTTGAAAGAAACCTATGATTTCACCGAGCTATATTTTCAGGGAGGTTCTTATACTAGAGAACTTTACCCTTGAAAAGATAAACATTTAGGATCCAAGTGAGTCGAGAATAAGACTTTTTGATCCTAAACTCTTCAATATTGAATCACGGATACAGTTTCAGATCAGTTCGCTTTGTGACTGGGGAAGACACGGCAGCCAAACCAGAGCCTCTGAATTGAATATTCATTTATTCATCTACCAAACATCCAAAAAAAAACAAACCTCAGGGCTGGGGATGAAGCTCAGTCAGTAGAGTGCTTGCCTTGCAAGCACAAAGCCCTGGGTTCGATCCCTAGCACCGCAAAAAAAAAAAAAAAAAATACTATGTGCAAAAACAAACCTCACTGATGTGCCTCAAGGGCTAGGCTAGGTCCTAAAGTTAAAATGGTTGACAAGAACAGCTACCTCCTGTCTTCCCAAAGCAGACAGATACGGCCTTGAAGTGCATTTAAACACACACACACAAGAGAAGACAAAAAATAGATATGTAGTATATATTGTTGAGTAAGTATTGTCCCCTAATTCTTTTTTTTTTTTTTTCAGTACTGGGGATTGAACTCAGGGACACTCAACCACTGAGCCACATCCCCAGCCCTATTTTGTATTTATTTAGAGACAGAGTCTCTCTGAGATGCTTAGTTCCTCATCATTGCTGAGGCTGGCTTTACACTCGCGATCCTCCTGCCTCAGCCTCCTGAGCTGCTGAGCTTACAGGCGTGTGCCACTGCACCCGACTGTCCCCAAATCTTTATGGAATTAACTCCATTGAGGTTCACATTCCCCCTCTGAGATGATCGACCTTCCCATGTTCGGATGGACAGACTGAGGCATAGGCAAATGAATTAAGCTGCTTGAAATCACACAAATACTAAGTGGGAGACTCAGTATTCCAACTTAGGGAGTTGGAATTGCAGAGTCCTGGTGCCTACTGCCTTTTTCTCTGCCTCAGGAAAAATAAAATCAGGAGGTGCTGGCAGAGAGGTGACCTAACCCTGGGGACAGGGGGAGCCCCAGTGCAAAGCTGTCCTTAAGCTAGTCTGGATTGGAGGAAGAGCAAAGGCAGTCTTCCAGGGGAAACAGGGCTTGAACTGAGCCTTGAAGGACTTGTTTGTGCTGCAGGTACAGCGACTAGGTAGAGAAGGACATTAAGGTTGGACAGGCAGCAAGAGGAGATGCAGATGTGGGAACGAGGCCAGGGATCAAAGGAAAGGCGAGGAGGAGAGCCAAACACCAGGCATGACAGCATAGGAGGCTGGCTCTATGGGGAAGTGAGGAGGAAACAGCATTCAGAGCCAGTGACCAAAGGCACCTCACACCAAAGCTTCAGCTGGAAGCTGTGGGTTAGGTTGAGTCACAACATGGGATTCCAAGGAAACCCACAAAAGTCCACCTGAATGCAGCATTTTAGACAGGAGCATCGGAAAATGTCAAAGAGGATCCCAACTTTGATTTGACACTGCATACAACTGCTTCTTCATAGGTAAAATGAGGGTGTTGGTGTTGCACACTTCACCAAGACTGATACAGGGGGGACACTTGCCACTCGGAGAGCAAAGGTCAAGGGTGACTGATAGATGGATGTGAGATAAATAGGACTTAAAATCAGCGTACTACAGTGACATAGCCTCATCAATGTTCATAGCTGCTCAATTCACAATAGCTAGATTGTGGAACCAACCTAGGTGTCCTTCAATTGATGAATGGATAAAGAAACTGTGGTATATATACACAATGGAATAGTACTCAGCCTTAAATAAGAATAAATTATGGCATTTTCAGGTAAATGGATGGAGTTGGAGAATATCATGCTAAGCCAAATAAGCCAGTCCCCAAAATCCAAAGGCCAAATGTTTTCTCTGATATGTGAATATTGATCTATAATGCGGGGTAGGGGCATGCTAAGGAAGAATGGGGAAACTTGAGATTGGGCAGAGGGGTGTGAAGGGAGGGGAGGGGGTATGGGGCTGGGAAAGATGGTGGAATGAGACGGACTTCATTACCCTATGTACGTGTATCAGGGCACGAATGGTGTGAATCTGCATTGTGCACAACCAGAGAAATGAAAATCTGCACTCCATTTGTGTACAATGAATCAAAATGCATTCTGCTGTCATGTGGAACTAACTAGAACAAATGAGAGAAAGAAAGAAAAAGAAAGAAAGAAAAGAGGGAGGGAGGGAGTAAAGGAGGGAGGGAGGGAGGAAGAGCTAATTAGGGACCTGCTCATGCCCTGTTAATAGGCCAGGTTGTATATTTCACTATTTATCCCAGAAGCAGCGGGACCGTTTGAGTGACATTAGGGAAGTTGAAACTGTGTATAAAAGATAGTTTTCAATGTCACGTACTTTTCTCTAAGAAGCGTTCATCTGAGACCTTAATAATCATACCAACATCCTTAAAGTCCCAGCACACACAGGTAGGGGCATTTCACACCTCAGCTGTTGTAAGAACTTTTGTGACGGGGATAAACAGTCACTGTACCACATCCCAGGATTGATTTTCAATGGTTCGAGGTTAAAATGCAGTAATAATGTATTTAAGAGGGCTATAAACATGGAGGCGTTTACAGTCCTTGTAATTTTTTTTTCCTGCGGCATGCAAAAGGTTTTACCCCTGCTAAGCTATTGATCTTTATCTGGACCTGTAAGCTATTCTAGATTTTGTTTTACAGTTGGAGAAATTCAAGGTGAGACATCTACGTTACATACTTGTCCAAGGTCACCCAAACTAGTGCTGGTCCTGAACTTCTTCTAACTGTACTTCAAAAAATTTTTAAAACACGTAATATTTTATGGGTAGAGAAACTAAAGCAGAATCTTTATGAATCAAAAATCATAGTTATAGCACAACAAAAAAAAGTTTTTTTAAAGTCCTAACGTCAAGGTCGTTAACTCCTTGAAGAAGGATTACTAAAATATTCTAGGACTTGAAAATTAGGTGTGATTTTATTTCTATTTCTTGGCCAGGTTGTTTACAGGAGGGATGGGGCGAAGGGATTCATCACATTGAGAAATAAATTTGAAAAGCATTGTGGGCACCCATTAATTCCAAATGTCATTAATTTTTTTTTCTACATACAAAATGCAAAAACGTTATGTATTTATTATCCTGATGATATGGTGACAGAGAGTATTTATATCTAGGAAGGAAATTAAGACCCAGGAGAAGAAGTTTTTCAGAATAACACTTAAACATGCATTTGGAAACGGTAGAGTCTATGATAATTGTGAAGTGTGCATTAAGTGGGTAATGCAGATCTAATTATAAAGGAAAATGCTAAATGCCTTTTAACCTTTTTTTGTACATCAAAAAAGAACCAGATAAACAACATGCACGAAGAGATACTTTTCCTTAATTTCTGAAGTAAAAGGAAGTACGTGTCTAAATTAGTTACTGTTTTTCACTGTCACATTGAAATAGCATCGGAGGGTCTTGCAATGAATTCAATGTTCTGAATCTGTCTTGATGAAATAATAGCATAACCACCAATTGGTATCACATCAAGGGGAAAACTTTGCCTTTGCTTCTAAACATAATTCAGATCTTAAACCAATGGACCGTGAACAGTTAGTTGCATGGTTAAATTATAGGAAGTCACTGTGACATACATCTTAGAAATCAACAGGGAAGGTAGTTACCCAACGCTTTGGTCTCATTTCCCCACATCAACACTGCTGGGCATCTATTTATGTATCTTATCAAAAATGATACTTTTTTGAAAATCAGCCCTACTTCCCAATGCCCTGCTCTGCCTATATTTAGCAGGACCACATCTTTTGGGTCCATTTGAGTAAAATTGCACATTCAAGCTGCAGAGACTTGGTATTGGAGTGAAAAAGGAAAATACCAGGAAGTAAGGGATTCACCCCATCAAAACTGAGAACTTGTGACTTCTAAAATGAAAAATGAAGCCCCCAAACTGAAATGGTCTCACCCATGACTCTCACGGTGATTGAAGTTTTGATGAAGTTAGGTACATGATTCCCGTAGATGTTTCTCTGGGGACTCATAAAGTTGGCTCACATTACAGCAATATTCTTATTTGCACGAAAAGGAGCAGATTAAACCCTTTCAGGCATTTATATTGAGTTTATATCCAATATTATCTAAAAAGCAACTTAGTAGGCAAAGAATAGAGTTTTGGTAGAAAGTGCTGGAAATATTCATTCTGTTTTGAAGGTCTTAATTTATATCCTAGTTTTCCCAAGAAGCTTAATACATACAGAAATGTACAGAAAAAAAAAAAAAAAAGAAAGAAAGAAAAGAAAAGTACTAACCTGAGTAGGCAGTTCCGTGAAGCATAACTAAGCCAAACGTAGAAAGTACATTGCAGACACCTCAAAAGACTCTCTGCTCTTACACCCTCCCAGCTATGCACGTTCCTTCCTCCTCAAAGATCACATATCTGTGCTTGTAAATTTACAGTTACTATGGTTTTGTGGCTCTTCTATGGATTGAAACCATATAAAAGGTATTCTCTAAGTCCGCAGCCACCTCACACATGGGATTATGGGTAGCCACAGTTCACTCCTTCCTAGTAGTCTTTGGTATTTTATTATTAGAATGTACTAGAATATATGCGTAGCTTCTACTCTTACTAGGAATCGGAGTTACTTCTAGGGGCAACCGTGTATAATTCTTCTGTCAATATTCTTGCTCCACCTTTTGGTCCATGGGGACATATGTTTCTCTGTTATATGATGGGACAGAATTAAAGGGGAATTGATTATGCAGATGAACAACCTTGAGAGACATTAACCACCTTACTAAGGCCTTAGAATTGTCACTATTGTCTTGGTGATTTTATGAATTGGCACTCTTACCAGTGATGTTTAGTTCTATATTCTTGACAACAGTTGATATCATCTATTTTTCCCTAAATATTAGCATATGGGGGTGTTTTATGGTATAGTCAGGACGTGTCCCCCAAAAGCTCATGTATGAGACAATGCAAGCAAGTTCAGATTCGATCTTGAATGCTATAACCTAAAAAGTGGATTAATCTCCTGATTAGGATTAACTTGGTGGTACCAGTGGGCAGGTTGAGTGTGGCTAGACGGGTTGGGGAATTGGGGACAAGCCTTTGGGATGTATATTTGACCCTCTCTGCTTCTTGGTGGGCGTGTCCTGAGCTGCTTTCCTCTGCCACGCTCTTCTGCCATGATATGGTGCTTCACTTTGGGCCCAGAGCAATGGAGCCGGCCATCGATGGACTGAGATTATAAGTCCCAAATAAACATCCCCTCCTCCTTTTTCTTTGTAATTCAAGAAAAACGGTCTGTACATATTTAGTACAATGCATTTTACTTTGTTTTATGACTTGTGAATTCATGTATGTAGAATCTATGAATCCAGAGAAATAGCTGGACTGTTTTTTTGGGGAGTCTGGAAGGGTCCTCTGGAGGCAGCACACATATGAAGAATGTGGTCCTTCCTTTGCTGCCCTGCATTGCTATCTCTAAAGGAAATCAAGTGTGCCTACCTGCTTGGAGTGCTTTTGATCTCTCTCTTCTCTCTTCCTTCTTTATATTTGACTAAACCTGTGTAAATGACAAACTCTATTAATTATTACAGACTTATAATATATCTCGATATCTGGTAGCTATTCTCGTAGATGATATGGATACAGGAAAACACACACACACCGACTCAGATTGTAAACTAAACCTAAGGGGAATAAAACTGAAAAAGAATGGAATGATATGGAAATTCATGCCACACAATCCTCCCCAGCTACCAAAGTTGAGCTTCCACCTTTTACATGGAAGACAGTTTTGTCAAGTGCTCCTATGGACCTTATCCCTCTGCCTCTAAAACCTGAGAGAAATTTCTCCTGTGAACCCAAATTATGGGCTTTACTGTTACAGTAGCCAGTGCCCAGGGTGCTTGGGAATCTCACAAGATCTCCTCTAAAAATAAACCAGCGGATCCGAGTTGCTGAACTCGTCAGACTTCAAGTCAATCTAATGCTTGCTTTGTTCACCTATCACGTGGCTTCTCTAAGTTAAAAATAAACCAACAAACAAACTCACAATACAGAAACTGACTCCAGAGCTTCTGCTTACCTGTTTCAGAAAATGAGGTTGGTTGATTACCTTGATCCTTCCTCTGTGAGGCTGTAGGCCATGTCTCTCCATATTCCAGCAGGGATGTTTTTGGATGATAGATTCTCTGGACCCCAAATGGGTATCAGTACATTTGTGTGACCCCCTTCTCCATTTTCGTAGCAGTGAAAGAATGTTGGGAATTTACAGAAAGCACAAAGCATTTCAGGTTTTGCAATGCTGGACACAACTTCTGTGATGGGTGGTTTTGGTTGGTTAAAGATGAGGTGTCCCCTAAAATCTCGTGTGGGAGACAATGCAAGAATATTCAGAGGTGAAATGATTAAAGTATGAGAACTGTTATGCAATCAGGGGAAGAATCCAATGATGTGGATTAACTGGGTGGTAACTGTAGGCAGGTAGGGTGTGGTTGGAGGAAGGGGGTCACCGTGCCTGTGCCTTTGGGGTTTATATTTGGTCCCTGGCAAGGTCACTAGTTCTGCTTCCTTATTTCCATAAGCTGAGCAGCTTTCCTCTGCTGTACTCTTCTGCCATGATGTTCTGCTCACTAGACCCAGAGTTAGGGAGTCACCCAGCCAGGGACCCTACCTCTGAAACTATGAGCTAAAATAAACTTTTCCTCCTCAACTTTCTTCCTTTTTTCTTTTTTGAATTTTTAAATTTGTTCTAATTAGTTGTACATGGCAGTAGAATGCATTTACACATTTGGATGGATCCTACATAAATGGAGCGTCATCTCTCATTTTTCTGATTGTACATGTTGCAGGATCACATGGGTCATGTAGTCATAATATACATGAGGTCATGGTGTCTGTTTCACTCTACTGTCCTTCCTACCCGACACCCCTTCCCCTCCCTTCACTCCTCTCTTCCTAATCTAAAGTCACTCTATTCTTCCCTATCCATCCCCCCCCACCCTTATTGTGCAACCATTATGGAAAGCAGTGTGGAGATTCCTCAGAAAACTTGGAATGGAACCACCATTTGACCCAGTTATTCCACTCCTTGGTTTATACTCAAAGGACTTAAAATCAACATACTACAGTGACACAGCCACATCAATGTTCATAGCAGCTCAGCTCACAATAGCTAGATTGTGGAATTAACCTAGATACCCTTCAACAGAGAACTAGACAAAGAAAATGTGGTCTCTCTCTCTCTCTCTCTCTCTCTCTCTCTCTCTCTATATATATATATATATATATATACATATATATATATATATACATATGTATATATATATATATATGATGGAATATTACTCAGCTTTAAAGAAGAATGAATTTATGGCATTTGTTGGTAAATAGATGGAGCTAGAGACTATCATGCTAAGCAAAATAAGCCAAATCCTCTACATTTTTCTTGTCAGAACTTTTGATCCCAGTATTGAAAATCTGACTAAAACAGTGCTTTGGATATATCTTCCTCAAATTACCAAGCCTCACAACACTTCTTTCTAATTAAAAAAGATAATTTAGTTTAATCCTCAAAAATACGTAAAATAAAATCTACTATTATAATCCTGATTTTATGGAGAAGGAAAATTAAAGTCAGATAAGTGAAGTCATGGACCTAAGGACATTAGAAAATAGTGAAGCTGGGATTTGCCCAGGCCTTTTTATGTTTTTAAGGAATTTAGTAATTGTTCAACTAGTTCTTGTCAGATTTTAATGTGTGTACAGATCCCTTGTGGATGATATTAAAAGCAAATTCTGATTCAGTAGGGTTAAAGTAGAGCCCAGTAGTATGTGACATTTTTAGCAAGCTCCCGGGGACACTAATACTGCTGTTCCAGAGTTCGAGTAGCAAGCAGTGTTAAAAGGTGCCTTAGGTTGGTACCTGAAGACCACCCACCAGCAGCTCTACCGCAGGGGTGGACACAGGTGCTGGAAGCGCACACACATCCAGGGGAAGAGTAAATGTGACATCGATTTCCAAACTTGAGACTGACCTTTCAGCATATCCCTCCATATACTCAAATGGCACATATTTATTGAGCACCTACTGTGTGCCAAGCACAATTATAAGCAGGAAGCAAGACAAAGTTGATTTTCTCTATGTGTGCACCTGTCCAAACTTAAATGCAGTTTCACTTAAAAAAAAAAAAAAAAAGGAAAAGAAAATATATGAGTGCTATTGGAATAAAGAACAAGGAAAAAATGTGCTTGAGCATTCACGAAAAGCAATAGGTTTTCAAAGTGTGATCCCCTCCCAGAATTACAATCCTCCTCCGGCAGTGTTTCTGTTCACGGCAGAAAATGCAAATGAGGAAGAGCCTAGATCTGCAGAGTGTGATTTAACAAGTCCAATGCGGGGTGTTCCCCTCCCCCACCCCGCTTGGAGAATTGTACCATTGAGAGATCCACTTTCACATACATATTAATGAGTTGTTTTGCATAAATCAATTCTGTTTTTATGAATGGAAATTATCCAGCCCTCCTTTAATTCTTCCAGAAATCCCATCCAAACAGACTCCTCGAGTTCCTCTTACCAGGTCTATCCCTTGGGCACAAAGGATTTATTTTAATTATTTCACCAGGTTTAAGCAAAAGTAATCGAATATAAACAAGCGTGCCAGCTGCCTCTTGGCCTTTGGAAGGCTCTTTTGTCTTTTGTACTGTTCTCGGTACCCGTTTAGAAGGTAATCCTTTTCATTTAGAAAGGTATGAAGTATGTCCAGATCACATTTAGAAATTTATGCTGTTTCTTTTTTTTTCCAAGCCTGGCTAACCCAACGTACTCTGCATATTGTTATTAATATAAATATTAGTCTTCCTAAAAGCTAATATAGATGCAGCCAGCCAGACTCAGGGCAAAGCAGTTCCTGGGTTTGCTCAGATTCTCACAGCGGGACTGGCGGAGCTGGGACTTGGAACCTGGGCTGACAGGAGGCAGCAGTCAGACCTGGCTTCCGTCACCGTGGCTTTGAAAGCAGGAGGACATGTCAGAATCTGTGATGCTCTGGATGAAACGGTCCCTGCCTTCAACTCCGCATTGTCACAGCGGGAGTGACGCGGGTGTTTGGGTGAGCCGCCCAGACAAGGCCTCCACCCTTGGGCGTGTACCTGCCTGGACGTGGCTGCCGCCTGAGGCCTTTCCTCCTGTGCCTGAGGCCTGCGGTCAGCCCAGATCTCCTGGGTCACCCCTCAGAGGCCACACCCTCGTCTCCACAGAGGTCTGCAGGTTCCCGGGTCAGAACTCATGGCTCAGTGCTCCCCACCTCCTAAACCCCCCAGCAGTCAGCGGCCAAACCCTCCCGTGCATGACCTTTCCGTACTGGGTTGCTTCAGCTGGCATTTGGCTTCCGTCTGAGGATGCTGCTTCTCTTGGGTCTGTAATGGCGATGCTAGGATCTCATCCTTGTCTTGCAACCAGGTCTTGAGAGAGGAAGAGAGTCGTTCTTTCTCTCCCCGTCGCGTCCAGGTGATCCCTCCTCCCTCCTGCCATTAGCCTCCACTGCCCATTGCTTCTCTTGGTGACCATCATGTTCTCATCCTGTGACCCCCAGCACGCCTCGAAGAGTACCTCCCTCCTAGCTCATCGTCCTGGCCACAATCTCCAAATATTATTTCTTGGCAACTCTGGCCTTTGGTGAATTCCATATTCAGTATCCCAATTGCTCAGTCCCTGATTTCTTCCCTTTCACTGATTCTATTTATCACCCCAGCTTAGATCATAGCTACCCTATGATTTCTTCCAGACCTTCTTCATATCCAAAATGGGAAGCCTTACCCATAGGCTGATGTCCGACCTTTCCAACTTAGGACACCACGTCCTAGAGCTAACTCTCTCTAGTACATAGACTCCAGCAATACTTTGACCCCACAGGGTTCCACTCTACACAAATCCTAACTACCCCCATCCCTCTCCTGCCTCATCTTGTTATTCTCTTCCAGTTACAGTTTGGATTTAAGAATATCCCCACCCCCCCAAAAAAAAAAAAAATTCATGTGTTAGTCCATGTAGTAATATTCAGAGATGAGAAGATTGAATACGAGAGCTATACTCATCAGTGGATTAATCCATTTGATGGATTAATCAGTTTTTCATTGCTATGAACAAAGTTCCAATTAAGAATGACTTTGAGAAGGAACAGTTTATTTTGGCTCATGGTTTCAGAGATTCAGCACACAGTCTGCCAACTCTATTGTTCTGGGCATGTAGTGAGGTAGAACATCATGGCAAAAGAGCACGGTGGAGGAAAGCTAGCCAACTTTCTTTTCATGGATCATGAATCCTTTTGATGGGTTAATAATTTGATTAGACTACTGGGTGTGAACTATAGGCAGGTGGGCTTTGGCTGATGGAATTACACCACGGTGGGTGTGCCCTTGAGGATTATGTCTTGTCCCTGGCTTTGAGGGCGTGCTCTATGTCGCTGCTACATGGCTTCCAGGAGCGGCGGAGCTTTCTTCCACTCTGCCATGTTGGTTTTGACCTTAGCATATGCCCAGAGCCATGAAATTGGCCAACTGTGGACTGAACCTCTGAAACCATGAGCCCAAAGAAACTTCCCTTCCTCTGAAATGTTCTTACCAGAAATTTCAGTCATAGCCATAAAGAGCTCATTAAAACGCTTCCCACAGTGACAAAAGCAAAATACCATGTCTTATTGGTCACTCTTGACCCATTTGCTGATTTCTCTCATCATTGCATCATTATTAATTATTTGTTATCTTTATTTTATATCTATTGATATCCAAGCCATGCTAAAATGCAAACAAGGTTTTCATCTGAAGCAAAGCCAACTTGGACAACTGCTTCCACTTTTCATTGAGGACCACTGACTGACCACAGGTGGACCTTTAATGCTGCTTGACTTTTAAGACAAGGAAGGGAACTATCTTGGAATTCAGAGATATTCTGTCTCCAGGGTCTTGAATCCGGGAAGGACCTGTGTGTGTGGAGAGGAGGGCCAGCCGGGAGTTCTGTGCTGAGGCTCAGCTGTTTCTTCTCCAGCAACCTCTCCCTCATTTTTCTTGGTTCTGGTTCAGGTCTGATTTTGCCTTCAGTTTTCATTGTCTGGTCCCCAGGCCAGGGTGGACATCACCTGTCCCTGTGGTGCCAGGAACTTGCAAAGTCATCTGACCCTCTGACCTGCTGGAAGAGTTTTGCTCAATCCAACAGCGAGCGCCATTTTCCCAAAATAATACCTCAAAGCATTCAAAGACACACATGGAAGGCAGACTCTTTAGTTTACTAATTCCAGCCCTTGTAGACTGTTGGATTTCTCTTCTGCCACAGGTCCTGACTGTCTCATATTTGTTTGTAGACCAGCTTTTTGGACACTGCTCAATTTGTCTTTCCTTTTCTATTTTTATTCTTTCTTAATGACTTTCAATTCCATTCATGTTGCTGCAAATAACAGGTTGCCTTTTTCTTCCTGAGTAATATTCCATTGAGTGATATACCACTTTTTTTTTATCCATCGTCTGTTGACGGACACTGCAGTAGATTCCAAATTGTGACTTTTGTGTTTCAGTAAACATGGGAGGTCAGCTGTCTCTATGGTTTAGTGATTTCTTTTTCTTCGGATATATACCCACTCACGATATTGCTGGTCATAGTTCTGGAATCTTTCTCCTCTTCTTAAGTCATGATCAGATTTTACTGCAGTCACGACACTTGACAACATACAAAAAGGAGAAAATAAATGATAATAATATCACCTAAATAAGAGTCAATCACTTCTCACACTGGTAGATTCTTCTAAAATTTCTCATATACAAATTATGTATACACATACATACCCACGCGAATAAATATTTGTTAATGACTTTTCAATTTTGAAAAGGAATATAACAAACGCTTTTCTAACGCATCGTTTTAGAGAAAGGAAAGATTTCATGATAATATTTAAGAATTTTCAAATTGCAGGTACTCAGGTGTTCACTTGGTTCCAGAGAAATAACCTTTTGCAAATGCCAATCTGTGGGTGGAAGAGGGACTCCCTGTCCATGCCAAGAGAGAGCCTTTCCTGTCAGTATGAATCAAGACGAAAAAGCAGTTGGAAGGCTCCTCCTCTCTGAATACCTCTGATTTGGCCACTTTAAATGCTGGAGGTGATTGAATCAGCCTGGGGTATGGAGCTCTTAGGACCCCTTTACTAATAAGGCCGCCATGCTAGAATAAGAAATCGCATGGATAAAGCTGGAATTAAGGACGCTCAATTCCTGCGTTCTCTTCCTCTGAACTGCTGAGGTTTTATTTAGAGACAGGTATAGAAACGGGCCTGAGAAAAATGGGGGTGTGATTCCAGTTAATCTTTTCAATCATTCTCTTTTATTTTGCCAGCAGGCAAAGCCCTGCAGAGTACCTAACAACTCTCACAGACTCCCATCCTGGTTTTCCCCAGAGGACTCCTTTACCACATCGACTGATGGATCGCTCGATTGATTTCGAAGACCAGAAATGTTAATGCCATTCCTCTTGTCCTTATGTCCATGAAAGCAAGAAAAGGAAGGCCTGTAATTTTATTAGTGATTGCATTCATGCAGTAGTATTATTCTGCAAAACAAAAAAAAACTGGTATCTTAATAGATATTAAGGTCGACTTTCTTTTCCTCGCCATCAAGAGTTACTGGTGTTTATATATGCTCTATAATTATTATGTGCTGATAAATGGTGAGACATAGCTGCAATTTGGGAGCAAAAACGCTGTCTGATAATTTCAGTGGCTAATTCCAGATGAGTTGCTTGAGCGCTCATGCACATCAGCAACATCATTTTCCGCTAATTTGACTTTTCAAAAATATTGAACTTCTGTATGATCATCTAAGAAACTATTTTTCTCTCTGTTCCCCCTTGCTCCCTCCCTTCTCTCTCTCTCTCTCTCTCTCTCTCTCTCTCTCTCTCTCTCTCTCTCTGTCTCTCTCAAGCAAGCTATTATATTAAAAAATACCTATATGAACACTTACCAAAAGTAGGGATGTGTGTGTGTACAGATGGGCACCCACACAGATTTACATGAATGGGATCATTCTGTGTAACCTACCTTTAGCTATAAAAATTCTAAATCAGAAAAAAATTTCAAGTACACACAACTGTTCAGAAAAAAAAAAATGTTACAAGCAGATTTATATTTAAATGTGTGTTAATATCCCACCATTTTTGCTTCAGATTTTTTGGTAAGACAGAAAATGTTATGGGCACAGTCAGCTTTCACCTTATTTTTTTTCTGTGCCCCCTAGAGAACAACTTTCCTGAAGTTGGGAACGTTTCTAATCACAATTTAAAATTTTTTTTTAAATTTTAAAATTGAATTAAAAGTTTTTAATTTCAAAATTTAATTTTAAAAATACAATTAAAATTTTTTTTCATATAAATGTTATGAATCCAATTAATTTTGCGATCTTTTTTTTTTTTTTAATCCACTCTACATTAGGTCTCTTAGACCTAGTGGTGTTTTGATGTGTAATATAGTTCCTTGTTTTTTTTTTTTTCTTTTTCTTTATTGTGTATATTTCACTTGATAATAAAAGGAAGTTAATTCCGTTTTAGTAAGGGAGTGAAAATAAGCAAAACATAATACATGTATAATAAAGATTTTTCCATGTTAGTATTCATGCATTCATTTTGCTTATTTTTATCAAACTATTATGTGTCACCTATTGCACACTATGTTGAAGGAATAGTGCTTGATACAACAAACATAGCCTTGGCCAACTTGAGTCTATGTGAACAGTAGCAGAGGAATCACATAAAAATATACAACATTAAAAATCTTAATATATATTCAGAAGAGACCCTGAGATTAAAGTGGAGAGGTGACTGGGGACTCAAAATCTAGAATCGAACATGATAAAATCTGTAGTAAATGAATTTTGAGGTTCATACACTATCAGTTATCTGTTTCTTTCTTTTTTAATTTGTTGCCATAATAATGTAATAAGACAAACAACCAAAAGTTCCCATGGTTTACAATAGTACATCTTTGGGTCTTGAGTCTTTGGGGTAGTGGGTGTTTCTCCGGGTCTTCTCTGGACTCATTGTACATTGGTGGTTGAATCAGCAGCTCTGCTTTGCTCCTCCATGCCCTTCCACCATGATGTTCTGCATCATCTAGACCCTGGTTCTAGAGCAGTGGCGTCAGCTGACCTTGAACTGAACCTCTGAAACCATGAGCCAACTTTCGTCATATGCCCTTGGTCCAGACTGGGCCAGCTGACCTGCCTTAGTTCTCTTGCATGTGGCCCTTCTTGCTCCAGCAGGCTAGTCCGAGCTCTGCCATGGTCCCTGGGGGGTGGATCCATGACAGAAGGCTACCAGGATACTACTAGTGTCCCATGCTCAGAACTGACACCGTGTCACGTCTGTTGTATTTTGTCTTCAGGACCAGATCAGATCTAGAAGTGGTGAAACAGACACACCTTGGATGAAAAATGCTGCAAACTCGGACCAGATAAGATACAGGAAGAGATGGGGACTCAGGGCTGATCTACCATCCATCTCCCACAAGAGATGTGAGGAATGGGTTTGTAGAACTTTCCAGAGAGGAGGGAACAACATATCACAAGGCTTAGACGTTGGAAGGAGCTCAGTTTTTCAAAATCCTAGAAGCCTTGTGGAACTTACTGAGAAAAATAGGCAATGGCGTCAGAGAAAGCTGGAGAAGTTAGCAGGGAACAGATCACACTGGTCTCCTTCCCAAGCTCAGGAGTTTGAATTGTATTCTAAGAACGACAGGACTTCACCCAATTTCAATGAATAAATTATGTGATCTCATTTTTAATGGATTCTATTATCTAAATACTCTTTTACATGAGTGAATGGATTATATAACCTAATTTTTAATTGAAGTTCTTTGACTAATCCGTGTGATGATGTCGTCAAGATTGTAACTGTGCAAGTGAGGAAACCGTTTGGGAGGCTCCTCGGTCACACAGGTATTACATGACACTAACAGGTGAGAGGTTGCAATGGAGACAGAGTAAACTGGAGGTCCTGTTGAAAAATCCTGAATGTTAAATCAACAACAGTCTCTTCCAGATGCAATGTGGGTTTTCAGCAAGAGGAGGATTTCAAAAATTATCCAACGGATAGTGGATGTTTACACTTTGGTGGGTCCGTTGTATTGGGGATTGAACTCAGGGGCACTCAACCACTGAGCCACATCCCCAGCCCAATTTTGTATTTGATTTAGACACAGGGTCTCACTGAGTTGCTTAGCACCTCGCTTTTTGCTGAGACTGGCTTTGAACTTGCGATCCTCCTGAGTGTCATGAGCCGCGGGGATGACAGGCGTGCACCACTGTACCCAGCTACACTTTATTTTGATGAGGAAGATTTGAAGAACCCCTAGGAGGAAAGAACCAAGAGCTCAGTTTCATAAACATCACCAGGTTGAATGTAGGGGCCTGGAACTGCAGAGGGAAAAACTGAGGTACCCAGATGAATTTGAGAGTGACCCACTGTCATGGTGTGGATTTGATGCTCAAGTGTGAGACAATGTGAGAATGTCCAGAAGTGAAGTGATTGGGTTATGAGAGCTGGATCCTAATTAGTAGATTAATCCACTCATGTGGATTAATTGGGTGGTGACTCTAGGGAGATAGGGTGAGTCTGGAGGAGGTGGGTCACTGTAGGTGTGTCTTTTGGAAATATATTATCCCTGCCTCCTTGGAGTAAAGTTGTCTCTGCCTCCTGGTTTCCCTGTTATGAGCTGCTTTCCTCCTCCCCGCCCAACCACGGTGATGTTCTGCATCACCCTGGGCCAAGAGCAATGAAGTCAGCTGACCATGAACTAAACCTTGAAACCATGAGCCAAACTAAACTTTTCCTCTCCTACTTTGTTCTGGTCGGCTCTTTGGGTTACAGCAGTGAAAAAGTTGAGTAAATCACCTACATGTAAATGTTATCAGAAGCTGTGGGAGTATTTGAAGTTACCAAGAGAGTCAAAATTTCAATGACAAAGAAAGACCCTGAAATAAATTCAAAATAATTCCAGTTACGAGGTACCATTGATGATATCTTCATGCTTTTAAATGACCATGGGTACTCATGATATGACTTTATAATTATTCTGAAAAAAATAACTTGTTGGATTTTGTTAGATGTCATTAGGCAGTGATGTAATGACTTTTCTATATTCCTTTACTCAGTTGACCAATTATATCTTTTGAATAGGTACATGGAGGTTGAATTTCAGGGGAAAATAGGTTATCTATTTTAAATGTAAATACCTCTTGATTAACAACCCTTAAAAAATTATTTCTACTGAATTATACTGGCAGCATCACTGCCTGAGTATGTTATCGCTTCAATCTCTCTGTCATACATTGTTTAATATTTACTCTTAGTGCTGTGATGAGTGCTAAATTATTGTTGTTTTCCTTTGAATTTCTGGGCTACTAATAAAATTGAACTTTATTCATATGCGTCTTGGCAATTTGGTGTGCTGGTACTTTCTTAACCATGATCATTGCCTACTTTCCTATTAAAGAGTTCATATTAATTTCCAGCAATTACATAGATATATTAATATTTTCTATTATAAATTATATAAAATGCATCCACATTGAATTTAACTTTGCTAGTGATTTTATCTTACAGAAAATTTAGCATGCAGAATCAATTGTTTTTTAATTCAGCGAATCCCTCCTTTCCTTTATAATGTTTCTTTTGTGACACACATGGAAATATTTTCTCAAGCCCTGGATTAAAGAACAATTTTTGTTTAGTCTTCTCCATAATTTCACTTATTATTTGTGAGCCTTTGATTCACCTGGAATTTATTTTTGTAATGAGCCTGAGATAAGTACCTAACTTACTTCTCTGCTACCAGAGTTTGAAGCTTTCTCACTTCCATTTAGTAAGTGGTCCAATGTCCCCAGAGCCCATTTTCCACTTAAAAGTCCAGTAGTTATTCGCTGCAGAGGCAGTACAATGTCGTGGTTAGGAGTGAAGTATCCAGTTTCTCTGAATCATTCCCCCCAGCCTGCCCCTCCCTGAAGGATGCACACTAATTGATTAGAGTGAACTGTCCTGCTGAGCCCAAAGTTACAGGACAGGATGATATTTCTCCTCTGGAGAAAACCCATTTATCAACTAAAGACAAAATTTCAAAATGGTGGCACTACTTGGATCGTAGCAGTGCTTTATTCTTCCTATGAACTAACTGGTCAGATACAGAGCATTCAAAAGCAGCATTTAGACCAAAAGCCCCATCTAACCTAGAGAAAGTGAGTGAGGAGTTGCCTTTGAGTCCATTCCATCCATTTCATTTTAATCTGATTTATTTGGCTCTCTGACTGTCCCCCTCTGCATTTCCTATATCAGCTTCATCACAAATCAGTCCCCTGCAAGTTGTATTGGAAAAGCAATATGTGTGATTGAGATATTGTTAACAACAAAGCCAGTTCTGCTCCCAGAGCTGTTAGATTCTGATTGATAAAATTTAATATTTTGAAGGGAGGGAAGAAAAAACTATTATTCCAACTCCTTTATTTGTAGTATGGGTGAAGTTCCTTTTATCTCCTCTACTTTCTTTGTAGCAGTATGACTGAGATTCCAATAAATTATTGAATGCAATATCCAGATGTCCAGATGATTTTTTGGTATTGCTGCTACTTCTTAGTAGGCGAGAAAAAAGATAGTTGAAGTTCTGCAGAAAGTGTCAAAGCTTAGCAATAAAATAGGGATTTCATTGAACAGAAACTAATGAAATCACCCAATTTATTTCCCTTTCACTGTTGTAATGCAGGTAAATCTTGCTTCATGCGAGTCACCAAGCTTGAATGTGCAGTGACCTGGCTCTGGTCGTGCATGGTTTATGTGTGAGGGATGGGAAGCGTACTCATAAATACTTTTAATAAAAAAAAAAAGTGCGAAGCGAAGCAGCTTAGTTTTTCAAATAAAAGAAGTTTCATTTGTGTCTAGGGAGTAGGGCTGTTAAAAGTCAACTTGCTCCATTTTTTACCCTTATGCCACCCTTCCAATATCATGGGGGCTCTCTGAGTAGCTACATCTCCTGTTCATCTCCATGTGTGAGAGCCAGATTTTATGTGCTCCATGGTGCAGCCACCTGGGTCTAAGGGAGTTACCATGTCCTGCCTTGGTGCCCTTCTTGGCTGTGTCCTGTCAATCATGCAGGCTTCATGAGAGGTCAGTCCAAAGGAATGCTGGATAGAGGGTAGACCAGAGGTTAGCAGATCTTTTCTATAAAAAGAGACAGATAGAAGTAGGTTGGATTTTCAAGCCTGGGTCTCTGCTGTTACAGGGAGTATTCACCCATATATAAATACGGTGATGTGGCTATGTACCAATAGAACTTTATTTATAAAACAATCCATAAGCTAGATCTGACTGCTTGGGCTGGAGTTTACTTACTTTCCCCTGTAGTTTACTTAGCCCTTAACAGACACAGGATATTTTTCAGATGTGTTCTGCTAAAGATAATGGGTGACATTTATTGAACAGTTGCTGAAAACGAGTTGGACAATTTCACTTCTCATCCCATTTAGCAAAATTGAAAGGAAGCCCATGTTCTAGAAAAGTATTTTGAAACGGACACTGATTAAGTCCTTTGCTAGTACCCGCAGGGACCCTTTGAGTTCAGGCTTAACGTGGGACCCAGGCTTTTCTCCTCTGCAAATATTTCAGATTAATTAGGTTGCAAAGGTAGGGAAACTCGCTTTGGAGAGAGAGTTCCACGTATGAATAAGTGTTTTTAAAATTTAAAAATGAAGTACCACATATGTCCCTGTTAACTATTCATAGGATATTAGATTGTTATTATTTAAATTTAATTGATTACATTTCTATTTGGAGAAGATTAAAGATGAATTTGCTGATAGGGGAACAAAAAGTAAATGTAAGATGGGTAAAGTCATCATAAATGATGGTAAGAGATGGGACTCTGGAGGTACCTGAGTAGACTATTTGAATTTTACTTCTGTCATTTAAAGATGTGTGATTTGGGTCAAGTTACCTTCAGAGTCGTCATTATCTCCTTCATGGAACTAAAGAAAAACTAGCTCTACATCTACATTAAAAATTATTTGAAGGGATCTGTTGTATACCAATGTACCAATACATAATAATCATAGAGTATGATCAATGTAATTATATATACATGTGCATATATGTACATACACTCATACATATGGATATGCACATATGTATGCATGTAAATCTTGAAAATTCACCTTAGAGGATGATATTTTGTGCTTAAATGATCTGAGCTAAAAATACTTGGAAGCCCAACCATAGATGTTCTCAGAGATCCTGAGGCACAGAGAGTACTTTGGGGTCATCTCAGCCTTTTCTGTGTCTTCAGGCAGCGATATCCTTAAGCCAATGCAGATCAGATCTTGTCTATTTCTTTTAGCGAAGCAATTTAGTGAAAGTGCCTCTATACCATTTGCTGATAGAAAGAGAACCTCTTGAATACAAATCGGCTCCCTGATTTCAAGTGACTTTGTGATGACTAGCAAGAGAACTTTTCGAAAACACAGAGTGTCAAAAACATTGCTTTCTGTTGGGGTGACTCAATTGCCTGGCCTGCCTGTGGCTTCAAGATGGGGACTCAGACAACATCCTTCAGCTCTCTGGGTA
This sequence comes from Sciurus carolinensis, assembly GCF_902686445.1. NCBI lineage: Eukaryota > Metazoa > Chordata > Mammalia > Rodentia > Sciuridae > Sciurus > Sciurus carolinensis. The sequence continues at coordinate 23,193,235 of NC_062231.1, read as the reverse complement.
CTCTCTGTACCACGTGGCACTTCTTGGAGGCCTAAGGTGTGTCTTAGCATTTTAGACTGTTAGCTGTGTGGTCCCAAAGGTGGATTCAGGGCAGGTGTTTGATGGTGCAGTTTGTCCAGGTTGCTGAATTCCACAGTGAATCTCTGCCTGTCTGCAACATCCTCAGTGGTAACCACAACAGCTCATTTCCCTCATCACTGGTGCCCTAGGAAACAATTCCCTGAAAAAAAAAACCAAAACCGATGTGTTTCCATAGCTCATCATAGTCTCTGCTTCATGGAGGCATAATTAAGAAAATTGACTTTGCAAACTTAATGTGAAGCTTCACTACACTCCATGTGCGTCATGGGCCAGGTGGAGTGGGGGCTAGAGACACATTGATTGCCCACAGGATAATAATAGATTTTCTCCATTTTGTTTCTGTATTTTCACCTCCTAGGACCATGCTTGGCACCTAGTAACTGCTTAATAAATTTGGTGAATGAGTCTTGCTTAAAACATCTATAGCATACTCTTTTCTTGTCTTCAAAAGGGTGTATATTAATTAGGGTTCTCTAGAGGAACAGAATCCACAGGAAGTAGGATTATAAAAGGGGATTTATTAGATGGGCTTCCACCACCTAATGGTCTGAAGCTGGATGGTCCACAGTGGCCTCTGCAGCTGGAGAGCTGGAAGAACCAGCAGCTGCGCAGTGCAAGAGGAGGAAGCCCCAGAACAAGAGGGATCAGCAGTGCTACCTAGTCCCAGACCAAGGCTTCTGGAAACTCCCTGGAGAATCTCTGGCAGAGTCCGCTTTGGAAGAGTGAAGAAGCGAGAGTCAGATATCCTCAGAGATGGAAGCAGCAATCAAGAACCTGTTCAAGAAGAGCGGAGCTGCATCTGCCTCTGCTTCCTTGTTCTTCCAGCTTTGATTCCATCCTATTGGGCGGTGCTGCCCAGGCTGAGGGAGGGGCTCCACTCCAGTTGGCTATCCCACATGCCAATCATTCCTAGACACGCCCTCGTGGACACACCCAGAGGCCTCTTAATTGTCAGCATCTCTTAATCCAAGCAGGCTGACAATTCAGATTAACAGTTATAGGCGGTCATATCAAAGATCATGGGGACAGAGTAAGGGGGAAATGGAAAGACAGACAATGGAAGATGGATGAGCTCACGAGTAGATTATCTCTGTGGGCATCTGTGGTTGAGGATAACTGAGCCCTCTCTAGACAGAGCCCTTGTGAACATCAGTCAAGGTAACTGGGGTGTTTTCTCACTTTTTCTCTCAACTCATTGGAGTTTCAAGGACACCAAAACGGTTGCAGTCTGTCAGTTTTCTGTGAGGGTAAATTTCCACCATGGAGTGCATGAGTTTCAAGCACCATGTCCAGGAGAGAGGCCCAGTAGTCCGTGGTAGCAAGTCCTCACTTATAAACTGTCCTCTCTATGACAGGGGACTTCCTATGTGCCCTGAGCAGATATGGGACCTGAGGTACCTGCAGTGTCTGCTACAATCATGCCTTAAAAGAATAATAATACTTCGGGCGTGCTGAGTAACAGTCGAAAATTTGAGAAAAATTGAAAAAACTGCTTTTGATGTTTATTGCATAGTTTTATTTTAAAATGATTATAAACTTACATAGGAAGGTATAAACATATAACATTAAAAAAAAAGAAAACTTTGATATAAAGCTTGAAGACAGCAGTTGAGGGATTCAGCATTGCACCCTGTGTTTAGCCCCAGTGCTTCTGTGAGTAATAGGTTATTTTTAAATAGTTCCTGATGGATCACTGATTGCAACACTTACTCTAGCCTTAAAATAAATGGAGTATCGAATTGAGAAAATCGGACGTGATCTCCCTGATTAATCGTTCCACTGAAGTTGATAATCATAGTCCCTGCCCGTCTTACTGAGGAGCCGGCCTTGGGTGCCAGGAGGGGACATTCTTTGCTGCAGTCACAGGTGTGTGGCATTGAGTGTCTCAGAAATCTGAAGCAAGAGACACAGGTGAACTGTGTAGTCGACTCAGGAGCAGAAGAGATTCAGGGTCTCATGACTGGGACACACCTAAGTGGCACGGTGATTGTATGAATTCAAGAGTTAGGACTAAAGGCAGGGAGACTGATGGGCAACAAGAACAGAGACAACGGGACCCAGGGAAAGAGGTCACCAGGGACGGAGGGAGAGGGTACCTGGGTGGCGGCCTTCCTGCTGCCTTGTCTGCCTCCTGTGCTTTGCGGGGCTCCTTTTCGCTCCATCCTTTATAAATGCCTCCCGTCCTTTAGTTTAGACTGAGTGGATTTCTGTTCCTGAGATGCAAAGAGACAAAGATCAACCAATAAGCACGCAATTATTATTGTAGCAGAAGTTGGCGTGAACTGGAAAACCAGCCAGTTGGTGATTTGGGTGTTTGGTGGTTAAGACGACAGATCACACTATTTGGGATCTGAATCATTATCAAGTATTACCAGCTGAATGATCTTTGGGCAGGTGTTTTGAAAAGAATTTCTGAGTTTTATCACTTCATGTGTAAAATGTACATATATAACAACAATACATACTTATATGCCACACAGCCATTCCTTTATATCTGCTGTTGATTGATTCTAGATCACCTCAGATGCCCAAGCATACGATGCTCAAGTCCTTTGTGTGAAATGGTTTATTCTATCCACATAACCTCTCCAACATCCCCGCATGCTTTGAACCATCTCTCGGTTAATGATAGCCCCTCACACGAGGGAAATGCTATGTTAATCGTGGTTACACGGCATTGTTGAGAACACAGTGACAAGAAATCAGAAGTCGGTGCAGGTTTCATGCAGATGAAATTGATTGTTTTGAAAATTCTTGTTCTAGAGTTGAAGGTGAGGATGCAGAACTCATGGATACGCAGGGTGTCAGGGGGGATGTGAGGTGTCCCCCGGAGCTCCTGTGAATGCAGGGATATTCAGAGGTGAAGTGATTGGACGGCGAGAGCTGCTAGAATCTGATCAGTCCATCCAAGTTGGAATGGAAGGACGGGGTGGCCATGGGCAGGTGGGCGAGGCTGGAGGAGATGGTCACTGGGGGGTGCCCCGGACAGGTGAATTTTCCTTTTGGCCCCTTCCTGCCCGCCACCAGGTCCTGGTTGCCACAAACTGCTGCTTTCCTCCACTACTTCCTTCCGCCATGATGTTCTGCCTCATGTGGATCCCAGAGTGAAGGAGTCAGCTGTTTATGGACTCAGACCTCTGACACCTAATCCCCCCCAAAATTCTCCTCCTCCCTATTGTTCTTATTGGATATTTGGGTCAGAGTGACATAAGAGCTGACTAACAGAGAGGGTCAACTGTATATGAATCTCATGATAGTTAAGTGTATATATAAATCAATTTGACGTGATATTATGGATAATGAATGGGAAAAAAATAGCAAAATATAAATAAATGTAAAAAATCTACATGTAAGTTAAATTAACTCTATAAAGCATTGTAGCATTGACAACTTATTCCGGGCCATTTGACATGGAATAATATGAAGCAAGTTGCTTACATCATCTCATTTAATCCTCACACTAATGAAATAAAACACTTTAATTAAATGACAATCCAGTGATCAAATTAATAATGATCAATATATATTTTCAAAAACTCTAGATTCACCCATCCATTCCTCCTTTTAACCCTAAACCTAACCCTAAGCTTTTTTTTCACTTTTTTTTTATTTTTGCAGAATGCATTTTGATCCATTAGACACAAATGGGGTACAACTTTTCATTTCTGTGGGTGTACACGCTGGAAAGTCACGGCCCTAACCTTTTGTGTAGCAGATGAAGAAACACTTCAAGGATCAGAAAGCAGACTTTTTAAGGTCCGGCAGCTGTGACATAGGTTCTAAAACCCAAACACTTTTTCTGCTCAGTCATTAGTCTTCCTTTTGTTTCTCCTCTGTTAGTGAGTGTGTGGCTCTTTCCTGGGTCCTGGTAAACCCATACCACGTGGAGTTGGTGAGCCGTGGCCACGCACCAGTCACACTGGACCTGACGTCTCTGGTCTGGTGGTTTGGTGCCTTTGCTCAGGGCCTCCCCGCTTCCCTTCCACCCCTCCGCAGCCTTGGGGAGCCACTCTTCTAGGTCACGAGTTCCGCGTGCTCAGATCCCACACATTAAGTGAGATGATCCGGGACTGATCTTTCTGTGCCTGGCTTATTTCATCTAGCATAACCCTCCGGTTCATCCACCCTTGTCACATTTAATAGGATTTTCTTGTTTTTAAGGCCGGATAACATTCCATTGTGTTTACGTCCCACATTTTCTTTATTTAGTCACCTGTGAACTGACACCTGGGCTTTTCTGTATCTTGGCTACTGTCAATCATGGTGCGAAACACATGGACTGCAGCTGTCTCTTCTGCATACTGATTTTGATTCCTTTGGATATGTATCCAGACCTGGGGTTTGGAATCTAGGGCAGTTTTCTCTCTGAAAATCTAGATGAAGCCTTACTGTTTTCCAGGAAAACCAGTATCCAGAGTCCTGGGTTGCCTCCTCCCAGGACATATTTATTACCGTAATATCTAGACAACCAGCGTCATCCATCACAAATACCAGAAAGCTTAAATAAGCAAAGCATACTTCCAGGTTTGATGGAGATTGCCTGTAATCCCAGGGGCTCCGGAGGAGACTGAGGCAGGAGGATGGATTCTCAAGTTGGAGGCCAGCCTCAGCACTTTAGCAAGGTCCTAAGCAAATAAGCAGAGACCCTATCTCCAAAACGGGGCGGGGGATTGAGGCTGGAGATACAGCTCAGTGGTGAAGCGCCCCTGGGTCACATCCCCAATACCAGTAGTTAAAAGAAAAGCAATACAGAGCAACACATAGTTGTAAAATTTTAAAGATACTTGTTTAACACCTAAGTACCTTGTCCGTAAAACCACGGATACCTGTCCTACCTGTGGGCCATGTCTCTCCTGCTTACCTCTCTCGGGGTCACTGTCAGTAAGTAAAAAGATCATGAAAGTGAAAGAGCTTTAGAAAAAGAAGGGCTTTCTATTCAACTCCCCCCTCCCCCTCCCTCTTTCCTCCCCTCCTCCCCTTCAATGACAATGCCTTTGAAGTTCCATGTCTTGGAACCTAATTCCCCTCTGGGCTGAACCGGAGAAGCAGCAGAGGGTCGCCCAGCTCAGCTCTGACCCAGAGACCTTGCTGAGAGTCAAATGGTTTGATAAAAAGAAAAAACAACAAAATTTAGCAGCAACCCTGAAGCCACGGGAAAGGACACAGGAACGAGTTCCCTTTTCCTGGTGCCTGGAAGACTTTGCCGCCCCTCCTGGGCTCTGAGCCATCCTTGCTGACCCAAGTGGTGGCTGTTCTGACACCCTGAAGTCCCTGGGCAGGCGGAACTCTCTGGAAAACTCAGAGCTGCGGTCAGCGGGAGGTCTCCAAAGCAGTGGGGTCACTTTCAGCTCTGACAAGCAGGGGCCACACAGGGAGCCAGGAATTCCACCCATTTCCTCCCAAACACTACCTTTTGTATTTTACAGAGGTTGCAAGTTCTGAGATCTAACTGTCTGATTATTATTGGGTTATCAATAATAAAGAGGGACTTAGAAATGTGAAGAAAAAAAGAAAAAGGATGACCTACTCTGCTCCTGGGAATGACCAGAGCTGGCATCATGGTTCACAGTATCCACCCTGTCAAGGGGCCTGGGGTCCCACTGTGGGGTCCTCACTGCCCTTCACTCCTGTGAGACTCACAGACATGGACCGAGAGCCTGTGAGTGGGAGTGTTTCCGGGGACGCACGGATTCGCCTCCTCTGTCACCAACACCAAAACGTCCAGACCCCGGACCTGGTACAGAGCTAATCACCCGCTGTGAGCCAGACTGCCTCGGAACTGAGTGGCCATTGTCCAACCTGGCCTTTGCTTCCCCCAAGTGGGAAGACTTACGCTCAAGGCAGGGACAAAGACACAGAGCGGGTAAGCGCCCAGCTTTTGGATAAAAAGAAGCTCTGCTTGGTGGCCCTCTTTTCCTTTCTTCCTTCCCCAGACTTGGTCTCTCTCTCTCTCTCTCTCTCTCTCTCTCTCTCTCTCTCTCTCTCTCTCTCTCTCTCTCTCTCTCTCCTTGGAGTGGACAGAGTGGCATCCAAAACTGCCAAACTCCTTTGTGGAGTCAGAGCTGGGGAGGAGTCCTCATCCTGTCCCCTTCTGGCTGTGTGGCCTTGGGCAAATTGCTTAACATTTCTGAGCATCTGGGTGTTGATTTGTAAATGGGAGTCATTAAGTACCTACCTCCCCTGTTGATCTTGGAGTTCTGAGAACAGGAAAGGACACAGGAAAGCGTTCCCTTTTCCTGGTGCCTGGAAGACTTTGCCGCCCCTGCCCCTCCTTGGCTCTGAGCCGTCCTCCTCACAGGTTAGCCTGTCCTTTGGATCAGCCTCTGGTGTCCCCAACAGGATTCTGCTTCCCTTCTGCCCTGCAGGGCTGCTCTCCCAGGATCCTCCAGTACTCTTGCTGAACTAAGCCTCCACCTGCCTGCACACAACTCGGTCCTGGTCCTCATCTTCCCGTGGGGTATCCCTGATCACTGTCCAGCCAACTCTTCTCTAGACCCTCCCTGCTGCACTGGAGAATGTTTATAGCCCTCGTTCCTCCAGGATGCACAAGGAGAGAGATCATCAGTGGCAAAGGTAGCCCCCTCCTCCTTGCTCAGCACAAGGTAGGGAAAAAATGAGCATTTGCCAAAAGGTAAAGTTCAACCTTGCTTTTTGGGGGGGATTCCAGGGCTTGAACTGAGAGTCACTCAACCCCTGAACCACATCCCCATTCCTATTTTGTATTTTATTTAGAGACAGGGTCTCACTGAGTTACTGAGCACCTCGCTTTTGCTGAGGCTGACTTTGAACTCTCGATCCTCCTGCCTCAGCCTCCCGAGCAGCAGGGATCACAGGCGTGAGCCATCACATCCTGAGCAAAGTCCGACTTTGAAGAGGGAGGGCAGGCTAGGATTTTTCTGGCTGCTCAGACGCCAAGTCAAGAGGTTATTGTGCCGCTGGCTGGGTGGGATGGCCCTCTGGACAGTGGGATTCGAGGGCCCTCAGCCTGTGTCAAGTCGGTGAAAGTTGCTCTGTAAGAAAGCAGAACATGGTGTGGCAGTCCTGGGAATGAAATTCACATGCTTTCAACTTCAGGCCTTTCATTTGATTATTTAGCTTTATTTATTCACTGAGTTCATGAACCGGCCACAAAATCAGACTTGGTCTTTGAGAAAATATGTGCGGTCACATCATTAGGCGGAGGTGCAGGCTGGAAAACCCGGTTAGAAATTCTGAACACACTGATTTTGCTGGCACATGCGTGTATCATCAGGTTTGGAATGAAAGCCCTTGACATCATTTTATTGTGTGCTTAATACTTCCGGTACGCTTTTTAGGGCAGCGTACCTTCATACCCTGAGAAAGGTAGGATTGTTAGAATCATCTTAAGGCTGGGGAAAGTGAAGAAGAACGAGACTCGCCATAGAGGAACATAGGAAGGTTATTCCACCGTCTTTCCTCCTCCACCCGCTCCTTCCCTTCACGCCCCTTTTGTCTCATCCAGTGAATTTTTGTTCTTCCCTCCCCTGGCCATTGTGTGTCCATATCCACATATCAAAGGCGGGCTTTGGTTTTGGGGGATTGGCTTATTTCACTTAGCATGTTGGTCTCCAGTTCCCTGCTAGACAGTGAAACTCCCTATCACGCACACCCACAAGAGTGGGATCCTGGTTAGGATAGGTCGCACTCCATGTGTGTATAATGTGTCAGAATGCACTCCACTGTCATGTGTATCGCCAAAGAACAAAGAGAAAGAATCCAACGCAAACGTTACAGTGTAACTCTGAGGTACCTGTTATATAAACAACTAAGTTAATTAGGATAGACATTTAAAAAGTTTTAAGCAGAAAAAGAAACTTGGGGTGCATATAAAAAAATGGATTTTACATAGCAATGTTCTGATTTAGAAGCTTATAAGCTGATAAAATGTCTGAGCTGACTATCTTCTAAAATAAATAAGAAAGATACTCACTGTTGTGGCCACAGTCAGCACCTCACGCAGGACACAAGTCAGATGGGAACAGAGGCTCTGACCCCAAATGGTGCTTTTGATCATTTTGTCCCACCCCTGAACCTTCCCTAGAACGGACTAGCGGACTGTTTAATCTGGTGAGCGGCTGACCTACACTCTTTTCCTTTTTGGAGTCACCAGAGAGCTCCATCCTCATGATCTCGTGAGGTGGCCCACATCTCCTGTGACCGCCATCAGCACAACGTCCTTCCGTCATTTGGTCACTGTTCTCTTCCTCTGCTCTGGTTAAATTTAAGGCGCTCATGGGAGGCCAGTCCATGCCCACGCTCAGTTCCTCCTTTCCTCCCTTCCCCTGCCCTCTCTTCCTTCTTTCTTTCACCTGGTTCTCTGCTACCAGTACTGTGGGTTCTTCTGACCAGACAAATGAGTTCGCCACAGAAAATCACCCAGCCCTGTGTGGATACTGTGATAGGCCGATTAGGCATTTCGTATTTGCTCACCTGTTTGATTTATAAAATGTGTACCTCCGTGAAAATCTAGATACCAGGCTGATAGAAAGGAATGGATCACAAATGACCAAAAAATACATGAAAAAATGTCGCCAGTTAAGCATCCTTCGGTTCAATCTCTGGTACCAAAAAAAGAAAACAAAAATTTTTAAAAAGATTTTTAGCAGTTAGGAAAATGCAAATCAGAACTACCCTGAGACCTCAACTCGCTCCAGTCAGAATGGCAATCATGAAGAATGCACAGTGACACATGCCAGAGACGATGCGAAGATTCACTTTTACACTGCGGGTGTGACTGTGAATTAGCACAACCACTATGGAAATCAGTATGGAGGTTCCTCAAAAGACGAGGCATGGAACCACCACAGCACCCAGCTATCCCATTCCTCTGTATTTATGCTAAAAAATTAAAAGTCGTCTTACTGCAGTGATATCCATGTTTATAGCAGCACAGTTCCCAAGAGCTAAACCATGGAACCAGGCTAGAGATGAGGGAGAAGGAAAATCTGGTGTAGACGCACAATGGGGTTTTATTGGGCCATAAAGAAGAATGTAATGATGGCGTTTGCAGGAAAATGGATGGAACTAGAGATAAGCAGGTTAAGTGAAATAAGCCAAACCCAGAAAGTCAAGGGTCCGAAGTTTTCTCTCATATGTGAAAGCTAGAGAGGAAAAAGGAAAAGATCAGTGGGGATGGGTCTCGTCAAAATGAGAAGGAGGTCAGTGGAGGAAAGAGACCAAGGGTGGACGGTATGGGGGGTGTGGGGGGAATACCGGGGAAGGATGTTGGCCAAATAATATCACTCCATGCATGCATGAATATGCAGCAGTAATCCCACCATTGTGTGTTATTTGAATGCACCAATAAAACATAGGAGGAAAGACAGATGAAGAGGAAAGAGAGGGGAAAAGGAGGAGGAGGAAGAGGGAGGGGAAGAGGAAGAGATGGAGAGAAGGGGAAATGAAATAAGAAAGTAGGAATGAAGGTTAAAGGGGTGGGAAGGAAAGGGAAAGGAAATAAAGAGAGAACAGGAGAAGAGAACGGTGCTCCCAGTAACGCTGCTGATGGAGTGAGGTTCTCAGTGGTGGGCGCTGGCCAGCAGAAGCATCCCTGCCCAGTCACCTGCCTGGCTCTGGTGGCGCTCGGCATGACTTATGTGGTGTGCACAGCAGGTAGAATCATGGAGGTTGACATTTGTCTTCTTTAAAAATGATTTTGAAACTGGGCGCGGTGGCGCACGCCTGTAATCCCAGCAGCTCGGGAGGCTGAGGCAGGAGGATCACGAGTTCAAAGCCAGCCTCAGCAACTTAGTGAGGCCCTCAGCAACTCAGTGAGACCCTGTCTCTAAATAAAATATAAAAAAAAAATAAAAAAAATATAAAAAGGGGCTGCGGATGTGGCTCAGTGGTTAAGCGCCCTTAGGTTCAATCTCTGGTACCCAAAAAAGAAAAAAATTTAAAAAACAGATTTTGACTCTCTCCCCTGACTTTTTCCATGTATTTTTTTCTGAAATACCATAAAGAATGGGTTCTCAGTAAATTTATTATTCCCAGGAAACTGAGAAACCACCCACTCTCTCTCTCCTTGTTTATGAATTTTTATAAAATCCTTTGACATCCAAGAAAGAAGGGACTTTAACTGGGATTGTAAATGGACTTGACAACAGAAACTCTTAAAATAGTTTCTTAGTTCCTGCTTGGATATTAGCATTCCAAATTTATGTCCAATATCGAGATTTAGCTATTGCCTTTTTTACAGGATTTGACAATAGCGTTGTGCTTTATTAGGTTATGTCATGTTAAGTTACCGAGTTATGCTAGGAAACACAATAAAACCACCAACGTCGCAACTGAGTACACAGCTTCCGGAATGTGACGGCGGAAAATGAGACTGATCTAGTAGAGATATTTTTGTAGGCCACTTAATAAAAGCCTGCTAAATGTAATAATGGGACTAAATCACTCTCCTTCATCAAAATCACCTTGAAATAGGAAAGAACAGCAGGAATGACTGTGGAATTTTCCATCCTCTTTAAAGGAGAGCAAAGGGAGAGAGAGATACACTGAGAATAACCTCACTATACCCTACTGTCAGGAAATTCTCTTTTGCCGCATCTTTTCTGGGTGCATGTTATGTTTTAGATCAGATATCCCCCAAAAGCTCATGTGTGAGCGGATGCGAGACAGGTCAGAGGTGAGCTTGATTGGATTACGAGAGCCTTAATCTAATCAGTGCGTTGACCCTCTGCTAGGGATTAACCGAGTGGTAACTGTGTGTGGGCGGGTGAGGTGTGGTTGGAGGAAGTGGGTCACTGGGGATGTGCCTTTGTACCTTTGGGGTTTATATTTTGTCTCTGATGAGCAGAGCTCTCTCGGCTTCCTGATTGCTGTGTCCTGAACTGCTTTCTTCTGCCAAGATGTCCTGTCTCACCTGGGGCCTTGACAGAGTCAGACCACAGTGGACTGAGACCTCTGAAACTGTGAGACACCATACACTTTTCCTCCTCCAAAATTGTTCTCTTCAGGGTTGTTGTTTCGTTTTGGGTTTTGTTTGTTTTGTTTGCTACAACGTAAAGAGTCCATACATAATTATAATCATCCATAATTGTCTTAGCTTTTTTGCTGCTATGATTAAATGATGTGACCAGCACAATTATAGAGGAAGAAAGGTTTATTTGAGGGCTCATGGTTACAGAGGTCTTAGTCCATGGAAGGCCGGCTCCATTCCTTGGGGCTCCAGGTGAGGCAGAACATCATGGCGGAGGAGTGTGGCAGAGGGAAGCAGCTCACATCATCAGGAAGCAGAGAGAGAGACTCCACTTGCCAGATACAAATATATACACCCCAAAGCCATGCCCTGGTTCCCACCTCCTCCAACCATACCCCTTTTGCTTCCAGTGACCCTCAGCTAATCCCTATCAGGGGATCAATTCACTGACTGGGTTAAGTCTCTCGCAACTCAGTCATTTCCCCTCTGAACCTTCCTGCATGGTCTCACACGTGAGCTTTTGGGGGACACCTCACCTCCAAGCCATAACAAATAGTTTTCTTTTGCATTCCCACATGCACGTGATTGGCAATACAATTTGGTCAATATGGGTCCTGTCTGGAGATTCTTGGAGTCTTTTAATTCCAACAATCACATAAACTGCATTTGGAAGTTCTGCAGTTCTGATGCAAAACTAGGGAACTTATCTTGGTGTCTTTCACCATTTCACTTCTGCTGGGCGAGCCACCCACGTTTGCTTGCCTAGCAGAATGTTTCTGCCCTAGGCAAAACAAAGCAGGCGTTTCCAGCAGGGGAACCGGTCAAGAAGGTGAGCCGTGCTCTGGAGTCCTGCCTACCCCCCCGTGCAAGCTTTCAACCCTGACACTTCCTCCGAAGGAGTCTCCAAGGGGAAAAGTGGTGTTTGATGGCTGGAAAGCCGGCAGCAGGGGAGATAAAACCAGATCTGAGGTCTTCAAAGTGACACATAATAGAAATGGCTTCAGAGGGACGGGAAGGGAGATGCTGAGCAAGGTCTCTGACGGATGGCAGATGATAGGTTCTGGGTCTGGTTGAAGCTCCAGCCCAAGGAACAGGAGAGTTTAGTGTTTACGTACAAGCACAGTCCACAGATCCGTGTTTGGAATGAAATTTTATTTCCTTGACTTGTAACCTGTGTGGAGTAGGGCGGGTCAGTTCATTTCTGAGTAATGGCAGGAGCCACAGGTAACTGAGCTGCTTTGCAGAGAGAATAGGTAGGATTTGGAGTTTCCCCTTGCTCAGGGATGAGAGGGTGGTAGTGGGAGGCTGGGGAAGAGGAGAGTGGGCTCCAGCCACAGAGAGGAGTGGCTAAGTGGACTTTTAGGAATTATATGTCTGATATTTAATTTAAATATGTTATGTTTTAGATGTGAGATGTCCCTTGTTTTAGTCAGCTCTTTCGCTGCTGTGACTAATGACCTGACCATCACAACTGTAGAGGAGGAAAGGTTTATTTGAAGGCTCACGGTTTCAGAGGTCTCAGTCCATAGAAGGCCAGCTCCATTTCTTGGGGCTCCAGGTGAGGCAGAACATCATGGCGGGAGAGCGTGGCAGAGGGAAGCAGCTCACATCAACAGGAAGCAGAGAGAGAGAGAGAGAGAGAGAGAGAGAGAGAGAGAGAGAGACTCCACTCTCCAGATACAAAATATATACCCACAGCCACGCCCCAAGTCCATTCCTCCAGCCACACCTACCACTTCAGTTAATCCCATCAGGGATTCGTTCACTGACTGGGTTAAGACACTCACAACCCAATCATTTCTCCTCTGAACCTTCCTGCATTGCCTCCCATGTGAGATTTTGGGGGACACCTCATATCCACACTATAACATTCCCCTAAATCTCAACTGTGAGGCAATGTAAGAGGTTCAGAGGCGAAATCATTAAATCATGAAAGCTTTAACCTAATGGGTAGATAAATCCACTAATGTGGATTCACGCAGTTGTAACTGTAGGCAGGTAGGGTGTGACTGGAAGAAGTAGGTCTTAGGTGCGTGCCCTTGGGGTTTATATTTGGCCTCTGGTGAGGAGAGTTTCCTGGCTGCCACGTCCTGAGCCGCTTCCCCTTCCACGCCCTTCCGCCATGATGTTCTGCCTCACCTGGGGCCCAGAGCCCTGGGGTCGGCCAACCATGGACTGAGACCTCTGAAACCATGGACCCAAAGAAACCCTTTCTCCTCTAATGGTTCTTCTCAGGCCTTTGGGCCACAAGACTGATGAAGCTGACTCCAACACGGTATCTGAGCTGCATCCCATGAAATCAGGAAGAGCACGTGCCACTGGGTGTGCTTCACAGTCTGTCAGGGTCTACATGTTCGTCAGGCCAGGTGAGCTGCATGCTGACATTGACGTGAGGAGATGATGATTCAAGACTCAAGCACAGGCAGGACCCAACCAGGACTTAGGGGAGTGGAGACCCCAGCAGTGGAGCCGTGGCCAACCCTGAAAGGACTGCAGACCCCTCCCCTCCAGGAGCTGGCACAGCTCTGGATAGGCCATTAGGTTTCTGTTTGCCTCTCGTCTGAACCTGGAGTGGCCTTGGACGTCCCTTCAGTATGTTTTAAGGGTCAGCCTCCACTGGCTCCAGGAAGGAGGAATAGTGGGATGCTTGAGAGTATGAGCTTTGGGCCAGATTTGTTTTTCAGTCCTGTCTTGACACTGGGGCTTTGGCAGGGTGCAGCCGCGAGCCTCAGTTTCCCCCTCTGCTTAGTGAATGCAGCAGCAGTACCTGTTATAGGTGGCTTTCAATGAAAGCCCTTCTCAGAGTGCCTGGCACACAGCAGCTACTCTGGATATATGAAATAAAGGAAAAAAGAAAGACAGAAAATGTTACATTGAAGAATTTCATACACAGTACCTGGGGAAAGAGACCATTATTGTTATCCTTCAGACTTTCACTGACCACCCGTCCTCTGTGCCCTGTCCAGCATATACATTTTCCTGGTGAGTAAGTATGTGTTCCCTCTCCAGATTTTCAGGTGCTGGCCTCTTAGACCCAGCCAGTGGACTCCAGGTACCCATTGCCTTCCCCCGAGCTTGGGAGACTTGGCAAACCGCTGGTCTCCTTCTGTGCCAGGGGTTGGTACTGCCAAACACATCCTCCGAATGTGCTCCTCGGGCCTTGGCAGCAAGTCCACAGTTTTCTTGCTTTAATTAAGCTGAGATTCGTTCCTGCCTGTGACGGCTGCAAAGTTGTACTCTCCCTGAGCTCAGAGCTTGCAGTACTTAACGTTGCCTGTTCTGGATTTTAAGTACATTTTACTGGCCTCCGTCCCTGCTCTGCACCTTGGTTGCTTTCGGAAAGAGCATATGGCCCCGTAATTCTTTCAAGTTCATTTTGCGAGCCATTCTCAGGCAGTTCCTGCTGGCCTTTGGAACAGGGCCTTGTTGGTGGCTGCATTTTTCCTCTGGTTCCTGCCAAATGCTTCCTCCAAAACCAGCAATAAAACCGCAGGACCTGATAAGCTCTGGTCATCAGAATGGCTTAATGAGAGCGACCTCAGCCACCAGGGTGTTTCACAGCATCCGGTGCTGCGGGAGGTGCGTGTGAACCCAAGGACAGCCCAGGCAGGTCACCTCTGTGGTTCATGGGAACATCTCCAGATATTCTGGAATGTGAGATCATCTCCGCAAAGGATCCCACGCTAAGCTGTCTTCTCTTAAGCAAAAGTGGATAAGGTAAAATAGAAAGCGGTCCCCTCTCTGTCCTCTCCTGGTGGAAGATTACATCTAAAGATGTGAAATGTCAAGGAAAATATTCATGGGGTGTTCATATGACTCCCAGATACAGGGGATCTTGCCTCCCAAAGTTTCTGAATTAAAACCTGTTTCTAGCCGGCAGAAAGGTATTTGAAACGCAGACAGAATCCACAAAACAGATCTCGTTCAAAGCATATTCAAGAGAGAGGGCACCTCTTTTGAATAAAGCAAAATTATATCTTGCCTGTGATCTCAGTGCAGTTAAACAGTTTTAAAATCTGAATTATTAATTGAAACCTATGAACTGGCAGCATTTTGAAACGGCCATGTTTTGATAGCTAACAGGACTTGTGTGACTTGTGAGCAGAGTTGATTTCTTTTCATGTCAGCTAATAGAAAGCCCATTGTCATCATAAAAGGGACAGAAAAATTATGTCACAAACGGATGGCATTTAAGAGGAAGGGAATGAGGAATATATGAAAGTAGCAGTGGTCTTATGAACTCTGGGTTATAATGACTTCTGATTAACATAGGAAGCGTGACTGGTGGGGGTGGGGGTGGGAAGGGTGGCCCTCTGACTTTATTGTGAATTAGCTTCTGCATATCAGAGAAAACATTAGGCCTGTGGTTTTTTAGGATTGGCTTATTTCACTTAGCATGATATTCTCAAGCTCCATCCATTTACCAGCAAAAGCCAGCATTTGATTCTTGTTTTTACCCCATGTTCATATACAACTATACAACTGGTGAGATTCTGCATCAGGTACAACCAGAAGAACGAGAAATTATACTTCATTATATATGATGTATCAAAGTGCATTCTAATTAAAACAAATTTAAATTTAAAAAAATCAAACCAAAAAAGAAAAGATAAGCAGTGTGAATAATTTTTAAATATCCATTCTGTAACTTGACTCTTACCATGCCAATTTCAAGAGATGCTCATATTTAGTCTTTAATCTTTCTTCTTTAGAAGTGGGATAATGTCATAGTGATATCCACCAACTATTTTTTTCATATGACATTAAGTCAATCCATTTAGATTTAAAATACAGGTATTCCCTTTGCATTTAAAAAATAATTATCATTTATAATAGTATCCTAAAATGCTTGCTTACTATTGCAATCTCTTTGAAACCTTGCCCACTCTGGACCATGAAACTGGTTTCATTTTACCACCGTGGATTCCTCTGGAATCGTAGTCCTGGTTTTGCCTCATGGAAGGAATGTTTAACCCGCCCCACGTTACCATTGCCTGCATCTCTTTCTCATGCTCAGCTCTTCTCTTCTTTCTTTACCATATACCTTACTTACAGTAAAAGATTAAGCTGATGCAACAAGGGAGAGAAGTTTCCTTATGTCTGATACATTGGATTGGAGTGTATTTCCAACCAACTGTGATTCTGCTGTGTGCAGCCACTTAAGTACCAAGGCTGATGATGGCTCTTTCACATCCAAGGATTGGTCTACAGAAACACCCATGTCATTGCCATTTGAGGTGGCAGTAAGGGCAAGGGGGTAGGGAAACGTCAAAATTTGTAGCTCTGCTCTCTCAGATGATGGAGGTTCTGTTCATTGTTTTGGCTTGCCGCATGCCTGGATAGAATCTCATAGCTGTGTCCTTTGGGCAACCTCTTGTTTAAAAGACTACTACTTTGGAAGAAGGGGAAAATAGATCTTGGTAGACAATTAGCCATCTCCACCTCAGATTTTTAAACTATGTGTTTGTCTTAATAACCAACCTTCTGACATTCAGTAAGACCACAGCACGTGCCTGCTGTAATTTCAAATGTACCTCCTGCCCTTGATAACACGCTGGTATTTTAGTAAGTGCTTCATTCACTGAATGAATGAAAGGATGAGCGATTTTACAGGTAAAGCAGCTGAGGCTCAAAGAAGATAAACAATGTACCCTTTCTTGGAGACTGGTGACCATTTTCCAAGAATGTTGAAATATTCATGTTCAAATGGAGAGCTCATCAAGGTAGTTAGTAAGCTGGCTTCCAACTCTGAATTTGCAGAATTCTTCAGGGTTGGAAGTCACAACATTCCAAATTAGCCTGTGAAGTATCTTTGTGAAGGATGAGATCAGGAGAATGTAGGGTTTTGGTCTCACTGGTTTTGGAACTTGGGGTCTTTCCCTTACACTAAGACATCCTAGATTCTCACAGACTCCACCTACCTGTCAAAATAGCAACCATTAATTCAAGATGTCAGAAAACTCCAGCCCACTCTCTGCTTAATTCTTAAATCACACTTTCCCTGGACAGGAAGAGGGAGTATATGCTGGCCTTAACCCATGTCCTCCTGGGCCACAGGTTTCCTGGGAACATGGAAGAAAACAGGAAGTGAGTAATGGTAACAGATGCCTATCATACACTTTATGTATTTCCAGTAAAAAGAAAGATTTTGAGAATAGGTGTTCACTGCAAATCAATTATCATCAACTAAATCAGTCAGAAGATTTAGTACAAGTATCTGTTACTGTTTTAGTCAGTTTTTTCATGGCTATGACCAAAAGACCTGGCAAGAACAATGCAGAGGAGGAAAAGTTTATCTGGGGCTCATGGTTTCAGAGTTATCAGTCCATAGATGGCGAATTCCATTGCAAGGGGCCCAAGTGAGGCAGAACATCATGGCGGAAGGTTTCAGAGGGAGAAAGAAGCTCAGGACATGGCCATATGGAAGCAGAGAGAAAACTCTGCTCACTCGAAACAAAACATAAACCTCCAAAACTCACCCCCAGTGACCTACCTCCTCCAGCCATACTCTGCCTACCTAGAATTACCACCCAGTGAATTCATATCAGTGGCTTAATCCACTGATCAAGTTACACCTCCTCTAATCTAATAATTTACCTTTGCAAATTCTTGCATTGTCTCACACATGATCACTGGGGTCACCTCAGTGCTAAACCATAATAATTACCCTTAATAATACAAAGAAGGTACAGATTTCTCCTTTAGCATATATTCTCCTGCAATGTAACTAATTCTAAACCTAATTTTCTTTGTTTTCTAAGATATCGAAGACTTTGAAACCAAAACAAGAAGCACAGTCTCTGTCCGAGAGGGTCAAGGTGTGGTTCTTCTCTGTGGTCCACCACCACATTTCGGAGGTAAAGTGGGGATCATGTGGGTTGCAGCATTTATTTGGTCTCTCAGGGGTAAAGGAGACATGTTCAGTCTTGGAGTTAATGACAGACCTTCATCCACTCAGAAGGACTGTGAAAATTCTTCCCAATCATCTACTCTATCCAAACAGTCCAACAACCTAATGGTTTCTTTCAGAACAAACTCAACAAGTATGTCCATGAGGAGATGAAGAGTTTCACTGGACACAGCGTTCATATGGGTTGTGATCTGGTGCTATGACAGACAGACTTCAGGAGAAGGGGCATTTTATTTAACAGATGAGACTCAGTTTCCTCATCTGCAGAAGAGAGACATTAACTGATACTCATATTTATTGCTGTGGTAGATGTTAAACAAGCTGATGAACATTAATTATGCAATAGCCATACCTCTTTTTTAAAAAAAGAAAGCTAATGTTATTATTTTGCTCCTGTTATTGGATTCTGTTAAGAAGGAAATTCCAGCCCTTCTCTTATCAACCTTATATTAACTATTGAAAGAGAGACTTATCCCATTAATTGGAAGCAAATTCTGGATAGTGATGAATCACAGTAGCTCTTTGCAATGGTGAAGATCAAGGAGAAAATGACCAATTCTCCTTCCTCAGAGTCTGGACTGGTCAGCGAATGAGCCTGTTGCCAGAGACACAACCCATCCAAGGATACGCATCCCCTTGGGTTTGCGTTTTCAAATCCCAAATGACATGGTAAATCGGGTCTTGATTCTCAATTGGAACCTGAAGTGGGCAGAGGGAAAACCTCCATGAAATATTTCCTTTGGTACCTTCCGATATCACACTGTATCACAAATGCTTAATACTGACAGAAGAGAAGTTGCAGAGCATAGGCTAAGTACCTTCATTCAGTCCTCAAATTCTCACAACAACCTTCCAGGTTCAGCACATTGTGGCGGAGACGGGTGAGTAACTGGTCCGGGGTCACAAAGCTGATAGACAGCAGAGGAAGGTTCCAGTCCAGGCCAGCTGAGGCTCCCGGACCCTCAGCTCATCACTACTACCTCTGTTCGGGTTGACTGCCTTCCCCCAGGGGATGGAGAAGTTTGAAAATAGATAAGACAGATGTTCAAGTATGAAATGAAATGCATGCAGCCATTTTAGAAGGTTAAACCAAATCTTATTCGTGAGACTTTGAAGAACCCACAACACCTTGCTGTCAAAATCTGCATTTTTGTGTAACCTCAAAACACACAAGTGCAAATAGAAACTAAGCCGGAGTCATGGATATGTGACTCAATATTATTAGTGTTGTGGCATCATGTGACCTGAATTGATGAAGAGTTACGAGACTTTCCGTGCACCCCTGAGATAAGATAATATTGCCACAAGGTATGCACGCATGACTCAGGTTTTTTTATGGTGCTTCTTTTTTAACCATATGAAAAATTATCGTCCAGTACCATATCTAAGATGAGAAGCTACGCAGAAGCACAAGTCAGTCTGTGCCACTCTGTGCTCTGATCTCGTTCAGAGTCTTGCCACCCTTGAAGACTGTTTCCAACTGTCTAATCAGGGATGACAGAAATGCAAAACAGTTACGAAGGAGTGAGTTCCAAAATCCATAAAGTAGCTGAGCAAGAGTGACTCTCTCTTGTCACCTTGTCATTTACCAACAGTAAAGGACATGTCATCCATCTTTCCAGGCGTAAGGTCCTTGTCTTAATAGTGCCCCCCAAGTAATGCCATGAATTCAAGTCAGCTTCTTCACTCTCCCAAAGCGACTCTGCCAGGGATTCTCCAGGGAGTTTCCAGAAGCCTTGGTCTGGGACTAGGTAGCACTGCTGATCCCTCTTGTTCTGGGGCTTCCTCCTCTTGGGCTGCGCAGCTGCTGGTTCTTCCAGCTCTCCAGCTGCAGGGGCCATTGTGGACCATCCAGCTTCTGGTGGTGGAAGCCCATCTAATAAATCCCCTTTATCATCACACTTCCTGTGGGTTCTGCTCCTCTAGAGAACCCTGACTAATACACTATCCATCCTAGAAAAATACATTTCTCTAGCTGGTCAGTGCCCGGCAGAGCCCAGAAGTTGGGGAGTTAGTTGAATATATTATTTTTGCTGCCTTTGCCATCCCTGGATGTTTCTAAGGTCACCTCCATCCTCACAGGGACAGATAGAGACAATATAATATTTATTTTACTTATTGATTTGGTGGCAAGAAAGGGAAAGTGGCACTGAGACATCAGCTGGGCTCTGGGTCACGCACAGTGGGTCTGTCCGCCATGGGTCTTTGCTCCCTCACCTCCAGGGTGAGTTGCTGTTGAAGCCTGTGTCCAAGAGTCTGCACAAACCATCTGCAGGCTACAGTGGGGCTAGAAGAAGAGTCTTCTCTTAAGTTTTAGAATAAACTAGAACACTCTTGAAGTCAAAGCTGCAGGATGACTCCTGAAAATAAGCAATCAAGAGATCTTGCTGGGTTCCATGCAGTAGCACAGCTCCTGGGACATTTTATTTAAAAAATAACAATGGACACATGATACCTATTGTCTAAGATCATTAAAATCAGCTTTGCCATGAAATCATCATCTCACCATATCCAGAGTCAAGTCTGCTCTTCTCCCTAATTATCTGGATATAAAACTCTCAATCCTGGGCTCATAGAAATCACAAATTTAACATTTGTCTTAAGGGGAATGGTCTTTGCTTGCCTCTGTTCTGATCTTAGGTTGGTAAAACATCTGAATTTAGGCCGGTTATTTGGATTATCTGTCTGTCACAGGAAGAAAGCATGGTCGTGTGAGCCCAGAGTTTGTATTTACGTACATAAAAATGTTGACAATTCAATTTACACTGAAAATCATTCCAAGCAATGGCTCAGAGCAGTGTAATAGAATAAGGAGGAAAATCCTAGGGAGAAAAAGTGCTGGAATTTCATACCCACTCTTTCCCAGTGGCTGTGTTGGTTGTTTCTGGACAAAATGGCGGGTGATGTTGCCATGTTGGGTAGATCCACTTGGCCATGAGTATATTATTCTAGGATTCTTTGAACGTGCAAAAGGCAGGCGGCCCAAGAGTCACTTGTGGGTATAGTAATATTAATCATAATTATTGAACTCCTGTATCATATATTCATTTCCTAAGTATTTAGGACTTATAAAGTGCCTCTCCTTTTCCTGCATTTTTGGGATATGATGAAGAAGACACATAAAGTCCCTAGCACCATCAATCTTAGTGTACATAAATATAAATCATGCTGGGAGGTGATAAGAACTAGGGAAAAAAATAGAGATAGAAAAAAGCAGATGCTGCTGTTGTATATTTGGAAGTGAAATAAGACTTCATTGCCTTTTGAGGAGAGGACTATAGAAGGGAGAGTTGGGCATACTGAGTAAAGACAGTGGGGCAGAGAGAGCAGCATGTGCAAACGACCTGTGGTTGAACCATGTGTGTCTGGTGTTTAGAAAAACAACAATGAGCCATGTGTGGTGGTGCATGCCTGTCATTGCCAGCAGCTCAGGAGGCTGAGGCAGGAGGATCTCGAGTTCAACACCAGCCTCAGCAATGGCAAGGTGCTGAGCAACTCAGGAAGACCCTGTCTCTAAAGAAAATACAAAATAGGGTTAGGGATGTGGCTCAGTGGTTGAGTGCCCCTGAGTTCAATCCCCAGTACCAAAAAATAAAAAAGGAAAGAAAAACAGCAACAAGGTCTGTGTAGGTGGAACAAGATGAGCAAGCAGGATCTAATGAGGACCTCTGCACATTTTAGGAGTGAAGTGAAGTTGGAATACCCGGGATGGTACTGATCAGGAGAGTGACACGATTTCTCTGACTTTCTCTAAAATCTGGCCAAAACTGGGAAAGAACCAGAGCAGATAAAACATGATCATGATTGTTCTGGTGAGAGATGATGGCGGTGTGGACCAGGATGATAGCAGTAAATAGGCAGATAAGTCGCCACCGTCATTCGAGGGTTGGTAGGTATCACTGAAATAGCCCCCTGAGATGGTGAACGTGGATGGCCGAAGAAAGAGAGGAGGAAGGTAACTCAAGGGTTCGGGGCTGAGCAACTGGTAACTAGAGTGTTATTTATGGGGCTAACGTGCTTCCTGCATCCCTGTCATTACAGAGAGGAGGCCACCCTAGGCATGTCCTTAAGCCATTCAGCATGGAAGTTCCGCTGATACCTGGGATGGGGGCATGGAAGACAGGGCAGCTCAGAAACTCAAGACGCATTACCTGTGAGGTGTCAGAGAAAAGAGGAGAGTGAGACTTCTGCGTAGGCAGTGGGAGTCCATCGCCAGGAGAAAGAGTCGGTCTGGAGAGCCCAATCCGGAGCTCCATCAGTAGAGCTCCATCAGATCCCGGGATCTGCTCTCCACAGTGTATTAGCTCACTTAACACTTCCGGAAAGATAGCTCCATTTTGCAGATTGGGTAACCATGTTAAAGAAGTGAGGCAGACGAGGCCAAGATCGTGGGTCTGGCATTCAGGGGCTCTTGTCCAAACACCCCCGTATTTATTTGACGGTTCTACTGTGTCTGACATGTGCTAGCTCAGAACAGACAGGGTTGAATGAGGTACGGGGGAGATGGCGGGAATTCTTGTCTCTGTCAGGAGAAGCACATGGACGGGCCTCACTGAACACAGCATCAGAACCAGGGGGCTGTGGCTCTTCCCATTCCTGAGGCCCAGGGTTCGGTTTGAAGGCCCCATTACCTCTTGCTTCTCCCCTCTTTCAGACTCCATTCGCTCCTTGTGAAATGACCTCCCTGGCTTTCCAGCCCCTCAAAGAGAACACTTGGCTCATAATCTTGGATTATGAACCCAGGGTTTCTCAACTGGGGCACAATTCACAATGAAGGGGGATTTTTTTTTTTTCCTTTGAGCACCAGGAATTGAACCCAGGGGTACTTAATCCCTGAGTCACATCCTCAGCCCTCTTAATTTATTTATTTTTTTAAATTTTAAGACAGGTTCTCACTAAGTTGCTGAGGCTGGTTTTGAACTTGCTATCCTCCTGCCTCAGCCTCCCGAGTCACTGGGATTACAGGCACCACGCCTGACCAGGGAGAATTTTTGTTCTGGAAGACTATATTGTTCTGAAGGTATTGAGCAGCATCCTTGACTTCTGTCCTCTTGATATCAGGAATGTCCTCTCTCCAGTTATGACAATGAAAAGTTCTTGCAGATATTACCGAATACCCGTAAGACACAAAATACCCCTTGGTTAGACACTGCTGGAGCCCATCTCTTATGCTCACCCATGGAGAATGCAAATGGGAAAGGAAGAAGGAACTGTGATCCGTGTGGTCTTTATGTGTTTGCATCCTATGACTTTCTCGGCCTGTCGTAGATTTGGGGAGTGCCCACCAGTCACCCCCAAGCTGACTGTGTTTCCGTTCTCTCTCCAGTTGGGGTTCGCCAGGGTATCATCCATCTTAGAGTTCTTTGGAATTCAGCAGTAATAGGAACCCAGGGGGGTCTTTACTTACAGGTTCTTATAGGCCCCAAAGATCATCATCACCATGATTCAAAACAAAAGGGGTGTAAATCAGAAGGGATCTAATAAAATCCAGGAGGCTAAGCAGCAACTGTGGAACAGAGGAAAATTCCAGAAAGAGCAGATTGTAAAGGTGTCGGGCAATGATCTGAGTTGCCTCATAAACTCCCTCCAAGCAACAGCAAGGACTTCAGCTCAGGAAAGGAATTACTGTTCTTGGATGAGGTCTTTGCCACTGTGTTAGCTTAACGATGATTTACCCACCCAGAGCCAGTTGTGCTGAACCCCGACGCACTGCCCCAGGTTTGCAGTAAAGTGGACTCGTTCTGGAATATTCCAAAGAGGGGATTTATTCGCTGACTCTGAGTCGTGTACTTCAGATTCTTTATTCTGGTCGTTCATTTTCCACCTCTAGACACGTGCTGCCGATTTTGAGATCCCTTCCCATGCACCAAAAGTAGTTTTTGGCGTCCAGGTTTGTTATTCTGGGTCTCTTTCACATGAGATACTCCCTTCTTATAAAAATCGCCTCCCCTCGAATGGGTATAATTGCATATATCTTCTGTTGTTTGTATTTTAAATATCACACTACAAGATACGGGGCTGTAAAAGCTGTCAAAGCATAATCGTACCCTGGGGAAAACAGAATTTGCTGTATGCTTGAGAGAGCAGCAGATAGAGACTTCAGTTGCTTGCTGCGGATCTGCCATTTCTCATAATAATAAAATTGTAGGGGAGAGTGTGGAAGAGATGTTCCCGAGAGGCTCCAGGAAGGACCGATTATCAGTCAGCTCCTGCATGACTGCTGCATCAACATGGGGAAAGACATCCCAGCCGTTAATAACAGGTAAATGTCACACAGGGCAGGAAAGCTATTTAAAATCCAGTGGATCCAGCCTAAATGGCTCACGCATTATGCGATTAATTACACGAAGCCAAAGGAGAAGTTTTTTAAACTTCCAGTTTGGAAGGTTATTATTTTTTTCTTTCCCTATTAAGACATATACAAATTAAGCATCGCCAGTAGCTGATAATAGAGCAAAAGAGAAAAGAGCTCTTGCTGCAGACTGGCAATCGGGATGAAGGAGAAGAGCCAGCTCATGGGGAGGAGGGACCGGGGCAGAGGGAGAAGATGGGGGGACTCCCAGGGTGACATCTTTGCCCATTCATAGAGGGGCACGAAGCTGATCGGGAGCTGCCGATATTCCCCCCTCTGCTTCTTAACTCCAAAAATGAAGGAGAGGAGCTGGCAGATCTCCCAAACCTTCCAGCACAGACATGCTATGAATCCATGTACTGAGAAACCTCCAGGCTACAACGCTGCACCCAAAGGAATACACAGTCACCATGCATAACCCAGGGTCTTGCTCTCCCAGTGCGATTGTGAAGAGGAGACAGAGTTTCCCCGTTTGCACCAGTGACTTTCAGAGTGCCCTTCCACACCACCTGTATCAGGGCCACCTGGCAAGTGGACATTTATGGGCGTTCCGGGGCTCTCTGAGGATAGAGCCCAGCAGTTTGATCTGGGGAATGATTCTGGTGTGCACTGTGGACTCAGAACCTCTGCTGTTGCCAGAGGCCCATTGAAGACAGGACAATCATTTCATCAAGATTTTATTTGTGTCTGATTCCCTGCTAATGTCGGCAGAGCGCACACACACTAAAATAGAATAGAATAAAATAAAATAGTAAAATAAAATAAATAAACCATTTTGGAGTAATGTAAAATGGCAGGCTAGCCTTTCGTCCTTAGGCAGCTGGATTCAGTGGATACAGGACAGATGTGTGGCAAGGAGAAGCCATGGATGTTGAGAATTTGGGTCTACACGTGAGTGGGCTTGAACTCCTGGAGAGCTTGGGAGTTTGGAAGGAAGACTGAGTAACACAGAAGAACCAAGGGAAGGAAACTGATGTCCAAAAAGACCATCCGTTTCGGGTATGGAGAAAGGCAGAACAGACCTCAACCCCTGAAGGATCCAGCGTAAATCCTCCCTCTTCACATCTTGATCATGTGATTTGGGGGGAATTACTTCCACACTCTGAGTCCCAGCATCTTCTCCTGAATGAACATCTTAGCAACTCCCGATTAACTTCATTTAAAAAAAAAAAAAAAAAAAAAGCTACTTTTTTGTACTCATACTACTTTTATGTACTCTTCTCTATTTCGTTAGTAGAATCTTCCAGGGGCTTCTAAATATTCTCTGGAAGAAGGATACAGCGCATGTAGGAATAGATTGGAAAGTTTTAGTAGCTAAGATAGAAATGAATTCACCAAAGGAGAGAAGAAAATTACAGTTTCAGGTCCCAAGATTATAGGTTGAAGAATACAAAGATTTCTTGAGCATCGGCGGCAACCTGTAATTCTGTTAAGTGGAAGGGGTTACGTTGGATTTCAGAGAAGGAAAGCTTATTCCCCTGCCCGAAAAGGCCTTGGATAAGGAGCCCTGAGCAGAGACAGGGCCCTAGGAATTTGCTCGCGATTGCCTTTATTTCACAAAAAGTTCAAAAGATGAAGAGTCAATGACAACAGGGAGTCGGAACTACTTTTATGCCTCCTCCTTTTTATATTGAGGGAAAATTTACTATCTAGATGACTCTCAGGTTTCAAACAAAAACCTCTGAGCCTCTTTTTGGTGGAGACAGAGCAACAGGCTTAGAAGTAAGGCAGCCAAGGACATCAGTAAGGAAACAGAAGCGGGAGACTGCAATGGATGATGAGAGCCCCCAGTAGAATCTTGCAAGAAGAAAAGGAAGACGTGGTGCCGAAAACAGGACCAGAATGCCACAGCATAGTTTTGAAAATAAAAATTGAATTGCATTTAGGCATACATGATCTGAAAATGTAGACTCTGAGCAGGTCCAACCCTCCCTCTGTTGCAAAAACAGATCTTTTTCGGCAACCTCCCAAGCAACAGTTATCTCTGCTCTGTTTCATCCTTTCTAATGATGGAAAGAACCCTTTGTTTAATAAATCGTACATCGGTATAGCTCTGAAGTTGAGACAGTTTGTGTTAGTCAGTTTTCAGTTACTATGATAAACAACTGAGGTCATCAACTTATAGAGAGTAAAGGTTTCCTTCTGCTCATATTTTGGAGGTTTCAGTTGACCCTATTGCTTTTGGCCTGTGCTAAGACAGCATCTCCAGGGAGAGAGAAGCGTGGGCAGAAGATAGCAGATCACCCCATGGCCAGGGATTGAAAGAGAAGAGGAGGAAGGGGCTGGGGTCCTACTGTCTCTCATGAGGAAACATCCACAATGACCTAAAGACCTTCCACCAGACCCAGCTTCTCTGTTTCCACCATCTCCAAATAGATTCACACCAGGGGTCACGATTTCAACACGCGGGTCTTTGGAAGGTCTTCCGGATTCCAACGATAGCACCATTTCCATATTATTTCTATCATTCCAGTTGCATTTCAAATGTGTGCCTGGATGTGACTTGAGATGGTTTCTTTAACTCTTTCTGCATATGGTAGTCTAGTGTATGAAGGTAGCTCCACT
Source organism: Sciurus carolinensis (assembly GCF_902686445.1). Taxonomy (NCBI): domain Eukaryota; kingdom Metazoa; phylum Chordata; class Mammalia; order Rodentia; family Sciuridae; genus Sciurus; species Sciurus carolinensis. The sequence goes on along the minus strand of NC_062231.1, from coordinate 23,166,379 downwards.
ACTCTTCCACAATCTTCTACGTGCATCAGAGAGCTAAGTGTTCTTCACGTCCTTTTGTGACTTCTCACCTTCATTGCATTTTGTTATCTATCTCTTGATACACTCGGGCCTCTCAGCGAAGAGTTCTGTGAACACGGTATTTCGGTTCAACTGCTTGAGTCGTTCCATGTTTCTTGAAAATACCGACTCTGTGACACTTCACTCAGATTTCATGAAACTCAGCTGCTAGGAGTAGAATTAACTGTCTGTATGTTAGCCTTCTCTTTGGCCATTCTGAACTGCATCAGGTTTGGGAATCGGTGCCTGAATAAAACAGAAGACTCCATTATGAACACTGCACAGTCAGAAAAAGAAATGTTATCCATCTTTTCTCTTTCTTTCTTTGGTACTGGGGATTGAATTCAGGGGCACTTCACCCCTGAACCACATCCCCACTCCTTTTTATTTCTTTTTAATTTTGAGACAGGGTCTCGCTAAGTTGCTGAGGCTGGCTTTCAACTTGCAATCCTCCTGCCTCAGCCTCCCAAGTCACTGGGATTATAGGTGTGGGCCACTGGGCCCAGCTCTTCGTCTTATTTTTATAAACTGTAGCTCAGTCTATTCTTTGTCCTTTCTGACAGTCTTCTCATCCCGTAGAAACTGCTTTTCAATTTATACAAATAATACCTACTAATTTAAAATTCTATTTGACAGAGGCATAGAATGACGTAGAAAATTCTACAAGGCTCTTATTTTCTACCCATCATTTGTTTTAAAATCATGGTACATGTGTCTAGGATTTTAGATATAATGATTCCTATGAACATATACAATACAAAGTCCCATACCCAAATACGTAATGTTTCACCGACTAAGGCAGAACGTATTAATTTGCAACATGTTTTCACAAAACAGTGCAGTTTAGGTTTTTCCCTACCTGACATTACCTGTATGAGCATAATGTCACTTTTTTCAATTTCATATTTCAGGCCTAAGTGACAGTTTTGTTGCTGCAGTTCCTTGATACCTCATATTTTCTTCATTCCTCAGAACAACATTGACTTCACTGTGTATCAGTCAATTCATTTTTATTCACAACATTTAGGAATTATAAAAAATTAATTCTTTGGACTCTCCTGGCCACTGGTGGAGACTCACTCTGGGAGACTCACTCTTCCTCACCTTTCTTGTGTTTTTATTTTTTAAGTTTTTTCTCCCCTTCCTTCACTCTCTCTCTCCCTTCCTTTCTTCCTACGGTTCTCTTAATTGTACTGTTAATGCAATATCTGTATCTATCTATATTTCAATGGAAGGGAAGAGAAAATACTAATATTTCCCCTACTCCCACTTCCACAAGAGATTTCTGTATGACTGGATTTAATTAAGAATAACTGTTGACCTGTATTGCTCTCTCACACTTGTAGGATTTTAATCCGGCAAGTTTAGCATAGACCATTTCAGGTGCTCTATTATTTTTTAGCCTTCTCAGAGAATCACACTTATAAGGTCTCAATGCACAAGAATATTTCCTTTTCACATTGATTTTTGACCAAAATTAAAAGAAATTGCTGCCAGGTACGGTGGTTCACACGTGTATCCCAGCTGCTAAGGAGGCTGAGGCAGGAGGATCATGAGAACAAAGCCAGCCTCCGCAAGAGTGAGGCACTCAGCAACTCAGTGAGACCCTGTCTCTAAATAAAATACAAAACAGGGTTGGTGATATGGCTCAGTGGTCAAGTGCCCCTGAGTTCAATCCCCAGTAACCCCCTACCCCACCAAAACAAAATTGCCAACACAATTTTTGTGAAATTTGCTGCAGATGGACCTCTTATACTTTGTTGGTGGAGACATGAACACGAACAACCACTTTGGAATTGGTGCGAATCTATAGTTTCTTAAGCAGTTAAACATAGATCAACCTATAGCTTCCTTCTAAGAATTTATTCCAGAAAAATTAAAATGTAGGCCTAGTCTTATAGCATGATTTTTACTTGTCTAATATATAATGGCCCAGACTGGAAACAATTCATTGACCAACTGTAAAGTGGTTAGAAAAATTGCAGTATATTTATAAAACACAGTCCTATAGTCTGGTGGTGCTAACCCATAATCTCAGTGAGAGCCTGCTGAGGTAGGAGGATCACAGCAGCTTCAAGGTCAGTCGAGAAACTTATCAAAATGTCATCTCAAAATTTAAAATGATAATAATAATAATAAAAATAATAATATCTGGAGATGTAGATATAGCTGAGTGGTTAAATACCTCTAGATTAAAAAAGAAAACAGGAGGACTACTTGCAATAAAAAGGAAGTATTGATAACAAACATAACTAATAACTACAAAAGTTAAAGACATAATGATATATGCCATTTGACTTCATTTTTATGAAATCTAAATAATGACAAAAGTAATCTAATAACACAAAGCAGTTGATGGTTTTCATTGTAAAAGATTGGCCAGAAAGGAACATGAGACAGTTTTTGAAAAGATGGAAATGCTTTATATTTAATTTGGAATGGTGGTTACCAAGGGTGTCTAATTTTTACCAGTTAATGAAACTGAACTTAAGATCTGTGCTTTTTAAAAAATTTTTTTACTTGTTTAATTAGTTATACATGACTGTAGAATGTACTTTGATGTATCATATATAATGGAGTATGATTTCTCATTCTTTTGGTTATAGATGATCTATACTTTTAATGTTGTTCATTATGCAATTTGTATTTACCTCTAACATGTCCAGAGAGAGCGTGATTGATATTGGTAAAGTAACCTTTGTTCTCTCTCATCTTCAAGATCTTGCTGGATGAGGCTGGGGTTGTGGCTCAGTGGTACAGCGCTTGCCTGCATGGGTGGGGCACTGGGTTCAAGTCTCATCACCGCATAAAAATAAATAAAAAACATAAAGTTATTGTGTCTGGGTACAACTAGAAATATTTTTTTTAAAAATTTAAAGCTATTTCCAGTGTTATCTACTCCTGCCTGGTGTGGATAGCGGGATAGCTCTTGCTCATGGTGCTGGTTTCAGTGTGGAATAAATTCTCCCGAGAAGCTTTTCTGAACATGAATCCTTGTAGGCTCCTTCTCTGCACATCCTAGAATGGCTTAGTCGATATGCGTGACTCCCTACATTGAGATGCCACCCCGTGGCGAGGAGAAGGGAGGCATGCGACCTCTCTAGGGTACGAGTTTTGCTTTGCTGTCGTCTAAGCCCTAAAACGATCATAGCAGAGGTACTCAGAAATTATGTAGCATTCACAGAATCAACTCCAGCATCTGGGGCCAAGTGCTTTCTGTTTTATTTTATTTTATTTTATTTTATTTTACATATTTTGTTTTTTTTGTTATAGGTGGACACAATACCTTGATTTTATTTCTATGTGGTGCTGAGGACCCAACCCAGGGCCTCATGCATGCTAGGCCAGTGTTCCAACACTGACCCCCGACCCCAGCTCCTTCATTTAAATTTTTAAGTGAAACTTAATACGTTCTCATAACTGAGTTGAGTCCTCTGACAATATCATAGAGAAGCAGTGCTTCGAAATGACTTTTGCTGAAGAAACTCGGTGTGCATCGAACCGGTGATGCTTCATGCACCTTACAGCGCTCCTCAATAAATGCACCCACTTACTCTCTTGGCACCCTGTCATCTGCCCTGAACCCCACAAACCCCAGGACAGGACAGGCCAAAACATAACTGACTTCCACACTGGGATATATATGGAAAAAAGGGAATAATAAGATAACGGGGACAAAGAGGTTCACAATTTTATTCTAATTATGGTGACATCGAGCTCAGAACTCCCAGGTAGGAAGGGATACCGTGAGGTTGACATATTTTTTCCTTCCTGTCTTTCAGATTTATCTTACGCATGGACCTTCAATGAGAGCCCCTTACACGTCCAGGAGGACAGCAGGCGGTTCGTATCTCAAGAGACGGGAAACCTGTACATTGCTAAGGTGGAGCCCTCCGACGTGGGCAACTACACCTGCTTCATCACCAACAAGGAGGCCCAGAGGAGCGTCTGGGGACCCCCCACACCCTTAGTGCAGCGCACCGATGGTAAGGTGATGGGTTATCTTGGGGCTTTGCTTGGTGGCTCTTCCAGACTGGGGGGTGAGCGTTCTCTGCTTCCCTCTGGTCAGGGGAGGCAAATCCATCTGAACCTAGGAGTTGCAGGTTGAATTCAGCAGCGTAATGCAAGTCAGGGTGAGAGAAAACTTCTGTCCTTCACCCCTGTGGTTCAGTACACCTGGTTTTGGGTACACGGAGCCAGCTCCTTTCAGACACTGGGACAGCTTGTCTTCACTGCTTAAGAACTAATTGGTTAAAAAAAAAAAAAAAGATGCTATTTGTTGGGAGGGAGTTGGCATGTGTGTTTGTGTGCATGTGTGGGTGCAGCTAGATTTCTATACTTGAACTAGTATCTTTTACATGAACACAGGTGGGACCCTGTCTTTCATGGCCCTATTCCTTTCCAACTTTGCATTTTTTTTTTTTTTTTTTTTGCTCAGCCTTTGCTTACCTGGCTAGCTAACTAGCAAAATAAATAAATACATAAAATTTAAAAATTAAGAAGTGAATATGTACGGAAAGCAAAGAAAACCAACATTCATTATGAAGATTCCAAAGACCGAAACGCGAGATCCAGACTAATTTTAATTTCTCCAAGGAGCCTAACTCAGATTGGTCTCTGATGTGTTTGGTAGCTTAGTTGGTTGGCTCAGAGAACTAGACATGACTGCAGTCATCGGAGTGGAAAAACTCTCTAGTTGATTCTTTAATTAAATGTTCACAGTGGGATACGTAAAGACAGGAAAATCTGTGAGTGCCTTTTATGATCAGGTTTTGGACTTGAAATGCAATACCTCCAGGATTTATTTTTACCCCCTGAAGAGTTTAAGACAAGCAAGAATATAATAAAACTAACGTAACTATGAAACCAGCTCTGCAGGGAGAGTCCTTATGGAAGAACTTCATAATCACTAACCCCCCAAACATGTTTCCAAGGTCTTAATTCAGATTTTGGCATCCATTTGACCTATTCACAAGTCCATTCAGTGAATACACATAACCCCAAGAGGAGATTCTACCCTATTTTGCCCATTTTTCTTCTGTTCTTAATTTCTACCGACTCCTTTCCCTATCCCTCCCTTCTTCCATCCCTTCTATTTTCTTCATCATTTTTATGGTAAAAGTAGGCTAGTAGCATTGCACATAAGAAATAAATTAAACCTCTTCTTTAAGTGGGCATACAAGACACATCAGATGTCAAGAAAGTAGGAAAAAGCACTAAGTCTGTCAGTTTAACAGTGTAAAGTAATACTCTAACTTCTCTACCATAGTCTCTTTGAAGGTTTGCAAAGATAAACGTATTAAAAAAAATCAGGTGTTTTTATTTTACCCTTATTTTGTAAATTATCACATTTTCTGCAGTTGTATGAAAAATCCATGTATTTTTGGAATGTGTCACTCTCCTGTTTGGGTATACAGTAAAACACAATCAAAGTGTTTAAAGAATCTTGAGGTGCCATTGATTATATTAATTGAAGTAATGACGTTAGCTTAGAGATCTATTTCTGTTTATTATATATTTATAATACACCAGAGCACTATCTTATTTAAACCTCAGCCTAGAACCAAAATTCCTTATTTGGAAATTTTAAAACTGTAAAAACATAATTGTTTATACATGTTCAGAAAACTAAGCAGAAAAATCTTACTCTTTGGACATTTGAATATTTTTTTTTCTTTTTATCTCAGTCTGTGGGATTGCTTGGTTGATTTTGCTTCAGAAATGCTGATAGTTTGGAATATGCTGCTGTATCACACTTCTTTCCATTTTTAATGAAAAATTCCTATTCCTGAACTGACCCCATCCCATGGGGAGGTGGGTCTACCTATCTCAAAGAAGGATCTCTTTGGAAACCGTAGCTGTATCTAGTTCTTATTTGGAAACATGAATTCTTATTAAGACCGAATAATCTAGTTTGGATTAATGAAGTATTTACTTCGTACAAAACTTCCATTCTCTGGAAATGCTGCTAGCTCTTTTGATATTTAACAGGTGTGATGGGGGAATATGAACCAAAGATTGAAGTGCGTTTTCCTGAAACTATACAAGCCGCAAAGGATTCATCTGTAAAACTGGAATGCTTTGCCCTTGGAAAGTAAGGTGGTTTTTTTTTTTTTTTTTTTTTTTTTTTTTTTTTGCTTTGTTTTTGTTTTTTTCCTAGTCGCTTTAATTTGTTTTTGTTTTTGCTTTTGTTTTAAAAAATCTTTCATTATTCAAACATTGCTTCAAGGTAAATTACCAAATAGACTTCAAATGTTGGGCAATAGGGAATCTTTCTGGTTGGAATTTAAACAAAAATATCTAACACACCAAATGGAGGGGTGGAAATCTCCCCTAAATATGTGGGTATTTCCTCTAGTTTAGTATAATGAACCCTTTTATACTGCACTTTGCAAGAGAATATGTTAACTTGCATGACCTGACAGGCAAGTGACTCAACTTTCAACCTATCTTTCACTTCCTCTTGTCCTACATTCAGAAATACATTGCCTGGAGTGAGTCCTTGCTTAATTAATTAGAGATTTTTATAAATGGAAAACCTGTTCATTTCCCAAACTAGACTAATTAAAGCCCCCTGTTTAGGGTAGATAATGAGAATTGAGTCCAATCTGCCCTGGGAGTCTTCTGGTTGCTTTCTGTTACTCAGATAAATGTTTATCAGGGACAGGTTTGGAATATTGGTAAACCAAAAAAAATATTTGCATTTTCGCATGAGATTTCCAGAACATCTCACTGCTTGCTCAAAACAATCGAATTTGAAACAAATATATAAAATTTTTGCCTGTAAATGCTGGGGGAAATAAAGGAGACCGGCAAGATCTGTCATTTTCAAGAGTGAGGATAGGGTGGTGCATAGGAATTAACTTGGAACATGGCTGAATCCAGATTCTGATTCTGTAGGTCTGGGGCAAAGTCTGAGTTCTCCACTTCTTACCAACTATTATCTACAGAACCCACTTATGGTAGGAGGAGAGTGGACTCTTGCCATGAGCTCTTAAATCCAAAGTGACCATCACATGTAGATACAGATTTATTTTCCAAACTGTAGAAAATGCCTTCAGTAGTTTCAGTCTTTCTATTTAACCAAATGTACTCAGCCATCCAAAAACACTGGCCACTAAATCTTCTAGTTTCTTTTCTATAAATGAAATTGTGTTCTACTTTGAATTACGTTTCTCATGTTATTCATGTCTCATAGATCGAAGAGATCATATTTTACTTTCATACGAACTGACCTCATGGTGTTTGTCTAATAAATAATTAACAACTGATTAAATGATTCCTAAGAAAGTGACAGATAGGCACTTTAAATCAGCTTTTGCTGGCCAACCTTTTAAGACTAGATGAATTTTCACCCTTTTTAAGCTTTCTCAGAAATTAAGGTTTATAAAAAGCAGAAAATATTTGTCAGCAAAACTCTTTGAGAATTAGATGATTATTTGAACATGAAAACCAATGAAAACTAACCAACGAAAAGGACATTAATAACTTATTGTATTTGGCATAAGGAAAAATAGATGACTTAAATATAAAAAGACTCATAATAAAAACAAAACTTCAGGAAATATTGAAGCTAGTTATGTATATGCTAATGGAAATGATTCTATTTTAAAAATATACCTGTAACTAAGCATTTGTGATATATATGCTAAGAAATTGGGGGATGGAAGAAGGCAAAAAGAGTTAGGAAATTTTTACTCTGCAACTCAAAGTTCACCATTTGGCTTCACAATTTTAATCATTGATCACACACACACACACACACACACACACACACACACACACAATTTTTTTCTTGTAGTACTGGGAATTAAACCTGGAGTTGTCTTCCCAGTGGGCCACATCTCAGTCCTTTTTATATTTTTATTTTGGGTCAGGGTCTCTCTAAGTTGCTGAGACTCTGGCTGAGCTGCCCACGGTGATTTGGAGTTTCAATTGTCCTACTCCAACCTCCTGAGCCACTGAGATTACAGCTGTGTGCCACCAAGCTCAGTTAAGATCATACATATTTCTTAAAATCTTTCAGGGCACATCATATTTTCATGATGCATAAAAAACTGAGGCTTGGGTTAAATAAGCTACCTGTTCAGTTGCTTATCTGAATTGAGTTGCTTTTCTGATTTTAGGCTCTTTTGAGTAAACGGCTGTAGGAAACTGGTTTTGACATCATTGTGGGCAGATTTCGTTTCTAGTTTCCTCAAGAATGACGTGATCATTGGCACACATGCCTGTAACCTCTGTGAATTTCCATATTCTCAACCAAAATGAGCTACGAGGATACCTGCTTTGTATCCATGTTGTGAAAATTAGAATATATGATACATATAAATCATTAATCATTGGTGTTGGCATTTAGTCCACAAATGTTCATTGAGTTTTCCTGAATCTAAAGTCCAAATTCCGTTCTAATTTGTATGGCAACTGTTGGAGGGAGTGGGTGTGTTATAATCACAACATGTATTTTGGAAAGTCTGTGAATTCTTCTCTCATCCACACAGTAACCTCTCTCTCAGAATGGAGGACAGGATGGGACTAAAAGTCACTATCAGGTTCGATCAGAGTGGAAAAGAGACAGATAGAAAACTCAGTCAAGACTCACTTACCAGTTCTCTTCATTTTATGTATGTTTACAGAAACGTTGGAAGAGTAGTGCATGGGAAATCACAAACCCCTTACCCAAATTGTCCAAGGGTACACGTATAAACCATGACCACATTCTTCGGAAGCTGTCTCTCTTTCCATACACACACACACTTAAATAGATAAGTTTCATACCCTCACAATACTGCCAAAGATCCACATTCCTTTATCATACCAGCTTGCGAAGAAATTGAGGGATGGAAGAAAGGAAAAAGAAGATTTTAACACTGTACCTTCAAGTTCACCATTTGCATTTAGTATTTGGATCCCACCACGGGTACATGCTACAAGAATCCCACCGACAGGAAGGGTATTAACAGTCTATTCAGGGCAGTGAAAGCTCTGGAATCTATGAGATATGGGGAGCAGTTTAGAAATATGAAATTGTTTCCCATTGTTTTTATTAACCCCGTGGGGGTGAAAGCAATCAGCACGTTAAAAACTGACAACTAATTAAACCACCTGCAGTAAACTTTATAATCCTTAAAATGTGTGTAACTTCTTCATAAAAACTCAACTAGCAATATATGACTCAGGAAAATTTGAGCTGGTAAAATGTGTGTTTAAAAAGCTCTCAAAATAGAAAACATGATTTATAGATACAAACAAATCCTGATTTGATAAATTATCTTTATTGTTAAGTTTATACAGAAAGGAACTCTTAGACATAAAGTAATATTGAACAAAGAATAAAAAATTATGATAATTATTTACCTGAACATTATAGAAAATTGTCAAGAAAATAATAGATTTTATAGAATATACTTCCAAAGATTTTATAAGATAAAATTAATCAAGGCTGGGCTGGGGATATAGCTCAGTTGGTAGAGTGTTTCCCAGCATGCACAAGGTCCTGGGTTCAATCCCCAGTACCACAAGAAAGTAAAAAACAATCAAGGCTAAAATTCTTTTTATGAAATGAAGTCATTAATATTGAATTGAAGTACTCCAAATATAAAACAGGAAGTCCAAAATATCTTCTTGGTCTGAGGGATCATATTTAAATGCCTTATATAATAAGCAGTTATGATTGAAATGGTGATACTTTTCTCATTTCTTCAAATGATAAAAGGTATGTGCAAGTGGTAGATTTACTTTGGAAAACATGAAATTGTTAGCTACTATCAAAAAGATTTTTGTATATGCTTGCCAATAGTTTTCAGAAAACAAATTGCATTGTATTTAAAACATTGCAAAATGTTGAAGATGCTTCTTGGTCCATTACAAATTTTGGCATTTATCAAATAGCATATCAGCTCTTTTAAATTTTCAGATGTGAAATTAGCAAACGAAAAAAACAACATATTTGCTAGGAAATTAAGATTTTGTATATATATAATTATTCTGAAACAAAATCAAACTTCTTACTTTTGGAGTTATAAATCTGTAATTGCAGGTTTATTGCCAAGTGTTTTTTTTTTTATTTGTTCTAATTAGTTACCCATGACAGTAGAATGCATTTTGACACATTGTACACAAATGGAGCATAATTTCTCATTCCTCTGGCTGTACATGGGGCAGTCACACCAGTAGTGTATTCATACATGTACCTAGGGTAATAATGTCTGTCTCATTCCACTCTCCTTCCCAACCCCATGCCCCCTTCTATCCTCACTCCCCTCTGCCCAATCCGAAGTTCCTTCATTCTTCCTTACCCTCCCCCGATTATGGAACAGTATCTGCTTATCAGAGAAAACATTCTGCCCTAGTTTTGGGGGATTTGCCAAGTGGTTTTTATAAACTCTTGTGAATGTTTACAATAAATCATATTTTCTGACATCTTTTTATAAAAACATTGTGCATTATTTGTTCTTACCTATTTTTTCCCAAATGTGGGAACTTCCTGTAGCAATCCATCTGAATCTCTGTGGCCCTTTGGGAGATACTTTGCAGCTGTATAAGATGTTTCTGCAACTCAAACTTGGAATGGAACCACCATTAGACCCAGCTATCCCACTCCTCGGTTTATACCCAAGGGACTTAAAATCGACCTACTACAGTGACACAGTCACATCAATGTTCAGAGCTGCTCAATTCACAATAGAGAAACTATGGAACCAACTTAGGTGCCCTTCAACAGATGAATGGATAAAGAAAATGCAGTACATATACACAGTGGGATACTATTCAGCCATAAAGAAGAATGAAATTATGGCATTTGCTGGTAAATGGATGGAACTGGAGACTATCAGGCTAAGCAAAATAAGCCAATCCCAAAAAAGCCAAAGGCCAAATGGTCTCTCTGATCTGCACATGCTGACTCATAATAGGCAGGGTTGGGGAGGGAAGGGGAGGAGGTTCACCGGATTGAACAGGAGGGAATGAAGGGAAGGAAGAGATGGGAATGGGAAAGATGGTGGAATGAATCCGACATGACTTTCCTATGTTTGTATATGAATGCACAACCCATGAAGCTCCACATCATGTACAACCTGAAGAATGGGAAGCTATACTCCATGTATATATGACAGATCAAAAATACATTCTACTGTCATGTGTAACTATAAAGAACAAATAAAAATATAAATTTTAGAATCTTTAAAAAAAAAGTTACTTCAAAAAAAAAAAAAAAAAGATGTTTCTGCAATTCAACTGATAAAAGCTAATTTATTTAGGGAAGAATAAAATCATAGTCATTGCTTACTACCTTTGTTGACCAGCTATTCATGACCATCAACTTTCAAGCTGTATATTCATTAAAGTAGGGTTTAATGGTAGAGTGTTTACCAGATGAAGGAAACTGAAAAAGGAGGAGGGAAGAAATCAAGAGTAAATAGGACAGAGGAATAATGGGGGAAAGACCACCTTCGATGTTGGATCTTATTCTCAATAAATTTTGCACACTTAGGACAAACATCGTTCCTGAAATATCGATTTGTTTTCATGAAATACTTGTGGAATACACCATGTAGCCTCACATATTTAGGAACTACCCCCCTTATGCCTGAGAATGTTCTTTCTCTTGAAGTTGAAGAACGTTTGGGCCTTTGTTTTCCTTGGCTAGTGTTCCCTGAGCTCTCCGAATCTGTGGTTTGGTGTCTGCGATTAGTTTTGTAAAATTTCCAGACATTACGACAATTTTTTTTTCTTCTCTCTTTCTTCTTCTCTGCTGCCTCCCATTACCTGCTTTTTCACTATTTCTACTTGCCTTCTGCTTTTGTATATTCTGATCTTTTCTTCTTCTTCTTTTCTCTCTCTCTCATTCTTTTTCCCTTGGCTTTTGATGTGGGAAATTTTGTTGCTATTGCTTTCATTCACTTATTCTTTCCTGGACCATAGTGACTTCACTGCTAAGCTATCAAGGGCGTTTCTGTTTTGAGTGACAGTGTATTTTATTCCTAGAATTTCCTGTTGATCTTTTCTTGGGGTTTCCTTGGTGCTTCTGTCATCTCTCATATCTTGAATGTTCTCCATTTTTTCCATTACAGTCCTTCACACATTAATCATCGTAATTTTTAATTAGTAGCAGTAATACCATGGCTGCTAATAACCAATTTAGTTGAAATTTCTGATTCAGTTCTCCAAACTTGCCATCATTTTTCTCTTTGGTTCTGATCACTGCTTTGTCTCTTCCGACTGTAGCATAACTTGTAAGCTTTGTTTGAAACCTGGACATGATGTATCAGGGACAAGATGCTGAGGCAGCTTGGTTTCCTTGTGAGGTTTTATCCTCATTTGGTCGGGAGTTAAACTGGCATTTACTACTTGATGTAGCTCTGCTGTCAGGGGCTGAATGTTCTTCTAGTATCTGCATTTGTCTCCTTGGATGATTTTGGTTTTCCCTAGAGACTCCTTCTTAAATAGAGTCTGAGGCTTAGGAATTTTTCAATTGTAGTTCCATGCTGTTACACAGAAGCTCCATTAATGATATGAAAGTCAGTCATTTTTTGCTAATTCTATTATCATAGTCTTTATCTGTCTGTTTCGATCGAGTCCTTTCTCTTCTAATCACTCTTCTCACTTTTCCGCATGTTTAACTCAGTAGTAATCGTAGATTGCATAATAAATATTTTAAGTGTCGCATTAGCAAATGCTGAAATGTCGTGTAACCATACAAAGATTAGGCTTAGAACTTTCTGATAGTTTAGTTAGTGTGAATCTGCTCTCTTCCCCTCTGTGGCTTATTATTAATCTTTCTAAAAGGAGTTGCAAACTTTAAGGTTGATTTACTGCTGAGTCTCCTTATTGAATACATCAAGTGTTCACTAAGTCATTCTGCTCTGTGGTGGCGGGGTGAGCTCTCATATCTTCCAGGCTTGTTTGAGTTCTGAAAGTTGTTCTTTCTTCAATCTCATGCAACATTTCCATGCAGATTTCTGGGGCAGATTCACTTCACAGTGACCTTTTTTTTTTTACATTCTACTCTGCAGTTTCTTCAACTTCAGTCTCCCCAAATGCTGATCTATTCTCCTTTCCTCCACAAAACAGTAGTACTATATCACCAGGTCTCCCCATCTTTGTTTCTGACTACAAAGTATCTCCACACAGAAAAACAGAGCTACCAAAGTCTTAATTAATTTATTTTCCCTCTTTGGGGGATTGCAGTTTTGTCTTTCCAGTTGCTAAATTACTGGAAAAAAAGGTTTCCCTCTCCCCCAAGATATTTATCCAGTGTTCTGTGGTTTCCAGAAGGAGGGTAAATGCAGTTCTAATTTCACCTACATGGCCAGAGGTCAAGTGGATTTTTAATGCCAATTTTGAAGGTGTAAGTACAGTGAACTTTAGAGAAATTAAGTAACTTGACCCATTCAGTTGCAGATCTGAGTTCAAATGTGCATCTTATTGATTCAACTGTCATTCACCCAACCCTTTGATATTTATATCAAATTACCTTCTTAAGATGTGAATGAACCCTTCATATGCAGTTGCCTTTGGATCTCAATTTTAGAGACATTCTGCTAGGGGAAAAAAAAAAAAAAGTTTTAAAGATTCAGCAAAATGTTAACAAATGCTTGGGGGAAGGGAATCCTGGAAATCAAGCCTCATTTCTATTGTCAGCTAATGACTAATATTTTGGCAAGAAGTATTTCATTTTGTGTATTAAAAATACCACAACTGTCTCAAACATAAGTTTTTTAAAATTCAAGCGACGTTTTAGCAAGAGGTCAATGTTTCAGACATCACTCAGAGTGAGAGGGACTTGTCATTTGTGTGATGGTGGCCCTGTGCAGCATTGCAAACAAGCTGCTGAAGATGAGCTGGAAGAGCTCGGAAGCCATAGTTTCTATCACAGAAGCTGAGAAAGGAAGATGCTGTAGTCATGAGATCCAGGGAAGGTCAGCTGAAGGGCTAGTGTCACAATGTACCCATGGTAAACCGCTCTAGGCTGAGGCAAGTGTAGAACCGTACAGAAAATACTTGCTGGCACTGCAGCCGCTGTGACTGGGAATGGGTGGCTCATTTTCTATATTGGGGTTGGAGAGCTGACACCCTCGCAGCTTCCCTGTCCCCGTGTCTTCTCGTTTGTTTAACCTGGCAGACTCTTAATTATCTAAGCTGCAAATTAATTGCATAGGTTGCATGGTTACATAGGGGCCAGGTAAATGCTGTATGATTGACAGATCTGCGAGTCTTCTTTGGAACAAACTACGGGCCTTGGCTCTTGGTGAAGAAACTAAACCAATGTCCCTCGAACTCTCTTCTTTGCTTTTGTGAATGACCAAGTGTATTTTCCTTTCTTAAAAAAAAGATACTCACACTTTGGTCACTTCACCCTCACTGCTCTGGGATGTAAAGAAAATTAGTAGCATTACTGAGTATTCCTATGTGTTCTGGCACCTTCACACTGAAGGCTATATTTATATTTATGCACACATGTATTTCTTATTTATTTATCTTTTTCTAATTTATGAAGCAAAGAATACCCAGCTTGGCTATTAATGTCATTCAATAAATTCAAAGTCTCCCCACGATCTTTTCAGGTGTTCCGGAACTTTCCGATGATGGCGAGCTGTTCCTTAGAATGCACACTTTCTACTTATACCCATGGCATCCCGGTGGATTATAATGCAGTGAGAATTCTTAGGTCACTCCGGATGTCGACATCATTTTTAAATCAAACCTGGTGCTCTGAGCTTTCTTTGGACCTCAGCATTACCTTTTGTTTCTTAATCCACCAGATATTGTAATAATTCCCGATCTCGGTGTCTAATAAGTAGTTGGTCTTTTTTTCTCATCACTGAGTTGAATGGGTAGAGAATAGAATATTTTCCTGGGCGTGGTTTGCCCCAGGAATCACCTGTACTGAAACCTCATCTTTAGGTTCTTGATAATGGCTTTGCTTTTTAACATCAGGTTCTGTTGTTTGGCATAAGATTGCACAACAGGAAACTCTACAGAATACTCACCTCCTCCGTTCACCAGGCATGCAAATCAGAAATCTGACAAGTCTTCAAGTCTGTCGCTCAGAAAATTGAAAGACGGCAGTAACTCTCTCTACACACACACACACACACACACACACACACACCTACACCGCTGCTCCAGCCGTGAATGATCTAGTAGTGGATTCACTAGCATTTGAAGGCAGCATCATTTTCCATGAAGAGTGTGGACGTTTAATTGGGACAGATCAGGGTTTATGTCCTAACTCCCCTGCCAATGACTGGGCCATGTCAGTCACTTTTCTTACATGAGTAATGAAGGCAAAAATAGATTGATCATTGATTTTATGGACAGAGATGGATGATGAAGGGATTGGAAATACCATTAACTTCATCTGCCAGAATGGCCATAAGAAGGCAATCAATAACTAAGAATCACCTTAGTAATCCTGGCCATCGTCAAAGCTGCTTTGGCTAAGGTGGTAAAAAGAATCCCACACAGGGAAAAGGAGTGGTTTCTGTGTTACACGTCCACGATAACGTAATCTTCAGGGACTGTTCCAGAATAATGGATGCTTCACTTTAAATCTCTGTGTTTAATCTTCCTAAGGATAATTGACAGACCCTCACTCATTCATTTGGCAAATTAGGCACCAATTATTTATTAGCACAGCAATTATACATTGAATATCTCAGTCAATCACTCAGGGTTTGGTTCTTGTAGTCCGTCAGGAGGGATTCTCTGAGGGACAGGCTTCGGGCTCTGGGGAAAGGTGAAGATCATATCCAAGCCCTGAGGCCTTGCAGACTGAAGAAGCTGAGATTGATATCACAGTGCAAGACCACACATTTCTCTGGGGATCTGCTTTCTCCTTCCAGACCCTCACTGAAGGAAGATTCCAGAATGCTCAACTGAGCTTTTTCTGGTCTTTCTTCTCTTCTGCGCTTTGTTAGATTGAGATTGGAAAGGGTCACTTTCATATCCATGGGTAGAGCAAATTTTAGGCAATTACTGAAGGGTGATTTTTTTTTTTAAATCTCTGAGAAATGGGAAATTCCTCTTCCCATTTTTTCCCCTTTTGCAAGTACTTCTTTTTACTCACAAGATTTTTTAAATAACCATTTTAGGACACAAAAGTTGAGCATCTAGTGTAGAGATTCCATGTAAATCCACGCAGTTTCCTCTTATAAACATCTTAAATTATTATGGTGCATTTGTTCCAATAAATCAACCAACATTTATGAATCGTTATCAACTAAAGTCATACTTCCTTCGTATTTTCTTTCTTTTTTACTTAACATCCCTTTATTCCATGATTTCTACCATGTTACATGGATGTTTCTTGTCTCCATAGGTGATTTTTTGGCCATAGCATTATCTCAGACTTTCTTTATTTTTGAGGACCTTGAGAGTGCTTTGTTTGTTTTGGTTTGGTTTTTGCTGTGTTGAGAATGGAACCCAGGACCTCTCGCGTGCTAGGCAGGTGCTCTGCCACTGAGCCACATACCTAGACCTTAAGAGTCTTAAAGAATAGAGACCTGTTGTATCGTAGGAATGCCCTTCCCCTAGAATTTGACCTATGGTTTTCTCTTAATTGGACTGTGATGATAGGTTTTGAGGAGAAAGATCACAAAGTACCATTTTTATCACATCCTATCATGAGTACAGTTCTATCAGAGTGACTTATGACTGTGAATTCTGGCCTTGGCTCTCTAGCTGAAGTCATTTTTGGTAGGATTCTCCACTGTAGAATTAATCCTTCTGGTCCCTTTCCATTGCTAAGTCCTTGGAAAGAGGTGATGATGTAGGAATTGAATCTCACCTCCTGTAGGGTATTGAATCTGCATAATTTTTGGAGAGTTCTACCTCAGGGATCTGTTACTTCTCCTCCATTCATTAATGCTCAGTAATTTCTTCGTACCTGTCCTTCCTCATGGAGTCTTAGTTTAGACTTTGGGTTGTTGCCCGGTACGACTTGATGGATGTTGCGGCTCTAATGGCCTCAACTTTGGCCCTGGGCAGAGTAGCTCTGTCAGTTGACTCTTCTGTCCTCTGTGACACCCTCCGTCAATATGAGAAGGATTGTGTGTGTGTTTCAGGACTTCTTTGTTTTCTGGTATTACAAGATGATCCAGGTTCACCTTCTGCGTTTCCAGGTCTAGTCCTCAAACTAGCAATGGATCCAAGAATCCCCAGTTGCTTACACTGGTAGTGATACTAGGAACCCATACATGGGAGCAAGGTGAGCTCATTGCTTTTGGCAAGTCATCCACTTGGGCAATTTCAAATGACAGAGCAAAGAAATATGCATGCACGTGCTATCTATTATATTCACATATCTACACATATTTTTCTGGATAGCTTTACATATTATATCAAGTTAAATATACTTTTTGACCCTAATCCTTTACCACATGGATTGCTCAATACTTTTTTCCATGTGCTGACGGGCAAATTTTCACTCTAAGAGTGTTGGATCTTTTTTTATATTCTCACTAGTAATAGATGAAATTTAGCACTGTTCTAAATACATGCTGGCATTTTATTAAAAATGTCCACATTCCAATAGGTACACAGTCATCCTTCCTGAGTGTTTTAACTTGCAGTTTTCTAATAACCAAAGTTGCTCAACATCTTTTAATTTGCTTGTTTGCCATCCGTTTAGCTCCTTTTGTAAGATGTCTGTTTAGATCTTTTTTTTATTTTTTAAGTGAAATGTTTATTTTCTTATTATCAAATTTAAGATTTTTTTTTTTTTTTTTTGTATCTCGGATACGGATGTTTAACAGACGTGGGTTTTGCCAATACTTTCTCCCCCTCTGCAGACTATCTTCATTTCTTAACAGCTTTCCTGCCAAGCACAACTCTTCTAATCTTAATGATGTTCCACGGATCCATTAATTTTTTCTTCAGCAAATCAAGTTCATTTGTGTGAAGTGTAAAATCTCATTCCCATAGCCAAGGTTTTCTCCTCTGTCCTCTTCTAGAACATTTCAAGTGTCATGTTTTACATTTTGATCTGTGACTGATTTTGCAATCATCTTTGGGGAGTTGATGACTCAATTCTTTGGGCAGCATGGGGACAGCCTTGGGTTCCAGTAGTTGTTGAACAATCTTGTCCCCATGGCTCCTTTCTTCAAAAGATGTCAGCTGCATCTGTGTCGGTAGCATTCTGAAGTTATTTCTGGTTACTGTTCTGTCTTCTCCTTTTTCATTACTACTTTGTCCTAATTGCCGCACTTTTGTGGTATATCTTGAAGTCATTTCTCCAAATTTGTTCTTAGTATTATCTTGGCTACTTTTTATTAGGGGAGGATACCAGGGATTGAACTAAACTAGGGGCACTCAACCACCGAGCCACATCCCTGGCGCCATGTTATATTTTATTTAGAGACAGGGTCTTGCTGAGTTGCTTAGGGCCTCCCTAAGTTGCTGAGGCTGGCTTTGAACTTGCAATCCTCCTCTCTTAGCCTCCTGAGCCACTGGGATTACAGGCACAGTTTACAAGCATGTGCCACCACGCCTGGTTTGGCTATTATTTTTGTTTTGTTTTGTTTCCTTGCCTTTCCATACAACACTTAAAATCATGTTGTATCCACAAATAACTTGTTGGTCTTTAATTGTGATTGCATTGAATCCATCAATCAAGCTAGAAAGAATTGGCATACTAACAATATTAAATCTTCCAATGCATGAACGTGGACTGTTTCTCCATTTAGTTAGGTCTTCTGTAATTGCTTTCATGGGAGTGTCGCTTGTTTGTTTTTTGCATATGATTATACACACACATGATTATACACATACATATATATATTTGGATTTAGACCTAAAGGTTTCAATTTTTGGTGTTCATGTATATTATATTGTATTCATACATGTTTGAATTGTTTTATTTAAATTCCAGCTATCTACTTTTTAGTACAAAGAAAATTAGTGAACTTCATTAGATGAATCTTATATCTTAGGACCTTGCTGTACTCACTTATCAGTTCTGGAATAAGGTTTTATTGATTTTTTGAGATATTTACATTGTTGTCTACAAGCAACAAGAGCTCTATTTCCTCCTTTCCAGTTTTTGCACGTTTGATTTCACTTTCTTCTACTATTGCACCAGCTAGGAAACATTTCTAGAACAGAGTTAACTAAGAGAACCTTTCCCTTTTACCTCTGAGTAGTGGGGAATCATCCAGCTCCTCACCATTAAATGCAATGTTTACTCTGCATCTTTTATAGATATTTTTTACTGAGTTTAGAAAGTTTCCATCTTTTCCTGGTTTGCTGGGATCTTTTTCTTCTTATGATGATGATGAATGTGTATGTTCAGAGTACCAAATTCTTTCTTTTTGTTTCATCTTTGGTTTTTGTGCACCAATTGATAACAATGATCAATTGCTAGCAATAATCAAAAATCATATGATTTCTCTGATAAAAAGTAGCATAACTCAAAATTTCAAATCCTCCACCCAATAGAAGGGACACTGAACCAATCTTGCATACCTGGAATAAATCCCACTGGATTGTGGTACATAAATCTGTTTTAAAATTGCTGAATTCAATTTGTTAATATTTTTGAAAATTTTTCCATTTATATTCGTGAGAGATACTGACTTGTAATTGTCTTTTTTAAAAAATATGTTCATTTAATTTTGGTATTATGGCAATTCTGGTCTCATAAAAAGAATTAGAAATTGTTCCCTCTGCTTCCATTTTATCTAACAGAGTATTATGGAATTATTATTATCTCTTCCTCATGTGCTTAGAGATTTACCAGTGAAATCACTGGGGTCCGATCTTTTCTATTGTAGAAGAATATTGGCTATCGATTCACTTTTGTTTTGCAAGTCTGTTTAGACTACCCATTTCTCCTTGGGAGGATTTTAGTAACTTATGTCTTTGAAGGAACAGATCCCTTTCCTTCGCGCTTTCTAATGTCCTAATATGGCAAAGATATATACTTTGACCACTGTAGTCAAGAGCGTGTTGGAAATTCTAGCAGGTGTAATCATCTAAACATTGTTGACATCTTTTTCACTTTTGACATTTGTTTCTTCTGTCCTGTCTTTCTTTCTCTTCATTAGTAGAAGATCTATCTCTCCAGCTACAGATCTATCAATTGCATTGATGATTTCAAAAAACCAAGCTTCTGTTTCTATGGATGGTCTCTGAGTTTCCTGCTTTCAATTCCAAAGACTTTCCATTTGATTGACGGCTGTACCCCTTTATCCACAGATTTACTTTATGCAGTTTCAGTTTTCCAAGTTCAGTTGTACTCTAAATATATTCAATGGCAAATTCCAGAAATAAACAAGATATGTTGAGGGAGAGAGAGAGAGAAAATCACATTCACACAGGTTTTATGTTATTTATTTTAGTTTTATTATTTCCTTTTCTTAGTTGTTCTAATTAGTTACACATCACAGTGGAATGCATTTTGACACATTTTACCTAAATGCAGTATAACTTCTCATTCATCTGGTTGTACATGATGTAGGATCACACCAGTTGTATAATCATATATACACATAGGATAATTAAGTCTGATTCATTCTTTTTCTTATCCCTTTCTTCACTTCCCTCTACCTAAAGACCCTCTGTTCTTCCTACTCCCCGCCCCTTATTGTGAATTAGCATCCACATATCAGAGAAAACATTCAGCCTTTGGTTTTTTGGGATAGGTTTAGTTCGCTTAGCATGATAGTCTCCAGTTCCATTCATTTACCAGCAAATGACATCATTTCATTCTTCTTTAAGTCTGAGTAATAACAATCCTATTTTATTTATAAACACTCATGTGTGGACTCATGGGTTCAAAGCAGGCAAACTCTATCTGGTCCCTTAATTGTGCCTTTGTCTGTTCAAGTTAAGAATCTCTAGGTTTTATCCAGAGTCTTTAGGAGATGTTCAGCTTCTCAAATTTCTACCACCATCTTCTGGAAACAGGCACTAGGTACCCAGAGTGAGTTCTGTGACTCAACACCAGACAGTGAGAGTAGAAACTGGATTCATTGTTGCATTTTATGATTTGTTGTTTATCTCTTGCCATTCCTAAGTTAGAAGCTGAACTTTATCACAGGTGTGGATGTGACAGGGATGAGCAGGGTGTACAGGGTTTGGTACAATATGCACTTTCCATGGTCCACTAGGGGCTCTTGGAACGTGTTCCCTGCAGGTCCATATGGGTGGGCAGGAACCCTGCAGTCTCACCTGAGAGGCAGAACGAGCGTGCAAAGAAGATAGGAGGGAAATCGTGAAGATGAAACTAGGAAACGCCAGAGCCCAGGGAGTGTGCAAATTCACATTCTCTGCATGGAATGAAAGGCACCGGGATTAGGAGCACCTAGCAATCATTATACTACTAAGGGCTTTCGGTGGAACAAAAGGAGCAGAGCAGATAGAGCTGGGAGCAAATCTGAAATGCCAGCTCCCGGGGCAGACAACGAGGCACGCGAGGACCCATGGAATCCTGTCGTCCTGTTTTTTGAATACAAGACAAATTTTGCGTTTTGTTTTGTTTTTTTTAATTATCAAAAAAAATCAGACATGTTCATTTTCCAAAATTCCAAAAACATAAGCAAGCAAAAAGAAGAAAATAAAATGGTCCTTGCACTTAATTCCTCCACCAGAAGCAAACTACTCTCAATATTTGAATTTACATAGATTCTCCTGGTCTTTATTTTACTTGTATTGCGGTTGGTTTGCTACTCTGCATATTCCTTTGAATGAGATTTTTTTAAGTCTTAAGAATATGCCATATATAATGTATCTGTAGGGGACTGACTCCTCTTCTCTTTCCTCGTATGTCAAGATAGTGGGATAATTTGATATAGGTATTCAGCCAGGCTCCCACTATTGGAAATTTTTTCTTTCTGTTTTCTTTCCTTTTGCTGGGGGGGAAGTAGTACTGGCGATTGAACTCAGGGGCACTCGACCCCTGAGTCACATCCCCAGTGCTATTTTGTATTTTATTTAGAGACAGGGTCTCACTGAGTTGCTCAGTGCCTCACTTTTGCTGAGACTGGCTTTGAACTCACGATCCTCCTGCCTCAGCCTCCCGAGCCACTGGGATGACAGGTGCGCACCACCTGGCTCCATTTTTTTTTTTTAATCATGGATAATGATATAATGAATATAGCTGTGACTTTATTTTGTTCACATCGCTCTAAACTTCCTCCATCTATTTTTAGAAAATTACAATTACCGATATAGAGAATATAAAATGTTAAGATTTCCAAAAGATCTAGTCCAGTTCTCCTCAAGGACAGTCAGAGCAGAGCCACATTAGAGTCCAGGGACCAAGTGACTTCTTCTGATCTTACAGATACACTTTGAATTTAACATCAAACATTTCTTCACATTTTTTTCTCGTATAGATTGCGTTTCTACAGTGCTATTTCTAAAATTAAGCTATTTAAAGCCTCTAAAACTCATCTGTGAGCAACATGTAGGTACTTCTGGAAGTGACTCTTGATTCTTCGGTCCAGTCTATCGCCACCTAACTCAGGAGACCCAAAGTTCTTACTGTGAAGTAATTGGCAGTCCCCGGAGAGAAAGATTTCACATCTATGTTGGAAGCGACCTGGGACCAAAGAATGAATTTCTTGTTTTCCTATTTTCCTGCTAACCCTGGAGCTAGTCTCTAAGCCTTTACTGAAATTGGGAGTCAATATGTTTAAAACAAAAGAAACCAAAAAACAACAACAAAATAAACAAACAAAAAAAACCTCCTCGATTTCACTGTCCCACCCTTATAGAAAAAGAACTCTACCTATGGGTAGCAAAACATATTATATCATGAGGTAAGGAACATACTGCCAAGCACAAATGATATATCCTTGTAAAGGTCCAGCCTCATTTTGTAGTTGGTTAGTTTAATCAGGAGCCACAAGACTTGGTGATTTAGATAGAGCTCAGCTTCCGTGCAGAAAGGGACTTGGGCTCACAGTCTTGATTTTGTGGTGTTGACCATGTTAGCCAGACTGCCCTGGTCCTGGGCTTCTCTTTGCAAGGGTGAACAGCAGGGCTCATGTGTCTCATAGTATTTTTATGCGATTTCAATGGAGCACTTAGCTCAGTGTCTGGTGGGTGTTCATAGGATGCACTCGCTACAGACCAGATACAGGCTGGGGTGTAGCTCAGGGCAAAAGATTTGCCTGACATACGTGAAGCCCTGGGTTCAAGCCCCAGTTCCAAAAGGAAAAAAAAAAAAAAAAAAAAAGAACCCAACAAAATCGAAGAGGAAATAATAAATAAATACTAGACGCAATAATGACAGAGTAATGAGATGTGAGTATAGTGTTCTCAACGCTTCCTTCGTGTCTTTACAAGAAAGTCTGTGCCTATGAATGGAGATAAGGTGAAGCCCAAGTCCTTGGAACCCCTCCAACCTTAAGTAAATTTTCATTTTCTTTAAGAACACCAGAGATGTGTGTCTAGGATTAGTATTAATTATTCATAGAGAAAGATGAGCAAGCTGTAACTGACTGCTAAATACAGTATCATTTTTAGCTCTACCCGATGTTGAAACGAAAGTTTATCATTTTATCAGAGTGAGTCGAGGGGCTGGGGTTGTGGCTCATTGGTAGGGCATTTGCCTGGCATGTGTGAGGCACTGGGTTCGAGTCTCAGCACAACTTAACAATAAATAAATAAAACAAAAGTTATTGTGTCCATTTACAACTTGAAAAATTAAAAATAAGAATTATAGCCCTAACATGCTTAACTTTGAACCGTGGTCCCTCACTGTCCCTACGGACGACCTTTATCATAAGGCGATTCACTTTCTTACTTGGGGTTGGAATTTCGTACTTCAGAATGCACTCCTGCCCCCATTTCCTCTCTCGACCTTCCTAGGTGTGCACTGTCATCTCCAGCCGATGTAGAATGGAGCTGAGGCCCAGGGGGACAAAGCCACTCGCATGCAGTCACGTGAGGCTCTCCTGTGTTCCTTTACACCAAGAGAAGGGGCCATTCTGCTACCATTGCTGTTATAAAATAAAGAAAAAGGAAGGGAGGGAGGGAGGGAGGGAGGGAGGGAGAGAGAGAGAGAGAGAGAGAGAGAGAGAGAGAGAGAGAAAGAGGGAGAGAGGAAGAAAGAAGGAAGGAAGGAGAAAGAAAGGAAAGAAAAAGAAAGGGAAAGAGCAAGAGAGAAAGAGAGAAGGAAGGAAGGAAGGAAGGAAGGAAGGAAGGAAGGAAGGAAGGAAGGAGAAAGAAAGAGAAAGAAAGAAAGAAAGGGAGGGAGGGAGGGAAAGGAAAGGAAGAAAAGGCAAGGAAAGAAAGAAAGAAAGAAAAAGGAAGGAAAGAAAAGAAAGAAATGAAGGAAGGAAAGGAAAGGAAGAAAGAAAGAAAGAAAGAAAGAAAGAAAGAAAGAAAGAAAGAAAGAGAGAGAAAAAGAAAAAGAAAGAAGAAAGGAAGTTAATTGTAGATCTTACATACCGCAGCTTGGGACCTAATGCCAGGCTAGCACAGGCAACCTGGAAGATTCTCTCCCCAAGGGAAGCTTGGTGGTACCCTCTTCACTCCTTCAGGCAACCATACAAAATACCACAGACTAGGTGACTTACCAACACAAATCAATTTCTCATCCCACTGGGAGCTGGGAAGTCCAACACCAAGGCATTGGCAGATTTTGGGTCTGACCGAGGGTCTGATGAGGGCCACCCTTTGTCTCCCGGGTGGTACAGCCTGGCCGTGTCTTGTGTGGTGGGAGAGACCAGCTCCCTCCCTCCGACCTCTCTACTGAGGGCAGCGATCTCATCCACGAGGACCCCACCCCGGCCTCCTCACGCCTGCAGTACAGTCACCCTTGGGCGAGGAACTGAGCTTAGGAGTTCTGGAAGGACACCATGTGGAGGCCGGCGTAGGACTGAGCAGGACAGAATCATAACTACTTGGGGACCACTCGGGGAAACTTCTCCCTTCCTCCCTAACTGTGAGATTGCTTTTCTACAGAACTCAGCAGTTTATCCCCGGTCTGTCCCCATGGGACATTCTTAACATGCCAAGCTCTCTGTCCAAATATTTCAAGTGGAAGAAATGAAGGCAGCAAGCTGAACAGTCTGTACATTTAACAAAGGCCTTCTTTGCGGGTTTTGTGACTCGGCTCCACTCTGCGATTCAAAATGGCCAACGAGAGGATTTTCTGAAATGAGGTTCAAGTTAAGAATAATCCCAAACACAAGCATCTTAGGAAACTCATTCTCTGTACCAGTCTCTACTTCAGAACTAAGGATGGTCTGGACTTAAGCTATGGATAATGAGTTTTAAGCAATCCAGGGGAGAAATATAAGCTTTCTCAAATAGCGCTAGCAATGAAAATTCTATTTATGGGCTAAAAGTATAGACTCAAAGCGCAGTTTCTACTAGCGTGTGAAGAGCTTGAATTTAACTTCCAGTGCAGATTGACCGAGTCCAGATGGTTAACAAATGTATTCTTTCTCTTCAGATAAAATTAATAGGATACTCACTCTAAAAGCACAGTGACATGAGAGAATGGCGTTAAAGTCCTTATTTATGGCAATGCTTTTTTAAGAAGCACAAAGTCAGGGTAGAGGAAAAGGGGAAGAAAAGAGAACCGTTTGCTTTCATCATCTAGTAATATCGCACAACTCTGAGAACTCACAATTCAGGCAGACGATTTAGAAAACAAGAACACAGGAAGAAAAGACTTTCACGAGGTGCACGTTAAAAGACAAGGTCCCGGAATCCCTCCTCTATGATCTGGGGAAACTGCGGGGGACAGAATTGCTTCAGATTGGTTTTCTTTATTGAGATTTACATCCATAAGTACCTAAGTTTGAATTCTGAAAGAAAAAATATCAGCAGGGGTGAGGGAGGAGGAGGATTTGAGATGAAAGAAAAATGATATCAGAAATGGCTGAACCCTGTAGTTAGTTGAAAAAATGATGGTGGCCTTCATTTGGACCCTAGATTGTGGCACGGTTACCGTCTACCATGGTCTCCATTACAAATCTCGCTTCCAGATCCCCCCTTGCTCCCTTACCTTGTTAGAGTGATTAATATGCTAAGTTTGCATTTTACATAGATCACTTCCTGTTGAACCCCAGGAACTGCCCCGGAACCTTTTATGACCAGCATTATCATGGTGGACCAACTAGATAGAACCTAAAAAGATTGCTGGAAGCCAGTGGAGGAAAAGCAAACTGGTTCTTGTAATTGAAAAAAGTGGTAACTCAACAGACTTAGTAGGTGGAGCCCAATCAATTAGACTGTTCTGGAACTGCAAGGAGAGGAGAATTCCAGGTCATAATTTAGTCGAAATTATCTGTCTGAACGTGAGCACCATTCTGAGAAGGTCATTAGCATTGCTAGAAGCTGCCGACTGAGCATTTAACTCAGGTGACATATGGAAGCCATCTGTCACAATGCCTGGTACATAGTAAACCCTCAATTAATGATTGTTAATATTATTTTATGAGGCCCAGATTTCTTACATGGGATTTTCTTTGCTTTGGAGGAGAGCGTCTCATTCTTTTTCTGCCTACTAACATGGTCCGTTGAGGATGAACCAAGTTGGAACAATGGTCCTCCACAGCAGGGATGCCATGTCTTGGCACATTTGGAGACCACTCTGCCCTTGCAGTGGGGAAATGAACATGACCACTCTCAGAGGTGATGACCTGCACATCAAGTGCTGGAGGCAGGATATTTACTTGAAAGGACCTATCTCCATCCATGCTTTTCTCTGTGGTTTGGATGTGAGGTGTTTCCTCAAATCTGTGTTAATGCATGGATGTTCAGAGGGAAAAAGATCAGATTGTGAGCGCCATAACCACATCAGTCCATCCTGGTTGGAATGGACTGACTGGGTGGTAACTTTAGGCAGGTGGGGTGTGGCTGGAGGAGGTGGTCACTCGGGGCATGCCCTGGAAGGGCGCATCTTTCCTTCTACTGCCCTCTCTCTGCTTCCTGACCTCCCATGAACTGAGCAGCTACCCTCTGCTGGGCCCTTCTGCCATGATGTTCTGCCTCACCTTAGATCCAGAACCCTGGACTCAGCCATCTATGGACTGAGACCTCTGAAGCCATGAGCCCCAAATAAGCTTTTCTTCCTTTAATTTGTTTCCCTTAGGTATTTGGGTCACAGTTGTACAAAAGGCAACTAAAACACTTTTGTAGCCTTTTCATTTTTGATGTGGAGTTCTGACTTTAGTTTATGAATGATTCATAAATCAATTTGTATTGAATGCCTAATCACAGGAATCCCTTAACCGAGAAAACAAACCCATACATATATATCATACAGATGATTCTTTCTTTGGGCATGATAAATGATAAATATATCCTCACTTTTGATCTGATCAGTCACATTATTTATGATATTAAATTATTGAATTTTATCTTTAATGTTTAAGCATATTGTTTAATGTGTTAGTGTCTTAAATGCCTGACAAGGATCATCTCATTCAATCCTCATAATAAACCTATGAATTATATATTATTATTAATTCCAATTCTGCAAATGAAAAAAATTTGTGCTCATAAATGTGCCACAAAATATTGCTAAATATAGAATTGTAGTTCTCTTTATGCTGCATGATACTATTACAACTTTATTATAATCATCATTTTTATTTATACAGTATGGTATGTTTTACAAAAATTAATTTGCATTAAACTTTAAAGCTCACTGCTAAAATAATTTCACTTTTTTCAGGTCTTCCTCTTCTTTCCATCCACTTGTCTGTTTAGGACTTCAAATAAGAGAGAAGGTATAAAATCTAAAATAGTCATTATTGTTATCTTAGAAGTTTCAGGATAAAATGAAAACTATTTGTCAAAATGCATTTTTTAAAAAATAATCTGTGTTTTAGACTCAATCTCTCTGATTCTATGTCTTATGTGTTATTTTTTTGTGTTGCTGTGACCAAAATATCTGATAAACAACTTGAAGGAGGTTTGCCTCATGGTTTCAGTGGTTCAATTCATGGTTAACCGAATATAAATCTGGGCTCGATGTGAGGCAGAACATCATGGCGGAAGGGTGTATGTCATAGTTTGGATGTGAGGTGTCCCTCCAAATTCGTGTGTGAGACAATGCAAGAAGGTTTAGAGGACAGATGCTTGGGTTTTGAGAGCCTTAATCCAAATCAGAGAATTCATCCCATCAGGGGATGAATGAATGGTCACTGGAGGTGGGTGGGGTGTGGATCGAGGAGGTGAGTCAGTGGGGATGTGCCTTTGGGTATATGTTTTGAATCTGCAGAGTAGAGTCCCTCTCTCTCTCTCTCTCTCTCTCTCTCTCTCTGCTTTCTGATCATCATATGAGCTGCCTCCCTCCACCATACTCTTCTGCCATGATGTTCAGCCTCACCTCAAGCCCCAAGGAATGGAATCAGTTGTCTGTGGACTAAGACCTCTGAAACCATGAGCCCCCAAACAAACTTTTCCTCCTCAAAATTGTTCTGGTCAGGTCTTTTAGTCACAGCAGCAAAAAAGCTGACTAAAGCACTGTAGTGAAGGAGGGTTGTTCCATTCATAGTGACCAGGAATGAGCCAGAAGGGGAAGAGGTCACAGGAAAGATGGACCCTTCCAGAGCATTCCCCAGTGACCCACCTCCTCCCTCAATGCCTCACCTCCTCTCTCCAAACCCCCTCCCCTCTCCAAGCCCCACCTCCCCCTCCAAACCCCCCTCCCCCCTCCAAGCCCCACATCCCCCCTCCAAGCCCCACCTCCCCCCTCCAAGCCCCACCTCCTCCCTCCAAGTCCCACCTCCTCCCTCCAGGCCCCACCTCCGACCTCCAAGTCCCACCTCCTCCCTCCATGCCCCACCTCCTCCCTCCAAGTCCCACCTCCCCCCTCCAAGCCCCACCTCCTCCCTCCATGCCCCACCTCCTCCCTCCAAGTCCCACCTCCTCCCTCCATGTCCCACCTCCCCCCTCCAAGCCCCACCTCCTCCCTCCATGCCCCACCTCCTCCCCGCATTCACCACCCAGTCAGTCCATTCAAACTAAAATGTCCTGATGAGGTTAGGCTCTCACTTTCTAATCATTTCATCTCTGAGCCTTCCTGTATTAACACGGGAGCTTTGGGAGGACGCCTCACATCTAAACCGTCTCACATGTCTAGGGATAATCAATAGGACCACGATCTTCATACAGAGCAATGATACTATGGATCTGAGAAAATTCTGAGCATTTAATTATTAATTATGAAATCTTATAAAACTTCTTGCTTTTTTTCTTCTCACTGTTTATTTGGTTAACATGAAATTCTTAAAATTCTGAGTCATTATTTTTGTGGGTTGGTTGCTTCAGGAATTCTAAAATATCTTGAACAGAAGATATAATATGCAGAGGGAATCCACCATATCATATAATTCACTCTCACCTATAGAAGATAACCTAGCTACCATTGTGTTCTGAATCTATTTGTGAGGTCACACTTGGTTGAAAGCAGCAGGAAATTGATTCAAATGGGCTTAAGACCAAAAGAGACTGTCCTGACAAAATAGAATGTTCAAATAGTTCTTTTGTTTTGCTTTGTTGTTTTTTGTTTTTGTTTTGTTGTGTTTGTATCAGGCATGACTTGATCTAGGTGTGTGCAAAGAATTTCAAGTATGTTTCTTCTGTGTTTGCTTAATCCATTTCTGGTAAATTGTTGATTAGAAGCTTGAAGTTAATATCCCAATCAAAACCCCAGTGCAAAGAGATTCTGACATCAGTAACTCTTGGGAAAGGAGCTGCAGAGTTGAATCTCTGTCTCCGACTGGTCTGTCTTGACTCCACGCTTGACCATCTAGGTGGTCATGGTGTGCCAACCTCCCATGACCATATGTAAACCAGGGCTTTCTCCTAATGTCAGAGGTATTGTCCACTCACCTCCAACCAGACAAAGTAAAGATAGTGAGTATTGGGCGTCTAGGAAAAATTAAAATGCAGGCAAAATTCTCTGCCAATTTAGAATCTTGTAACCTTCAAAATTAAAAGGTCATATAAAAGAACACAATACATGTAATCTTATTTCCTTCTCAGTAATTGAATAGTATGGCAAATATTTTTTACTCCAAGTATATCTAGGGTAAAAAAAAAAATAACATGGAGCTGAGCATAGGAAAGGTTCTAGTATTTTCTACAATTTCTAGTATTGCTTTTCTAGAACCTTCCTATGTTCAGCATTAAATTTATACTTCTTTTCTTGCATATTGCTTTTATCCTGGTCTAATTTTGTCCCTATAGAGTGGGAAGTTCTTAGAATATGTTTTGCAATGCCTGGTTTTCCACAGAGGTCCCCTACTCCTTTTCTGATCTTCTGGGCCATTGACGTTCAACTTGGCGGACTCCATTTCTACGGGAGTCTGTGGCCCATATAGAAACATATTTAAGGATTCCTTGCACTCAGCCTTGAAACTCAAAGAAGCATCGGTTGGTTTTCCAAGACACAGACCCTGAAAGGATAATTTTTTCGGAATTGAATATAAGAATTCTTAAAAGCAGAATGGAGAAGTGGGACAGGGAAGGGAAAGTAGCCTGGCAAAGGCCACAGAAGGTAGGTCAACCTAGTCCTGCATTCAGGAAAGACCACAGGTGACACTAGGCTTGTCCCACAGTACGGGTGTGGGAGCCCGGGTATCTGTACCCAGCATCCTACCACCCGAGCCTGGTTAGGGCTGCCGCAGGGTTCGTAAATTCCTGGGTGCTTTCTGCTCTCTCTTGGCGAAGGTGGGCTCGGCTTCCTGACTTTCAAGGTATTTTCTACCAAGTGATGCAGCCGGTGAGGGTGAAGGTTCTTGGGAGACCTGGGGTGCATAAGGGTTAGAAGGGTCAGGAGCCCAGCTCTGACACTTTCCCGCCTATGGGGGCAGTATGTCCGTACAGGAAAGGTCTTGTCCACCCTCAAGGGTAACGTGCTTGTCCGGTAGGAGCCCCAAGTTGTCCCTGAGTTCCTTCTCAGTGGGAAAGTCCGAATATTTGGGACTAGTCGAACTCTTCTCCTCTTGACTCCACCCAGGGGGCCCCTTGCCATGCAAACCCACTTTTGTGAAACCACAAATACTAAGGCTCTTATGGGTGGATCTTACCACTCTGTCTTCTGATGAGGTAAGTGGCTGCTGAGCAGCAACCCACAACCACAGATCCCAGCTCCGCCTCTTTTAGCTGCAGGAAGAGTCCATACATCATAGTGCCCAGGTGCTGGCTGAGGCTGTGTTTGATAAAGGGCAGCTATTTGCTGTAATTTTATTACAATTATTACGATGTGGGTATTTAGTAATGCAAAAATGACTTCCATCTTCCCCATCGATATAAAGTACTAAGACAAATCTAGGAGAAAAAAAAATAATTTCTACTTAACTTTTTTTTTCTTGCCTGAATACTTCAAATTTGAAACTCTTTTAGTTGGATATTTTGTACACATCTGTCCTAAGCCAGAGAGTTACATTGCCATGAAAAGACAACAAAGCATCATGTATTCGGACCAGTTTAAGAGCTTCTGTTTATTTTTCTCTTTGTAAATGAATTTCCTTTGAAATTTTTTATTGCATAGGTCGTGTCTGCTCATTGTAGGAAATTCATGGAAAATAGAAATAAGCCGAGAAAGGAGAGAGTGAAAGGAATTCATATCCCAGCAACCCACAGATAACAACATGAATATGTTCACATATGCAATGTGTGTATGTGTTCGCAGTGAATGCTGTCACACATAACATGAAAGTCACCAGACATCCTTCCGTCTTAAGTGAATTTTCTCCTAGGACTTCTTATTTATTGGTTAGGTATTCCATAAAATGATTAAGATAACCATTCACCCAAGGTTAATTGTTACATGGAATCTACCCAGTTCGTACAATATCAACCTAAATTTGTGGCAGGTGACAAAGCTTTTTAAAAGGGCAGAAAGTAAATTTAGGATAGTAATTCTTTTTATCTTGTGTTTAACCAAAATAATGGTAAATGTATGGTCGTATGAGATGTATGAGGAAAATAGAGGACTCGAACATTTATTAGGACCTGATTTCTGATGTGCGATATGATTTTCTGGGTTCTGTCTTTCATGTTCACAGGAGGGTCATAGTGTTTTGCCAGTGAGAATTCCTAGGGCTTCATTAGTTTTCCTGCTTTATTTAAAGCCACTCCCAGGTCATCGCCCGTTTGGGGGAGTCGTTTCCTGCTCCAACTGTACGAATCTTGTGTTAGCACCTTTGTGTATGATTGATGATTCACCTGCATTGTCTTCAGTGACTTGAAGAAACCCACATATCCTGCAGCACTTACCAGTGGGCTTTGCAGAATGACTTCTTACTAATTTGAAATATAAGTAGACTAGAAAAATTTAAATCACATGAACATTTATAAGAAATGGGAATGGCTGGACAGTAGAAGAGGAGAGAGATTCGTGTAAATTGACCATAGATTCATTCTGCAAATGGACAGTTGATAAGTAAATGTTTTCCTGGTGTAATGTTGGTTCAAACCTGGATTTCTTTATAAGAGTTAGAACTTCTACACCAGGGATGCTTATGCTCAGATATTTTATTTCAGGTGCTACAAATTTTATTTTTGTTCTACTAAAAGAGATCCACATTAAACTAAAAATATCAGATGTGGGATATTAGACTCCATTTCTACAGATAAAATAACTATAAATCCTTTCTAAGAGAAGACAGAGTATGGTGTAAATTCGTCTTCATTTTTTTAAATAGTGTATAAATTAGTAGAATCTTTCGAGGGTCATAGAAAATGCATTCCCAATTCACATGGATCTGTTTGACTCTACTGATGCCCCTTAATAATCTAGCCACCTATCATGTATGTTTCTAGTTATCTATGGGTATCAATTCCGATACAGAGGTATCTGCACGTTTGCTTTAGAATCTACAAATCAATGTAAAACCTGATTAGTCTTAAGTGTCACGTTCTCACAAAGACCTTGCATGACAACTGCATTTAAATTGATGTGATGTGATCTTATTACTGTCTCTTCCTCCTATTCCTTTCATTTCGGTTATAAATTGAAAATGTATGTTTGCATTATTTGTTTGATGTTATGCGTCTCTGCTGGTCTCTAAGTAATGCGAGGGCAGAGAACGTGTCTATTTTATCCATCAACAGATTCCCTGAGCATAGTACAGTGACTGACACATGGCAGATCCTTAATCAATGGTTCGATAAATGAATGAGTGAATGGCGAATGATTGGGTGATTGGAAAACTAGTCAGGACACCACCGATTGACTGCACTTTTTTCTTGAAAGTTGTTTTTAAGGATGCTCTTGTTTTATCCTTCTGACATAAAGACTAAACCGTCGTCTGTTCTAATGAGGTATAACTGTTTAGTCCAGTCCCCGCAATTAGTTGGAGGAGGTTGGACGGAAGCCCGTTGCCAGGAAAGGTCAAATACAGCAAATCCAAAGCCACCCTCGAAATCCCCAACTTCCAACAAGAAGATGAAGGCTTCTATGAGTGCGTTGCAGGCAATCTTCGAGGAAGGAACCTGGTGAAGGGTCAGCTGATTTTCTATGGTGAGCAAATAAAATATTCAGTCATATCCCTGAGTGAATAGTAGACGTCACTGTCATGTTGTGGACCAGTGTCCGGGGAGAGATTGCATTTCCAGGTTGGATGTTTAACGCGGTGACTGACAGGTAGGAATGACCCTCTTTAAAATGCAGCCTTCATGTCAGCAGAATCTGTGCATGCTATTCTCCATCCCCACTGCCTGGGAAATACCAGCTGTGTCGCGTTGAAGCCACGAAACTTTATAATACAAGGTAGCAGGGACTCCAATATATCTTCCATAAAACATTCAGCAGCAGCCGATGGCCATCCTAATTATCATTCTGAGGGGAACTTACCAATGAAGGAGAAAAGCGATAGGAAAAAATATAATATTAAATGGTGGTTTGCGGTACTTGTTTCCATTTTTTTCAGACTTTGCCCATGTGACAGAAAAATAAGGCTAAAACCTCATTAAAATATTTATGTACCAAAACCAGTTATGAACTAAAGTGTGATGATAAATGAATAAATGATCTAAAAATTGTCCACATTCTCCTTTCACCCAGGGCAAAATACACACTTGCTTGGAACATTTTACTTTTTTACATCAGAACAACCATAGGATAAACCTTGATATTTTTAAAAGGATGGGTGCTTTTAAAGCATCTTTAACATCTTTGATAAATCCAATGCCTGCATTACAGAACTTTTTTAAAGTGTATAAATACTTGTCTAAAAATAGTCCCTTATGTGACATGTTTACAATCAATGACAAAGATATTGGAAAAAATAATTATCTTTTGGTTAACTAGAAAAATCATGGGAATGCCAATTCAGTGTCCTGTGTGGAAAACATACTGTACCTTGAAAGGTTATATTATTTTCCATTTCTTTTAGACTTTCCAATTTTAACCCAAAATGGAAACTACTATTTTATATAGAGAGTATGATTTCCTACCAATAATTCCACAACAGCTTTATCAATGTTTGCCAAGAAAAGACATTTTTTTCAATACTAACTGCTTTTTAATGAAAGTCCTTGGAATTAAGTATCCTCTGTCAATAAAACAGTAAGAAGGAAATTGGGAATTTTTTATTTTCCAGTAGAATCATGGTATTAAAGTGTTTGAGTTAGTTTTTAATAAATATTTCCCATTTTTCTATTTAAGAGACAAAGATATAATTAAGACATGAACCAAAATACTCAAGGGATCTATAAACTGGGAATGAATAATAAAGTACTCTCTTCTACAATGATCCAGTAACTAGGAGCTCTCACAGAATTTTGCATATATTAATTATGTAATTCTTAACAATAATCTTGAGAGGTAGAAATCACTTTTAGTGATACTGTAGGTAAGAAACCTTGAGAAGAATTGCAATAGATCTCATGGATACTGATTGTCAAGTCCAAGAATGAGACCTTGAAGGGACTCTTGAGACTGGGTTCTTTTTAGTCTCACAAAGCTCCTCAACCTGGTCATCAAAGTCCCTGGTACGGCATCTCACCATGACCTCCTCAGCCCTGTAAAGAATTCACACAGTCCCTGTGGGGATGGATGATGGCTAATTAGTCAATCAGATGATCGTGATACTTCTTAATCACATATTAACTACTTTGCTAAAGTGTTCCAAAAAGAAGAAAGAATTGACTCAGTTATCACAGAGCTGATGAACACCTGAAAAATTCAAGCGATCTCTTTCATTACTTTACTGCTTAAGTTATAATTCACAAATCAGTAATCTCTAAAATCCCTTTACACGTTGTCTCTAAAGTTTTATTACCGCTACAAAAAAATTGAACACGTCCAGCCGAGTCCAGTGACTTTCCACTACTAGTTGGTAGAAGAGAAAAATCTAGAATTCGCACTGCCATAGTAGACACCAGATTCTAAGTTCTTTGTTCATGTAATTCCCATATAGTTGAAGATTGAACCCTTTGCTCATCAGGATGCTAAGCACCCAATGTTCACATTCAATAAATAAATGTTTTAATGGTAGAATTATGACACAAAGCTAAAAATTAGATTGTAAATCTTTATAAGCTATAGAGATTTTATATAAGTACACATTTTCTTTTCCTCCCAGGTCAAATATGTATTCGGACAATTTTTCAAAGAGTATCTGCAAATTTAAATTTTTTAAAATTATTTATTTATTTATTTCTCAATTCACAATAGCTAGATTGTGGAACCAACCTAGATGCCCTTCAACAAATGAATGGATAAAGAAACTGTGGTATATCTACACAATGGAATATTATTCAGCCATAAAGAAGAATAAAATTATGGCATTTCAATTTCAACGTCCATGCCGGTAGTCGATACCAGCACTACCCTTGGGTGACGATGAACAGAAGCTAGTGAACACATGCTTCCCCTGACTTTCCCTGAGGAGACAAAGCACAAAGACTCTTTAGAAGTCTGGAATGGGGTCAAAATAGCACATGATGGTGGTCAACTCCATACCTCATCTTGCACTGACTTTCTCTCCTTCCCTATTGAATTACCCTTTTCCTGATAGTCTCCTTTGGGGATAGCATTCCCAAAATAAATCCTGCACACCAGTTCTTTACTTAGGCTATCTTCATAGAATTCAAATCTCTACTTCTCTGTTTTCTAAGTTGGTCATCTTGAGCAGGTTAACTCTGAAAAATCTACTACACATCAAATTAATTGCAATTACTCGTTCAAATATCTCACTAGTTGCTGCCAAAGATTCCAAGGGAAAACTCATCTGCTGCTACATATCCAAGGACAGAAATAAACAAAGGAGAGAGTTTGATTAGCATATCTGGGCAGTTTCCAGTCATCTTCATGGAATAAATACTCATTTTAAAACAATGCGTACCCTCCCTTTTTGCAGGAACGATAGTAAAGCTCATACCACCTTATTTTCCTTTTGCCTTGGTACTTTTTCAGATTGGAAAATAAGATTTTGGAAGACCTATGCTCAGGATCAAAGATAGGTACTGCATCTGCATACAACTCCAAAGAATCCAAAAGTCTTGGATTATCATGCCGTAGGATGCAGAGGCTCCTTTTTGGTTGATGCTTCCAGCTACTGAGTTATAATTGTTTCATATAAAACTATCCTTCATTTGTGTTAGCAGAGAGCAGATTTTGCTCTCCGTGGGTTCAGATTTGACCTATAATTTCTAAATTGACCTTTGTCCTCACTTTGACATGACGTCCTTCTCTGTCCCCGTTCTCCATTTTGACCTTCTGTCACAACTTACAAGTCATCATACGGGCTCAGGCAAAGGAGAGATAGCAAACGGGTGACCTCAGTCAGACACCTACTGATATTTGCAATGGGACTTCTGTCACCCCCCTGAAGCTCCGCTGGGTCCCCTCCCTCAAATCCCGCACGTCCTGCATCCGGACCCAGTTAACCTGGTCCGTGGGACATAGAGCAGGGTCCCAGGCAATTGCCTTGCAAATGACTCTTGCCTTTTTTTTTTTTTTTTTGAAACAGCTCCTCCAGAATGGGAACAAAAAATCCAAAATACATACCTGTCTATCTATGACAGCTTGTTTTGGGAATGCAAAGCCAGCGGAAAGCCAGCTCCCTGGTACACATGGTTGAAGAACGGTGAACGCATCAACCTGGAGGTAAGTGGCCCTGTTGCTCTGCCAACGTTACCGGCTCTGCTAAGTTTTGTTACTAATCGTAATTGACACTAAGAGCTCACGCTCATCGAATGTTTACTATATTCCAGGAAAGGAGTTATTGTGTTATCTGTTTTACCCTTAAACGATCCCACACAGTATCTATTACTATTATCCCTATTTTACAAATGAGAAAAAATAAGGGTCAGGAAAACAAATGGATTAAGCAGTGTCATCATAATCATTCTCATAGCTAGCATTATGAGCTCTCCTGTAAGTCAGGTCCTGCGTTAGATATTTCCATATGCCATTGCCATCTATTGAATCTTCACAGCATCTTCTCTTTTACATAGAATGAAAAAAAAAAAAAAAAAAGGAGTTTCAGAGAGGCTAAGCCATTGGCCAAGGTCACACAGCAACTTGTGAAAGATAGAATTAATTTGCTAACCTTTGTCAAATACCAGGACCCAAATGAAGAAAAGGAGTCTCAGAGAAGTTAAATTACTTTGCCAAGGTCGTAGTAAAACTTAGCACTTCTAAACTTTGTCTAATACCAGGACTCAGGATTTTAGTCTCTACCTGGTATCTTACTTTGAGAGAAACTGATGATTGTCTCTAAAACCACAGAAAAGTACAGAAGTGAGTTAGTTATCCACATATTTAAATCTAAATATCCTTTCCTTTACAATATTCAGTTCATAAGAGTTGTGTTTTTTTTTTTTTTTTAAATCTTTCTTCAGTTACCCAGAGAGTTTTGTAAATCCTCCACTTTACTTTGCACAGGTAAACCTAGCTGGAGTCGTAATGGAATCTGTCCTTTGGATACTGAATATAATGCTTTTCTTTGTTTTAGTTTTAGTGGGATTTTGTCCTGCATCCTTTCTTATTTAGCATTTTCTCTTTCCTCTAGCCTACTTCTACTATCCTAGGAAAATGGGAAAGTTACCTGGAAATACTTAGTTTTAAGTTATATTTGTACCCTGTACCATGTCAATTTAATACTCAAAATTGTATCTCGATACCCCAAATGGAGTTCAGTAACAGATTTTGATTGTTGAGGTTCTTACAGTAGGCTACAGTAAGGGGAAGTTCCTATCCTCCCACTTGGGATTCAAGTAGCAAATTGACAGGTTGTCACATTTCAGGTCTTTTCAAGGATTTACCGTAGGAAGTCCAGATAATATTCTTACTATGACATCCATACAGTATCACTGTGAACCATGTTTTTTTTTTTAATTACTGGACTGGTGGAGTTTTCCAAATATTTTATATATCATATAACATAAAATTAACAGCTATTCTATGCAGACAATGCCAATTTTTCTACATAAAAATATAAAATATTCTAGCCACTAAAATTGTTTTAAGTATATCTCCATTTTTTTAAAACTTCAGAAAGCTGCTCAAAATCATGCAATAATACACCAAAGTATCGCATTTCAGAGATTTGCACAAATGTTGTTTAATAACATCTTCTGGTTAAGCAAATGTTTATATTCATGAGTTAGTACCTGTATATTCATTTTTCCTCTATTAGGAGAGAATTCAAATAGAAAACGGAACGCTCATCATAACTATGCTGAATGTGTCGGATTCTGGTGTCTACCAATGTGCTGCAGAAAACAAGTATCAGATCATTTATGCAAATGCAGAGTTGAGAGTTTTAGGTAAGTCATTCATTTCCAACCAGAAAATGGAAAGTGACCTTATAGCGAGCTATGATTATACATGATCTGCACAGAACTTTCCTGTGAATTAGAAAATGCTTTGTCTTGAGATAATGAGAAATGTCAAAATTAGCTTTTCACGCAATTTAAGGTGGCAATTATTATTCTGCGCGGGCAGCACGTTAATGTTTGAGGAACAGCCTACTGTGGAGTGCGTTCAAATAAGAGATTCCTCCACCCTGATTCTGGCATGAGACTTTGGATCCATTAAGAATATTTTCAGCTGCAAAGGAAAGCAGGAAGGATACTTTTAGCTTCCTGTGTACACAAGAAGAAAATCGCGATGTGCAGAGACTTAATGAAGGGGGACTTACTTTAGGCAGAGGGGCAGTGTCCGTCAACTTGGCAGTAGGATTCTCCACACCTGTCCCTCACGTGGTACACACAGTGTCAAGATGACTCCAGAATCGAAGTCTGCGGCAGGGCAGAGAAGAGGGAGGTGACAAACTGACCACATCTATCTTCTTGATTAGAAAAGCAAACTTTCCCTGAACTTCTATAGCAAGTTCCCTTTAGGTCATTAACTAGAACTTGGTCACAGGACCATCTGGACCCCAAAGAAAACCAGGAAAATGAGTTCCTGTAATAGACAGTGTTGAGACTAGGGAGCCCAAGAATGAGGCTTTGTGAAATTCGAAGAGTGGTATCTGAAACCGTTAAGTGACTTCCTGACCTTTGAACCCAAGGCTTTTTCAAGTGGTAGGAAGGAGAAAGGGAATAAAGGAAGAAGAAGAAATTAAGAAGACTCACTTGTATGGAGTTTCAGGGCATTGCTCATTCATGGGTTTCTTCTTTCCTTTAGTCACAGTATTTTATTGAATATTTATTAGGTACTAAACCCTAAAAATAAATTTATCCAAACTAAAGTGATTCTTCTCATCCTGGAAACTGTAGTTTGAGAAGGAAATTTGGAAATTTAAACTGGGCTGATTCTTATGGTCAAGCATTGAATTGTTGCTATCAAAACCAATGGCAAGTGGAACATTACCTAAGCATGTGTACGATATTTATAATACAGGAATGTTTAGGAGCGTGGCTTTTTCTACTTTGCTCCCTCTCTACCAACTTGCTGCTGTTATTGCAATGAACACAACCAAGACAGAAAATGAATTACATTTATTGAG
This sequence comes from Sciurus carolinensis, assembly GCF_902686445.1. Taxonomy (NCBI): domain Eukaryota; kingdom Metazoa; phylum Chordata; class Mammalia; order Rodentia; family Sciuridae; genus Sciurus; species Sciurus carolinensis. Next base: position 23,126,444 of record NC_062231.1, on the reverse strand, counting down.
CACAGACTCAGTGCTAGGTACTGTGCCACAGCACTTACAGCTGTTACTTCTTCTAATCCTCACACTGACTGGCTCGGGGAATATCTATTGTCATCTGCATTTTACAAATGGAAGCAGGGACTCCAAAATGGTGCCAGTAACTGGCCCTAGGACAGCTTGAGTCAAATGTTCTCACCACCAATATTAGATTCTATGTATTACACTGAGCGCTCTCTCTCCGGTTACTAGGTTACTACGTGTTAATTAAGTAATTTAACACTTTGAATTTTTAACTTTGCTTTTAGCCTCTGCACCTGATTTCTCCAGAAATCCCATTAAAAAAAATTCAGTTGTTCAAGTTGGTGGGGACATTGTTATCGAGTGCAAACCAAATGCTTTTCCCCAAGCTGCTATCTCTTGGAAAAGAAGAACAGAGATCTTGAGACCAAGCAAAAGGTAAAACGATCTTCATTTTTAAAAAAGATATTTTTAATTATCGTGCAATATAGTATCTTCTAAATGTTTTGGGTTTATGAGGTCTTCCCAACTGTCTTTGTCCATGATCAGCTTCTGGTGGCGGACACAGAGATGTAGGCGTTTTGTACATGATCCCGAAATAAACGTGTCTTCGAGTGCTAGGACCTATTTGTGGCACTTGACTGTAATAGTCTCGGTCCGTGCCCTTGGAATGGGTCTACATTTTCAAATCCTTTAAGGAGCTTTCTCTACATTCAGTTTGAAGACTTCTTCCTGGCTTGGTCTGCTGAGAAGCAAATCAGTGAGAAGAACAGGGAAGACAGACTCATGCACACACCTGGTGGTGTGGCTTTTAAATAGTCACACATTTGTTCCCCCAGAACAGGGTGAATTCACCAATAATGGGAGGAAAGAGAGAGAGGAACCTGCAGACAAAGAAAAGATGTTCCCTTGCATCGTACGTGCAATGGAGAATCCGAGACCAGCGTTCTAGAATAGCGTGACGGCTGCTTTTCTCTCCTTACAGTGCCTTTCGTCCCGTGGTGCTCTGGAACCCTGTATGTCACAGGGATGTCCAGACTGCAGTTACAACTGGGTCGTAATGACCCATGTGTGTTACTCAGCGATCAAATGGGCAGGGCAATCCTGCTATGAATGAGCCCTGGTGCTGAAGATAGGAAAAAGTTCCCGTTAGTCCACCGAGCTCTTCTTCATCATCAGTGTTGCCATGAACTCCTCTCCATACCTGGTTAGGCAGGTAAAGGCCAGAGAGAGAAAGACTAAGGTGTAATGAAAAATGGCAACTAAATTATAACCTGCAAGTCTGCTCTCCTTGGAGTTCTAGAACATTCTAATTGATTGGGATCCACCTTCTAAGTCTTTTGAGTTGCCCCCTTTTCAATTATAAGAACCAGTTTGCTTTTCCTCCTCTGGCTTCCAGCAATCTTTTTAGGTTCTATCTAGTTGGTCCACCCTGATAATGCTGGTCATGAAAGGTTCCTGGGCAGTTGTTCCTGGGGTTCAACAGGAAGTGATCTATGTAAAATGCAAATTTAGCATATTGATCACTCTAACAAGGCCAGGGAGCAGGGGGAGATCTGGAAGCGAGATTTGTAATGGAGACCTTGGTAGACGGTAACCGTGCCACAATCCAGGGTCCAAATGAAGGCCGCCATCATTTTTCTAACTAACTACAGGGTTCAGCCATTTCTGATATCATTTTTCTTTCATCTCGAATCCTCCTCCTCCCTCACCCCTGCTCCTTTTTTCTTTGAGAATGTCTAGAGAGAATGGACCATGACGAACCCAAGTGTGAGTGGACCTAACAGGACAGTCACAGCTCTGAATTCTGTCAAGTGCTGTCCAGTGGGAACTTAGATTCAGTGTGATAGAATGTTCAACCTTTTTGATTAAGCTAAAAATCTGGATTTTGGGCATTGACTCTCTCCAACCAGAACCATAGAGACATGCTGATAGACATAGACGGGCATAGGACCCCATTTTGACATTTCTGGTGCCAAGATTGCACTCGGGGGCAAGGAAGAGAGAAAGGGAATAAAACACACACAAACAGATCTGTGTTGCTCAGGCTGAGTGACACACTATGCCAGTCACAGTCTCACCAACCCGTCCGTGTGCACAGTGAGACGTAAGAGAGAGATTCCTCAGGGCTGGCTTTCTTCCTTATTCTTTCCTTTCTCCATATTTTTGTATCCCTCTACTAAAGCTTTTTGCAGGATAGAAATTCTCTCAAATTTATCTTTGTGTGCCGGGAGCCTGGGCACAGACCCAAAACTCCTTGATAAATATGTGTGAGATACATCAGTGAGTCAGAGAGGGGACTATGTAGGACATTCCCAGCTTTAAAGAAAGGTTATTCTTGGGGAAATGCCTGCAGCCAGACAGCAGGTGCTTTGATCCTAAGGAGCAAAGAAGCGAGATGGGAGCCTACAGCCGTCGTCCCGGCTGGGCCCCATCCTCCATATCCGCTGCCTGGGCGGTTGCTGTGAGCACTCCTGATGTTTTGGGATGTGGAAACTTTTTAAATATTTCCTCTTGCATTCCTAAAATCTAATCAAGGTTTGAATACACTGCTGTGAAATAGGAAGGCTCCGGAGAGCTGGTGATATCAAACCCAGCCCTCTGTGCTGTGGGTCTGGATAAATTGATGAGCTCTGCAGGTTTATATTTTACTTTTATTTATTTTATACAGAGTGAATGCAGGATCTGTTTTAGCCTCAGAACAGTTACTCATACGCACAGCAGATTCAGCACTGTCTTCTTGTGATTTAAGGCACCACCCCTGTGATTTCTATTTTAGAAGTTATTTTTCCACATCTCTATCCTCTTCTTGCTTTAGGATTTTATTACAATTTTTCCAAGAAAACAAACACATGATCTCCCGAATGTGCGTTCTAAACAGTTGAAAAGAATTACTGAGAGCCAGCACAATGTGGTAATTATGGACGTGCCTCTCTGGCTGGTGTAGATTCTTCTGAGCAATAATTTGCAAAGGGTCACAGAGTCGGCTCCATGAGACTCTTTGTCTCTGCATGTTTCCTGTCCTGTCTCCCATCTCTGGCCTTGTGACCTGACTGGTTTCACTAAGTGCAGGGTTTCAAGCTGCTGATTGAGAAATCCAGCTTCTGTTTGTGTTGACTTAATGGCTTTTTAGTAGTCTTTGAACTTCCAAACAAGTAGAAGGGAAAAAGTAGAAAAGGAAGAAACTGCTGTTTATTGTAGAGATAGTATAGTACATTAAGAAGATTCTAACTACTATCAATACAGAGTTACGGTGACAAATCCCAAATTCTAGCAAACTGATTGCATTTAGCTCGGAAATAGCTACCACAGGGGAAACATGCCTCAGAACAGATAATATTTATTTAAATGGGAGTGTCACAAAATATTTCTCTTTACATGTAGAACATATAGATTAAGGTCATTTGACTTAATGTGTGTGTGTGTGTGTGTGTGTGTGTCTGTCTGTCTGTCCGTCTGTCTAGGTGTAGGCATCAAATTTCCAAAGCAAATGAAATTAAATATCTTAAGAGCCAGAGACAACAGAGTATTTGGTCTAGAGGTCGACTGGAAAATTACTTTTAGATTTGATTATAAAATACAAGTTTTATCTCAGAAGTAGACACTGACCACTCAGTGTTATGTTTTAAAGGAGGAGTCTGGAGGATCTGGCTCGTTTTACAAATTTCGTAAGGCCAGATCCAGAACTCCAACAAAAAACACTGAGTCCCAGCACATTTTTTTTTTAAATTTCACACTGAGTTGAATATTTCATGTCAATTGCAAAGCATAGGAAAACTTCAACCTTCTCAAACTTCTGGTTTGATGCAAGACTCAATTTTGTATACAGGAAGCATAAAACCGTCAGGTACAGAGAGAAGTTTAAATTTTTGCAGTGATTCCAAAGAGAAGTCGCTTTTGGCTCTTGACCTTGGAAATACCTATGTGAGAAAAGGTACTTTTAGTTTCTATTATAAAACTTCTCTATGGGACTGCCTGCTTTGAAATTACTTTGTCGCTAAATCCTGATGCCAATAAAGCGTAACTACCTAGAGACGGTTGAGAAGACTCTAAAGAAGACTATTCAAAGAAATCATCCTGGATTGCCTACTTATCAAAAATGGTGGCAATATATATATTTTGACAGTGGCTTCTGGTCGCTCATGAACCGAGACATTCCCTCCCAGATCTAGTAGGTGATGAGCTTTATAAGTGAAGTCAGGCTTCTCTCTCCTTAGTCACATCTTTTCCTCTCTGGGGATAGTAGAAAAGATGCTCAAGAATTCATTCGCTGAAGGACTGTTGACACATGTTTTGATCTATTGGATGGGTTACTCATTCAGATGGAGTGACATTTCTTAATACGGCCAGCGTGTTTCTTATGCACCATCTTCAAAGTCAAGACGCGGTTAAGAGTTCTGTCTGTGTAGTAGGGATTTGTGTGCATGGCCAACTGTCGGTGGAGAATGTGGGATGATGGCATAAAGGGTCCAAGAGCTTCTGGCTTCCTGCTAGGAGTAAATAATCATGCAATATCTGTTCCATTCTTCCTGAAGATGCCAGGGGTCTGAAAATACTACTTAAACTGAAGAGAAGCAAATGGTCTGTGCCTGTGGGAAACCCCAGGATGTGTTACAAAGAAGTCATTGTAAAACATGATTTCAGGTTTGGGTTCTGTCTTTGATGAGTAAAGAGCATGACCCTGAGTAAAACTTATCTGCTCCTGTTTTTGATGAGACATCACTGTTTGCTGCATTTCAGATCAAGTACTATGAAAACACATTTAAGTAAAATTAAACACTCTCCATGCAGCGACACCCTGCGTAATTCCGTATTAGAAATCAAAAGAGATCATTAAAAATGGAAAGTTCTATCTGATAGTTTCCTATATGATTTAATGATTGGCTCAGGGGACCCAGAGATTAAGCAGAGTGATTGATGTGAATTGCCCAACAACTAAAATGATCCGGTTGGATGGCAGAGATTGCAGACAGCTCTGGTGGCAAGTCTCTGAGCTCCTTGGAGGCAGTAAGCATCTCTCTCGAACTCACTGCTACACAAACCTGGAACATAATGCACACGCCATCAATATTTTCTATGTCGTTGGGTCTGTAAAAATCAGGATTGACTTGCTTTTACTGGCTTCAGAGATTTTTCCATTTCAACCAAATGCTTTAATAATTCATCGAACTATGACGTGTTCATTTGTTAATTCTTTCATTAATTCCACAAGTATCCACTGAACACCTGATATTCCAATCACTCTTGTAGGTCCTGGGGATAAAGGTGAAGCCAGCTAGCTGCCTAATATGTAGTGTTCTCTTTGCTCTTTTTTTTTTTTTTTTTGGTTTTATTTTTTTTTTATTTTTTTTTATTTTTTTACATTTACATAGGGTAATGATGTTTATTTTATTTTTCCCCTCCCCCCACCCCTCCCACCCCTCTTTTCCCTCTACACAGTCCTTCTTTCCTTCATTCTTGCCACTGTCCTTAGCCTAACTCTAAACCTAACCCTAAACCTAATGCTAGCCCCTCCCACCCCCCATTATATGTCCTCATCTGCTTATCAGCGAGATCATTCGTCCTTTAGTTTTTTGAGATTGGCTTATCTCACTTAGCATGATATTCTCCAATTTCGACCATTTGCCTACAAATGCCATAATTTTATCATTCTTCATTGCGGAGTAATATTCCATTGTATAAATATGCCACAGTTTCTTTATCCATTCATCAACTGAAGGGCATCTAGGTTGGTTCCACAATCTGGCTATGGTGAATTGAGCAGCAATGAACATTGATGTGGCTGTATCTCTGTAGTATGCTGATTTTAAGTCCTTTGGGTATAGGCCAAGGAGTGGGATTGCTGGGTCAAATGGTGTTTCCATTCTAAGCTTTCTGAGGAATCTCCACACTGCTTTCCAGAGTGGCTGCACTAATTTGCAACCCCACCAGCAATGTATGAGTGTTCCTTTTTCACCACATCCTCACCAACACCTATTGTTGCTTGTATTCTTGATAATCGCCATTCTAATTGGGGTGAGATGAAATCTTAGGGTAGTTTTGATTTGCATTTCCCTTATTACTAGGGATGTTGAACATTTTTTCATATATTTGTTGATTACTTGTACATCTTCTTCTGTGAAGTGTCTGTTCATTTCCTTAGCCCATTTGTTGATTGGATTATTTGTATTCTTGGTGTAGAGTTTTTTGAGTTCTTTATAGATTCTGGAAATTAGCGCTCTATCTGAGGTATGGTTGGCAAAGATATTCTCCCACTCCGTAGGCTCTCTCTTCACATTTCTGATAGTTTCCTTTGCTGAGAGAAAGCTTTTTAGTTTGAATCTATCCCAGTTGTTGATTCTTGCTTTTATTTCTTGTGCTATGGGTGTCCTGTTAAGGAAATCTGATCCTGAGCCAACAAGTTGAAGATTTGGACCTACTTTTTCTTCTATAAGATGCAGGGTCTCTGGTCTGATTCCGAGGTCCTTGATCCATTTTGAGTTGAGTTTTGTGTAGGGTGAGAGATAGGGGTTTAATTTCATTCTATTGCATATGGTTTTCCAGTTTTCCCAGCACCATTTGTTGAAGAGGCTATCTTTTCTCCATTGCATATTGTTGGAACCTTTGTCTAGTATGAGAAAATTGTATTTATTTGGGTTTGTGTCCATGTCCTCTATTCTGTACCATTGATCTACCTGTCTATTTTGGTACCAATACCATGCCGTTTTTGTTACTATTGCTTTGTAGTAGAGTTGAAGATCTGGTATTGCAATACCCCCTGCTTCGCTCTTGCTACTGAGGATTGCTTTAGCTATTCTAGGTTTTTTATTCTTCCAGATGAATTTCATAATTGCTTGCTCTATTTCTGCAAGGTACATCATTGGGATTTTAATTGGAATTGCATTGAATCTGTATAGCACTTTAGGTAGTATAGCCATTTTGACGATATTAATTCTGACTATCCAGGAACATGGGAGATCTTTCCATCTTCTAAGGTTTTCTTGAATTTCTTTCTTTAGTGTTCTGTAGTTCTCATTGTAGAGGTCTTTCACCTCTTTTGTGAGATTGATTCCCAAGTATTTTATTTTTTTCGATGCTATTGTGAATGGGGTAGTTTTCCTAATTTCTCTTTCTGAAGATTCATCACTTATGTATAAAAATGCATTGGATTTATGAGCATTGATCTTGTAACCTGCTACTTTACTGAATTCACTTATGAGTTCTAAAAGTTTTCTGGTGGAACTTCCAGGTTCCTCTAAATATATAATCATGTCATCAGCGAACAGGGATAGTTTGAGTTCTTCTTTTCCTATTCGTATCCCTTTAATTTCTTTGGTTTGTCTGATTGCTCTGGCTAGAGTCTCAAGGACGATGTTGAATAGAAGCGGTGAAAGAGGGCATCCCTGCCTTGTTCCAGTTTTTAGGGGGAACGCTTTCAGTTTTTCACCATTTAGAATGATATTAGCCATGGGCTTAGCGTAGATTGCCTTTATAATGTTTAGGAATGTTCCCACTACCCCAATTTTTTCTAGTGTTTTGAGCATGAAGGGGTGCTGTATTTTATCAAATGCTTTTTCTGCATCTATTGAAATAATCATGTGATTCTTAACTTTAAGTCTGTTGATATGGTGAATGACATTTATTGATTTCCGAATGTTGAACCAACCTTGCATCCCTGGGATAAAACCCACTTGATCGTGGTGCACTATCTTTTTAATATATATTTGTATGCGATTTGCTAAAATTTTGTTGAGAATTTTTGCATCGATATTCATTAAGGATATTGGTCTGAAATTTTCTTTCCTCGATGTGTCTCTGTCTGGTTTAGGTATCAGGGTGATATTGGCTTCATAGAACGAGTTTGGTAGGGTTCCCTCCTCTTCTATTTCATGGAATAGTTTGAGAAGTATTGGAATGAGCTCTTCTTTAAAGGTTTTGTAGAACTCGGCTGAGAACCCATCTGGTCCTGGACTTTTCTTTGTTGGTAGGCTTTTGATGACCTCTTCTATTTCATTGCTTGAAATTGGTTTATTTAAGTTGTGTATGTCCTCCTCGTTCAGTTTAGGTAGTTCATATGTCTCTAGAAATTTGTTGATGTCTTCGAGGTTTTCTGTTTTGTTGGAGTATAGATTTTCGAAATAGCTTCTAATTATGTTTTGTATTTCACTCGTGTCTGTTGTGATGTTTCCTTGTTCATTCCGAATTTTAGTAATTTGAGTTTTCTCCCTCTTTCTCTTTGTTAGTGTGGCTAAGGGTTTATCAATTTTATTTATTTTTTCAAAGAACCAACTATTTATTTTGTTGATTTTTCCAATTGTTTCTTTTGTTTCGATTTCGTTGATTTCGGCTCTGATTTTAACTATTTCCTGTCTTCTACTACTTTTGGTATTGGTCTGCTCTTCTTTCTCTTTGCTCTTTCTTAAAAAACTTTTTTCTTTTGAAAGTTACTTAGAGTCAGAAATTGGGTTTTAAGTCCCAGTTTTACTTCTCAGTTGGTAACTTCTAGAAAATGCCGTCAACGCCCTGGTTCTCGGTGATGCGTCTTGGAGGAGCTCTTACTTAACCTTGCCTGGGGCTGTCATGCGGCAGAAATGCTGAGCCTGTGTGGGAGGACCGTGGTCTTCACCCAACCTGCTACCGCTGGAGGTGCTTACTGCTGCCACCCTAAAGTTTACGTGGGTTCCATCTGCACTTGCTTAACCTCTCGCCAAAAATGTCCCTGCAGGAAGACAAGGTGAACCCAGTTTAAGCTCAGCTCTGCAAGACATTCCTGGGCACCTGACGGGGTGGAGTCCACCTTTGCTAAGTCACTTCTTTTTTCCCTGTGGATCTGCTCAGCAGGTGAAATGACAGGAGTCGGAAGTCCTAGATTCATCTCCACATACCCACTGACTGCTGGCTCCCTGTTTAGGGATCATTTTCTGAATTTAATGGGAGATGTTAGCTGGCCGGACAGACAGCTCCATGCTGACTTCTGACAGCCAGCATAGATCACCTTTCCTACATCATCTGGGCTTTGCTCTGAACAATAAAAACCAACAGATGCCAGGAAGACATTTTGTCCTGTTACTGAAATAATAATAATGGAATCTGTAAGTAATTCACGGCCTTTCCCTCATTTCCTGGAAACATAAAAATAAAATAAAATCCAGCTCCAGGTCAGGCAAATCGTCAGTAATAAAAAAATAAAATAAAATAACCAGTTTAAACGTCTCCTATTTGCTGGGTGGCATATCAGGCACTTTATATCTATCAAAGCTTTAAAATGCATTTTTTTCCATATTCTAAGATATTTCTGAGGAACAGGGTAGTCGCTGAATCCATGGTGACATTGGTGCCACTTATTCCTGGGTAATCTCTAAGATGACTCTAAATGCAAAGGAATTTCAGAATTCACAATCAAACTCACTGGACTGTAGAAATGCTTCCCTGGACACCTGGTCTCCAAATGCGATCTTTGCCTCCAGGCTTGAAGTAAGAGGTCAGCCGTGATGGAATCAATTTATTACCGTTATCTGGGTACCCCAAGTCGACAGGTGTGGACAGACCTTACCAAATCATAGAATCCGTGTGCGTTATCCTACAAAAACACCACCATCAAACCCTGCGTGGCCTGGAGACTTGACCTATGCCTGCACCTCTGCTGGATGTATTGGTTTGGATCCATGAGGGGACCTGGGATCATATTCAATTGTTGAAGAAGAGGTGTTGCCACCATATTTTTGTCCATAAGCCCCGATTTGGAGCAGATCCACTTTGCTTCCACCCACCTGGCAAGGTCTCCTGCAAGGACACAGTACTCCGTTGTGGGAAGGGGTGAGGGGAAGGAAGCAAGATGGTGGGGAAAGTGGAAAGGTGGGGAGGAGAGGAGGGAGAAAGAAGAAAGAAGACCAGGGAGGGCATTCTCTGGGACTGGAGAGAATCCATGGATCTTTCTGTTCTTCATGGGTAAAAATATACCCAGGGGAAGAACCTATTTGAAAGCCCATAGCGTAGGGTCTCACACAGAAAAGAAACAGCATAAAAAATAGATTGCTTTCATTCTGTTGGTAAAATCACCCAGACAATGTCTCTTTTAGTGAAAGGGCTCACTGCCCCCCATTTGGTCCCCAACACAGAGGGGTCCTTCCTGAACCCCTTTCGGGAGCATTCTACCTCATGGGGTACCCACCAATGGATATCCAGCTGCCTGAATGCTGGAGACCCACTTATATGACTCTCACTCCCTGTTGGATGCTTATTTAGATATTTCTCAATAGCCGCCTTCTAACTCATTACTGATCCTTTTTATTTTGCCTTCGCTCCCAAGGGCTTATAGTCTCAATAATGAAATAACCCCTCCACCCAAGCCATTTCATGACCGCCTCAGCCACCACACAGCAACTGGAAAGTGGGTTTCTCTGCCCCTTCCTCCTCCTTGCTGAGCTTCCTAATGGAACAAGCAAATAAACCTAATTTTATTTTGTATCACCAACTACTTAATGTAATAGTGCTTAGTACATCAGGTAGCAGGAGTATCGAGTGGGCAAATGCACCATCTGTCCCCGTGTTTAAGGAAGAGTGACAGTGTGCATAATGCCAGGCTTATTACAACCTCCCTCTGTGCTTCCTCTTCGTAATAAAATTTTAAATTGTTCGTACTCAACTCCTGAGAGCCTTGTTAAGGTGAGGCTTTCCGAGGGAGTACATGTTGAAGATGTCAGGAGCCATCTGATACTCTCTCCAGTGTCACAAGGAGAGGGAACAAGCTGAAATCCTGTGTGGGCCTCTGTCACTCCTGTTCTTATCTCTCCCTCTTGCCACAAACCCTCCTTCCTTGATCCCCACTGGCCTTCCTCAATCTGGGGAACTCGCCTTTCAGACGATGCATGCGGAACCACCTGCCTGCCCTGGTCTGTGGTAGCTCCCCTTCATTAAAGACGTAAAGCCTGCCTTTAAGCCTAGCCTGTAATTTGGGGGTGTGCTGCTTCACCAGGCTGTCTTGTGTTGGTGTCTTATTGCCAGGACCTTCTGTCAAATGTTTCCCTGTGACTTTAAACCAGAGGCAGAGATGATAAAGAAAGAAGTTCTGCCAATTACATAGCATCTTACAAATTCTTACACTGCATTCTACGACAGGAGGGGAGGGGGGTGTCTCATTGCTCAGTTGCTGTGAATTGAGAGCTGGAATCAGTGGGTTTCAGATTTAATCGTGCGTTGGAAGAACTTTATGCAAAATGCAGATCCAAGAGCTGCACCCCCCAATTTTTGTACTTATGGAAGAGGGCAGAATATTCTGCATTTTTCTTGCTCCTCTTCAGCCTCCAGGAGATGCTGAGAATCTTGTATACCACTCAGGGAACCACCAGCGTGGTGCACATACATCTGACGAAATGCAAACTTTCTTTATCTTTTCTCCTCTCTCCTCCAAATGCTGCTTTCTGTACTCAAATTTCAGCCCTTCATTATATTTCACTGTTGAACAGGTGTAAGTCTCCGTTTCCTTCCTCTTCAAAAATATAACTATAATTGGCCCTAGAACGGTGTCTGCTTACTGTTAAGACTTGCTTCTAATCTCTCAGTGACATTTAGATCCTCCAAAATTTACATACATATTCAACAGCAATGGTTTCATAGATGGAAAAGGTCAATTATTCATGTAATTTATACAAATGACCTTTTGTTCTTGGTTTGATTCTTTGGAAGTGATCACTTGATAAGTTTAAAATATGATGTTCTTGACTTAAAAAGAATGTGGTTTCTCAATGAATCTTTGTTACACCCATACATTCCTACTGATGCCGTGAGCATATGGGAATAAATAATAATAAGTGAATAGGGAATTGCTGTCTATCACGATATAGTTGAAGAAATGAAAGTTAGACCAATAGCGTAGAGATCATTATTGTTTAATATCTTCAAAATGAGTAGAAATGCTGTTAGAGTACTCTTTCTGTCACTTACTCTCATTTTCCATTCTCCTTTTATTGATTTATTTAATTTCTGCAATGGGATTTTTAATTTTTCCAAATGAAACTTACACAGAGCACATTTCACGAAACAGTTGATATGAATCCAGTCCATCTAAGGTCCTGGCGGGAGACGCAGAGTCCCCCTCCATACTCTCCCACTTCTTCTGGCCCTGCAGGACCTCCTGGTTTTCCCCCCAAGAATCCCCGAGGTCTCCCAAGACCGTAATTTGAGAACCACTGATTCGAAGTGACAGACGGGAGTCTCAAGTGTGACTTGTCAAACTACTCACTTATTTATAAGCACAGCTGCAAACCAATTTGACAGACCTCTCATGTAGGATTCTGGGTTTATAAATGTGAATGAGCTCAGTCTTGGAGTGGGGGGCAGGTGCATACCTCCCGTGCACTAGCACGTGGACCCCAGGGGTGAAAGACAGTGAGGCCTGCTACGGACTCAGCTCTAGAAGTTCAGACAAACCTCACCGGCTTGGAGGTCACTGAGCTGGCACTTGAAGGGTGGGTAGGAATTTTTCCCAGCGTAGGAAAGGAGTAATGGTGGGGACTCCTTATATTAATGTCCTGCTGTATACTCTGTCAATTCCAAGTTTAGCTATAGGTTTTCTTTTCTCCAAACAAGATACATTCTGGCAGGTACAGTGGACCCTCCTATAATCCCAGCAACTGGGGAGGCTGAGGCTGGAGGATGGCCGGTTCAAGGCCAGGATCAGCAACTTAGTGAGACCCTATCTCCAAATAAAACATAAAAAGGACTGGGGTGTAGCTCAGAGCAAAGTGTCCCTGGGTTCCGTCCCCATTACCACTAGAAACAACTTTCTTTCCAAGAGTTCTGTTTAGACTGGAATCATGTCCGAGTCACCCAAGAGTCGGCTCTTCCATGTCTTAGGGGAGGCTTAGTTATACTTAATAAATGTTCATTTTCCATTCTACCTCTGATTGAATTAACCAGTACAGCCAGAAATCTATCCTTCCTGTACTTCACCCTGACTTCCTCGTGGAAACCTATTGGCAATGGTTACGGTGTCCATTTATACGGTACCTGCCATGGTCCTGGAGTCCGGCTAGTGTGTCAGAACATTAGCTATGCAATTTCATGTAATTGTTACAATGTGTCTTTGAGAGATACTGGTTTTTGACAGGGGTGAAACCAAATCTTAGCCAAGTTAAATATCACACCCACAGTCACACAATCAGGAAGTTGTAGCAAGCATCCAATTCTAGGAAACTCTGAAACAAACATCATGGATAATCTCAAGCACTGTATCATAGGTTTTTAATTAAATTTCTGAAGAATTATATGTATTTATTATATATGGTAAATAATTTATTATATATAATACATACATTTGAAATATACATTATGACATACACAGGTTCTATTTGTAGAACTAAAGGTCAACTTTCATGCATACATGTTATTTTCCCTTTAAAAATTCTTCTGGGAGTAGCAATATATACAAAGTTTAATTTTTAAATAAATTAAAGGCATAGCGTAAATCTTATGTGCTTTCCACATACTGATAGATACTGTCCTGCTGATTGATAGCAGTAAAATAAATAAATCAGTCTTTTCAGCAGCTTTGGTTCCTGTGTCCACAGTGATCAAACCAGTGACTGGAATTTTAATAAAATCCACAATATAGTTTTGGGTGGCATGTGGACAGAGAAGTGCAAGTCCAGCAAACGTCGATGAGCCTCACTGTTGAGGTAGGAGATTGCTGGAAGGAAGGAGGCTCAGCAGAGGCGGCACATCCTAGTTGGTCCCTCTTCTGGCCACTTTGATCAACCTAATTTTGCAGACACTTAGGCACGTGATAATTCAGTAGCAAAAGAGATCCAGAATTAGAAATTCCACCAGCATCCGTCTTTCACAAAACCACGATCCAGAGCAGGGGGGTCACTTCCCAGATTCTCCTCCTCTGAAATCCCTTGATGAACCAAGAGCTGGAAGGAAAAGGAAAACAGCTCCTAGTTTTCTAGATCGATGGCCATGCTTTCCCCACCTGTGGGAAATCAGGGACCCTGGGGATGAAGTTACCTGTCCAAGTTACCTGACCATGTTTGAATCTCGTCTGAAAGGTTGTGACAGATCCAACTTTACATTTGCAAAGTTCCCAAACCCTGAGGACCTCACACGGTGGGCTCATGGCCGCGAACATAATGACAAAGCCAGGAGACCTTCCCAGGGTTCAAAATTCTCCATGGTGTTTTCCATCTGTTTTCTAGCTACTGGGGGAGCCTATTTAATTGTTTCTTCTTAAGTTCTAAGTTCACAAGCTTCTTTTTTTTTTTTTTTTTTGTTCTTTGCCAACTTCAGCATCTCCCACCTGCTCTTTTGTGGGACATGGGCTACAGGCATGCTGACATCCAAATCTACATTTATTCCTCTTTGTGTTTTCTCAGGCGTCCCCAAGCCACGGAAGCAAAGGGAGGCACTTCTCCTTACCTTTCTGTTCTCCTTCTGAAGAGCAGGATGTATTCCTCTTAGGTCTATTTTGCTGCAGTCATTTAGATTCATTTAACTTCCCATCCCATGCTGTTGTGTGGGTGCTAAGTCACATGGCTTCACATTCCACGGGGGTCAGCCTTGCAGGGCACACTCTTTGGCATGCCATCCGAACAGAGATTCATCCTGACACCGAATAATTACGTTGTTTAGCGACTGCTGTTATCGAACCACCTCCTGCTTTGAATCATGATTCAGTCACCCTGACTCTGTGTCGGGGTTCTGTGTTAGCACTCCCCAGCTGACCCTGAAATCCCTTCTGCATATGAAACAAGGAGATCCATTTGGATCAAGACTGAGATCTGAGGATCTGCAGCCTCGTTTCTGCTTTGGAGCTTAGAACAGTTGAACCGGAGACGCTCGCCGTGTAATCTTTTCTCAGATCACACCACTCATCACCCATTAAACCACAAAATACAACTGCAGAAGCCAGGAAATCTGAATTAGGAGACACTGGGACCTGTAATGTTTTCATTCCCATTTAAGTTAAAATATTTTGGAGTCATTTTTGAACTCCTAGGTAATGCTTCTGAACAAACTTTTGCTAATTAAGCCCTTTCAATTAGGTGCATAAGGACCCCAGATCATCTTTGAATACTTAATTCATGGGAAATGTATCTCCAGCCATTTAGTCTCTTAAATATATATATATTTCTCCTGTCCATTGAGAGTGGTAAAAAAGTAATGTGCCCAAGAATGTCAGTTTCCTTAGAAACACCTGCTTCCTGGGCAAAGTTGTGGTTTATGATTCTTCCTCTTCCTCTGTCTTTTCATAGATTTTTCATTTTAGTTTTTTTTCCTCTCCTTCTACTGCCCCACAGTCCACATAGATTAAATCACACTGTGCCCAATGTCACCCAATAGCCAACTTCAAGAATGCTACTGTATGCCTGGAGTGAGGAGAGAGGCGAAGAAATTACTAAAGATGTTACCAGTGCATTTTTGTGTATCAATTAAATATTTAGGAACCACCCAACAGGGTCCATATCATCATAAGAATTGAAAAGATTTTGATGTGGGTTGTATTTGATAGTCTTCATTTCCCTGATCCGAACTGTATAAAATACTGATTGAGACCAATCTTAGATGCTGGAATCTTTTTTTTTTTTTTTTTTGACATTTTCAAGTATAGTTTATGTATTTTATGACACAGAAATGCATCACTACAGTTTTGATCTCCTTGGAAAACTGAAAATAATTAAAATCACCCCCAAAGTCTAGATTTTACATGGAACATGCTACTCATTTATTTCTATAATGTATGGCATTTATATGAACTGTCTTTTATTAGAATTAACAGGACTCCCCCCACTGCCACCAACTTCAAATTCAGTGAAAACAGTTTTTTCTCAAAATTTCTGCTATAACCTTTGGACATATAAAAGTCCAGGGAGAGAAAAATAAACATAGGTATATATGAGAAGCTAGAATCTTATTCTGAGGAATTGAGTGAATTCCTTTCCTGCAACTCTTATACTACTTTATGTACTATCAACCAACTAATAGTCATTTATCAAGATGATCTTTTTATGACCATAATTAGCATTATTTTTTTTCTCCTCCTCCTCCTCCTCCTCTTCTTTCTTCTTCTTCTTCCTCTTCTTCTTTCTTCTTCTTCTTCCTCTTCTTTCTTCTTCTTTCTTCTTCTGGGATTGAACCCAGGAGGACTTCACCAATGAGATATACCCCTAACCTTTTATTTATATTTTTAGAGACAGGGTCTTGCTGAATTGCATAGGGTCTCCCTAAGTTGCTGAGGCTGACTTTGAACTAACAATCCTCCTGCCTCAGCCTCCCAAGCCCCTGGGATTACAGGCCTGCACCACCATACCTGGCTAATTAGCATTTTTTCTTAAATAGAGGTTATTCAACTAAGTGACTTTCTGTAAGTTTACTCAATTTGTCAACAACATTCATAAATATCCATTCAGGCCTAGGAAGAAAAGGCTGAATATTTGAATATTTAGGAGCAAACCTAATCAGAATATGTGGATTTATGAAGTACCTGCTAATTGTAGATCTCCTTGGAGAATAAAAATAAATATGGAAAAATAATAACCATGATAGGACCCTCATTATCCTCAGGTGTTATTTATATATGCCTATATAAATAAATAGTATTTGCAGGAAATAGTTTCCTAGAACTCCGTGAGATACTCAGATCCAAAGGTGTGCACATCCCTATGTAAATGGTGTAGTATTTACTTAAAGATCTGTGCACATCCTCCCATGAACTCTAAATCATCTCTAGATTACTTGTAATATCTAAAGCAGTGTCATTGTGATGTAGACACTCAAGAGTTCTTGCGTTGTTTAGGGAATTATGATAAAGAAAAAGCTCATTACCAGTGCAATCCTGTTTTTTGGAGGTGGGATACCAGGAATTGAACTTGCGGGTACTCAACCACTGAACCACATCCCCAGCCCTATTTTGTATTTTATTTAGAGACAGGGACTCACTGAGTTGCTTAGCACTTTGCTTTTGCTGCGGCCGACTTTGAACTTTCGATCCTCCTGCCTCAGCCTCCCAAGGTGCTGGTATTAAAGGCATGTGACCATGCCTGGTACCAATGCAATTCTTTTTCAAATATTTTCATCATCAGTTGGTTGAAAGTTTGTAATGGGAAACCCATTCATAGGGAGTGTTAGTGTGCATGTGTCTTTGTATATTTTTCTCTAAAATTCTGAAAGAAAATTGATGATGATTCTGACACTTTTATCCCAATTCTACATAAAATTCACATAGAAATCAAGCATGTATTCCCTGAGTAACCTGACCAGGAAGGAGAAACCAGATTCATATCCAAAATAATCAAAATTTAGAGTCCAGAGTTTTCTGACCCCTATATGACCTATCTCATAAAGAAGCCAAAACCAACAAAAACTTACTTTTATAGATTATTTAGAGATCATTGACTTGTCTAAAAAGAATATTAAAAACCTGTGACAGCGTTGTGACTTAGTCAGTGATTCAACGGAAACAGCGCTGGCTGAGGATTAGGAGTTCTGCATTGGGGCTGAGGTTAATGAAACTCCTGGAATCTTGACTTGCTGATGTGGAAAAATAATAATCTCTCCCATTTGGGGAGAGGGTAAGAGAGTGCTCTGAGCTGTAGTGATCAAGGGGAAGATGTGTTAGAGGAAGCTGTAACCTTCCATGTTTCCCTAGGAAAGAGAGCAGTTACGGTTCGAGAACGAGGTGTTTCCCAAAGATCCTGTTAAGGCAGCACTCTTCAAAGGGAAAATAACTAGATTATGTGAACTACAACCTAATCAGTTCATCCTAGTTTGAATGAACTGACTGGGTAGCAATTTGTAGGCAGGTGGGTAGTGCAGGAGGTGGGTTACTTTGGCAGGGTGCATCTTTGCCGCGACCAGCGTGACCAAACTTTCAGGTCCAGCAAGGGGCGAAGGGGGATTGGAAAATAAAGATTCACAGACACGAATCTTGAAGATGAAGCTGGGATCAGGTGGAGCTCTGCTCTCTGATGGAGATGCAGATCTCAAGAGTCACAGCAGCAATCTTTATTCATATATGTCTCATTATCGGGTTAAAGACTATGCAAGCATTATTCTTTGTATTCAAGAAAGTTACAGAAACCAGGAAATTTGTGTAGCTTTTCCACAGTTGCAAAGTGCAATGTTAGGAGGTCTGTGTAGCTTTCGAGAAAGTCCATTGTTAAAAGTTACTATAAAGCGGGCAGGAACAGGAGCAGCAAAGCTGGTGAAGCACTGTGGTTGTCTAGCACGAGGGTTCCTCTGTTCCCAGGAGCCGTGTGCCTGAGATCAAGGTCAGAGCTGAGAGGACTCTTGCACAGAGCCTCCTCATGCAGGGCACTGCCACAGCAACTGAGCCTCCTGTGCCCTTGCACAGGAACATTCCCAGGCATGGGGCATGCACAGCCATGAGGTCACCAGAGACCCCCAATCTCAGTCACTGCTGCCCATCCTCTGTCATTGCTCTCCACACATCTTCCCTGTGGACCCTTCTCCACCTGACTCTGCTTCCTGACGCCCCAGGAGCTCAGTAACTCTCCTCCACTGGACCCTCCTGCCATGCGCTGGCTCACCCCAGACCCAGGCCAATGGAGTTAACCATTGAGAGACTGAGGGCTCTGAACCATGAGCCCCAAAGAAGCTCTCCTTCTAAATTGTTCTCTTTGGGTGTTTTGGTCAGCACCGTAACAAGCTCACTAAAACAAGCACTAAGTCCACTTTTCACAAAGTCCGACTATGTTGGAGCCAGAGTAAGGCAGGAGCAGATGGGCAGCCATGGAAGTTTGTCTTACTCCACTGGGCAGCCTTGCTTTAGGCCACAGAGACACAGAGCTGGTCACTTGGCATCCAGGCATGTGTTGTCTCTGGACAGACAGTACCGAGAACTACTTGGGAACTTTCTGGGAAAGAAAAGAAGAAGGGATTTGTCCCCCTGGCTGCCCCTTTGCTAGTTGGGGTTGCGTTATCTGGACCTACACAGTCAATCGAACAAAGAGAACCAGAGAGACTCATCAGGTAAGTCCGGAAGAACAGGAAGCTAAGTGGACTTAGCAAGAAAGAGGGGCTCAGATCAGCAGATTGGAGTGCACATCTTTTGTGAGACAGGAGAGGAAGAGGTTCTGGGCTTTTATCTTCCGGTTCTGTGAAAAAAAGAAAAAAAAAGATAAAGAAAACGTATATTATAGTAAGAATTATGAACATTTGTTTCCCCTGTGGAACTTAAACAGCTCTTTCCTGAGAAGAATATCTGCATTTCCACCCCTGCCCCAAAGTCAACCAAAGTCAGGGATGAATAAAATATTCATGCATAAACTTTCCTGAACTTTCTGACACATAAGATTTCGTGGCACATATATCATGCTTTTTTTCAGGGCCGGAGCTTGAACCCAGGGCCTTGTGCTTCCAAAGCAAACACTCTACCAACTGAGCTAAATCCCAAGTCCTATGTATCATGCTTTGGCAAAGATGGCCGACATCATTTCGGAGAGATGGGCTAGATCAACTTCCTGTGGCTCCTTCAGTTAGCACTTTATTTTAACTCTCATTTTTACTATGCAGATGATTATTATGGTTTAGAATTAGATGAGGTGTCCCCCACAAGCTCATGTGTGAGGCAATGCAAGAATGCTCAGGGGTGAAAGGGTTGGATTATCAGAGCTATAACCTAGTAAGTGGATTAATCCATTGATGGATTAACTGGGTGGTAACTGGAGGCAGGTAGGGTGTGGCTGGAGGAAGTAGGTCACAGAGGGTGTGCCTGTGGTGTTTATACTTTGTCCCTGGTGAGTTGGCGTCTCACTCTGCTTCCTGGTTGCTGTGAACTAAGTGACTCTCCTCCACCTCACTCTTCCGCCATGATGTTCTCCCTCCTGTTGGGCCCTGAGTTACGGAGTCCACCAACCATGTACTGAATGAACCAAAATAATCTTTTCCTCCTTTAAGTCCTTTTTGTGAGGCCTTTTCAAATAATGATCTTAGAGGCATGCTATGCTTGGTTTTCATGAATTCAATGATTAAATCATGAACTTTGTTCCAGTCAGAGGTGTCCAGTATTCTCTGTATAACTGTCATCAGTGCCATTTAAATTTATTGACCTGAGCAGTTGGAAAGCACCACCTTGGTTTTTATTTAAAAGAGCAAGTTTTGGTATTTGCCTGTTTGTAGATCATGTCAGTCATTTATTTTTGTCGTTGTTGCTCATTAAATAAGGAATTTTTAAAAGGTGGTTTATTAATTGACATCAAGATTAGCATAGATATTACTTCTCCACTGATAATCAGGTACAAAAATCATTAAAATGCAATATCAATATTTGATCTAAAGTGGATTCCAGTGGGACGTTTTACTTTAAAACTAGATTGTGAAAAGTAAAAATTTATCCACACTTTTCTACTTCTTATCTAACTCATTTTAATCCAATCTATTTTACATTTTCTAGATATCAGTAAAATTAGACAGTCAATTAAAATTTCATGGTCCACAGTATTATCTTTAGACAGAACTGGAAGCAATACTCCAGTTAATAATCTCTCTATAAAAATAGCAATATTGCTCTAGTTTCAGCAATAAGAAATTATAATTGCCCAATGTCCTAATTTCTTTTAGTTCAAGAAATTTAGCTATTGTTCATCTTCTCTGTCCTCAAAGTGTGGCATCGGGTATGGTGGACACCAAATGAGAATAAAAATGAGAGCCATTTTCAATTTCTCTTCATACTTTGGCATGCACAGACGTAGATCTGTTTTCTGTATATATAAGTAAATTAAATATTGCACACAGGTTAGATTAATTGGAGTTATAAAATAGGTGTGAATATTAACTTCTACATATTTAGTTTATGGTGCACAGGAAACCGAGGAGAGGAAGGATAAAGCCCGGCAGAGGATCTGATGTGATGTTCTATCTTCCTGGGGTTCTACTCACAATAGCCTATCATGTGGGAGAGGATGGATATAAAATCAAGCAAATGAACAGGCCGTCTGTTACTCTGTTTTCTTCTCTACCCTGCCTACCTCCCCGAAAGTCAGAAGATTGAAACATTGCGTGTTCAATCACTCCATAAACTCTGCCTTCAACTTCTCAGTTAACCTTGAAATGTTTACATGTGCTGCTGGCTCCGTTTCTACATACTCTATTTTCTAATGACACCGGAAAATCTACCCAATGTCATTTGCCTGTCAGGCACACACAGCTTGTTGTTCTGAATTTCTACCTTTTTACACCCATCATGCAATTAGAGAAATAATGGGGTACATTACAACGCTAACCATTAATTTTTCTATCCATTGAATAGTCATATTACATCTACACATGTAAATGTCTTTAAATTCACAATTTTTTTGCGGAACATTTTAAATGCAAATGTCATGATTTGTAATTTAATCATCTAAATAGAAATACTAAGCGTTGGTCGTTTGGGGGGAAATTTTTCTATTCAATTCTGTGAACCGTCGAAATATCCTAATTAAAAGGAGAGTTGAGAAAAAAGACTTGAAAGAAAGAGTATTATTTTACTGAAATGTGAAAGGGTCCTAGTGGAAGAAACAGACACCACAAGTCAAGTGTCAGAACTTGGTGACAACAGAACCACAACAGTCCGGGAAATGATCAAAACAGGTTAGTTAAAGTCACATTGCCCAGTTTCACCAGGTATGAGCACTTTAAGACAGAAGGCACCAGGAACAGCCAACACAAGAATCCAAAAGAGTGGCCTAAATCATGAAGGAGAGCAAGCACCCAAATGTTAATGTCAGCAAAGGAGAAGAATTGGGTGGGTGCCTAGCATTTAATTAATTTTTATGACAATCAACATACCACTCCCAAAATAAAAATTGAAACACCATGGATTGGAAAGATTTGAATTGAGAGATGACTGGAAGCAGTTAAACAGTCCTGGGGACAGTTTTGCTAGCATCAGGCTCCTTGCTTAACAGCCTGGTAGTCTTCCACATCCATCCATGTTGTCATCTATAGCAGAACGCCCTGCTTCTTCATGACTACATAGTGTTCCACTGTGGCCTGAACCACGTTTTCTTACAGGAAATAAGCCAGGCGCAGAAAGACAAACACTGAATGCATCATCTCACTTTATTACGTGGGATTTTAAAAAGCTGACCTCACACAAGTTGAGCTGAATGGTGGTTACCAGAGCTGAGAATAGGGAGAGGTAGACAGCAGGAGCAGCGTTCTTGTGTGATACGAGGATGAAGGGCTGGTGTTTTGTGGTACAGCAGGTGAGTTTCATTAAGAAAAAAGTGCACTCCATGGGCTGAGGTTGTGGCTCCATGGTAGAGCGCTTGCCTAGCACGTGTGAGGTACTGGGTTCGATTCTTAGCACCATATAAATATAAATAAATAAAATAAAGACATTGTGTCCGTCTACAACTAAAAATATATATATATTTTAAAAACTGCATTCCATATCTCAAAATGTCAAAGGGAGAGGGATGCAAATGTATTCCTCATAAAGGAATGGCCAAACCATAAGGAGACCAACATGTCAGTTCTCTGACACGGTCGCTACCCAAGTATACGCCAGTCAGATCCCCACACTGCATCTCAAAAACCCACACACATGGTATGTGTCGATCATTTTTGTTTTTTTTTTTCCAAGCCTGCTCTCTATCTTTCGGACGCCTTTGTACAAACTGAACTGGGACAAAACATTTCCTCCTGCCCCATTGTCATTATTCCCCATGGACTTAAAGAAGTGCTTACACTGTGAGAAAAATAAATTGGTTCATTAACAACGTGCTTACTGACTTCAAATGGGAGTAAAGGACATTCTTAAACATTTTAAACCATCAGTATCATTTAACCCAACTGACTCTGCGACAGAGGTAATATGAATATCACTGAGCCACACGGGAAAAAAACCTGAAGATTTGGAGTGTTCATTAGCTTTGGCTCTGGTCACACAAATATTGAAAGTTGAGGCTCTGATTCAGTCACAAGGCAGTTGACTCCCAAGCCCACATTGTCACCCACTTTGCTAATGAGACTCCACTTGCATAAGAGAAGATGAAAACTAATTCCTAAAATCCACACTATTATTACCACCACACATCCAGGTGTCTGTGGTTAAAACTCTACCGGAGCACAGGATACAGTCCTGAGCCTGCCTGTAAGATCTCAGGAACACCCAGAACCTTGGAAAATGTGTTTACAGGCACAGAAACCAACATTTCATGTTTCGGGGAGTTATTGTACTTTGCAAAGTTCAGATTAAGAAACTGCACTATTAAAGCTCACTCTACGTAAATAATATTATACACACACACACACACATCTATATGGAAGATCAAGTTCATGTTGGTTCTAGAAACCATAAGCAGAATGTGTTTTGGAAAGCTACAGTGAGGGCATATTTGCTAAAATAAATACTTCCTCAGCTAATGGGAAGACGGGTTGGGATTTGGGCTCTGCAGGGCCACGTGGGTGCCGTGAGGCACTTAGCTTCTCTCTGGGCCTGCTCCCTGGCTTCTACCATGGACATAGATCCAGAGTAGCCCAGCGGTCTGTGTCAAGGATTCCAGGAGATGACAATTATTCCACACTGAGTGGAGACCTGCGTAGACTCAGTGCCCAGTAATGGCTTGTGACCTCCTTAAAATCTGACATCTGAGTTCTCATATCATGGAAAAGAGTACCCTGGATATTTAACACATTTTATATCTCACTTCCCTATTGTGCTACCTAACCTATTGCTACAAACATAGTGGGAATGTCACAAATATGTACTGAATAAATGAAGAAGACAAACTTTGTCCCACTTTCAGTTATGCATTGGAATGACTAGGGAAGGACTAGGGATGTAGGTCAGGACAGAGTCTGCCTCACATTCATGAGGTCTTCAAATAGAACAAAACAACAACATAATTTTACACCATTTAAATGCAATATAGTTTGAATATAATATAATTTAAATTCACGTCACTATTAGATGCTGGGGCTCCTTTCCTTGATTGTATGAGGCTCAAACATTTCTGTACATACGTTCGTGATCTATTATCTGTTAATAGTAGAACCCCAACCTTAAACACTGATAAACACTGTATCTGCAATGTGCAATTACGTAATCGCCTTCTATTTTCTTTGCTGTAAGTCTATTAGCTCATTGTATATGCAATTCCCCAGTTTTATTATCAGAATGTCTTTCCTCTCTTTTACAGGTAGCCTAGCTTTTCTGCATCTGGCCCTAGTTTTTCTTTTAAATGCCAGAGGGTCCTGTTCAGCAGTAAGGATAGACTGTTTTCTATTTTTCATTGATACGTAATGACCCAAAATCCAGATAAAGTATCTTTCTAATATATTCCAAACGAAGAATAGAATGAAAAATCGATCCTTATCTTTCTTTCTGAATGTTACCAAAACCATCAATTAAAATCTTCCATGTGCATTCTGCCTTATCTGAAAATGTCAGTTGCTTTTATAAAGTTTGATCTTGGTTGGGGTGTTACTTCTTTTTTAGTTTAGTTTTTTTTTTTTTTTTTCTTATAAAGGAAATTCATTTGATGGCATTTAGAATACAGTGATATATTTGTTTTAGCATGTAAAATGTTTTATCGGCCAATATTCAATGTTTTCATGCTGTTGAAAAAAATTCTTCATCATTCCTAAATACTAGAGGTAAATGATGCATGTAACTATTTCTCACATTGACCTCTTCTAATTAAATCAAATGAAGAATTGTATCTGGCCAGAAATCTGCTGTATGCTAGAATACCTTTGTGACTGTGTCAATAAAAATATAATTCAATTCTTAATGCAAACTGGGATCTATGAAACTGAACATTTCAGAAATTTAATAAGATAGCAAATATCTGCTATTGGAAAATACTGTAGCACAATAACTTTTTAAAAAGCTGATTACATCCCTGGAACATTCTGAAACCCGGATGTGGTTCTTTTCGGTGTACTAACGAAATCTGGTATCCTTCAGTCACGATAAACCCAACGTTAGAAACTGGTTTCATAGAAATTGTAGTTGACTGATATTCTCTGTGTTTCAAATTGGGTAATTAATTATATTAGCTACATTTCATGTTCTACACGTATTAGAGACAATGATTTGTTTGCGATGCAACCAATGCTGTTTTGTTATTGTTAATGGATATGACATGCATGCAAATCGTCTTGCCTTGCTTTCTTTTAAAAACCAGTCATTAAAAATCAGTTTGTTGTCAGGCACTTTGGAAGAACCCTGGCTACTGTCAGTACTGTGGCAACAGGGTTTAAAAGGTGGCTCTCTGAATTTGTAAGCCACAAAAAAAAAATAGAAGCCTAAAATTGGGCAGGTGCTTTTTTCTTTCCATTTTTTCCCTCTCTTCTTATGAAAACATTTGCAAAGCCAAGTTCAACTGTCAAAAGTGAGTTGGCTTTACAAAATGCACAGTAGTAACATTTCTTATTCATGCATTAGGTGGGTATTATGATACCATGCACTCATCTGATTTTTTTTATTTGTTCTAATCTGTTGTACGTGACAGTAGAATGCATTTATGCATTTTGATAGATCCTACATAAATGGAGTGTCATCTCTCATTTTCTGATTGTCCATGTTGCAGGATCACATGGGTCATGCAGTCATACATGTACGTGAGGTCATCTTGTCTGTTGATTTTGAATGTGCACTAAAATAACAACGAAAATTCAAGTTACCGTAAAATAATCATAAGTAGGGTGTCACAATAAAAACTCACGCCATTCGTTCTGACACTTAGATTTAGAAATTGATCACGAGTAACAATAAGAATAAATAGGAAGGGAATGAACTCATTGTAGATAGCCATAAATTTAGTGATATTTGAAAGTGAAAGTACGCGGTTATGATTTATTGCTATTGAATGACCTTTCTTCTATTAATCATTTTTTTTAGAGTCTTTCTCTTGGAGGATGGTAGCCTCAAAATACAAAATGTTACCAGGTCGGATGCCGGATCATATACGTGTGTAGCCACAAATCAATTTGGTGTTGCCAGGAGCACCGGCAGCCTCGTGGTCAAAGGTAATTTATTAACTTCATTTATGCTCGACGCATGTTGGAGATACATGTGCATACCATGACCCAATTACCTGTGTCAAACTTGTATCTTATTATATGTGTAAAAATTCTACTTTACAATTTATTTCAGCATTCTGTGGCTGTGCAGTCTTTGCCTAGAGAATACCATGGTAGATTGAAGCCTTTGGCAGTTGAAAATGTGGTCAGTGCTGTAATTTGGCATAGTCAAAATCTATCTTTGAATTCTCACATATACCTTAGCGTATGGGGCCAAGGACATTGTCATAAAGTCACTGACTGATAATTTTTCTTGGCTAAATGTCATTCAGAAGCTCTCATTTGGCTTGAAACAGTCACATGCATATAAGGGTACCAGATACATACCCAGATCGTTTATGTAACTTGAGGTATATAGGGAGTGAAATGCAGCGACCTGAATGAGCATTTCTTTCCAAAGGGAAGGCACTGAACCCCTGGGGTTCTTAGGAGTCCTTATTACATTCCTATTACAGTAAACTGATAAGATCATACAATTTGGGACGGTAAAATTGCATACTGTATTTTTAAGACTTTTAAACTTGCCAATCCGAGTGTACCTACATTTATCACCAGGGGACATCATTAGTCCTAGAAGTGTCTTTTCTCCATTTTTGCTGCTTTATTAAATCTCATCTCATAAAACCAGTATGTTTACTGGAAGCGATGTCACTTCTCTCCTTTCTTGCCTCCTGGATGATGAAAATCATTGTCTTAATAAAGCAGTTCGAGCAGCTAATTAAGCCCAAATGATTACATTCAGCAATTGGTGCTTTCTCATCTTTTCTATTAAAAATCAAAATCTATTCAATAAAAAGAAATTAGCCGCTAGTCTTCAGCCATCATTTATGGCTTATGAAAAATAAATACCCACCTTTATCTCTGGAAGATATTTCTGCCAACTTGTCTCAAACTTATTACATTATGTCGACAATTCCCTGGCTCACTCTGAGGAAATGTGACTGATGAAATTTGATGTGTCAAGACCCAAACAGGGAGGTACATATTGGAAAAAAAAAAAAAAAAAAAAAATCACTTCCTTAAGACTGTGTGGTCATCGATTTTTAAGACAGAGATGGACTTTGTGTTTCAAGATACACGCTACGGCTGTATTTTATAAGAGGATCTTTCTTTAGCAATATTCTGACAAAACTCATACCAAAACATGCGACTTATTTGAAAAAAAAAATAATGCATTCAGTAAGGGGAGAAAAGGGGGAGAATGTTTACATCATCACAAATGGAAAAGATGTAGGTAGTGTGCACTTATTTAATTATAGCAGAAGTTGAAAACGTGGAGAATTTAAAAAAAAAAAAGCTATTGTCATTACAAAGTTAAATCTTCCAGGTGTAGAGAAATTTGGAGTCATTAAAATAGAAAATGGGAAAGAATAAAGATATCTGTAGTAGAAACATATTTCTTAAAACAAAATTTGTGTAGCATACTGGTGGTTTATACTAGTGTGTGGTCCAGAATACCATAGCTGGACCAAAGATTTTGCTATTAAAATAAAATACTGAGCATCATTCACTCCGAAGCCTAAGAAGAAAACCAGAAAAGTTTTTGGATGGACTGAACTGAATGAATAGCCTCTCTTCCTCCAAGGTTTCTTAAACCTTCAGCATCTTGATGCTCACTGTCTATGAATAACTATTGAGAGAGAAATAAATGGAGAAGACTCCCATAAAAACTGACCGAGAAACTTAGATGCTCCTGAACTGTGCTTTGGTCTGATGATAACGATTGTGTTTTTCAGATGTGGGCTATTTCCTTGTTCTCTGCAAGATACAGGTCCTAGCTCTGATGATGTAAATAAGTGTTGTGGATTGGCTATGATCCCTGTTGATGCAGGAGTTTTCTTAGGTGAAATGATTGGCTTGGGAGACCTCTAGCCTCCTCTTTCCATCCTAGTTCCAATGGCTGAGTGATTGAGTGCAGGCAGGTGGGGTGTGGCTGGAGGAGGTGGGTGCCTGTGGCCCCGCCTCCCGGTCCCTCTCTTTGCTGCCCTGTTGCTGTGAGCTGACCCTTTCCTCCTCCACCACAATGAGCTGGAGAACTGGTTGACCAGAGACTGAAACTCAGAAACCCTGAACCCAAACAAATTTTTCCTCCTCTACATTGTCCTGGTCAGGTATTTTGGTCACAGCCGTGAAAAGTTGATTTAGTCATATGTTTATCTGTTTTTGAGATATTTATAAAGTACACCTCAATCCCCACGTACACTCCTCTCTCTGCAGGAGGAAAATAATCACTTAGTTTAAAATAACCGGACTTAACTTTCTGTCTCCTGCTGGTATTCTTCTCGAGGGCTCTTGAAGTTTAACAGGCCACTTGATGTTTCTGGCCACTTTAATTAGTCTCACTCTTCTGCTGCAGCATTGTTAATCTCCTTACAAACTTTTTATTAAGTTTTGGGTTTTTTGTTTTGTTTTGTTTTGTCCTTTCTTCCCTTTCTGAACAGAAACATAAAGAGGGCAGAGATTTTTGTCTGTTCTAATCAATGATGAGCCACAATTCCTAGAACATCGTCAGGGGCCACAGTGTCCAGTATATATTGATTTATTGATTGAAAGGTCACCATCTTACACCACTGAGTTCAAAAGGATAATTTCCTTCCTGACATCTTTGTCTAAAATGGGATAGTTTTCAATTTTT
The DNA here is from genome assembly GCF_902686445.1 of Sciurus carolinensis. Classification (NCBI taxonomy): domain Eukaryota; kingdom Metazoa; phylum Chordata; class Mammalia; order Rodentia; family Sciuridae; genus Sciurus; species Sciurus carolinensis. The sequence goes on along the minus strand of NC_062231.1, from coordinate 23,097,802 downwards.
CAGAATTTAAGCTTCTAGAAATACTTGGCAAGAAAGAAAGAGGGGGGAAAAAAAAGAGATCATCTCAGGAAAATAACAAGTTTTAAATGCTTTCACTTTTCCAATTTTAAGGTTTGTAGTTGTGCATTTCTAATACATGTGGGGTTCCCAGCTCTGCTGAAAAATCTGTAGCTACCTTAAAATCCTAAAGACTTTGTAAAGAGAATTCACTGATGTTCTATTGAGAACAGCATCAGAAGGGGATTTGCACATACAAAAAAAAGTCCATTTAATATAATTGATTTCAATATGTATGATTAGCAAGGTGTTATCACACATTATATCTAATCATAGATTCGGGGTTATATTTTACCCACATGTCATTATAAGGAATTTGGGGGTCCTGTTTCTTTGTCATTGACAAGCACCACCCTACACAATACAAACATATAAACTTAATTATACAAATAGTGGAATAACTTCATTAGCACACATTGTATCTATAATATGAATAAAAACGTATTTAGAGCCAGGTGTGGTGGTGCATGCCTGTAATCCTAATGGCTTTGGGAGGCTGAGGCAGGAGGAGCGCAAGTTCAAAGCCAGCCTCAGCACCTCCATGAGACCCTGCTCTAAATAAAATATAAAAAGAGGGCTAAAGATGTGGCTCAGTGGTTAAGAGTCCCTGGGTTCAATCCCTGCTACCAAAAACAAACAAAACTTTTAAAAAACATGTTTAGAAACTTTGCTTTTTTTGTCGTCTGTGAAGTGTAACCTGTTTTGGATTCTGGGACTATCACCATGCACAATCTCTTACTTAGACTACTGTCTCTAATATGCTTTCATGCAGGAATGTTGTACCTATCGGTGCCAAAGAATTATTATTTTATAACCTCCTCATCGGAAGCTTTTGTCTTGGAAGGAGTCGTAACACCATGCATGGATTTAACCATTGTTTTAAAAAAACTATTAAGTGCATAGCCAACTGGTTTTTAAGATGGCTTAATATTTGTGTATGTGTATGTGTTTGTGTTTTTTCTCATTTAAGATGCTCATCAGATTATCATTTCAGAGTCAAATATAATTTGTTTTCTCAATCCAAAATCAGTCTCGAGTGACCTGAAAGATAACAGGGTGGTAAGGAGCAAATGAGAAATTTCAGGACAGCTGATAAAACGCTCCTCTCCTCTTTGGATTTACTTATCAGCCTCAGTCATGCAAGAAATGTTGTTGTTAGATAACATGTAAAAAGATAATGGTTACAAGAGTAAGATATTTTCCGGCTTAGTTTTTAGCTGATATGGCTTATCTGCGTTAAGAGGATTCTGAAGCTCTCCGCACTGTATGCCGGAAATTTCTATTTTCACTAATGCAGCAGGATCGGGCAATTTTCCTTTCAAACATCTCGAGTGCAATTAGCTGCTGCCTTGCCAGCTCCTTGCAAGATGCCCAGTGTAATTTGAGGACGTGTCCCATAGGCACAGACAGGGACTCGGGAGGAAAGAGAGTTTAAGGGCTTTTATTTTGGAGGACTTAGATTAAAATTGCCTTGTGTACATACACCAAGAGGTATAAGAAAATCACATAAAAGGGGGAATTATTCGATCTGGCATTTGGAAAATTATTAAAAAGCAGAGTAGCAGCAGGCTATAAAAATGATCTTGTTTGCAGGCAACATTTGTTTTGGTTTTCCCACTCGAGAAGTTGTAGATGTTCAATTATAGGCCTCATTGCTTCAGCATTATTTTCAACCGAAATGTCGGAACTCGGAAAAGCATATCTAATGTGCAAATTAAGTTTATTGCTGCTCATTTAGTTGTTTATTCTTTGTGATAGAAGTCTTTATTATACCAGCCTCCAGAAAGGGCCTCTCTGTTTTCCCCAGTGCAAAGAGAGTGCTCCCTGATGTGGGTTTACCTTTGCTAAGAGAAAAACCCAAGGCAGGTAGATAATTTAAGACTCTATGGCTTCAGAAGGCATTTTCCAGGCCTAGAGGTGTCTGGTCCAGCCCAATGGAGGAGACCAAACGTACAATTCCACGCAAACAAGACTGTTGGCATACATCTGTCACATCGGAGTGCTAGAAAACACCCGAAAAAGTCTGCCCTGCACACTAATATCTCCCGGAAAGTGTTCGATGCCACGCTAATGATTTCCTACAAAGAATAATTTAAAGCATGTTAATAAAAAAGATTTTGATTTATAAGTTACTAGTGGTGAAAATTATATTCAAGGTGAGAAAATGCATAATGAATTATTATTCCGGGCAGAGTGAAATTTTCTTTCCCATGCCACTAATGAAAAGAGTGCAGAGTGAATGCTGGAGACTCCAAGACCAAATTTCAAGTAAAAAAAGTAGGAAAAAAGCTCCTGAAGGTGCAGTCCCTGAAGCAAGCCCTTCCTCTTCCCATCTGCATACAGTTTGGCTCACAGTGTTTGAGAACTGGAGAATGGGTTCTTTGGATGGAATCTCCAAGTATCTGAAGCAATAGATTTTTTTATTTTTCTTGCATGGACATGCTGTGGCATACAGGGAAAAGCCATATTAATGGATTTTAGATTTTTGCATCTTTGCTACTGTTCAAGATTTTCTTAACTTTGAAAATTAAGGCTATTATGGGTTAGAGTTAATTGTGTCATTTTTTTTTTATTCTTCATAATAAAGAGTAGAGGGTGTCTACTCTATAAGACATCATGTCCTAAATGCTTAAATGCACAGGCTTTGGCATTGTAACAACTGACCCTTTACTTACTAGGGAGGAATTTGAAGGTTTTGTTTTGTTTTGTTTTCTGTGCTGGGGAGGAAATCCAGGGGACTTTAACCACTGAGCCACATTCTCAGACTTTTTTGCATTTTATTTAGAGACAGGGTCTCTCTGAGTTACTTAGGGCCTCACTAAGTTGCTGATGCTGGCTTTGAATTCACGATCCTCCTGCCTCAGCTTTCTAGGCTGCCAGAATTACAGGCCTGTGCCAGCATGCCCAGCTTAAAGGGGTTATTCTCACTCTTACTGGTTTTATAGTACCTTTTTTTTTTTTTTTTTTTTTTTTTTTTGGTACTGCAGATTGAAGCCAGGGAGTCTTAACCATTGAACCACACTCCCCAGTCATTTCTGTTTGTTATTTTGAGACAGGACCTCTCTAAGTTGCTAAGGCTGGCTTTGAACTTGCAATCCTCCTGACCCAGCCTCCTGAACCACTAGGATCACAGGTGTGTGCCTCTGTGCCTGGCTCACTTCTGAGGTTTTTGTTTGTTTGTTTGTGTTGGTTTAGTCTGAATAGTCTGTGTCATGAAGATATTAATGACCCTCAGAGGCTCACTACATTTTCTCTCTGTAGATCCTGAGAAAGCCATTAGCAAAAGTTTCCAAGGACAAAAGAGGAGTGGGGGCCAAGCGGTGGAGAGAGGAGAAACAAATAATGATAGGAACTGAGTTCAGCTTCTCTATATTTTGGTGGTGGGGATTGAACCCAGGGCCTATGTGCACTGCTGGGCAAGCACTCTGCCAGCTGAGCTCTATTCCCATCCCCCAGCTTCTCCTTTTTTTGGCTTTTATTTTAACTTGTCTCATTGTGACATTAAAAAAGTCCAAAAGAAAACACCCTCTTTGCACCAAGTCTTACAGCCAGGCAAGATTAAACTAGGAATTCCTGATTCCTAATTCCATCTTCCTCTAAAAAAAACTACTCTAACTTGTGATGGCCCAGCATAAAGTGAGGGTTGGAAAACCGTCAAGGGAACATTATCTATTTATAAAAATATAAATAAGATGCTGTAAATATGTACTCATTGCCTATGAAGAACTAACAGCTTTGAAACTGAGTAATTGGTGTATCTAATTCAATAAGCCGAAGCTGCAGGGCCCGCTCTTCCTGAATAGATGGCAGGCCCTGTCTTGATTATTTGTTAATAAAGAGGATCGAGGTTTATATCTTGCGTTATTACTTTCCAAGAAAATATTCAGTGTAACCTGGCCTGCTTAGACAGCATTCTTGCATGATAGGCGGACTCGAATGTTGAACAATTGCTTTCTTCACGGAGTTCTTCATTTGTTTCTTTTACTCTGGGGTGGATGGCCGCCTTTTAATATTTACTTTAATTTGAATATTGAAGTGGAAGATAAATGGGTAACGGTGGCGGCAGGTAACCTGGAATATATTGTCCGTGATTACTTTGTGCACTGAAATTAAATTCTCTTTTGCCTGTGGTGGACTGTCATTTCCATGGCTGCATGTAGATTTTAATCTCCTTCAACACGTGTCTCAGCAGATCATCACACACAGGGCCAAGAGCATATTAAACATTCTGGTCATATGCATTTTATGTCTGAAGCAGAAAAGTATATTAAATAAAGATTATAACTCCTGCGTTTCCAGTTTGCTAGAGGTAGAGACAGACTCCATCACACTGATTTCCTTGTTTGTTTTCCTCAGTCCACATTTTATTGTGGACATTAGCTTTGATTTTCCTGTGTTGGCTTTTCTGTTTCGTTTGCTTAGTTTTCTATGAACTTGACAATAATTCATTTCCCAAGTCAGTCTCTGTTTTCTCCCTATGGTATCAACTTGCCCTTTACTGTTAGACCTCTATTCCTTTAAAAAATAAAAAAAAAATTAAAAAAAGCCTTTCTTCTTTAAAAAATATTCCCTGATTTTGGTAGTTTAAATCTTCCAATGGGTTTTGTAAAAGTAATTCAAGAGAAACGCTTTTCATGTTGTGTTGGAAAAAGTCTTGATTCTCTGCTTGCGTTGGATTGATGGTTTAGTAGGAAATAGAATTCCAGAATAGAAATTTAGGGATGTTATTCTGCCCTGAAAGCTGAAACCACTTTGGTATCTGATCTGTTTTTCCTAACATCTTTTCTCTCTTTCTCCAGAAGCTGGTGTTTCCCCATATTCCACAAACCCAGGGCCATGTGCCACGGTTTGTCGATTCCCGGTAATTACACAGGGCATCTGATGGGCTTTGTCACCCTAGAAATTCTTACACTCTGGTCCTAGATTATCTTCTTGCGTCATTTACTATTGTACTTTATTGGTTTTCTGAAAACCCTTTTATGTAAATCTTCCATTTTCCTGAAGTGTTACTCTGGTTTGTATCCATATATGTAAATGTATATAATATACACGGATGTGTGTGCCCATGTATATATATATGCACCACACACATATGTGTATATGTATGTATGCATGTGTGTGTATGCATACACACACACACACACACACACACACACACACACGGAGAATTGTGACAGAGAATGGGAGATCTTGACTGAGGTTGGGGGTCTCTGATGACCTCATGGCTGTGGCCGCCTGGTTCCTGGGAAGGTTGTTAGGCAAGCGCATAGAATGCCTAGCTCCTTTGCTAAGGCCCTGCCTGAGGAGGCTCTGCGGAAGAGTCTTATCAGCTTTGACCTTGATCTCAGGCCCGTAGCTCCTGAGGATAGAGGAATTCTCCTGTTAGGCAATCACAGGGATCACCAGCTCTGCTGCTCCTGGGCCTCCCCCTTCACAGTAACTTCAAACAGTGGACCTTCCTGAGAGCCTTCCAGAACTCCTAAAACGTTGCGCATTGCAGCTGTGGAAAACCTGCATAGATGTTTCTAAGCTTCTGTAACTCTCTGAGTACAAAGAGTAATGCTTGTGTGGTCTTTAACCTGATAACCAGTCATATATAAATAAAGGTGGGGGGCATGACTCTTTTTTTTGGCGGTACTGGGGTTTGAACTCAGGACCTTGTGCTTGCAAGGCAAGCACTCTACCAGCTGAGCTGTCTCCCCAGGCCCTGGTGTGACTCTTTAGATCTGCTTCTCCATCAGAGAGCAGACTCCACCTCATGGTAGCTTTATCTGCAAAATCTATGCATGTGAACCTTTATTTTTCTAATCCTCCACCGCCCCTCGCCAGAACCTCAGGGTTGGCCTTACAGCATATATGTGTATGTGTGGGTGTGTGTATATGTTTTTGCTTTTTTCTTTCCTGACTTTGTGGGATTCCAAACTTCTAGGAGATTTCCTCAACTTTATCTTCCAGATCACTTATTGAATTTTTGCTCTCCCAGGTTTTAAAATTTTTCTAAGTGTCCTTTGGCTTTACGACTGGTTCCTCATGTAACATCTTGCTTTTTTTTTTTTTTCTCTCTCTCTCTCCCTGAAAATATTGCTTATGGATTTTTTTTGCTAGTTTATTTTCCCTGAATGATTTCTATGTCCCCAGACTGCGTTCCTGTCTTTGTTTCATTCCGTATCCTTTATTAAGAATTATACAGAGGGACCTTGTGAATTTTAGTTGTGGACTCATAGCTAAGCAGAGGGCACTACAAATCTTAAGAAGGCTCTAATCAAGTTTTGGGGCTTACTGATTTATTGCATGTCACACTAAGATGATTTGGCTGGGCTCTTTCCTCAGGAAATTCCTAAGGTAACCAGGTGGAGATATTTTCTCTTAGGCTCATTGGTTACTAAGATAACAGTCCTCCATTTTCTGCTTGGAGAACAGAGGTCCAGCCTCAAATGTTCTTGGAACTGAAAGGAGTAGCAAGGCCTGGGTTTCAGTGGCTCCCGTATAAAGGTCTTCATGTCCTTGTTTGCAGGTATGATTTCCCCACCCTCAGTTGTTTTTGGTTACTAACCATTCAGACACCCTGTTTCTTATCCTGTTTCAGTCAGCTTTCTGTTACTATAACAAAATACCTGAGATCATTAACTTATAAAGAGAAAAGGTATATTTTGTCTCACAGTTTTAAACCCTCCAGACCATGGCTGGGCAGACCTATCAGAACTGCGCTAGGGATGTCAGGCAGGAAACGTGATGGAGCCAGCTTCTCACCTTGTAGCCAGGAAGCAAAGAGGAGGAAGAGCACAGGGTTGAGGTCCTGCTATCCCCTTCAAGAAGTGCCCTGCAAACCTCTTACAGACCCCACCTCCTAAAGTCACCACCACCTCAGAGTGGTCCCACGCTGGAGACCAAGCCTTTAACACAGCAAGATTTGGGGACACATATCCAACCCTGGCATATCCTTTCAGGTATATCGGTTGCCCACCTCCCGATGATGTAGAAGAACATTCTAGAGATCAAAATTCTCTATTCCTAAATCCCCAAGGAGTGACTGACACAAGAAAGAGTTTTCTCCTTACATAGGGTCAAACCTGTTGCAAAGTCAATTTAAAGTCATTGAAATTCATTTAGTGCCTCAAATTTTGTCTTCTCATTTTGTCTGTCTTGGTGAATTTATGTCTATTTTGTCACCATTTAGTATATAAAGCGCTGCAAGTAAATGCTGTAATCAATGATGTTCTTCAAAATAGCGTACAGCCTGCTTTTTATATTGATATTGTTTTCTCTACTAATATTTAGAAAGTCAAGTGTTAGTTCTTTCTTAAACTTCATTGGGAGGCCTAGAAAGCGGAGTTTGGGAGATGCTGGATCATGGACTCAGTCCTCCGCTCGTGTACTGGATCTGATTCCCTCACTCAGCAATACCACCTGACTACTTCTTTTCTCAGTACTGATGTCTCCCCCACAGGACGACGAAGTAAAGACACTTTCACAAAGCAAGGTTGCTGAAGCTGGGTGCGGTGGCTCACGCCTCTCATCCCAGCTGCTGGGGAGGCTGAGGCAGGAGGATCTTGAGCTCAATACCAGCCTCAACAACAGCAAGGCACTAAGCAACTCAGTGAGAGCCTGTCTCTAAATAAAATACAAAATAGGACTGGAGATGTGGCTCAGTGGTTGGGTGGCCCTGAGTTTAATCCCCAGTACCAAAAATAAAAAGCAAAGTCTGAATCGCAAAATAAAAATGTATGTATTTAAGATGTGCAAAATACACACACACACACATACACACAATATACGGAGACACACAGTGAAATGATTCCTATAGCCAAAGAAATTACATTAACATCTCCATCTCCTCACATAGTTTCTCCTCTGAGTGTTTTGTGGAATGAATACCTGAATTTGAATCTCTTGGCGAATTCCCAATACCATCACCCGGTATGTTCTATCTCTAGACCTACTCATCTTCTATAACTGTAACTTGTCCTTTGACCCTTGCCTCCCATTCCCCCACCTCCCTATTCTTGGGAATCAGCCAATTACTGTCTATTTCTGTGGACTTGATTTTTTTTTTATATCACATCTAAGTCAGTCCATGCATCATTTTTCTTTTTAAGTCTGTCTTATTTTACATCATTTTCATCTGGGTTTATCTATTTTGTCCCAAAGAATGGTACCTCCTTTTTGAAGGCTGAATAATATTTCATAGTGTATATGTCACACATTTAATTCATCCATTCATGAATGATGGACACTTAGGTTGCTTCTACATCTTGGCTATTGTGAACACGGCTACAGGGAATGTGGGAGGGTAGGTAATCTTCTACACACTGACTTCACTTCTTTTGGGTATATACCTACAACCAGGATTGCTGGATCATACGGAAATTCTATTTTTTATTCCTAAACCACCATATTACTTTCCATAATGATGATACCAACTAATATTCCCACCAACAGTGTACAAGGGTTCCCTTTTCTCCACAGCCTTGCCAACACTTATCTCTTGTCTTTTTGATAATAGCCATGCTGACAGGCATGAGGTTTGGATTTACAACCCCCTGGTGATTGGTAATGTTCAGTGTTGGGGTCACTGTTTTGTTCTGTATGTGCAGTGCTGGGAATCGAACCCAGGGCTTCTTGCATGCCAGGCGAGTGCTAGGCCACTCAACCACATCCCCAGCCCTTAACTGGTGATGTCGATCATCTTTACATAGACCTCTTGGTCTTCCTCTTTCAAAATCTGTAGTGAAACAGATGCTACCTCAGTTCTTAGAGTTAGAGGGAATACCACCCTGACGTAAGGCATATAGATAGGAGAAATAAATAGCCATGGGAAAGGTTGGCATATCACTGTGCTCACGTGTACTGCAATTGGAGATTCTCAGGAATGAGGCAGAGGACCAGAATCCTAAAGTATTTATTTACCGCCCTCACCAGTTAGTGAGAGAAAATATCAGAGAATTTTGTCACCCATTTGAAGTGCTATTTATATCCTAGTTTACTTGTTATTGGTCTCTTAGTAACATTTCCTATGACGTCATAGATTAACAGAGGCAGACCCCCACGTTTGTAAAGAAGAGGGGTTTGGTTCTTGGTCACGTGCATCTGTCCATCCTTTGAGAGCAGTGGACGACTTCTGACTCACTCTAACAGTTGTCATTTTGGAAATGGATGCTAAAAGATGATAATTCACAGATGAAGATTTCAGTCGAGTTGAAGGTACAGAAGGAAAACCAAACAAAGTGATGAGAAGAATATTATTTTGTACCTGGTCAGATGAGACCAGATGTGCTTTCAATCGCTATTTCCAAAAATGCACTTTGGAGTTGTGCGATATAAAGTTCCCTTGGCCACTAATAGGAGCGATTCCGTTTGTGTTTAAAGAAATTGTGCTAAAAATGATTCTGACATAAGTTTTGATGTGATTAGTTTTCATGTCTGGTGGAGTGATCATAATTAAAGGTACATTCTGGAAACATCATCAGTGATTACGACAGTGTGAATTTGAATAAAGCTATTCATCAAAGGCATCATATATTCTATTAAACTTGTCCCTATAGTACTCAAAAATAGGAGGGCTTTATCAAGCTATGATAATATGACTTGTCATCGAAAATGGCAAATGTTAAAATTCTGTGATTTTTGGATCTCTTTATCATTTGCTGCTGTTCCTTTTTATTTTATTTTTTTTTTCCTGAGACAGGTCTCGCTGTGGTGCCCAGGAGGCTGACCTTAAATCACGATCCTCCTACCTCGGCCTCCTGAGTAGTTGGAGTTAGAGGCTTGCACCACCGTGTGTGGCTAATGACCTCTTTCTGAATGTCATTTATGTTTACAGTAATCTTCAAACAGTGGTCGGTCCTCATCACTGTAGAAACTGAGGAGAAAATATTCCTCCGTGTTCTGCAGATAAATATTCATTCCATCCGTCATTTCATTACTCTTTTATTATTAATGAAAATTTAAAAACACACACAAAGGCAAAGAATGTAAGACAAGGATCTCTCATTACTCACCAGCCCCTGTTGATAACAAAGAACTCATATCTAATGTCTGTATTAGATATAACTCATCACTAACCTCTTATCTAATCTGTAACCCTACCTCCTTCCCCCACACCTATCCCATTTGCAAGACAATCCTGTATTTCAGAAAGTATTTTTCAAAGATTAGGTGATCTGGATATAAGAAAAGCAGTTTTATTATTTTAAAAATCTATCAATTACTCCTAAAGTATTTAAAGTTTAAATTTCCATGTGCTTCATAAATATGAATATATATGTGTGTATGTGTATGTTTATGTGTGTGTGTATGTAAAATAGTCTCACATATGTAAGTACCTTTATGTCATCCTCTTCAACCATGAAAGCCACATTTCTGAACCTTGATTCTTAGAAACTCTTATATCCCAAGGTGTATTCAGAGGTGTTCTATGAACTGGGTGTGGTGGCGAAACATCAGTCAATCCCAAGTCTGAGGCAGGAGGATTACAAGTTGTAGGCCAGCCTAGGTCTCTTAATGAGATACTAACTGAAAATAAAAATAAAAAGTAATGGAGTTACAACTCAGGGACAGAGTGCTTGTCTAGCATACATAAGACCCTGGATTCTATCCCCAATACCTGGAAACAAAAAAAGTCTTATATGGATTAAAAATATTCCATATTCTACCGGGTGCAAGAAACCTAGAATTGAGATATTTCTTTAATCCTGGGATTCTTAGGGTTTTCTATATGCTAAAACATTCTATGAAACTCTAAAAAAAAAGATGACTATGCAGAAGTCCAACTTTAAGTCCAACTTTATTTTTGAAACATCACAAACCGAATGTTGGCCTGGCTATGAACTTTTTGTAGGCCCCACAGCTTTCGAGACTTTCTGACAATATATTTCATTAGCGCTTGGATTCCCTTCCAGAAAAATTTCAGGTTCACATTTCAAAACTTAATGGGATATTTCTCAAAAGATACTCCTTGGAGTAACTACATCAAATCAGCTGGAGAAGCCTGTTAAAGTCCATATGCTGGCCGTCTCTCCGCAGGTCAGTGGAATCTGCAGTTCTGGTTGGAGCCAAGGACTTTGCATTTTTAAATAACTTCTATAGGCAATTCTTAGGCACACTGGAATTTTCAGACCACTGGACCCAATTTTCTACCTAAGGAATATAAAATGGCATGAAAGGAAAAGGAGGAAGTACCCCCTCTTTTTCTTTGGAGAGAAACAGTCTCTAGGACTCTGAACATTTCACAAGTGAGAGTTCTGCAGAGCTGATTTCGCTTCTGCTTCATTTGCGGTGACTCGGGCCCTCACCATCTCACTTACCCATAAACACGGAGAAGTGTTTCGGGGTTAATAAGCCTCAAGTTCCTTCCCAGGGTCCACTGGAATAATCCACTCCTGGGCAAAGAGAAGGGATGTACGTACAGCCACGTGCCCCACTCTGTGGTCTGAGTGGTTTGAAGACATCTCTCAGATGCTGGGGAGTCCTGAGAATTTAAGGTGTCTGCCCCAGGTGAGTTCCTGGGTAGAGCAAAGCCCTTGCTCTTTCCCCGAAGGAGCCTCCAAGGCACGGTATGTCTTTGCAGCTCAAGCACCACTCTCCCCGTCTCCAAAACTGTGGCTAAGGCCCTTTGGGCATTTCCTTCCAGGTCTGAGCTGGGGCTGTGCAGGGCTGCAGAAGTGAACTTTGCAGATGGGCCAGCGGGGGGCTTCACCTCCACAGCCCTGGGGCAGGTCTGCTTGGGGTTTGGGAAGAGGAACAGCCATAAAGAACATCCTCGGGCAAGCACTGCTTGACCCGCCAAGGAAGCCCACGGAGGAACGTCGCTCAAATAACCACACATTCCTTTCCTGTGCGTCACATCCGACTGCCCAGAACTAGTTTTTTTGCAGGTATTTACCATTTTCCACAGCGCAGATCCTGGGTGGTCATTATTCCACCGCTCTGCTGCTTATTTCTAATACTCCTCGTATCTTAGGAAAGAGATGACATATCTTTGTGGAAAAAAAAATGTAATTGACAAATAATTGTATATGTTTACAAACTACAATGTGATATTTTGATAACACGTTTTCATTGTGGAATGATTAAAGCTAATTAACATATCCATCGCATAGCATACTTATTATTGTTTTGTAATGAAAACATCGAAAAATCTACTCATTTAGCAATTTTGAAATACACCCCACATTACTATGAACTGTTGTCGCCCTGCTGTGCCATAGATGTCTGAAACTTATTCCTCCTGTCTAACTGAAACTTTTTACTCCGTGAGCAAAGTCTGCCCATTCCCCACCCCTCCCGCCCTCCAACCTTTACCTCCCCGGGTTCTCTTTGATTTCTTCTTCTATGTCAGAGAATATTTCTTTTTTGTACCAGGGATTGAACCCAGGGGCGCTCAAACACTGAGCCACACCCCCAACCCTTTTTATTATTTTTCTTTTGAGGCAGAGTCTCCCTAAGTGAGTTAGAGCCTCATTAAGTTGCTGAGGCTGGCATTGAACTTGTGATCCTCCCGCCTCAGCCTCCCCAGCTGCTGGGATTCCAGGCGTGAGTCGCTGTGCCTGGCAAGAGACTCTTTCTTATCACGCCATCCAGAGTTGATGAACGGGTAACCCACTCTTCCAGGGGACCTTGCTCAGGAATGCCCCAGGCTTATTTTAAGACTCTGCCTTGAAATTCTTAGTCATTTTTGTCTGTGAGCCTGCTTTGAAGTAGTTCAGTGGGACACACATGAAGGGGTGTCAGTGTGAGCGCGGGGTTACAGCTGGGCAGCAGCAACCCATGCAGACCCCAACTCCAGCCAGGTCTGAGGACCCCCAGGCAGCGTGCATGCAAATCGTGGGCGCACTGTTCAGGAGTGCGCATGCGTGGAAGGTGCAGTCAGCGCGCTGCAGCGAGAAGGGCGTAGGCACATCAGAACCTGAGCCAGGAGGGGTGGAGGTGATGGGGCAGCAGGGACAGGAGTGGATGTCAGCAAACGCTGCCGGGAAGAAGGGACCCAGTCCACCAACTCCAGAGTCCAGGGTGGGAGGAGGCCAGCCTGCCCCAGCCCGAGCTGACCCTGTGACATTGGCAAAAAGGTTGACACTCGGTCTAAGAACCAGGACACCAACTGTCGTGGTCAAGCAATACGCTTAGTTAGTAAATTATCACAAACTATTTCTTTCTGCTGGGATATGGACATTAGGATAAAAAGCATATTTCAGAGTTATTCAAATTCTTTAAAGAGTTCGAAACCTGTGGTTTAGAGCATTTCTGCAACATTGCAAAGCTAATATCCACAGGCTTAGGAATAAAAATTTAATTGGAAGATGATTCCGTTTAAGGACAAAACCCTATTTTTATATGCAGCTCCAGGGAAACCAGTTATTAATGAGTTTTTCCTTATAATTGAAGATACCACAATGGAATGAATAACAGGCATTGTGAATTATACCCAAATCATGAAGTCACTTGCAGTTTCTTATACAAACTCCCCAAGTTACAGTGCAAGCCATAAAAAAATTAGTTTTTTTTTATATATATGGACATCAAAAATCAAATTCAGACTTACAACAAAATGGATTTTACAGTGTCAGAAAAAGGGTTAACTCTCTTTTAGAAACTTTGTTCCAAGCTAGGTGTGGTAGCTCAGGCCTGAAATCCCAGCAACTTGGGATGCTGAGACAGAAGTATCACAAGTTCAAAGTCAGCCTCAGCAACTTAATCCCTAAGCAATTTATCCAGACCCTGTCTCAAAATAGAAAATAAAGGAACCGGGAATGTGACTCAGTGGTTAAGCGCCCCCTGGGTTCAATCCCTGGTACCCCACCTCAAAAAAATATCGGTTCCATGAGAACAATCAGCTCTAGATATTTTAAAAATTTATATTTTAAAGTAATTATTTCGTAAACTTATAGTAACAGCTGGGTGTGGTGACACAAGACTGTAATCCCAGCAACCCAGGAGGCTGAACTAGGAGGATCTCAAGTTTGAGGCCAGCCTCAGCAAGTTAGCGAGGCCCTAAGCAACTTAACAAAACCTAGACTCAGAATAAAAAATAAAAAGGGCTGTGGATGTGGCTCAGTGGTTAAGGTTTTCAATCTCCAGTATCAAAAGAAAAAAATTTTAAAAAGCAATTTATATTAATATTGCAGTCTAAAAGAAACTCTCAGTGGTTCCCAAAACGTATATTGGCAAAAAGATCCTTTGCAAAAGAAAAACTTATCAAAAATCCTGACATTACGATTGCCAGGAGTCACTTACCCTTTCATCAACTAAAAATGAAGTTGCTGAAATTATAAATTTTGATATTCTGAAAGTGAATTTTCAGATCAAGCGAGACCACCTTATCATCACTTAAAGTACAACTTCAATAAAGTATTTATTATATATTGCATTAAATAAAATGACACCAACAGTATATATTTTGTGATTTGGAAATTTATGTGTACTCATGCATCACGACCACGCTCATTATATTTGATAAGTAGCAAGCTATTTAAAGTGCCTGGTATTTAATACCTTTAATAGCATTCTTTTCCTGTTTGTTTGAACAAGGTACCTTATGTTTTCATTTTGCACTGGGACCCAGAAATGAGGTAGCTGGCTTTGATCAGCTCTAAAGCTCAGGCTGCCCTTCAGCTTGACTTGCCACGTCGATTCCGTATTGCTCCCGTGGCTGTCCACTATGCTTCTTCCCCACCCATATCTTTTATAAATGATCTTTCCTGCCCAGGGAATATCTTCCCTCTTTCTAACCATTACCTTCCCCTAGCTAACTCCTCCTTGCCTTTCCTTCTCAGTTAAAATAACTCTTTCCCAGTGATCAATAATTAATTATTTCCCAATGACGGAGAATTACAAGCTAAGTTTTGAATAGAATCATTTTTTCCTACTGTGTGGTGCTGACCACAGTCAGAACTTCCTACACATGGACAGGATGTGATTAAAGCCAACCTCTCTCCCTGACTGAAGTCCCAGTGAAGGAAGATACCACCTCATTTTTATTTCTTTCTGTCTTTTTGCATTTCTTTTACCTTTGTGTTGCCAATAATTAGCAGAAGACAGGACATGAGGTACATTCTTAATACATAGTAGCTATCAGTGAACTAAGAAGTGAAAATGGACCCATTATAAATTATAATGCTAGAGTGTTTTATTCTTGAATTTTTTGTCATTATTATCTTACTACCCATGCACTATGGTTATAAGGCATACTTCATCTAATGTTGCCACTGTGTTGGTATCATAGTTGGAAGGAATATCTCTCATTTTTAATATTTGACAATTATATTACTATATGATCAAAAATGTTTAATCACATCTCATTAGGCAAAATACTTCCAATAAGTATAAATAAGATATTAGTTATTTTTGATAAAGGCCCTGCAAGAGGGGAAATTTTTCCTTATTTCTCAAAAATTTTCTTTAAATGTTAGGTCTCGTTTACCCTGATTTGGGGGGAGAGATGTGGAGGAGGCTTGGAATTGAGAATGAACATAGTACACATCTCGAAACCCCTCCCTAGAGATGATTAGAAGAAAAAGTGCATGAATCTAATAATCTATAAGTGAACTAAGGGAAAATAACTAAAAGAAGGGGAGCTGTTTCTTAGAAATGAAAACTCGAAGACATATCAAATTCACATTGAGAACTTTCTGCATTATGTTCTGAAATAGAATATATGCTTTCCTTTCCCATGACTCCTTTGTCAATATATCCCTTAAAACCCAAAATTATTATTTTCCGCTTTCCACCTTTAACTCTTTACTAAGAACACTACTGAAATTTTTAAGCATTTGAATAGTAATGCGACACTCTATTGTAAAATACGGTGATGTTCTGTCTTTGTTTTCTGTTGCTATAACTAAAGAACTGAGGCTGGGTATTTTATAAAGAAAGGAAGCCTGTTTCTTATAGTTCTGGAGATATAGAAGTACAATGTCAAAGAACAGCATCTGGGGAAGGTCTTCTTGCAGGTGGAGACTCTGTAGAGTCCAGAAGTTGCATAGGGCATCACATGGTGAGAGGGGCACATACATGAGACATGTAACATATAAAGACATATAAACATGTAACTAGATTGTCAGTGTTGGTTTGGTGTCTTGAGCAGAATGAAAGTCAGAAGGGATTGAAACTCTGATTCCATCACTTAAAGGTCTAACCATTTAGTGTGACTCAGAGAAAGAATTCTCTACGGCCGCCATTTTGGAACTTCTTCATGTATAACATTTTCCCATGACAATTGGCCTTACACCTTCATTCTTTCATGTAGATCCCATAAAGCACATTTAATGGGGGTAAAATGGTTCACTTCAAAATCAAGATGTATATCCAGTTCTCCCTTAGGGATGGATACTCAGCTGCCATTTTAGTTCATTCTCAATATTCTCTGATTGCGGCTATTTCTTTCATCATAAAAACATAGCCAAGAATTAGTATTGTTTTGTCAGCTTTTCATTGTTGTGACCAAAAACCTGAAAGGAACAAGACTCATTTTGGACCAGAAGCCTCAGTCCATAGACCGTGGATTCTGTTGCTCTGGGTCCAAGGTGGGGCCGAACATCATGGCGGAAGGTCACAGCAGAGGATAGCAGTTCAGGACATGGCAACCAGAAGGGCAGAGCTCTGCTCACCAGGGACGAAACATAAACCCCAAAGACATTCCCTCGGTGACACACATCCTCTAGCCACGCCTGACCTACCTACAGTTACCCCTGAGTTCATCGGTATCAGTGGGTTAAACCATTCATGATTACATCTCTCATAATCTCATCATCTCACCTCTGAAATGTTCTTTCATTGTCTCCCACATAAACTTTGGGGGGACACCTCATATCTAAACCATAGCAATTATCATTGTGGGTTTTTCTTCTTTTTTTAAATGTTTATGCATTCTTTCTAGTTACAAGTGACCACAGACTCTCTTTTGACATATTATACGTACATGGGATTGTATGTGGTGTGGAGTTACACTGGTCGGGTATTCCTGTATGATCAGAGGAAAGTCATGCCGATTCATCCCACTGTCTTTCCTATGCCCACCCTTCTCCCTTCCCTTCCTTCCCCTTTGTCTGCTCTGTTCTTCCCTCCCCCTCCTCCCTTATTGTGAGACACATCCGCCTATCAGAGGGAACATTCAGCCTTCGGCTGTGTGGGATTGGTTTATTTCATTGTGAGTTTCTTTTGATCCAAAAAAAAAAAAAAAAATACAGGACTCTTCAGGGCCAGAACTCTCTCAGAAGTGTCCTTGGACATGTTTGTCAGTGAAGTGCCACTTAGGACGTGTGTGACACAGTTGACATCGAGACTGCTCTCTCTAGAGGAAAAGTTTCTATGATGGGTGCAAAATTCCAATATTCCAAAGACCAGATTAAAGAAGGCAAATCTTTTTTTCATTTGCATGTTTCATTTAAAGAGAAAATTATTATCAGAAGCATGTCAGAATCAATATGTTGCTTTCCTACTTTTAAATAAAAGTATGTGATTATAAAACTACAGGAGCTCTGGTGGGTATAACTTTAGGGACACAGTTCGGTCGGGTTGGAAGGTCACAGACTCTGATTCAGAATTCTAGCCACTCTGTGAATTGCAATGTTATGTTATGGCTGAAATTTTAGAAGAAAAATTTAAAAGACTCTATACAGGTGGAATGCTGGCTTTTGAAGGTCTGTGGTTTCTATAAACTCTTTCCATATGAGGTACGAATAAAATGGTGTCTTTAATTAGAAGTCATAGCTACATAAATACAGAATATTCTAAAAAAAAATACTGAACATGGTCGAACTTTAGGTCGCCAAAAATTCAAAAATGTATGTGTCTTGCCGGGCCCCGTGACACTTGCCTGCAATTACAGCAGCTTTGGAGGCTGAGGCAGGAGGATCGCAAGTTCA
Organism: Sciurus carolinensis; assembly: GCF_902686445.1. NCBI lineage: Eukaryota > Metazoa > Chordata > Mammalia > Rodentia > Sciuridae > Sciurus > Sciurus carolinensis. The sequence continues at coordinate 23,079,887 of NC_062231.1, read as the reverse complement.
AAGCCAGCCTCAGCAACTTAGCGTTTGATTGGCTTTTCTTGATTTTTTTTTTCTCAACAGAGAGGACGGTCATTACTGTCCCCCCTTCCACAATGGATGTCACAGTTGGCGAGAGTATTGTCCTGCCCTGCCAGGTGTCCCATGACCCCTCTATGGACGTTGTATTTGTGTGGTCTTTCAATGGCGACGTCATAGACTTAAAGAAAGGAGTGACCCATTTTGAGCGGATCGGAGGAGTGAGTATCTGCAGTCGCTAAGTGCTTAATAAGAGGAACCCAAACCCTCCCACGCATCCCGTCTCTCATAATCCTTCTCCCCATATTATCTGCCTGGATATTTGCTGTGTATCAAGCTGCATCTGCTTTTGTTTTGTTGTATTTTGTTTTATGTGTCTCATAGACATACTTGTTTTCTAGATGCAATTATAATAAAGGGGATAATAAAAAGGCATCAAAGATAGAAACTCCAATAATCCTAATGTTTTCAAATTTCAGAACAGTCTTATATTTAATATTTATCCAGCTCTATAAAAACACAAGACCTGCTGTGCATGATTATGCCCTCCATTTTTCTCTTTCTGTCTGCAGGAATCTGTTGGGGATTTGATGATACGGAACATCCAATTGAGTCATTCGGGAAAATACCTGTGCACGGTACAGACTACCCTGGAACGTCTGTCTGCTGTGGCTGACGTCATTGTTCGAGGTAAGCCTATACCCGGGGGGAAATGGTCACACTCCTTTCTCACGAGCACAGATGTGGACATCGCCACGGTCAATCTTTGAAGCACCACATCACGACGAAATAGTGAGACACGATCTTGTAGACTTTTTCTTTTCTAAATTCCAAGACTCCAGGGTACTCTGGGTACGGACAATACATTGATCGACTTTTGTCTGTTTTTGGTGAATGATTAGCCTTGACCAAGGGTGTGATCCCTACCATCACAAGGCATAGACTTGCCTTCTGTATAAGAAACCGTTCTTGTCTGAGCAGAGCAAGGCCACCTACGTCTGAACTTGTCCATTCTAGTTGACTTTCCTTGCATTCCTCTTTAAGAATTTAAGAGAGCCGTTCAGTTTTTGCTTTCCATCAGATGGTATACAATCTCCCTGTGACTAGCATTTTCTAAGTTCCAAAGGGAACGTTTCCACATTAATGCTTTACTATGTAAGCTGAATTCATAGGCTAATAGGACGTAACCTCTAATTATGTGCTACACACGCACATTATGGCCCATATTTTATTTTCTAAGCATAACCGGTAGAAACAGACCCTCCTTGTAAATGGATGCATTTAGAAAATCTCCAGTGCGGTCATGATAAGATGTCTTTCTCAAGGTCCTCCAGGTCCGCCAGAGGATGTAAGAGTGGAACACGTTTCCAGTACCACCTTCCAGCTGAGCTGGAGACCAGGCCCGGATAATAACAGTCCCATTCAAATATTTACTATTCAGACGCGGACCCCTTTTTCTGTGGGTTGGCAAGCAGTTGCTACAGGTACGTGTGGCACAGGTATTTCTAGCTTCCAACGAGAAAAACACTTCTCGATTTGTTAAATGTGATTTTATAGTTTTTTCATTTTTTTTAATAATAATCTCTCACGATCCTTTGTTTTTGACTAGTGCCAATCCGTGGTCTTAAGTGTCCCTTTCTTTGTAGTCCCCGAAATTCTCAATGGCCAGACATACAATGCGACCGTGGTTGGCCTGAGTCCTTGGGTGGAATATGAATTTCGGGTGGTTGCTGGGAACAGCATCGGAATCGGAGAACCGAGTAAACCATCGGAGTTGCTAAGAACGAAAGCGTCAGGTAAGGAATCAAAGTTTCTGAAAAGAGTGGAAAATTCCTGACAGTTCTGATAGGGGAAAAAATTAAGTGTTATTTTTATGGGTCTTGTGGTACATACTGAGCCCGAGACTCTCGTTTTTAGTTTTTTATCTGTACCAGGCAAGGTGTTCATCCTTGAATATTGGGTCACATGAAAGATGGTCACCCTTTAGCAGGAAAATCAGAATAAGAGTGTCTCAGAAGCTCCCTGTGCATCTTATCTATTTTCTAGCCAAAATCCAATAGAGAAACTGCAGATTGGTGGATGCAAATGAGTTACTGCTTCTTTCATTAAGATGTTGTAGCCAAGAATTAATCGAGTCTCTGGCACAGGTTGCTATACGTTTTCTTTCTCAACTCTGGTCCACTTGCAGCTACATTGAACCAGAGGATAAATTCCTCCCCATGCAAATGAGGTGGGTCCTCAGCTGATTTAACAGGAGCTCTAATTGAGCACCAGCTGGATCACTGGACAGCAGAACACAAGTGGAACCAGCCTTGGAATCAGGTCTTCTTGAGCCATTTTTTTTTTTCAATGAATCCTCTTTGTTCTGCTCAAACTTCTGTGTCCAGTTGATAGCAGATCAGCTTGTTCTGTGTAGTTCATAAAGTTGACGCCCTTCTTCTGTCATATAAATGAAGGATCACATTGTTGCAGCTGGCTTAGCTGAACACACACCAGCTAATTCCAGAAGGCATGTGCAATTATCAGATGTCAGTAACTCAGTTTTAAAACTGAAGATAGCATTGTGTGTGTGTGTGTGTGTGTGTGTGTGTGTGTGTGTGTTGCCAGGGATCAAACCGAGCGCCTCACACGTGCTAGGCAAGCACTTGATCAACTGAGCTCCCTCGCCAGGTCTAGCATCCTATCTCCATCAGAGGATTGGCTCTAGAAAAAAATATAGTCCACAGCAATAGCATCTAACTAAATCGTATAGCAAGTGCAGAGCTGAGAAGACGTTCCTCCATTTCACAGCGCAGGAAATGAAGGACCAGGGTGTTAGCTGGGTTTTTTTTTTTTTTTTAATAGGTTCAGGATTTGAATGAACAAATGTGAACCCAGCATTATTCCAATTAACAGTGAGCCTCAACTCAGAGGTTAGCCAGAGAAAGGGTGTAAATATAGAAATTTCCAGTCCTGCCATCAGAATCTCTAGGTGTGGACCATGAGTCTGGATATCAGCTCTGGTTTCTGGTGGTTGCTTACAGCTGCTTTTTTTATTTTTATTTTTATCCTGGTAGCTTTGGCAAGGTCGACCCACATTGAGGAGTTTTTAGGGTAAAGTTTGTGCTGACAGGGAACCCCTCCTTCCCAGTGAGCTGTGCTAGTCGTACGGATCCCCCCAAGTTTATAAGTCATACTGAAGTCTCCCCTACCCTCCCTCCCACTCTCTCAACACACCAACTTCTTCTCCCTATGGTTCCAGCCTTAATTATAGTTAATTTGAAAACTGAATAAAGAATGGAACTTCAGGTTTCTCAGAAGACTGAAAACTTTGTAGAGAGTGACCCCAAGTCTGTTTTCCAACCATTTTCTGTACACAACTCAACTCTGCAAAGACCATGAAATAATGTCCCTGTAACCTGCCAAACACTCTAAACCCAGAAACCATGCAGAATATACATTGATTCATGGATATTTTGACCAAAGGTATTAGAAGACTTAGAAAATTAGATCTGGGTTCAAGTGATTGTTGTTTTTCTAATATTATTGTCAGTGCATTGGAGCTGTACAGAATCATGGGGTTCATTTCCATACATCTATACATGCATATGAGCATAGTTTGCTCCAATTCAGTCCCAAGTACTTTTCCTTTCTCTCTCTTTTCCACCCTCCTCCTGATCCCTTCTCGGACTCAGTTATTCTTCCTTCTATCAGTTAATTTATTTATTTTATTTTATTATTATTATTTTTTGCAGTGCTGGGGATTGAACTCAGGGCCTTGTGCTTGCGAGGCAAGCACTCTACCAACTGAGCTATCTCCCCAGCCCACTTAATTTCTTTTTAATGGGTACACTATAGTCATACATAAAATTGGAACAAATTGAGATCTGTTTACACATGCACATAGCATCGCTGGGCCAACTTCATCCCCAGGTCTTCTGCTGTTCCCCGTCCCTCTTTTTCTTTAATGAGAATTATGAGATTCCCCGTCCACTGTACTGATTTCCCATTTTAAGCAAGATCCCCTTTTTTGATTCCTTTTTTTTTTTTTTCTTACTTCTGCAGATGAGAGAAAACATTTGTAGGTCCAAGTGATCTTTTTAATAAAATTATACGGAGACAAAATCCAGGGTAAATTTGAATATGAAAATGTATGTCGGACAGGTGGCTGTTTTGAAAAAGAACAGATTAGCGTCTGGCTATGTTGTGGACAGAGTTCAGCAGGTGTATGAAAGGCGAGTAAATAAAACACTAGATCTTCTTAGATGGTCTGTGCATGGGGGGAAAGTTTCCATGAGCAGAGAGGCCTGGTGTATTTTAACCCCCCTGCCCTATGCAGATTCTTCTAGCCTCACCCCTCCATGTTGGTCAAAATGGCCAGACGTAGCTTCACAGAGTTCATGCACAGCATAACCGGCAAATTTGACAGTATACCCAGCAGCTTTACCATTATCAAAGGTACGGGATACCTTTGTCATTTTGTCAAGAAAAAATAGTGCCTTCTTACCAGTTCCACAGGTATAAAGCCTCATCTGATCCCGCACTGCCTTACACAGACACCTTTGCGATTGTCAATTTTGCAATGTGCCTTGAACTATTATTTATTACACTCGTCCTCGGAAGGGTATAGCTGAAGGGCACTTTTTTGTGTGATTCATCAGAATTATTGGTTTCTGAGTATTCCACAGGGCTACCGGGACTCTTCCTACAGTCACCTTCTTTACAAGAGAAATCTCTCCTTTAAGAGCGACATGTCCCTCCTGTTCTTTCCTGAGCATTGTGAGATTCAAACACAGGAGTCTAAAATGAAAATCAATTCATTTATTATTTTTAAGAATTTTATTTTAAGTGTTACGATATCCTGATGGCTGATAAGGAGGGGAGAAAAAATATTTCAGTTTGTTTATTGACAAAAATAATGAATTAATATACCGCCTCAGTAACTTGTTTACAGCACAACTATATAATTAGGTACTAAATCAGCGGTATCTCTGATACCATCTGAATGGAACATCATTTTGCCAATTAGGAGATGATGCATAATAATGTCAAATGCGCGATGTTACTCGATTTTTAATTAATTTTGGAGCCAGGGTGCTCATGTATCAAACACAACTGTGTCCTCTCTCTTAGAAATTTGGATATGTGTAAACATAATTTATGTTCATTAAAAATGCAAGACTCTCTCTCACAGTGTGCCAGGTTGGGATTTGGAAAGGTGAGATCCAAAAACGAGATTCTGCCTGATGAAGATGGGCTTTAATAACTGCCACCCCACATTTCTCTTGATTGCTTTCAGTCCCCGTGGTAGCACCGGTAAGCGTCAGCGGAGGCGGAGGAAGTCGATCTGAACTCGTCATTACGTGGGAGGTAATTTTCTGTCCAACTAAGTTATTTTGAAGGAAAAAGATTTAGCCAGCCAGGAAGAACACTGAAAAACAGAAAGATTTATTGGATCACTGTTGGGAATATATGAAAATACAGGGTATAAAAATACATCCTTCTGATGATGGATTATTTAGGGATGGTATTAGGAAATTTACTTGTACTAAGTACAGGAGTATGACTAACTCAGCACAATTTTCTCCCAAATAGAAGGAAAACAACTTCAATGTCTACGGAGCCTTCCTTGGTGGGTATCATTTCCTTTACGACCCGACGGGGCCCTGTTCTGGTGGAAGTGTATTATTAGAGCTGTTTTATTGTGTAGGAGGTGCACTCAGTAGCCTTCCAGCAGACGACAGTGGTTACCCTGACATGGGTCTTTACAGCCTGTGGACCTGTTCTTCCTGAGGTCTAGATGAAAATAGAGGCACACGCAATAACTCCTCGGGTTGTTGTGTTTAATGTTATCCTCTCCACTTGACTTTTACCAAGTGCAAATTGGGTTCTGGTCTCTTAGACTCGAGACTTTGAGCCATCCTGAAGTTTCTCATGTCCAGCACCTGAGGACCCTCTTAGCCTAGAATGCTGTCCCATGAGAGAGGAAATACAGCCAGTTCTTCCTCTTCTCTCCATTTCCTCCACCTTTTCTCTTTCCTCATGGTTTTACTCAGCTTTTTCCTGACTGTGACCAAAAGACTGAGCAAGAATAATGAGGGAAGGAAAGGCTTATTTGGGGCTCACGGTTTCAGAGGTCTCCACTCCATAGATGGCTGACTCCATGGCTCTGGGCCCAAGTGAGGCAGAACATCATGGCGGAAGTCTGTGGCAGATTAGAGCTGCTCAGGTCATGGCCACAAGGAAGGAGAAAGAGCTCCGCTCACCAAGCACAAAATAAAAACCCTAAAGCCACACCCCAGTGACTTACCTCCTCCAGTCACAACCCACCTGACTAGTCACCACTAGTTAATCCATCGCATGGGATTAGTCTGCTGATGAGGTCACCGTCATTTCACCAGGAAGCTTCCCTGTGTTGTCTCACACATGAGTTTTTCTGGGACTCCTGGTATCTAAACCATGAGTCCCCTTCCCTGTGCTACCCCTGGATTCTCCTGGTCCTAGAGGGTTGGCGTGGGAGGAAAGGAAAGGGGTAGAACACATGCTGGTTCCCGACCCCTTTGTGAGTTGACTTTGACATACATAAGACACAGCGAAAGACCAGACGCCCGCGATTTACCGGGCAGTTGGTGTGTGACGTGTTTGGGGGGGGACCTTGTTCCCTTGGAGCGCTCCCACGGAGGACCTCCAGTCTTGATTTCTCAGTACAGATCCAACTGGTTGCTGACGAGTGGCCTCAGTTGCTCCATTCTGGGGTTTGTGCTTAGCATCATGATGCTGTAGGTGATCTCTGGGGATAGAGTCCCTATCAAGGCTGCTCCTAGGCGGTCCCTCTTGACAGCTCCACATATATTCTTTTTTTTTTTTTTTTTTTTAAGAAATAGATTTCATGGTGCCGGGATCCAGCCCTAGAAGGAGTCCCTGGGTTCCACACTGGTAAACGGGGCGCAGGGAGACAGGGTTGGCGATGGATGGAGAATGAGAGACACAGACTCTAGTTCTGGTGCAATCAATCCCACTTTATTCTGGGGAAGGCTGGGTTTATATACATTTTTCTTCAGGCTATAATGGCAGTCTTGTGGTTAATATTAAAGAAGTTTCCAAAGCATAGGCAGAAAACAACAACCTTACAGATCATCCTTACCTAATCACAATTGTTTTAAGAATATCTAACTATGTTGATGAGCTAATACAATGTTTATTTCCTTAATATCTAAACTCTATGTGACCTAAGACTATTCTTATTACTCTCGCGGTTAAAGCAATAGACAAGTAATCTCATGTGACCATTTCTACTAGGTCCATCTGGTTAATATCTAAATTGCTGAGTTAAGGGCTACAGGAGGGCAGTGGTCCCAATGGTTATTGTGTACCAACATTTATTATAGGGGTGACATATTCTTTGTAGGAAGGAAGGAATGTTTTGGAACCTTATTCTCTTACCTCACCACCACACATAAACAAAACCATCGTTAAAATTTAACCAGCCTGTTGGAGACAAAGGCAGATCTACAACTATTTTCTCCAGAGGCTTTCAAGGACTCATTGTACGGTTGCAATATTATTTTTAATTTTGTTAGTGGTAAAGACCCATTGTTTATCAGATTGTAGGTAATATTTTCTGGAATTTTTGTTGTATTCCCTTCATCTCCTTAAGCAATCTGTTCAGACTGAAATGAGTAATATATTATCAGAGAAAACACCATGCTTCTGAGGAAAACATCCGGCAATTCCTTTTAGGATGAGCCTTTGCAATCATCCTCCAGAGGATCTTTGTCAAGCACTGGATGGAATTCCAGACGCCCCCACATCATGGGTTTTTTAAATTTATTATTTTTATTGTAAACAAATGGGATACATCTTGTTTCTCTGTTTGTACATGAAGTAGAGGCATACCATTTGTGTAATCATACACTTACCTAGGGTAATAGTTTTTGATTCATTCTGTTATTTTTTTTTCTTCCCCCCACACCACCCACCCCTCTTTTCCCTCTATACAGTCCCTCCATTCTTGCCCCTCTCCCACCCCCCATGATGTGTCATCATCCACTTATCAGCGAGATCATTCGTCCTTTGGTTTTTTGAGATTGGCTTATCTCAGCACAATATTCTCCAATTTCATCCATTTGCCTGCAAATGCCATAATTTTATTATTTTTTATGGCTGAGTAATATTCCATTGTATATATATATACCATAGTTTCTTTATTCATTCATCAATTGAAGGGCATCTAGGTTGGTTCCACAATTTGGCTATTGTGAATTGAGCAGCTATGAACATTGATGTGGCTGTATCTCTGTAGTATGCTGATTTTAAGTCCTTTGCACATATATTTTTAGAGGGCAAGCTCTTCGGCTCCATATCCAGTCGAAGGTCTGTATCTGCCAGGAGTTTCTTTCTTTACTCACCACAGGCTTTGCAGATTTCTCTCCAGTTTTGAAGATTCTCAAGCTTTTGTCATTATGGACAAAGAACGTGTATCCCCTGGATTTCAGAAAATACAGAGCATGTGGTTCTTTCTAAAGCCTTCTTTCATCACGTAGCTAGGAATGCATAACTTTTCCTCCAGTTCTCTTAGAGTCTTTTAGTTCTAATCTCTCTCTAAACAAAGATGCTCCTTGTATATACTTACCACAGGTTCTAGGCTAAACTTTGCTAAAGCAATGCTGTATATAAATGGTTTGTTGTCTCTTTTGAATGCACGCGAATTCATACCTTTATAACAGCTTTGGGCTCTGTTTGTAATTTATAAAAGAGCCTTATTTCATTGTCTGAATACTGTGTGTGTGTGTGTGTGTGTGTGAAGGTTTTGTTGTGGTTCGTTTTGATTTAAAGACTTATTTATTTGTTCATTATTTATTTATGGTACCAGGGATTAAACCCAGAGGTGCTTAATCACTGAGACACATTCCCAATATTTTTTAAAAAATTTTTACAGACTGCATTTTGATTCACTGTACACAAATGGGGTACATCATTTTGTTTCTATGGTTGGGCACGATGTGGAGTCACACCATTTGTGTAATCATACATGTACATAGTGTAATGACGTGTGTCTCATTCCACCATTTTTCATACCCCACTCCCTCTCGTTTCCCTCTATGTAATCCTTTTTATTTTATTTTTTTTAACTTCAATAGAGTCTTTCTAATTTTCCCAGGGCCTCTCTAAGTTGCTGAGACTGGCTTTGAACTTGTGATCCTCCTGCCTCAGCTTTCTGAGACCCGGGGATTACAGGAGTGAGCCACTATACCCGGCTAAGACTTTATTTTTAACACTAGTTTTAGGTTCCCAGAAAGATTACATGGGAATCCCACATATCATTTACCTCCGTGTAATCACAATCCCTTCCCCCCATTATCAACACCCCCACCAGATTTGTGTCTTGCTGCAATGGATGACCCTACACTGAGAAAACATCGCAACCCCAAGTTCATGGTGTGCGTCAGGTTGTGTCCCTTGTGTCTTGCATCCTGTGGGTCTAGACGAATCTGAGCTGACCAGTGTCCACCGTGATAGTATTCTCCAGAGCACTCTGCTCACCCTACAACTCTCGGGTTCTGCGTCTTCATTGCTGTCTTGCTCTGGACCTCTGGCAACCCCTGATCTTTTGCTGTTTCCACAGCTTCACCTTTCAGATGTCGCGTGGTGTAGCTGGAATCCTCCACAGCGTGGACGGTCCACACTGCCGTCTTTCCCGTAGTGATGTGCAGTTGAGTTTCCTCCACGTCTTCTCATGGCTTGGCAGCTGGGAATTGTGATCTAGTGTCTGGGCGCACCAGCAGTTGGTGACCCTCTCATCTGCTGGAGGGCATATTAGGGGTTTCCAAGTTGTGCATGGTTTAAATACAGCTGCTGTAAACATCTCGGAGCAGGCTGTTGTGGGGACATAAGCTTTCACTGGGTCCTATGGAAAGAACACGTTCAGTTCAGCAGGAAGCCCTAACTGCTTTCCAAAGCATCCCTACCATTTTGAATTCCCACTGGAAATGAGGGTTCCTTTCACTCTGTGTTTTCACCAGCCTGTGATGTTATCAGTGTGATGAATTTTGTCCAGTTAATATAATATGTATAATATATATTATATTTTTTATATATTATATATATAACTTTAATATATAATATAATAATATATGTAATATGTATATTATATATAATATAATGTATAATATATGTAACTATTTTAATAGATAATATCTATATAATTTTTTTAATTGCCTTATTACCTTGGACTTTTTTATTTTTAGTTTTTGGTACCAGGTATTACACTTTGGGGTGCTTAACCACTGAGCCATACCCCCAACCATTTCAATTTTTTTTTGAGCTAGGGTCTCACTAAGCTGCTTAGGGTCTTGCTAAGCTGCTGAGGCTGGCCTCAGATTTGCGATCCTCCTGCCTCAGCCTCTTGAGTCCCTGGGATTACAGCCAGGCACTGCAGCTCCTTAGCTTCCCTTGGACATTTTAATATTGCACCTAACTGCAGGATGGCCATGGATATTTTAGTTAAGTAATGACATGTCTGTTATATAGCATGGTAGTTCTTATTGGAGAACAGGCATGATTTTATCTCCACGTGACATTTTACCATGACAGGGGACTTGCTTTGTTGTTAGGACTTAGCTGTGGTGAGCTGAACTGGGTACAGGTCTAGATACTTCCCAGCATCCCCAGATTCCATGTGGGGTGGCCAAGCACAAGGAATAAGCTAATTCCTAATGTCAACAAGGTCAAGGTTGAGAAATGCACTTTTTGAATTATAGTACTCCGTTGAATTTGTTTTATTCCTCACAAAATTCCATGAGAGATAGGAAAGGAGAAGGGAGCCATTGAACCTCGTGTGTGTGGAAGGAACCTGCCAAACATGGTCTTTCCTCAAGGCTGGCAAACGTCATCCTCACTCTGGACGTCTCGTTTCATGGGGACATTAGGGGCCAGCACAGTGTCTGGAACGTGGTCCACGCTCCTTGTGGAAGTCAGTGTGCAGAGAGAGCAGAGGCTCCGAGAGGCCTGAGAGGGCGGGAAGACACACACTGGACACTTCCAGGGGCTGGTTACTGCACTGAGCATTCATTTCATTAGTGCTCACGGCCATGCTGGGAGTCGGGTAACAGCCTGTGTAGTCGGCTCTCTCAAGGCTGTGACTAAAAGACCCGACCAGAGCAATTGTAGAGGAGGAGAAGTTTATTTGGGGACTCACAGTTTCAGAGTTTCAGAGCTCTTGGTCCATAGACAGCTGGCTCCATTCCTTGGGGCTGGAGGTGAGGCTGAACATCATGGCGGAAGAGTGTGGCAGAGGGAAGCAGCTCACAGGATGATCAGGAAGCAGAGAGACTCCACTCACCAGATACAAGTATATACCCCAAAGTCCTTCCCCAGTGACCCACCTCCTCCAGCCACACTCTAACCTCCTTCAGTTACCTCTCAGTGAATCCTATCAGGGCATAAATTCACCGATCAGGTTAACTCTCTGAAAGTCCAGTCACTTCTCCTCTGACCCTTCTTGCATTGTCTCACACATGGGCTTTTGGGGGACACCTCACATCCAAACCATAACACAGCTGCTGAGGAAACCGAGGCTACCAGTGGGCAGAGAAGCAGCATTGGAACACAGGGCTCTCTCTTCTTGCTCTTTTCCTTTGCCCTGAATTAGAATGTGACTTGTCCCCATGCAGTTTGATGGCTCGGGGTGGCCAAGAGTCCTCACTTGTCTGCCATACTGTTTCTGACCCTCTGGGCATATTTCCCACAAATTCATTAGCCTTCCAGTGAGTCCTACCAAGAGGATCACTGTGGTTAGTTGGTGACTAAGGTATTTGGGTTGCCCTGTTCTTCGAAGGTTGTGTATTCACATCATAATCAGTAACTTTTGCTGATTTCACATCTTAATTTTTCTCCCTCAGAGTCAGAAATTCTTAAAGGTTGGTAGATAACTATTTGGTAGTCTATCCATGGATGGGGAGGGACCGGTCACAAGTTCTATGCATATCATTCCTTTCTAAGGAATGGGCAGTTACTACATTGATATCATGTCTTGGTTGCTGGAAAAGAATCAAAACAAAGGAAATATAAAGTGGACGTCAGCATGTGTTCATGTTTTATGCTTCCAAATGCATCTAGGTTTGAGGGGCCCCTGGTGAATGTGTCCTAGAAAATGTAACTATGCATTAACTATAGAGGATAAAGTAAGAGGCAAATATCCCTAATGGGAATGGACACTCTTTTTTATGTCAAGGGTCAGAGGGTGAAATTCGTCAATCTTGTGGGCCACCCGGACCTTCTTCAACTTTCCACTGGACTGTTGTAGCTCAGAAGCAACCACACACCACATATAAATGAGCATGGAGCCAAGGTTCCTGAAATCTTTATTTTCAGAACTAGGCTGAGTGCCAGATTTGGCTAGAAGGCTGTGCAGTTGACTGAATGCGCATTCGCCAACCTTGGCTTGTAACTGAAGATTGAGTTCTTACAGACACTGCAGCTGAAAACTAAATTATGAGTCTTTATCCATCTTAATGGATTTCACTCCCTGTGAAATTCTGGGTTCCTTTATTCTACTGATCACTCTCTCTGTTTTTAAAGGAAGAAACTCTCACTCCCACCATCTTGAAACAGCTCTGTAGATTTCTTCCTCCTTTGACTCTCTGTCCATAGGTAAAAAATAAATAAAAGAAAAAACTTAAAGAAGTCCCTTTTGTTCTCCTTAAATGGAACCTGCAGGACTCTGATCTTTCTTGAGGGAACCCCATGAGAAAGTCATTGTACTCGATGGACAACTACAAACCCTCCTTGAATCTGACTCAGCACAGTGACGACATCTGAGCTCAGGGAAGCATCCCGAAAAGCCGAATACTCCCGCGTGTTCTAAAATTCTCACAAATCTCTTCCATGTCACCAGCTGTTCTAATTCTGGTCTCCTTGTGCAAAAGAAGAAACTCGCTGTTAGAATCATCCTCCTCAGCTTCCCTGAGCTGGATCTTTCCTGTCCTGTTCCCTTTCTGTATTTTAAGACTGTTTCACAAGGTGAGAAACAGAGACCAGCTCAGGTCGTCTTGGTTAATGGGGATTTCATTAAAGCTACGTGGAAAGCGATGAGGACAGGAAAATACCCGTGCGACCCAGCAGCCAGGTCAAAGGAGGAACCGCAACGTCATTCATCACTGTTCTGAGCACAGAGCCTGGTCCACCATCACCTGTTCTTGTGAACAAGCCCTGGCTTTACCAGTCCCTGCCTGTGCGCGTTCTTGCCATATCTACTGCTTCCAGTTTTACACCTGGCTACTAGTTCAGTCCTCTCTCTGCTCCCTCTCCTCAAGAGCTTCTTTTATCTTAGCTTCTAAGAGCCCTTACTACTGCCTGACTTCTGCTTATTTCCTACCCTGCGTTGGCTCAGGACTCAGTCCTCCTATTTCAGATGCAGGCCCTGTAAGTGACAGATTTTGTTTCTGTCAGTTACTATAGTACATATATATGTATATATATATATAGTTTTTTCTTATGTGGAGTAGGTTCCAGAGATTAAACCCAGGGCACTTCACCATTGAACCACATCCTGAGAACTTTTTGTAAATGTTTTATTTAGAAGACAGGGTCTTGCTAAATTGCTGAGGCTGGCCTCAAACTTGCTATCCTCCTGCCTCAGACTCCGGAGCCTCTGGGATTATAGGCAAGCACCACCACTGCTGACAGAAAGCACAAAGATTTTGCACCACATAGATTATGACCCAGAGGGCTCCTTTGGTTGGGGCTCCCACAGCGGGGTCACCAGACACGGTGCAGCTTTGGGGGATACTGTAATAAAGTCAATGGACTCCACTGGATAAGGAGGACTCAGAAATGTCATGGTGAATCTGAGGGACTCAGAGCTCTCTGCCCCGTTAGGTATGCCTTTTTAGTCTACCAAGGTATTAAGGAAGCATTTTCCCTTGCAAAAACATACAACTAAGTCATTGATTTGTAAATACAAGTTCCTTATCACCAGGTGGAGACTTGTCCAAAATCAAGCACAACTTCATTTTCATTTGCTAAATTATGTGATCATTTATAATTTTTCTTACCTGCAGAGTCTGGGAAATGTATACTCATTTCTATTGTGTAATTTTAGGTTTCGAATGTATTTATAGAGTTTGATCTTTCTGGGAATTTGTGTATATTTATGTCAGGAAAATGCACAGGGGTGGTACTACTAGTGAAGATATATGTTTTAAAAATACTGGAAGGTTCTTGATGCTTTTCCATGAGCAATAGTCTCTCTCTGAAGGTATATGTTCTCATAAGCAATTTCATCACCCACATCTTACAGATTTTCTTGAAAAATATTGTGAAGTGAAAACATGTCTAGTTTTAAGTAGTCACTAAGTTAATTATGTGCTGAGTTTCAAATTAGGTCTTAGTTTTATCTCAAATACTTGCCATCTTCTAGACCACTTCTTATTATAATCTTTGAATGATTAAGGAACTAGATCCAAATGTGTAGAGTTTGTTTTTTTTTTATTTTTATTTGAAAGCTTCAGCTGTGGCTCTCTGTACCTTTCTTGGGGATCACGTTCCTATTCGCCTTCCAAGTGAGAGTATTTTTTTCAATACCTCACCAAACAGGGTGAATATCCAGGTTTGTTCCTACAAAAGAAAGGTCAGCTCATTACTATCATAATGGCTCAATGCAGTACTTTGGCAAATCCTGAGTGACCGCTCGTGTTCTGCCCAAGTCAATTCCAGAAGAGCTCCAGAATGGAGAAGGGTTTGGCTACATCGTCATGTTCCGGCCCGCGGGCTCCACCACCTGGACCAAGGAAAGGGTCGCCTTCGTGGAATCCTCCAAGTTCATCTACCGCAACGACAGCATCCTGCCCCTGTCTCCCTTTGAGGTCAAAGTGGGCGTGTATAACAACGAGGGGGACGGCTCCGTGAGCACCGTGTCCATTGTCTACTCCGGGGAGGACGGTGAGTGGCCCTGGGTTCTGGGACGGTGTCCCTTGAGAATGGATGTCCACTGTGCCCTGTGTTTCTTGAAGCCCTCTGCTCACGGTGTCTCTGTCTTTGTCTGGATGGTAGAACCTCAGCTGGCCCCAAGGGGCACTTCGGTCCAGAGCTTTTCTGCTTCTGAAGTGGAGGTTTCCTGGAACGCTATTGCCTGGAATCGGAACACAGGACGGGTGCTGGGCTACGAGGTAATCACCTGCGCTTCCCGCTCCCTCTCACCGCACCTGCTCTTTCCCGAACCACTGACCTGGGTCTTCCTGTATCCTGGTGCCCGTCTGTGCTGGTTAGCTTTTCCTGACTGTAACACAATACCTGAGATGATCGGCTTAAAAAGACGACATGTTTTGGCTGGTGGTTTGGGTGGATCAAGTTTATGATTGTGTGGCCAGGTGCTTTGGGGCTGTGGCCAGTCAATCCATCATGGCAGGAGCATGTGGCCAAAGAACTTGCTCACCTCATGGAAGCCAGGAAGCAGTGAGAGAGACCGGAAGGGACCAGAGTCCCAACATCTTTTTGAAGTTGCAACCCCATTGATCTAACTTCCTGCCGCTAGGCTCCATCTCTTAGAGGTTCCCTACCCGCCTAATGGTGCCATGGATTGGCTACCAAGCCTTCATCATGGGCCTTGGGGAGGGACTTGAGATCTACACTATAGCAATGTCTAAAGCTAAAGAAAGGAATGAAGGAAGAGAATCGTTCCAGGTGATCATAAGCAGAACATTTACAAGTGATAGGCATTTCAAGGGGCATACAGTTCCCTCTAATAAGATGAGTAAGTTCTAGAGAGCTGATGTACAGATACAGCTCTCATGGATATAACATGTTAACATTTAGTACAACCATGTTATTATTGTTATATGTTATTATAATATGTTAACATATTAATGTAATGTTAATATATATAAGAATATGTTAATATAATATGTTAACATATTAATAATATGCTGCTAGTGTGTTGTTTTCCACAATGATATTTTTAAAAAGTAATCAGGCAATCAGACAGCTACTTTGTTTAATTACTCGGACTTTTTTTTTTTAATTGTGGTGCTGAGGATCAAACCCAGTGCCTCACACATGCTAGGCCAGTGCTCTCCCACTGAGCTACAACCCAGTGATCTTCAGAACTTCACTGGGAAACCTGCTCTGTGATTTGGAGTATGACTTGGAAAGACGTCCTCACCTTGGAAAGGGAGCTAAGCCATAAGAAAACACCCAGATCTACAAAGTCTGTTCCTTTAGTCTATATGGAATGAAGTAAATGGCCTCTGTAGGTCTTTAACCTCACAACGTTAAGGAGGGAGAATGTGCGAAAGAAAAGTCCTTGATCGCTCGTTGTTCCTCAACTAGCAAATCCAATGATTTGTAAAACAGATAACACAGTTTATGGGCTTTTGAGGTTAGAAGGAAAGCATAATTCTAAACCACTTTGATTCCCTATGTTTTCCTTTCGACGTGAACCTTCTGATCCAAACATAAAGTTGAACTCACTTGATAGACTCTTTGCCATTCCGGGTCTAGAATGCCGCACCTCCTCTCTGAACCCTGTTTATTTCTCAATCATCTCTATCCCCTCTTCAAGCTGGACTCTTCTCTGATCCATGTTGTCTTTCTCCAAATTCTTATAACTTTTTTTTTTTCTGGTTTCTCTTCTTTGGAACACATCCTGTGTTTTCTTTTCACACACGTATTCTTACCTCCTAACTAGGCTGAAAGGGGCTTAGAAATAGGTACTACAATTTATTCTATTTTGTCTTTTTTATAGGTGTCTAAAACAATGCTAATGCATAAAGTAGGATCAGTATAAGTTGAATTATTAACCAAAGAATTGAATTATTAACCAAAGAACTCCGGAGGCAGTGGCAATAGCGAAACATCATTACCAAAGTTTTTGATCGGTGGCACAAATATTGCTTTGATCTGTTGTGTCATATGCTCTTTGTTAAAGCTGATAACCTTCACACGGCTCATCAATTACTTTAGTTTGGAAATTGGGAAATGTCCAGGTTCTTTAATTTTTATTAAGAATATGTCTTCACCTACAGTATCTTTCATTTCTTCTTTTGTTTTTTATTTATGTGTTAGACTTTGGTTATTTGGTTGTTCTGCTGTACTCCTTTTAATTCGGGATCATTTTGGTCCCTTACCCTGTGTCTCTGCACGTGCCTGTGGTTGATAGTGGTGGGAAAGCCGTGAATCGCTTGTTCTTTGTTTTGAACAACCAGATCTTATACTGGACAGACGACTCCAAGGAATCCATGATTGGCAGGACGAGAGTGAGTGGGAACGTCACCACCAAAAACATCACGGGTCTGAAAGCTAACACCATCTATTTTGCTTCTGTGAGAGCTTATAACACGGCTGGGACGGGTCCCTCAAGCCCCCCAGTTAACGTCACCACCAAAAAGTCCCGTAAGTATCCATCGCTCTTGGAAAATGAGATGGATCTGTGAGTAGAGATATTTTCCTTGCTCAGTGTGCATTTCCGTCTTCCCACTGCCCCACGTGGTCAGTGGGTTTGGACCTTTGGTGTCGATCATGGTCGAAGCCTTTCATGACAACTAAGAAAAACTCTTGTGATCTTCCTGGAATTCCCAATGACAAAGAGCTTGGGTTATTTAGATGAAAGACAGAAAAGATTCATGCTGGAGAATAATGATTCCCTCAATGGGTTCAAAAAACTATCCTCCCATCCTAGAAACATTAGGTGGTTACCCCCTCTCATGGTCTCGGTAGAATCTGTAAAAATGGAGAAAAAA